>NC_072446.2:34557500-35777500 GCF_028878055.3 Symphalangus syndactylus | reverse complement strand
TCAGGTGATCCACCCACCTTGGCCTCCCAAAGAGCTGGGATTACAGGCATGAGCCACTGCGCCCAGCCACATCCTCCAATTTTAAGCCTCAGCTAAGGAATGATTGATTTCTCTCCTAAGCCTTCTCTCTGGCCTTAGGCTGAAAACCAGCTGTCCTTTCTGTGCTCCCAGGAGCCCAACCTGTTCCTGCTCCACTATCCCATGCTGGCCTAGGAGGCTCCAGACAGCGGGCTGCTTCCTCAGCACCCAGCACGACGCCACCAAAATGTCCCCTTGGATGTGCACAGTCCTCTTTCACAGGGAAACTTCCAAATATTGAATTATAAGCAGCCCACAAAGTCCAAAAGAGGGGTTGGAGAGAGGTAGCTGGAGCTGACCGTGGTCACTTCCATAGCAGTTGTGGTCCTTGGAAAAGTTTTCTGGTGGGAGACAAAAATCTGACTTCCTGAAATTTCCACCCTGTGGTTCCAGCCTGCTGGCTGCAGCAGCCATTCTGAAAGCAGAGATTTGCCCTTGGCTCCCTGAATATCACTTTCTGGGGTTGAGAGGTACCCAGTTCCTTTTATGCTTGCCCGCCTCTTAAACTCCTCTCTGTCAATGTGCCAGGAAGAGAACTCAGTGTTCCTTCCCAGCTAGGGCTAGCCATCCTGGGGCACAATGAGAGAATGATTTCATGGAATCCAGACCCAGTACATCTTCTACATTGTTTCCCTGCTTTGAATTGTTGCATGGCTCCCTCCTGTCCACAGGAGGCACACATTTTTTTTTTCCCTATAAGGCACTGTGTCATTAGGCTGGGTGTGGTGGCTCACGCCTCTAATCCCAGCAGTTTGGGAGGCCAAGGCCTGTGGATCACTTGAGGTCAGGAGTTTGAGACCAGCCTGGCCAACATAGCAAAACCCTGTCTCTACTAAAAATACAAAAATTAGCTGGGTGTGGTGGTATGCACCTGTAATCCCCGTTACTCGAGAGGCTGAAGCAGGAGAATCACTTGAACCTGGGAGGCCAGGGCTGTGGTGAGCTGAGAACATGCCACCGTACTCCAGTCTGGGCAACAGAGCAAGACTTCATCTCAAAAAAAAAGAAAAGGGAAAAGAAAAAAGGCACTATGTGATCTGACCCAGCCTCTTCTTTCAGTTCCCCAGTTCTGCTCTGCTCTCTTTCTGTGAGGCTTTCACACATGCTATTCCCTCTCCCTGGAACCACTTCCCCTCAGTCTCCTGCCTACAACACACCACCATGGCCTTCATCTGGTCAACATCTCAATCTTAGGTGTCATTCAGATGTCCTTTCCTCTGTGAAGCCTTTCTTGTTTCCTCTGGGCTGGCTGAGCACCCTGGGCTCCCCCTGCCATTGACATTTGATTTCATATCTTCCAGGCCCATCCATTGTATCCTCAATACCTAGCACATGCCTGGCTGTTATTAGCCCCTCATAGAAGAGATCTATGAAAGTATCATGTAGCCAGCTTCTAAGATGGCCCCCGGTGATCCCTGCTTCCTGGTGTTCATGCCCTCGTGTAGTCCCCTCCCACGCTGAAGAATGCCGGTCTATATAACCAATTAGATATTGCAGACATTATAGTCTGTGACTTTTTTTTTTTTTGAGACGGAGTTTTGCTCTTGTTGCCCAGGCTAGAGTGCAATGGCGCGATCTTGGTTCACAGCAACCTCCGCCTCCTGGGTTCAAGAGATTCTCCTGCCTCAGCCTCCCGAGTAGCTGGGATTACAGGCATGCACCACCACACCCAGCTAATTGTGTATTTTTAGTAGAGACAGGGTTTCTCTATGTTGGTCAGGCTGATCTCGAACTCCCGACCTCAGGTGATCTGCCCGCCTCGGCCTCCCAAAGTGCTGGGATTACAGGCATGAGCCACCGTGCCTGGCCTAGTCTGTGAGTTGCACGGCTTAGCTATAAAAGACATTGTGACTTCCTCCCTGCTCTCTCATAGATCACATGCTGTGGAGGAAGCCAGCCGCCATGTTGTGAAGGCACGCAAGCAGCCTACAGAGGTCCACATGTTGAGGAACTGAGGCCTCCTGCAAACAGCCAGCAATGACTTGCCAGGCATAATAGCTACTTTGCAAATGGGTCTTCCAGCTCGTCAGGCATTCAAATGACTGTAGCCTGACTGACAACTGACTGCAACCTCCTGAGACCTTGAATCAGAACTGCCCAGCTCCCAAATTCCTGACCCATAGCATCTGTGGGGTATAATAAATGTTTCGGAATAATTAATTACACTTCAATAGACAATTGACACACACCTAAAAGTGTCTTTTTTTTTTCATAAAATTGTTAAAGTCTTCTGTAGAAAAATTCAATTCTATTTTTCTTCTTTTTGAAGACTGCATTTGTTTCTCAGTGGTCACATCGCACTGTGTGGGAGACGCTGAAGTATCAGCAAGCAGCAGCCAGAACACCTGGTGGCCCCTCCCAGGTGACTCCAAACCAGCCAGCTGGCTGTGGCACTCCCTGGGCTCCCCACTTCCCAGGCAGCTGGAAGTGGGGAAAAGTTAGGTTTCAAATCCGTTGGGGCCCCCACCCACCTCATTAGGAAAATCAGAGAGGAGGCCAAGTCCACGGCAACTGTTCATATGACATACTTTACTTCCAATCTACAACCATTAAAAACGCTTTATAAGTTTACACTGTACAGTTATTCTCATGTCTGAAATAAGACACAGGGGCAGGGAGAGCTGGTGGATTGGACTGCAGTTGTCCTAGCACCCGATCCATCCTAGGAAGGAGCCTTTTGAAGACAGAAGTGGAAAGGAGAGAACAGTGGACAAGAGAGGTGGACAGTTGGCCCAAGGATGCCCTTGGTCCCTTCCCTCCCATGGGCCTTGCCCTGGGGTCCCCCAGGGCCCATGACTACAGGACCCTCACCAGGAAACCAGGCTGAGTGGGAAGGGGGTTCACAGTATTGGCGGGGGCTGGGGAGGGGCCAGGATGAGGAGGAAGGGCAGCTTCTGGCTCTCTTCCCAGCTGCTGGGGGTTGGAGTTGTTTTTTGGCACTGTCTGCAAGGTATCCCTGGGGTTGGGAGGAGGAGGAACTGGGGATTTAGGATTCTTTCTTTGTGGAGTTAAGATTTCTTTCCGCTTGAAGAGGGGCTATCTGGCCTACGGTGAGGTTCCCAAGGGAGAAACAGTCAGGGTCTTCTGCTTCCTGCCTCCCCAGGACTCCCACCCCCTCCCTGGCTGGCACCATCCACACAGCCTTTTGTAAAACCAAGTGAGAGAGGTGAGCAGGAGCAGGGAAAGAAACAATGTATGCTTTCTCCAGGCCCTCCAACTTCTCTTCCTCTTCCAAGAGGAGCGACTGTATGGTTGGTTTTTGTTGGTGGTGGCTCCCAATCTCAGGAGTCCAGATGAGGCTGGTGTTTTCCACCTGTTCTTGACCTAGCCAGTCCCAGTCCCTCCCCAGGCTATACTAATGGCTAGCCGAGATCAGCAGCTGGCATATTCTTATGCATGTCAGAATCATCTGGAGAGCTCCTTAAAACCCCAGCTTGTAGGGCCCCACTCCACAAGCTCTAATTCAGTGGGTCTTGGGTGGGGCTGCTAACTTGCACTTCTATCAAGTTCCCAGGTGATATTCCTGCTGCTGGAATGCAATACGAGAACCACTGGCTGAGAATGGTGCCCGCAGTCACCTCATTCTCAGCAGCCTGGTGTCTCCTGGGCAGCACTAAGGAGCTGGGCCACAATTGGCAAAGCCCAGCCTTGGGGCACCACATCACCTGGGAAGCTGCTGGAAATGGTCTTGGGGTGAGTCCCCCGTGCAGAGAAGTAAACTAAGGCACAGAGATCAGCGGCAGAGCTGAGAGAGGAGCCAGGATACCAGGGCCCAGTAGAGAAAGGATGGGGCTGCAGGACCCTACAGCATGAGGGGTGCTCTAGGGCCCACAGGGCCATCCTGGTGCTCATCACAGGATCACAAGACTGGGAGGGTAGGAGAAGTGAAGACATCTGCCCAGACCTGGGCCAGGTTTCCAGATTGCCAGTTGAGGTCCCTCTTCCTGGGAATGGTTTGAGTGGCTTCCAAATAAAGAGTGACAAGGCAGCCAGCCCTGACTGCCTCAGCCCTTTGAAGATGTTTAGAGAAAACCAAAGGTCCCTTCCTCAGAGCATGGTGTCCAGAAAGCTGGTGAAGGGCAGGAAGGGAGAGGAGCAGGGCCGTTGGGATAGACAAGCAGCAGAGGAAGCTCCAAGGAGGGTGAGGAAGGAGTGGCAGGGCTGGCAGTGGAGAGAAGCCCTGAGCAGGAGACTTGGGCCCAGCATCATGTCCTCAGTCCCCTCAGGACTTGGGTCTGGGGATTTTGCAAACTGCAAATGCTGTTGGGTTGGGAAGGGTAAGGCAGAGAGTTGGGGGTGAACTGTAGATTCTGCCAGGACAAGCAGCTCTGAGAGTGGTGAGGTCCAGAGGAGAATGGAGAGGATGGTTGGATACCGAATGGACAAACAGATGGATCAATGACCAGAGACAGGGAGAGAAGAACCTGTCAGGCAGCGCCTGCTTTACAGTCAGGGCCATCTGGGACTGGGCAGGGCAGAGGAGGAAAAGGGAGGGATCCAAGCCCCCACCACCACCACACACACGCCCATTGCAAAGTGCTGGGGCTGCTGCTGGCAGGCTGCTTACAGAGAAGACAGCGTGGCTCAAGGGTGGCACTGGGGGGTTGCTGGGGCAGGGTGATCCCAGTGAGGAGGGCTGGCAGGGCTGGTGCCTCCTGACGCATTGGAGGAAGAGGCTTTTTTTTTTCTTTTTTTTTGGTGTGAGAAAACACAAAATAAATAAACACAGAACCAGGACACCACCACATTTGAGTGCAAATATCAGAGTTGGGAAACCAAAGACGCAGACAGGAAGGCTTCCCTGGTGGGAAGCAGGGGGATGGGAAGCCAGTTACTGAGGTTACAGGAAAATCCGCAGGAGGGAGCAGTGCTGGGAAGAACATCCTGGGAGGACTGAGGGCTGAATACTAGAGTGAGCTCCGGACCCAGAAGAGGAAAACCTGGCATGGACCAGGGCCACTCCATCTGCTGGCAGGAACCAGCCAAGAAGAGGAGGCAGGAGGACAAGAGGCTTTGGAGGGGAATGATAAAGAAAGAATGGGTGAGTGGTGAGAAACAGACTGAACCCAGAGAGAGGAAGGGGCTAAACCAAGATTACAGAAAGTCAAAGCAGTGTCTCATTCACTACTGGGGACGCAAGACCTGCTGGGAGTCAGGAAACCTGGGTTCTGGTCTTGGCTCTGCCTCTGGTTTGCTGTGTGACCTTGGGTGAGCCACTGCCTTCTCTGGGCCTGATTCCTTGTCTCAAAAAATGAGGGGGCTGGACACAAAAGGACAAACACTATATGATTCTACTTAAAAGAGATACCTAGAATAGGCCAATCCACAGAGAAAAAAAAAAAGTAGAATAGAGGTTACCAGGGGCTGGGGACAGGGGGAATGGGGAGTTACTGTTTAGTGGGTATAGAGTTTCAGTTTAGGATGATGAAAAAGTTCTGGAGGTGGCAGTTACACATTGCAAATGTACTTCAAGCCACTTAGAAATCTTTAAAATGGTAAATTTAATGTTATGCACATTTTGCCATAATTTTTTTAAAAAGGAAGGAGTTTAGACCAAATTATGTTATGGCCTCCTTGCTATTCATGAAGACTAGTGAAGGGGGTGAGGAGAATATTGTCCCCCACCCCAGGGCCAGGGCACTGAAAGGCTGGGCTGGGGACACTGAGTGTGATCAGACCACTTTCCATTTGTGTAGAACCTTACACTTTTCCAAGGAGACTCGCAGGCAGTGTTGCAGTTGGTCCTCACCACAGTTACATGGGGTGGGACATTATCCTCATTTTACAGATGGGGAAACTGAGGTATAGACTAGAAACATGATCTCGCCAAGGTCATTCACGTCAGTGGATTATTTATTTTTTTAAATAGTCACCTGGAAAACATCCTTGCATCTTAGGTTCACCCGTTGACTCACCAACTGGCTCAGTGGCCCTTGATGAAAGGATACATGCTATAAATTAGTAGAAGAGTTCGTCTCCTGGGGCAAACATGCTTGCTTCCCATAATTGGATGATAAAAATTATAAATCCTGATGTGTTTCTCTTTTTACCATGGCTGCCAGGAAACTCAAGAGTAAAACTTAATTGCATGATTATGGGAATTAAACCAGTTAGATTTAGAGAATAATTTCTCTTGCTTTTTTACTTCATATTTTTATTTTATTGAACCCCTATGATTAAGATTGTAAATAGCCTCTGATGCTTTTTGAAAATCCTGAGTAATTAAATCAGTTTGGTTGAGGACTCGATCCCTTAAGTCCCTGCTCAGTGCTCAGTGCTCTTTTTAAGATACAGCATCATGTTTATTGGCTAAAAGAAAGATGAGGCTGGACGCCGTGGCTCACGCCTATAATCCCAGTACTTTGGGAGGCCGAGGTGGGTGGATCACCTAAGGTCAGGAGTTCAAGACCAGCCTGGCCAACATGGTGAAACGCTGTCTCTACTAAAGATAAAAAAATTAGTCAGGCGTGGTGGCACACACCTGTAATCCCAGTTACTTGGGAGGTTGAGGCAGGAGAATTGCTTGAACCTGGGAGGTGGAGGCTGCAGTGAGCTGAGATGGCGCCACTGTACTCCAGCCTGAGTGACAGAGCAAGACTCTGTCTCAAAAAAAAAAAAAAAAAAAAAAAAAAAAGAAAGAAAAAGGAAGATGACCTGGCACGCTGGCATGGTGGCTGATGCCTGTAACCCCAGCACTTTGGGAGGCTGAGGAGGGCAGATCACTTGAGCCCAGGAGTTCGAAACCAGCCCGGGCAACATATGGAGACCCCCTGTCTCTAAAAATAATAATAATAATAAATAATAAATAAATAAATAAATAAAATATAAATCTAAAAAAACTTAAAAAAAGAAAGATAGCCTAATAATCAGGGCCACAAACACCAATGGTGTGGCCAGTATTCCCTAGGATCCCCCTGGGAGGGCTGGGTTTTTTTTTGTTTTTTTTTTTTGAGACAAGTCGTTCCGTTGCCCAGGCTAGAGTGCAGTGGCACAATCTCGGCACACTGCAACCTCTGCTCCCCCCGGGTTCAAGTGATTCTCCTGCCTCAGCCTCCCAAGTAGCTGGGATTACAGGCATGTGCCACCACACCTGGCTAATTTTTGCATTTTTAGTAGAGACAGGGTTTCACCATATTGGCCAGGCTCGAACTCCTGAGCTCAAGTGATCCACCCGCCTTGGCCTCCCAAAGTGCTGGGATTACAGGTGTGACCACTGCGCCTGCCCCCCAACCCCAGGAGAGTTTGTTAAACATGCAGATTCAAGGTGGGGCCCAGGAATCTGCATTCTGAACATGCCCTCAGAGAATTCTGCTGAATGGGGACCTCAGATCACCCTCTGGAATACACAGGCTCAGTGATCTGGAATGGACTTGTTTTATGCCCGGGTTGGCCAGCAGCATATTCTGGGTATTCTGGACCCACCAAAAGCCCCCAGTAGGGCAGCAGATTTGCACAGCAAACAGGACAGAGTTGGACTCAAGTTCTCATCTAAACTCAGTGACTTCTCATGCTCTGGGATGAGACCTGCACCTCAGTTTCCTCATGGCAAAATGGGCACACTAACCCATGTCCTCCCAAGGCTGCCTCCCAGAGTTGTCCCTGAGAGGTCTGAAGGAGATGTGGGGTGGGAAACGATTTCTTTTTTGAGATTGGGTCTCACTCTGTCATCCAGGCTGGAGTGCAGTGGCGCGATCTCTGCTCCTGTAACCTCCACCTCCTGGGCTCAAGCGATTCTCCCACCTCAGCCTCCCGAGTAGCTGGGATTACAGGCACGCACCACCATGCTCAGCTACTTTTTTGTATTTTTAGTACAGACAGGGTTTCACCACGTTGGCCAGGCTGGCGTTGAACTCCTGACCTCAAGTGATCTGCCTGCCGCAGCCTCCCAAAGAGCTGGGATTACAGGCGTGAGCCACCGTGCCCAGCCAGGGGAAATGTTTTCTATATAGTAAAGTGCTTTAGGTGGGATGTGCAGGGGATGATGATGACCATTATTATTACTATTAAGGAAGAAGTAGTGGGAGCTTGGGGGGTCTGGTGAGGCTAGAAGCAGGGGACATTCTAGATAGGAGGCGGGAGGGAGAAAGAGCCTGGACGCTGGGTGGGCCAGAGGAGAAGAGGCTGGGTGATGAAACCATAAAAGTGCATGCGGGTGGACATGATGGAACCATGACAGCACAGGGTGTAAGAGGGTCAAGTCTTTGGGCCCTTGGCCTTGTCACATCGGAAGCCAACTGGTAGAAGAGTGCCCCTGGGGACACCTAGAGGTGGGACCCATCTTGAGTTCACAGAAAGCAAGACCTCTTAGAGGTCAGCCTTTGGTGGGAAATAAACTGGGGGAAAGGGCTGGCACAGAGTCAGGGGATTGGATTCTGATGTCTCATGTGTGCAGGCCTAAGAGCCACTGATGCACCAAAATGACTTGATTTGCATCCCAATGAAGTCATCATTCCAAAAGGGGCTGATTTGGCTCTGGGAAGAGGTGAGACATAAGAAACATGAGGTTTCCCAGTTTAGGGCCAATCATGCCAACTGGTCCCCCATTTCTGCCAACCAACTGGTGCCAACCCCATGGACCCAAGCCAAGTAGTCTATGGGGGATTGAGACCCGAGGGTTCCTTGGGACTTTGGTTGAAGAGAGAGTGGAGATGGGGAAAAGACAAAGAAGGATAAAGGAGGAGAAGGAAGGGGCTAGCAGTAAAAGGCAGAGAGGCAGGAGGAAGGGGGAGAAAGGGTTCGAGAAGGGCAGCATTCCTTCTTGGGACCCCAATTCTCCAGGGAATCCCCACTGTGGGTCAGGCAGTTTTCTGCTTTGGGAATGTTACCAAGACTTAAAAGGCATTTGAAGAAATAAACAAACTTAGAAATTACATTCCAAAAGAGTAGAGAGTTTTTACAAACCAATCCCCCCACCCCCAAAAAGAAAACAACCAGTTACCAAGTAAAATGCTAAAAACCAAACCAAACCAATATTTACATGTAACATTTTCAACCCCATCCAGCCCCACGTCCAGAGGCTTCTGCAGGAACAGTGATGAGAGGCCTTGCACAGTGGCATGCAGGAAGTAGAAACTGGGGCTTTACTGAAAACCAAGGTCTGGCTGAGACAACGAAGACGCAAGGACAATCCTGGACAGTACGATGGTAAGGCTGAGTGGTCCGTAGGTCTTGGGGCTCAGGTCCCACGGGGATTTCTCCCCGAGGCTGGGTATGCAGCCTCCCTGGCTCTCTGTCGCTCTGGGAGGTGGCAGAAGGCCTCTGGTGGCTTGTGGCCTGATGTGAATCCCCTCACCTGGAGATAACCTTGGAGGGCCCCCCTGATCTCATGGGTGAGAGCAGCAGCATCCAAGAGCGGAACTGACTCACAGCTCCACTGGCTGCCTGCTCTGCCCACACCAGTCACTGGGGCATGGAGGAGGCGGCTGGAGGGACTGGCATGACCCTGGTGTTCAGCCTGCAGGGAAGGGAGATGCAGGACTTGGGGTAACTGGTCCAGGTGATCCCAAATGGGTGGGTCTGGGAACTGGCAGGTGGGAGGTGGGAGTGCAGGGGCGCCTCCAGAGTCCTGGGGGCAAATCAGCAAAGCTACTGGCTTTTGGTCTTCCTGATGGGCAATTCTGCAGACAAGCTGATCCATCCTGGTGTTTCCACTCTGGTCCCCCGTCAGTTACAGGAAGGCTGAATGTCTATGTGTGTGGAGAGCATGTGTGCAACCAAAAGGGGTTCACCAGCACCACGGGGAGGCCATGGGAGGCACTGCCCCACATGCTGCAATGAGCCACGTCAAAATCCAACCAATGGCTCAGGCAGCTCACAGGCGATGTGAGGAAGGGTGGGCAGCAGAGCTGGGGCAGGGAGAAGAGCCGTGAAAGGCCATAAGGCTAAGGAGAGAGGCTGGTGAAAAAGCTGGCAGGCTGGTGAGAACCGAGGCAGGCTGGGAGACACACAGGTTTATGTGCAAAGCTGCAATAAACAACATTCTCAAAGTTCAGTCCTGTTTTCCTGTGAGTTCTCATTTGGGAAACTTGGAGGGATCTCCACACTCTTAATAGAGCCTTAGTAATCCACGTTCAATTCATGAAGAAAGGTGTCAGACGGAGGGAGGGAAATGAGACAGGCAATGGAGAACATCTCGGGAGTGGTGATGGCCGTCCAGCCCTCCACCTTGTCAGTGAGTATTTATAGACTGACCGCTGGGGCTGGCCAAGTACCAGGCATCGAGTAATAAGTAGTGTTCTGAGGCCACATGGCCAGCAGTGTTGGGGTGCAGGGCTCCAGCTCTGTTGAGGGGCCCTCCAAAGCTGACCAGGAGACCAGGTCTCCAAACCTGGCTGCCAAGCTGCCTCGTCCACCCAGGGGACCCCATGCCTGTCCATGCTGTTAGAAGCCCCATGTTGTCCCAGTGGCAAGAATGCATGTTTCAACCTCCAATAAATTACCTTAGGGACTTTGGGGTAAATTAAATTATTAAAATAAAGTAAACCACCTTAAATATTTATAGTATGAAAAATTCAAATAAACAATCTAGGCAAGATATGTGTTTCCAGGCCCCAGTCTACTGCTGTGTCCCGGGCTCTGGCCTCTCGGTGTTCTCCTGGGCCTGACCTGGCCAACCAAGAATCTCTTACCGGGAATATCTTTGCCCCCCGACCAGCTGCAGGATGTAAACACAGTGGAGATGTAGTGCCTGCTGCCTCTCAGGGTGCCAGGGAAAGAGGCCTCTGAGATCACTTGAGATCAAGGCAGTGTATTTAGGCATTTATCTATGCACCAGGTCTTGAGACTGACTCTACCTATTTCTGTCCTCAAGGGGTCTGCTGGGAACATTGGGGCCCCAAGTCACTTTGGCAAGGAAGGCAATTGCAATAACTCCCCAATCCTAAGCCCTGCACATTTCCACTTCGCCTCCCAGCTCTTGCTGCATCCAGGCTATGGGCAGGGAGATCCAGGGCTCCAGGACTCCAAGCAGATACTTGGCCCTGGTTACTGCCCTATCATACTCCCTCATGTCCCAGCAATCTAGAGCAGTGGGGCTGGGAGGAGGAGGATGTGGAGAGAAGGAGGTGACGGTGATGATGCCCAGCAAGGCTCCACCAGGAACCCAACATGGAGCCCTAGAGCAAAGCCCGTTCTTCTCAGCAGTGTCTCCTGCTGAGAATGAAGGGGTGGATGGTCAGCAGGAAACATCTCTCTGACTCCTTTTCCCCAAAGGCATGGCCAGACATGTATCCTTCTTGGGCTCTTCCAAGAGGGCGGCATGGGCAGAACCAGGCAAGGCTCTCTCTTAGGACCCAGGGATCGGCTCTTGACAGATCTCTCAGTGGATGCTTGGGAAGCCCAGGTTTGGTCTCTCTCCCACTCACTGCCTTCCCCTGGGAAGTCGGAGCTCACCACCCAGGGGCCAGCAGGAGACCCGGCTTTACCTTGATGTGAAAGCTGCATTCTGGCAGTGGCATCGCTGCTGTTCCTCCAGAGCCAGACAATGTTGAGGACACAGCCCCTCGCCTCACCTCATTTCGTCTCCGCTGGTTCCCTTCTGCTATCCAGGGGCTGGGCTGGTTGAGGCGGGGAGCTTGGCTGCTCTGTCACTCGCTGGGGGGGAGTGCCCTCTCCTCCCCACCCCAGCTGGACTCTGAAGGGTGCAGCCTGCACTTGGAAGGAGAGTGGCGGATGGCAGAGCGGGACGATCGGGCGAAGCAGGAGGTGAGAGACTGGGTGCTACAGTCACAAACAGCGTCCTAGGAAGAGGGAGGCAGGGAGGCAGGAAGTCAAGAGGAGCCAGGAGACATGGGCCACCATGCGCCGTGTGGTACGCCAGGCAAGGAACTGAGACTCGGCCATAAACCAGTTCCCAGGGCCTGAAGCTCCTCACTGGACCAATTTTTTCTTTCTGTTGTTCTCCCATTAGAGCGGTAATAGAAGTTCATTGTAATAGATCCTAGGCCATACAGAGAGGACAGTGGACACTGTCCATGGTCCTGCACACCAAAGAGATTCTCAACATACATTTACCAAAATTACAGCTTATTTTGCAACTGTAAAACACAAACACTTTTCTGTCACTAGGTATGTCTAGATCTCCTTCCTTTTTATCCTTTTTTTCGTTTGAGACAGGGTCTCACTATGTTGCTCAGGCTGGTCTTGAACTCCTGGGCTCAAGCGATCCTCCTGCCTCAGCCTCCCAAACTGCTGGAATTAGCACCTTTGGGTGCTCATGCCTCCCAAAGACATGAGCCACCATGCCTGCCCGATCTCCTTCTTTTTTAGTGTCTCTATACCATTTCACTAGATAGAAATAACTGATTTATATACCCAATTCGCTTTTCTTATTTTTTTATTTTTTAGACAGAATCTTGCTCTGTTGCCCAGGCTGGAGTGCAGTGGCACGATCTCGACTCACTACAACCTCCAACTCCCAGGTTCAAGTGATTCTTGTGCCTCAGCCTCCCAAGTAGCTAAGATTACAAGCGTGTGCCACCATGCCTAGCTAATTTTTGTATTTTTAGTAGAGATGGGATTTCAGCATGTTGGCCAGGCTGGTCTCAAACTCCTGATCTCTAGTGATCTGCCCGCCTCAGCCTCCCAAAGTGGTAGGATTGCAGGTGTGAGCCACTGTGCCTGGCCCCAATTCACTTCTGATGTACATTTGGGTAGTTTCCAATTTTTTACTATTACCAATAAACAGAAATAATGATCAAAAGTGCTGCTGCCAGGCACGGTGGCTCATGCCTGTAATCCTAGCACTTTGGGAGGCTGAGGCGGGTGGATCACGAGGTCAGGAGATCGAGACCATCCTGGCCAACATGTTGAAACCTCATCTCTACTAAAAATACAAAAATTAGCTGGGCATGGTGGCATGCGCCTGTAGTCCCAGCTACTCGGGAGGCTGAGGCAGGAGAATCGCTTCAACCCAGCGTGTGGAGGTTGCAGTGAGCTGAGATTGTGCCACTGCACTCCAGCCTGGGCGAAAGAGCAAGACTCCATCTGAAAAAAAAAAAAAAAAAAAAAAAAAAAAAAGTGCTGCTGGACAGCTGGGCATGGTGGCTCACACCTGTAATGCCAGCACTTTGGGAGGCTAAGGCAGGTGGATCACCTGAGGTCAGGAGTTCGAGAGCAGGCTGGCCAACATGGTGAAACCCCATCTCTACTCAAAATACAAAAATTACCCGGGCATGGTGGCACGTTCCTGCAGTCCCAGCTACTTGGGGAGAACTGCTTGAACCCAGGAGGTGGAGGTTGCAGTGAGCCGAGATCACATCACTGCACTCCAGCCTGGGGGACAGAGTGAGACTCCAACTCAAAAAAAAAAAAAAAAAGTGCTGCTGGGCTGAGCCATGTGGGAGGCTGAGCCAGGAGGATCCTTTGAGCCCAGGAGGTCAAGGCAGCAGTGAGCTATGATTGTGCCACTGGACTCTGGCTTGGACAATAGAGCAAGACCCCATCTCTTTAAAAAATAAATAAAATGGCCCGGGCGCGGTGGCTCATGCCTGTAATCCCAGCACTTTGGGAGGCCAAGATGGGAGGATCATGAGGTCAGGAAATTGAGACCATCCTAGCTAACATGATGAAACCCCGTCTCCACTAAAAATACAAAAAATTAGCCGGGCGCGGTAGCGGGCGCCTGTAGTCCCAGCTACTTGGGAGGCTGAGGTAGGAGAATGGCGTGAACCTGGGAGGCGGAGCTTGCAGTGAGCCAAGATCGTGCCACTGCACTCCAGCCTAGGCAACAGAGCGAGACTCCATCTCAAAAATAAATAAATAAATAATAAATAAATAAAATAAAAGTGCTGTGATAGAGCCAAACTGCTTGGTTAAAATCCCAGCTTTGCCAATTACTAGCTGTGTGACCTTGGGAGAGTTACTTAACCTCTCTTGAGCTTTGATTTCCTCCCCTCTCTCTTTTTCTTTTCTTTTTTTTTTTTTTTGAGATGGAATTTAGCTCTTGTTGCCCAGGCTGGAGTGCAATGATGTGATCTCAGCTTACAGCAACCTCTGCCTCCCGGCTTCGAGTGATTCTCCTACCTCAGCCTCCCAAGTAGCTGGGATTACAGGCATGCGCCACCATGCCCGGCTAATTTTGTATTTTTAGTAGAGATGGGGTTTCTCAGCATTGGTCAGGCTGGTCTCAAACTCCAGACCTCAGGTGATCGGGTGAGCCACTGCGCCCAGCCTCTTTTTATTTTTCTTTATCCATCTCTGTGAATATTTCCATAGGCTACCTTCCTAAAAGAAGAACTACTGGGTCAATGGGTAGCACGCACATTTTACATACTGAACAATATTTGGATCAACTTTAAAATCAACATTGAAAATCCAGCCAGCTTTGTGCTGTTGTTTCTTGATGTGGTGCTGGTTATATGGAAGTGATGGTTAATTTTATATGTCAATATGACTGGGCCACAGGGTGCCGAGATATTACATAAAACATTGTTCTGGGTGTTTCTGTCAGAGTGTTTTGAGATGAGATTAACGTAAATTCTCAGCCAGGCGCAGTGGCTCATGTCTGTAATCCTACAACTTTGGGAGGCTGAGGCGGGCGGATCACTTGAGATCAGGAGTTTGAGACCAGCCTGGCCAACATAGTGAAACCCTATCTCGACTAAAAATAAAAAATTAGCCAGGTGTGGTGGCATGTGCCTGTAATCCCAGCTACTTGGGAAGCTGAGGTACAAGAATCGTTTGAGCCTGGGAGGCAGAGGTTACAGTGAGCCGAGATCACACCACTGCATTCCAACCTGGGTGACAGAGTGAGGCTCCATCTCAAAAAAAGAAAAAAAAAAGTAAATTCTCCCTAACATGGACCCCATCCAGTCAGTTAAAGGCTTGAATGGAACAAGAAGGCTTACTCTCCCTCAAGTAAGAGAATTCTTCCTGCCTGACAGCCTTCAGACTGAGACACTTGCTTTTTTCCTGCCTTCAGACTTTATTATTTATTTATTTTTGAGACAGAGTCTCACTGTGTTGCTCAGGCTAGAGTGCAGTGGTGCGACACTGGCTCACTGCCTCCTGGCTTCAAGTAATTCTCATGCCTCAATCTCCCAAGTGGCTGGGACTGTAAGCATGTGCCACCATGCCCAGCTAATTATTGTATTTTTTTTTTTTTTTTTTTTTTTGAGATGGAGTCTCGCTCTGTCACCCAGGCTGGAGTGCAGTGGCGTGATCTCGGCTCACTGCAAGCTCCGCCTCCTGGGTTCATGCCATTCTCCTGCTTCAGCTTCCCGAGTAGCTGGGACTACAGGTGCCCGCCACCACACCTGGCTACTTTTCTGTGTTTTTAGTAGAGACGGGGTTTCACCGTGTTAGCCAGGATGGTCTCGATCTCCTGACCTCATGATCCACCTGCCTTGGCCTCCCAAAGTGCTGGGATTACAGGCGTGAGCCACTGTGCCCAGCCAATTTTTGTATTTTTTAAGTACAGACAGGGTTTTGCTATGTTGGCCAGGCTGGTCTCAAACTCCTGGCCTCAAGCAATCCACCTTTCTCGGCCTCCCAAAGTGCTGGGATTACAGGTGTGAGCCACCACGCCTGGCCCTTTTTTTTTTTTTTTAAAGATGGAGTCTTGCTCTGTTGCCCAGACTGGAGTGCAGTGGTGTGGTCTCAGCTTGTTGCAACCTCCACATCCGGGCTTCAAGCATTTCTCCTGCCTCAGCCTCCCGAGTAGCTGGGACTATAGGCGCATGCTGCCACATCCGGCTAATTTTTTGTATTTTTAGTAGAGATGGGGTTTCACTGTGTTGCCCAGGCTGGTCTTAAACTCCTGAGCTCAGGCAATCCACCTGCCTCGGCCTCCCAAAGTGCTAGGATTACAGGCATAAGCCACCATGCCTGGCCTCTTTTTTTTTTTTTTTTTTTTAAATGTAGAGATGAGCTCTCACCATGTTGCTCAAACTGGTCTTGAACTCCTAGCTCAAGTGATCTGCCCACCTCAGTCTCCCAAAGTGCTGGGATTAGAGACATGAGCCACTGCACCTGGCCAAAAAAGGAATAAATATTTAAAAGATGTTTTTAAATGTCAGCCAGCTGAGTGAGACTATAGAAAGGTAATGCACTCACCACACACTGCTGGAAGCTGTAGAAATGGCACACTTTTGAAAAACAATTTGGCAGTATTTATCAAATAACTTTAAAACATTTATATTTTTTTGTGGAGATGGAGGCTCACTCTGTCACCCAGGCTGGAGTGCAGTGGTGCCATCTCAGCTCACCGCAGCCTCCACCTCCTGGGTTCAAGAGATTCTCCTGCCTCAGCCTCCTGAGTAGCTGGGACTACAGGTGACCACCACTATGCCTGGCTAATTTTTGTATTTTTAGTAGAGACAGGGTTTCACCATATTGGCCAGGCTGATCTCAAACTCCTGACCTTGTGATCCAACCGCCTCGGCCTCCCAAAGTGCTGGGATTACAGGCATAAGCCACCACGCCCAGCCACATTTATATTCTATTATCCTTTAATCTCATATCTGCAACTTATACCTAAGGAAATAGTCTGAAATGTAAAAAAATGATTTTGCACCAAGATGTTCACCACAGCATTATTTACAATAGGGAAAAACTAGAAACCACCTAAACGTACAATAATAGAAAAGTAGAATGTTTGAGTCTATCACAGCCCATTCCACACACAGCCCTAATCATGTCTCTGTGCCCCCACTGAGTCCACAGCAGACCACATGGTACCACTCCCAGCCATAGCTGACTGGACCAAGGGGTACACTTGCCTCTAGTTGCACCAATCAGAGTTTCCTTCTTTCAGAAATGTGGAATTGGGAGAGAGGGATTTGTGTCAGTGTCTCCTAGGGGCTTGAACTGGAAGATGTTGTACAGTCAGAGCTGGGACAGCTCACCCAGTCCTTGTGCAAATGCAACAGAGAGAAACAGAGAAAAAGGAGGAATATGATACCAGAGAGGGTGAAGCTTAAGAGAGAGGAGAGGAAGACGGGGAGAAGCTGCTGAGGTCGTCAGGTTCCTACTCTTGGGTTTTATAAAATATGCCATCCTTCAAATACATTTCCTTCCCTTTCTGCAAAGTTAACTTATGCGCATTCTAACATTCAAATAATGCTCACTAACATTCAAATAAAGCTTACTAACTAACTTATAAGAAATTGATAGCAGAAATGGGGTGTGCAGCAAAAGAGTCTCAGAGGAAATGTGAGCACTTAGGTGTGAAGTCTTGATGGGGTGGAGAAGTGGTATGCCCACTAATGTTTAACAGTTAGTTTTCCAGGAGTGATAGGAACAGCCCCGATTTGTAGTGTTTACCAATTTTTATGCTGTAAATCCTCCCACTGTGGCCAATCTCAAGGTACCAAGGTAATGTTAAACACAGAGATGTGGCCAGGCGCGGTGGCTCACGCCTGTAATCCTAACACTTTGGGAGTCCAAGGCGGGCAGATCACTTGAGGTCGGGAGTTCGAGACCAGCCTGGCCAACATGGTGAAACACCGTCTCTACTAAAAAATACAAAAATTAGCCGGGCATGGTGGCAGGTGCCTTAATCCCAGCTACTTGGGAGGCAGAGGCAGAACTGTTTGAACCCAGGAGGCGGAGGTTACAGTGAGCTGAGATTGAGTCATTGCACTCAAGTATGGGGGACAAGAACGAGACTTCTCTCAAAACAAAAACAAAAACAATAGGCCGGGCGCGGTGGCTCACGCTTGTAATCCCAGCACTTTGGGAGGCCGAGGCGGGCGGATCACGAGGTCAGGAGATCGAGACCATGGTGAAACCCCGTCTCTACTAAAAATACAAAAAATTAGCCGGGCGTGGTGGCGGGCGCCTGTAGTCCCAGCTACTCGGAGAGGCTGAGGCAGGAGAATGGCGTGAACCCGGGAGGCGGAGCTTGCAGTGAGCCGAGATTGCGCCACTGCACTCCAGCCTGGGCGACACAGCGAGACTCCGTCTCAAAAAAAAAAAAAAAAAAAAACAAAAACAAAAACAATAACAACAACAACAGAAAAAACCACAGAGATGCTGACAACTGGCTCCTGCAGGCCAAACAAGCTGGCTCTAGCACACCACTGGGTGGCAAGAGAGCAGTAGGGCCCCTTCCCTGGAGGGGATGCTGGCAGTCTCTGGTGGGTGGAGCAAAAGCTGCTAGTTAAGCCATGCTCACTAGTCTCTTGGAATTCAGACCATGTGACCATCAGGTCTGTGTTGTTCCAGGTCTGGGACCTTCCAACTCTATCCTAGACCAGCATAAGAACTTCCTGGGACACATGGCCATATCCCTGAATTTATATATATAATATATATATATTTTTTTTTGTGGGGGTGAGACGGAGTCTTACTCTGTCACCCAGGCTGGAGTGCAGTAGCACAATCTCAGCTCACTGCAACCTCTGCCTACTGGGTTCAAGTGATTCTCCTGCCTTGGCCTCCAGAGCAGCTGGGAAAACAGGTGCATGCCACCACGCCTGGCCAATTTTTATATTTTTAGTAGAGATGGGGTTTCACTATGTTGGCCAGATTGGTCTTGAACTCCTGATCTCAGGCAATCCACCCACCTCGGCCCATATCTCTGAACTTAAAAACCAAAAGAGCATGGACCTTATATACTAACTCCACCTACCAAGAGAAAGGACAGATCCCACCCACCTACCTCACTGGGAAGGACCACGGCTCCATCTCCATCCCGGAGGACACCATCCTTCCCCACCTGGGGGAGCATAGCGAGTCTGGCCTCCTCACTGCTGCCTGACTTGGCTGCTTTCTTGTTCAGGATCCTGGCCATACCCTCTGGCTGATGGTAGCTGGCCGGGGAGAGGGGCTCTGGCTTCTTGGTGCCCTCCTCTCCTGCTGACGAGGTGGGGCTCGGTGCCCGGCCACACACATTACGGAAGAATTCCTGCACAATGCCGTACTTGGGAGGCTCAGGCTTGGCCCGTGTCTCAGACATGCCCAGTTTCCAGACAGACTCCGTGCTCCCTGAGTGCTCCACCACACTGAAGAGGCTGGAGAGTCCATCGTTGATGTTTCTCAATACAGGGCTGTCCCGCGTGGTGGTGGAGCGGGCCCAGGCCGAGCCGTTCTGCTTGCCCTGGTGGAGGTTCCACAGGCTGCGGTCCTTGCTGCTGTCCAGCTTGGACACGGACCGCCTCTGGAGCTTTGGTGAGCCATACTTGGGGGAGCAGCAGGGCCGCTCGATGCGCGAATGGACCTTGTCCAGGGAGGAGGAGATCTGCTTGCTGCGCACAGACACGAGTGAAGAGCTGCGGGGTGACCAGGCCTTGCCGTGGAGGCTGCTGCGGGGTGGGTCAGTCTGCAAGCCCACGCTGACCGTGCGGATGGTCTGTGTGCCCACACTGGCCAGGCCCACCGTCTGGCTGGACGTGCTCTTCACTTTCCTCTCCAGCGAGCCGGAACGCATGGCCTGGCGCACACAGTTGGTGATCTCCTTCATGTCATCACTCATGTTGCCTGACATCTCGAAGTCATGCAGGGTTGCTGGGAAGCCAGGCCCGGCCGCCGAGGGGCTGCCCGCTGAGCCTCCATCCAGGCGCTGCCGTGAGAAGTTGCAGAGCCACCGACCATAGGAGCTCTCAGCTAGTCCATCAGCCTCGGCCGACTCTTTGGGCTTGGCTGTGGTGAAGAGGAAGCCGGGCTCGATAATGATCTTGCCCTCTTTGTCATGAACCACAGGGACTCCCAGGCGCCGGGCCACCGGGGGGCTATAGTAGACTCGGATGCCCGTCTTGTCAGGAGCCGTGTAGCTGCGCTGCATCTGCCTCCCTGGGGGGTCCTGGCAGGCCAGAGCACCCAGTTGGTTGCAGTCCCTCGACGAGAGCCCAGGCTTCTCCTTGGTGTCTTTCTCTGGATCCCCTGGCTCGGAACTCACAAAGCCAAAGGCAGGGTTGTTAGGCAGCTTCTTGCCCCGGGCATCTCCGCCAGCAAGGTAAGGGGAACAGTCGAGCAAACTTTCAAACTCAGACATGGAAGAAACAGATTTGGTTCTGTGAAGGACAGAGGAGGAAACGTGGTTATTAGTGGAAATAACACTGAGGGCACACTCTGGTCTACCACCCTGGTCCGTGTGCTGCGTGAGGGCAAAGACCAGGACTGTCTTGTTCACCTCTTGTAGAGATGTTGTTGGTGCCCAGTCCCACGTTCTGTCTGCATTTTCTTTCTTTTTTTCTTCCCCCAAACAGGTCTTGATACGTCACCCAGGCTGGAATGCAGTAGTGCAGTAATAGCTCACTGCAGCCTCAAACTCCTGGGCGCAAGTGATCCTCCCATTTCAGCCTCCAGAGTAGCTGGGACTATAGGTGTGCACCACCACACCTGGCTATTTTTTTTTTTTTTTTTTTTTTTGAGACAGAGTCTTGTTCTATCACCCAGGCTGGAGTGCAGTGGCATGAGCTTGGCTCACTACAACTTCCACCCTCTGGGTTCAAGCGATTCTCCTGTCTCAGCATCCGGAGCAGATGAAATTACAGGCATGCGCCACCACGCCCAGCTAATTTTTGTATTTTTAGTAGAGGCGGGGTTTCACCGTGTTGGCCAGGCTGGTCTGGAACTCCTGACCTCAGGTGATCCACCCGCCTCAGCCTCCCAAAGGGCTGGGATTACAGACGTGAGCCACTGCGCCCAGCCAAACCCCTGGCTAATTTTTAAAAATTTTTTTATAGAGATGGGGGTCTCCCTATGTTGCCCAGGCTGGTCTCAAACTCCTGGCCTCAAGCGATCTTCCTGCCTCTGCCTCTCAAAATGCTGGGATTACAGGCATGAGCCATTGCCCCTTGCCTCTCTCTGCACTTTCACCTATACACCTAAAACTGCATACTCTGAACTGCATACTCCACCATTCTCTACCTGATGGCTTTTTTTCTGCCTGTGGGATCATACTTGGCTGTCCTCCACATAGAAGAAGCTAGACCCAGCACTTTGGGATGCTGAGGCAGGCAGATCACCTGAGGTCAGGAGTTTGAGAGCAGCCTGACCAAGATGGTAAAGCCCTGTCTCTTACTAAAAATACAAAAATTAGCCGAGCGTGGTGGCATGAGCCTGTAACCCCAGCTACTCAGGAGGCTGAGGCAGGAGAATCGCTTGAACCTGGGAGGTGGAGGTTGCAGCAACTAAGATCGTGGCATTGCACTCCACCCTGGGAGACAGAGCAAAACTCTGTCTCAAAAAAAAAAAAAAAAAAAACAAAACACCCAAACCGAAGCTAGAAATAGCACAGAGTTAATGAGTTAATGCCCCTAAACACAGCCCTCAACAAACAATAGGTGAGATATGGTGAACAAGTGCCCCAACCTCCTTGTGGTGGGATGACTCTAAGCTGCATGTTCTACTCTGGCTCCCTGAGTTCCTCCGACAGCCTGAACTCCAGATGCCCGTGGAATAACCTGGATGAAGCTCCTTTTATCGGCTGCTTTCCTTTCCCTGTCTCACTTCCAAGTGTTTCCTGAAATTCTGTCCCCAATAAACCATTTGCACTTAAATCTTTGTCTCGGGGTTTGCTTATGGGGGAACCCAAACTAAGACGCCATGAAGCTCCTGGCACACATATTGCCTGAATCACTGAACACACCAGGCATATGGAAATGCGTGTGTCAGACCACTCTGATTAACTTCAAGAGGCAGCTCCTATCATCCCCACTAGACAGAGATGGGAAGTACTGCTCAAGGTCAAGGTCATAGAGCTAGAACTGGCAGGGCTGGCATTCAAACCTGGCCCTCTGGCTCCACAGCCTGTCCTGCCTGCCTTGTTTCTGGGCTGGTCTGATAGCAGCTGGGGGTTCTGTTTCCCTGACTCCTTTCATGGGTTTCCTAACAGTGGAGACGTGGTCCTTATGGTCTTGGGGTGGGGGTCTCCTTGGCCATAGCACAGGGCTGGGCCCAAAGGATGCTGCTCAATAATCCCAGGAATAGAGGTCAATCTTGACTCTCCTAACTCCAGAGGCAGGAGAAAAGAATCCCGAGGATCGAAATGTTTTGTTTCCACCTGTGTTCCATTCCCGGAATCAAACAACATGCAGCAGCCTGGAATTCCCTCTGCCCCAAGCTTTCCAGCTCCTGAGTGGCTCGGGTTCCAGAGAAACCATATCCTGATGCTCTCCCAACTCGGATGCGGTGGGGTGGCGGCAGGAACAGGGCAAAGGAGCAGGGCAGGGCTGCAGCGAAAGCAGGCAGAGTGGGTGCAGGGCGCGGCAGCAGGTGGAGAGGGGCCAGGCTGTGGGGCGGGGCAGAGAGGCAGAGCAGGGGACCAGGATGCAAGCACCTCTTTAAACCGTTTCCTCCAAGCTCAACTTCGGAAACAGCCTCCTTGTCGTGGATCTTCTCACTGCATGTCTGACAAGGAAGAGAGACAGGAAGGGTCAGTTCTGGCCACCAGAGCACTAAAGGCATGGAACAAGAGACCAGCCCCAACCTCAGCGCTTGAATCTCCTCATCCAGAGAGCAGGAATGATGTCATCAATGATCTAGCATGGTCAGTTTCTGGCTGCACTGCATCTAACTCCCCCACCATATGTGATCCAGGCTGGGCCAATCAGAGCTCCAAGAGTGACCCCCCCAAGGAAAGGGACCACTTAAAATGTAATCCAAATGTGGTGACTGCAACAAAGCATCCAGTGGCCCACTGCTCAGCTGGTGGGCTGGTGGTGGGCTTGTCTTCTCCCTCCTCAACCCTACCCCCTCACTTAGCCCAGTCCCTGGGTGGGTGGTTTTTTTTTTTGTTTGTTTGTTTGTTTTGAGGCAGGAACCATGAGATACAGACTCCAGGGCTGGGGAGCCCAAGGTGCAAGGGTGTGACCTGTGAGACAGGGTTAGCAGCTTCCTCTTATGTCCCCCACAAACAGGGACTTTTATGGTGTAGTCAGGAGCCAAGATAACATGGCAGCAGCCGCCCCACTCACCTCCTTCCAGCTGTTGTCCTGCTTCTCCAGCTCAGAGTGCTTCAGGACCCAGGGGTCGGCAGCCTTCTGCAGCTGGGCAAGGGCAGAGAGGGTGGGTCGGTAATGGGCAAAGCTGGTATGCAGGACCCCGCTCTAAGCAAGGCCATTCCCCAGACTCCACTCTACAGCCCACAGAACCTACATCATGGACCAGGGGCCACCTTCTCAGTGGGTAGCAGCTCAGAGCGCCCCACTCCGCCTGGTGGATTTGGAAAATGATAATAAAAGGAACTACTTGCAGGCATCCTTCTAGATGTCATTATACCTAATATAGTAACAGCCATGACTATGTGAATTCATGTTACAATACACAGAACAGCTAGACTAGCTAAGCAGCAGCTACATCCCATCAGAGTGGCAAATGTAAGATCCAGGGACCCCCCAACACTGCTCCATCCACAGTGGCCGTCATTCATGGATCCCGGCACTCCTTCCTGCTGGGCCTTGAGGGGCCTCTGCTTCCCTCCCCTCTTTGCAGCTCCATCACCTCCAGGTGGCTTGTGATGGAACCTAGCTCCTATGCACACATTAGTTAATTTTTTTTTTTTGTTTTTTGAGACAGAGTCTTACTCTGTTGCCCACACTGGAGTGCTGTGGTACGATCGCAGCTCACTGCAAACTCTGCCTCCCAGGTTCAAGCAATTCTCCTGCCTCAGCCTCCCAGTAGCTGGCATCTACAGGGATGAGCCACCTCGCCTGGCTAATTTTTATGTTTTTAGTAGAGACGGGTTTCACATGTTGGCCAGCCTGGTCTTGAACTCCTGACTCAGGTGATCCGCCTGCCTCGACCTCCTAAAGTGCTGGGATTACAGGTGTGAGGCACCGCGTCTGGCCGCATTAGTTGATTTAATCCTCACAGAAACAGTGTATGATAGGTGTTCCTGTGGTTATTTCCATTTGGCAGATGAGAGGATCAAGACTGAGAGAAGAGGTTGGGCAGCTGACTGAGTGAATGATCTTGTAGCACTTCCCATTGCTGGTGGCTCCATCTGTACCATCTGGCACTACAGCCTTCTCTGGAGGATTGCCTTGGGCAACCAGAACCGAAATCACTGCCAACGACAGACAAAGACAGGGGTCCAAAAGACTGACCCAAAAGGCAGACCCCTTGCCTTAAGGTGGACCAAACTGTGGGGTGATTTACTGTTTACACTCCTGGGCATGTCATGGGGTCAGGCCAAGGGCAGACTTCATCTGAAAGCACATCTTATGTGGTTTATTCCCCTTCCCCATCCTGACGCCATCCGTTAACAAATCACTTGCACACAGGTAGCCAACTCATCTTGTTTTGCCCAGGAGTTTCTCAGTGTTTGCATTGAAAGTCCCACGTCCCAGAACCCTCAGTTCTAAAAAAACTAGTAGGCTATGGCTAGGACTATTCTAGTTTTAAAAGTCAAAGTCCCAGGAACGCCCTCAGTCCCAGGCAAGCCAGCATGGGTTGGTCACCTTACTTGTACTTGAATTCATGTCTAGGGCTTTGCTTCTTAGAAACCCAACATGAGACAAACAGTAATAAGGGCAACAATGCAAATAACACTAGGCCAGGTGTGGCAGCTCACAACTATAATCCCAGCACTTTGGGAGGCTGAGGTGGGAGGATCACTTGAGCCTAGCAGTTTAAGATCAGCCTGGGCAACACGGCGAAACCCCATCTCTACAAAAAAATACAAAAGTTGCCGGGCACGGTGACTCATGCCTGTAATCCCAGCACTTTGGGAGGCCAAGGCGGGTGGATCACCTGAGGTTGGGAGTTCGAGACCAGCCTGACCAACATGGAGAAACCCTGTCTCTACTAAAAATACAAAAAATTAGACAGGTGTGGTGGTGTAAGCCTGTAATCCCAGCTGCTCAGGAGGCTGAGGCAGGAGAATCGTTTGAACCCGGGAGGCGGAGGTTGCAGTGAGCCGAGATCACGCCATTGCACTCTAGTCTGGGCAACAAGAGTGAAACTCCATCTCGAAAATAAATAAATAAATAAATAAATAAATAAATAAATAAATAAATAAAAGTTAGCCAGGCATGGTAGAGTGTGCTACCAGCTACACGAGAGGCTGAGGTGGGAGGATCACTTGAGCCTGGGAGGCGGAGGTTGCAGTGAGCTGAGATGGTGCCACTGCACTCCAGCCTAGGTGACAGAGCAAGACCTTGTCTCAAAATAAGAAAAGAAAGAAACGACGAAAGTAAGAAGAAGGGAGGGAGGAAGGGAGGGAGGGAAATAACACTAACATCAGCGAACAGCAATGAGAGATGAAGACCATAGAATCAAACCAAGCCCCAGACAGGGGTGGGCTTAGGAAGCACTTTGAATCTTCTGGCTATCTCACTTTATTTCCATAGCTGCCCTGTAAGATGAGAAGGTCAAGAATGGTCATCCTTATTTTACAGATGAGGCCCAGAGATCAGAGGTGACTTGACTGGGGTTGTACCTGGTGGAGCCAGGTAAGGACTGGGGACTTCTGGTCAGAAGCCCTTTCCCATCAGCCGCTCTGTTGCTTTCACCAGTCTGGCTTAATTGTCAGTCCGGTGTAAAGAAGAATGCTGCTTTGGGGGATGTGGTTTAAAGTGCAGGAGGCAGAGCAATGTCAGAGAGACACAAGAGGCTGGAGGGTCAGCAAGTCCCCGATGTGAGAACAACAGCAGCACATGGAACCTGTGTCCTGATGAGCTGACAAGACACGCCTGTGGGCTGATATGTTCCCCAGGGATGACACGAAGCTTGTTTCATAATTTCAAAATCATTTTAGAAACATTTTGTTGTTAATATAATAAGAAGGAATTATTCTTTTATAGACAGGAATTTGGTTTGATGGTGCAAACAGATACATGCATCTGACCTGCTTTCCACGTGGTACCTGGATGGTTCTGGGATTTGTTAGTCATCCTGCCATCCTGCACTCCCCAAGCACAGGCTCCTAGTGGGTGCGAACCTCAAAGGAGCTCCTTCCCTGCAGGAGAGTGGGCATGGCCCAAGACCAGGAACTTTCCAGATCTGGGAGTTCTGCCAGATTCTGGTCCTCTCCCTTACTCACTTTATGAGCTTGGGCAAATCACTTTGCCTCAGTCTCCTCATCTGAAAAAGAGGTTTCATGAACGTGACCTTGCAAGGCTGTTGAAATACTGAAGAGAACATTAGGAAGAGGAAATACCTAAGATCAATAAACTCATGAAAAATGCTCACCTTCAGTAGAAGTCAGAGAAATGCAAAGTAAAGCAATGAGATAGCATTTCACACCCTAACTTGGGCAGACGATTCAAAGATTGGTAACCACAGGAACTGGCAAAGACAAAGCAAAAAGGGCCTTCTCGTCCTTCTCACTGTGCAGCTGGTGGGAGGGTACATGGGCAAAGCCTTTCTACAAGGCGGCCTGGCAGTTACCACCAACTATAAATGCATATGCCCTTGGATTTAGCAATTTCACCTCCAGGAATCTATCCTACTGAATTATTCATGCGTGTGCAGAAATATACGTGTGGAGATGTTCACTGAGGCACAACTTGAACTTTTTTTTTTCTTTTTTTAGATACGAAGTCTCACTCTGTTGCCCAGGCTGGAGTGCAGTGGCATGATCACGGCTCACTGCAGCCTTGATCTCCTGAGCTCAAGCAATCCTCCCACCTCAGCCTCTCATGTAGCTGGGACTACAGGCACACACTGCCACATCCAGCTTCAGGTCACAACTTTCAATAGTGAAAAACTGGAAACAATCTAGATTTAATCACTGTAGATAACAAATCATAGTATCTCCACACTAGGAACACCAGGCACCAGTCACACTGAATGAGGAAAGCCTCCCTACTCTTTTGTGAACAGCTCTCCAGGAAAGACACAAAGTATAAACAAATGGACATTATAATTTGATTAATGATTAAAAAACAAACAAAACAAAACCCTGTAAATATAAATTTAAATAGAAAGGCCCAGCTACTCGGGAGGCTGAGGTAGGAGGATGGCTTGAGACCAGGAGCTCAAGCCCAGCCTGGGCCATACAGTAAGACCTCATCTCTTAAAAAAAAAAAAAAAAAAAAGAAAATTCTCATTAAAAAAAAAAAAATGACAAGAAAGGGAGGGAGTAGCCTGAAATATGCCTTTGTAATATTTGAACCTTATATAAAGATGAAGTCCTGATTTATGTAATTAAAATTAAAAGTAAGGCCAGGTGCGGTGGCTCACGCCTGTAATCCCAGCCCTTTGGAAGGCCGAGGCGGGCGGATCATCTGAGGTCAGGAGTTTGAGACCAGCCTGGCCAACCCATCTTCACTAAAAATAAAAAATGAGCTGGGTGTGGTGGCACATGGCTGTAGTCTCAGCTACTCGGGAGGCTGAGGCAGGAGAATCACTTGAACCCGGGAGACGGAGGTTGCAGTGAGCTGAGATCACACCACCATACTCCAGCCTGGGCGACAGAGTGAGACTGTCTCAAAGAAAAAATAAACAAATAAAAATAAATAAAATAAAAGTAAGGCCGGGCATGGTGGCTCACTCCTGTAATCCCAGCACTTTGGGAGGCTGAGGCGGGAGGATCACTTGAGGCCAGGAGTTTGAGACCAGCCTGGCCAACATGGTGAAACCCTATCTCTACTAAAAATATAAAAATTAGCCGGCCGTGGTGGCACACGCCTGTAATCCCAGCTACTGAGGAGGCTGAGGCACATGAATCACTTGAACCTGGGAGGCAGAGGCTGCAGTGAGCCGAGAGTGCACACTGCACTCTAGCCTGGGTGACAGAGCGAGACTGTGTCTCAAATAAATAGATAAGTAAATAAAAATAAAAGTGAAATAAAGGGAGAAGTCAAAATCAAGAGTGGAGCAGAGCGGCCTATGGTAGGTGGTGGCTGGCTGCATGAAGTGAACTATAATGGGGAGTGAGAGTCAATGATTGCTTTTCCTTTCCTCCTACTCTTGATTGGAGGCCTCCCAATTTTCCCACGGGAACCACTCTTAGTTCTTCCCTCTTGGTTCCTGGGTTTGGGTAGGCTCCAGGGGTGGGCACATGACTCATATCTGGCCAATCCACGGTACTTGCTAAGCTGTAAGATACGAGCATGAAACTAACGGTGGCCATATTTGGGAATAGCTTGTTTAAGAGTGAAGCTAACACAGAGGAAAGCAGGCCTGACAGGCTGAGGCAGAGAGAAAGATCTAGTTCCCACTGCATTCTCTAAGTGCCTGGATCCAGCTATACCCGAAGGAGATGGTGTGCCAGACCTCACTGGACGAGCACCTAGATCCAGCTATACCTGAAGGAGTTCCTGCTTCTGAATCATTTCTGTAGCAACTCTCCCTTGTGGGGGGAGCAGCTTGGCAGGGGTGGGCCTCACCTGGCTTAGGCGGTTCTGCAGCTCCTTCACCTGCTGCTCCACCTGCTGCTTCTCACCCTGCAGCCGCTCCACCAGCTGCAGCTTCTCCTGGCTCCAGTTGCGCTCGCTGATCTGCAGCTGCCGCGTCAACTCCATGACAGCGCTGTAGGACTCAGCTAGGAGGTGCTGCTGCTCCTCACGCTCCCTCTGTAGGGCTGCCTTCCAGTCGGGCCCTGCTCGCTCCCCGGCCCCCTTCCCTGCCTTCAGCTCCATCTGCGGAAAGAAGCAGACTGAGCAGCTGGCAGCAGGAGGCTACTCCTCTTGGCCCTTCTCTCTCCTTCCCTCCTGGGTGCCAGCAGGGGAAAAGGGGAGAGGTCCCTTCAGAAGACCCCTCACCAGGGACTAACCCAGCTTAGTCCTCCCCACTCAGAACTAACCCCTAACCCCTCCACACAGTAAGGGTTTGAAGAGCTCTTTCTATAAGCCAAGCTCTGCTGTGGGCTTTTCAGGTATGATGTCAGTATCCTCATAAAAACTCTGAAAGATTACTAGTGGTCACTCCAGCAAGATGGTTTTCTCGGCCTCAGACCTCAGGGTGGCAGGAAAGGGAATGTGCAACCTTTAGACTCAATGCCCCCCATTAACCCCCATGGGCTGGTCAGGTTCTTGGTGGGAGGAGCACCTGAAATGCCTGGGTCTTTGTGGGCAGCGGGTGCAGTGGACACTGGGGAATGTGCAGATGGAGGGAGCAGTGAGATCTGCAGAGAGGGTCAGGAGGGGAGAGTAGTGGCCCCAGGAAGTAGCCAGGAGACTGTGAGCAGTGGGAAGAAGGTGGAATTGGGGCCGGGTGTGGTGGCTCATGCCTGTACTCCCAGCATTTTGGGAGGCTGAGGCGGGTGGATCACTTGAGATCAGAAGGTCAAGACTAGCCTGGCCAATGCGTAGTGAAGCCCCATCTCTACTAAAAATACAAAAATTAGCTGGGCGTGGTGGTGTGCCATCTATAATCCCAGTTACTGTGGAGGCTGAGGCAGGAGAATCGCTTGAACCTGGGAGGCAGAGGTTGCAGTAATCCAAGATTGCACCACTGCACTCCAGCCTGAGTGAGGCAGTGAGATTCCGTCTCAAAAAAAAAAAAAAGGAGGTGGAATTGGAGTCACAGGGAGCCAGGGGTTAGAGGTTTAGGGGAGCAAGGGCCAGTCTGCCACTTGTTAGCTGGGTGACCTTGGGAGATAAATTTAACTCCTCTGTGCCAGTTTTGTCATCTGTCCAGCAGAGACCATCGGAGTGCCTGCCTCCCAGAGGCTGCTGATGCCTGGGAAGGCAGCTTGCAGCAGGGACTGGCTGGATGGAAGAAGCTGGAGCCCGAGCTGTGGGGTCAGAGCATTCTCTCTGAGTGGGAGGAAGCCCACCCTCTCACTTTTCAGGCCAAAGGAGGCAGCAAGTCACCCTCAGGCACAGAGCAGACACCAAACCCCCAGGGCTCCTGGTTAAGGCTCCTTTGGGGGCACGCTGGGGTGTTGGGAGGGGAGGCTCCCATTTTGAGTGGAGGGAGCAAAATAGAGCCAGGCAGTAGGGGCTGAGGGAGTGCTTATGAGGAAAGGAAGGAGCAAATCAGGACAGCAGGCAGTGGTGGTGCACGCCGGCCTCACCTGTGAGCCCAGGGTGCAATCCCCCACCTTCTTTCCCTTCCCCTGTGACTCCCATTCCCCACCGTTTCTGATACCCATGCTGTGTGACTTTAGGCAAGTCTCTTGCCCTCTCTGGGCCACAGGTGAAGCAAAGGGGTTCTTATTCCTCTAGGAGCATGGCCTTGGTATCCTACTCCCAGATCTGACAGCTAAAGGCTTGGCTGAGAGTAAGGGGAGAGGCCTCTGACAGGTGGGGCGCTCACCTGGGTGGTATGGCCCTTGAGCTCTGCCCGCTCTGTCTCCCAGGTAGCCTTGGCCTTGGCAAACTGTTGCTGAAGCTCTGTCAGACCACGGCGTTCATCCCGGAGCAGCCAGCACAGCTCTTTCAGCGTCACCTTCATGTCGGCCAGTGTCTTGATGTACTCATTGGGCTGCAGACAGGAGGCAAAACCTGAGTCAAGAGCCTCTGGGGGGTAGGGAGGGGAACCTGGGCTCAGAAAACTCACCTAGGAGTCCAGCCTGGGACTCCACGAGGCCTCGGGCAAGTCCCACGACCTCTCTAGGTCATCTCACCTATAAAATGGGAATGACAGGCCCAGCCCTGGCTACCTCCTAGGCTGACATGAGGCCCAAATCTGACACCAAGAAAAAACCCTGCAGTTACAGTAATAATTATTCAGCCTAACTCTGAGCTGAATAATCTGGCTTCTTCAAGGCTCTGCAGCCTTTCTCCTCACTCAGGATCTGCCTGTCTGACCCACTGCAGGCCAGATGTGGGGTCTAATTCATGGAGACTCCCTCAGTTTGCCTGACTCTGTCCCAAATCTTCTCTCCTGGGCCCATGCCCTCATTTCCCATCCCTACCCCAGCTCTCAGTGTGTGACCCTGGGATCCTGACCCCACTGTTCTCTCTGACTTATGGCTTGATTTGAAGGTTCCTGACCCTAGACCACAAGGCCCCTCTTCAGATGACTCTAGCCTGATGTCCTTACCCTCACCATGTACCTCCCAAGCCATACTCAATACCAGAACACCTTGCCACACCTTGGCACACACAGTTCTCTTGGTCCAGAATAGTCTTTCCCCCATTCTCTATTAGGTAAACTCCTATACATCCTTCAAAACCCATCATCCATGACCCCTTCACTGTGATACTGTCCCCTATACTGCAAAGAGAATTACTTGCACTCCTGCCTATGACCCCACAGTCCATCATCTGGACTCTGTTACTGCCCTGGGATGACCAGGCAATAACCTTCCGCAACCCCAGTGTCCAGGAATGGGGTCAGAGAAAGCAGTAGGAATTGATCACTGAGCAGACAAAGGAATGAATGGACACAACAGGACCGGGAAGGGGCTGGAAACACACCGTGTTCTGGGTCCAGCTGTCCCCTGTGCAGGCCTTGTTATCAGAATGCTGAGCGTTTATCTCCTCTTCCTCCATCAGCAAGTACAGCTCCTTCATGCTGTTCACCTGTTTTTTAAAAACCATGCTTAACAGCAGGTGGGAAGTTTTCCCAAATTTTAATTCCAACTTTGGGAACCATGTAGGTCGAGGAGCACGGCTGGACAGTCAGGCCCTCCTAGCCTCCCACAACATCTATTCTGCCCCAAAGACCAGGAAGCATCCCTGAGAGTCACTCTGAAATAACCATGTTGACAGGCTGGGTCAAGGCAGGTACTGTGGTTGAAATGTAAAGGCCACACGCACTCCCACAGTGCTACATAAGGGTGACCAAAGGTTTGGGTGGACAGAAGGGACCTTGCTGGGGGGTTGGATTTCTTGCTGATGGATTCTGGGCAAGAGTCCCGGGCCAGCCAAGGAGATCAGGGACCTAGTTCAGGATGGAAATAAGGCAAAAGGGAGCGAGTCACCTTCTGTGCTCAAGCAATCCTCCTGCCTCAGCCTCCCAAAATACTGGGATTATAGGTGCGAGCCACCATGCCCAGCATGATTATGTTTATATCTTATTAATTATGCTTATTTTGGTAAATGTATCTATTTCTTAATTATAGGCATATATGTTATGTAATTTTCTGTGTCTCTTTATTTTTTTTTTTTGAGATGGAGTCTCACTGTGTCATCCAGGCTGGAGTGCAACGGCATGATCTTGGCTCACTGCAACCTCTGCCTTGCAGGTTCAAGAGATTCTCCTGCTTCAGGCTCCCGAGTAGCTGGAACTACCAGTGTGCACCACCGTTCCCAGCTAATTTTTGTATTTTTAGTAGAGATGGGGTTTTATCATGTTGGCCAGACTGGTCTCGAACTCCTGATCTCAAGTGATCTGCCCACCTTAACCTCCCAAAGTGCTGAGATTACAGGCGTGAGCCACTGCACCTAGCCAATTTTCTATGTTTATACCCTATTTTTTTTCCCCTAAAGTAAGTTTCTCTCTCTTTTACTCTAGGATATGGAAATGGCTAGAAAGGTTTTCACCAAATGTGGAGGGTTCGTCTGAGACAAACTGACTTAAAATATAGACTGTGTGGCCTGCAGGTCATTCCCTTAAACTGGGCTTCATCCAGAGGCCTGTGAGACTTCCAAACAGGTGAGAAGGCTCCTATGTTTCCAAACGTCACAGAAGAGACAGCTTCAGACAGGAGGCCCGAGGCGAATGCTCCCAGGCGCGGCCCTATGCCAGGCACTGCAGGGCCAGGGCAGCAGGGTGTGGGCCCATGGAATGGCGGTAGTGACTCTCCCATGAGGCCCTGGGGAGGAGCTGGTGGCCTGCGAGAATGATGAGCCCCACTGAGATAGGGTGATGCAGGGTCTTGCTACACACTCAGGTCTAACTGTCTTGCCTGGCTCCTGGGGCATCTGGGCTCCTCTGGAGTACCCCTGATGGTGTACGTGGCAACTTGAGGCATGCCAGTGCTCCCTACTGGATCTGGACAGGGAACTACAGAGTAGCCTGGACCAGAGGAGGGCCAAGCCTGGGCTAGACTCAAGGTACCTGAACCCAAAAGGACAAGGCCAAAGTGAACAATGTCAACTAAGATGAGTGTGACCAAGGTCTGACATCCTCGTAAGTCCCCTTCTCTTCCCTGATGTGTTGATGTGTGCTGCTGTGCTGATGACAGGAGGCAGGGGCTTTGAGCAGCAAAGGGTCCTGCACAGACTGGGGCAGGAATGGGCCAGGTGGGTCCTTTCTAAGCTTCTTACATTCCCAAAGCTCCACCCCCACATGTTTCCTGCCACATCCTAATACCACCTGTACTATCACCGATGTTTTTAAGCCAGCCTACTCTGTCTTGTTAAGTAAACATATCTTTCGGCGAGGCATGGTGCTCATGCCTGTAATCCCAGCATTTTGGGAGGCCAAGGCGGGTGGATTACTTGAGGTCAGGAGTTCGAGAGACTAGCCTGGCCAACATGGAGAAACCCTGTCTTTTTTTTTTTTTTTTTTGAGACAGAATCTCGCTCTCTCTCCCAGTCTGGAGTGCAGTGGCGCGATCTAGGCTCACTGCGAGCTCCGCCTCCCAGGTTCACGCCATTCTCCCACCTCAGCCTCCCGAGTAGCTGGGACTACAGGCACCCACCAACATACCCGGCTAATTTTTTGTATTTTTAGTAGAGATGGGGTTTCACCATGTTAGCCAGGATAGTCTCGATCTCCTGATCTCGTGATCCACCCGCCTCAGCCTCCCAAAGTGCTGGGATTACAGGTGTGAGCCACCACGCCTGGCCAAGAAACCCTGTCTTTACTAAAAATACAAAAATTAGCTGGGCATGGTGGCACGTGCCTGTAATCCCAGCTACTCGGGAGGCTGAGGCAGGAGAACTGCTTGAACCCGGGAGATGGAGATTGCAGTGGGCCGAGATTGCGCCACCTGGGCCGAGATTGCGCAGGCTGGAGTGAGACTCCATCTCAAAAAAAAAAAAAAAAAAAAAAAAGAGCAACGAACGCAGGGAAGGAAGCCTGCATGCTGATGGCAGGTATGTGAGCCTAGGAGTTGTGTCAATACCAGCTGGGCGTCCCTATCCTGTCCCTCTCTCCCCAGCCCACACTCCCAGTCCCAGTCCCAGGTCCAATCTTACCTCGAGGAAGTCATCCCCCTCACTGGGCAAAACCTTGCCCTGCCGCCAGCGCTTGAGGAACCACCTGAGCTTCATGAAGAGCAGCAGGAAGTTGTGCTTGAACTGCTGGGACTCCTGCACCAGCATGTTCTTCTCCTGGCTCCAGAATTTCTGCTCCAGCCTCCGCTGGAGGCTGAGACTCTGCAGCTCAAACTCCCGCCTCAGGAGCGCCCTCTGTTGGTCCTCCTTCAGCTGCCGGGGGAGAAGAGATTGAGCAACCCCAGGGCCCTGCCCTCTCCCCAACCCCTTTCTGGGCCCCTGGACAGCGGCAGGGAGGAAAGTCTGGGTGGTGCCTGTGAGTGATCCCTGCCGGGGATCCCACCACACGTGGCGCAATCTATTCAGATGAGCACTGCCCTCTGCTACTAAAGCCACAGTGACACATCACTGAAGGAGCTGGGATTTGACCCCAGCTCTAAAAAACCATGACATCATATACTGAGCACCTCCTGGGCACCAAATGTCTCACATGAACGCTCATGTTCAATGAGGAACCTGCGAGGGTGAGCGATGATAGCAGGGAGGGGTGACGCATGGAGAGCAAAGGGCGTGCCAGGGTTGAGGACGGCTGATGACTAGGCAACACCCTAGGAAGAAATGCAGTGTCATGCCTAAGAGAGGGACCTGGATTAGAGGCCCAGCCCCGCTACGCTCTGGATGTGCAACCCTGGGCAGAGCACCCCAGCTCTCTGAGCATCAGTTTCCCCATCTGTAAAATGGTGATAAGGGAGGGCACGAGGATTAAAAGACATAATGGGTAGAAAGTGCATTGGATAGGCCCACCATACAGTAAGGGTTTAATAAATGTTATTCCAGAACTATTATCTTGATTAGAAGCCAGGCCTGACGAGGGCACCATTTCATAAACGGGAAACTGAGGTCCTGAGAGAAAACAGGACTGGCCCCAGGTCCCACAGGCAGCCAATGACAGCCCTGTTACACAGCTAATGCACAATGGCAAGGGCAATAACATCCCAGCAGGGCACAGGGGCTGAAGACTCAGGTTTCCCTTTACATTCTTTCTTTCATTCTTTTTTTTTTTTTTTTGAGATCACTCTGTCACCCAGGATAGAGTGCAGTGGGACAATCTCAGCTCACTGTAACCTCTGCCTCCTGGGTTCAAGCGATTCTCTCGCCTCAGCCTCCCGAGTAGCTGGGATTACAGGCATGCTGGTGCACGCCTGGCTAATTTTTGTATTTTTAGTAGAGGCGGGGTTTCACCATGTTGGCCAGGCTGGTCTCAAACTCCTGGCCTCAAGTGATCTGCCTGCCTCGGCCTCCCAAAGTGCTGGGATTACAGGCGTCAGCCACCATGCCCAGCCTCCCCTGACATTCTTGACTTCAGAGGGCCCATAGATCCTCTGAAGCATATAGCTGAAGGCCTCTACTTCCAGCTCAGAGAAGCTGTAGGAATTGCTGCCTGGAAAGTGCTGGGCACCACGCACCTGGACCATTTTCTGGTTGAAATTGTCGGCCTCCTCCTTTCGTAGCTGCCGCTCCTGGGACAGCTGCTCTTGCAAGCCCCGGAGGCTGTCATGGGCCTCAGCCAGCACCAGCTGCAGCTCCTTGATCTGTGGTGCGGACAGGGGGCACAGATAATGAGGAGGGAGAAAGAGGAAGAAGCGGATAGAAGTTGTGATCTAAGGATGACAATGGTAGGGGAACGATGGGATGTTGGACCCAAGCTGTCCAAATACAAACCAGGCAGAATGGCTGTCCCCACCTCCGAGGGTCGTCATGGTGATTAAATGAAACAGTATATATCAAATCTGGCTTTTGTTACCACTGGAACTTGTTCTTTTCTCTCTGAAATTTATCTTAATAAGGTACTGGGAAAACTAAGTTTGATTCACAAAGATGTTCATTGTTTATAATTGCAATATTTTAGAAACAACTTAGATACTAAATGATGGGACTTAAAAGATGTTTAATGGATCTATATATATGTAACAATCCATTCAGTGGTACCCTTAAGGACAGTGTCCTTTATTTTATGTATGTTATTATGTTATACTTCAACAGAAAGTAGAAAAACAAAACCAAAAAAGCTATGGACCTCCATAGAAAAACATATAAAGGACATGGACACACACAATAAATGTAACCAGTGGGAACTATGTGAAGACCTTCTGACCTCCGACCTTCACCCACCCTCCCCTTCCTCCCTCCCTCCCTCCCTCCCTCCCTTCCTTCCTTCTCTCTCTCCCTCTCTCTCTCTCTCTCAATGGAGTTTTGCCAGCTTTGAGTACGATCTTGGCTCACTGCAAACTCTGCCTCCCGGGTTCAAGCGATTCTCCTGCCTCAGCCTCTCAATTAACTGAGATTACAGGCATCCGCCACCACGCCTGGCTAATTTTGATATATTTCTGGTAGAGACAGGATTTTGCCATGTTGCCCAGGCTCATCTCGAACTCCTAGGCTTAAGCAATCTGCCCACCTGGGCTTCACAAAGTGCTGAAATTACAGGTGTGAGTCACCGTGCCTGGCCCCAGAACTCCTACATAAAAACTTCCTAGGCATGGCAAATGTCCCTCTGTGAAGGTAAACCTTCATTATATGGTCAATGATATGATGATTTGGCAGTAGAAGGCACAGCGACTTGAGGTATATCTTCTATATCTGTTTTGCATTAAAAAGTTTTGCAGGGCTCCATACTGTCTGCTGTCCCTGGTTTCCTCCCTGAACTCAGTGTTCAATAGCACTGGGCAATTGTCACTGCTCAATAAAGAGTGGCTGAATGAAACAAATAATTGAGTGTGTGCAGGAAATTATTTTTTCTACAGGTAAGCCTATAGAATAGGCCTATTTCCTGGCAGGGCATGGTGGCTCACGCCTGTAATACCAGCACTTTGGAGGGCCGAGATGGGAGGATCACTTGAGCCCCAGAGTTTGAGACCAGCCTAGGCGACATGACAAAACCCTGTCTGTACTAAAAATACGAAAATTAGCTGGGCATGGTGGCGTACGCCTATAGTCCCACCTAACTGGGAGGGCTGAGGCACGAGATTCGCTTGAACTCAGGAAGTGAAGGTTACAGTGAGCCAAGATCGCACCACTGCACTCCAGACTGGACAACAGAGTGAGACTCAATCTAAAAAAAAAAAAAAGAATAGGCCTATTTCCTTTTCTTAGAAAATGACAACTAAGTTATCTCAGTTTTTTCTCTTTTTGTCATGGCTTCCAGGAAGCTCACTTAGAGAGTCTGATCCATCAGCTTCAAGTGAGTTTCTCCTTCCTACATAGTCATGGGCTGGCCTTCCTGGGACCACAGAGTTGTCTTCCAAGGGATGCTCAGAAAGGTGCTCAGGCTGGAAAATACACAGGACTCTGCAAGGTTCAGGGTTTCAGGGATACTCCACCCAGTCCGCAGGAGCCTTTTCCTGCTTCAGGCTCATTATGAAGAGCAAGGAGAAGCTCAGTAGGCTTAGAAGGGGCTCAGAACTACCCAGAATTCCCTGAGAGTCAAAGAATCCTAGCAATTCGATAACTACCATTCGCTCTAACCCCCCCATGTTACAGATGGGGAAGCTGTGGCCAGAAGGTAGAAACCTGTCCAAGGTCAAACAGGAACACTGGTAGAACTGAGACTTGAACTCAGGTTCCCTGAGTCCCAGAGATGTGTCATTATCATCATAATCATCATCCTCCTCCTCTCATCCTCACCCAATGCGGACCAGGCCTTAAGCTATGGCTTTTCAGGTATTTAATCCTTTCAACAACCCTATGAGGCACCTTCATTTTACATGTGAGAAAACTGAGAATCAGAGAGGTAAAATGACTTATCCAAGATCTCACAGCCAGTATAGAGTGGATCCACAACTGAAACCCAAACTGCCTGACTATAGAGACTGCTGCCTTCCTGCTACATACATGAGTAGTTCCATTAAATTACATAAATTGTTAAATTCCCGGTGGAATTTAGTACAGAAAAAAAAATAATTTATGCAGATGAGTTTATAAGTTTCCTTGGATCAGGCCATGAGAATGTCCCAAACTTCCTTATTTCCCTTCTGGCCTTGGCTGCCAGGAAGCCTGGAACCCAATGGAATGCCCCAAACCCATATCCTCACTAGCTAAGTGATATATGGACCACTGTGCTTTTGACAGGCCTCAGTCACTCTCCTCCTACCCAATCCCATGCTTGCTCAGGCCTAGACCCACCTCAGAGGCATAGGAATCATTGTCTTCAGCTCGGTAAGGCCTGAAGCTCCGGCTGGGGTCGGGCTTAGAGTCCAAGTCACCAGTGCGGAAGGCCTCTCGGATCCTAGGCTCCCATTCCGGCAGGTCCCTGAAGTCAGGTGGCTGCACCCAGAGGCACAGGCAGAACAAACCAAAGATCACCATGGGGAGGGGCCCGAGGGGTGCCAGAAACACCCACCCCAGGCCTCTGCGCTAGAGGCTTGAACCACCCACCTGAGGGCTGGGACCCTGGTAGATTCACCTCTGCAACCCAGACCCAGCCCGGGCTGGGGGCACTGCTGCCATTCAACGAATGTTTGCTGAAAGGATGAATGAGTAGGTAAGTGGGAAGTGATTTTTTGAATGTGTGTCTTGTGCACAAACCTTCTGAGTCAGCCCGAACTGTCCTATCACATGTGTGACCTCTGTTCATCGCTCTTTCAAGAAGAAACAAGAGGGAGATAACATAGAGCAGTCTATGGGCACAGTGGCATGTGCCTGTAATTCCGTCTACAATTTGAGGCTGCAGCAAGCTGTGATCACACCATTGCCCTACAGCCTGGGCAACAGAGCAAGACTGTTTCTTTAAAAAAAAAAAAAAAAAAAGGCAATATGCTTGCTTAAAAAAGTAAGATGAAACCGGATCAACAGGTCTTGAGTTAAAGAAATTATGGCACATATCCACTGCATAGTTGTTAAAAAGAAAGTGCTAAATCTCAGAAGGGCACGATGGCTCACATCTGTAATCCCAGCACTCTGGGAGGCCAAGGTGGGTGGATCACCTGAGGTCAGGAGTTCAAGACCAGCCTGGCCAACATCGTGAAACCCCGTCTCTACTAAAAATACAAAAATTAGACAGGTGTGGTGGGGGCATGCCTGTAATTCCAGCTACCTGGGAGACGGAGACAGGAGAATTGTAATTCCAGCTGCCCGGGAGGCGGAGACAGGAGGCGGAGGTTGCAGTGAGCTGAGATCGTGCCACCGCACTCCAGCCTGGGTGACAGAGTAAGACTCTGTCTCAAAAAAAAAAAAAAAAAAAAGAAAAAAGAAAAAAAAGAAAAAAAGAAAGTGCTAAATCGCTCTCTTTCCCTGGAAATGAAAAATTCCCTGCCATTGCTCTGAGGATGAAGATCAAACCTCCCGCATGCACAGTGCAGTCCAGCTTCACACTGTCTCTTCACTCAGTGCCCTGGACATACCACGCTCCTTCCGCCTTCTGATCTGAGCTGTGTCTTTGCACAGGCTATTTGCTCTGCTGAAAACACTGTTCCCCCAGCCATCCATCCCTCTGACCTCTGGTCAGATCAGAGGCCTTCCCTCAGCACAGGGTCTAGGTCAAGTTCCTTGTTCATAAAACCATGTACCTTTCCTTCAGGTTCCTCTCTCAGTGTCTAATTGCACATTCACTGACATGATATTTTGGGTGACTCTGCCCCACTAGATGATAAGGGCCATGAGAGGGGGAATCATATCTGTTTTTGCTAATCATGACACCTTCAGCAGTGAGCACAAAAACTGTGTGAACAACAGACAAAGCATCATAAATTAACAAACTGATACATTGCGTTAAAAATATAAGTTGTGTAGTAACAATAGATATAAAACAATCTGGGTGGAAAAACAAATATATGATAGATGTGTAGAGAAGGATTTAGAAGGACAAGCTACAAGGATGAAATATTCTAGATCCACTCCACTAGACACACACAAATACTGAACATTTAAAATGTGACTATTAGGCCGTGCAGTGGCTCACACCTATAGTCCTAGCACTTTGGGAGGCTGAGGCTGGTGGATCACTTGAGCTCAGGAGTTCAAGACCAGCCTGGGCAATATGGCAAGATCCCATCTCTACAAAAAAATTTAAAAATTATGGCCAGGCACAGTGGCTCACGCCTGTAATCCCAGAACTTTGGGAGACAAAGGCGGTCAGATCACTTGAGGTCAGGAGTTCGAGACCAGCCTGGCCAACATGGTGAAACCCCATCTCTACTAAAAATACAAAAATTAGCCAGGCCTGATGGAGGGCGCCTGTAATCCCGGCTACTTGGGAGGCTAAGAGAGGAGAATCGCTTGAACCTGGGAGTTGGAGGTTACAGTGAGCCGAAATTGCGCCACTGCATTCCAGCCTGGTTGACAGAGCGAGACTCTGTCTCAAAAAATAAATAAATAAATAAATAAAAATTAGCTGGGTGTGGTGGTGCTCACTTGTAGTCCCAAGTACTCAGGAGAGTGATGGGGGAGAATGGCTAGAGCCCACGATATCGAGGCTGCAGTGAGCTGAGACTGCACCACTGCGCTTCAGCCTGGCCAGCAGGGAGAGACCCTATCTCAAGAAAAACAAAACAAAACAAAGGAAAAAAATAAATAATAGGATCTGTGCATGAGACACCTTACCTGAAAATCTGAGCCAAGGTCTTTTGCCAGAAGAATCTCCTTAGAGAGCCCCTGGGAGCCCAGGGGGGGCAGTGACGAGAAGGACTCCTGCTGCTCCTTGACAGAGCCCCCGAGGACTGCATCTGCCTTTCGCGTGAAGGCATTCAGCTCCTGCTGCAGCACACTCAGGCGCACCAGGATGGCATGGATAAGCTTGGTGTCCCTGGGGCCCTCGCTGTTGTCGGGGGCCTCATGAAGCCGGAAGTCAGCACACTCGTTGTCCAGACACAGCCGGAGGCCAGCCGTGAAGCCATTGGCATCAGCCACCAGGACATCGATGGCCTTACTGACCAGGGCGGCCTGCTCTCTCAGCCCAGGCAGCACCTCGGCCTCCCTGGCTCTGCAGAGTCGGACCGCATGGGACTCGTGTGTCTCGCCCAGGGGAGCAGGCACACACTGGGCAGAGTCCCCGGCCTCAGCGTCGGTCTCCAGCATGGGCCGCGTACTCTGGCAGGAGGCGAGGTCGCAGCGCTGGAGGTTGGAGAGGAGCACGCGGTTCTCGTACTGCAGCTTCTTGACCTTGCCGCTGAGCTCGCCGATCTGCAGCTTGGCGGCCGCCAGCTCCTCCTGCGAAGGTTCGCTGAGCACAGAGCAACTGTCCTCCGACAGCGCCACGTCCAGCTCGTGCTCCGAGCGGAACTTGGCCAGCTCGTTCAGCAGCAGCTTGTTCTGGTCCTCGAGCTCGGCAGAGGAGCGCCGCAGCAGCTCGGCCTCCTCTTCGACGAACTGCAGGTGTCGCCGCAGCTCTGCCAAGCTCTCCCCGCACTCGCCACCACCCAGCGCGGAGAAGGCCAGGCGTGCCTCAGGCCCCCCACAGCCACCTCCATGATCCTTCATGTCGTCCATCTCAGCCCGCAGGCCTCGGTTCTCCACCTCCAGCTCCACGATGCGGCGGCTCAGCAGGTTGGCTTCCTCTTCCACCAGCTTCAGGTGCACCTTCAGCTCAGTCTCCCGCGAGTGGGGGGCATCTGCCAGCTCCTCGGCTGACAGTGTGCTGTCCAGGTCCCCATAGAGCAAGCGGTACTTCAGCAGCTCCTCCTTCATGCTGTCATTCTCCTTGGCAAGCTTAGTGAGCTTCTTGCACATGAGGGCCGACTCCTCCTTTGCAAAGTGCAACTGGCACTTCAGGTCTGCACTGTCCTCCTGGGACCACGGGGACAGACACAACCCAGGAAGGTTAGTGCTGGGACGCTCAGTATCAGCCATGGCATTTTGGGGAGCACTAACTATGCTGGGAACACAGGGATGAATCAGACACAGCCAGACCTTCCAGGAGGTAAGGGTCCGGGGGAGAGGCAGAGGGGTAGACATTGAAATGACAGAAAGGCCGGCCGGGCGCGGTGGCTCACGCTTGTAATCCCAGCACTTTGGGAGGCCGAGGTGGGCGGATCACGAGGTCAGGAGATCGAGACCACGGTGAAACCCCGTCTCTACTAAAAATACAAAAAATTAGCCGGGCGTGGTGGCGGGCGCCTGTAGTCCCAGCTACTCGGAGAGGCTGAGGCAGGAGAATGGCGTGAACCCGGGAGGCAGAGCTTGCAGTGAGCCGAGATCGCACCACTGCACTCCAGCCTGGGTGACAGAGTGAGACTCCGTCTCAAAAAAAAAAAAAAAAAAAAAAAAAAAAAAAGAAATGACAGAAAGGATGAGGCACCACACATAGCCTGGGAGTACAGGAGCAGGTGACATACTGATGAGCAACTGCTGCCACTACAGTTTCATCAGTAAAATGGGGCGGTAACATTACCTCCCTCCCAGAGCCACAGCGGGGATTAAATGAACTAAGGATGAAAAGGGCTTGGCACTCTGACAATCCCATACCACCAGGAGCTAACAGTATGTGGCCTTTGCTGCATATAATACTTTATCCAATTCTTCCAATGAACCCCCAAGACAGGGATAGATAGGAAATGGAGCCCAGAAACTCAAAATGACTCGCTCCAATCACATGGCAGTCAAACGGCAGAGCCAAGATTCCAGCCTGGATCTCCAACTCTAGACCTTTGGATTTGACTGTAGTGTTGCTTGCTAAGTTCCTAGCTGGGGTGGGGAGCGAGCGTCTAAGCATCTAAGAACCATGGGCTCAGGATGTGGTTTTGAGAAATAAAGTGGGCAGTGAAACTAAGAAAATGAGCAAGAGGGCCGGGCGCAGTGGCTCACACCTGTAATCCCAGCACTTTGGGAGGCCGAGGCAGGTGGATTGCTTGAGGCCAGGAGTTTGAGACCAGCCTGGTCAACACGGTGAAACCCTGTCTCTACTAAAAATACAAAAATTAGTCAGGTGTGGTGGTGCGTGCCTGTAGTCCCAGTTACTCGGGAGGCTGAGGCATGGAAATCGCTTCAACCTGGGAGGTAGAGGTTGCAGTGAGCTGAGACTGTGCCACTGCACTGCAGCCTGGGCAAGCGAGTGAGACTCCATCTCAAAAAAAAAAAAGGAAAAAGGAAAAAAAAAAAAGAAAACGAGCAAGGGGAGGACAGGGCAGAATCTGGGATCCCCAGGCCACATAGAGTCAGTCTCAGGCCTTCAGAATAAAACCTTCCTATGGGGGCTGCTGGGAATTACCTGCACCGAAGCCTTCTTATCAGCCTTCCCCAGGGAACGGGTTCCTCTTTTCTTCAAGGAATGCTGAAGTGAGATTTAATTAAAAAAAAAAAAAAAAGTCAGGACTGAAAGCTCACAGGATGAGGCACATGCAGAGAGCTGTCACAGTGCCCAGGGTCCAGGGAGGCCCCAGTCCCCAGGCCACCCCACCCTGACGGCATTGACTGCTGAGTAAGAGGATCACCCAGTGAGCAGCAATGGGAAATAGGCCAGAAGCACTGGAGAAGATGATTCTGAAAACACCTGCTCAGGGCTCCTCCCCTCCAGCCCGCTCCCATGTGTGACCCAGTTGGCCTCGGCGAAGACTTGGAAAGCTGTGTTTCTGTTCTCGTTTGTCTTTCATCAAAGGATTTCCTGAGCACCTATCATGTGCCAGGTAGGTAGGTGTAGAGAACACGGCAGTGAACCAGGGAGGATGTTGTGGTGCTTTGCCTAGATTTCCCTTCAGAACTGAGACACTCATTGCTAGAGCTGAGACCGCAAAGCTGAGTACCTCTCCCAGCGACAGCCAATGGTTGAGGGGAACCACCTTGTCTAAGGGCAGGTGCTATCCGTGGATGGAGGCCACATACAGGGACGGGTCCATGACCCCTTGCCTCAGCTCTACAGGGAGGGCCATCCTAGCTCCAGAGCTCCCCATGGGATCGACTGAGATCACTGGTGTAATTCAGCTTCCAGCTCTGCCTCACTCCCTGTGGTGTTGTTCCCAAGGAGACTATTCCATCAACCTCTGCATGCAAATCTCCATCTCAGAGAAAATCCTGTCCTCATGAAACTGCCATCTAGTGGGAACTGTAATTCAGAATGGATACTAATGGATAAAATGAATATGGAGGCTGGATGTGGTAGTTCATGCCTGTAATCCCAACACTTTGGGAGGCCAAGACAGGAGGATTGCCTGAGGCCAAGAGTTTGAGACCAGCCTGGGCAACATAGCAAGACCCTGTCTCAAAGAACAAACAACAACAATAAAATGAATATAATAAATCATAATTACACGTGAGGCTTCAAAATGGTCATGAGAGACTGATGGCAAACAGTGATTCAAAAATCCAGAAGCTGACCAGGCATAGTGGCTCACGCCTGTAATCCCAGTATTTTGGGAGGCTGAGGTGAGAGGATTGCTTGTGTTGAGGAGTTTGAGACTAGCCTGGGCAACACAGCAAGACTCTGCCTCAAAAAAAAAAAGATGTTTAAAATCCAGAAGCAATAGTGGAAAAAATAGATACATTTGATTACACAAGCAAATTCTGCACGGAAACAAAAACACCCTAAGAAAAGTAAAAACAGGCCGGGCGTGGTGGCTCATGCTTGTAATCCCAGCACTTTGGGAGGCCGAGGTGGGCGGATCACGAGGTCAGGAGATCGAGACCACGGTGAAACCCCGTCTCTACTAAAAAATACAAAAAATTAGCCGGGCGTGGTGGCGGGTGCCTGTAGTCCCAGCTACTCGGAGAGGCTGAGGCAGGAGAATGGCGTGAACCTGGGAGGCGGAGCTTGCAGTGAGCTGAGATTGCGCCACTGCACTCCAGCCTGAGCGACAGAGCAAGACTCCGTCTCAAAAAAAAAAAAAAAAGAAAGAAAAGTAAAAACATAAATGACAAACTCTGAAAAAATATCTGCAATGTATAACACCAACAAAGGGTTGATATCCTAAATATGGAAAGAGTTTCACAAACAGAGCATTAAAAGGCCAGCAGACCTGTAGGAAAATAGGCTAGAGACATGAAAAACAGTTAACAGGAAAAGAAAGGCAAATGGATCACGGCACATGAAGACATCAAGGCACATGAAGATATTCAACCCCACTCCTGTTAGATAAATGCAAATTAAAATTACACTGAGATACCATTTCTCACCTATCAGATTGGCAAAAATCCAAATATCTGATGACATATTCTATTGGTGAAGCTATGGAGAAACAAAAAGGTTCATAAATTGCTGGCAAGAATGCCAAATGGCACAAGCCCTACAGAGGGAATTGGAGGAAATGTTACAATAACAATTACTGAAGTTTCTCAATGTTTAAAGAAGTCATTCAATTAGACGCATGATTCTATTGAGCGCTTCCTCCCAAGAGAGGAGGGGTGATTCATGGTGGTGGTGTATGTATAAAAGCATGCTTAGGTTGCTCTGACTTTTCAAGGTGGGCTGGTATATTTTTGAAAATGGCCCCAGGTGATTTGGATACATGCTTGCTCCATCCCCCACCTCTCACACCCCATCCCTGAAAGTGACAGCCACTGATCTAATCCGAGTCCCATTTTTCTGAAACCAAGAGAGAGGGGCAGGGACTTGTGCAAGGTCTCACAGCACACCCACAGCTGACCTGGGACCAGTTCTTGACATAGCTCTCGACTGAATTCCAGAGTTGGTAGAAGAAAATGTGTCTTCTCTGATGAGTGCCAGACTGTAGCTAGCACAGTGGTTCTCAACCTGGTACACATCAGAATTACTCAAAATAATCATAATAATAGCAATAGGCCGGGCGCGGTGGCTCACGCTTGTAATCCCAGCACTTTGGGAGGCCGAGGCGGGCGGATCACGAGGTCAGGAGATCGAGACCACGGTGAAACCCCGTCTCTACTAAAAATACAAAAAATCAGCCGGGCGTGGTGGCGCGCGCCTGTAGTCCCAGCTACTCGGGAGGCTGAGGCAGGAGAATGGCGTGAACCCGGGAGGCGGAGCTTGCAGTGAGCCGAGATAGCGCCACTGCACTCCAGCCTGGGGGACAGAGAAAGACTCCGTCTCAAAATAATAATAATAATAATAATAATAATACTGGTGGTCTGAGGTAGGTCTGAGACATCAGCATTTTTTAAATGCTTTCAGATGACTCTGAAGTGCAGGTTGGATCCTCTGTGCCAGGCAAGGAGAGCTGCAGATGGACCCTTAAGTACAGAAGATCTTAGAGCCGAATCAAATCCTAAAGAGACCTTTTGAAATGCAAATGAGGCAGGGAGGCAGAGGCTGATATTTCAGACGCTGGGTGCCAAGAGCCAGGAGCCAATATTTGAGAAGTGCTGAGCTGGGAGCTTTCAAAAGCTGGAAGGGAAGAGGAGGAAACAGGGCTATGGGTCAGCAAACAAGTCCTTCCACAAGAGCCAGGAGGCAGCAGACAAGTGCAGCCAGTGGGGCCCTGGATGGGGCACACAGAAGCAGACCCCATATAGCATGCAAGCAGGGGGCTCTGGGCTCAGACCATCAGGCTATGGAAGGATCTAGGCCCACCTATTACAAGCTGAGTGGGAAGGGCTGTGGCCTCAGCTGGGAGTTGAACCCTGGGGCCCTTGCAACGCTGAGTTTATGATCCCTGGGCGAACCCTTTCCTCTCCCTGAAATTCCATTTTCTCATGTATAACGCTGGGCCACGGATTAGGTGACCAGAGTCCCGCCAATGACTGCAGACTCCCTGGAGGAAGGAAGTGAAGTGACAGAGAGGAGAGCCAGGGGTCTCCACAGGTACCAAGGGGTCAGGCATCACATGTGAATGAATGAGATCACCTAAAGCCATTCGAAGGACTAAGGGATCATGAGATTCACTGACATGGTAAAGTCTCTCAGACACTCTGTTAGGGGAAAGAAGTAACCAGCAAAACAAAACCTATAACCCAAATATGTCCACCAACTTTAGAATGGATTAGAAAAATGTGGTCTATCCACACAACAGAATATTTACTCAGCCATAGAAAGAAGAAAGACATGGCTGGGTGTGGTGGCTCACGCCTGTAATTCCAGCTTTTGGGGAGGCCGAGGCAGGTGGATCACCTGAGGCCAGGAGTTTGAGACCAGCCTGGCCAACATAGTGAAACCTGTCTCTACTAAAAATACAAAAATTAGCCAGGTGTGGTGGCAGGCGCCTGTAATCCCAGCTACTAGGGAGACTGAGGCAGGAGAATCGGTTGAACCCATGAGGCAGTGGTTGCAGTGAGCCGAGATCACACCACTGCACTCCAGCCTGGGCAAAAGAGTAAGATTCTGTCTCAAAAAAAAAAAAAAAAAAAAAAGGGTTTAAAAATATATAGAAACCTGCATTGTATGAGACTAGAGAAAGGCCTGGAAAGATACAAAGCACACTGCTGATGCTGGGTCAGGCTGAGGAGTAGAATTGAAGGAGGCAGTTAGGGAAGGCTTTCTTCTTTAATTTATGGGTTTTATTATTTCTATTATTTTTGAATAGATAACAAAGTCGCATGGCTCAACATTCAAAAAGGACATAAAAGAACAGAGTGAACCCAGTCACCCAGTTATTCTGCCCCAAGGCAACCAACATAACCAGAGCGCTGCAGCTTGTCCTTGGAGGTATGCTAGGCATGCATCTGTGTGCTTTTCTAATGATAATTTTTGCTTCACTGAGTTTATATTACTTTTTTAGATAAAAAATACATATTCTGGCCGGACGTGGTGGCTCACGCCTATAATCCCAGCACTTTGGGAAGCCGAAGTGGGTGAATCTCCTGAGGTTGGGAGCTCAAGACCAGCCTAACCAACATGGAGAAACCCCGTCTCTACTAAAAATAGAAAAAATAATTAGCCGGGCGTGGTGGTGCATGCCTGTAATCCCAGCTACTCTGGAGGCTGAGGCAGGAGGATCGCTTGAACCCAGGAGGCAGAGGTTGCAGTGAGCCAAGATCACACCACTGCACTCTAGCCTGGGCAACAAGAGAGAAACTCTGTCTCAAAAACAAGAACAAAAACAAAACAAACAAAATGCATATTCTTAGCTGGGTGTTGTGGCACGTGTCTGTAGTCCTAGCTACTAGGGAGGCTGAGGTGGGAGAATTGCTTGAGCCCGGGAGGTGGAGGTTACACTGAGCCAGGATCACATCCCTGCACTCCAGCCTGGGCAACAGAGGCAGACCTTATCTCCAAAAAAGAAAAAAAGCATATTCACATTTACATTTAAAAACACATATATGTATACACAGAAAAACTTATTGGAAGTATATGCACCTCCCCACCCACACAGAAATTCCCTATGGCTTATTTGAATCTTCTAATCTTTTTCTGCTAAGCATGTACTACTACCTGTGGGGAGGGAAGGGAAAAGTCATTATAAAAGGTTTTTAAAATATACTTTCCCCAAGAAGTCACCAAACACCTTTCCAGGAGGCAGAGAAAAGGTGTGAATGAGCTGAGTGGCTTGAATCTCACCAGAAAGCAGGGTGGGGGGCAGGGGAGACAAGTTCCACCCTTTTCTGGTGGGAACTGACACTTCCCCCACCTTATCTAAGCCATGTGGGCTCCCACACAGCCCTGCCATTCTGGAGGGAAAACAAGGCGGGCTCAGAGTGCACAAAGACCTTCCTCCCCTCTGCAGGGCAGCAGCTGGCCAGGCGGCTGGGGGGCTGCCACCCCTCAAGAAAGCCAGGGCCTGTCAGAGTCCCTTTGTGGAGCCCCCAGGGATGAAGCCAGTCTCTGCCCAAGAGGCAGATGTTCTGGCTCTGGGCCTTGAGAGTGCGGGACAGGGCAGGGCGGTGCCTAGGCACCAGCAGGAATGCAGCCGCAAGGCCTGGGGACTTGCCCAGCCCTGAGGACAAACTCTGTGGCCTGGCATGCAACAGGGTCTTCCCCACTCGCCAGCAACTCACAAGGCCGTCTTTGAGCAGCCCGGGTGGTGCCTCCAAGCATCTCCCTGTCTACAGGCTTCTAGGAGAAGCCTGAGCTATGTCCTCCCTTGTCTTTCCTTCAGCCCAGGAGAGAGCTTCCTGAGCACAGCTCTGGAGGGGCCTCTGCACTCAAACACCTTCCTGCCCCACTTTGGCCAAGAAACAAAGGCTAACCTTCCAAGGAACAAAATGAACCCTCTGCCAAAACAGTGGGGCAGATTTTCACCAAATCTGCAGGAGATGTTTGGAAAGGTCTCACTGAAAGCACAGACTGTGCTTCAGGTACAAAATTCACTTTAGATTCTTTTTTTTTTTTTTTGAGACAAGGTCTCACTCTGTCACCCAGGCTGGAGTGCGGTGGCATGATCTCAGCTCACTGCAACCTCCGCCTCCCAGGTTCAAGCAATTCTCATGCCTCAGCCTCCTGAGTAGCCAAGACTACAGGCGTGCACCACCACATCTGGCTAATTTTTTGTAGAAATGGGATTTCGCCATGTTGCCCAGGCTAGTCTCGAACTCCTGAACCCAAGTGATCCACCCGCCTCGACCTCCCAAAGCGTTGGGATTACAGGCGTGAGCCACTGTGCCTGGCCTACTGTAGATTCTAGAAGGAACCCGGGGTTGGGGGTGCACTTCAAAGATTTAGGCATTCATTCTTCCTCCTGAGTGGCTGAAATGGCCACAGAGAGAGGCTGTGTGGCTCTTGATTAGGGAGAGATCACTTGGGGGAGAAAACAAAGAGTGTTTTAAACACTGGCCCCAAATCAAATGTCACAAGGACAGATGGAGCCAACTGCACGTGAAGATTGGCAACGTAGCTGCTCCTTTCCCGGGCAACTGGCAGCTCTAGACAGAGAGCTCCTCGCCAGAGGAAGCAGAAATGTATTTATTTAACTAAGACAAATGCTTCTCCAGACCCGCAGCCCTCACGGTGGTTGTGACAGTAACGAAAATAATAAGTCCTTAGTCTGTGTTAAGCACTTTACTTGCTTGTCTTGTTTAATTTTCACAAACACCTCTGAGAAGTAGGGATAATATTCCAATTTTATAAACAAACTAGGCTGGGTACGATGGCTCATGCCTGTAATCCCAGCACTTTGGGAAGCTGAGGCGGGCAGATCGCTTGAGCCCAGCAGTTTGAGACCAGCCTGGGCAACATAGTGAGAGATCCCATCTCTTTCAAAAATACGAAATTAGCCAGGTGTGGTGGCATGCACCTATAGTCCCAGCAACTTGGGATGCTGAGGCGGGAGGATCTCTTGAGCCCGGAAGTTTGAGGCTGCAATAAGCCATGATCACGCCGCCACTATACTCTAGCCTGAGTGACACAGCAAGACTCGTGTCTCCCCCAAAAACAATAATAAAATAAACTAAGCACTAGAGCAGTTGTATCATTTCCGCAAGGTTACAGTCACCTGCAAGTAAGTGCCAAGTCCAGAAAAAAGGTAGAACCGGGCTTTGAACTATCAGTCCCTTCCTAGCCCACCAGGTAGGAATTCCGGATGAGAAGGCTGTGCCAGGGAGGGAAGTAGTCACAGGAGTGGGCAGCCTCTTCCAGGTTTCTGAAGACACAACAGGGTCCTAGGAAAGCAAGGGTGGGGCAAGGAGGGTAGGGGCAACACCAGAAGAGTCAGTGTGGGTTTGGGAGATGTGGAGTCCTGGGTTTGAATCCTATCTTTGTCTTTCCCCAGTCGCGTCTGCATCCTGCGGTTAGTTCACAAGAGAACTAACACGGAATCTTAGAAACATGCACATGAATGTTCCCAGCAGCATTATTCATAGTAGCCAAAACAACCCAGATAAATGGACAAATCTAATGTGGTCATATACCCACACAATGGATGATTACTCAGCCATAAAGAGGAATGAGGTCCTGCTACATTCTTCAACATGGATGGATAAACCTTGAAAACCTGATGCTAAGTAAAAGAGGCCAGTCACCAAAGACTCCATTTGGATGAAGCATCCAGAACAGGCAAATCCAGAGACAGAAAGCGGATGAGTGGTTGCTAGGGGCAAGAGGGAAAGGGGGAGTGCGGAGTGACTGTTCACAGGCATGAGGTTACTTTTTGGGGCCATGGAAATGTTCTGGGATTAGATAATGGTGATGCTACAAAACATCATGAATATACTAAAAATCACTGAATTGTATACTTTTATTTTTCGTTGTTTTTATTTTAATTATTTTTTTTCAGACAGGGTCTCACTCTGTCACCCAGGCTGGAGTACACTGGCGTGATCTCGGCTCACTGCAACCTCCGTTTCCCAGGCTCAAGCAATTCTCCCACCTCAGCCTCTTGAGTAACTGGAACCACAGGCTTGTGTCATCATGTCCAGCTAATTTTTAAAATTTTTGTAGAGACAAGGGTCTCAATATATTGCCCAGGCTGGTCTCAAACTCCTGGGCTCGAGCAATCCTGCTGCCTCAGCCTCCCAAAGTGCTGTGCCTGGTCTGAATTATACACTTTTTTTTTTTTTTTTTTTTTTTTGAGACAGAGTCTCGCTTTGTTGCCCAGGCTGGAGTGCAGTGATGGGATGTCGGCTCACTGCAACCTCCAGCTTCCGGGTTCAAGCAATTCTCCTCCTATTTCAACCTCCCAGGTAGCTGGGATTACAGGCGCCCACCACCACACTTGGCTAATTTTTGTATTTTTAGTAGAGATGGGGTTTCACCATGTTGGTCAGGCTGGTCTCGAACTCCTGACCTCAGGTGATCCACCCGCCTTGGCCTCCCAAAGTGCTGGGATTACAGGCATGAGCCACTGCGCCCAGCCTGAACTGTACACTTTTAAATGGTGAATTGTAAGATAGGGGAATTAAATCATGATTTTAAAATTGCCAACAAACAGTGGCACCTATAAAATAAGAAAACCACACTGTGTCCGTGGGAAGGCTGTTGGAGGGTTAAACAATGTGCTGGTGTGGTCAAGGCTCGTGTGGTGCCTGGCACAGAGTGAGGGCTCAGACACAGCAGCTATACCATAATAAATCACGTCAACACTCATATTGGCTTTCTGCCTAAAACACAAGGAGGGGTGTGACACTGGAAGAGAGGGTAGCTGGGCAACAGTGCCACCGCAGCCCTCGGCCAGGGCCTGTCACCTCCCTTCTCTCTAGTGGAGAGCTGTCTCCATGGCAACCACATCAGCTCAGGCCAGGGGCTCCTGTTCCCAGCCGGGTGACAGCACTGCCTCGGCAGCCTGTCAGGATGGCAACGGCAGATCTCGATGATGGGGCTGAGGCTCTGGCAGAAGAATTGCTCAGGGACCCTCGTCTCCATAGAAACCATGTCAGGAAAGAGAGGGAGGAGGGAGAGGATAAACAGCAAATAATAAACACAGGCTCCCGCCTCCTGTGCACAAGCCTGAGACACCACAGGGCACGTAAGGAGAGCTAGACCAGCCTCATTGACACCAGCTGCAGAGGATGTGAACCAGTGTTTCTTGAGCACCTACTCTGTACCAGGCACCACAAAGGGCTCTTTACAAGCTTGACCTCTTTTAAAAATTTCACAAATAAATTCCAAATACTTTCTTTTCTTCCTTTTTTTTCTCTTTGAGATGGAGTCTTGTTCTGTCACCCAGGCTGGAGTGCGGTGGCACTATCTCAGCTCACTGCAAGCTCCGCCTCCCGGGTTCATACCATTCTCCTGCCTCAGCCTCCAGAGTAGCTGGGACTACAGGTGCCCGCCACCATGTCTGGCTAATTTTTTTGTATTTTTAGTAGAGACGGGGTTTCACCGTGTTAGCCAGGATGGTCTTGATCTCCTGACCTCATGATCTGCCCGCCTCGGCTTCCCAAAGTGCTGGTCTTTTCTTTTCTTTTTTTTTTTTCTTTTCTGTTCTCTCCCTCCCCCTCCCCCCTCTCCCTCTCCCTCTCAATGCAGGGTCTCACTCTATAGCCCAGGCTAGAGTCCAGTGGCGCCATCATAGCTCACTGCAGCCTCAGCCTCTTGGGCTCAAGCGATCCTCCCACCTCAACCTCCCTAGTAGCTGGGACTACAGGCATGCACCACCATGCCTGGCTAAATTTAGTATTTTTTGTAGAGACAGGGTTTTGCCATGTTGCTCAGGCTGGTCTTGAACTCCTAGCCCCAATCAATCTGCCCACCTCTGCCTCCCAGAATGCTGGGGTTACAAGCATGAGCCACCACACCCAGCCTCATTCCTTCTTAAGGTTGAATAGTTTTCCATTATACATGTATACTACACTTTGTTTTTTTTTTTTTTTTTGAGACGGAGTCTCGCTCTGTCGCCCAGGCTAGAGTGCAGTGGCGCAATCTCGGCTCACTGCAAGCTCCGCCTCCCAGGTTCACGCCATTCTCCTGCCTCAGCCTCTCTGAGTAGCTGGGACTACAGGCACCCGCCACCACGCCCGGCTAATTTTTTTTTGTATTTTTAGTAGAGACGGGGTTTCATCGTGGTCTCGATCTCCTGACCTCGTGATCCGCCCGCCTCAGCCTCCCAAAGTGCTGGGATTACAAGCGTGAGCCACCGCGCCCGGCGGAACTGCCATACTATCTTATTCTAACTTCTTCATAGTATTCTATGGTTACATAATCTTATTAATGATTCTAAACAACCTCATAGGCTGTGTACAGTTATCCTGATTTATTTATTTATTTATTTATCTATCTGAGACAGAGTTTCACTCTTGTCACCCAGGCTGGAGTGAGTGCAATGGTGCAATCTTGGCTCGCTGCAATCTCCACCTCCCGGGTTCAAGAGATTCTCCTGCCTCAGCTTCCCAAGTACCTGGGATTACAGGTGCCTGCCACCACGCCCAGCTAAATATTTTTTTGTGTGTTTTTAGTGGACACAGGGTTTTGCCACGTTGGCCAGGCTGGTCTCGAACTCCTGACCTCAGGTGATCCATCTGCCTTGGCCTCCCAAAGTGCTGGGATTACAGGCGTGCGCCACTGTGCCTGGACCCCCTTTTTTTTTTTTTTTTTTTTTTTTGAGACAGGGTCTCGCTCTATCTCCCAGGCTGGAGTGCAGTGGTACAATCTCACCTCACTGCAGCCTCCACGTCCTAAGTAGCTGGGACTACAGGAAGGCACCACCACGCCTGGCTAATTTTTGCATTCTTTATAGAGACAGGGTTTCACTATGTTGCCCAGGCTGGTCTCGAACTCCTAGGCTCAAGATATCTGCCCACCTTGGCCTCCCAAAGTGCTGGGATTATAGGTGTGAGCCACCGTGCAGGCTTTGCTTGTTTGTTTGCTTGCTTACCCTGATGTCACAGATAAAGAAACTGAGACTTAGAGAGGGGAAGTGGCTTCAGGGTTCCAGCCACGTCTCTGCTAAGGAGAGGCTGGGTGAACTCAGGCAAGCTGTTTCTCCTGGGCCTCAGTTTCATCACTTGTTCCATGACCTCAAGATACTTTCAGAAATTGTCTCCCCTTTTCACTATCAAGGGTAGCGGCAGCAAGACAGTGTGAAGATGGTGCTCTGTGTTATGGGCCAGGCTATGGGGGCAGCAGCTGAATGAAGGGAGGGGGCTAGCCACCCTTAGCAGCAAACACCTCCTCTCCCTGCACACTGAGAGGGCATTGGCACATCACACCAACACGCCCAGTGGGAAGGATGGCTGGAGGAATGTTCTGGCCTCGGGCTGTGGTGTCTCAGTCCAGGGACACTGGCAGGCTCGCCCTCGGGGGAGGAAGGCAGGCAGTGCCTGCAGCAAGAAGTGTGCCCTAGAAGAATGCACAGTCCTCATACCTCATCAGCAGGCAGAGAGCTAAGGCCTGGCTCTGCCTCTAAGGCCAGAAGTCACCCCAGGCCATTTGGAACACAGACCCCGGGAATGGGGGCATTCCAGCCTTTAAGGGACACCTAGGCTGATGGTTTCTAGTCGGCATTCTGCAGAACCCCCTGAGCCCTGCATGACCTTGAGGTCGTCCCTTCCTCTCTCAGGGGCTGTTTGCTCATCCATAAAATGGGCATGATCGCAACCTTGTTAGCATGAAAATGTTTGAGATAAACTGTCAAGCAGGGCTCATAACACACTGTATACCCAACACACAACAGGAGGAGAAAGTCTGCCAGGGGAGGAACTGGCATGAACAAAGACAGACAGGATTGTGTCTCAGGGTCACAGTCAGGAAGCACCAGTATCCCAGAGACACTGGCCTGAGACTCAGCCCCCGCACTGACTTCACACCAAATGGCAGGACCTCACAGTCTCTTGCAGCCACTCCACATGCGTTATTCCTGTTGGTCCTCACAATGACTCAGGGCACCAGAGCCCCATTTTATAGGTAAGGAAACTGAGGCACAGAGGGCTGAGCCCCATGCCTGACATTGTTGCATGTTTTCTCAGTTAATCCTCCCACAGCAGCTGTGGTTCTTCGATGAATGACTCTCTCTCATTACCCCGTGAGCTCCCTGAGGACAGGAACTGGGTGTCTTTTGTTCACCATCGTAACCTTAGTGTCCAGCACACAATTTACACAGTAGATGCTCAGGAAATGCATGCTGGAGGAATGAATGAATAAACAACCTTGCCAGGGAGGCATAAGCTGCCCATTTCCCACAAGCGGGGGCTCACAGAGACACTGGCTTGGGGGGGCTTGCATGCGCCCACCTGCCCTAGGCTGGCCCTGCTGGATGCACGAGGTCCTCACCTCTCTCGGTCGCTCCAGCTCTGTCTGCAGCACCTGCTTAGCCAGCTCAGTCTCGACGAGCCGCTGACGAAGCTCTTCATTCTCCTCCTCCAGCCGCGCCCGTTTCTTCTCCACCACCTCGAGCTCCTTATGCAGCCGCATGGAGATGTCCTTAGAGACCTGTGCAGGGGTGGGAGAGAGAAGGATGTGAGCTGGCTGAGGAGAGCCCCCACTGCAAGTCCCACTGACCACCCAACTTTCACAGCAGGGCAACCCCAGAGACAGGCAGGTTCCTATCGCATCACTGCCACGCTGCAGATGAGCAAACTGAGGCACAAAGAGACCAAGAAACTCATGAAGGAAGCAGTAGAACCAAAACCCAAACCTAGGTATCGCAAGCTCTCAGCATCTGTATCACAGCACAGCCCCAGAAAGCTGAGAAGACCCTGTTCTCAGGAATGCCTTTTCATTTACCTGAGGCTTTTTTTTTTTTTTTTTTTTTTCTTGAGACAGGGTCTCACTATGTCTCCCAGGCGGGAGTGCAGTGGTGCAATCACGTCTCACTGCAGGCTTGAACACCAGGGCTCAAGCAATCCTCTCACCTTAGCCTCCTGAGAAGCTGGGACTACAGGTATGCATAACCACACCTGGCTAATTTTTGCATTTTTTTTGTAGAAACGGGGTCTCAGCCGGGCGCAGTGGCTCCCACCTGTAATCCCAGCACTTTGGGAGGTCGAGACAGGTGGATCACCTCAGGTCAGGAGTTCGAGACCAGACTGGCCAACATGGTGAAACCCCATCTCTACAAAAATACAAAAAATACAAAAAATTAGCCCAAAAAATACAAAAAATTAGCCAAAAAATTAGGGTGTGGTGGCAGGTGCCTGTAATCCCAGCACTTTGGGAGGCTGAAGCAGGAGAATTGCTTGAACCAGGGAGGCAGAGGATGCAGTGAGCCGAAATCATGCCACTGCACTCCAGCCTGGGCAACAAGAGCAATACTTTGTCTCTAAATAAATAAATAAAAAGAAACGGGGTCTCACTATGTGGTCCCGGAGAGTCTTGAACTTCTGGCCTCAAGGGATCCTCCTGCTTCAGCTTCCCGAATAGCTGAGATTACAGGCATGAGCCACTGCGCCTGGCTACCTGGGCTCCTCACACTTCCAAAGCCTCTCCCAGCCACCTCTTGCCCAGTCCTTACAAAAGCCTGTGGGAGGGCCAGAAGCTCATCTTAAAGGGAGGAGACTGAGGAACTGGGTACAGTAGCTCACACCTTTAATCCCAATACTTTGAGGGGCTGGACACGGTAGCTCACACCTGGAATCCCACACTTTGAGAAGCTGAGGCAGGGGGATCGCTTGAGCCCAGGAATTCGAGATCTGCCTGGGGAACATAGCAAGACCTCACCTCTACCAAAAAAAAACCAAAAAAGTTAGCTTGGCATGGTGGCACACACCTACAGGCCCAAGTACTCAGGAGGCCAAGATGGAAGAATCGCTTGGGCCCTGGAGGTCGAGGTTGCTGTGAGCTATGATTGTGCCATTGCACTCCAGCCTGGGCAACAGAGTGAGACCCTGTCTCCTAAAAACAAAATAAAACAAAACAGAGAGGGGATTGAGCTGCAGTAGAAACCCAGAGCAAGATGGGCCCTAGACCACTGAATCCCATCTCTGCCAGTGACTAGTGTGTCGTCCTGGGCAAGGCAATTTTCCTCTCTGTACCTCAGTCTCCTCAACTATAAAATGAACGCGGTAATAACAGGATCAACCTTATAGGCCTGACAGGATAATTGAACCAGCTATTGCACAAAAGCCTTGGCCTTGGGCCTGCACACAGTGAGTTCTGGGTGACTGGTGGCTGCTGCTCCAAGGAGCTGAAGCCCAGAGAAGGGCATGATGGCTGGAGGTCACAGTGTGACCCTGAGACCTATATCTAGTTGTCTGGGATGTAGAACAGGCCCGAAATGACAAAGGGTGGGCAGATGTCCAAGTCATCCCTACAGAAAGAAGTTAGAGGAGCTGCAATCTCTGATCCTGGTCCAGGACTCTGTAGCAACAGCACCCCATTCCTGGCAGACACCCTCTGTTCTGTCCCCTGCTGGCTGGTTGAGGGAGGCCAGGAAAGGAGGCCTGCAGGGATGAGGATGGAAGGCCCTTCTGAGCTGGGAAATTGCAACCAGACTCCATCTCTATGTAGATTGGGAACTACTGTTTGGTGAATACCTACCGCATGCCAAACTCACCCATCTTCACCCTAATCCTGTCCCCATTTTACAAGGAAACTGGAGCTCAGAGCAGAAGTGACTCACTCAGGGTCACGCAAAGCCAGTGTGGGTTGGGCTGGGCTGGGAGCCCCAGGGGTTTGGCTGAGGGGCCAGTATAGTCCAGGGTCTCCCAGGGGTGCCCAGGTTTTGCCAGCAGGAACTCCACATGGGGCAGAGAGCCCAGCACCCCGTGCCTGCTGGTCTCAGAAATGACTGTTGTGCCTCCTCCCTGCCGGAAGGGAAGAGGGCCCTCCCTGGCTCTGACCTCTGCCTGGGCCGAAGCCCAGCTCGGCATGGACCCCTTGGCAATGTATGAGGCAGGCCAGGAAAAACAATGACCAGAAAGGAAACCAGGCATGGCCTTTCCCTCCCTCCACTGCCACTGCCTCTTTCTGCCCGAGGATCTCGTAGGACAGCCAGGAGCGGGCCCATGAAGCTCCTCCCACAGCCTCTCTGGGCACCAGACCTTCCTCATCCATAAAGTGGGGAGAACAACCCCTCAGTATCAGAACAAGGGCTTTGCAGATGAGAAAACTAGATTTAAGCCCAATTCCAGCATTTACTGGCTATGTGACCCAGGACAAGTTATTTAAACATGGTCCCCGGTTTGGGGCTGTTAGGTCACCCAGTAAGCCTCTGTCCTGATCAACATTCCATTCATTCACTCACTGACACTCACTCACTAACTCACTCACTCACTGATCCTGCTTAGGCACTGGAGGCAGGAGTGGTGGGGTACAGAGATCAAGGCCGCAGACATACTTGGCCTCATTCACATCTATGTGTCCCAGCAGCAGCACAGCGTCAGACACACACTAAGTGCCTAATAAATGCTTGTTGGATGAACAAATAAATCCAAGGGTCCAACAAGTGAAAAGGGAGGGAGATGAATGAGTGAATGATTGAATATACATGGGGAGTGGCACCTGCCCTTACTGGGCTGAAGAGGTTGCCCTCAAATGCCAACCCCACCCATTGTCCAGGAAGGGCTGCACCCCTGGCTGGGGTGAGGGCTCCTCTCTCAAATGAGCTCTCATCTGGGCCAGCTCCTCTCCTCCTGCAGGGATGCCCCATCTCCACCATGTCCTCCATCTGGGGAGGCTACCAGTCCCCATCAAGAAGTCACAATCCATGTGGATTTCTGGATCCTCTGGGGTTCATGAACAACTCTATGGATTTCATCCCCTCCCATCCTCTCCATGATTCCCCAGTTCCCTTCTGCCCCATTCTCCATGGAATCCCTTTCCTATTTACTCCCTTTCCCTGACGGCTGCTGTATCAAAAGAAAGCACAGGCCGAGCACGGTGGCTCACGCCTATAATCCCAACACTTTGGGAGGCTGAGACGGGCGGATCACTTGAGGTTAGGAGTTCAGGACCAGCCTGGCCAACATGGTAAAACCCCGTCTTTACTGTCTCTACTAAAAATACAAAAATTAGCCAGGCGTGGTGGCACATGCCTGTAATCCCAGCTACTCGGGAAGTTGAGACAGGAGAATTGCTTGAACCCAGGAGACGGAGGTTGCAGTGAGCTGAGATTGCACCACTGCACTCCAGCCTGGGCAACAGAGCAAGACTTTGTCTTGGAAAAAGAAAAAAAAAAAAAAATCACAACTCCAGGCAGCCAGACTGGGAGGCAGGAGCCCTGTGGCCTGGGCTTGTCCCTGCTCCTCAGTGAGCCTCAGTGGTCCTGGGCCCCCTCGGCCCTCACAAGTGATTTACAGAATCAGCTAGCACATCCCCCGGGTGCTCACCACGTGCTTTTCATCCCGTTGGGAAGCACTTTGATTATTATCCCCATTCTGAGGCTCAGAAAGGAAAGGTCACTTCCCAAGGTCACACAGCTAGGAAGGCTATAGAACCAAGCTTTGAAATCGAGTGGGTCAACTCTAAAGTCTCACTCTCAGCCTGATTTTGCCGTATAGGCCCAATGCGTGAAAATATATTAACATCAACAATAAAAGTATTAATAATAAACCCCAACAGTGGGCTTACTACGTCAGGCGCTTGAAGGGCCCCACATGTCTGTCTCATTTGATCCTCCCAGCTACCCTCAAGGTAGGGGGGCTGAGATACTAAGGGAGGCATGGCAGCTGCGGCTTCCGGAAACCAGGGCAAATCCCCAAACCATAAACAAATGCACTCAGCCATGAGGTCACTGTTTACAGCGCTAGGGCCTGGCTCCTGCCAAGTGCAACTAGCAGCCTCCAGCCCCTGCTCCCCAGGCATCAGGCCCCTTGGCTCCTGGGCCTGTCATCCTGATCCTCAGGGAGAGGGATGGGAGCTCTCACGAAAGAGCAGCTCCTGGCCAGGCACGGTGGCTGATGCCTGTAATTCCAATACTTTGGGAGGTCGAGGTAGGAAGACTGCTTGAGGCCAGGAGTTCAAGACCAGCCTGAGCAAAATAGGGAGACCCCCATCTCTATAAAAATTTCTTTAAGTTAGCAGGGCATGATGGTATGTGCCTGTAGTATCAGCTACTCAGGAGGCTGAGACAGGAGGATCCCTTGAGAGCCCAGGAGGTCAAGGCTGCAGTGAGCTGTGATCGGCCACTGCACTGCAGCCTGGGTGACAAAGAGAGACTATGTTTCAAGAAAGAAAGAAACAAAGAAACAAGGCTGGGCGTGGTGGCTCATGCCTGTAATTCTGGCCCTTTGGGAGGTCGAGGCCGGCAGATCACTTGAGGTCAGGAGTTCAAGACCAGACTGGTCAACATGGTGAAACCCCATCTCTACTAAAAAATATACAAAAATTAGCTGGGTATAGTGGTGCACCTGTAATCCTAGCTACTCGGAAGGCTGAGGCAGGAGAATTGCTTCAACCCGGGAGGTGGAAGTTGCCGTGAGCCGAGATCATGCTACTGCCCTCCAGCCTGAGTGACAGAGCAAGACTTTGTCTCAAAAAAAAAAAAAAAAAAAAAAAAAAGGAAGAGCATCCCCTGGCCAGGCAGCATTCTGGACTCCATGTGGCTGAATCCTCCTACAAACCCAAGGAGGGTGGGAATGTCACCCCCACGCTACAGATGAGGAAACTGAGACTCAAAGAAGGGAGGTAACCTGCACAGGTAACCTAGGAATTAAACCCAAAGCCAGAACATTTTCTCCAGCAACATCTGTATCTGAGGAAGGGGGCATGCTCCTGGTATGTCCTTGGCTTCCTATAGGAGTCACTTTAGACAAGAATTTAGATCCCAGATTCCCCGGACCTGACCTCCTAGTATCAGGTCTCAGCTCCTGAGGGGTCCTGGGAATGTGCATTGTGAACAAGCCCTCCTGGTGATTTTCATCCATCCTGGGAGGCTGAGATCCTGGCCTACCCTCGCCCCCAGACTACTAGTCTAGTACTACTACCAACCAGTCCTACTAGTCTACTACTACTAGTAGTCCTACGGACGTATTGCTCAGAAGAACTTGTACTTGCTGTGTAAGTTCTTCTCAGCAATAAGAAAACCACAACCAGACCAGGCATGGTGGCTCACACCTGTAATCCCAGCACTTTGGAAAGCCAACTTGGGTGGATCACCTGAGGTCAGGAGTTAGAGAACAGCCTGGCCAACATAGAGAAACCCCATCTCTACCAAAAATACAAAAATTAGCTGGACATGGTGGCGCATGCCTGTAATCCCAGCTACTTGGGAGGCTGAGGTAGGAGAATTGCTGGAACCCAGGAGGCAGAGGTTGCTGAGATCACACCACTGCACTCCAGCCTGGGTGACAGAGTGAGACCCTGTCTTTAAAAAAAAAGAAAAAAGGCCAGGTGCAGTGGCTCACGCCTGTAATCCCAGCACTTTGGGAGGCCGAGGCGGGCAGATCACAAGGTCAGGAGATTGAGACCATCCTGGATAACACGGTGAAACCCCGTCTCTACTAAAAATACAAAAAAATAGCCGGGCGTGGTAGCGGGCACCTGTAGTCCCAGCTACTTGGGAGGCTGAGGCAGGAGAATGGCATGAACCCGGGAGGCGCAGCTTGCAGTGAGCCGAGATCGCGCCACTGCACTCCAGTCTCTGGGTGACAGAGCGAGACTCCATCTCAAAAAAAAAAAAAAAAAAAAAGAAAAGAAAAAGAAAACGAAAACCACAACCAATACATGTTTATTTCCAGACCTAGTGTTCAATACTCTCTTCACTCGAATTATTTCATTTTATCCTCACAAAAACCCCTAGAGGGAGGGACTCATTTTATCTCCATTTTCCACACGAGGAAACAAGCTCAGAGATGTGAAGGAACTTACCCAAGGCCACACAGCAAACAAGTGGCACAGCAGCTCTCCGCCCCGTGACCTTGCCCTCCTCATGCTGGGCAAAGGCCCTACCGAGGTTCTGTAGGTCCTGTCACTGGTGAGGACCAGCAGAGAGGGAGAGCCTGGGAGTTGGGGGGGGCACTGAGGCCTGTGGTTTTATTCATGACCCCCCCACCCCACCCCACCAATACCCCTCTGCTCCATAAAACCACCGGAGCTCAAAAGCCCTGAAGATTCAGCTGGTCAAAAGCCACAATTAACAGAAGGGGAAAATGAGGCACCAAGTGGTAAGGGCCAGTCAGGGCATGGGCCAAGGAGCTGGCAGAGCAAGTTGGGGAAGTCCCAGAGGTACCCTCCTAGGCAGCGCCCGCTCGGGTCCATCAAGCCCTCCAAGACGATGCCAGGGAAAGCAGCATTCTGATAACTTCCCAAAACCCCCAGAACGACCCCAGCACATGGGGCTCAGGGTGGTGGCCAGAGGTGTCCATCCAGCTCAGGCCCCAGGCCCGCAGATGAGCTCAGCGCTCCAGCTGCAGCGTGGGGAGAGGAGGGAGGGAAGGGGCAAGAGGGATGCTAATTGGCTAATTCAAATCCCAACAGAAAGGGCCCCTCCTCTCCGCCCAGACTCCGGAGAGCCACAAACCCGCTCCCCACACCAGCTCCCCACCTCCGCCTCCCCGCCAACACCGCCGCTGCTCTGGCTCCACCCACGGGGGCGCCGCAGCCCGCAGCTAGTTCCAGGTCCCAGCCTTTCCTCCGCCCCTTCCTCATCTTTCTGAAGTCTGACATTTTTTTGTGTCCCTCCCAGAAATCCTCCACTATATGCCCAAACGCAGATTCCTCTGAGTTTCTCCAGCTATTCCCTCCCAGTCCCCACCTCCTCCCTACTGCCTTCTCCCACCACCCCCCACCCCTCCCAACGCAGTGATTGGAACCTGAATATGCCCGGGAGCTGCCCTGTCAAGTAGAGGTACACTTTGAACTTGGAAACTAACTCATTCATTTTTTTCTTTTAAAGAGAGACAAGGTCTCTCTCTCTGTTGCCCAGGCTGGAGTGCAGTGCTGCAATCATAGCTCACTGCAACCTTTAACTCCTGGACTCAAGCAATCCTCTGGCCTTGGCCTCGCTTATAGCTGGGACTATAGGCACTTACCACCATACTCAGCTAATTTTTTTTTTTTTTTTTTTTTTGAGACAGAGTTTCACTCTGTCACCCAGGCTGTACTGCAATGGTGTGAGCTCACTGCAACCTTGGCCTCCCAGGTTCAAGCGATTCATCTGCCTCAGCCTCATGAGTAGCTGGGAGTACAGGCGTGTACCACCACACCCGGCTCATTTTGTATTTTTAGTAGCCTCGGGGTTTCACCATGTTGGCCAGGCTGATCCTCCTATCACCGGATCACACTGGGCTGAGTTCTGAGGGCAGGGGGCCGGGCCTGGGGGCCCTGGAGTTCTCACCACCAGACCAGAGCTTCTGAAGACGGGCAGGGGGACATCCCACCTGCCAACCTCCCACCCACCCTTCCCCTGCTTCCTGAAGCAGAGAGCAGTGAGGCCAAGCTGGAAGCTTGGGAGGCTCATGAGCCTGGGCTCTGCCACCAACACACTGAGCGCCCCTTGACCTTGGGCTGGTATTGCCTTTCTCTGAACCTCAGATTCTTCATCAAGAAAATGGAAATAATAATAATAGCTAACATTTTTGAGTCCTTATGCTGGCATTTTACCCACATTCTTTCTTTCTTTTTTTTTTTTTTTGAGACGGAGTCTCACTCTGCCACCCAGGTTGGAGTGCAGTGGTGCGATCTCAGCTCACTGCAACCACCGCCTCCCGGGTTCAAGCGATTCTCCTGTCTCAGCCCCTGAGTAGCTGGGATTACAGGCGGGAACCACCACACTCAGCTAATTTGTGTATTTTTAGTAGAGATGGGTTTTCACCATGTTGGCCAGGCTGGTCTCGAACTCCTGACCTCAGGTGATCTGCCCGCCTTGGCCTCCCAAAGTGCTGGGATTACAGGCATGAGCCACTGTGCCCAGCCCACATTATTTCATTTAATCCTCATAGAACCCTGTGAGATAGAGATTGCTGCAAACCCATTTTACAGATGAGGACACTGAAATAGGTGACTTTGCTCAAAATAATAAAGTTCAGATATATTGGAGCCAAGATTTAAACCAGGCTTGACCAACTCTAGGCCTTCACTACTTTTCTTTTTTTTTGAGACGGAGTCTTGCTCTGTCGCTCAGGCTGGAGTGCAGTGGTGACGCGATCTTGGCTCACTGCACGCTCCGCCTCCCAGGTTCACGCCATTCTCCTGCCTCAGCCTCCTGAGTAGCTGGGACTACACGTGCCCGCCACCACGCCCGGCTAATTTTTTGTATTTTTAGTAAAGACAGGATTTCACCGTATTAGCCAGGATGGTCTCGAGGCCTTCACCACTTTTCATTAGCATAATTAAGGAAACTCTGCCTGGCACCGTGGCTCATCCTTGTAATCCCAGCACTTTGGGAGGCCAAGGCAGGAAGATCACTTGAGCCCAGGAGTTTGAGACCAGCCTGGGTAACATAATGAGACCCCATCTCTACAACATATACAAAAATTAGCCAGGTGTGGTGGTGTGTGCCTGTAGTCCCAGCTACTCAGGAAGCTGAGGTGGGGGGAGCCCAGGAGGTGGAGGCTACAGTGAGCTATGATCACATCACTGCCTGATGCCTAGGCAACAGAGCAAGACCTTGTCTCTAAAAAAACAAGAAGAAAAAGAAATCTCCATGGCACTGTGCAGGACAATTAGAGGCTAGCACCAGGTGTGTGGTTGATACGCAATAAACAATAGCTTCTCAGCCAGGCGCAGTGGCTCACGCCTGTAATCCCAGCACTTTGGGAGGCCAAGGTGGGCAGATCACCTGAGGTCAGGAGTTTGAGACCAGGCTGGCCAACATGGTGAAACCTTGTCTCTACTAAAAATACAAAAATTAGCCGGGTGTGGTGGCAGGTGCCTGTAATCCCAGCTACTTGGGAGACTGAGGCAAGAGAACCGCTTGAACCCAGGAGGCAGAAGTTGCAATGAGCTGAGATCGTGCCATTGCATTCCAGCCTGGGCAAGAGAGAAACTCTGTCTCAAAGAAAGAAAAAAAAAAAAAAATCGGTAGCTGCTGCTAGTAGGAAGGATTCATATTATGATACCATTTTGGGACACCCCGATAGAAGCCCTATGGGTTCACCAGGAATTCCTACTTAGATGAGGAAACTGAGGCCCAGAGAGGTGGCAGAACTTGGCTATGGACACACAGAAGTGAGATGTAAGGCCAACCTGGGCCCCACTTAGACTTGTGGTCCTATCCCAGCAACAAGGGCACCCGAGCCCAGGCTGACCTTGACATCCTGCTCCAGACCACGGATAAGCTCGCCGTCCACCTGGCCAGTCTGGGCGGCGCGGAGACTGTGGCGCTCGGCTTTGCGCAGCCGGTACTGCAGGATGCGGCAGGTCTTGCTGGCCTGGTCCAGCTGCTGTCGCAGCTCCTGCAGCTGATACACGTCCTCCTCCATATAGACGTCTCGCATCTCCAGCATCTCGGCCCGCAGCTCTTCAATCTCGTCCTGCGGAGGGAAGGAAGAGTCAGGTTACTGGGCCCACAGTAGCAGTTAGGAGGCCTCAGTGCTGGCCACACCCAGTGCTGAATGAAGCACCATGGGGGACCTGGATGTGGCAGGCTGAATGACAGACCTCCGAAGATGTCCATGTTCACATTCCCAGAATCTGTGAATGCTACCTTACATGGCAAAAGGGACTTTGCAAATATGAGTAAATTAAGGATCCCAAGACAGGGAAACAGAAGCAGAGGCTGGAGTGAGATGCTTCGATGTTGGAGGAAGGGGGTGCCTCTAGAAGGCAAGGAAAAGGTTTCTCCCCTGGAGCCTTCCTGAGGAATGCAGCCCTGCCCAAACCTTGATTTCTAGACCTTTGACCTCCAGGATCAGAGGATAATAATCTAGTGTTCTTTTTTGTTTGTTTGTTTGTTTTTTTGAGATGGAGTCTCACTCTCTGTTGCCCAGGCTAGAGTGTAATGGCACGATCTCAGCTCATTGCAACCTCCTCCTCCCTACTTCAAGCGATTCTCCCTGCCTTAGCCTCCCAAGTAATTGGGATTACAGGTGCCCACCACCACACCCAGCTGATTTTTTATATTTTTAGTGCAGATGGGGTTTCACCATGTTGGCCAGGTTGGTCTTGAACTCCTGACCTCAAGCAATCTGCCCGCCTTGGCCTCCCAAAGTGCTGGGAACAGGTGTGAGCCACCCTGCCCAGCCTGGTTTTTTTTTTTTTTTTTTTTTTTTTGAGATGGAGTCTCGCTCCGTCGCCTAGGCTGGAGTGCAGTGGCACGATCTCAGCTCACTGCAAACTCCCCCTCCCAGGTTCACGTCATTCTCCCGCCTCAGCCTCCCAAGTAGCTGGGACTACGGGCACCTGCCACCACGCCCGGCTAATTTTTTTTTGTATTTTTAGTAGAGATGGGGTTTCACCGTGTTAGCCAGGATGGTCTCGATCTCCTGACCTTGTAATCCGCCCACCTCGGCCTCCCAAAGTGCTGGGATTAGAGGCGTAAGCCACCGTGTCCTTGGCCTGGTGTTCTTTTAAGCCACTAAATTTGTAGTGATTTGTTACAGAAGCAACAGTAACATACTGGGGAAGCAGGAGAGGCCATTTAAGAAACATGAATGAGGCTGGGCACAGTGGCTCATGCCTATAACCCCAGAACTTTGGGAGGCTGAGATGATGGATCACGAGGTCAGATCGAGACCATCCTGGCTAACACAGTGAAAACCCGTCTCTACTAAAAATACAAAAAATTAGCCGGGCATGGTGGCGGGTGCCTGTAGTCCCAGCTACTTGGGAGGCTGAGGCAGGAGAATGGCGTGAACCCGGGAGGCGGAGCTTGCAGTGAGCTGAGATCGCACCACTGCACTCCAGCCTGGGCGACACAACGAGACTCCGTCTCAAAAAAAAGAAACATGGATGAGTATCAACTATGTATGTCCTAGGCCCTGTGCTAAGCGCAGGGGCAGGGAAGGACACTGGGGTGGGTCCAGCCCCTTCTATATATTCTGTATGGAGCCCCAAGCTTCACCAGGAAGATACACAGTAAACCAGCAAATAATAATAATAACAAAAGACACCTGGCTGGGCGCAGTGGCTCACACCTGTAATCCCAGCACTTTGGGAGGCCGAGGCGGGTGGATCATTTGAGGTCAGGAGTTTGAGACCAGCCTGGCCAACATGGTGAAACCCTGTCTCTACTAAAAATACAAAAAAAAAAAAAAAAAAATTGAGCCCAGCGTGGTGGCTCACGCCTGTAATCCCGGCTACTCGGGAGGCTGAGGCATGAGAATCACTTGAACCTAGGAGGCAGAGGTTACAGTGAGCCGAGATTGCACCATTGGGTGACAGGGTGAGACCTTATCTCCAAGAAAAAAAAAAAAAAAACCTCAGATACTGTTAAGTGCTATAAAGACAAAACCAAAATGAAACCAAACAATATGAGTTATATGATAGAGTGATGGGGAGTGCTATGTTAGGGGACATGATCAGGGAGGCCATCTCTACAAAAGAGACATTTGAGCTGAGAGAAGAAGGAACAGCCAAGAAAGCTAGAGAGAGAGGTTATTCCAGGCAGAGGGAACAGTGTGTGCCAAGGCTCAGAGGCAGGAAAGAGCTCGGTGTGTCAAGGTACAGCAAGGAGGCCAGGGCAGCTACTGGGTTAATTTGAGGCTGAGGAAACTGACAGGAGTCAACCACATGGCGCTTCGAAGGGCCAAATAGAATTTGGGTTTGGGGTTTGTTTGCTTGCTTGTTTGTTTTGAGATAGGGTCTCACTCTGTCACCCAGGCTGGAGTGCGGTGGCAAAATCTCAGCTCACTGCAACCTCTGCCTCCCAGGCTCAAGCCACCCTCCCACCTTAGCCTCCCAAGTAGTTGGGACCAAAGACACACAACCCCACATCCAGCTAATTCTGTGAGTGCGTGCGTGTGTGTGTGTGTGTGTGTGTGTAGACACAGGGTTTTGCCATGTTGCCCAGGCTGGTGATGAACTCCTGAGCTCAAGCAATCTGCCTAACTCAGCATCCCAAAGTGCTGGGATTACAGGCATGAGCCACCATGCCTGGCCTGGGTTTGGGTTTTCAGCAGAGAGGGTAAGAGTATGACCTCACTTCCTCAAGGCAGCTTCAGCTACCGCTCTCATCAGCTTCCAGCTGTTCCTCACTTCTCCTTTGTAATCATTATTAGCAAATTTGCAATTCTATGTTTAATAGTTAGTCTCCCAGCCAAACCATGAGTGCCTGGAGGCCACCCCATTTGGCCTAGCAGGCGGTAGGCTCCCAACAAATATTAACTGAATGGATGCATGCATGTTTAGTCAGGTCAAAAACAACAAAAAAGACATACGAATGTGCAACAATCATTAGATACTAAGTGTAAGGGAAGAGGGAAGTAGAATTACGCAGAAGAAATGCAAAATTATTATGTCTCATACAAATGTGAAAACCCAGTCACAAATGGGAATGATAATACCTACTCTTAGTGTGACCGAATGATTTAAATAAGATTGTATACTAAGAAGGGAAACTGGCCAGGTGCGGTGGCTCACGCCTGTAATCCCAGTGCTTTGGGAGGCCAAGGCGGTCAGATCGCCTGAGGCCAGGAGTTCAAGACCAGTATGGCCAACATGGTGAAACCCCATCTCTACTAAAAATACAAAAATTAGCCAGGCATAGTGGTGGGCGCCTGTAATCCCAGCTACTCGGGAGGCTGAAGCAGGAGAATCGTTTAAACCTGGGAGGCAGAGGTTGCAGTGACCCAAGATCACACCACTGCACTCCAGCCTGGGCATCAGAGCGAGCCTCTGTCTCACAAAATAAAGAGAAACAGAGTCACCAGGGATGAATGACCTGCTAAAGGCATCCCTGAGGAGCCAGGGGAAGCACCGAGGATGGCGGTGATGGAAGCAGGGGTGGGGGGTCCAAGGGGCAAAAAGGCCTCTGCGGGCCCTGGAGATGGCAGATCTGGAGAGCCGGATTCCTCAGCTCTTTCTACCCGCCTTTCCCCAGAGAAAATGGAAAGGAAGGGACTGGGAAGTGGGGTCTCGTATTCCTCCCTCCTCATGCTGCCACTGGGAGGAGGCACGTGTCCACTCTGCTCCCGTCAGAGGGACACCTCTGGCTTCTGTCCGAGCACCCCTCACCACACCCCCGCTGGGGCTGGGAGGAAGGGGGATCTGACCTTGCGTCTGGGAAAGGAACAAACATGGGGGTCTCTCTCTTCACTCCTTCCTGCCCAGAGGGCAAGGACTGCTCTGTGCTTCCAATGGTCAGCCTGGTAGGATGGCTCCCTGTGAGGAAGTGGGTATGGCTCGGGTTGCCAGTGCCCCCTGAGGCTGGATGGATTTAACTCAGGGTCAGGGTTAAGGAGCCCTGCCCTCCAGGCCAGTTCTCACAAGCTCGGGAGGTTTTCCTGCCCATCGGTTTGACTCCTGGGGCTGCAGAGCAACAGTCACTTTGCCAGGCCCCCCACCCCCACCTCCATCCTCATAGACACAGACTCACCACCCCACCAGCATACCACGTGGACAGAACCAGAGTGGAGAGGAGGAAGTGGAACAGCAAATGATCACACCAGTTAAAAAAATGAGGAAGTGAAGGATCCACGCGCTGTTTCAGGCAGCTGATTAAGGAAGCATGAAGGAAAGATCTCTCCGGAAGTGCAAGCCAGTCGGCTAAATCCAGGCTAGGCCAGACTCCAGATGGATCTGTGTTCAAATCCTAGCCATGCCAGTTACCAGCACCTCACTTATTATCTCTAGAAAGTTAAAATGACAGGATATGGTGATGGAAAGAATAGGAGGGTCTAAGTGGACCCCAAGCTCAGGTTGAACCAAGGGGAAATGCACACAACCCTATGATGCTGGGCTACATGAACAAATGCATGACATTTAGATCACGGGAGGTGACATCTCTCACATAAGATCACACCCAGAGCGCTAGAGTCATTTTTGGAAATCATTTTTTTTAACTTTTAAATGACTGATTTTCTTATTTATAAAACAGGCCAGGCTGGGCGCGATGGCTCACGCCTGTAATCCCAGCACTTTGGGAGGCTGAGGCCAGCAGATCATGAGGTCAGGAGTTTGACACCAGCCTGGCCAACATGGTGAAACCCCATCTCTACTAAAAATACAAGAATTAGCCGGGCATGGTGGTGCATGCCTGTAATCCCAGCTACTCAGGAGGCTGAGGGAGGAGAATTGCTTGAACCCAGGAGGCAGAGGTTGCAGTGACTTGAGATCATGCCACTGCACTCCAGCCTGGGCAACAGAGCGAGACTCTGTCTCAGAAAAAAATAAAGTAAAATAAAATAAAATAAAATAAAATAAAGCATTGGCAGGGCACAGTGGCTCACCCCTGTAACCCCAGCATTCTGAGAGGCTGAGGCAGGAGGATCACTTGAGCTCAGGAGTTCAAGACCAGCCTGGGCAACACAGTAAGACCTCATCTCTACAAAAAATAACAATAATAATAATAATGTATTACATCCAAATAGGCCATGACTTTAAAAATGGCTATCATTGGCCAGGTGCGGTGGCTCGTACCTGTAATCCCAGCACTTTGGGAGGCTGAGGTGGATGGATTACCTGGCCTGGTAGTGCACCTGTGGCCCCAGCTACTTGGGAGGCTGGGGTGGGAGGATTGTTTGAGCCCAGGAGGTTGGGGTTATGCTGAACTATGATTGCACCACTGCACTCCAGCCTGGGCAAGAGAGCAAGAGCCTGTCTCTAAAAGTAAAACATGATCATAGAGACAGTTTTGAAAATAGAGAAAACAGGCCAGGTGCAGTGGCTCACGCCTATAATCCCAGCACTATGGGGAGACCGAGGCGGGCGGACCATTTGAGGTCAGGAGTTCAAGACCAGCCTGGGCAACTTGGTGAAACCCTGTCTCTACTAAAAATACAAAATTAGCCAGGTGTGGTGGCAGGTGCCTGTAATCCCAGCTACTAAGGCAGAGGAATTGCTTGAACCCAGGAGATGGAGGTTGCAGTGAGCTGAGATCACACCACTGCACTCCACCCTGGGCAACAGAGCAAGATTCTGTCTAAAAAAAAAAAAAAAAAAAAGAAGAAAAGAAAAAGAAAATATAATCCGTGCATAATTCCAATACCTGAATTACAGTGGCTCTCAAAGTGCAGTTCCTGGACCAGTAACATCAGCATCACTGGTGAATTTGTGAGAAATTCTCATGTCCCAACCCAGACTTGCTGAATCAGAAATTCCTAGGGTGAGCCCCCCAAGAGACTCTGATGAAGGGCATTTCCTTCTAGTTTTTTTTCCCCCTCTAAAAGGGCAAGAGTCAGGTCTCTGAGCACAAGTCCCCAAGCCAGGGCCTGACACAGAGCAGGATCTCAGTAGGCATCCTTTGAATAAGTGAATGAATGAATGATAGTTCTCACATGAGCAGCTGTCTCCCCAAGGCCTGCCCTTCACCACAGTCAATTTGTGACAGCGCAAGATGTTGCATTCACGCCAGTTCCATCTCTCCAGGGGGGCCTAGGCCTCTCGGGGGGCTAGTCCCAGCTGCAGGCAGAATGCCCGTCAGCCCCTGCTGGCACGGCCCCACGTGAGAGGGTGAGCTGACAAAGGCAGGCCTGTGGCCCCAGGCTGGGTCTGCAGGGACGTGGGCGGGAGAGGCTGGCGAATGCAGGACTTAGGCAGGGGCGCTGGGCTTTCGGAGCCCGAGGTGGGGCTAGGAGAAGGGCTGCTGGGGCTTGGGGAGGGGAACCAGAGGGCAGGCCCTTGTTCTGCTCCAGAGGTTCACAGTCCTCAGGGAGCCTAAGAATGCTCTGGGGCTCCGCGGTCATGCAGTCTGGGCCCCCATCCCAGGAGAGCTCTCCAGTGACAGATCCAACTGAAGGAGCTGGGGGTGGGGGGCCCTGGGAGGTGGGGGTGAGGAGCACAGCCTTCCTAGCTCCTTCACAGACAGCTCAGTGGTTCTGAAGAGCCTCTCCCAGCTCCCAGACCCCCTAACTGTGTGGAAGTAGGGAGGGAGAGGCCCAGCTCCACTGGACTCAGTAGGCCTTGTGGCTATAGAACGAAATTGTAGACATGGTGAAACCTTGGCTCTACTAAAAATATAAAAATTAGCCAGGTGTGGTAGCTCACGACTGCAATCCCAGCTGTTTGGGAGGCTGAGGCAAGAGAATTGCTTGAGTCTGGGAGGCAGAGGTTGCAGTGAGCCGAGGTCGTGCCACTGCACTCCGGCCTGGGCAACAGAGCGAGACTGTGTCTCAAAAAAAAAAAAAAAAAAAAAAATCCCCTCAACACCACCAGGGAAACCCCAAGCCTCATCCTCTGCCGGACAACAAAAGGGCACAGTGCCTGGTAGTGCCCACCTCAGAGCCTTGGGGACCCTGACCCTCAGCCCCACCACGGCCTGGCCACCTCCTTCAAGTTGACCTCTTCACCTTAAAGGCTACTCTTGAAGCTAACCCAGATTTTTTAGCTGGACTGGAAACGGGGAATAGGAGCGTGGGGGAGGATGGGGGACCAGGGCACCCACACTGCTGCCAGGATAGGCAGTGCTTCCCTTTCTAGAGACTGCTTTTTTGCTCTGATTACACAGTTAATAGCTGTTTTTGGAGAAAATCTGAAGAAGGCAGACGGCTTTCTATCTCTTCTATCAGTTCTCACCAGCTTCTGCATCAGGTCCAAGTCCCCTGACCGGGTCCTGAGCCAGCCCTTGGTCTCCTCCCTACTCCCGCCTTACCCTGGCCCTCAAGCATCCAAATAGGCTGTGACTTTAAAAATGGCTACCATTGGCCAGGCACGGCGGCTCATGCCTGTAATCCCAGCACTTTGGGAGGCCGAGGTGGATGGATTACCTGAGGTCAGGAGTTTGAGACTAGCCTGACCAACATGGTGAAACCCCATCTCTACAAAAAAATACAAAAAAATTAGCCAGGCTTGGTGGCATGTGCCTGTAATCCCAGCTACTCGGGAGGCTGAGGCAGGAGAATCGCTTGAACCCCAGAGGCAGAGGTTGCAGTGAGCTGAGATTGCACCAGTGCACTCCAGCCTGGGCGACAGAGACAGACTGTTTCAACAAACAAAACATGGCTACCACCTATTAGGAGGCTCACTAATTACCAGGCCCCCACACAGGCAGTAGGTGCATTATCAGTGGACAGTTTAATCCTCTTACCAACCCTGTGAGGTAGGTGCTGAAAATGTTCCTATTTTGCAGATGAGGAGACGAGGCTCAGAAGCTTCGCAGAGCTGCTTGAGCAAGGGACCTGCGGGGCTGGATTCCAAACAAGCCACGTGGCCCCGGGTCAGTGCGTCATAACTGTGCTCTTCCAATTTGTTCAGCTATTCCCTCTGCTAGAACGGCCTTTGCCAGGCTGACTCCTGACTATCTCATCCTTCCAGAACATTTCCTTCCCAGACTCTGATTCAAACCCCACACTCTGAAATCTATGGTCCGTTGTGCTGGTAATTTTAGGTTGTATTTGTCTGTTTTCATGTCAATCTTCTCCAAGAGCTAGGGAGAAGGGCAGGGGCTGGTTTGTGTCTAGTCCTCAGCATCACCCAGGGCAGGCCATGGCACAGAGCAGGTACCTGTCACTGTCTATGGGTAGATGTAGGAATTAAAGAATGAGTATGGGGCCAGGCATGGTGGCTCACGCCTGTAATCGCAACACTTTGCGGGGGCCAAAGAGGGAGGATCCCTTGAGCTCAGGAGTTCGAGACCAGCCTGGACAACATAGCGAGACCCCATCTCTACAAAAAAATTAAAAATTAGCCAGGCATGGTGCTGCGCACCTGTAGCCTCAGACACTCAGGAGGCTGCAACAGGAGGATCACTTGAGCTTGGGAGGTTGAGGCTGCAATAAGCAAGGATTGCACCACTATACTCCAGCCTGAGTGACACAGAGAGAGTCTGACTCAAAAAAAAAAAGAGTATAGCTTCTGTCCTGCCCAGTCCACAACTCCCGGCCAGCTGCAAAGAGTTAGGAAGACAGGAGTTCAAGACCAGCCTTGGCAACATAGTGAGTCTCCGTCTCTACAAAAAAATAAAAAATTTAAAAAACTTAGCTGGGCATGTGCCTGTAGTCCCCAGCTACTCAGGAGACTGAGGCAGGAGGTACACTTGAGCCCAGGAGTTCCAGGCTGCTGTGGGCCATGACTGCACCACTGCACTCCAGGCTAGGTGACAGAGTGAGACCCCTGTCTCTAAATAAAAATGAGAGACGGAGAGCCTGGGCAGATCAGAACTGGTCTCAGATCCCTATGCCACTCAAGGAGGGTAGGCAGGGTCTGTCTACACAGGGAACCTCCTGCTCACCCACCCACTCCCTGCCCACAAAGTGTATCTCTGTCCACCCCCTGCCAAACCATGAGCTCAGCTTGCAGGAAGCAGCCTCTCAGAGGCACAAACCTGCTCCCCTCGATGGACTGATTCCCAAGAATCCTGGGAGAATTGTCCAGGAAGAGCCTCTTGGCCCCGGCTGGGCCGGACAGCCAAACATGAGCTCACACTACTGCTAATAATAGCAAGATTTTGCACAGCAGCAGAGGGCTTCACAGTTTACAAAGACATTCCATCTGAATCATCTCACAGATCCTCACTGAACACCCTCCCCCCCCCCAGTAAGGAAAGACAGGAACCATCATCCACGTTCTACAGATGAAGAACTTCAGAGAAGCACAGGGAAGGTGGGTCCTGCCCAAGCACACGCAAACGGGTAGGGGGAGGGGGTGAGACCTCCAGGCAGGACTCAAACTCCAACCACTGACTTCAAGATCTTTCCTTGGAACCAGAACTCAGGGAGTCCATGAACTTGGAAAATCACATCTTCCTTTTCACTGACCTCTAAGTAAAATGTAGCATTTCCTTCTATTCTGGGCCTATGAACAAATCATCATTATATGAGTAATACCTGTGACTTTGCCACCAAAAAAAATCACAGATATTTTCATATAACAGTTGCTACAAAAATGTCAAAATATTATTTACACTCATCAGTAGTTTGAAATTATGCTAGTTAGATCTGTCACCAGAATTTATGAGTTAATAAGCAGATATATTACTACGTTGTAAATTAAAAATACTTTAATAACTGTGTTTCAATATAGTTGGTTTCCTTTTTTTTTTTTTTTTTGAGACGGAGTTTCACTCTTGTTACCCAGGCTGGAGTGCAATGGTGCAATCTCAGCTCACTGCAACCTCTGCCTCTGGGGTTCAAACGATTCTCCCACCTCAGTCTCCCGGAGTAGCTGGGATTACAGGCATGCAGCACCACGCGTGGCTAATTTTTCTATTTGTAGTAGAGATGGGGTTTCGCCTTGTTAGACAGTCCAGTCTCGAACTCCTGACAGGTAATCCACCCGCCTCGGCCTCCCAAAGTGCTGGGATTACAGGCATGAGCCACCGCGCACCCAGCCAAAGTAAGATATAACTTTAAATGTTTAAAATGAAATACAGGCGGGAGAAGCAGAGCTCCACTTTCAAATGACACTTCTTACTTATTTTATTTTTTGAGACAGGGTCCCTCTGTGTCACCCAGGCTGGAGTGCAGTGGCTTGATCACAGCTCACTGCAGCCTTGACCTCTTGGGCTAAAGTCATCCTCCCACTTCAGCCTCCTGAGTAGCTGGGACTACAGGCACACACCACTATGCCTGGCTGAATGTTGTATTTTTTGTAGAGAGGGGGTCTTCCTTTAGTGCCCAGGCTGGTAAATCACACTTTGAGTGTTCTAAGAAAGATTACTTTCTATGAGAAACCCATGCAGATATAAAATGATTTACCTTTGTACACTGAGGACATCGGGGAGAAGTTTAGATTTGGGGCCCACTGGAACCTTTGCACGTGGCTCCAGATGCATGGCTATGATGGAATTGGCCTGCAGCAGCTGGTGAGCTGTGGGGCTCGAGGTGAAAGTGACCAAACACCAGGACCCTCTGCAGAAACACAAGTGGCAGCGTATGGTCTGAACCCAGCAACAGCTCCCAGCTGGGAGGACAGGGAGAGCACCAAAGGGACATGAGGCCCCCGAAGGCAGGAGCAGGTTGCCTCTCGCCAGCCACGAAGGAAGAGACTTCCAGAGTAGAAGTCCCTCAGCTACCTCCCACCCAAGAGTCAGCCCCTAGTGTCCCTGGGGAACTCTGATATGACCCCTACAGACCATATTCTAGCAACTCTAGATATGCCAAGGCTGGCTCAGGGGCGGGGAGCTGGAATCTGAGCCCACCCACTCCCATGGGACTCTGTACTGCCTGGGCCTCCTACTCCACACCTGTTTCCCACCTCAAAAGCCACCTCCAGCAGAGCACAGTGTTTCACACCTGTAATCCCAGCACTTTGGGAGGCTGAGACAGATGGATTACTTGAGGTCAGGACTTCGAGACCAGCCTGGCCAACATGGCGAAACCCTGTCTCTATAAAAATACAAAAAATTAGCCGGGTGTGGTGGTACACCCCTGTAATCCCAGCTGCTCAGGAGGCTGAGGCAGGAGAACTGCTTGAACCCAGGAGGTGGAGGTTACAGTGAGCCGAGATGGCACCACTATACTCCGGCCGGGACGACAGAATGAGACTGTGTCTGACAAAAAAAAAAAAAAAAAAAAAGCCACCTCCACCAAGAAGCCTCCCTGACTGTCCCAGGGCACAGCCCTTTTGTTTGAACAATTAGTGAGTGCCTATGGTGGGCGAGACCCATCACCAAATTATTGGATTTAATCCTTATGATGGTCACTCTGCTCCCGACTAATTTGTTCTCCATTCAGTACAGTGAGTGATTTTTTCTAAAACCATGTTTAAAATGTGGTTAGAACTGTTTAAAATTTTCTCCTGTTTAAAATTCTCCAATGATCAGCAAAACCTGGGAATCACCCAAATGTCCCTCAGCTGGTGAATGATAAACTGTGGTACGTCCACACAATAGAATACTACTCAGCGATGAAAAGGAAAGAACTGCTGACACCTGCAACATGGAGGAAGCTCACATGCAGGAAGCTTAGGGAAGGAAGCCAGACTGAGTAGGCTACACACTGTATGAGTATATTTTTGACACTCTGGCAACGGCAAGGCTCTAGGGACAGAAAACAGTCCCAGTGGTTGTCACGGTCTGAAATCGAGAGAGGAACTGACCTCACAGGGCAAAATCTGGGGTGTGAAGGAACTGTTCCATATCTTGGTTGTGGTGGTGGCTACAGAACTGGATGCATTTGCCAAAATTCATTTTATTGTATAAATGTGTACAATATATTATACAGTATATTATATATATTTGTACAGTACATTGTATATATTTGTACAATATATTGTACAAATAAGTACAGTATATTGTATATATTTGTACAATATATTGTACAATATATTGTATATATATACCCAGTACACCTGACCTAAAACCCCAAAAAGCAAAAAGCAAAGCAAAACAAAACCTCCAGTGACTTTTCATCACATACAAAAGAAAACCCAAATCCCATCGTACAGCATACAGGCCCTGCCTGGCCTAAGCCCGTCCACTTCTCCATCTTCATCTCCCTCGACTCCTCCTCTCACTGGCAACACAGCAGCCACTTGAGTCTTAGGCAACCAGCAGCCACCTCACCTGTCCCACCTCAAAGCCTTTGGCCTTGCAGTTCCCTCTGCCTGGATTTCTCTGCCCCCTATCTCTGCCCTGCTGGCTTGCCTTCTGCCTCAAGTCTCCACTGAAATGCCACCTCCTCTGAGAAGGCTTCCATGCTCCTCCAGGCCCATTACGTCGATCTTAACCCCTTGTTTCTTTCTTGGCATACATCATAGGCTTATTTGTGATACTCAGCGTTTTATTTGTCCGTTTGCCTGCAGAATGTCAGTCTCTACCACTGGGATGTGATGTCAGGAGGACAGAGCCCAGCACCGTGCCTGGGACACACAGATCAACAAAGAGGTGCTGAATGAATACACAGGCCCTCAGAGGAGAAGAGAATCCCCCGTTCTACTCCCCTACAGAAAACCACTTCTAGTCAGCGCTCCTGTGTTTGAATCTAATTCCTTGATTCTGTGAAACTAATGCCCATGGGTGCTTCAGACCCCAGTGGTGGGGCTCAAATCCCAGCCCACAGCCTTGCCAGATTCCAAACCTTACCCAAATGTACCACCTCCTCCCCAGGTTCAGGGGCCCAACAAGCCCTCAGATGGGCAGACCAACCCAGAAGAATATGACAGAGCTGAGCTGAGAGGCCCAGAACCTTCACTCTGCAAGGCAGCAACCACGCTACAGAGGAACGGGAGCCTCAGCCTGGCCCGCCTGCTCCCATACTGCCCTGGCCACCACGTTCCCTCCCTCAGGCCGAGGCCTGGGCTGCCTCCCATCTGCCATCCTGGCTCTGGGCCACTCGTCTCCCGCCCGGGCCCAGGCCACTCACCCCAGCCCCGGGAGGGCTGCCCTGTGGAGTGGGCCAGCAGTGGCCACAGGGGCGGCATGCCAGCCCCACCCAAGAGGCCAGGGCAGCCATCTGCCATCCCTTCTGCCGGTCCCCCAGGAATCTGTCAAGGCTCCAGATGAGATCATCGCACTTGGACCCCAAAAAAGGGTATGCAAAAAACTCCGCAGAGCTCCACTTCTCAGCCCAAATGCAAACACTCTGGGCACAGCAGCAGGGGAGGGAAACCAAAGACTCCATCCCTTCATACCCAGGGACAGAGAGGCCTCGAGAAGGACAGAGGACAATCCCACAGTCCCTGGAGGGGATAGCACTGAGTGGGAGGGGGGACTGTGGGCACCTGTCTCCCACCCCAGAGCTCAATCTAGCTTAGCATCCTTGCGAAGAAGCTAGGGTCCAGTTTTCAGGAAGTTGCATGAAAGGTCCTGATGAGGCCAGGCATGGTGGCTCACACCTGTAATCCTAGCACTTTGGGAGGCTGAGGTGGGTGGATCACATGAGGTCAGGAGTTCGAGATCAGCCTGGCCAACATGGTGAAACCCCATCTCTACTAAAAATACAAAAATTAGCCAGACATGGCGGCACATGCCTGTAGTCCCAGCTACTCGGGAAGCTGAGGCAGGAGAATCACTTGAACCCAGGAGACGGAGGTTGCAGTGAGCCGAGATCATGCCACTGCACTCCAGCCTGGGTGACAGAGTGAGACTTCGTCTCCAAAAAAAAAAAAAAAAAAAGGTCCCAGGGAAAGAAGGCCAGGACACCCAGCCTGGCATCGCCGTGCCACACAATGTCCCCACTCCAGCCAACATGGAGGCTGCCTGGCCCTGGAGACCCACCATGTCCTGCTCCTCTGGTTGGGAATAATGAGGGAAGACTGGGGCCTGGACCCGCCTCTCCAATGGCAAGAAATAAGAGATGTTCCCTGTGCACTCCCCATCCCCGCCAGGCAGTGCACATTCTCTCACTGTAGCCCGAGTAATCCCTGATGGGAGAGGAACCTCACAGAGGCCAAGTATGTTGCCCAGGGTCACACACTAAGTGGCACAGCCAGGATTCAGGTCCAGCTGGAGCTCCTATAAGCTGGACTAGACAGTCTTATAATGAACGATGGTGACGATAACAATAGCTAACATTGACAAGCGTTTAATGCGTTCCAGACACCGGACTGAGACAGAAAAGCCATTATCTCTTGCTCAGTGATGATCCTTAGAGGCAGGCGCTATTATTATCTTATCCCCATTTCACAGACGAGCAAACGGAGACCCAGGAAGATGAGGTCTACGTAGCCAATCAGGAGTGAGCCTCCCAGATCCGTCTGGTACAGCTCTGCACTGGAGACTACAGATGCTCTATCAGGGAGGGGTGTGTGTGTGTGTGTGTGTGTGTGTGTGTGTGGTGGTTGTTGTTGGTAAGAGACCACTGCCCACCGAGGCCACATCTGGCTTGTCACTGCTGTCACTCTCCCATTCAAGGCCTTACCTGGCAGAGAAGGGAGACATCCACAGGCCCTCCGGCCTCTGGGACATTCGTGTCAGGAAGCGCCTGACAGTTTCTTCCCATCCTTTCCATGTGAACAGGAAGGAAGCCAGCATTTGGACCTGGATGTGTTTAAAACAACCCCCAAACACCCTCTGGGCTGCAGTGAAATCTCTTAACTCAGAGCAGGGGTCTGAGGTCTTTAGGGATAGAAGGCAAGGCTCCCAAGAGAGTGGCCCAAGGCCACACAGCCTGAAGCTCCAGGACACCCCAGCACTTCACACCCCTGCCATTCCCCCTGCCTGGCATCCTGGAGAGAAGCACAAGACCCCAGGCTTGCCTCTTGCCACTTACAGGCTGCATGACCTCTAACAAGCCCCTTAACCTCTCTGGGCCTTAGTTTCTCCCTTTGTAAAAGGAAGGAGCTAATTACCCTGGAAGGTCCCTGCCCTCATGCAGGGCAAGGTGGGGTGGTGATGGCATGAAACCTATCATTACCCCGTTAATAATCTAATCACCATTGTGGTAAATGCCCCAAAGGAAGCTCCAGGGAGCTCCCAAGGTGTCTGACACAGGAGCCTGACCTGGGGAGCTGCTGCTGGGGCGGAGTGCTCTAAGGTGGAGGAAGAAACCAAGGGAAAGAGCCAGGAACTGCAAGCACAAAGGTCCGATGGGAAGAGCACGGGACAGAGGCCGGGGTGTGTCCAGCACCCGTAGAGCTTGGGTGGGGCAGGGGTGGATGAGGCTGCGGGAGGCAGGACCACACAGGCTGCTCCACCGTGGGGCAGGGTCAAGGAGAGGCGGGGAGGGGAGAGGCTGGTGCAACTGACTCGAACCCAGAAGATCCAAAGCAGGCGTGGGCCCCAACCAGAGTAAAGATGTTCAGCTGATCCGGCCTAGCTAGGGAACCCCAGAATTTTTTTCATAGAGGCTGAGCTTTCCTCGTGGCTCAGGCAATGAGAGATGGTTCACCTCCATTTGAGAATGAGGGGCCGCCAAAGGTGTTCTTCCATTAGCAAATGTGTATCACCAGTTACTAAGCTGGAGGCACTAGCCTGGGCCATTCAGGGAAGAGTGACACAACGCCGTGGGGGAGGGAAGGGGGGACACAGACAGGGAGATATGTTTGGGGGTGCCCAAAATGCAGTGCAGCTCTGTGCATACCACTCAGACTGATGCCCCAAGCCAACACCCACAGAGGGACACCCAGAGCCAAGCACGGCCCATCATCAAGGACCCAGCTTAACCTGGGGTCACGGGGGTCACACCAGAGCCAGATATAACAGGCAAGCGCCAAGCGCTGTTAGGTCCTTCCCAGGAGCCAGACCTGGCTAATGGGACCCGCACATGCACGCTTTCTCTTACGGAACCCTCACGGCAACACGCGGGGCAAGGACATCCACATCCCCATTCTACAGATGATGAGACTGAGGCTCAGAAAGGGAAAGCTCAGAAAGGAAGAGGCAGAGCTGGGATTCGAGCCCAGTCAGCTTGGCTCCAGATCACAGTGCTCTCTTCCAACCACCCTGGACCTCAGAGAAGGAAGGGCTGGCCTGCTGCTCCCACCCGCTCTGACCCCCTGCTGTGCTTCACTTCCATAAAGCAGGTAGATGAAGTGCTGACTGAGGCCTCCAGTGATGCCAGGGTCAGCCTGGCATGGAGCACCCCAGCTCCAAGTTCCTTCCGGCACCAAGGGGAGTGAAGGTGACCACGGATGAGGTTATGCATGTGGGGACCAGGGGAATGACCTCAGTGAAAACCTTGGCTGCTGGGCGGGCCCCTGCTTGAACTTAGCTGCGCCCATTCCCTAGGGGACTCTCTCTGCCCCGGAGGCTATGCAGGACATGGGGCCTCCTCCCCTCCTCTGTGCCAGGATGGTGCTAGGTGCACAGAACATCTGAGCTGTCAGTCTCCCAAGTGCCCCGCTAGAAAGGATCACATCCCCATTTTACAGGAGGAAGACGGAGGCTTGAGGGGCTTGCGCAGGGACAGCATGCACAGGGAGGAGATGACACAGTGAGGTTTGGCTCCAGACTTCACTCCAGAGGTGGAGTTTGCCCCGAGACAACACAGCCTGGCTCTCCTCCCTCCCCAGGCCTCTCCACCAGGGCAGGCCTCAGGCCCAGGGCTGCAGACACATAAAAGGAGGTGGCTGCAGCTTTGCTGCAACAAGACCATTCCCAGCAAGCTGCTCCCTTGGCTTGGCATTCAGTGCCCTTCCCAAGCCAGCCCAACTCCCCTTCCCAGACTCTCCCCATCCCTGCCAGCTCCCACCACTCCCTCCAGCTTTTCCGTTTCAAGCCTGTGGTCCACCTCCAGGCCCTGCCTACTGCCTTTCACTTCGTTGTACACATATTTATTGAGCCCCTACAACGTGGCAGGCACTGTTCTAAGAGCTGGGCACAGAGACAGCCACTTGAGGCTAACTCCCCAGCTCCAAGGTCACCTCCTCCTCCAGGAAGCCTGCCAAGCCCCTCCTCTGAGCTCCCATACCTCCTCTAGCCACCTCTACCCTGGCCTCCATCATTCCCCAGCCAGAACGGGGCACCCTTTTACAGATGGGAGTGGCGTGGCCCTCTGCAGCCCCCAGCAAGGGAACAGGAGGAGAAGGGGGAGATAGGGCCAGCAGGAAATTCCAAGGAGATTAGAAGGGAGTTGCCCCCGGGCAGTGTTTCTTCTGTGGGCAGCTCGACAATCGGTCCACTTCACTCAGCCCCACTGGCCCTGGGCCCAGGAGCTGGGCATCAGGGACCTGGGGGACTTCAGTGCAGCTTCTTCTGACTTCAAGACCTACCAGCCCCCATCCACCCACCACCCAGGATCCCAAGACCCCCAACTCCAGAAGGTTATAAAGTCAAGACCCTGGCCACACTCCTGTGTTCCCAGCAGCCTTGTGGAAGGAAGCCTAGTGAGCCACTGAAAACAGTAGTAGTTTGTACACATTAGCTCCAGGGAGACACAGACCAGGATTTCCTGTTTCTGTGTGTGGATGAAATGTCACAGCGTGTGTGTGTGTGTGTGTGTGTGTGTGTGTCTAGGTTCCCCAGTTTGAGAGCCTCTGGCTCCTGTTGGCAAATGCTACATGCCTAATGTTTGCATGCCAGACTGTGCTGTGTCCCTGCTGATGTGCATGTGACTGCGTGTGCTAATCTGTGTGTAAATGTCTGCATGGGAGTCCCCTTGGTGGGTGTCTGTAAGCCTCGGGTAGGTGTGCAAGTCTCTGCTGCTCTCTTTGTAGAAGAGGCAGGGGAGGTACCCGGGTGGTGAGCTTGTGCCTGGGCCAGCCTGGCAAGGGTAGATGTGTAGACTTCTGTGGATGCTAGTGTGTGTGTATAATGTCTGTGTGGGTTTGTGTCTCCACCTAAATGTGTACTTCTGATGAGTCTGAGTGTGTCTGCAGGATGTCAGTCTGTCTCTGGGACATATCTGGGTGTGTCTGGGGGTGTAAGATGTGTATATGAGAATGTGTTTCTGATGTGGGGGTTGCAGCCAGGTCTGAGCCTCCGTTGTGTCTGGTGATGTGTGGGTGTGATGGAGGGTGTGATGGAACGGGAGTTGTGTAGCTGCATGGGTTTGTGCACTTCTCTGACTGAGAATCCTCTCTAATATGTCTGGAGGCGTGCTTCTGAAAGCATCCAACACCAGCGAGTCACTGGATGGGTCTGTGAGACGTGTGCGAGTGGCTGTGTGTCTCTGAGCTTGAGCTGTGAACAGTATATGTGCATTTGTATGTGCAAGACAGAGTGTGCCCAGGGACATAGGCTGCGCCCCAGGGAGGCTGCGGCTGGGACTCAAGAGTAAGGAGCAGCCAAGAGCTTTGCTGACTGTGGTGACCTCCTCTCCTCCACCCAGTGACAGACTGGAGTCCTCCCCCTGTAGCTACTGGGAGCCAAGAAGAGAAGAGCTACATGCAAAAGCCTACTACATGGCCACTGGGTCCAGACACCCAGCACAGGGCCTGGTACCCAGGAGCCACTGGGGAAATATGTGTTGAATGAATGAATGCCTGCCTGGAGGAACAGATAAGGGAACGGCAATGACTCGGTGGGAGACACTAACACTCACTGTGCACTCCATCTGCGTCCTCACACTGAAAAGGGTCCTCACGGCCCTGGGCGGGCATGCTTGTCCCCCATGTTACAGAAGAAGGAACAATCTCACACACATGCACACACAAACATCCTCCACTAACCCCCACCCCCCCAGGCTCCGGGCCCCCAGCATGCCTTAGCCTAGAGCCTGGCCCATGACAAGATTCCTCTCACCAACTGTGTCCCAGCCTAGACACGCTAGTTAGCAACCAAAAGCTCACTGCTCTGGTCACACTGCAGAAAGAACAGGCCCAGAGTTAGACCAACCTGGGTTGGAATCCTGGCTATGTAATTTAGAGCCTCCATTTACCGATCTGTAAAATGGCAAGCAGGGATGGATTAGGTGCTTCCTCCAGGCCCTTCTGAGCTGACATCTAGACTGGCTGCACTTCACTCACATCTAATCACCAAGGAGGGAGCCCACAGACACACAGCAGGGAAGGTGATCACACCTTTCCGTTCTCCCTGGAGCAGCTACTGATGTATTAACATTCTAAAACTAAGGAAATCCACCCTCCTGCATTCTCCCAGTTCCTCCAAGAATGAAGACACAGACATCCTGTCTGCCCATTGGCTATGAATAATAACAATTCCCCAGGCCACTTGGGATTTCACTGCTTGCAAAACGTTTTCTTGTCTATTCACACTTCCCTGATTCCTGATGAAAATCGTATGAGATTGTCCAGGCAGGTTCCATCACCTTTACTTACTGTTTTTTTTGAGACAGAGTTTCACTCTGTTGCCCAGGCTAGACTGCAGTGGCGTGATCTCGGATCACTGCAACCTCCGCCTCCCAGGGTCAAGTGATTCTCCTGCCTCAGCCTCCTGAGTAGCTGGGATTACAGGCACACACCACCACGCCTGGGTAATTTTTGTATTTTTAGTACAGATGGGGTTTCGCCATGTTGGCCAGACTGGTTTCGAACTCCTGACCTCAGATGATCCACCCGTCTTGGCCTCCCAAAGTGCTGGGATTACAGGCGTGAGTCACTGCGCCTGGCCCCATCACCTTTATTATACAGACGAGAAAAAAAAGCAGCTCAGAGAAGCCAGGTAACTTGCCCATGGTCACACAGTAAACGGGAGAGTCAAGTTTCAAAGTCAGGTCTTCAGGCTCCAACTCTCAGATTCCTCCAACCACACCCAGTGGGCTCCTACATGTTCTGGCCACATGGTACGTGCTTAACGGTTAGTGGTGATGAAAGGCTGGAAGACCTCAGATCACCGGGTCTTTGAAGGTCACAGGTGACATGTCTGCTCCGCAGCTAAAGCTGCATCTTAGAATTCTGGAACCTCAGTAGTTAATAACCTTCAGACTTCCTTGGCTAGAAGGGACCCAAGGTCAGGCAGCTCAACTGCAGCCACCACATCAATCTCCCTCTGAACCCTTCTCAGGCAATCATTCCACAAACCCACTATCTTTATCCAAGCATGCAAGGTCATCCCGCCTCTCTCTGAATAATTAAAGTGACAGTGAGCTCACTACCTTCTCTGTAGAAGCTCCTTCTATCTTCTCACTGGGAGAGAGTTGCCCGATTTATGCTTTCCTCACTTGGACCCCAGAGCAGACCACATCAGACTGGAGATCACAGTCCTTTGCAGTTGACAGTTCCCAGTGACCCCTACAAGGGGGAGGTAAGCCTGAGCAGGGCCACCCACCAGATGTGGTGGGACCTCCTTCAACTCTGCTCCTGCAGGTGACATACTGGGGATTTGGAGTCCTTTCCCTTGCACTCAGTTTCTGCATCTTAGAGGCAAAGTAGTCCAGAAAGGCAGAAAACACACCAAGAGTCTAACACACGCTTACTCCAAGCCCTGGCAGCCTAGTGACCCAGCTCTGGGACCCGGAGCAAGTCTCTTCCCCACTCTGGCCACAGTTTTCCCACCTGTGGAATAAACAACACAACACCTCCAGTAATAACCCCTCTGTTTATGGTCCACATTCAGTCTCTGGATTTTGACCCTGCCTCTGTGAGGCTGGCGGCTGGGATAAACAGATATCCAGAGAAGTGAAGGGGCTAACCCAAATGTACACAGTGAGAAGTGGCATGGGCTGGCCTTGCTCTCCTCTCTTACCCACACTCCTTCCCCCTCTCTGGCCTTAGCGCTGTTCTTGAACTCAACGAGCATTCCAATTTCCCTTAGCCTGAAATCTTCTTACTCCAGCCCCTCAATCAGTTGGCTCCACGGCATCCTGCAGCTCTCAGCCTCCCTGTGCACCCCAGCCCCCTCCTTCGTGTGCTCCTGGCAAACTGTCTTCTTCACCCTCATTATGATCTGTGTTGTGATTTCTTGTATGACTATCGTTTAATTCTGGTCTCCCCCAAAGCTCTATGACAACAGACACCTCATCCTCCCTTGTCCACGGCTATATCCCAGATCTGCCCTAGCACACGGCAGGTTCTAAATAAACAGCTGCCGAATGAACCAATGAGGGGCCAGGAGAAAGAGCCCAGCCTGCCTTGGGTGATAAAGAGGATCTATTCTGCCCTCACAGAATCCACAAGAGAACAGGCTGGGTGCACATGGAAATGTGTCCCGTGCCTCTGACAAGAGCAGTGATCAGAGGTTTACTACATATCAGGTGCTCTAATGGTGTCTGCAGGAATCAGCTCATTTAACCCTTGAGGTTGGAAAGCGTGTTACTGTCCCATTTTTACAAATGAGAAAGCAAAGGTCCAGGGCCTTTAAGTAACTTGCCAAAGATCACGCAGTCAGGAAGCGACAGACCCCAGATCCAATAGCAGCACGAAGCCTGAGCCACTGAATGAATGGTGGAAATTACGGCTCCATGCTGGCCCAAACATGGGATGTCCCCAGCTGGGCCCTGGCCCCTGTGAGATCCCGGGCTCAACCCCCAGCCTCCTGGGACTGTTTTCCCCTTTAAACAGTCATGGGTGCCTCAAACGGACTTTGGGTCAGAGCCTGATGACTTCCTGGGATGGACAGGAGCCCATGGGGATGGATGCCTAGGAGCCCTGAAGCAAAGCTCTGCAACCCATCCCCCTTCACCAGAGTGAGTAGCAGGAACCAGGAGGCAGGGGTGAGGAGCTCAGAGTTTCGGTTAAGGCCAATTCAGGCAGCACTCACTGGAAGCAACTCAGAGCACCAAGAGGGCAGGAGCAAAAGACCCTTGTCCTGGCTCGTCGCCTCCCTCCTCCTCCTCACCTTCCACTTGCCCTCTCCTTACCACCGGCTTCTGAAGACTCAAAGAGCCGACTGAACTCCCAGTTGCCAACACCGAACCGGGCCCTTGGGAAGACATCCTCCCATTTAACAGATGAGGAGACTGAGGCCTGGCTTGGGGAAAGGTGTCTCTTGATTCAGACAGACCTTGTCCTTCCATACTACAAGCATTTACAGAACTCAGGCTGGAGAGCAGATCCCGGGGAAAATGGGGAGACAGAGACATAGTTGAGCAAGACACCGACACTTTAATGAGGGAGAAGCCCATTTAGCCAGAAGAGCCACAAGGAAAAGTTAAAAGCTAAGTGCTGCAGGGCAGACATAAACCAGCAGCATGCTGTGAGCTCCACAGCCAGGGGCACTCTGGGTGTTGTGCCAGGCCATCATCCACTGACAAGAGTCGGCAACATTTCAGCCTCCTCCAAAACCGTGCCCAGCCGGCGGCAGGAGAGCTCAGGAAGCTTCCAGCCTCCCAGGGAGAGGTCAACACGTGCAAGCTGGGCTGTCCCTAAAGCTGCCATGGCACCCGGAAGCGTGCAGATGGAGCCTGGCTGGCACCCAGTAGGTACTCATGTCCACTGAAAAAGCAAAGGCAAAGCCTGCTGTCCGGGGGAAGCCCTAGGGTCCCCACATGGCCACAGGGAAGTCCTGTTCCAGGTGGGCAGTTGCCCTCCTCTCACTGGGAACACGGAAAGGCATTGGCTACGAGGGGCCAATGGGGCTGCTGTGTGCACAAGGTCTGCCCCAGGGAGGGCAAAAGACACTGGAAGCTGCCTCTGAACCGGTTCTCCCACGACATCATCCTCCAGGCTGTGGGACCGTTAGGCTGGGCGGAAGTGGACTCCAGCCAAGGGGATGTTCCCAGATGTCATGCTTTCAAACTGGACCCGCCCAGAAAGGCAGGCAGAGACAGGCCTGCGCCCGGGAAAGCCCCGGGTAACGACTCAGGATGGCATTCAGGCCTTTCCTGGGCAGGAGATGGCCACAGGTTTCTCTGGCGGCGGTGTCCACCAATCCCATCCCAAGAAGGAGAGCCTGGGCGTGGAGGTTCTGGGCAGCTGAAGGCAGAGATCCATCCCTTCCCTGGCTACCCACCCCTACCTCAGCAACGCCTCCCAGAACGCTCCAAAGCTTTCTCAAGTCCCCGCTCCCAGGCTAGGGCCCTGTAGCCAGTTCCACGGTCTTTTTCAGGAGCGCGCTTCCCAAATAAAGTTGGGGGGGGGCGGGGGAATGAGGGAGCCCCAGATCCACCTCAGAGTGGTCCCCAGAGGGCTTGGGCCCCTTTCTCCAGATTGTTCAGTGGGAAGGAGGGCCGGCTGGTGCCTCAGGCCCGCGGGACTGTGACAGCCGGCGACCCCTGCGGCCTCCCTTTCTACCCAGGCGCCCCCACCTTGAGATAGTCGTTCTCCGAGCGCAGCTCCTCCAGCTCCCGCACCAAGCCGCTGGGCCCGCAGTCCAGCATCTCCTCGGTGAGGTCGGAGAAGGCAAGCGAGGCGCTGAGCGGCAAGCGGCTGCTGCCCACCGATGACGCGGCCACCGACGGCTCGTCCGGGGAGGTGGGCGGCCTCGGGGTCTGCTGTGCGGAAGGCGCGGCCTGGGCCGGCTGCCCCGTACGGACCTCCGCCGGGCCCCCGGACGCGGACTCGGCGTCGCTGCTCAGCGCCAGCTCCAGGCCCAACAGGCGCGCCTCCTCCGACGCGCAGTCCGACACCTCCGAGCTGCTATCCGTGAGGCTGGGGGGCGGCGGTGGCGGTCGCAGCCCCGCACCCGGGCGCGGACGGCCCTTGGCACGGACCCCGGTGCGGACCCCGGCCACCCGCGCCCCCGCGCCCCGCGCCCCGGGAGCCACTGCGCGCCCCTTCTTGTCCGGCCGTGCGGAGGACGCGGCGCTGCAAGCGACTGCTGCGCCCGGGCCTGGGCCGCGGCGGCCCTTAGCCAGCGACCAGCCGGCCACGTCTTTGGGCCGGGCCGGCGACGGCGCGCGGTGGCTCTTTTTCCTCTCCGGGGCAGACGCGGGTGCAGGCGCGGACTGGGGACCGCAGCCCCGGACCGGGGGCTCGGCCGCCGGCGCTTCCATCGCGGCCTCCCTCGGCCTCAGCGAGCTGCGCGCATGGCCCAGGCCCGCCCGGCTTCGACGTCCCTGGGGAGGGACCCGGCGCGGCTCCGGCCGCTCGGGCTGCGGCTGCTCTTGGCCCACCTCGGCCCCGACACCGCGTCCCCGCCCCAAGCCCCGCCGCGCGGTCTCTCCGCTGCTCTGGGCTCGGAGAGTGCGGCCCGACCGCCTCCAGGCGCCCCGGCTCCGGCTGCGGCTCCGCCCGGCGCCCGCCCCCTCGGCCTCGCCGCGCCCCGGGGGCGCGCCTGGGCCCCCGCCGCCCGCACGCCGATCGCTCCCTCGGGCTCCGAGTCCGGCTGCGGCCCGGGCCCCGGCTCCGCCCGGCGCGGCCCGCCCCCCGCGCAGCCCCGCCAGCTCCCCGCCCCGCCGCCTCGGCTCGGGGGCGCGCGGTTCCGCGAACAAAAGGCGGACGCGGCGAGAGCGGCAGGGAGGGACGCAGGCAGGGAGCGAGGGAGGGATCTGCGAGGCAACAGCGACCCCCTCGAGGGTCAGGCGGGCGCGGGCAGCCGCGGCCCGGGCTCCCTCCTCCTCCGCTCCGCCGCCTCCTCCCCTGCCCGCTCGGGGAACGCACCCGGCGGAGGCGCCGCTGCGCCCGGCGTCCAGGCAGGGCCCGCGAGAGCGGAGGGAGCCGGGACTCCCAGGCTGAGGCCGGGTGGACCTCAGTTCGCAGGAGCCCGCATCCATGCACGCCCAGCGCCTCGCCCCTCGCCCCGTGCCGAGCGTGCGCGAACTCCGCCCCCTCAGCCGGCACCGCCGGAGCCGCGATCCCATCGCACAGATGCGTAAACTGAAGCCTAGGTTGCACGCGCCAAGCTCACGGTCTAGGTGGCACCGATGGGGCCCAAAGCTCACACCTCCCGGGCGCGCTCGGGCTCCCCCTGCCTCAGCTTCCCTCTCCTGGCATAGGGACCGTGAAGCCCTGTGTGCATGCCTGGCTCGCGCACCTTGATCGGCGGATATTTCTCCCCATGCGCCCCCGACCCGGGTTTCAGGCTCTGTACGGCTAAAATGGAAGCGACCGCGGTGGCTCATGCCTGTAATCCCCGCACTCTGGGAGGCCGAGGCGGGTGGATCACGATGTCAGGAGTTCGAGACCAGCCTGACCAACATGATGAAACCCCGTCTCTACTAAAAATACAAAAATTAGCCGGGCGTGGTAGCGCGTGCCTGTAACCCCAGCTACTCGGGAAGCTGAGGCAGGAGAATCGCTTGAACCCGGGAGGCAGAGGTTGCAGTGAGCCGAGATCGCGCCATTGCACTCCAGCCTGGGTGGCAGAGCTAGACTCCATCTCAAAAAAATAAACAAATAAATAAAAATAAAAATAAAATGGAGGCGACCTATTACGAGATGTCAGCCTAGCGGATGCTTTGGAAGGCGGTTTTGGCCCCGGTGGGGGCTGGCATGGGCTGGGACGGTTGCCCTGACCCCACACGTCCCCTCCAGGAGCAGTGCAGGACTTGAGCTCTGATGGGCGTGTTTTCTTTCCTCCCGGGCGTCTGGGCGTCTCCTTGGCTCCTGGCCGTGTTGATTTTCCCGTGTCTCTCACACCTTCCCCAGCCCCCACGCCGCCTGGCCGCTACGCCCCCATCCCTGAGCCACCGCAGGGCAGAGCTGGATTGAGTCCTTTGCCCCACAGATGGACCCTCGTCCTTAGGGTGCCCCACACCCCTTGCCACCAGAAGGGCAGGGATGTTTTTGCCCCTTTACAGCCTCTTCCTCCTCCTATTCTCTCCTCCCTCTCCCATTTATCCCCTGCTCTTTTTTCCTCCTTCTTCTCCCATCTTTCCCCTTCCTTTCCTCCCTCCTTTTCCAAGTCTTCCTTTTCCCCCTCTTTCCCCTCTTCTTCCTCCTGCCAATTTTCTCCTTCTTCTTCCTCCCCCAATTCCCTTCCTTCACCTCTGCACCTGCCTGTGACACAGCAGGCACCAGGTCCACTTCTTTGTCTCTGTCCCACCTCCCCCACACGCAGTGAATACACTCCTGGGGCATCCCCTCTCTCCAGAGGCATGACTTCATCTGGATCCAGGTGTGTGAGTGCTCCTCCACCCCAACGCTAGGTGCCCTCCGTACGGCCAAGTGAGGAGCAGGCACTCAGCAGGCTTTTGGCAAACACTCCCGCAAGGGCATCCCCACCCCCTCCTGGCAAGACACCAGCTCCCCTCACCCCCCACTGACTGTCCACAAACCCTGTTTGCACAGGCGTCAGGTACACTGAGGGACACAGTGGTGGGCATGTCAGTGCCTGACCTCATGGAGCACACAGTGTGTGTTGGGGGGGACCACAAAAGACTCAGCACAAACAGGGTGGCATGGCGTGGCATGGGGGCAGGAGTGCTGGAGAAGGATGTGGGAGCCGCAGGCTAGTGACCCAGGGCAGGCCTTCCCACATTCCGGGTCTCAGAGTCCCCAGCTGCTCTGGTCTAATGTAACAGATGACAGGGTCCATCCAGCTCAGATGCCCCTGGCTCTAGTAGGCTGCATCTAGTCTGGCACAGAAAGATGCTGTGAAGCTCTTGGAAAGTGTGTCCTCTCTCTGTGCTTCAGTTTCTCCCCCTATGCAGAACATAGGCTTGGAGGTATTGGGTGGTGTGAATGCAGGGACATAGCAGACCAGGCTGCCTCAGCCACTCCTGACACACCCTTGGTCACATCAGCAGTCCTGAGATTAGAGTGGCCTGCATCTCTCTTCTAGGGCAGGGGTCTGAGTCCTGGCTCTATCACCTGTCTTCTCTGGGCCCAACACTCATGGCTGGCCAGGGAGGGGCCTGTGGGTCCCCATGTGCCCCCGACCCGGGTTTCAGGCTCTGTACTGCTAAAATGGAAGCGACCCGTAGCTAGGCGCAGTGGCTCATGCCTGTAATCCCAGCACTTTGGGAGGCCGAGGCGGGTGGATCATGAGGTCAGGAGTTCTTTGGATTTGGGGAGTCAAGAATCTACATTGCAGACCCAGGGAAGCCTTGACAACAACAGGGCCCTGGTGGGGAGGGACTAGGTGGGGCCGACGTAGGGGCTCTGGACTCAGGGTCAGTTTAGACCAGGGATACCACAAAGGAGATGAGACTTGTTGAGAGTCCAGAACTAGCTACATTGTAGACGGGGTGACCATCCTTGCGCCGGCACATCCTGCAGCTGTGTGATGTGTGGCCTCTTCCTGTGTGCCGGGCTCTGTGCTCCACATTTCAGTAAAGGATCTCCAAAAGGTGAAGATACTTCTTGTGACTGATTAATATTTTCCAAAGGGTATATCTCATCCCAATTGCTCTTCTTACAATGTGACATTGATGCTCCTCCATTTGAGCGGCACGTGTGTGTGGCACGTGTGTGGGGGCACTGTGTGCCCCCACCTTGAATCTCAGCAGATCTTGTGACTGCCTCAACCAACAGAGTATGGCAGAAGTGTTCATCTGTGACTTCCAAGGTTAGGTCATAAAAAGCAACATGGATTCCACCCAGCTTGCTTCTCTCTCTCTCTCTCTCTGGCCACTCACCCACCATGATGGGAGGAAGCCCAGGCCTCATGGGGAGACCGCATGAAGATGATCTAGCCAACAACTCCAGCTCTGGTCCCCACTAACCACCAGACATGTGAGAGAGTGAGCCTGCAGATGATTCAGCCCCCAGGCTTGGAGCCGCCCCAGTGGACAAGTGGAGCAGAAATGAGCTGTCTCACCAATCCTGCCCAAACTGCAAAACAAATATTGTTGTTTTCGGCCACTAAGTTTTGGGGTCATTTGTTACATAACACTGGGTAGCTGGAATGTGTGACCAAGGTCACACAGCTTGGAAGTAGAAGGGCTGGGATTGACTTGAACCCAGGGCTGCCCAATTCCAGAGCCTGTTGTGGTACCCTATTGGGCTGCGAAGTGCCCAGAGCAGGCACACAGTGTGTGTTGCAGAAAGCGCTACTCAAAAAAGACTGAAGCATTACATTGTAAGAATTATAGAACATAAGAAGTGAAGATGCTGATTACCCAAGTGGAAAAACGGTTTCATTTCTCCCATTCAAGCTGCTAAATTGACCAACATGATGAAAACTGAATGGAGACTCACTCCTGGAAAGCTTCCAAGAGGAGGTGTGTTTTTTTTCTTTTAAACTAAAGTTGTTTTGTTTTGTTTTGTTTTTTCATTATACAAATTAAAAAAACAGCAACTGGCTATGGGAAAATTAGAGGAATCAGTCAGGAAACCTTGTTAAATAGGGGAGTCAGGAAGGCCTCTCGGAGGAGGCAGCCTTTTTTGTTTTTGTTTTTTGTTTGAGATGGAGCCTGGCTTTGTTGCCAGGCTGGAGTGCAGTGGCGCAATCTTGGCTCACTCCAACCTCTGCCTCCTGGGTTCAAGCGATTCTCCTGCCTCAGCCTCCTGCATAGCTGGGATTACAGGCATGCGCCACCATGCCCAGCTAATTTTTGTATTTTTAGTAGAGACGGGGTTTCACCATGTTGGCCAGGCTGGTCTCGATATCCTGACCTTCTGATCCGCCCATCTTGGCCTCCCAAAGTGTTGGGATTACAGGCGTGAGCCACTGCACCCAGCCGGGGAGGCAGCCTTTAAACTGAGTTATTTTATTTATTTATTTACTTATTTTTGAGACAGAGCTGTCGCCCAGGCTGGAGTGCAGTGACGTGATCTTGGCTCACTGCAAGCTCCACCTCCCGGGTCCACGCCATTCTCCTGCCTCAGCCTCCAGAGTAGCTGGGACTACAGGCGCCTGCCACCACACCCGGCTAATTTTTTTGTATTTTTAGTAGAGACAGGGTTTCACTGTGTTAGCCAGGACGGTCTTGATCTCCTGACCTTGTGATCCAGCCGCCTCAGCCTCCCAAAGTGCTGGGATTACAGGCGTAAGCCACTGTGCCTGGCCTAAGCTGAGTTATTCAAGGAGCCACTGAATGGTTAGTTAGGGCCTTATTTTTTATTTTTTATTTTTTTGAGACAGAGTGTTGCTCAGGCTGGAGTACTGTGGTGTGATCTTGGCTCACTGCAACCTCCACCTCCCAGGTTCAAGCAATTCTCTTGTCTCAGCCCCCTGAGTAGTTGGGATTACAGGCACCCACCACCACACCTGGCTAATTTTTTTTGTATTTTTAGTAGAGATGGAGTTTGACTATGTTGACCAGGGTGGTCTCGAACTCCTGACCTCAAGATCCGCCTGCCTTGGCCTCCCAAAGTGCTGGGATTACAGGTGTGAGCCACCACGCCCAACTGCTGCTTTTTCTTTTTTCTTTCTTTTTTTTTTTGAGACAGAGTCTCACTCCGTTGCCCAGGCTGGAGTGCAGTTGCACGATCTCAGCTCACTGCAACCTCCACCTCCCAAACTCAAGTGATTCTCCTGCCTCAGCCTCCCGAGTAGCTGGGATTACAGATGTGTGCCACCATGCCTAGCTAATTTTTTTTTTTTTTTTTTGAGACAGAGTCTCACTCTGCCGCCCAGGCTAGAGTGCAGTGATGCCATCTCAGTTCACTGCAACCTCCGCCTCCTGGGTTCAAGCAATTCTCCTGCCTCAGCCTCCCAAGTAGCTAGGACTACAGGTGCCCGCCATCATGCCCGGCTAACTTTTGCATTTTTAGTAGAGACAGGATTTCACGGTGTTGGGCAGGCTGGTCTCAAACTCCTGACCTTAAGTGATCCACCCACCTCGACCTCCCAAAGTGCTGGGATTACAGTTATGAGCCCCCGTGCGTGGCGCACTTCTGTTTTCTCAATGAAGAATGCAGTTGCCAGCCATTCAAGAGTAAGACAAAGAAGAGATCTCAGAGAGTGAAAATCAAACCTTCCGGGACATGTCAGGGAGTGTCTGGTCATCTTATACTCACCTGAGGTTCAAAGGGGAGCCAGTCAGCCCAGTGAACACCGAGTGCATTCCCTTTTAGTCATTTTCTCTTTGTTAATTTCAAGTTTATTTTGCATAGCTGAAATCTTAGTGCCTATGCAATTTTGTATCCTGCTTTTTTCATTTAACAGGGTAGCAGAAGCATATCCCCACATATTTATAACACATTTATAAGCTCTTTGCAAACATCACTTTCCATACTTAGAAATAATCCACTGGGCTGGGCTTGGTGGCTCACGCCTGTAATCCCAGCATTTTGGGAGACTGAGGCGGGCGGATCAGAAGGTCAGGAGATCGAGACCATGCTGGCTAACACGGTGAAACCCCGTCTCTAATAAAAATACAAAAAGATTAGCCAGGCGTGGTGGCGGGTGCCTGTAGTACCAGCTGCTTGGGAGGCTGAGGCAGGAGAATGGCATGGACCCGGGAGGCGGAGCTTGCAGTGAATCGAGATTGAGCCACTGCACTCCAGCCTGGGCGACAGAGCAAGACTCCGTCTCAAAAAAAAAAAAAAAAAAAAAAAAGAAAGAAAGAAATAATCCCTTCCACGGTGGCCCATGCCTGTAATCCCAGCACTTTGGTAGGCCGAGGCGGGCAGATCACCTGAGGTTGGGAGTTCAAGACCAGCCTGACCAACCTGGAGAAACCCCGTCTCTACTAAAAATACAAAATTAGCCGGGCGTGGTGGTGCATATGCCTGTAATCCCAGCTACTCGGGAGGCTAAGGCAGGAGAATTGCTTGAACCCGGGAGGCGGAGGTTGTGATGAGCCGAGATCACGCCATTGCACTCCAGCCTGGGCAATAAGAGTAAAACTCTGTCAAAAAAAAAAAAAAAAAACCACAGAAATAATTCACTGAATGGATGATGTTCCATGAATCACTTCACCTTTCCCCCTTTTATTGGACACTTAAATTTTTTCCTGGATGACTATTGCAGTTCTGAAAGAGGCAGCATGAGGTCTGGTCGAGAAGAATGGAGAAGGCAAATTGCTAGTGGCAGTGGCAGTGCCTACAGTCCCAGCTATTTGAGAGGCTGAGGCAAGACAATGGCTTGAGCCCCGGAGTTCTGGGCGAGAGTGTGCTATGCTGATTTGGTGTCTGCACTAAGTTTAGCTTCAGCATGGTGACCTCCCCCAGAGCAGGGACCACTAGGTTGCCCAAGGAGGAGTGAACTGGCCCAGGTCATAAATAGCAGATCAAAACTCCCATGCTGGACCAGGTGCAGTGGCTCATGCCTGTAATCCCAGCACTTTGGGAGCCCAAGGCAGGTGGATCACTTGAGGTCAGGAGTTCGAGACCAGCCTGACCAACGTGGCGAAACCCTGTCTCTACTAAAAAAATGCAAATTAGCTGGGCATGGTGGCACAGGCCTGTAGTCCCAGCTATTTGGGGGGCTGAGGCAGGAGAATCGCTTGAACCCAGGAGGCAGTGGTTGCTGTGAGTCAAGATCAAGCTGCTGCACTCCAGCCTGGGTGACAGAAGGAGACTCTGTCCAAAAAAAAAAAAAAAATTTAAAATAGGCTGAGTGCAGTGGCTCATACCTGTAACGTCAATACTGGAGACTGAGGTGGGAGGCTCACTTGAGACCAGGAGTTCAAGACCAGCCTTGGCAATATAGTGAGACTCCATCTCTACAAAAATAAATAAATAAATAAATAAAATTAGCAGAGCATGATGGCGCATGCCTGTAACAGGTGCTAGCTACTCAGGAGGCTGAGGCAAGAGGATTGAGCCCAGGAGATCGGCTGCACTGAGCTATGATCATGTTACTGTACTCCAGGCTGAGTAACAGAGCAAGACCCTGTCTCAAATATAAAGTAAGATTAATAAATAAATAAAATAAAGATATAAAGATATAAAAAGAAGGTAAACTTCAAGGCAGAGTCCAGACATCTGTCAGGCCCTCTGGTATCTGGAATTCCATCATAGAAGTTTTTTGTTGCTGTTTTTCTTTTTGTTTTTTTTGAGACAGAGTCTTGCTCTGTTGCCCAGGCTTGTGTGCAGTGGCACAATCTCAGCTCACTGCAACCTTTGCCTCCTGGGTTCAAGCAAGTATCCTGCCTCAACCTCCCAAGTAGCTGGGACTACAGGCGTGTACCACTACAACCAGCTAAATTTTTTTGTATTTTTAGTAGAGGTGGGGTTTCGCCATGTTGGCCAGGTTGGTCTTGAACTCATGACCTCAAGCAATCCACCTGCCTCGGCCTCCCAACGTACTAGGATTATAGGCATGAGCCACTGCGCCTAGCCTTTTTTTTTTTTTTTTTTTTGAGTCAAAGAGTCTTGCTCTGTTGCTCAGGCTGGAGTGCAGTGGTGCAATCTCTGCTCACTGCAACCCCCACCTCCTGGGTTCAGGCAATTCTCCTGCCTCAGCCTCCCAAGGAGCTGGGACTACAGGCGCCCGCCACCACACTCTGCTAAAATTTTTTTTTTGTATCTTTAGTAGAAATGGGGTTTCGCCTTGTTGGCCAGGCTGGTCTTGAACTCCTGACCTCAGGTGATCTGCCCACGTCAGCCTCTCAAAGTGCTGGATTTACAGGCATGAGCCACCGTGCCCAGCCTCCATCACGGAAGCTTTCTAGCAGCCGGTTGTGTGGCGGTTGATGTTCTTGCCAGATCACACATTGAGTTTTCCTGACAGTGAGGACAAAGAATGGGACAGCAAGGCAAACTCCATTGGCTTCTCAAAGTGCTCAGTGGTTCAGGTGTTGAGCTTGGAGGAGGGGTGGCAAGAAGTGCTAGGCATGTGATCCCCAAGCCATTTACAGCTTAAACACACACTGCAACAGCCATGTTTGAGGTGGCAACAGGGCCCTTCGCTTACTTGTTTTCCCCATAATACACATCCTTTTGGCATCCCACACTTCCCGGAGGGAACACTGTTCCAGGACACCCGGCCACGAGCAGGGCATCTGGGGACCCAGGTCCTCTCCACCAAGCCCAGCAGAACAGGGTCTCTTTCAGCTGTGAGAAGACAGCACAAGCCACCTGTGAAACGGTGGGCTCACCCACCTAACAGGCCGGTGACCTGGGCACATTCCCCAGGGGATTACCACCCCAGGGTCAGGCTATTGAAGCCCCTTCTAGCTTTGAAGTTCTGTAAGTCAACAACAGAGCAGTCATCGAGATCTTACTGTGAGCTGGGGACAGAGAAGTAGCCCCTTCTTCAATGGAGCGTCTACTGTATGCCAAACATGGCTTCCTGTGTGTGACCTCACCTAATGTCACCACAGTCCAGTGAGAAACGTCCTCATCTCATCTGAGATGAAACCAGCAGGGGCCGAGCCTGTTGGCCCCGGAGCACAGGGTGACTGACGGAGAACCCCACAACCTCACCCTTTCCTGTAGTGTTTGTAGATGACAGATTTTATTTTCCTTTATTTTTGAGACAGGGTCTCACTCTGTTGCCCAGGCTGGAGTGCAGTGATGTGATTTTGGCTCATTGCAGCCTCGACTTTCCCAGGCTCAGGTGATCTTCCCGTCTCAGCCTCCCGAGTAGCTGGGACTACAGGCATGTGCCACCACACCTGGCTAATTTAAAAAAATTTTTTTTTTTTGAGACGGAGTCTCGCTCTGTCGCCCAGGCTGGAGTACAGTGGAGCAATCTCGGCTCACTGCAAGCTCCGCCTCCCGGGTTCACGCCATTCTCCTGCCTCAGCCTCTCCGAGTAGCTGGGACTACAGGCGCCCGCCACCACGCCCGGCTAATTTTTTGTATTTTTAGTAGAGACGGGGTTTCACCGTGGTCTCGATCTGCTGACCTCGTGATCCGCCCGCCTCGGCCTCCCAAAGTGCTGGGATTACAAGCGTGAGCCACCGCGCCCGGCCAAATTTTTTAAATTTTTTGTAGAGATGGAGTTGCGCCATGTTGTCCAGGCTGTTCTCAAACCCCTGGGCTCAAGCGATCCTCCCACCTGGGACTCCCCAAATCCTAGGATTACGGGTGTGAGCCACCGTGCCCAGCCACATTGCAGATCTTAATCTCAAGGGAATGGTCTTCAGTGGTGGGCATCAAGCACCAGGACCTGGCATCTGGCAGCTGTGGTGAGAGGCTTCAGGAGAGCCAAGGTGCCTGGTATCCCCACCTCTTTGGGCCGTTGGGGGCAGAGCTGGGGGCCAGAGGGATGATAAGATCTTGTTTGTGTGTGTTTGTGGGATTTGAGTTTCTGATGTATCATAATCACTGCCAGGCCTTCCCAGCTGGAACCAGAGCGGGCACAGAGCCAGGGCTTGCCGCCCTCTGGGCAGATATAAGAGCTAGGGAGGAGAGCCTGGAGCCGGAGCTGGGGCAGAGGGGCCAGCCACCTACCCCGGGACCAGGGATCGGAGCTAAAGCTGCCGCAGACAGACCACCATGTGGGCAGGGTCAGTGCCGGGTGTGGCCCCCTCCCTGGGGATCAGAGAGATACGATAAAGGCAGGGTGAGTACATCCTTCCACAGCGCCCCTATTTCCCTTCTCCCTCTGAGCTCCTCACCCTGCAACTGACCAAGGGACTGCCTGTCCCAGAGGCACCCAGGTGGAGGCTGAGGGGCCACTTGTCAGGGATTCGAGCCCTAGCCTCTCGAAGAGTCAGTGTGGGGGGATTGTAATAAGTATTGCCACTCACCCAGCACCCACAAACAACATAAAGTACTGTTATCTCACCAAACTGAGGTCAGGAGGTCGGATGCCTGGCTTAGCACCCTAGCTCTCTAGGCTTTATCTCCATTTACGCTTACAACAGCCCTGATGTAGATGTAGATATTAATATTTACAGGTGAGGTGACTGAAGCACAGAGATGTAAAGTAATTTCCCCAAGGCCACACAGCAAAGTGGCAAAACCAGGATTTGAACTCCCTGACTCCAGAACTTGTCCTCTTAACCGCCGTCCTACACTCATGTGACTGTGATGAGTTCCTTCCCTTTTCTAAAAGGCAGTTTCCTTATCTCTAGTCCGAGGGTCATAAGGTTTGATGACCAGAAAGATATTACCTTGAGCTTCCCTAAAAGTGCTTGGACATGGGTCAACTTTAAGCACCTGGGGAACCTTGTTGGAAACACTTATCAAGAACTATGTGTATGGCCTTTGATCCAGCATTCAACTTTTGAAATTTATCATAAAGGATACAATCAGATTTATGAACAACGTTCATTGCAGTTTTGCTAATAATTAGAGAAAATTAGAAGTAAACAAAATGTCCAACAGTAGGGGGAATAAATTATGAATGTCATGTGATGAAATAATATGCAGCCACTCGAGGAATCATGCACTCCAAGAGCATAGGGTATCTTGGAGAATTCTCGATTGTTGTTAGTAGAAAAAGTACTTTATAAAACTGTGTGTAGGCCAGGCGCGGTGGCTCACGCTTGTAATCCCAGCACTTTGAGAGGCCGAGGTGGGTGGATCATGAGGTCAGCAGATCGAGATCACGGTGAAACCCCGTCTCTACTAAATATACAAAAAAATAGCCGGGCGTGGTGGCGGGCGCCTGTAGTCCCAGCTACTCGGGAGGCTGAGGCAGGAGAATGGCGTGAACCCGGGAGGCGGAGCTTGCAGTGAGCCGAGATTGCGCCACTGCACTCCAGCCTGGGCGACAGAGCGAGACTCCGTCTCAAAAAAAAAACAAAAAAAAAAAACCAAAAAACTATGTGGTCGGCTGGGCGTGGTGGCTCACGCCTGTAATCCCAGCACTTTGGGAGGCTGAGGAGTGCAGATCACCTGAGGTCAGGAGTTCGAGACCAGCCTGACCAACACAGAGAAACCTCATCTCTACTAAAAATACAAAAATTAGCTGGGTGTGTTGGCACGTGCCTCTAATCCCAGCTATTTGGGAGGCTGAGACAGGAGAATCGCTTGAACCCAGGAGGCAGAGGTTGCAGTGAGCCGAGATCACACCACTGCACTCCAGCCTGGGTGACAGAGCAGGATTCTGTCTCAAAAACAAAAACAAAAACAAAACAAAAGAACTGTGTGGTCAATATGGTATGAACACATAGCGTCAGCCCTTTGCAAATGTGTACACATGTGTCTACGTGAAATAAACATAAAAGACTGGAAAATACACCCTTGGGGGTTGAGAGTTTATTTGTGAGAGATAGAATTGTGAATATTTTAATATTCTTTTTCGGTTTCTCAAATTTTCTACAACATCTAAACATCACTTTTTAATTAGAAAAAAAAAGCTTTGGCCGGGCACGGTGGCTCACGCCTGTAAGCCCAGCACTTTGGGAGGCCGAGGCGGAGGAATCACCTGAGGTTAGTTCAAAACCAGCCTGACCAACATGGAGAAACCCTATCTCTACCAAAAATACAAAATTAGCCAGGCGAAGGCTGAGGCAAAAGAATCACTGGAACCCGGGAGGCGGAGGTTGCGGTGAGCCCAGATCACGCCACTGCACCCTAGCCTGGGCAATAAGAGTGAAACTCCATCTCAAAAAATGAAACAAAACAAAACACCTTTTAAAATCTATTCTTTTTTTTTTACTGGACATTATCAAAAGTTTATTTATGTTTCAATTTAGAAATTCATCTGTTCCACGGTGAAACCCTGTCTGTACTAAAAATACAAAAAATTAGCCAGGCGTGGTGGCAGGCTCCTGTAGTCCCAGTTACTTGGGAGGCTGAGGCAGAAGAATGGCATGAACTCGGGAGACGGAGCTTGCAGTGAGCCGAGATCACGCCACTGCAGTCCAGCCTGGGCGACAGAGCGAGACTCTGTCTCAAAAAAAAAAAAAAAAAAAAAAAAAAAAGAAATTCATCTGTTCCCCCACCCCCATCTGAAACTAGATATGGAAAAAGAAACAAAGACTTAATAAAGAAACTTTCTGTTAAATGACAAGCAAAGCAATGATGAAAGCCTAAAATACATCTATGTTTAGGATGCAAAGTAAAAATAGCTTTTTTTTTTTTTTTGAGACAGGGCCTCACTCTCTTGCCCAGGCTGGAGTGCAGTGGCGCGATCTCGGCTCACGGCAGCCTCCTCCTCTCAGGCTCAGGTGATCCTCCCACCTCAGTCTTCTGAGTAGCTGGGATTAAGGCACACGACACCACACCCAGCTAATTTTTATATTTTTTGTAGAGACAGGGTTTCACCATGTTGCCTAGGCTGGTCTCAAATTCCTGGACTCAAGTGATACGCCTCCCTCAGCCTCCCAAAGTGCTGGGCTTACCGGCATGAGCCACTGCACTGGGCCAGATTGTTCTTTCGGTCTAGGCATGCCCCCTTCTAGCTTCTGTTCTAACATGCTCATCGGCTTGGAGAGGGAAGTGAATGGCAGACTATCAGTCCCGTGAAGGCTTCTGAGATTATCTGGTTCAACATGTTACATGTTATGTGTGGTGAAACTGAGGCTCAGGAGTGCAAATGGGCTTATCCAAGGTCATAAGGGAAACTAGAGGCCCCAGACCTCCAGCCTGGGCCTTAGGCATCTGGCCAATGGCCCACAGTCCCCAGGCCAGGCTGCCAGAAGGGCAAGAAGGTGAAAAGTAATTGCAACCAGAATTTATGGTGTATGGTTAACACATGTTCGATACTAACTGCAAAGAGGTCTTGAATGCCGAGTTGCCCAGCAGCAGCTCGGCCTGGGAGTGACAGGTGAGAGGGAGCAAAGGGCAGCGGGGGTGGGCATGGAGCTGGCTGGGTGTGCCCCAGGCCTCTCCCTCTCATCTCTAGGCCTCACCTATCAGCGCTTCCTTCCTGGGCAGGGCTGAGGATTCACTCACTGCCCACGGCCCGCCGGGCAGGGACAGGAGAATGAGAGGCCTCCGCTGGCGTTACACTCGGCTGGTAAGGGTTCCAACTCCGGCTGTGGTGCAGTTTGGGAGGTGGAAGGAGGTGAGGTCTCTGGCAGGGTGGGGCCTGGGCTAGGGTTGGATGCGGGCAGTGACTTGTTCCCCTCTCAAGTCCCTCCCTGGCAGGCCTGCGGTTTGGAGCAAGGACTGACTCAGGAACATGGGGTCTTAACCCCCCTGCTCCAAGGTCCTCAAGGGGGACAGACCGATGTCTCTGTCCCTTCCTCCCTGGAGTGGGTGCTGGTTGGAGCTCTGTTCAGAGCCACACACAGCTAGACCCTGCCTCAGGCCTGAGCCTGGAGAACAGAGCGAGGCAGGAGAGGGGGTCCTGTCCATCTCTCAGCCCCTGAGAGGTCTCTTATTCCTGGGAAAAGCCTGCAAGGTCATTGTGTGGAGGCACACACACACACACACATACACACTCACACATGCAAACACACACACTCACACTCAAATGCACTCACATACACACTCAAATGCACTCACACACTCAAACACACATACAGACACACACACATTCAAACACATACACACACAAACACACTCTGGTACAGAGTGGAAGCTCGAATGAATGAATGAATGAGTGAATAATGATGCCCTGATGGATGTATACATTTACACCATCCCAACTCACACAAACACATTGATATATAAACACACAAATTTACACTCAATACCTCCACACATTGATGTGCCTACACAACTCTATTCCAAGCCAACACACAATTCACACAAACACATTTTACATGAACCTACATATATGATCCCACATATGACTGCATGCATCATTTCACGGGCTTCACGGGAAAACTTTGGGCTTCATTTTCTTCCTTTGGAAAATGCTGATAAGAAGAAATACACAGAAGGCCGGGCGCGGTGGCTCATGCCTGTAATCCCAGCACTTTGGTAGGCCGAGCCAGGTGGATCATCTGAAGTCAGGAGTTTGAGACCAGCCTGGCCAACATGAGGAAACCCTCTCTCTACTAAAAATACAAAAATTAGCCAGGCATGGTGGTGGGTACCTGTCATCCCAGCTATTTGGGAGGCTGAGACAAGAGAATCGCTTGAACCTGGGAGCCAGAGGTCACAGTGAGCTGAGATTGCACCACTGAACTCCAGCCTGGGTGACAGAGCAAGACCCTGTCTCTAAAAAAAAAAAAAAGGAGAAGAAGAAGAAACACACAGAGATCACAGACAGTGCACACTGAACACAGGCCTGGGCAAGGATGGGTTTTTTGTTGTTGTCATTATTTAATGTACAAACACACACAATTGAAGCTCCCAGGGCTGGGCCACCACCTGCCTTCTCCTCTGCTCCCAAGCTTAGAACTTGATCCCTGCCACCCACCCAGGATCCACGGCAAACAGGCCAACAAATCGCACGGCCCACGGCCCCATTTGAGCCTTGCGGGGTGCTGGCGGGGGTGGGGGGACTGTGCTCCAGCCCTCAGCCGGCAGGGGCCAGGGAGGAAGCAGGCTGGTGGCAGGGGCAGCGTCCTGTCTGTCATGGAAACCCCCAACTACCCTGGGCTGGGCTGGGGGTTACAGGCACACGGGCAGGGAGTGATGAGGGGGCCCAAGGAGGCTCCTGGGCTCAGGAGATGGTGGAAGCTGGGACCTCCTGTCCCTGGACCCACCAGGCCACTTTGTGTTTTTGCAGCCCAGCCAGGTGGAGGACACCCTGTCTGGGGAGGAGGGTAATGAAGAGGAAGAGGAGGAGGAGGCAGCTCCAGACCCAGCTGCTGCTCCTGAGGACCCCATGGTGCCCCAGCTGACGGAAGCCAGCCAAGTTTTGAGTGCCTCAGAGATTAGGCAGGTCTGGACATTGCCCACGGCACAAGAATTTCAGCCCTAAACCTAAGAGTCTCACCCTCCTGCCCTATACCAGCCACGCCCAAGGGCACCTAGAATCACTTTTGCTCTGTTCTCATCATGCATTACCTCCGGCAAATCACTTCTTCTCTCGGGGCTTTGCTTTCCCTTCTTGTAAAATCATCCAGTGTTGCTAGCACCTCCCTCTACGCTGGGCCAGGAGGTTAAGGAGGTAAAGAAAGAGGCTAGGATGGGCACGGTGGCTCACACCTGTAATCCCAGCACTTTGGGAGGCCAAGGCAGGGGGATCGCTTGAGGCCAGGAGTTGGAGACGAGCCTGGCCAACATGGCAAAACCCCGTCTCTACTAAAAATACAAAAATTAGCCGGGCATGGTGGTGTGCACCTGTAGTCCCAGCTACTCAGGAGGCTGAGGCATGAGATTTGCTTGAACCCAGGAGGGAGAGGTTGCAGTGAGCTGAGATTGTGTCACTCTGCTCCAGCCTGGGTGACAGAGGGAGACTCTGTCTCAAAAGAAAAAAAGGAAGAAGACTAATTCCTACCTAGAACCAGCCCTTGGGAACTGAGGCCAAAGCTGGAGAGGGGTGGGCGGATGAGACGAGGATCAGGAGGAGGGTTCAGCATCTTTCCTATTCTCTAGCCTCTGGGGGCCAGGGTGACCAAGCAGAAAGAGTCCTCAGAGTCCTGACCTGGGTTCGAATCCTGTCTCTACCATTCACTACCCATGTGAGCTTTGGGCTAGTTGTTCCACCCTCCCTGGGCCTCAGTTTCCTCATCTATAACTTGGGAATAACAACCCCTATCTCCGAGGGCTATTACTGATGGCATGAAAGTCCCTAGAAACAGCAAACTGCTCAAACTGCTCTATCGCCTGTAAAGCATTGTGCTGGATGCATGCTCGGTGTCCAAGCCCACCCCCAGGATATGGCAGGAGGGCACGAGGAGAACTCCTCCATTCACCTCCAGCCCTGTCCCCAGCTCAGCTTTCACTTCCCACCAAGAGTCACCGGCCATCCCTGGAGTCTGGTCTTCTGCACGTCGAGGGATGGTTTCAGCCTGCAGAGCCTGTACCGGCGGATGGAGGGCTGCAGCGGGCCAGTGCTGCTGGCGCTCAGGGACCAGGACGGGCAGGTGAGCTGGGCAGGGGCACCACCCAAGGCTCTGGGGGCACCCCACCAGGTACCCATGGGCCCTGTCCCAGGGCAGCTCAGGTATGAGCAGGCAGAGTGACAGACTAAGTCACCTCTAATGGACACTGATGATGGCAATGAGACCTGCCCACTCAGAGCCATTCCCCCATTTATGCATTCAACACATCTACACGGGGCACCTTCTGTGTGCCAGGTGAGAGGTGGGATAGAGCAGAATCAACCCAGAAGCGGTCCCAGCTCTCTTGGAGCTAATGGTCTAAAAGGGGAAGGGTCAGATATTGAGCAAATAATCATTTGACTGTAAAACTGCATCTTCATCCTTAGAAGCAGAAGAAACTATGGGGGCTGCTGGGCACGGTGGCTCACACCTGTAATCCTAGCACTTTGGGAGGCTGAGGCAGGAGGCTTGAGTCCAGGAGTTCAAGACCAGCCTGGACAACATAGCCGGACCCCGTCTCTAAAAAAAAACAAAACAAAACCAAAAACAAACAACAACCACAAAAAAATTAGCCAGGTGTGGTGGTATATGCCTATAGTCCCAGCAACTGGGGCCGGGGGCGTTGCAGGGTAGTTGAGGCAGGAGGATCACTTGAGCCTGCAAGGTTGAGGCTGCAGTGAGCCATGATCACACCACTGCACCCCAGCTTGGGTGACAGAGTGAAACCCTGTGTGGAAAAAAAAAAAAAAAAAAAGAGATGTACACTGGCATTAAACTGATGTCAGAAGGAACATACCAAAATACTGAGAGTGGTTATCTTGGGGAAGAAGTAGTGGGATTAAGAGATGGCTTTACTTTTTTTCTTTTGCTTGTCTATTACTTCTACTTTTTTCTGTGATTACTTGTATAGAATATATATATACATATATATACTTTTTTTTTTTTTGAGACGGAGTCTCGCTCTGTCACCCAGACTGGAGTGTAGTGGTGCAATCTTGGCTCACTGCAATCTCCACCTCCCGGGTTCAAGCGATTCTCCTAACTCAACCTCCCAAGTAGCTGGAATTACAAGCACTCGCCACCACGCCCGGCTAATTTTTGTACGTTTAGTAGACACAGGATTTCACTATGTTGGCCAGGCTGGTTTTGAACTCCTGACCTCAGGTGATCAGCCTGTCCCAGCCTCCCCAAAGTGCTGGGATTACAGGCATGAGCCATCGCGCTCGGCCTAGAATAAGTATATTTAAGAAAAAGGAGGGCCCTGACGGCCCAGAGGAGGAAGCCAGCAGGAGCTCTTCCTCGGGGAGCGTTAAGGGAAAGGATGCATAAGGATTTCTGCTCTTGGGTGTGGAGCCCCCATGCCCCAGCTCTGCCCCAGCTTCCCAGGTGCCCTCTAGGATGAGCCTGTATTACTAAACCTGAAGAATGAGGGTTGCCAGAGGACCCCTAGCTCCCTTCCAGATGCAGACTACAACTTCTGCTTTCCAGATATTTGGAGCCTTCTCCTCCTCGGCTATCCGACTCAGCAAAGGCTTCTATGGTACTGGCGAGACATTCCTCTTCTCCTTCTCCCCACAGCTGAAGGTGATGTTCCCAACCTTCCATGGGGGGAGTGGGGCGTGTGGAGAGACAAAACTCCCAGGGTCCCAGTGGCCCCCAGCTCCATCCTCCACGATGGGCTGCCTGGTGTGCCACCATCTTCCCACAGGGGAATGAGCAGAGCAGTGGTGGGCAGTGCATCCCCCTTCACCTGCCTGTCCTGCATTTAAAACGTACTTGGTGGGTCTCTGGCAACAGCTGACTGGCTGAGAGGAGGGAGGACCACGCTTGCCAGGCACAGGCTGGGAAGACAAGATGGTCCAAAGTAGACCTGAGGGCGTGGTGGCAGGATGATGAAGGAGGACACAGCCAGTGGCTTCTGAGGAAGTATGGGGGCCAGGCACCCTGGCTCATGCCTGTAATCCTACTTTGGGAGGCCAACGAAGGTGGATTGCTTGAGTCCAGGATTTCAAGACCTGCCTGGGCAACATAGTGAGACCCCTATCTCTACGAAAAATACGAAAATTAGCCAGACATGGTAGAGTACACCTGTAGTCCCAGCTACTTGAGAGGCTGATGCGGGAGGATCGTTTAAGCCCAGGAGGTTGAGGCTGTGGTGAGCCGTGATCGCACCACTGCATTCCAGCCTGGGCAACAGAGCAAGATCCTGTCTCCAAAAAAAAAAAAAAAAAAAAAAAAGAAAGAAATATGGGGTGAGGTCATTGCTGGAGGAAGGTGAAGGATCGGGTATCGCAGTGATCACAGGTGTGGGAAGGGAGGGAAGCCTGCTGGAGAACGCCGGAGCAGCAGAAGCGCCGCTGGGCCACGTGAGTGGCGGCTTGGGTTGTGAGGTTAGGGCGCTGCCACTTCAGCGCCTGCTTCTTCAGCAGCATCGGCTGCTCGGCGTAGGCCTGCAGAGGGGACAGCAGAGAGTGGACTGCAGAGAGCGGGCAGCCAGGGTTGGGGGTTTTGCCAAACTGGCTTAACAGCAGCAGAGAGGGAAAGGAAGTTGAAGGGAGTGAAAATACAACATGGACCATGGAACCTAGACCGGACCAGGAGGGGAGGGGAGAGAAGCGGGGGGCACTGGGGGACACCAAGGCAATGGTGGGCTCGGCATGAGAGGTCTCCTTGACATCAAAGGCTTGGAGCAGTGACAGCAGTTGGACAATGTGTTGGAAGACAGGATACAGTGGACAGAGAGAGGGACATTTGAAATAGGCTGTGGAGGAGACATCTGCCATCCCTGGTGAGGACAAATTCTCAGATGTGACCATGGAAGACAGCGGCGGAAACCCATTCTGGGGCAGGGCCTGGACGAGTCCACGTGGATAGTGAAGTTTACCAGAGAGCTGTGAAGGGTGGTGGGTGGTGAGTCAGAGCTCAGGTTTCTAATTAATGATGAGTGGGAGAGTGACAGGCACAAGATGACTGGTATAGTCAGGTGACTCGAGCTGCCCAAGAGCTGGGTGAGAATAATAGTCCCAAACGCCTTCCATCCAAAGGTTTCCTGCCTCTGGGTTATTTATTCACTAAAGCTATTGAGCAGTACCTGCTTGGCACAGAGCATACTATTTTTACTACTAGTAAAAATGGCCAGGCCAAGTGCTGTGGTTCATGCCTATAATCCCAGCACTTAGGGAGGCAGAGGCAGGAGGATGGCTTGAGCCCAGGAGTTCAAGACCAGCCTGGGCAGCAGAGCAAGATGCCATTTTCCACAAAAAGGAGAAAACAAAAACAAAAAATGGCCAGGTGCAGTGGCTGGCTCACACCTGTAATCCCAGCATTTTGCGGGACTGAGGTGGGAGGATTGCTTGAGCTCAGGGGTTCAAGACCAGCCTGGGCAAGAGAGTAAGGTGCTGTCTCTTAAAAAAAAAAATTTTTTTTTAAACTGTTCAGTGGATGAAGTCGTTCCAGGTATTTGGCTATTAAGAGATATCTCCAATGCACAGACTAAGATTCCTCCAGACACATCCAGTCGCACAGTCATCTGGTCTCATGACAGGGAGTTCACAAGGAGCTATGGACTGCTTTGCTAAAGCCAAAATATACCATATCTATTGCGTTGCTGCCATCAGCTGGAGGGGCTCCATCGAGCTTCCCAGGATCCAGGAAAGGGTGAGGGAGGCATGGTGAGCCAGTGCTGGTACTACTCATCACCACTTGCCTTCCTGAACTTAAGTCTTAGAATTCTAAAGGTCTAGAATTTTCCTTCCATTGCACTGACAGCTCCTAGTAGAATCTTTTGCTGGTTCCTCCTCATCTCCCCAGCCTTTCAACATCAGAGCTCAGGTGCTGGTTCTCATCTCTTCTCTAGCGACCCTCATTTCCTCTGTGGTCTCGTCCATTCCCACAGCTCTCCATGCTGCCTGTATGCTGAGGGCCTCTTCCCTGGACTCCAAACTCACATATATCCAACAACTGTCCATCATCTCTCCTTGCATCTCAAACATGGCATTTCTTTTTTTTTTTTTTCCCCCTGAGACCCAGGCTGGAGTGCAGTGGCGCCATCTTGGCTCACCGCAACCTCCACCTCCTGAGCTCAATTGATCCTCCTGCCTCAGCCTCCCAAGTAGCTGAGACTACAGGTGCATGCCACCATGCCTGGCTGATTTTTGTATTTTTTGTAGAGATGGGGTTTCACCATGTTGCCAAGGCTGGTTTTGAACTCCTGAGTTCAAGTGATCTGCCTGCCTCCACCTCCCAAAGTGCTGGTATTACAGGCATGAGCCTGTAACTACCGATCAGTTGAGGTCAGGAGTTTGAGACCCGTCTGGCCAACATGGTGAAACCCCGTCTCTACTAAAAATACAAAAATTAGCCAGGCACGGTGGTATGCGCCAGTAATCCCAGCTACTCGGGAGGCTGAGGCATGAGAATCTCTTGAACCGGGGAGGCAGAGGTTGCAGTGAGTTGAGATCGCGCCACTGCACTCCAGCCAGGGTGACAGAGTGAGACTCTGTCTTAAACAAACAAACAAAAAAAAGGTGGGGGGAGGGGATGCTAGAACTCACAGCATGTCACTCCTTGGCTTCCTCTTTCACTTGGAGAAGAGCCAAAGTGTGTCCAATGATCTACAAGTCCCTATACCTTCTGGCCTCTCTCTCTGAATGGCGTTTCTTGCTACTTTTCCTTTCTTTCGCTCTGCTCCAACCACACTGGCCTCCGAGCTGGTCCTCAAACATGCAAGCCTGCTCCTGCCTCAGGGCCTTTGCACATGCTGTTCTGCCTAGAATGTCCCTCCACTGGATCTCTGCATGGTTCAATTCCCACCTCCTTCTATGTTCTGATGTCACCATCTCGGTGAAGCCTTCCCTGACTACCTGATTTAAAATGGCAACACCCAGCCAAGTGTGGTGGCTCATACCTGTAATCCCAGCACTCTTGGGACTCCCAAGGCGGGAGAATCACTTGAGGCCAGGAGTTCAAGATTAGCCCTCACAACATAGTGACATCTCATCTCTACAAAAAAACAAAAAAATAGCTGGGTGTGGTGGCACACACCTGTAGTCCCAGCTACTCCTGAGGCTGGGGCAGGAGGATCGCTTGAGCCCAGGAATTTGAGGCTGCAATGAGCTGTCATTGGTCATGCCACTGCATTCCAACCTGGACGACAGAGCAAGACCCCGTCTCTAAAAAAAAAAAAAAAAACAAAAATAAATAAATAAAATGACAACACCCAGCCCTAGGAAGCCCTTAGTGTCCTTCTCTCCCTAGCGTTTGCCATCATCTAACACAGAAATTCTTTTTATTTTTTTCTTTTTGAGACAGAGTTTTGCTCTTGTTGCCCAGGCTGGAGTGCAGTGGGGCAATCTCAGCTCACTGCAACCTCTGCCTCCCAGGTTCAATCGATTCTCCTGCCTCAGCCTCCCGGCTTGCCACCACGCCCAGCTAATTTTTGTATTTTTAGTAGAGACGGGATTTCACCATGTTGGCGAGGCTGGTCTCGAACTCCTGACCTCAGGTGATCCATCTGCCTTGGCCTCCCAAAGTGTTGGGATTACAGGCATGAGCCACCGTGCCCAGCCAGAGAACTTCTTTTACTTCGTTATCTGCCTTCTCCCACTAGAAGGTCAGTCCGTTGAGGCACAGGTTTTTGTCTATTGTATTCAGCAGTCTACCCAGGGCCTGAAAATAGTGTCTGGTGCATAAGTGCTTTAAAAAAAAAATTGTTGAATGAAATGAGTAACTTTTTCAGGGGAGCCTGTCTTTCCAGTCTATTGTTATGGAATCTCATCTTCTAAAAAATTGGTTAATTCTTGGCTATCTTTGGCCTTCTGGCACTTGTATTCCCATGAATTCGGTAGTTCCTTGATTGCTATTCCAAACAGCACCATGAACTTGGTCTTAATTCCTTCCACAGCAATGTTCATCTTACTCCTTCAGGTCGAAGGTCATGTCCTTCAAGAAAGTAGAGGAGGACTTGAATGATTCTGTCCTCTTGTGGTCACTTGCTAATATGATCTTATCCCTCCTGGGCATAGGACGTATCTTTTATTAGTCTGTTTTCTGGCTAAAAACCCTTTGGTTGCTCACAGCATTTTGGGCCACTGATTAAGGCAGTAACATCCTATCCTTTTGCAGCCCTTTAAAACTATTTTGACTCTTGAATAATTTTTGCATTCAACCAATATATATGTGCCAGGAATACAGCCAGGAACAAGACAGGCCACATGGAACTTAACGTCTTTAATATAAATAAATAAAGAGGAATAAAACAGGGTCTGGGAGGAAGGGCTACTTCAGATAGGGTGGTCCAGGAAATTTCTGAGATGACATTTGGGCTGAAGGATGAGAGGTGGGCCCTCTGAGGATCTGGGGGAAGAGCATTCTGGGTGGAGGGATTCTAGGTCAGGGATGGGCTTTGGGTGTTCCAGGGATGGAAAGACTGGTGTAGCTAATGTGTAGTCAATAAGGGGGAGAAGGGGCCAGAGAGAAAATCAGGGGTTAGAGCTGGCTGCACTTTTAAGTTTTGACAGTTTTTTTGTTGTTTTTTAGAGTTGGGGTCTTGCTCTGTTATCCATGCTAGAGTGCAGTGGTGCAATCATAGCTCACTGCAGCCTCCACTTCTGGGCTCAAGTGATCCTTCCACCTTAGCCTCCCTAGTAGCTGGGACTATAGGTGCACACCACAATGACCAGCTAGGTTTAAAAAATTTTTTTTAGCGCCGGGCGCAGTGGCTCACGCCTGTAATCCCAGCTCTTTGGGAGGCCAAGGCAGACGGATCACGGGGTCAGTAGATTGAGATCAGCCTGGGCAACATGGTGAAACCCGTTTCTACTAAAATACAAAAAGTTACCTGGGCCTGGTGGTGCATGCCTGTAGTCTCAGCTACTCGGGAGGCTGAGGCAGGGGAATCGTTTGAACTCAGGAGGTGGAGGTTGCAGTGAGCCAAGATTGCGCCACTGCACTCCAGCCTGGCAAAAGAGCAAGACTCTGCCTCAAAAGAGAGAGAGAAAAAAATTTTTTTAGAGATAGGGGAGGGTCTTACTATGTTGCCTTGGTTGGTCTAGAACTCCTGACCTCAAGGAAACTCCTGGCCTCAAGTGATCCTCCTGCCTCAGCCTACTGAGTAGCTGGTGCACACCATCACACCTGGCTAGTTAAAAAATCGCTGGGATTACAGGCATGAGCTACTGCGCCAGTCCCAGGCTGCACTTCTGGCCATTGTTAAGGAGTTGAATTTTATCCCCATTGCAATGGGAAGCCATTGGAGGACTCAGGCAGAGGAGAGATAACATCTGATTTGGATGTAGAACAGATTACGCAGATTGCAGTGTGGGTACGGCTGTAGGTACAGACAGTGGATGCAGAGGGACCAGCTGGGAGGCTGTGATCCAGGCAGAGGACGGGATAGAAATGACGGCAGGCCCGCTGTGTCTAGAGCTGCGAGGCTTGTTGATGAGCTGGATGTGAGGCAGCACTGAAGCGCAGGCGGGCTGGTGTTGTCCCAGTGAGAGGCGACGATGAGTTAGAATGGCAGTATCAGTTCCCACTCCTGGCCTGGACTGCTCCCCTCCTACCTCCAGCTTTGGAAGCAGGAAGCCTCAGGGGTTGTTGTCCTATTCTAGAACAAAGAGGCTTCTAGGCTGTAGGAATTCAAACTAGAGGGCATGCGGTGGTGACTCCAAGGAAACTGAGAAGAGAAACCCCAAGATCCCTGAGCCCGGAGTCCCACCTGCGGCTGGGTTGGGGCCTGGATGCTGTTCCCGCCAAAACACTGCCACCCAGTGGTTCGGGGTCAAACTGCGAGGCGGGACTCGCTCGCTTAGTAACCCTATATATCACCCAGGTCTTTAAGTGGACTGGAAGCAACTCTTTCTTTGTGAAGGGAGACTTGGATTCACTGATGATGGGCAGTGGCAGGTGAGTGTCTCAGTCTTCCCGAGTCTTGGGGTGGTCTGTGTTCTGGTCCCTTTCCCTCTGCTGAACTGCTGGGCTAGGCTGCCCTTGATGCAATGGGGAGGCTAGTGGGGAACTCTCAGGCTGTTCCCTTCATTGCTCAGCCTCCCAGCCAACCCCCTCAACCTCACGCTAAGCCAGTATTAAGAAGAAAGGATGCATGAGTGCCCCCACCGAAATGTTACAGCCGGTGACAGTTTAGTCTGAATGTATGCAACTTTGGGAATAGAATTCCACATGGTTGGATGAGGCTAGTGTCAAGAGATGAGTGTGCCTCATTTTTCCATCAGCCCAGGAATTGCAGGGGACATAACTCATTGCAGGAACCTCCCTCGGTGAGGACGGGGTGGAGAGAGGTAGGAAAAAAAGGTTGATCTCATCCTGGTGTGACCTTCACATTCAGGGGGCATGCGTCTTATCCTGGGGGTGGGGATGAGAGCATTGCTTGATTAGTACCAGGCAAATTCTTTGCTCTCCCAACTGCCTGAAAAGCCTCCACTGAGGGGCAGCTTGGCACAGAGCACATCAGCCATTGCTGATCTGCAGAAATTCACTTCCTGGCTCCAGCCGAGGTTTTCTGTCAAATAAGGGGATTAGAATGGACACTCTGAAGCATTTGGGCTCTCAGAGTTTGCACCCTGAGATGTACTAGCTTTGGTTAAAGAATTGCCATTTTGTTTTTTTTGAGACAGAGTCTCGCCCTGTCGCCCAGGCTGGAGTGCAGTGGTGTGATCTCAGCTCACCACACCCTCCACCTCCTGGGTTCAAGTGATTCTCCTGCCTCAGCGTCTTGAGTAGCTGGGACTACAGGTGCCCGCCACCATGTCCGGCTAATTTTTGTATTAAGAATTGCCATCTTGGGCCGAGTGTGGTGGCTCATGCCTGTAATCTCAGCACTTTGGGAGGCCGAGGTGGGCGGATCATGAGGTCAGGAGATCGAGACCGTCCTGGCCAACATGGTGAAACTCCATCTCTACTAAAAATACAAAAAATTAGCCAGGCGTGGTGGTGGGCACCCGTAGTCCCAGCTACTCGGGAGGCTGAGGCAGGAGAATGGCGTGAACCCGGGAGGTGGAGCTTGCAGTGAGCCGAGGTCACGCCATTGCACTCCAGCCTGGGCGACAGAGCAAGACTCCTATAAAAAAAAAAAAAAAAAAATTGCCATCTTGACCAGGCGCAGTGGCTCACACCTGTAATCCCAGCATTTTGGGAGGCCGAGATGGGCAGATCACTTGAGGTCAGGAGCTCGAGAGCAGTCTGGCCAATGTGGTGAAACCCCGTCTCTACTAAAAAATACAAAAATTAGCTGGGCGTCGGGGCAGGCGTCTATAGTCCCAGCTACTTGGGAGGCTGAGGTGGGAGAATCGCTTCAACCTGGAAGGCAGAGGTTGCAGTGAGCCAAGATCGTGCCATTGCACTCCAGCCTGGGCGACAGAGCGAGACTCCGTCTCAGAAAAAAAAAAAAAAAAAGAATTGCCGTCTTAAAAATGCTCCAAATGTTCTAAAACTGGGCTGTGATGACAGTTGCACCACTGTATATACTTATTAAAATGCTGAACTGTTCAAAAAATACTCTTGGCCGGGCATGGTGGCTCACGCCTGTAATCCCAGCACTTTGGGAGGCCAAGGCAGGCAGATCGCTTGAGGTCAGGAGTTCGAGACCAGCCTGGCCAACATAGCAAAACCCCATCTCTATTAAACATACAATAATTAGCCAGGCATAGTGGTGGGCGGCCTGTCATACCAACCACTCGGGAGGCTGAGGTAGGAAAATTGCTTGAACCCAGGAGGTGGAGGTTGTGGTGAGCCAAGGTCGTGCCACTGCACTCCAGCCTGGGTGACAAAGCAAGACTCCGTCTCAATAAATAAATAAATAAATAAATAAATAAATAAATAAATAAAGCTCTTAACCCCATGGGGAACAATGTGCTGAGTCCCCAATAATTCAGTATAAATTGCTTTAAGGGGCGATAAGACAGGTGAAACTGGGCTGCCGTCCTGGCACGGCCAAGAGCTGATGCTGGTGGCAGAGCCTGGGGGTTTCAGCACGCAGGAGTGAGCCGCACCAAGACTGTCCTCTTCTCTCTAGTGGGCGGTTTGGGCTGTGGTTGGATGGAGACTTGTTTCGCGGGGGAAGCTCCCCTTGCCCGACCTTCAACAACGAGGTGCTGGCCCGGCAGGAGCAGTTCTGCATCCAGGAGCTGGAAGCCTGGCTTCTCAGCTGACAGCCCTGCGGCAACAGGTACTCAGCCCTGCTCATGATGCCACCCAGGCCTTCCTGACACACGGCAGCCTGTGCTGTTCGAAACACAGATGGTGAAGGGCCCTAGAGTTGGCCGAGGCTGCTGGCCAGCCTCCTTGTGGCCTGGGGACCCAAGATACAGGTGGGAGCAGGCACTGCTCTTTTGCAGAGGTGACTTTGAAGGATTAAAAGATGCTTACACCTTACTCAAGCAGCACAGAGACCCTAAGCTAACAGGGTCTTAGAAAACTCAGAAAAATCCGCATCCCTTCCCCGCTTGTGCCTGCCTCCTGGCAAAGGGAAGATTTTTCACTATGCTGTTCCTCGCCAGCTACTGAACAAGGAAAACCAACCTCATGAACATTATCATTTTAGAGGTTCTACAACTAATTCATGTTTTTGTAGAAAAACCAGAAGATGTTAAAAAAATTAAAATTGCCTAAAATTCAACCCCCCTGCCCAACTCTTAACATTTTCATGTATATCCTTCCAGACAATGCTCCATGAATATATATGTGTGTGTGTGTATACTTACAAAAACAGGATTCTACTCTGTATGTGTGGAAATGATTTTAACTAACAGAATATTGTCAAACCTTAGAAATCTGGGCTTGAGCACTGGAACTAATAAAGACTGTAGCAGCGTCGTTCCTCCTCTGGCCTGCTGCAGAACGTTGAGGCCTTTTTGTCTGCCACCAGTGCCAGTTGCTTGTGAGTCTGTTATTTAATTTCACGATGAAGGTATGAAAGGAGCAAATGAGTAATATGCATATTTGGACAAAGAGGTCGAAACCTTTGTGGAACACAACTTTCAAGATGGAGATATATATTCACGAAGCTTTATTGCAGCTGTTTCCCTTGCCCAGTTGAAGTGGCCAGTCATTTTAACTTGCAGTTCTACTTACATTCCCAAGGTAACCATGTTCAGTAACTCTCTAGAGGCTAAGCTGTTAAAATTTCCATTTTTATACAAATAGCAAGATGCTTCTTTCTTTCTTTTTTTTTTTGTTTGAGACAGAGTTTAGCTCTTGACCCCCAGGCTGGAGTGCAGTGGCCTGATCTTGGCTCACTGCAACCTCTGCCTCCGGGTTCAAGTGATTCTCCTGCCTCAGCCTCCCGAGTAGCTGGGATTACAAGCACACACCACCATGCCCGGCTAATTTCACCCGGCTAATTTTTGTATTTTTAGTAGAGGCTGGGTTTCGCCATGCTAGCCAGGCTGGTCTCAACTCTTTATCTCAAGTGATCTGCCCACCTTGGCCTCCCAAAGTGCTGGGATTACAGGCATGACCACCTGGCCTAGCCAAGAAAAATGTAACCTTGTAAATAGCACAGAGTTCTCATAATGAAAACAGTTGCAAAGAACATAAAGTACAGCTGCGTTACATGTAACAAAAGATGCAAACAAAATAAATTCAAGTTGTTTTGCAGACAGCACAAGGATACAATATTAGGACTACAGAATCTCAGAGTAAACCACAACGATTTAAAGGTAAGATACACAGAAATAAAATCATTTCAACAGAAAAATATGACATTCCTGACCTTAGGTCTGGGCACATGATGTCTGACCCCTATAGAGGCACCTTGGCTAAAATGGGAATGACCTAGTGCCATGGCTGACCTCACTTGTGCATTGCTGAGCCCATATGTGAACAAATCCCCTTGACATAGCACCATGGTAGGCATGAGAGGAGAAGGGTTTTAACTATTCTCTTATGAATTGTAACCAACCCTTATTATCTACTGATGGATGGACGGGGGGTGGGGTGATCATACAGGATGGCAGACATTCCAAGTACTCTTCACCCTGGTGTGGACGGAACAGAATCTGGCTACACGGTGGCCAGTGACAGACTGCTGGGAAATCTGCTGGCCTGTGGTCTGAGTTCCCCTACTCGCTCAGGCTGCCCCTCACTCCCAGTGTGCCAGGGAGGCTTAGTCCGGGGAGCATCAGAGCGGGAGACATTCGGGGCTCATGGCTCCCATCCCCACTGGTCTGTATCTTCAGCACCCTCTGGCCACCACCAGCTTTGGCTCTAACTGCAGACTGTTCTTAGTGAATTGCTATAGAACTGGGAATGAGGTGTTCCCTGGGCACAGGGGCACTGTCCCACCAAGGTGGTGCCCACTCCACTGCTGGGAAAGCGAAGTTACCTAGGGGAGCCTGGAACCCACTGGGTGGTCACTAATTTCAGCACAGTCAGTGCAGTGTTTGTGCTTTTTTTTTGGAGATGGAGTCTCACTCTGTCACCCAGGCTGGAGTGCAATGGCGTGATCTAGGCTCACTGCAACCTCCGCCTCCCGGGTTCAAGCAATTCTCCTGCCTCAGCCTCCCAAGTAGCTGGGATTACAGGCACAGGCCGCCATGCCTAGCTAGTGTTTGCTCTTAAATACACAAAATGCACTGAACCGGCAAAAACAAAGTCCCAGGTCTGAGGAGCTCTGAGGACGGTGCCTGTGACGGCCTCTGGCCAGCTCTCCAGGATACTGAGAGCGCATGTCAGGGGAGACCTTCTCCAGGCTGGGCAGTGGGAAGGCCCTCTGGACGGGGGGAGTGAGTATTCAGGAGTCAAAGGCACTGCCCAGGTCTGGAGCTGCCACTGAGCCAGGGCACAGCCTAGTCTGGGGGATTCCTCTGTCACTGAGGTAGGATTTCCCAAGAAGAGGCGGCTTTATGCTCCACTCACAAGGAGGCCAGAGCTCTCAGATCTTCCCCAAAACCTAATCAGGCCTCTCACCAGTGTGTTGGAGGCCACTCCTGGCCATCATCTCCAACTCTTTACCCCGACCTGGCACCTCGTAGGGGGCTAGAAGGGTGAGGGGAGGTGTCTTTCACCTATGCTTAGGTCACTCTTAGAGGACTATCCTCAAACTTGAGGTGACAGGGAACTCTTCACGGGGGCAGGATTTGATGTTTTGTTTTTAGCCATGTTTGTCTATGACAATGTCAACTTCTAATTCAAATTTGTACCCTTGACTAATTTCTACATTAAAAACAAAAAACAATCATCCGTCATAAAAGTTCAGAGTAAGCTGGGTGTGGTGGTGGCAAGTGCCTTTAGTCCCAGCTACTTGGGAGGCTGAGGCAGGAGAGTCACTTGAGCCCAGGGAAGTTTGAGTCCAACCTGGGCAACAGAGCAAAACCTTGTCTCTTAAAAAAGAAAAAAAATAGAACTCAGGGTAGATAAAAGAGTTGTTATTCTAAGAAAATAGACTACTGAAGGAGAAAGGTTTTAATAATATTAAAAATAGGCAAGGTAATGCTTTTCATAGTATAGTAAGATTTGCCTAATACCATCTTATTTCTTTGATTAAAAGTTACTTAGCTTTAGCATGTGTGTACATTCAAAATACAAAATTAAAGCATGAGTTGTCATTAATTTGCAGAATTCTATGATTGAAGCCCTTAAATGAATTGTGCAAGGGAGGGAGTTTGTAAACAACTAACTAGAGACATTCACATTGGGTCATCTTTAAAAAGCTGGACTCTGCTTTTGGATGCTTCTCGGAGGCGAGTTGGATTTTGGCCTGAAGCCCCGTAGTTCCATTCCTTTTTTTGAGGTGTTATGAGTGGGGCTATAACATCGCCATCCTATTAGGAAGAGAGAGAAAAACAGGGAACAGAGAAAAGCCGGTTTCCATCATCTTATTTCTGAGTGAAAGTCTCAAGTGCACACATCCTCGTCTTGCATATAGATTGCTTCTAGGTGTCCTCACTCTAGGGAAACTCCAAATTACATATGCCCTGTGCTTGGGACAAATTAGAAACACTACAGTCTTATGTAGGAAGAGCCTTCATGAAAACAGCCACTGGCCTCTGCAGAGATGACCGGAAGCAGCATACCACTGTCCACCTCTGTGGCTTCCTTCACACACCTTCACAGAGCACAAACCCTGTCCTGTTTTCCCAGGAGAAAGACAGGATGCACTGAACCCCTAGGTTCTCTCTTGCCTGGTCCCCTCTGCAATAAATGGCCCAGGTCTACAAGATGGCAAAGAAGGGGAGGAAGGACAGTATGTACCTACAGAATTTAAATTTTTCTCTGCATCAAAGCTCTAACATTGGTCCCATCAGCATAGGCTCCAGCCAAAGGAGCTCCTCCACCCAAAATGAGGAGAGATCCAAAGGGAGGTGATACAATGACCTGAAACCATAGAGGTAAGAAGCAAGGCCTCCTAATACTTGACTCTGTGCTAAACTGTTCTGAACTTGTGGGTAGATCCTTTTGGGTTACAAGATGATGCACTACCAGGAATACAATGCTGGTGGGAGGATTCGTGCTCCTCATCTGCCTATTTGTTCTCAGATCCATTCTTCACTCCTCCTCTCCCTACTCTGTCTTACAGGAGCTACTCCGGTAAATTACATTTCTCAGCTCCCATGCTTGTTGGTTTCCAGTTAGGTTTGGTCAGTGGGAGGCTCTGGTGGGAGACTGGAGGTGAGAAGAGGGCAGAGAAGTCAGGTTTTTTCTCTCCCTACCTCCTCTGGCACAAGCGGCAGTGGCAGTGACTCTTCTGTGGTTCTAGCTTCTGCAGGTGGCCCCAGCTCCTGGACTGCCACCTGCTCCCTTGGTCTCTCCTATCCTAGAGGTGGTAGCAGCTTCCTGCTGTTGAATCACTGTCCTCTGTGCTCATTTAGCTCTGCCAAAACTTTTGTATCTCATCCCCCATGTTAAATTTTTTCTGTTGAAGTACACTGGATCTGAGTTGATAGAACCATTAAAAATAGTTTTTTAAAAACTTATTTTTTTTTGAGATGGAATTTTGCTCTGTCACCCTTGCTGGAGTGCAGTGGCACAATTTCAGCTCACTGCAACCTCCACCTCCAGGGTTCAAGCGATTCTCCCGCCTCAGCCTCCCAAGTAGCTGGGATTTATAGGTGTGCATCACCATGGCTAATTTTTGTATTTTTAGTAGAGATGGGGTTTCACTATGTTGGCCAGGATGGCCTCGAACTCCTGACCTCAGTAAAGGCAATCATTTAGGCCAGGGATGGTGGTTCATGCCTGTAATCCCAACACTTTGGGAGACCAAAGCAGGTGGATCACTTGAGGTCGGGAGTTCAAGAGCAGCCTGGGCAACATGGTGAGACCCTGTCTCTACTAAAAATACAAAAATTAGCTGGGCATGGTGGCACGTGCCTGTAGTCCTAGCTACTCAGGAGGCTGAGGCAGGAGAATCACTTCAACCTGGGAGGTGGAGGTTGCAGTGAGCTGAAATCGTGCCACTGCACTCCAGCCTGGGCAACAGAGCGAGACTGTCTCAAAAAAAAAAAAAAAAAAAGAAGTCATTCTATTGCCATGATACTTGTACTTAAAGGCCTATCTCAAAATCAACAATATTTATTTGTCTTTAAACTCATCTCTATTTCTACCCAGCTTTCTTTCTTTTTTTGAGACAGCATCTTGCTCTATCAACCAGGCTGGAGTGTAGTGGTGTGATCATAGCTCATTGCAGCCTCAGACTCCTAGGCTCAAGCAATCCTCCCACCTCAGCCTCCCAAAGTGCTAGGATTATAGATGTGAGCCACCATGCCAAGCATATAGCCAACTTTTTTATTTCTACTCATTCTACTTTCAAGTCTAGTGAATTTTATAAATGTAAACAAATATGTCACTTTCCTGCTTAAAACCCTTCAGTGTCAATGCTCCCTACTGCTCTTGGCTGGCAGGACTGTGATAAAGCCCCAGACACCTCCACACTCTATGCTCCTTCCTGAAATGCATCATGTTCTTTGTCATCTTCTGACCTAACCCTGTGGGGTCTATGCCTCAACCCCTCCCCTACCACCACCTCCTGCTGCCAGCCCTTCACCCAGACAACTCCTCACTCAACATTCAGGTCTCAGTTTATAAGCCCTTCTTTAAATAAGCTTTTCCTGACCAACCAAGACCAGCTAAATCCTCCTTGTTTTTCCTCCTCTAAGACTGTGTACTCACCCTACACCCAAAGTACTTACCATGCTCCTATAATTATTAATTTATAGAGAAAAATTAATAATAATTATTATCCCCAACTAGATTGTTATCCCCAACCCGAATGGGATCCATGGGTTGTTAGGAACTGTCTGTCTTTTTTTGTTTGTTTTTTGAGACGGAGTCTTGCTCTGTCGCCCAGGCTGGAGTGCAGTGGAGCAATCTCGGCTCACTGCAAGCTCCGCCTCCCGGGTTCACGCCATTCTCCTGCCTCAGCCTCTCCGAGTAGCTGGGACTACAGGCGCCCGCCACCACGCCCGGCTAATTTTTTTGTATTTTTAGTAGAGACAGGGTTTCACCGTGGTCTCGATCTCCTGACCTCATGATCCGCCCGCCTCGGCCTCCCAAAGTGCTGGGATTACAAGCGTGAGCCACTGCACCCAGCCGGAACTGTCTTAGGTACTGTTCCAGGGCATGGCAAAATACCCACTCTGTGAGTGAATGTACCAAAGTTATAGTAGTTATCACGACACAGCCAAACTTTAATAGCCTCTCTTGACTCTCTATTTCCAGCCTCTCCAAGTTCCAGTCTGTCTGCAGCTAGAGTTTTCAGTGATTTAGTTTTAGTGATTTAGTTTCACAGTACCTAGGACAGACATACAGTTGGCCCTCTGCATCCATGGGCAGATTCAACCAACTGTAGATAGAAAATATGAGGGGGGAAAAATGGATGGCTGTGTCTATACTAAGAATGTACAGAGTTTCTTCTTGTCATGATTCCCTAAACAATACAGTATTGACAACTATTTACATAGATTTACACTGTAGTAGGTTTTATAAGTAATCTAGAGATATTTAAAGTATAAAGGAGGATATGCATAGGTCATATGCAAACACTATATATCATTTTATATAAGGGACTTGAGCATCCATAGATTTTTCTTTTCTTTTCTTTTTTTTTTTTTTTTTGAGACAGAGCCTCGCTCTGTCACCCAGGCTGGAGTGCAGTCACCCGGCTAATTTTTTGTATTTTTAGTAGAGACGGGGTTTCACAGTGTTAGCCAGGATAGTCTCGATCTCCTGATCTCGTGATCCACCCACCTCGGCCTCCCAAAGTGCTGGGATTACAGGCATGAGCCACCGTGCCCGGACTATCCATGGATTTTTCTATCTGTGGGGTCTGTGGGAGTCCTGGAACCAGTTCCTCACAGATACCAAGGGACAAGTCTACTCTTATTCCCACGGGTGTCACTCTAGTTGGAGATGACAAACATTCAGGTAGATCATACAGTGCATGGTAACTCTTGAATATGCTCAATGATTCCCTCCCCACTGTACAGAGAAAAAAATCTCCTAGCCAATTATCCAAGGTTCTCAATAATCTAGTCTACTCTTCCCATTTAACCTCTCCACACTTAACAGTAAGAATTTTCTGGCTGGGCATGGTGGCTCACACCTGTAATCCCAGCACTTTGGGGGGCCGAGGTGGGCGGATCATGAGGTCAGGAGATCGAGACCATCCTGGCCAACATAATGAAACCCCATCTCTACTAAAATACAAAAATTTAGCCAGGCATTGTGGCACATGCCTGTAATCCCAGCTACTCAGGAGGCTGAGGCAGGGGAATCGCTTGAATCCAGAAGGCAGAGGTTGCAGTGAGCCAAGATCGTGCCACTGCACTCCAGCCTGGGTGACAAAGCAAGACTCCATCTCAAAAAAATGAATGAATTAATTAATTAAAAAAAAAATAATTTTCTACCCTGGACAGACAGGTCTCCTCATGGTCCCCTAAACACTCTCAGCTCATTCCAGCTTCATGCCTTTGTTTGTGCTCCTCCTACTGCCAAATATACCCTTCATTCTCCCTGCTACTCATCCAAACACAACCCTGCCTTCTAGATCTAGCAGATCCTGCCACTTCACCAGGCTTCTCCCAGAGATCTCCCAACTCTCTGAATCCTCAGATATCTTACCTGGATCATGCCTTGTGGCACTTGATAAAGCACCGACATCCTGAGCTACGCTTTCATGTCTCACCCTATCCTTTGTTCCCTTTAGCACCTGACACACAGGGAGGTGTGAGGGAGAGTTCTAGACTAGGCAGTAAAGCACTGTTTCCCTGCCTGCCAATTATATTCATTCATTCATGCAATAAATGCCAACTGGCCACATTCTCTGTGCAGACACCTACCATGTGTAGGTCAGTAAGAGACAATTTTAACAACCTTCTCTACAGGGTTGGCAACTGTGGCTTGGCTCCTCTTCCCTCTACTCACATTCTAGATAATTTAAATAGTTAACTAATATACTGAAGTAACCAGGTTTAGAAACATGAAGTCTATTATCAATTGTATGTTAAACAAGTTAACTACTCAGCTTTGGTAACCTCTGAAAGATGGAGACACTGTGAATAACCTTCCAGGGCCACTGGTGAACAACATTAGAAAGCATTATTTACATGTTCACATTTTTATCTTTTATTATTAGGACAATAATGCTAAACACTATCCATTCCCAACTCCTGTAGGAAGAAATCACTGGCTGACACAGATTCAGACATTTTAAAAGGAAAGAAAGTGAAAGACCTTATTTTCAAAACCATAATCAAATGACTATAACTTAAATGGGAACTTTTCAGCAGATAGAATTACTTTTGGTTTTTACTTAAAAATAAAAAATTGTGCAAAGTTTGTGAGTAACAGGCCACCTACCTGCGGCTTGGTGAAATTTCTGTCTGCGCACCACTGAACAAAATGTTGTTTTGCAGCATACAAACTGTTTCTGTCCATCTTCTTACAATATACTCGAATCAGCTGCTCTGCAAATTTCTCTGGCAGAAGTTGTGAAACCTTTTTTAAATGAAGAGATTTCACTATCACCTTGAATTCACACATCGGAGATATCAGCTGGTCCCTAGGCTCCTAACTATTCCTTTTTTTTTGAGACAAGGTCTCCCTGTCACCCAGGCTGGAGTGCAGTGGCACAATCACAGCTCACTGAAGCCTTGACCTCCCAGGCTCAAGAGATCCTCCCACCTCAGCCTCCTAAGTAGCTGGAACTACAGGCATGAGCTACCATGCCTAAGTTTTTTATTTTTTGTAGAGATGGGGTCTCCCTTTGTTGGCCAGGCTGATCTTAAGCTCTTCGTCTCAAGTGATCCTCCCGCTTCAGCCTCCCAAAATGCTGGGATTACAGGTATGAGCTACTGTGCCAGGCCCACTTTAATTGTAAAGATATGCCTTAAAACCTAATTTGCATATAAAATGCTAATTTACTATAAAGATTTGCTACATGCCACTATAGTATATTTGTTTTGCCTAAGTAGTTACCTGGTTTTTAGTAATCCTGATTGGTCTGCTGGGGTCAGTCTTACAATAGAAGCTAACATGATCAATTGGATTCTTTTCTTGCATTCCATAATCCATGTTGATAACCTAAATAAAAGCAATTCACAAGTAATCATATAGCAAGCAGGAGAACTGAACTCAGGGCTGTAGGAGCATAACAAGAAATGGAACAGAGGCCGGGCGCAGTAGCTCACGCCTGTAATCCCAGCACTTTGGGAGGCCAAGGTGGGTGAATCACGAGGTCAGGAGTTCGAGACCAGCCTGGCCAACATAGTGAAACCCCACCTCTACTAAAAGTACAAATATTAGCTGGGCGTGGTGGCATGCGCCTGTAACCCCAGTTACTCGGGAGACTGAGGCAGGAGAATTGCTTGAACCTGGGAGGTGGAGGTTGCAGTGAGCCGAGATCGCACCACTGCACTCCAGCCTGGAGACAGAGTGAGACTCTGACTAAAAAAAAAAAAAAAAAAAAAAAGAAATGAATGGAACAGAGCCTTCTGGGGATTCGGAAGTAAGAATGTTGATAAGGTGACTCATGGTGGAATAAAAATAACTAGTTCGTGACCACTCTTAGGGATTTGGTATTGAAATCTGGGAAGAATGGGAAAAGCACTTGTGTGTTTGATCTAAGTGTGGTGTAAACTCAATCCCTGCTATGTGACAGACACAGATAGACACTAGAGGTACAACAAGGACACTTTAAAATAAAATCCCAGGCCAGACACAGTGGCTCACTTGAGACCAGGAGTTCGAGACCACCCTGGTCAACATGGTGAAACCCTGTCTCTACCAAAAATACTAAAAAAAAAAAAAAAAAAATTAGCCAGACGTGGTGTTATGCACCTGTGGTCCAAGCTACTCGGGAGGCTGAGGCACAAGAATTGCTTGAACCTGGCAGCAGAGGTTGCAGTGAGTTGAGATCGCACCTCTGCACTCCAGCCTAGGCAATAGAGCGAGACTCTGCCTCCAAAAATAAGTAAAGAAAATCCTAGCCCCCACAAACCAGGCAGCTCTAGATTGAAGTTCAACAAATATATTCAACCACAGTTGAAAAGCAAAGTGTGCTTTGAAATGTTCTAACAGGTTACCTGATGTAGCCTAGGGTGCCCGGAGAATGACCGGAAACATTTTCCTGGGAAAGTGACTTTACTAAGTGAGCAAGAAACAAACAGGCTTAGGTGGGAAGAAAAAGAATCGCAGGCAGAGGAAACAGCTCAGAGGCAAAGAGGACTGAAACTGTCTCCTGGATTTAGCAACTCTGAAGTCAGTGGTGATCCTGGAGAGAGTATAGTGATGGAAATAGAAAAAACGGTTCAGGAGAAAATGAGAAACAAAAATGTAAGAGGCGTGATGGCTCACACCTGTAATTCCAGCACTTTGGGAGGCCGAAGACAGAGGATCACGAGGTCAGGATATCAAGACCAGCCTGGCCAATATGGTGAAACCTCATCTCAACTAAAAATACAAAAATTGGCCAGATGTGGTGGCAGGCGCCTGTAGTCCCAGCTACTTAGGAGGCTGAGGCAGGAGAATCACTTGAACCCAGGAGCTGGAGGTTGCAGTGAGCCGAGATCGTGCCACTGTACTCCAGCCTGGGCGACACAGTGAGACTCCGTCTCAAAAAAAAAAAAAAATGTAAGAGAAGGCAACTCTTAGAAGTTTGGCTGTTCAGACGAGGCAAGATGTTAAAGAAAACAAAATTACAACTAGATAGGAGGAGTAAGTTCTCGGGCTCTATAGTACTGTAGGATGACTACGACTATAGTTAACAGTAATTTCCTTTTTTTTGACACAGAGCCTTGCTCTGTCACCCAGGCTGGACTGCAGTGACACAATCTCGGCACACTGCAACCTCTGCCTCCCGGGTTCAAGTGATTCTCCTGCCTCAGCCTCCTAAGTAGCTGGGATTACAGGTGTGCACCACCACACCCAGCTAATTTTTGTATTTTTAGTAGAGACGGGGTTTCACCATGTTGACCAGGCTGGTCTCAAACTTCTGGCCTCAAGTGATCCACCCGCCTCAGCCTCCCAAAGTGCTGGGATTACAGGCATGAGCCACCGTGGCCAGCCTAGTTAACAGTAATCTATTACATAGTTTTTTTGTTTTTTTTTGATATGGAGTCTGTCACCAGGCTGGAATGCAGTGGCTCGATCTCGGCTCACTGCAACCTCCGCCTCCTGGGTTCATGCGATTTTCCTGCCTCAGCCTCCCAAGTAGCTAGGATGACAGGCGTGTGCCATCATGCCTGGCTAATTTTTTTTTTTTTTTTGAATTTTAGTAGAGACAGGGTTTCACCATGTTGGCCAGGACGGTCTCGATCTCCTGACCTTGTGATCTGCCCGCCTCGGCCTCCCAAAGCGCTGGGATTACAGACATGAGCCACCGTGCCTGGCCTATTAGATAGTTTTAAATAGCTTGAAGGAAAATATTGAATGTTCCCAACACAGAGAAATAATAAATGTTTGAGATGATGTATATGCTAACTACCCTGATCTGATCATCAGACATTTATATACACTATGTACCCCATGAAAATAGACAGTTATCATTTGTCAATTTAAAAAATACATAAAATAAAAACATAAAGGAAAAAACAGACAGCAAGAAAGAAGTACCTGGAGAGGAATTTGGTGCCTTAGAAAGGTAAGGGAAGATGAGTCTGACCCTGAAAAAGAGGAGAGGGGAAGAGCAGTGTGGTGTTCATGATTTTCTTGAGATAGGCTCTTGCTCTGTCGCCTAGGCTGGAGTGCAGTGGTGCAATCTCAGCTCACTGCAACCTCCACCTCCTGGGCTCAAGCGATCTTCCCACCTCAGCCTCCGAGTAGCTGGGACTACAGGCGTGCATCACCACACCTGGATAATTTTTGTGTTTTTGGTACAGATGGGGCTTTGCTGCAGCAAGCCATGATCATGCCACTGCACTTCAGCCTGGGGCACAGAGAGAGACCCTGTCTCAAGATAAACTAACATTGGCTAGGTGCAGTGGCTCATGCCTATAATCCCAGCACTTCAGGAGGCTAAGGCAGCAAGATTGCTTGAGGCCAGGAGTTTGAGACAGCATGGTGAGACCCTATCTATACAAAAAACTTAAAAATTAGCTGGGCATGGTGGCACGTGTCTGTAGTCCTAGCTGAGCAGCCTCAGGAGGCTGAGGTGGGAGGATCGCTTGAGCCCAGGAGTTTGAGGTTATAATGAGCTGTGATTACATCACCGCACTCCAGCCTGGGAAACAGAGCGAGACCTTGCCTCTAAAAAATAAGTAAATAATTAACACTAAATACAATAAAAAATGAAGTTATTCAGTTACAGCAACCACATGTCAAGTACTCAACAGCCGTATGCAGCTAGTGGCTATGGAAAGGGACATCACTGACCAAGAATATCTCTGTTACTGCAGAAAGTTCTATGGGACAACACTTCTCTAGAACACAAGTAGAATTACCCTAAGCCTTTGACAAGAACAAAGCTGTTTCCCCACTATAAGAATGGGAATACTGAATACAGTTGCAGATGGAGGAAGGCTTGTTTCTTTGGTGAGAAAGGTCTAAGGAGTTGCTACCTAATGGCCTATAGTTTATCTTGGAAATAGGAGCCAAAGGTTGGGTTACTCATGAGGATGAATACAGCTGGAGGTGGGAAGCATGGTTGGAGTTCTGAGAGGAGGGAGGACAGTTTGAAATGATGATGATGATTATTAGTAGTAGTATTTTTTGAGATGAGGGTCTTGCTCTGTTGCCCAGGCTGGGCTCACTGCAACCTCCGCCTCCCAGGTTCAAGTGATTGTCCTGCCTCAGCCTCCTTGAGTAGCTGAGATTTATAAGCACCCACCACCATCCCTGGCTAATTTTTGTATTTTTAGTAGAGACAGGGTTTTGCCATGTTGGCCAGGCTGGTCTCGAACTCCTGACCTCAGGTGATCTGTCCGCCTCGGCCTCCCAAAGTGCTGGGATTGCAGGCGTGAGCCACCGTGCCTGGACTGAAATGATTATTAGAGACTGGGAGAATCACACTAAGCCTGCCAGAAGGCCCAGCTTAGTTTCGTGACCGGGAATTTATAGATATGCCTGTACAGTGACAGTATGCAGGAGCATTTATGTGTTCAGGTATGGGTGTGGAGATGTTTAGATTTGATTCATCTAGGTTGTTTGGCCTTCTGCTGGGTAGATGCAAAGAAGGAAAAGAGAGTTGGGGATAACTGCAGAAAATAAGTGAATTACTGTATCATGTCATCTAAGATACTTTTTTTTTTTCAGATGGAGTCTCACTCTGTCGCCCAGGCTGGAGTACAGTGCTGTGATCTCGGCTCACCGCAACCTCTGCTTTCTGGGTTCAAGCAATTCTCCTGCGTCAGCTTCTCAAGTAATTGGGATTACAGGCGCGCGCCACCACGCCTGGCTGATTTTTTGTATTTTTAGTAGAGATGGGGTTTCGCCATGTTAGGCAGGACAGTCTCAACCTCCTGACTTCAAGTGATTCACCCGCTTTGGCCTCCCAAAGTGCTGGGATTATAGGTGTGAGCCACCGCACTCGGCCTACACATGGAGAGAAATGAAGATAGAAGGCCACTGACAAGCTCGAAGAAAGTGAGGACACAATAAACTAGAGGGCCTGATGAGCTAGGAAAACGTGGATGAGGAGGAAAGGGGATTGTGGACAGAGAAAAGTATGCCTAAACTAGTGATTTTACAGGGAGGGCACTTTTGAATGTTGATAAGGTCCAGCGTGTAATCTGCTGAGACTATTGTCCTGAGGTGCAGTGCTGTCTCGCTCTGTTGCCCAGGCTGGAGTGCAGTGGTGCGATCTCGGCTCACTGCAACCTCCACCTCCCAGGTTCAAGCGATTCTCCTGCCTCAGCCTCCTGAGTAGCTGAGACCACAGGCACACACCACTACACCCAGCTAATTTTTGTATTTTTAGTAGTGATGGGGGTTTCACCATGTTGGCCAGGATGGTCTCAATCTCCTGACTTTGTAATCAACCTGCCTCGGCTTCCCAAAATGCTAGGATTACAGGCATGAGCCACTGTGCCTAGCTCTTTTTTTTTTCTTTTTCTTTTTTTTTTTTTTGGAGACAGAGTCTTACTCTGCTGCCCAGGCTGGAGTGCAGTGGTCTGATCTCGGCTCACTGCAACCTCTGCCTCCTGGGTTCAAGCAATCCTCCTGCCTCAGCCTCCCGAGTAGCTGGGACTACAGGCGCAAACCACCAAGCCCGGCTAATTTTTTTGTATTTTTACTAGAAACGGGGTTTTGCCTTGTTGGCCAGGCTGGTTTTGAACTCCTGACTCAGGCGATCCACCCACCTCTGCCTCCCAAAGTTCTGGGATTACAGGCATGAGCCACTGTGCCTGGCCCCACAACTTTTTCCTCTGTTTGTATGCAGGCAATAAAAAAAATTAAAATGTATTACTTGTGTAATTAAAATTTTTTAATTAATATAGACAATGTAATCACATGACCACAATTACATTAAAAATAGTGGCAAAACATCACGAATAAAATGTTTTTGTGGTTAATATTGGTTCTCTTTGTGAGGGCACAGATGACTTCCTTCCTTTTATCTTTATTTTTCTAATTTGTTAAAATGAACATGTACTACTTTTATAATGGTGAGTGCTTTATCTTTAAAAAAGTATTCACTCAGTTTATTACTGGGCTAATTACTTACATCTACTATAAAATCTTCAGCCTTCAGTTTCACTTCTAGCAATACTTTGGGTTTAGCATTGGCAACCTCTTTTGGAAGAGATTCATAGTCCTCCTGGAAAACACAAGACTCCCCATGTTAGAATCCATCTTTCATCAAGTCTTCGAGCCACAAACAGGTTCTCCTTATGAAAATGGCACCTAACTAAGAAAAACGATTAGAGATATCCTTAACAAATATAGCTCCTACCAATGTCACTCGTTAAACAAATAGAGCAATTTTTGTAAAAAATTGTAAAAAGTGGCCAGGCACAGTGGCTCACGTCTATAATCCCTTTGGGAGGGGAGGCCCAGGTGGGCGGATCATGAGGTCAGGAGTTCGAGACCAGCCTGACCAACATGGTGAAACCCCGTCTCTACTAAAAATACAAAAATTAGCTGGGCGTGGTGGCGGGTGCCTGTAATCCCAACTACTCGGGAGGCTGAGGCAGGAGAATTGCTTGAATCCAGGAGGTGGAGGTTGCAGTGAGCTGAGATCGTGCCACTGCACTCTAGCCTGGGCAACAGAGTGAGACTCTGTCTAAAAACAAACAAACAAACAAAATTCACATTTTGAAAAAAAAAGTGACATTAACCTGTTAGTACAACAAGAGGAAGTAAACTATAACCCAAGAAATTTTGAGGTAGGATGTGGTTATAAGTATGACTTGTGTTATGGCTTTCTGGCAAAGAGAAAACTCTTCAACAAGTAGGAGGTGAAAATAGATATTTGAGCTAAAGAAGACAGGTATGTGCCATCTGGGAGACTGATATCCTGTGAAGGAACCAAGTCATTACAACAGGTCACCACAGCCTCAGTGAAGCTCATGCAGGCACTTTCTTTTGAGGTTCCTTTCTCTTATATTCATTTTCTCATGCTTGAATCTAGCCAAAATTGGAGACCCACTCTCACTTCCTGGATGAGAGCAAAGATTTGGAGTTAAGTTAGACCTGGCTTTTGAATCCTAGCTAAATATGCTTTCATGAGCAAGTTATTTAAGCTCAGTGAAGCCTCAGTTTCTCTATCTGTAAAACAGGCCTAAGACCCCTGCACTGCTGTGAAGATTAAATGAGAATAAATGTAAAGTACTTAGTACAGAGTCATAGTATCATGATAGGTTAGTGGTTTCCTCTTGGAGGACAGAGATAACCTTTCACTAATGGAAAGATGCCTGATAACTCACCCTTTTAATCTTTTCTTGTCCCGTTGGCTGGGTCTCACCCACGTACTTGAATAGATTACGGTATTCAATTTGTTTTAAAATCTCTCGTGCGTCTTTCAATTTGGGATCAGTAGAGTATAAAATCTCCAGAAAAATGTTATCTGCCAATTTGATGACATTTCAGTTATATTAAAATAAAAACACAGAGTTAAAGAATTATATAGTGCTATTCTACTGAAATGATCTTAACAGGCAGTTCACAAATGTAGGTACATTATTATTTTAGCAATATGAGAAAATTTTTTAAAAGACTTAAGTGAAAAAACCTTTTAAAACTGTTCCAGTCAGCCAGTCACAGTGGCTCATGCCTGCAATCCCAGCACTTTGAGAGTCCGAGGTGGGCGGATCACTTGAGGTAAGGAGTTCAAGACCAGCCTGTCCAACATGGTGAAACCCTGTCTCTACTAACAATACAAAAAAATTAGGTGGGTGTAGTGGCGGGCGCCTGTAATCCCAGCTACTCAGGAGGCTGAGGCAGGAGAATTGCTTGAGCCTGGAAAGTGGAGGTTACAGTGAGCCAAGACTGTGCCATTGCACTCAAGCCTGGGCAACAAGAGAGAGACTCCGTCTCAAAAAAAAAAAAAAAGTTCCTGTCAATGTCTTGGATTTACTTCCAGGTAATCCAGAGAGTGGAGAAGGACAGAGAGAAATAAGACGGCATTGGAGTTGATGATTGCTGAGCTGGGTGATGGGCACATAAAGGTGTATGGATTTATTGTTGACATGTTTTATTTTGTCTTTAAAAACGAATGGTGGCTAGGCGCTGTGGCTCACACCTGTGGGATCCTAGCAATTTGGGAGGCCAAGGCAGGTGGATCACCTGAGGTCAGGAGCTCGAGACCAGCCTGGCCAACATGGCAAAACCCTGCCTCTACCAAAAATACAAAAATTAGCCGGGCACGGTGGCGCATGCCTGTGGTCCCAACTACTCAGGAGGCTGAGGCAGGAGAATCGCTTGAACCCTGGAGGTGGAAGTTGCAGTGAGCCGAGATGGCGCCACTGCACTCCCACCTGGGTAACAGAGTGACACTATCTAAAAAAAAAAAATAAAAAAAAGAGAACGGTCCTGAAGTATTTACAAGGAAAATTATGTCTAGGATCTGCTTCAAAATAGTCCAGTGTTTGACAAGAGTGGGTAGATGAGGAGATGAAGCAAAACTGCCATGTGTTGATAACTGTTGAAGCTAAGTGACAGGTACATGGCTTTGTAAATTTCTATAATAATAAAACAATGATTTTTTTAATGTCCCATTCGATGATGAGAGTAGAAGAAATGTTTTTCCTTTCTTTCATTTTCTCCCAATTTTTATTTTGAAAAATTTCAAAATAAAATATCCTTCACTTAAATTCAACAATTGTTAACGTTTTTCTGCATGCACTTTCTCCATATATATGTCTCTGTGCAATTTTTTTTTTTTTGAGACAGAGTCTTGCTTTGTCACCCAGGCCGGAGTGCAGTGGCGTGATCTTGGCCCACTGCAACCTCCGCCTCCCAGGTTCAAGTGATTCTCGTGCCTCAGCCTCCTGAGTACCTGGGACTACAGGTACATGCCACCATGCCCAGCTAATTTTTGTATTTTCAGTAGAGATTGGGTTTCCCCATGTTGGCCAGGCTGGTCTTGAACTCCTGGCCTCAAGTGATCCACCCGCCTCAGCCTCCCAAAGTGCTGGGATTCCAGGCATGAGCCACTGCACCTGGCCTTTTTTTTTTTTTTTTTTTTAAGGAGACAAGGTCAGGTTCTGTGGCCTAGGCTGAAGTGCAGTGGCGCGATCATAGTTCACTGCAGCATCAAAGTCCTGTGCTCAAGCAATCCTCCTGCCTCAGCCCTTGAGTAGCTGGGACTACAGACATACACCACCATGCCTGGCTAAATTTTGTTTTGTTTTGTTTTTGAGACAGGGTCTTGCTCTGTTGTCAGGCTGGAGTGAAGTGGCACGTGATCATGGCTCACTGCATCCTTGACCTCCTGGGCTCAGGCGATCCTCATGCCTCAGCCTCCTCAGTAACTGGGACTGCAGGCACATGCCACCATGCCCAGCTAAACCAAAAGCTAGTTTAAATGTAAATATAATTTGAAAAAATTAATCTTCCTGCCTCAGTCTCCTGAACAGCTGGGACTAAAGGCACATGCCACCACACCTGGATAAAGATGACTCTTTTTTTTTTGAGACACAGTCTCACCCTGTTGCCCAGGCTGGAGTGCAATGGTGCGAGCTCAGCTCACTGCAACCCTCCGCCTCCTGGGTTCAAATGATTCTCCTGCCTCAGCCTCCAGAGTAGCTGGGATTGCAGGCACCAGGCTGGTCTCAAACTCCTGACCTCGTATCTGCCCACTTCGGCCTCCCAAAGTGCTGGGATTACAGGCGTGAGCCACCGTGCCCGGCTGACTTTTTAAAATATGGCATCACTTGATTATGAATGAAAATTAAAAGTAAATATCCTCAGCTTGTTCAATTTTTTTTTTTTTACTTTTATTTTACTTATTTATTTATTTATTTATTTATTTTATTTTTGAGACGGAGTCTTGCTCTGTCATCCAGGCTGGAATGCAGTGGTGCGATCTCAGCTCATTGCAACCTCTGCCTCCTGGGTTCAAGTGATTCTCGTGCCTCAGTCTCCAAGTAGCTGGGACTACAGGCACCCGCCACCACGCCTAGCTAATATTTTGTATTGTTAGTAGAGACAGGGTTTTACCATGTTGGTCAGGCTGGTCTTGAACTCCTGACCTCAAGTGATCCACCTGCCTCAGCCTCCCAAAGTGTTGGGATTATAGGTGTGAGCCACTCTGCCTAGCCTTACATGTATATTTTTAAAGAACAATGTATATAGTTCTTGTAATTTAATTTTTTAATTTTTTTCTCTATTATTATTATTTGATACAGGGTCTCGCTCTGTTACCCAGGTTGGACTGCAGTGGTGCAATCTTGGCTCACTGCAACCCCGACCTCCTGGGCTCCAGTGATCCCCCCCAACCTCAGCATCGTGAGTAGCTGGGACTACAGGCACACACCATCACGGCTAATTTTAAAATTTTTATAGAAACAGGGTTTCACCATGTTGCCCAGGCTGGTCTCAAACTCCTGGGCTCAAGCGATCCAACTGCCTTGGTCTACCCTAGAGTGCTGGGATTATAGGCATGAGCCACCTTGTCTGGCCTATTATGTATCTTTTGATTGAATTTATTGAAAGGTAATGTGAAGTCTGTCAAGTTGAATAATAAAAATTTGGGCTTGTATTTTACATGCCTTTTCCCCCCATTTCATTTTTCTAGTAATTCATTTTTATCATACTTTACAGAAATATCAATCTGCAAAGGGTTGGTAATTTTAAAAACTGGTTCTTCAAAGACAGTTTAGGAGGAGCTAGTTTAGGTTTCATTCTGTCAGTGTGCAGCACATAGAATCCAGCTGTGGTAGAACAGCAGCACTCTTGGCAGGAGGCTACGGTAGAGTGATTTGGCTGTGTCTTAGGTCACTTGGCTGCTGTTGTTTTTCTCCATTTTCAGAGCCTCCAGCCTTTCCACGGATTCTGTAGCTACGTGATTGCTTTCCAATTTTATTTTTATTTTTTTGTTTATTTATTTATTTATTCATTTTTGAGACAGAATCTTGCTCTGTTGCCTAGGTTGGAGCACAGTGGTGTGATCTCGGCTCACCGCAACTTCTGCATCCTGGGTTCAAGCGATTCTCCTGCCTTAGTCTCCTGAGTAGCTGAGACTACAGGTGTGCGCCACCACGCCTGGCTAATTTTTGTATTTTTAGTAGAGACGGGGTTTTACAATTTTGGACAGGATGGTCTCGAACTCTTGACCTCAGGTAATCTGCCCGCCTTGGCCTCCCAAAGTGCTGGGATTACAGGCGTAAGCCACCATGCCCTGCCCAATTTTATTTTTAGTTAAACAGTTTCATAATTTGTAACTAAGAACTCTGACTGGTGTACACTTTTTGTTCTACTTCTTTTGCTTTATCTCAGTCAATACTTTCCCACATTAAACCAGCTGTGGCTGGGCGTGGTGGCTCATGCCTGTAATCCCAGCACTTTGGGAGGCCGAGGCGGATGGATCATCTGAGATCAGGAGTTCCAGACCAGCCTGGCTGACATGGTGAAACCCCGTCTCTAGTAAAAATACAAAAAAATTAGCTGGGCGTGGTGGTGGGCGCCTGTAATCCCAGTATTCAGGAGGCTGAGGCAGGAGAATCACTTGAACCCAGGAGGTGGAGGTTGCAGTGAGCCGAGATCATGCCATTGCGTTACAGCCTGGGCTACAAGAGCAAAACTCTGTCCCAAAAAAAAAAAAAAGAACCAGCGGCGGCACCTTTACCCTTTACCTCTCTTTCCTCCTTTCCATACTAAGCTGCAGATTTTGTTTCTGTAGAAGTGTGGACAGATGTTCCTGGCATCTTGTGTTTTTATAATGAAAATAATGTTAAATGACCAAGTCAGTTTTTTGCTGTTCAATATTAGTCCAGGTATGAGTTAAATAATGACAAGTCTGGGCAACATAATGGGACCCTGTCTCTACAAAAATTAAAAAAATTACCCAGGTGTGGCTGGGCAGTGGCTCACGCCTGTAATCCCAGCACTTTCAGAGGCCGAGACGGGCGGATCATGAGATCAGGAGATCGAGACCATCCTGGCTAACAAGGTGAAACCCCGTCTCTACTAAAAAGACAAAAATTAGCCAGGTGTGGTGGCAGGTGCCTGTAGTCCCAGCTACTCGGGAGGCTGAGGCAGGAGAATGGTGTGAACCTGGGAGGCGGAGCTTGCAGTGAGCTGAGATCGTGCCACTGCACTCCAGCCTGGGCAACACAGCGAGACTCCATCTCAAAAAAAAAAAAAAAAAAAATTGCCCAGGTGTGGTGGCACATGCCTATAGTCCCAAGTAGCCAAGTCAGCTACTTGGCTGAGGCTGAGCAACAGGATCACTTGAGCCCCGGAGGTTGAGGCTGCAATAAGCTGTGATGGCACCACTGCACTCCAGCCTGGATGACAGAATAAAATCTTGTCTGAAAATAAATAAATAAATAAAAATTAAATTTAAAAGTTAAATAATGGGCTGGGCGTAGTGGCTCACGTCTGTAATCCTAGCACTCTGGGAGATGGAGGTGGGTGGATCACATGAGGTCAGGAGTTTGAGAAGAGCCTGGCCAATATGGTAAAACCCTGTCTCTACTAAAAATACAAAAATTAGCTGGGCATGGTGGGGCATGTGTATAATCCCAGCTACCCAGGAGACTGAGGCAGGAGAATTGCTGAAACCCAAGAGGTGGAGGTTGCAGTGAGCCAAGACTGCACCAGTGCACTCCAGCCTAAGTTACAGAGTAAGACTCCATCTCCAAAAAAAAAAAAAAAAAGTTAAATAATGTATATTGAGTACTTATGTATCAAGTCTATACTAGGTGCCATGCCTCATTTAAACATCACAACAAAACTATATGCTAGGTATCATTACCCTCATTTTATAGATGAAAGATTCAGATAGGTCAAATCCCTTTATCAGGGTCACTTTATCAGTACAAGACAGAAATAAAACTCAAATTCAAAAGGAGACAATTACTTGGGAAGCTAAAATCCTTCCATCGGCTGCGTACAGTGGGTCACACCTGTAATCCTAGCACTTTGGGAGGTCAAGGCAGGAAGATTGCTTGAGCGCAGGAATTTGAGAGAAGCCTGGGCAATATAGTGAGACCTTTTCTTTATTTTTTTAAAATTAAATAATTATTTTGAAAAATGAAAAAGAAAGAAAAATAACTCACTGGCAATTCAGGGACATCTTACAGTTTATCTGAGATGGACCATCTATGTTACCTGTTACTTCTTACCTGTCAGTTTAGTATAGGCTTCCATGTCGTCAATTGCTGTAGAAATGCGATACTTTTTTCCTCCAGCACCTGTAATCTCTATGTAGTCGTCTGCTTTGAGGAAAGCATCTGTAATCCTAAAAATCATTTTGCAAAAATTTATGTTTATGAGAAATTTTGAATATTTGCCTTACGTCTTACTAAGGAAATCTTTCTACTTTAGGGAAATAAAATAATGAGGCACAATGTTCTAAAGACAACTGCTTCTCCACCGTACTAAATTTGTGCTTGGTGAGCTGGGAGCTGCCATGCTTACTGTGTTCCAGGCACTGCGGCAGGGCTTTGCATTTACCATCTTATTTAATCTTCCCAACAATAAGGTAGGTGTATTCAGCCCTCATTTCATAGATGCAGAAATGAAGTAAATTTTGATTTAACCAAGTTAGGAAGAAACAGTGCCAGGCTTTGAAACTAGATCTCTCTGAATTACAAAACAACAACAACAACAAAAATAACAACAAAAACTCTTACCAAAGTATTAACATACAAATAGGAAAATGTATTCCAAGTAATCTGCTCATGACAAAGGATAGGTAAAAAATAGGAATGAAGATATACTTCCTCAACACAAATGTGAAAAAGAACATGAAAAGTTAATCAATTTAAGGCTATTTTAGCGACATGGAAGAAGTAACTTGACTCACACCCAGTGTTTGATAACTCCTCATGGAATCTTTGAGTCACGGAGAGACCTGGCTGTACAGTTTTCTGCTATGGTTCTGACTGGGTCAGGAAGAGGTAAAATTCCTGCTGGTTTTACTGTTTGGTACTAATTTTGATAAATATTTGACAGGATACAAATAGACATTAATCTTAATCCTTAAAGTTAATTTTTGTCATTAATCTCAGAATTTAAATATTCATGTCCTACCTCCCATTCTCCTGATGAGAATGGTATGTAAGTGACTACCTGTGCTGAGGTCCTGAGTGATCTCAGCACTCCCGCTTCACGTCTGGCCTAAGCCAGATCTTCTTCCCTTCATCTGCCCCTTTATCCACTTCCCTCCTTTTCCTCCAACTAAATTAACTTTATGCTAGATTTTTTTCTTTAAGGAAACCATTTTCAATTTAATCACTTAATATTCACTTGAACTTATCTAGAAATGTCTAGTTGAGCCTAGTATGATACTCTAGCCAAGTATCAAGGAAAATTTTACAGGGAAATGACAATCAAGTTTCTTACATTGTATCAATAATGTTGCCAACTTTGTGTTGATAAGCTCTACGGTGTAAAGAGTTGCGAGTGTGGAACATGTCATACAGATTTCCAACTTCCTGCAGGAAAACATGAAGTAAATATTAATAGGATCAGATTATGTTAACCTTATTACAGACAAGTATATAGGACAAGGAAGGAAAAGGGATAGTGGCAGACAAGAGGGCTATGCATCAGGGCTTCTTCATTAACACCTTTGACCCCACTAAAAAATGAGGAGGCAGATTAGTAAAGCCATTTATTGGCTTGCAACTTTCATTCTTTTTTTTTTTTTTTTTTTAAAGACAAGGTCTTGCTATGTTGCTCAGGCTGGTCTTAAGTGATCTTCCCACCTCAGCCTTGCTGGGATAACATGCATCAGCCACTGTGCCCAGCTAACTTTCATTCTTTGCTTTATTTTTATTTTTATTTTTTTTTTGAGATGGAGTCTCACTCTGTTGCCCAGGCTGGAGTACAAGTCTTTCATTGCAAGAACTATCATTCATTTTTTTTTTTTTTTGAGATGGGGTCTCGCTCTGTTGTCCAGGCTGGAGTGTAGTGGCACCATCTCGGCTCACTGCAAGCTTTGCCTCCTGGGTTCACGCCATTCTCCCACCTCAGCCTCCCGAGTAGCTGGGACTACAGGCGCCTGCCGCCAAGCCCAGCTAATTTTTTGTATTTTTAGTAGAGACGGGGTTTCACTGTGTTAGCCAGAATGGTCTCGATCTCCTGACCTCGTGATCTGCCTGCCTCGGCCTCCCAAAGTGCTGGGATTACAGGCGTGAGCCACCGTGCCCGGCCAAGAACTTTCATTCTTAATAAACTAGGCCAGGTGCAATGGCTTATGCCTGTAACCCCAGCACTTTGGGAGGCCAAGGTGGGCAGATCACCTGAGGTCAGGAGTTCAAGACCAGCCTGGCCAACATGGTGAAACCCTGTCTCTACAAAAATACAAAAATTAGCCGGGCATGATGGCGGGTGCCTGTAATCCCAGCTACTAGGGAGGCTGAGGTGGGAGAATCGCTTGAACCCAGGAGGCGGAGGTTGCAGTGAGCTGAGATCACGCCATTGCACTCCAGCCTGGGTGACAGAGCAAGACTCCATCTCAAAGAAAAAAAAAAAAAACAAAAAAAACCCTAAAATCTATCACATGCTCAAACTCTGTGACAGGTTCTGTTTTAGGTACCTTAAATTAAATATATATTTTAATCCTCCCAATAACTCTAGGAAATAGGTATTACTATTCTTATGTTCTTCATTCTTGACTTTTTTTTTTTTTTTAGACAGTCTTGGTCTGTCACCCAGGTTGGAATGAAGTGGCACACAATCTTGGCTCACTGCAACCTTCACCTCGCAGGTTCAAGCGATTCTCGTACCTCACCCTCCTGAGTAGCTGGGATTACAGGTGTATGCTACCATGCCTGGCTAATTTTTGTATTTTCAGTAGAGACAGGGTTTCAACACGTTGGCCAGGATGGTCTCAAACTCGTAAGCCCAAGAGATTTGCACACTTCGGCCTCGCGAAGTAGTGGGATTACAGGTATGAACCACCACGCCTAGCCCTTCTTGACTTTCTATGGTATAGTACTATACTACTTTTTGATTACACGACTGCCATCTAACAGGGACCTAGTGATTTCGGTTGTTTAACTATAGTTGACCTTTAACAACACATGTTTGAACTGTAAGAGTTCACTTATACAGATTTTCTTGCCCCGCTGCCACCTCTGAGACAGTAAGACCAACCCCTCCTCTTCCTGAGCCTACTTAATGCGAAGATGATGAGGATGAAGACCTTTATGATGATCCACTTCCACTTAATGAATAGTAAATAAATTTTCTCTGCCTTATGAATTTCTTTTTGTGTTTTTTTTTTTTTTTTTTTTTTTTGAGGTGGAGCCTTGCTCTGTCGCCCAGGCTGGAGTGCAGTGGCGCAATCTCGACTTACCACAACCTCTGCCTCCCGGGTTCAAGTGATTTTTCTGCCTCAGCCTCCCAAGTAGCTGGGATTACAGGCACTTGCCACTGTGCCCAGCTAATTTTTGTATTTTGAGTAGAGACGGAGTTTCACCATGTTGCCCAGGTTGGCCAGGCTGGTCTCAAACTCCTAACCTCAGGTGATCTGCCTACCTTGGCCTCCCAAAGTGCTGGGAATACAGGCATGAGCCACCGCGCCTGGCCTTGCCTTATGATTTTCTTAGTAACATTTTCTCTAGCTTACTTTATTGTAAGAATACAGTAGATGGGGCGTGGTGGCTCACACATGTAATACCAGCACTTTGGGAGGCAAAGGAGGGCAAGTCGCTTGAGGTCAGAAGTTCAAGACCAGCCTGGGGAACATAGCGAAACCCTATCTCTACAAAAAAAATAGAAAAATTAGCCTGGTATAGTGGCATGTGCCTGTGGTCCCAGCTACTCGGTAAGCTTAAGTGGGAGATTTGCTTGAGCTGGGAAAGTGGAAGTTGCAGTGATCTGAGATCACACCACTACACTCCAATCTGGGTGACAGAGTAAGATCCTGTATCCAAAAAAAAAAAAAAGAATATAGTATATGATACATGTAACATTCAAAATAGGCTGGGTGCAGTGGCTCACACCTATAATCATAGTACTTTAGGAGGCTGAGGTGGGTGGGTTGCTTGAGCCCAGGAGTTTGAGACCAGCCTGGGCAACACAGTGAAACCCTACCTCTATAAAATAAATTTCAGAATTAGCCAAGCATAGGCTTATAGTCCCAGCTACTCGGGAGGCAGAGGAGGAAGGATCAGTTGAGCCCAGGAAGTCAAGGCTACAGTGCACTATGATAGTGCCACTGTACTCCAGCCTGAGTGACAGAGCAAGACCCTATCTGGAAAGAAAACAAAAAACAAAAAAACATACAAAATGTGTGTAACTGACCATTAAGGTTATCAATAAGGCTTCTGGTCAACAGGAGGCTATTTAGTTAAGTTTTTGGGAAGTCAAAAGTTATATGCAGGCCAGGTACAGTGGCTCACACCTATAATCCCAGCACTTTGGGAGGCCGAAGCGGGTGGATCACTTGAGGTCAGGAGTTCAAGACCAGCCTGGCCAACGTGGTGAAACCCCATTTCTACTAAAAAGACAAAAATTAGCTGGGTGTGGTAGCATGCACCTGTAAACCTAGCTAGGCATGAGGCTGAGGCAGAAGAATCACTTGAACCCAGGAGGCAGAGCTTGCAGTGAGCCGAGATCGTGCCACTGCACCCCAGCCTAGGCAACAGAGGGAGACTCCGTCTCCAAAAAAAGAAAAGTTATACAAGATTTTCAACTAGGAGAGGGGGCAGCACCCCTAAACACCATTTTGTTCAGGTGTCAACTGTATAAAATTTTTCAACAGTAATACAGTGATTAAAAATGAGACTCTGGGCCAGGCGCGGTGGCTCACGCCTGTAATCTCAGCACTTTAGGAGGCCGAGGCAGGCGGATCACGAGGTCAAGAGATCGAGACCATCCTGGCTAACACAGTGAAACCCCGTCTCTACTAAAAATACAAAAAAAAATTAGCCGGGCATAGTGGCGAGCACCTGTAGTCCCAGCTACTAGGGAGGCCGAGGCAGGAGAATGGCGTGAACCCGGGAGGTGGAGCTTGCAGTGAGCCAAGATCGTGCCACTGCACTCTAGCCTGGGGCGACAGAGTGAGACTTCGTCTCAAAACAAAACAAAACAAAAAAACAAAAACAAAAAGACTCTGGAACCAAACTTTTTGGGTTGAAATTCCAACTCTACCACTTGTTAATTAGATGCCTTCTCTGTGCCTTAATTTGCTCACCTGTCGAATGGAATAATAGTATCTATCTCACAGGGTTATACGGAATGAGTTGATCCATCCAAAACACTTAAAATGATGCCTCATACAAGCCAGGCATGATAGTGTGCACCTGTAGTCCCAGCTACTTGGGAGGCTGAGGAGGGAGGATCACTTGAGCTCAAGAGTTCAAGACTAGCCTGGGCAACACAGTGAGATCCTATTTCAAAAAAAATGCAACCAAACAAACAAAAAAACCCCAAAACCAGTGTCTAACTCAAAACTTAATAAATGTCCATTTTAATTTTATTATTATTTAATAATGCAGTAGGAGGAAAGAGACTAAAGATATTTACAAATCCTAGGAATTAAGTAAAGAGATTGACGATTTACCAATTATTCCAAATTGTTAAATGGTTATTTCCAAATTTCAGACCAGGAACAACATTCTTCTTATTGCCTCCTCTGGCACAGCTTACCTTATCTCTAGCACAAATATGCAACTCATTGTCTACTTCACAGACACGGGCAAACTTAATAAAGCGCTTGTAATCAAAATTATTTTGGATTCCAAGATGATGGCAGTCCCTAGAAGGATTCCAAAGCAGAGAGATGAAATTTTTCAACAAGGAAGCTGTACCTTAAATAGTAATACTAAATTTATATAAATATTTTAGCCAACTTTTCAAAAGTGTTCAGTGCATACCTGGCAAAATAATCCCATTTGTCCACATCAATGCCATTTCTTTTATTAGACACTATCTCATAAAGGAAGCTTTTGTTTTCAGGACGCCCTTTATACGGCCACTGGAAGGCAAGAAAACCCACTGGAAGTTTTAGGATAGGCACCAAATCTATTTATAAACAAAGCAAAGCAATTTTATTAATCTGTAAATTATAAACAGATACCTGACTGGGAATATGAGATAAACTAGAAGGTTCTATTCTTTCCTTCTTCCACTTCATTTCAAAACTAGTAGAAAGGGAAAATAAATGCTAAGGTATATGATACCCTATTGTTACCACATTTTCTTGTGCCACTGAAAAGATCTTAACGCTATTACATTTCCCAAAACCAACAACTTTTGTGTTTTCTTGGTTTATAAGTTTTTGAAAAATATAAAATCTAGCCCAGGCGTGGTGGCTCACGCCTGTAATCCCATCACTTTGGGAGGCTGAGGAGGGCGGACCAAGAGGTCAGGAGTTCGAAACCAGCCTGGCCAAGATGGTGAAACCCTGTCTCTACTAAAAATACAAAATTAGCTGGGCATGGTAGCAAGCGCCTGTACTCCCAGCTACTCGGGAGGCTGAGGCAGGAGAATCACCTGAACTCAGGAGGCAGAGGTTGCAGTGAGCTGAGGTTGTGCCACTGCCCTCTAGCCTGGGCAACAGAGCAAGACACTGTGTCAAAAATAAATAAATAATATAAAATCTAATAATAAACTAACAGTGCTTGAATTCATGCATTAAAACAGTACTATCTTTCAAAGTAGCTACACACCTAGTCTAAATAATATGCATTGTTAAATGTATCCTTTGAGCTCCATTTTTTTGGAAATAGGATATTTGCTACAAAACCCATCTCTATCTTATACTGTAAGTACACGTGTATATATTTGAGGAAACAGCCCTAAAAGTCTCAGGGGGAAATTATTTCCCAACTTTAATTTTAATTAAAAAAATACAAAAGATCAAAAAGGAAACAAAACAGATTTTCCATTGAACCAGTTCAACTTTTTTGTAGATCTTCCTATATTTAAATATTTCAAATATGATTTTTTTTTAAATTTGTAGACAGGATCTAGCTCTGTTGCCTAGGCTGGAGTGCAGTTGCACAATCACAGATCTCTGCAGCCTGCCTCAGCCTCCCAAGCATCTGAGACTATAGGCATGAGACAGGGTTTCAGTATGTTACCCAGGCTGATCTCAAACTCCTGGGCTCAAGTGATCCTCTCATCATGGCCTCCCAAAGTGCTGGGATTACAGGCATGAGCCACTGAGCCTGGCCAAATATGTTCATTTTAATGGTTAAATAAAACCTACACATTTACATTCCAAACAAAGTTACTTTAGGCTTCTATATAAAATACTGCAGGCCAGGTATGGTGGCTCACGCCTGTAATCCCAGCATTTTGGGAGGCCAAAGTGGGAGAATCAATTGAGCCCAGGAGTTCGAAACCAGCTTAGGCAACATAGTGAGACCACATCTCTAAAAAAAATATTTTTTAAATGAATAAAATACTGCATATATATTCACTAAAAAAGAATGTATGGCCAGACGTGGTGGCTCACGCCTGTAATCCCACCACTTTGGGAGGCCGAGGCGGGTGGATCACCTGAGGTCAGGAGTTTGAGACCAGCCTGGGCAACATGGTGAAACTCTGTCTCTACTAAAAATACAAAAATTAGCCAGGCATGGTGGCACACACCTGTAATCCCAGCTACTCGGGAGGCTGAGGCAGAAGAATTGCTTAAGCCTGGGAGACAGAGGTTGCACTGCGCTGAGATCATGCCACTGTACTCCAGCCTGGCCAACAGAGTAAGACTCTATCTCAAAAAAAAAAAAAAAGAAAAAGAAAGAAAGAAAGAAAAGAATTTATGCCAAGCACAGTGGCTCACACCTGTAATCCCAGCACTTTCAGAGGCAGAGCTGGGAAGACCACTTGAGCTCAGGATTTCAAGACTAACCTGGGCAACGTGACAAAACTCCATCTCTACAAAAAATACAAAAATTAGCTGGGCATGGTAGTGCACGTTTGTGGTCCTAGCTACTCAGGAGGCTGAGGTAGGAGGATCGCTTGAGCCTAGGAAGTGGAAGTTGCAGTGAGCTGAGATTGCGCCACTGCACTCCAGCCTGTGTGACAGAGTAAGACCCTGTCTCAAAAAAGAATTTCTGTATATATATTTTTGGGAAGTAACTTCTAACTAATTCAGTTGAGAGCCAGAAAAAAATATAAGCCTTTTATTTTTTGCATTAAACAGTAGAAACATAGAACTCATATTTTATCATTTAGCCTCTAAAATAGCCAAATGTATAACTCAGAAGGAATCATGAAAAGGCTAGATGAAAAGCACCAGTCAGTTAAAATTAAGTTGTACATAAACTTACCAATAAATCTTTGACAGGTGATTCAAGTGGTCCTACAATTTGTTCCTTGATAAAGCAAATATCTTCTTCAGGGATGAGACCATATTGTTCCATGACAGGCTTGATTCCGTTAGAATTAATAAGGTGCTCAAACATCATAACTGAGCCTTGTTCATGCTAGGAAAAGTAAGCACAATATGATGTGTTAAAGATTCTAGCCCATTGGGGGCCCTGATTAACAAAATTATCCTCAATTCCAAGTAATTCTGAGATAAGGGTCTATTGCATATTAATTCTCTAGTTTCTAACCACAATCTTAGGAACATTTTTGAAAACCTGTCAGATTTTTCATGATTTTACTAGTCTACAAACCTTTTACAAAACTTATTATTTCATAAACATATTTAATGCATTTTATGATATAATCATTTATAGTATCTAAATGAATATTACAAGATCATGTAGATAGAATTACATTTTAATAAATATCATCATAAAATTGAATTTTATTTTTTCATCAGCCTTTGAACATGCGCAGTTATAAGCTCTGTTAGGCACTACCCTCTAGTGGTAAAAAGGGGTAACTGCAAACTTGCCAGTGAAAAAAAGCTCTCCCTTGAAATCTCAAATTGGGGGCCGGGCGCAGTGGCTCAAGCCTGTAATCCCAGCACTTTGGGAGGCCGAGGCTGGCGGATCACGAGGTCAGGAGATCGAGACCATCCTGGCTAACATGGTGAAACCCCGTCTCTACTAAAAATACAAAAAATTAGCCGGGCGTGGTTGCAGGCGCCTGTAGTCCCAGCTATTCGGGAGGCTGAGGCAGGAGAATGGCCTGAACCCGGGAGGTGGAGCTTGCAGTGAGAAGAGATCACGCCACTGCACTCCAGCCTGGGCGACAGAGCGAGACTCCGTCTCAAAAAAAAAAAAAAAAAAAAGAAATCTCAAATTGGCCTGTTTGCTCATCTCTCTGCTCACTCATTCACAATGTAAAGGATCAAATGAACTCCTGAAGACATCTGCCCTTTCCTAGGTCCTACCAAAAACTAACTCAAGATGAAAAACAAAACCTGAATTGTCCTATAACTATTTTTTTTTTTTAAAGAGACAGGGAATCGCTCTGTTGCCCTGGCTAGAGTCCAGTGGTGTGATCATGGGGTCACTGTAGCCTTGAACTCCTGGGCTCAAGTGATCCTCCCACTTCAGCCTCCCGAGTAGCTGAAACCACAGGTGCACACCACCCTACCCAGCTAATTTTTAAATTTTTTGTAGAGGCAGGGTCTTGATTTGTTGACCAGGTTGGTCTTAAACTCCTAGGCTCAAGTAATCCTCCTGTCTCAGCCTCCCAAAGTGGCGGGATTACAAGCACCTTGTCCTATAACTATTCTTCCCCCCCGCCCAGAAACAATTCTTGCTCCAGAAACTATTCTTAAAAACAGAATCAGGTCTGTCAGGGCTGGGTGCAGTGGCTCACACCTGTAATCCCAGCATTTTGGGAGGCTGAGGTGGGTGGATCACTTGAGGTCAGGAGTCCGAGTTTGGCCAACATGGCAAAACCTCCTGTCTGCTAAAAAATACAAAAGTTAGCCAGGCATGGTAGTGTGCACCTATAATCCCAGCTACTTGGGGGACTGAGGCAGGACAATCATTTGAACCCAGGAGGTGGAGGTTGCAGTGAGCCGAGATCGCCCTGCACTCCTGCCTCGGTGGGCAACAGAGTGAGACTCTGTCTCCAAAAAAAAAACAAACAAACAAACAAAAAAACCCACAAAAACAGAATCAGGCTGGGTGCAGTGGCTCACATTTGTAATCCCAGCATTTTTTTGAGAGGCAAAGGTGGGAGGATTGCTTGAGCCCAGGAGTTCAAGGCCAGCTTTGGCAACAAAGCAAGACTCTGTCTCTACAAAAAGATAAAAAGATTGGCTGGGTATAGTGGCATGCGCCTGTGGTCCCAGCTACTTGGGAGACCAAGGCGGGAGGATTGCTTGAGCCCAGATGGTTGAGGCTGCAGTTAGCTATGTTCATGCCTGCACTCCAGCCTGGGCAACAGAGCAAGACCTTGTCTCCAAACAACAACAACAACAACAAACAAATTGGCCGGGCACAGTAGCTCACGCCTGTAATCCCAGCACTTTAGGAGGCAGAGGCAGGCAGATCACGAGGTCAGGAGATCGAGAGCATACTGGCCAACATGGTGACACCCCATCGCTACTAAAAATACAAAAATTAGCCGGGTGTGGTGGCATGCACCTGTAGTCCCAGCTACTCAGGAGGCTGAAGCAGGAGAAACGCTTGAACTCGGGAGGCAGAGGTTGCGGTGAGCTGAGATCATGTCACTGCACTACAGGCTGGCAACAGAGTGAGACTCTGTCTCAAAAAAAACAAAAAACAAGGAACAAATTGAATCAAGATATATGTAATTACAAAGAGGAGAAATTTGACAGACAATGCCTTAATCAAGTAAGCAGAATTAGTATCATTGGTATTGGCTCAACTAGGATTTATGTGCCTCCTGAGATGATATACTATGAAGGATGCATCACTTTTTTCTTTGGAGACAGAGTCTAGCTCTGTCACCTAGGCTGGAGTGCAGTGGCGTGATCTCGGCTTACTGCAACCTCCGCCTCCCGGGCTCAAGCAATTCTCCTTCCTCAGCCTCCCAAGTAGGCACGTGCCACCACACCCAGCTAATTTTTTGTGTTTTTTTTTTTTTTTTTTTTTTTTTTGCTCTTGTTGCCCAGGCTGGAGTGAAATGGCATGATCTTGGCTCACTGCAACCTCCGCCTCCCAGGTTCAGGTGATTCTCCTGCCTCAGCCTCCCGAGTAGCTGGGATTACAGGTGCCCACCACCATGCCCAGATAATTTTTATATTTTTAGTAGAGACAGGGTTTCGCCATATTGGCCAGGCTGGTCTCCAACTTCTGACCTCAGGTGATCCACCCACCTTGGCCTCCCAAAGTGCTGGGATTACAGACGTGAGCAACTGCGTCCGATCTGGACACATCACTTTTGTGGCATTCTACCAAAAATGCATAGCTTGAATCTATGAGGAAACATCACACTGAAACTCAAATTGAGGAACATTCCACAAAATAGCTCAGTTGCTTTTTAAAAAAATTACAAAGTCACTAACGATAAAGACTGAAGAATTGCTCCAGATCAAAAGAAACTAGAAAAATGGCAACTAAATGCAATGTGTAATTCTGGACCAGGGAAAAAAATTTTTCCCCTTTTTCTATATGGACAATTGGTAAAATTTGAAAGTCTGAATTAGATAAGAGTACTGCATCAACATTAATTTACTGATTTTGATAATTATACTATGGTTATGTAAGAAAATGTTGTTTTTAGGAAATACCCACTGAAGTATTTAGAAATAAAGTATTTCAACAATTTACGTTCTTTGAGAGACAGGGCTCTTGCTCTATCACCCAGGCTGGAGCTCAGTGGCGTATTCATAGCTCAGTGTATCCCTGAACTCCTGGATTCAAGTAATCCTCCCGTTCTCAGTAGCTAGGACCACAGGTGTGCACCACAACGACCAGCTGATGTTTTCATAATTTTGCAGAGACAGTTTCACTATGTTGCCCAGGCTGGTGTTGAACTCCTGGGCTCAAAGCTATCCTCCTGCCTTAGCCTCCCAAACTGTTGGGATTACAGGTGTGAGCCACTGTGTCCAGTCTAAAAACTAACTTTCTTTTTTTGAGACAAGTTCTCACTCTGTTACCTGCCTTGGAGTGCAGTAGTACGATCATAGCTCATTGCAGCCTCAACCTCCCAGGCTCAAGCAATCCTGCCACCCCACCATGCGTGGCTAATTTTTAAATTTTTTTGTAGCGATGGGGTTTCACCATGTTGTCCAGGCTGGTCTTGAACTTCTGGGCTCAAATGATCTGCCCACTTCGGCCTCCCAAAATGTTGATATTACAACCATGACCCACTATGCCTGGTCAAAACTTGCTTTCTAATGATTCAGAAAAAAAAAAATTATATATAAAGAGAGTATTTTATTTTATTTATTTATTTTTTGACACGGAGTCTTCCTCTGTCACCCAGGCTGGAGTGCAGTGGCGCAATTTCAGCTCACTGCAAGCTCCGCCTCCTGGGTTCACGCCATTCTCCTGCCTCAGCCTCCTGAGTAGCTGGGACTACAGGTGCCCACCACCACACCTGGCTAATTTTTTGTATTTTTAGTAGAAACGGGATTTCACCACGTTAGCCAGGATGGTCTTGATCTCCTGACCTCGTGATCCACCCACCTCGGTCTCCCAAAGTGCTGGGATTACAGGCGTGAGCCATCGTGCCCGGCCAAGAGAGAGTATTTTAAAAAATAAAAATGAGGTGGATCACTTGACCCTGGGAGGCAGAGGTTGCAGTGAGCTTAGATGACACCACTGAGCTCCTGCCCAGGTGACAGGGCAAGACCCTGTCTCAAAAACAATAAAATAAAAATAAGTAAATAAATAAATAAAGTAAGGGATTTTCAAAATAGTAGTTTTAAATATATCAATGCCAACTGTGAATATACTAGCAAACAGAAAAAATTAAGTTTCATAAAGCTAGCACAGACCATAATAACAATAATAACTAAAATTATAAGGAGCTTAGGAGTAAGTATAACAAAGATGTATGACTTTCATGGCCAGCCTAGGCAACATAGTAAGACTCCATCTCTACAAATAAATACCCAGGTGTGATGGTGCAGGCCTGTGGCCCCAGCTACTTGGGAGGCTGAGGTGGACGGATCGCTTGAGTCTGGAGGTCAAGACCAGCCTGGGCAACATGGTAAGACTCTTCTCCACAGAAAGGAAAAAATAAAAACATAAGTCTTATTATAAAGTATGTCAACCTAAAAGGAAGGAGCTGAGGAATGTTTAATATAGAGAGTTTATTTGGAACAAGGTTGAAGACACATTTACAAACTGCCTTGGGGAATGCTTGGGGAGAACAAGAGAGAGGCTCAAGTTTTTAAAGAAAAAAGGACTGGCCAGGTGTGGTGGCTTAGGCCTGTAATCTCAGCACTTTAGGAGGCCAAGGTGGGCAGATAGCTTGAGCTTGGGAGTTGAGACCAGCCTGGGCAACAAAGTGAGAACCCCCCCTACAAAAAATTAGCTGGGCATGGTAGTGTGTGCTTGTAGTCCCAGCTACTCGGGAGGATGAAGTGAGAGAATTGCTTGAGGCTTGGAAGTCGAGGTTGCAGTAAGCCGTGTTTGCACCACTGCACTCCACCCTGGGTGACAAAGCAAGATCCTGTTGAGGGGAGGGGAGGGGACGGGAGAGGAGGTGAGGGGAGGGGAGGGGGAAGGGGAAGGGGAAGGGGAAAGAAAAGGAAGGGAAAGAAGGGAAGGAAGGGAAAGGAAGGAAGGAAAGGAAGGAAGGAAGGGAAAAAGAAAGAGAAAGAGTGAGATAGAAAGAAAGTGAGAAAGAGAAAAAGAGAGAGAGAGAGACAGAAAGGAGAGAAAAGAAAAAAAAAGAAAAGAGCACAAATCAGGAGGAGGAGGTGATCACAAAGAGGAGGTGATAACAAAAGTTGTTAGTCAGGAATGTTCACTGGCTTACAGAAATAACATTAGTTAGTGATTGGCTACATATTATGAAGTACAGGGTATATGGCATTTTATGGTTACCTGGCATCCCACATAACAGCTGGCTTCAAGAGATAATAATTATTTAGCTCAAGGGGGCGTGACATGATTGCTGTTCTATTTCAATGCCTCTCTGGGCCTGATAATGTAAAGGGGCTAATATTTCTCAGATAAAAATTTCTTCTTTTTTTTTCTTCCCCAAGTAACAAGTGTGGAAACAGAACAGAATGCAGAATGATTCATCATATATGGGAAGTTAATAAATGTTGGGGTTGGTATTACAGTCAGTGGGAATAGGATGAACTATTTAAAAATTAGATTTCTCGGCTGGGCGTGGTGGCTCACGTCTGTAATCCCAGCGCTTTGGGAGGCCGATGCGGGCGGATCATGAGATCAGGAGTTCAAGATCAGCCTAACCAACATGATGAAACCCCATCTCTACTAAAAATACAAAAGTCAGCCGGGTGTGGTAGCACACGCCTGTAAGGAGAGGCAGGAGAATCGCTTGAATCCGGGAGGCGGAGGTTGCAGTGAGCCAAGATTGCACCACTGCACTCCAGCCTGGGCAACAGAGTGAGACTCCATCTCAAAAAAAAAAAAAAAAGAAAAAAAAAGATTTCTCCCATATACTTAAACTAAAATAAATTGTACATGAGCTAAGGGTTTAAATGTGAAAGGCAAAATGCTTAAAGGAAAAGACTTGGTAATGATTGAGTAGATCCTATTAGATCAACTGCAGAAGAAAACAACTATAAGCTCTGGACAACTCACTGAAGGTCCTGGAAAGAGACCAAAACCAAGCGGATGTTAGACCTCAATACTTAGAAGGGAGAGGTACTGGGCGACATTCCGGTTTTATGGTTTTTCGCCTAAGGGCAGGCCCCAAGACAGAAAAACTGGTGAGAAACTACCCATTTTACTGGCTTGAAGAACCAGAGTACTTCATCAAAATTGAAAACGTCTGTTTTTCAAAAGGCACCATGAAAAAATGAATTGGCCAAGCTAGACACTGGGGAAAAATATTCACAATACATATACCTAACCATATATATATAAAGAATTCCTACAACTCAATAATCAAAGAGCAAGCAATCAAACTTTTTAAACGAGTAAAATGTTCAGAGTTCTTTGCAGAAGAAGATATATCAGTAACAAAGTACAAAGTACAGGAAATATTATTCAACATACATTAGAAAATCAAGCCATGAAATACCATTTGACACTCATTAGAAGGGCTAATCTGAAAGGCCAAATGTTGATGAGGCTGTAAAACAACTGGAACTCCAGTATGTTGCTGATGGGAGTGTAAAATGGTACACCCACATTGGAAAACTCTGGTAGTTTCTTATAGAATTAAATACATATCTACCATATGACCCAGCAATTCTAACTCCTCAGTATTTACCTAAGTGAAATGAAAATGTATTTCTTTATCTATTTTTATTTTCATAAAATAATATATTTCTGCTGTACGTATTTCTTGTTTTAAAAATGTAATTAACTTTCCACACTACAACAACATAGAAAATGTATTTCTACCAAAATCTTGTGATAATGTGCACGACAACCTTACTCATAACAGCCAAAACCTGAAAACAATCCAAATTCCAACAAAACGAGAAAGGGTAAACAAATTGTGACTTATTCGCACAATGCCACACTACGTAGGTGATAAAAAAAGGATCAACTACTGAGGCACATAACATGAACAAATCTCAAAACCATTATGTTGAGTAAATAAAGCAAGGCATAAAATAGGACCTCCTATATGATTCTGCTTAATCAAGTCTAAGAACAACAAAATTCATTTATGTTTGTAAAAATCAGAAGGTGATGGTGGGGTGAGGGGGAGTGGGAATTGACTGGGAAAAAGCACATGGGAATTTTTCAGGAAGATGGAAATGCTCTATATCCTGACTGGGTAATAGTCATATGGATGTATACACCTGTCAAAACTCACTGAACTTAAGATCTGGACAACTTATTGTATGTGAACTATACCTCAAAAAAAGAGAGAGAGAGAGAAAAAAAGTGGTTGACATGTAAGAAGTTTTCAATATATATTAATATCCTTTTTCTATTCCCGTTCCAGAAATACAGTATAGTAAAAATCAACCTAATTTTACTTCTCGAAAATTGATTCCAAAATATGGGACAGCCACCTGCAAATGCCTAATTTAAAATGATTCATTTAATATATATGACTTGGCTGGTAACAGTTCATGGTCATACCAAATGTGTCAAAATTGGAGTTGGCCTTTTATTATACAGTAGTACAATGGAGCAGAAGGAGCATTAAACTGGCAACTGGTTTTGTATTGCTGATTCCAGTATTTAACGGCTTTGTGATTTTTGATGCATCAATATACATCCAAGAGTTTCAAGTTCCTTTATTTGTAAAAAGGGAGATAATGATAACTTCCTTACAGACTACTGTGAGGACCAAACAAAAGCATATATATATATATATATGAATGAAAGCACCCTGGACACTGTAATGGGGAAGTATTTTATAACACAGTAGTGGAACCAAACAGATAAATTAACTAAAGAACCTGCTTAAATAGTCATTCTTTTTATTGACTACTGACTATATGAATACATACCGTCCATTTCACCTCTGGGCGAGCAAGTGGAATAAATCGTCCATCAAACATGTGAGAAAATGGCCCATGACCTTAAAAACAAAAGCAGCCTTAGAACAAGAAAAACATCTTTAAACCAACAAAAACTTTTTTCTTTTTTTTTTTTGAGACGGAGTTTCACTCTTGTTGCCCAGGCTGGAGTGCAGTGGTACAATCTTGGCTCAACACAATCTCCGCCCCGCCGGGTTCAAGCAATTCTCCTGCCTCAGCCTCCTGAGTAGCTGGGACTACAGGCGTGTGCAACCACACCCAGCTAATTTCGTATTTTTAGTAGAGATGGGGTTTCTCTATGTTGGTCAGGCTGGTCTCGAACTCCCGACCTCAGGTGATCCGCCCGTCTCAGCCTCCCAAAGTGCTGGGATTACAGGCGTAAGCCACCACACTCGGCCAAACTGAATCCTTTAATCTTTTTAGTTGAACTTGAATAGCAACAGAAATTAATAATTTAAAAATACAATCACAAAAAGGGACAAACCCTCCCTTCCTATTTCTAAAACAGGAGAACAGGAAGCAGAAACATATGGAAAAGTAAGCTCTCCATCAAGCGGTCTCCAGTCACCAGGGCTTACATAAATCTGATAAAAGGGCAGTTTTTATTGTTTTTTTGAAGAGACAGAGTCTTGCTATGTTGTTCAGGCTGGAGTGCAGTGGCTAGTCACAAGCATGATCATTATGCACTGTAGCCTTGGACTCCTGACCTCAAGTCATCCTCCTGCCTCAACCACCCGAATGGCTGGGACTACAGGCATGCACCACCACACAGGGCTTGATAAATGGACAATTCTGTGTAACTAAAAAGAATATTAATGCCAAAAACTTTTTGAAATCTTCAGATTGAAAATATCTGGATTAAAATAGCAGTTTTAAGAAAATCCACTAGGGCTGGGTGTGGTGGCTCATGCCTGTAATCCCAGCACTTTGGGAGGCTGAGGCGGGTGGATCACTTTGAGTCAGGAGTTCAAGACCAGCCGAGCCAACATGGTAAAAACCCTGTCTCTACTAAAAATACAAAAAATTAGCCGGGTTTGGTGGCGGGCACCTGTAGTCCCAGCTACTCGGGAGGTTGAGGCAGGAGAATGGTGTGAACCTGGGAGGTGGAGCTTGCAGTGAGCCAAGATCACACCACTGCACCCCAGCCTGGGTGACAGAGCAAGACTCCATCTCAAAAGAAAATAGAAGGGGCTGGGCGTGGTGGCTCACGCCTGTAATCCCAGCACTTTGGGAGGCTGAGGCGGGTGGATCACGAGGTCAGGAGTTGGAGACAAGCCAAGATGGTGAAACTCTGTCTCTACTAAACATACAAAAATTAGGCGGGTGTGGTGGCAGGCGCCTGTAATCCTACCTACTCAGGAGGCTGAGGCAGGAGAATCGCTTGAACCTGGGAGGCGGAGGTTGCGGTGAGCTGAGATTGTGCCACTGCACTCCAGCCTAGGCAACAGAGTGAGATTCCGTCTCGGGGAAAAAAAAAGAAAGAAAATCCACTGGAGTGCAGGAAGAAAAAATTAGAATTTATCTTATAACTCTCAAGCTTAAAAAAATCTATCTTTGGCTGGGTGTGGTGGCTCATGCCTATAATCCCAGCACTTTGGGAGGCTAAGGTGGGTGCATCACCTGAGGTCAGGAGTTTGAGACCAGCCTGACCAATATGGTGAAACCTCGTCTCTACTAAAATTATAATTAGCCGGGCGTGGTGGCGTGTGCCTGTAGTCCCAGCTACTCGGGAGGCTGAGGCAGGAGAATGGCTTGAACCCAGGAGGTGGAGGTTGTGGTGAGCCAAGATTGTACCATTGCACTGCAGCCTGGGCAACAGGGCTAAACTCCGTCTGAAAAAAAAAAAAAAAAAAAAAAAAAGAAGTGAGCCACTTAACTAGAGAGGGAAGTCAACCTGGCCCTTCCAGCTAGCCAGGGAAGGCTGGCCCTGGCCCTTCTTTGCAAGTCACAGGCTACACATAAAGGCTCGCTTAATGCAGTGCTCAGGCTCCTGGGGACTGGCAAAGGTTTCCCAATGATTCTCTCTCAAAATATCAAAAATTCATCAAATTTATCATCTAGGGGCTGGTATTGGTTCTTTGCAAGTCTCTGGGGGACATAAAAAGAGTGCCTACTCGCTTTAAGTATCTGGCTATCCAAACAGTGGCACCTCCCTTCCTCTGCCCTGAGGGTACACACAAACTCTCAGGGTCCCTGAATAAGTAGGAATAAACTATAAGGATCGAGGTAAAAACCCCCATGATTTAAAAGGAATAGTCCTGGCCCAACGTGGTGACTTATGCCTGTATTCCCAACAATTTGGGAGGCTGAGGGAGGTGAATCACTTGAGGTCAGGAGTTCGAGACCAGTTCAACAACATGATGAAACCGCATCTCTACTAAAAATAGAAAAAAATTAGCCAGGCGCTACTTGGGAGGATGCGGCAGAAGAATCACTTGAACCCAGGAGGCGGAGGTTGCAGTGAGCCGAGATCGTGCCAACTGCACTCCAGTCTGTGTGACAGAGCAAGACTCCATCTCAAAAATAAATAGATAAATGGGACAGTCCCCTTTCTCTTTGTCACAGGACAAGGATGATATTATTTTGCTTGGATTAAAGTGGCCCAAGACCTCACATGGATCAGAAAAAACAAGGAGTTCTCTAAATGTGTTAATCCACTTGGGCAGATTAGAGATTATAAATATGAAGAAAATGGATTTGACCAAATAACTGAAGGAAAAATAGTGATTTTATTTAATAAGAAGGATAAAGCTGGGCATGGTGGCTCATGCTTGTAATTCCAGCTCTCAGGGAGGCAAAGGCAGGAGGATAGCTTGAGCCCAGGAGTTCGAGACCTGCCTGGGCAATATAGTGAGACCCCGTTCTCCACAAAATGGAAGAAAAAAAAAAGACCAAAAAAAAAAAAAAAAAAAGCACAAGAAGGATAAAAGAAAAATAAAATTCACACATCATCCTAAAAGCAGCAGTAAGAAAAACTCACTATCAAAAAGCCCTTTCACATAACCTGTAGTAAAGATGATGGCCGGGCATGGTGGCTCATGCCTGTAATCCCAGCACTTTGGGAGGCTGAGGCTGGTGGATCACCTGAGGTCAGGAGTTCGAGACCAGCCTGGCCAACATGGTGAAACCCCATCTCTGCTAAAAATACAAAAATTAGCTGGATATGGTGGTGCATGCCTGTAATCCCAGCTACTCGGGAGGCTGAGGCACGAGAATTGCTTGAAACCAGGAAGCAGAGGTTGCAGTGAACCGATAATGAGCCACTGCACTCCAGCCTGGGCAACAGAGCAAAAAAAAAAAACCTCTTTAGCAAAGATGTTTAACATGAGAAATTCACTGAAAGTTGCCAAGAAAATAAAATAGCAATGTTTTCTACTTATGAATCATTCTAGGAAGAAGCAACAGTACATTTATACTAATGTCAACTGAAGAATTAAAATACAATTTCCATATTCTCTCGGTTGATCTGATTTTTTAATGTCAAAGAGAGGTAACATATGTTATGATTTTACATAACAACTATGTCGCTTTGTACAGCTTACCAAGATCATGACAAAGTCCAGCAATCTGAACACAGAGAATATCTCGTTCACTTATCTGCAGCTCTGGTTGTTTTTCACCCAGTGCGCGAACTAGACATCCTGCTAGATACCCCACCCTGCAGAGCAAAAACACAAAAAGTCACTTTTCCGTTTGCAAGAAGAGTGATAATTCTGGTCTTGAAGAACTTCAGTGCGTTTCCTCAAACATTCTAACATAGCTTTAGGGCAACTTTACTGAACAGTCTATTTCAGAACTAGGCAGGAACACACACAAACACAATCCCAAAAGCAGGACCTCTGGCTCAATATCACCCATCATTAGAGGAATGCACATCAAAACCACAGTGAGATACCACTTCACACCCATTAGGATAGCTACTATTAAAAAAAGAAAACCAGAAAATAACAAGTGTTGGACATGATGTGGAGAAGTTGGAACCCTGTGCACTGTTAGTGGGGATGTATTATGGTGTAGCTGCCATGGAAAACAGTATGGGTGCTCCACAAAAATTAAAAACGGAATTACCACAGTGATTTAGCAATTTCACTTCTGGGTATACACCCACAATAACTGAAAGTAGGTCTTGAAAAGATTGGCTGGGCTCAGTGGCTCACACCTGTAATCCCAGCACTTTGGGAGGCTGAAGCGGGCAGATCACTTGAGGTCAGGGGTTCGAGACCAGCCTGGCCAACATGTTGAAGCCCCATCTCTACTAAAAAATACAAAAATTAGCTCAGCGTAGTGGCAGGTACCTGTAATACCAGCTATTTGGGAGGCTGAGGCAGGAGAATTGCTTGAACCCAGGAGGCACAGGTTGCAGTGAGCTGAGATCTCGCCATTGTACTCCAGCCTGGGCAACAGAGCAAGATTCCGTCCCCCACAAAAAAAAAAAAAAAAAAAAGAAAGAAAATATATTTGTACAGACATGTTCATAGCAGCACTACTCAAAATAGCCAAAAGGTAAAAGAAACAGGTATCCATCAACAAATGAATGTATAAACAAAATGTGGTATATACATATGATAAAATATTATTCAACCTTAAAAAGGAAATAAAAAATAAATTAAAAAAAAAATAAATAAATAAAAAATAAAAAAAGGAAAGAAATACTGACACATGCTACAACATAGATGAACTTTGAGGAAATTATGTTAAGTGAAATAAGCCAGTGACAAAAAGACAAATATTATATGATTTCACTAAGATGAGGTACCTAGAGTAGTCAAATTCATAAACAGAAAGAAGAGGGTTGGGTGCGGTGGCTCATGCCTGTAATCCCAGCACTTTGGGAGGCCGAGGTGGACAGATCACCTGAGGTCGGGAGTTCAAGACCAGCCTGGGCAACGTGGTGAAACTCCATCTCTACTAAAAATACAAAATTAGCCAGGCATGGTGGCAGGTGCCAGCTACTTGGAAGGCTGTAATCCCAGCTACTTGGAAGGCTGAGGCAACTACTTGGAAGGCTACTTGGAAGGCTGAGGCAGGAGAATCACTTGAACCCAGGAGGCGGAGGTTGTGGTGAGCCGAGATTGCGCCATTGCACTCCAGCCTGGGCAACAAGAGCGAAACTCCTTCTCCCAAAAAAAAAAAAAAAAAAAAAAAAAAAAGTAGATGGTAGTTACTAGGGGGTTGCAGGGAGAGGGACATGAAGAGTTGTTTAGTATGTATACAGTTTCGTTTTTTTTTTTTTTTTTTTTTTTTGAGACAGAGTCTTGCTGTGTCGCCCAGGCTGGAGTGCACTGGCCTGATCTCAGCTCACTGCAACCTTGGGAGTAGCTGGGATTACAGGCACACACCACCATGCCCGGCTGGTTTTGTATTTTTAGTAGAGATGGGGTTTCGCCATGTTGCCCAGGCTGATCTTGAACTTCTGACCTCAGGTGATCCGCCGGCCTCAGCCTCCCAAAGTGCTGGGATTCCAGGCGTGAGCCACTGCGCCTGGCAAGTTTGGTTTTGTAAGATGATAAGAGTTTTGGCAATCGATTGGTTGCACAATATGAATGCATTTAACCCTACTAAACTGTACACTTAAAAAACACTGAAGACTATATATTTTCTATTCTGTGTATTTTACCACAGTTTTTTTTTAAAGTAGGCATATCTGGCTTTGTAATGTTTACAACATAATTGGAGATGAAGTACTTGAATGCACTTCCAGCACTTCCATCTTAGCTATTCCTAAATTCTTTTCTCCTGAACTCTGAGCTACGTGAGGACAGAGGCAATTGTTATCTTTTTGTGGTTTGGTAGGGCTTAGAAAGTTCGATAAATATTTGTTGATGAATGAACATTTGAGTATAGACACATGTTGTGCCTAACTAAAAATGCTTCTACACAAACAAAAAACCAAAGTAATATACTGTGAGTACTTCCTGAAAATCTCAAAGACTGTCTATTCTTCCCTGTCCACTTCCTCCTGGCTCTACACTGTATAATGGAAATGCAGACCAAAGTCTCAGCTTAGTTGTATATAACAGAGGCATTGCCTTCTCTCTAAGATTATGAATGCTTTTTTAACTTATGCATTTCCTGACAGGTAAGAAAATGATCTGGTTTGAAAGAGCAACTCTGTACCAGAGTAAATAGAGAATACAGAAACATTAAATAATCAAATATACATAATTAGTTGTATCAGTAACCGACCGATTAGCTTTTTTTTTTTTTTGAGACTGATTCTCACTCTGTCACCCAGGCTGGAGTGCAATGGTGCAACCTCGACCTCCCGGGTTCAAGCCATTCTCCTGCCTCAGCCTCCCAAGTAGCTGTAGCGTGCACCACCACGCCTTGCTAATTTTTGTATTTTTACTAGAGACGGGGTTTCACCATGTTGGTCAGGCTGGACTCGAACTCATGATCTCAAGTGATCTGCCTGCCCCAGCCTCCCAAAGTGCTGAGATCGGCCGGGCACGGTGGCTCACGCCTGTAATCTCGGCACTTTGAGAGGCTGAGGCGGGCAGATCACGAGGTCAAGAAATCAAGACCATCCTGACCAACGTGGTGAAACCCTATCTCTACTAAAAAATACAAAAATTAGCCGGGCATGGTGGTGGGCACCTGTAATCCCAGCTACTTGGGAGGCTGAGGCAGGAGAATCACTTGAACCCCGGAGGCGGAGGTTGCAGTGAGCTGAGATCGTGCCATTGCGCTCCAACCTGGGCAACAGAGTGAGACTCCATCTCAAAAAAAAAAAAAAAAGTGCTGGGATTACAGGCATGAGCCACGACACCTAGCCCCTGTTAGCTTTTAATTAATATTTAAAAACAAATCCAACTGACCTGTTTATAGATACTTTCATTATTTTTCCAGGAAAGATCTGAGGTGGTTAAGAATACATAAAATAAATAAAATACAACAAGGTAAATAAAAAGCCTCAATTTTGGGGCTGGGCACGGTGGCTCATACCTGTAATCCCAGTACTTTGGGAGGCTGAGGCGGGTGGATCACAAGATTAGGAGTTCAAGACCAGCCTGGCCAAGATGCTGAAACCCCGTCTCTACTAAAATTACTAAAATTAGCCAGGTGTGGTGGTGGGTGCCTATAATCCCAGCTACTCAGGAGGCTGAGGTAGAGAACTGCTTGAACCTGGGAGGTGGAAGTTGCAGTGAGCCAAGATTACGCCACTGCACTCCAGCCTAGTGACAGAGAGAGACTCTGTCTCAAAAAAAAAAAAAAAGCCTCAATTTTCTCATCAATAAAATAAGGACATTATCATCATTTTGTAAAACTGCTTATTCTCTAAAAGATTAAGACAACTATTTCATTTTTTCCCTGTTTTTTCTTTTTTCTTTTTTTTTTTTTTTTTGAGATGGGGTTTTGCTCTTGTTGCCTAGGCTGGAGTGCGATGGTGCAATCTCGGCTCACTGCAGCCACCGCCTCCTGGGTTCAAGTGATCCTCCTGCCTCAGCCTCCCGAGTAGCTGGGATTACAGGTGTGCACCATCATGCCTGGCTAATTTTGTATTTGTAGTAGAGATGGGGTTTCACCATGTTGGCCAGGCTGGTCTTGAACTCCTGACCTCATGTGATCCACCCGCCTCTGCCTCCCAAAGTGCTGGGATTATAGGTGTGAGCCACCATGCCTGGCCTAAGATAACTATTTCATGAGACAGAGGAAATACTTAAAAACTGCAAGTTCCCCACCCCATTCCCTTCTTACCCTAGACTATGCTCAAATCGATTGTGTGAAGCTCCTGGAAAAACATAGTAACCACCTCCCAGCTGTTTGATGTATCGAAGACGTTGAAATTGAGGTGTATCAATGATTCGGACGAGGAGAGGGTGGAGCTCAATGTGGCCATGGATAGGATCATTAATTACCTAGAAAATTATGTTTAATTAATATGAGTAACAACATGTAAGTCCAACTGAAATTTGTGTGCAGCCATTGCTAATTATAGTGCAAAGTCAAAGCTATTTGATTTTTCAAGTAAAAATACTAACGGAAATGACAAGATGTTAACATCATTACCTTATTTAGGTATCACTACCAGACAGATCAAGTATATTGGATTTGAGTATATTTTACTTCTTCCTAATGGATGTGAATAACAGAAAAATAGGATTTTGATTTTTTATCATGTATATGACTTAGTCTTTAATAAGTTTGTCTTGTATTCAAGTTAAACATACATATTCATTTCTATTTAAACACATTCATCCACAACATGTAAGCCATATCACTATAGGTATTATGTCTAATTTTTTTTTTTTTTTTTTTTTTTTTGAGACGGAGTCTCACTGTGTCACCCAGGCTAGAGTGCAGTGGCATGATCTCGGCTCACTGCAAACTCTGCCTCCCAAGTTCAAGCTATTCTCCTGCCTCAGCCTCCTGAGTAGCTGGGACTATAGGGGTGTGCCACCATGCCCAGCTAATTTTTATATTTTGAGTAGAGATGGGGTTTCACTATGTTGGCCAGGCTGGTCTTGAACTCCTGACCTCAAGTGATCCGCCCACCTCGGCCTCCCAAAGTGTTGGGATTACAGGCATGAGCCACCTGGCCTAAATTTTTTTTTTCTAAATGTATCTATACAGTACTCATCATTAAAACAGAAAAGAAAGAAGGGAGGCAGGGAAAGAAAGAAAGATGGAAATTCCTCTACCATATGGATAAGAAATCATGCAGGTCTGAGTGCAGGGGCTCACATCTGTAATCCCAGCACTTTGGGAGGCCAAGAGTTTGAGACTAGTCTAGGCAACATAGTGAGAACCCATCTTTAAAAAAAAAAAATTTAGTGGCACACATCTCTAGTCCCAGGTACTCTAGAGGCTGAGGTAGGAAGATCCCTTGAGCCCCAGGGGATCAAGGCTGCAGTAACCTACTATTGTGCCACAACACTTCACGGGTGACAGAGAGAAACTCTAATGTCTCAAAAAAAGAAGAAAAAAAGCAAGAAAATAATTTTGTACAGCTGAACAATGTGTCTATGTGTGTGTGTTGTTCTTGTTTTGTTTTTGTTAGAGACAGGGTCTCGCTTTCTCACCAGGCTGCAGTGCATTGGCTATTCACAGGCACAATCATAGCTTACTGTAGCCTCAAACTCCGAGGCTCCAGGGATCCTCCTGCCTCAGCCTCCCAAGTAGCTAGGACTACAGGCATGTACCACCATTCCTAGCTAATTTATTTTTATTCTTTGTGGAGACAAAGTCTTGCTATATTGACCAGGCTGACCTTGTGTCCGCCTGCCTCAGCCTCCCGAAGTGCTGGAATTACAGGCATGAGCCACCACGCCCGGCTAAAATCTACTTTTAAACCATTTAAGGATCTGAAAGCCTTCACTGTAAATTTTTCAGGTTGTAATAACTGTCTTGTTTTTGTTTGTTTGTTTGTTTTTTGAGACAGAGTCTAGCTCTATCACATAAGCTGGAGTACAATCAGGGCTCACTGCAACCTCTGCCTCCAAAGCTCAAGCGATCCTCCAACCTCAGCCTCCCAAGTAGCTGGAACTATACCATGCCTGGCTAATTTTTCTTTTTTTGGTAGAGATGGGGTTTCTGGCAGGGCATGGTGGCTCACGCTTGTAATGCCAGCACTTTGGGAGGCTGAGGTGGGTGGACCACCTGAGGTCAGGAGCTCACGACCAGCCTGACCAACATGATGAAATCCCGTCTCTACTAAAAATACAAAAATTACCCGGGCGTGGTGGTGGGCGCCTGTTATCCCAGCTACTCAGGAGGCTGAGGCAGGAGAATTGCTTGAACCCGGGAGGCGAAGGTTGCAGTGAGCTGAGATTGTGCCACTGCACTCCACTGCACTCCAGCTTGGGCAACAGAGCGAGACTCCATCTCAAAAAAAAAAAAAAGATTCACTGATACATTTGAAAAATTAGTCCTCATTATGTCAAACACTGCACTCCGTTTTCACCATTACACAATCTCAGCTTCAGAGGCCAACTGAGCTAAATTTAGCATAAAGAACACTGTGTCAAGAACAAACCATGGTGACCTTGGGTTCGGCAATGGTTTCTTAAATATGACACTAAAAGTACAAGACACAAATGAACAAAAAAAATATAAATTGGATTACATAAAAACTTAAAACTTTTGTGATCCAAAGAACACCATCAAAAAAGTAAAAAGACAGCCTACAGACTCGGAAAAAATATTTGCGTATCATATCTCCCATAAGGATTTACATCCAGAACATATAAAGAGCTCTTACAACACAAATCAAATTGTGTGTGATTGAACAACACTGTGAACTTTCTAAAAAGCACTGTCTTGCATACTAAAAATGAGTGAATCATACAACTTGTGAATTATATCCCAATAAAGCTATTTATGTTTTAAGTATCAAGATAGGTAGGTATCAAAGTAGGGTAGAAATCCTTGAGGTCTGCAACTGAGTAGCAAACTAGGTCAATTCTTGTTGAACTGCACCGCTGATGAAGTTAAATTCATTTAAGGTATTGATTTCATTACTAAGCAGTGATTCAGTAGTTTGAAAATCCATTTCCAACAACTGTCATTTATAATTTATAAATGAGGTTAAACAATGTTGGTGTTTTTTTTTTTTTTTTTGAGACAGGGTCTCACTCTGTTGGCCAGGCTGGAGTGCAGCGGCGTGATCATGGCTCACTGAAGCCTCCACCTCCCCAGGTTCAGCTGATTTTCCTAAATCAGCTTCCCAAGTAGCTGGGACTACAGGTGTACACTACCACACCCAGCTAATTTTTCTATTGTTTGTAGATGGAGTTTCGCCATGTTGCCCAGGCTGGTCTTGAACTTAAGGGCTCAAGTGATCCACCTACCTCAGTCTCCCAAAGTGCTGGGACACTCTAGCCTGGACAACAGAGCGAGACTCCATCTCAAAAAAAGAAAGAAAAGAAGCCTATAACTTGAAAAAGCAAAATTAAAATATGTATTCTTTTTTTGTTTTTTTGAGACGGAGTCTCGCTCTGTTGCCCAGGCTAGAGTGCAGTGGCACGACCTCGGCTCACTGCAGGCTCCACCTCCCAGGGTTCACGCCATTCTCCTGCCTCAGCCTCCTAAGTAGCTGGGACTACAGGTGCCCGCCACCTGGCCCGGCTAATTTTTTGTATTTTTAGTAGAGATGGGGTTTCACCGTGTTAGCCAGGATGGTCTCGATCTCCTGACCTCGTGATCCGCCCGCCTCGGCCTCCCAAAGTTCTGGGATTACAGGCGTGAGCCACCGCGCCCAGCCTAGAATATGTATTCTTATAGAGAGGGATCTGAAATAACTAAAATACTATACATTACATCTATTTAAAAAAAAAAGTGAAAAAATGCAAATGATGATCAGGCAAAAAAGTACAAAAAGAGAAGATATCCTACATCTTCTCCCAGGTCTGAAACTAAGTTTTCTTAACCTAGGAATGTCAAAAGAGTAAATAAGGTCTATTTCCTGTCACTAACAAAACAAGAAACATTTCATCAAGTATGGTATTAGAATCACTCTGAACAGCTTGTGAAAAATGCACATTCTGGCCGGGCGCAGTGGCTCATGCCTGTAGTCCCAGCATTTTAGGAGGACGAGGTGGGTGGACCACTTGAGGTCAGGAGTTTGATACCAGCCTGGCCAACATGGTGAAACCCCAACTCTACTAAAAGTGCAAAAACATTATCCAGGTGTGGTGGTGTATTCCTGTAATCCCAGCTACTCGGGAGGCTGAGGCAGGAGAATCACTCGATCCTGAGAGGCAGAGGTTGCAGTGAGACAAGATAGTGCCACTGAGGCCCTACCTGGGTGACAGAGAGAGATTACATCTCAAAAAGAGGAAAAAAAAAAAAAGGCCAGGCTCTGTCTCAAAAAAATAAAATAAAGTTTAAAAAATATGTAAAACAATACTATACATTGTTTATAGATATACATAAATATGCAATAAGAGTAAAAACCATTCATGACAATGATAAACATCAAATTCAGGATGACACTTACTTCTAGGGAGGAAAGGATAGAAACATAATAAATAGAAACAGGGCCAGGCGTGGGGGCTCACATCCATAATCTTAGCACTTTGGGAGGCCAAGGCAGGTCAATCTCTTGAGCCCAGGAGTGTGAGACCAGCCTGAGCAACATAGAAAGACCCCGTCTCTATAAAAAATACAAAAATTAGCCAGGTGTGGTGGCGTGCACCCATAGTCCAAGCTACTGGGGTGGCTGAGATGGAAGGATCACTTGAGCCAGGGAGACGGAGGTTGGAGTGAGCTGAGATGGCGCCACTGTACTCCAGCCTAGATGACAGAGCAAGATCACATTTCATTAAAAAAAAAAAAAAAAAAAAAAAGAATGTACAAAGGAGGTCTTCAATAGTTTCTAATATTTTGCTCTAAAAATAACAGACTTGAAGCAAATTAGGCAAAATATTAATATTTGACAAGTTGGGTAGTGGTCTACTTATGCTTTTCTGTATGCTTAACATATTTTAGTTCTTCTGATTTAAATACTCTGTGCTCATTTTAGAAAGTGCAGAAAGTTTAGAAAAGATCCACTATTCACAATTCTATCACTGAGAAGCAGATTTCCTCCTATTCTCTTCAAAATGAATTTTACATAATTGAGTTATATCACTTTATATTCAAAAAACATAACAAACTCAGATCCTCTTACCTTCATTGTATCAATCTGGACTTGACCCAATTGCTGGATATAACTAAGCAGCTTCTTCCTCTCCCCCAAGGAACTAAAATTACAATAGGATAAGCAAGTCTATCATTATTTGCTTAATAATAATCCCTGCAGTATATGGCAGACATAATAAACTTTAGATTACCTACACTAACAGAGAAGTTAGATTGGAGGGAACAATCAATAATTCAAACACACTCCTCCTAGAAACTCTGTCCGTCCTTTGCTGCTAAGATAGGGAAGCCTCCTGCTGAATCAATGGAGGCCTCCCCCAGCCTTCTGTCCTTGACCCTCTTCTCTCTTGGTAAACTGAAGACTTGAAAAACTCCACATCTCCATGTCTACTCAATGCTCAAGCTGTACTTCATTTTAACCAAACTGAAGTCAACATCTACCCTCATAATCCTGGATTGATTTATGAGCACCAGGTATGACTCAAGCATGAGTGAAATACATATGAAGGCTTTAACTTTATTTATATTCCTTTTCCACTGTCAGTAATCCCTCACAATGCTCCAGTTTCAAGAAAATACGTAATGGGAATTAAATTTGAACTGCTTGAAGTCCTGTGATTCATTATCCTGCTTCATTTACAATTACTAGTTGGGCCCAGCATATCATCCTCCCTCCTGGATGAGAGTGCAGGCAAAGGGTTTTACTGATCTACTAGCTAACCAGATTGAAAAAAAGTATCTTTCTGTAAGTCATACATAGACCGGGAGTCAGAGGCACTACACTGGCCTCTATGGGGCACACTGAGACCCATGGTAATAAGAACACTTAAGAATAATTTCTTGGGATACATAGAAGCATTATTACAGCTGATAAACTAAAGCAGCATATTTCATGTTTTCCTATTCCTCTATCCTCATCAGTTTGACATAACAAGCACAGTGCAAAGCCAGGCTTTCAGAAGTACTTATAGGTGGACTCAGTTTAAGGGGAATCACATAGTTGAGCATAACCAGAGTCATAGCATAAAATATCAAACCTAAACTAACCCCATGGCCACTTAGCATTTCCCTAAACTGACACTTGGTATTCATCACTTAAAACCCCAAAATCGGCTGGGCGCAGTGGCTCACACCTGTAATCCCAGCACTTTGGGAGGCCGAGGCAGGCGGATCACCTGAGGTTGGGAGTTTGAGACAAGCCTGACTAACACGGAGAAACCCCGTCTCTACTAAAAATACAAAATTAGCCAGGCGTGGTGGTGGCACATGCCTGTAATCCCAGCTACTTGGGAGGCTGAGGCAGGAGAATTGCTTGAACCCGGGAGGCGGAGATTGTGGTGAGCCGAGATCGCGCCATTGCACTCCTGCCTGGGCAACAAGAGCAAAACTCCATCTCAAAAACAAAACAAAACAAAACAAAACAAAACAAAACAAAACAAAAATCACTGATTAGAGTATATAAAATAACCACCCGAAACCAGGGGGTTGTTATGTTTTGTTTAGCAAAGGATATGGCATTAAATAAAGATTTAAAGAAGTCATGGGCCAGGATATCTAGACTATAAAAGAATTTTATTCCTGTGTTCCAATATTTCTGAAATTTAATGCTTCTTACAAATGACATGTATATTTAATGTGACAATGTTTCTAACTTCTTTTTTTTTTTGAAATGGAGTCTTACTCTGTCGCCCAGGCTGGCGTGCAGTGACACGATCTTGGCTCACTGCAAGCTCCACCTCCCGGGTTCATGCCATTCTCCCGCCTCAGACTCCCGAGTAGCTGGGACTACAGCCGCGCACCACCACGCCCAGCTAATTTCTTTTTTGTTTTTGTATTTTTAGTAGAAACAGGGTTTCACCGTGTTAGCCAGGATGGTCTTGATCTCCTGACCTCGTGATCCGCCCGCCTCGGCCTCCCAAAGTGCTGGGATTACAGGCCTCAGCCACCAAGCCTGGCCTGTTTCTTACTTCTTAAAAAAACCTTTATAAATCAATGGTTGTTCATAAAATTGAGGGCCTACTAGGAGTGCTTGTCTAAGCTGGATTCTCCCTAGAAAGCAGGGTCCAGGATAAGAGCTTGCAAGTAATTAATCTTGGGGTGTGAACTCTGGGCACAGGGATTGGGGGGCCTAGGGAGGGTAAAATAGGAAATTAGGTAAAAACAGTACAAAGGTCCAATAACAAGTTGATTGCAAGGTATTACCATGAGCAACTGGACGGAGTGGTGGGTAGAGCTAATCCCACTGGCAATCTGTAAGGCAGCACTGGCCAGTAGAACTTTCTGTGATGATGGAAATGTTGTATATCTGCTCTGTCCAACACAGTAGCCATTGGCCATAGTGACTACTAAGTACTTGAAATATGGCTAGTGTAACTGAGGAATTTTTTATTTAATTTACTTCTAATTAATTTAAACATGAAGCTAGTTGTTATTATACAGAACAATACAGCTCTAAGGAGTCCTACAGAATTTGAGTTACGAGGTGGGGCACAGAGATGTCCAATATAGTGTTCCTTCTGGAATTTTGTCTGTTTTGTTCACTCATGTGCCCCAAGTTCATGGAAGAATGCCTAGTACATAGTGAGCTTTCCAAAAATATTCACTGAATGAATCAATAGCACTTGGGTCCACAAAGATGCACATGGCACCCTTGAAAAGAAAGACTGTATTAGAACGAATTCCATTCAGGTCAAATAGTAAGCAAGTATTATATACAAGAAATAAGTAGTAAGGGAGACATTGAGAGGACTGAGTGGGCTGAAATATGGTTATGAAACAGCCATGCCAAGCACAGTGGCTCATGCCTGTAATCCCAGCACTTTGGGAGGCTGAGGCGGGCAGATCACGAGGTCAGGCGTTCAAGACCACCCTGGCCAACATAGTGAAACCCTGTCTCTACTAAAAATACAAAAATTAGCCGGGCATGGTGGTGCACACCTGTAGTCCCAGCTACTCGGGAGGCTGAGGTGGTAGAATCACTTGAACCTGGGAGGTGGAGGTTGCAGTGAGCCGAGATCACGCCACTGCACTCCAGCCTGAGTGACAGAGCAAGACTCCATCTCAAAAAAAAAAACAATTTTGGGAGGCCTGAGGTGGGCAGATCACAAGATCAGGAGATTGAGACCATCCTGGCTAATACAATGAAACCCCGTCTTCACTAAAAAATACAAAAAATTAGCCGGCGTGGTGGCACACGCTGGTAGTCCCAGCTACTTAGGAGGCTGAGGCAGGAGAATCGCTTGAACCTGGGAGGCGGTGGCTGCAGTGAGCTGAGATTGTACCACTGCACTCGAACCCCAGCCTGGGCAACAGAGTGAGACTTCGTCTCAAAAAAAAAAAAAAAAAAAAAAACAACCAACAAAAAAGGAAAGGGCCAAGATGAGGTCCCTGGAGATTCTGATCCAAAGGATATTTATTGGAAGTCAGTTAAATGTTCTACAGTGATCTTGTTTCACAATGTACTTCTGTTATCAATTACTAAGCAACAGTGAAGTAATTCAGTATAATCCTTTGTTTTGATTCTTTGGTTACTGTTACCACAAACAACATGTAACTAAGTAAAATTTCAGAAGAGAAGGCCATATTTCCCCACTGTTGCCAATTCTCTAATAGAAACAAAATCTTCATTTTAAGAAGTATTTAAGGCCGGGCACAGTGGCTCACGCCTATAATCCCAGCACTTTGGGAGGCTGAGGTGGGTGGATCACCTGAGGTCGGGAGTTCGAGACCAGCCTGACTAACATGGAGAAACCCCATCTCTACTAAAAATACAAAATTAGCTGGGCGTGGTGGCGCATGCCTGTAATCCCAGCTACTCGGGAGGCTGAGGCAGGAGAATCGCTTGAACCTGGAGGCAGAGGTTGCGGTGAGCTGAGATCATGCCATTGCACTCCAGCCTGGGCAACAAGAGCGAAACTCCATCTCAAAAAAAAAAAAAGAAGTATTTAAGCACCAGATCCTCAACTGAGATCTTTACAGGAGCCCCACTCTAATCTAGACCCTAGAACCTACAGCCATACACAGAGATGGATCTATGTAACTATGTATGTATGTATGTATGTATTTATGTATCAATCTATCTACCTACCTACCTATCTACCTACCTATCTGAGACAGGGTCTTATTCTGCTGCCCAAGCTGGAGTCCAGGAGCTTATCATAGATCATTGAAACCTTGAACTCCTGGGCTCAAGGGATCTTCCTGCTTCAGCCTCCTGAGTAGGTGGGACTACAGGTGCATGCACAGTACCTGGCTAATTTTTTAATTTTCTGTATCACTATCTATAAAATTTACTAAGGGTTAATCATATGCTTCAACACTTTATGTACATCATCTCGTTATTGTTATCCATTTTACAGGTACAGAAATTGAAGGGTTAAATGACTTCTCCCAAATTATACAACTAAAAAGTGCCTGTTTTGCATAGTGTCTTCAAATCTAATACCAGGGCATATTCCAATCTTTAGCAAAACCTAGAAATATGCTCAAGATAGGGAAGTAGCCTTGATTTTCTTACCAACATTTTTTTCCCTATTGGTTCTTATATATTTCCCAGTGTGTATAATTCAATTATTCTGAACTTAAGAGTAGAAAGTTGGTCACTACAAACTTGATGAAGGTTTGTTTGCAAAATTATTTAAAATAGGAATAAGGCCGGACACGGTGGCTTACGCCTGTAATCTCAGCAGTTTGGGAGGCCAAGGAAGGCAGATCACCTTAGGTCAGAAGTTCGAGACCAGCCTGGCCAACATGGTGAAACCCTGTCTCTACTAAAAATACAAAACAGCCGGGCATGGTGGTGCATGCCTGTAATCCCAGCTACTGAGGAAGCTGAGGCAGGAGAATGGCTTGAACCCGGGGGGTTCAGTGAGCCGAGATCACACCATTGCATTCCAGTCTGTGTGACAGAGTGAGACTCTGTCTCAAAAAATAAATAAACAAATAAAATTTAAAATAAACTAAAATAGGAATAAACAGTAATAGCAAACATAGGATTTGTACAGTGAAAACAAACAGTAGGTGGCCAGGTGCGGTGGCTCACATCTGTAATCTCAGCACTTTGGGAGGCTGAGGCGGGTGGATCACTTGAGGCCAGGAGTTCAAGACCAGTCTGGCCAACATGGTGAAGACTCATCTCTACTAAAAGTACAAAAATCAGTGGGGCAGCCGGGCGCGGTAATCCCAGCACTTTGGGAGGCCGAGGCGGGCAGATCACGAGGTCAGGAGATCGAGATCATCCTGGCTAACATGGTGAAACCCTGTGCCTACTAAAAATACAAAAAATTAGCTGGGCGTGGTGGCAGGTGCCTGTAGTCCCAGCTACTCGGGAGGCTGAGGCAGGAGCATGGCGTGAACCCAGGAGGTGGAGCTTGCAGTGAGCCAAGATCACACCACTGCACTTCAGCCTAGGTGACAGAGTGAGACTCTGTCTCAAAAAAAAAAAAAAATTAATGGGGCATGGTGGTGGGCACCTGTAATCCTAGCTACTCAGGAGGCTGAGGCAGGATAATAACTTGAAGCCGGGAGGTGGAGGTTGCAGTGAGCCGAGATACTCCAGCCTGGGTGAACAAGAGACTGTCTCAAAAAAAACAAACGAACAAACAAAACCAGTGGGCAAGGGATTCTGCTGTTTTAAAGCACTTCACAGATTTAAAATGAGGACAGTTTATATCAGAGATTTTGGGCTTTGTCCCTGAAAGATGGATAAAGTGTGTTTGGTTATAAATGTGAATTTATTCTTCATTCTTACCTTACTCCAAGATTTTCAAAATGAGACTCATCAAGACAGGGCAGTAATGAGCCTGTGATTTTGTTTTCTATGGAAGAAAAAAGACATATTCAATGTATACACCATATGCTTTTCATTTTCTTTCAATTTGGATCCACCAACATTTACCCAGATCCACACAGTTGAGTACCCACTACACGCAAAGGACTGTGACAAGTACCACTTTTTTGATCTGCTACTTGTAAAGACTTAATTAAATAACTAAACCAAGAAGCATTTTTTGATAAATCACGTGAAAAGTTCAAAATTATTTGTGTAAATTAGTTCCAAAAAAAATCAGTTGCAAAAAGGAAAGTGAAACCTGACTACCTGTTGGGGTTTTGCCAGGTCAGCAGCTTCCTTTTAAACAGGAAAGGTTTGAGTTGGGGAGGGAAGGAAACCTAAGTCTACTGTTCTTAGAATTAACAAGTTAGAACCATGGATTCAAGAGTGCTTAAAGTGTTGATTTTTCTCAAACATCCTGGGAAAGCACTCAATACTCCGTGATTTCAAAGAGTTCTCTCTCTGTCTCTCTCTCTCTGTGTGTGTGTATGTTGTTGGGTTTTTCCCTTTCTCTTTCTATACAATTAATTCTAATCTTTCCTGACCTCAAATTCCAGAACTCTGGACTATTTTCTTTTATTTTCTTTGAGATAGGGTTTTGCTTTGTTGCCCAGGTTGGAGTGCAGTGGTGCGATCACAGCTCACTGCAGCCTTGACCTTGACCTCCTGGGCTCAAGCGATCCTCCTGCCTCAGCCTCCTGAGTAGCCGGGACCACAGGCGTGTGCCACTGCACCTAGCTAATTTTTATTTTTATTTTTATTTTTTGTAAAGTTGAGGTCTCCTGATGTTGCCCAGGCTGGTCTTGAACTCTTGGGCTCAAGTGATCTTCCCACATTGGCCAAAGTGCTGGGATTATAGGTGTGAGCCACTGGGCCAGGCCTCCAGCGGTTTTTGATGAGAACACTTGTTAAGGTATAGACCACATGAGTTCTGGAGTCCAAAGACCTAACCTTAAAAAATCTAGCTCTTTTTTGTAGTGGTGTGATCTCTGAAAAGTTACTTTACATCTTTGGGCCTCGCATACATCATCGGTAAAATGTGTTGAGTGTAGCAACTTATTTCAGACTTCTTGTGAGGCTGTATTCCATAATGAGAAAAGGGACTGTACCTCGTGCTTGGCTTGTCAAAAAAAAAAAAAAAAACGGACTTAGATAGAGACTTTTTTTTTTTTTTTTTTCCGAGATAGAGTCTTACTCTGTCACCCAGGCTGCAGTGCAGTGGCACGATTTTGGCCCATTGCAACCTCCGCCTCCCGGGTTCAAGCGATTCTCCTGCCTCAGCTTCCCAAGTAGCTGGGATTACAGGCACATACCACCATGCCTGGCTAATTTTTGTATTTTTGGTAGAGACGGGGTTTCACCATGTTGGCCAGGCTAGGCTTGAATTCCTGACCTTAGGTGATCTGCCTGCCTTGGCCTTCCAAAGTGCTGGGATTACAGGCGTGAGCCACTGTGCCCGGCCAAGAGAAACTTTATTAGAAAGAAAGACTATTGCTGGTCGGGCGCGGTGGCTCACACCTGTAATCCCAGCACTTTGGGAGGCCAAGGCATGTGAATCATCAAGTCAAGAGATTAAGACCATCCTGGCCAACATGGTGAAACCCCATCTTTACTAAAAATACAAAAATTAGCCGGGCGTGGTGGTGGGCACCTGTAGTCCCAGCTACTCAGGAGGCTGAGGCAGGAGAATTGCTTGAACCCAGGAGGCAGAGGTTGCAGTGAGCCAAGATCACGCCACTGCATTCCAGCCTGGCGGCAGAGTGAGACTGTCTCAAAGAAAAAAAAAAAAAGAAAGAAAGAAAATAAAAGAAAAAAAAGAAAGACTATTGCTATAGAGAGAAAGCTCCAATATCAGATATCTGCAAGAGGCTCAGGAATCAAACACACAGGCCGGCCGGGTGCGGTGGCTCACGCCTGTAATCCCAGCACTTTGGGAGGCAGAGGCGGATGGATCACTTGAAGACAGGAGTTGGAGACCAGCCTGGCCAACATGGTGAAACCCTGTCTCTACTAAAAATACAAAATTTGCCAGGCATGGTGGCGTGCACATGCAATCCCAGCAACTAGGGAGGCTGAGGCAGGAGAACCGCTTAAACCCAAGAGGCAGAGGTTGCAGTGAGTCGAGATTGTGCCAGTGCACTTCAGCCTGCGTGACAGAGCGAGACTCTATCTCAGAAAAAAAAAATAAAATAAAAATAAAATGAAAATAAATTAAAAAAAATAATCAAACAGAGGCCCAAGAACCAAACAGAGGTTGGGTGCGGTGGCTCACACTTGTAATCCCAGCACTTTAGGAGGCCGAGGAGGGTGGATGATAACTCGAAGCCAAGAGTTTGAGACCAGCCTGGCCAACATGGCAAAACCCTGTCTCTAATTTAAAAAAAAAAAAAAAAAAAAATGCGGCCGGGCGCGGTGGCTCATGACTGTAATCCCAGCACTTTGGGAGGCTGAGGCAGGCCGGTCACGAGTTCAGGAGATGGAGACCATCCTGGCCAACATGGTGAAACCCCATCTCTACTAAAAATACAAAAAAATTAGCTGGGCGTGGTGGCGCATGCCTGTAATTCCAGCTACTCGGGAGGCTGAGGCAGGAGAATGGCTTGAACCAGGCAGTTAGAGGTTGCACTGGGCCGAGATGGCGCCACTGCACTCCAGCCTGGCGACAGAGTGAGACTCCGTCTCAAAAAAAAAAAAGAATCCAACAGAAAATGGGTCTTCTTTTATATGATAAAGGATGGGCAAGCAGAAATAAGCAGACTCTTTGGAAGGGAACCTGGACGAGCAAGGGAAAATGAGCAGTGTAGCCCAACAGGACAGTATCCTACTGTGGTCAGCCGGTTCTCAAAAGAAACTGATCAGAGGAGGCATATTCCACTGCTTTAGTGCCTGCCTGCTCAGATCTGGGGGTAAGCAAGAGTTGAGGGGCCCATAAGGGAAGAGAGAAGTCTGAATAAAGTTTGGTCAAGACAAAGCAGAAGGTAAGACATGAGCAATTGGGAACAGTTCGTCAGTTTTTACCAAATGAAAGCACATTGTGTCTTTGATAGCACTAGGTTGTGGGTTTAAGAGAACACACATCATTCTGGAGGGTAACGAGTTAATCTACAGATCACTGAAACAGAGAGCCAACCACATTTTGAGACAGAAAATCTGGAACTACTTCACTCCACTTGTTGCTAGTCAAAGAAAATAAAGTAATAATCCATCCCAACAGTGGAGGGAAACGAAAGGGAAAAGGGGGAAGAAAAAAAAAAAAGGAGAAATGCAATTTCCCATACCCATTCAAGCTATCTTTGGGTCCTGAACCACTAATGTTCCTCCTACCCCAGTTTCCAACCTAGCCAAACAGGGCTCCACCTAACAAATGCAAAAATTTACTAAATTTGCAAATCCCAACCCCCAAAGAATCACTTTCCTGTTGGACACCTAGAGGATATAAGGCAGGAGTCAAATCTCACACCCACCACAAAAAGTTGAGTAGACTTCACAGGGATGGATGCTTGGATACGAATCAGTAAAATATGATTAAAACTCAACCTAAACACTTCTCCAGGTGATGTGGCCAAATTGTGGCATACTGGGGATTCAGTGGTCAACTGAATAACCCCGAGGTTCAGATTTTGGAGGGGAACCTGCTTTTAAAGAGCAAAACATGATCCTTACCATGTTCTGCAAGTGCAGTCAACACATGCCTATCGGGCGCTACTGGGATGCCAAGGAAGGTGATGGGAATTCAGAGATTAACCAAGCCAGTTCCTTCCCCTTCAGGAAAAGCCTCAATTCAGGGAGGAAACCGAAACCTAAAAGCCCCAGAACATCCTCTGATGTGGCAAGTGTTCAAGGAGCTGCGGTTAGCGCGGAGGGGTCCCGCGAGCCTGGATGACAGCAAGCCGCCCACCAAGGTCTGGGGAAAAAATCTCCTTCTAACTAAAAAAAAGGGACCCGAGTCTCGCCTGTCCGGCGCCGGGGTGGCAAGTTAGTGAAGAAACCCACGAGAGTGAGATCCCAATCTACGACTGCCCCTCCCAGGTCCTCAATCCCGGGAGCCTGCTCCCATCCTACGGATCGCCTACCCCAGGAGACCCATGTCTTCTTCCTCCGCCTCGGGGAGTCAGTCCCGGGCGCCCCATGCCGCAGGCCCTCCTGGGAACCCCCGCCGCAGGACTCCCTCCCCCGCCTCGGGTCTTCCCTCCCTCGGCGCCCCCAGCGCAGGTCCGCCCTCCCGGGTGCCTCCCGCCGCAAGGCTCGCTCCTCGGCCTGGGTTCTGTGGTGGGGCCCCCTCCCCCGCGCCCCAGGTCGCCGCCCCTCGCCCCTCAGCCCCTCCGGAGCCGCTACCTCGGATGTTCTTCAGCAGCACCGGCTCTTCAAAGCCACCGCGCCTGAGGAAGGAGCACACCTGCTCCGGACCCCATGTCTTGTAGTCGGGATGGAGTTCCAGGCCCGGGGACCAGTCTGCCTCTGCGGAAGGGGTGCTTGAGGGGGTTCTCGGGCTGTCATCGCAACGGGGCCGCTTGGAGGGCTGCTCGGAGTCGGCTCGCTGCATGGCTACACCTGGCGTCCGGCACAGCAGTCAAGAACCTCGGCGCCGGACCCGCGCGCAGGCGCACTGACAGCAGGGCCCTGGCGGGGAGTCCAAGGAGTATTGGCAGCCTATTGGCCTCCTGCGCAGGCTCACTGACAGTTGAGCCCTTCGGGCAGGGCAGCCTAGCGGCTCTTGCCTTGGGTTCCCTGCGCAGGCGCAGTGGCAGTCCAGTCGTCAAATCAATCCCGCCAGGACGCTGGACGTGAACGCGAAAGGGCGTGGCTAGAAGCAGAACTGAGGGCAGTGCTGGTGGAAGGAGGGAGGAAAGAGCGCGCCTGGCACCGCACCCCCAATTAGGGGCTCATCTAGTGAATTGGGGGTATTCTTCGAATGAGTACACTACCCGCCGCACCTTAGCCGGGTTTCAGATGCCCCAAACTTAAAAGAAACCTAAAAGGCCGTCAGGCTGCCAGCACCTTCCCAGTGAAGACAGAAACAGTCAAGGTGCTGAACTGGAAGAACCCGGAATGATTTCAAATGTGACTTAAGGGTGTCTTCATTCCACAGTATTGCTGGTCAACTAGAGGGCCCTGGGATACCTGTTGTCTGGTGTCCACACAGGTGGGGACTTCGGACTTCTTTCCAACTGGAGACAGAGCCCTCCATCCCAACTGCATTCCCAGAGGAAGGAAAGTGGCCAATCTGATTACTTAAAATTTAACTTCTGAGGACTTTTACTGCCTGGTTGTAACGGCATGTGAAAATGGCAGGCATTTTCCCATCACTTAACCCCTCTGCGGCAGGGCTCAAACTTCTCTATAAATACTGGTCCATTCAATTGCCTGGTAAAAGGACATATCACTATTACTGCTAATAAAGCCAACACACCTTCCCAGCAACCAAGCCATAGACCTGTTTAGGGGGTCAAGGACGAATGAGGCGGATTAGCTTATCATCAAGCAGTATGAACTAGTGGTCTACTGGTGAGCCAAAATATTATTTGCAAACAGAGCTTTACTGTGTGCCAGGCACGGTTCTAAGGGCTTTACAAATATAAAATAATTTTATATTTATACATAATAATGAATTAAATACATTCATTAAATTAAATATTAAATAATTTTTATAACTTCTAAGGGTTTTACAAATATTGTAAAGTTCTAAGGGCTTTACACATATTACTTCATTTAATTATCACAATTACCTTAGGATGTAGGAAAAAGTAATTTGCCGCAGGTCTTTTTTTTTTTTTGAGACGGAGTCTTGCTCTGTTTTCCAAGTTGGAGTGCAGTGGCGTGATCTCAGCTCACTGCAACCTCTGCCTCCCGCGTTCAAGTGATTCTCATGCCTCAGACTCCCAAGTAGCTGGGACTACAGGCGCCTGCCACCACACCTGATAATTTTTGTATTTACTTTAGTAGAGACAGGATTTCACCATGTTGGCCAGGCTGGTCTTGAACTCCTGACCTCAGGTGATTCCCACGCCTCAGCCTCCCAAAGTGCTGGGATTACACAGCGATGCCCGGCTGCCCAAGGTCTTACAGCTAGGAAATGATAAAGCCTGTATTCAAACCCAAGAGATACAACCTGGTTCCAAAGTCCATGGTCTTGATAACTTGCCAAATACTGCTTGTTAAAGGGGGTTTAGGGCTGGGTGCAGTGGCTCATGCCTGTAATCCCAGCACTTTGGGAAGCCAAGGCAGGTGGATCACTTGAGGCCAGGAGTTCAAGGCCAACCTGGCCAACATGGTGAAACCCCATCTCTACTAAAATACAAAAATTAGCCAGGCCTGGCGGCGCATGCCTGTAATCCCAGCTACTCAGGAGGCTGGGGCACAAGAATCACTCAAATGTGGGAGGTGTAGGTTGCAGTGAGCCAAGATCTTCCCACTGCACTCCAGCCTGGGCAACAGAGCAAGACTCTGTTTCAAAAATAATAATAATAAAAATAAATAAATGAAGGGGGTTTTGATATAAAACTATTTTCTATTATTTAACTCACAATTTTCAATTGCTCCCTTTTCCTGCAGACCCATGGAGGAAAGTATAAAGGTGTTCCTGCCAGGCGCAGTGGCTCACGCCTATAATCCCAGCACTTTGGGAGGCCGAGGCGGGTGGATCACCTGAGGTCAGGAGTTCGAGACCTGCCTGGCCAACATGGCAAAACCCTGTCTCTACTAAAATTACAAAAATTAGCCAGGTGACCAGGCGCAGTAGCTCACACCTGTAATCCTAGCACTTTGGGAGGCCGAGGTGGGTGGATCACAAGGTCAGGAGTTCAAGACCAGTCTGGCCAACATGATGAAACCCCATCTCTACTAAAAATACAAAACAATTAGCCGGGTGTCGTAGCAGGCGCCTGTAATCCCAGCTACTCAAGAGGCTGAGGCAAAGAATTGCTTGAACCTGGGAGGCAGAGGTTGCAGTGAGCTTAGATCGTGCCACTGCACTCCAGCCTGGGCAACAGAGCAAGACTCCGTCTCAAAAAAAAAAAAAAAAAATTAGCCAGGCGGTGGCAGCCACCTGTAATCCCAGCTACTCAGGAGGCTGAGGCAGGAGAATCGCTTGAACCTGGGAGGTGGAGGTTGCAGTGAGCCATAGCCTGGGAGACAAAAGTGAAACTCCATCTCAAAAAAAAAAAAGAGGTGTTTTCCATCTGCACACAAGGCCAGGCCCCCAAAAAACATGCCCTCAAACACTAGAGAACTTTGTGAAAAGACCTGACAGTTGCCAAGACTTGTGAAACCAAAACGGGGTAAGAAAACAAATAGCATATGTATGAAAGACTTAATCTCCAGTCAGAAATGGCTGATTTAAAAACTATGTTTATAAGACTTGTGGGGAAACCTGCCCTGACATCAAGGTTTCCTGGACAATAGAAGGTGTTATAGCAGGGTTTTTAGTTTAATCAACTGTGTTTGTTCAAGGCAGTTGCTTTTAAGAATTTTTATTTTTTAATTTCATTTTATTTTTTTTAGATTTAAATTTTAATTTTAAATTTTTTTGAGACAGAGTCTTGCTCTGTGGCTCAGGGTGGAGTGCACTGGGCTCACTGCAAACCTCTGCCTCTTGGGTTCAAGCGATTCTCCTGCCTCAGCCTCCTGAGTAGCTGGGATTATAGGCACCTGCCACGACGCCCAACTAATTTTTTTGTATTTTTAGTAGAGACGAGGTTTCACCATTTTGGCCAGGCTGGCTTTGAACTCCTGACCTCAAGTGATCAGCCTGCCTTGGCTCCCCAAAGTGCTAGGATTACAGGCATGGGCCACTGCACCCATCCAGAACTTTTATTTTCCTGTTTTGTTTGTTAAAAAGTATAATTTATTGCCATACTTATTATATTTTCCCTAATTCCCTACTTTCAAGGGGCCTTTGATCTTGCACTAGGTCATTAGTTACTTGTTCAGGGTCAACATGGCTGGTAAGAGACAGAGAAAGGATTCAAAGGCAGTGCTCCCTCACTCCAAAGTATAGGCTCTTTCTAGTTTGCCACTTCATTTAACTCCTCTTACAGTCCCAGCAATCCTTTTCCATCATCATTCCACAGCCTGGGAACCAACACCCGCTAGACACAGGCCCTGGACTCTGGCCATAGTGAGAGAAATGACTGTTCAAACTGTCCTCTTCTAAAGTCAATCTCAGTATGGTTAGGACTAGAAAAAACAATAAGATCAATTAATTTAAGGCCCACTGCCCAATGACCTTGAATAACCCCAGCAAGCCTTCCCTGACCTTCTCTGTCTACCTTCCACCCAGCCAGGCAAGCTGGGCAATTTTATTTCTGGCAGCATTCACCTGTGGTTTTTACATCTCTTCACAGCTTCCTTTTCAACCAGTGTTGCTGGTTCTCAATGCCAGCTGCCACCATCCCTGCATCTCTGTTTTACTGCCTTTTATCATTTACTGAACTTAGCCTCCTCAAGACTTTTTTTCCCATCTGCCCAAATTGCAAAGTTGAACCAAAAAAATTTTTTTTAAGTATTGATTTTCTTACCTGTTAAAAATAATGCTCAAGTGGGCCAGGCGCAGTGGCTCACGCCTGTAATCCCAGCACTTTGGGAGGCTGAGGCGGGCGGATCACCTGTGGTCAGGAGTTCAAAACCAGCCTGGCTAACACGGTGAAACACCATCTCTACTAAAAATACAAAAATTAGCCAGGTGCACGTCTGTAATCCCAGCTACTCAGGAGACTGAGGCAGGAGAATCACTTGAACCCGGAAGGCGGAGGGGTTGCAGTGAGCCAAGATCATTCCACTGTACTCCAGCCTGGGCGCTGTACTCCAGCCAGGGCGAGACTCCATCTCAAAAAATAAAATAAAATAAAATAAGTAATGCTCAGGAAAGAAAACTTGAACCGGGTGCAGTGGCTCTTGCCTGTAATCCTAGCACCTTGGGAGGGCGTGGTGGGTGGGTCCCTTGAGCTCAGGAGTTTGAGACCAGCCTGGACAATGTGACAAAACTCTGTCTCTATTAAAAATATAATAAAAAAAAATTAGCTGTGTGTGGTGGCTTGTGCCTGTAATCCCAGCCACTAGGGAAGCTGAGGTGGGAAGATCATGTGAGTCTGGGAAGTTGACGCTGCAATGAGCTGAGATCAAGCCACTGCACTCTAGCCTGGGCAAAGGAAGTAAGACCCTACCTCAAAGAAAAAAAAAAAGAAATAAAGAAGACTAGGCGAGGTGTGGTGGCACATGCCTATAATCCCAGCACTTTGAAAGGCTGAGGTGAGAGGATTGCATGAGGCCAGGAGACGGAGAGCAGCCTGGTCAACATAGCAAGACACTGTCTCTATAAAAAATAAAAATAAAAAAATAAAAAAGGCCGGGCCTGGTGGCTCATACCTGTAATGCCAGCACTTTGGGAGGCCAAGGTGGGCAGATCACTTCAGCTCAGGAGTTTGAGACCAACCTGAGCAACAGAGTGAGAACCCGTCTCTACAAAAAATACAAAAATTAGCTTGGCATGGTGACGTATGCCTGTAGTCCCAACTACTCAGGAGGCTGAGGTGGGAGGATCACCTGAGCCTGGAGAGGTTGAGGCTACAATGAGCCATGATTATGCCACTACACTCCAGCCTGGGCGACAGGGTGAGATCCTTTCTCAAAATAATAGTAATAATAATAAAATTAAAAAGAGAGAGAAAAAAGGAAACAGAGCCAGGCATGGTGGCTGGCTCCTGTAATCCCAGCTACTCAGGAGGCTGAGGCAGGAGGATCACTTGAGTGCAGGAGGTCAAGGCTGCAGTGAGCTATGATTGTGCCACGGCACTCCAGCTTGGGTGAAAGAGTAAGACCTTATCTCAAAAAAATAAAAAATAAATTAAAAAGAAAGAAACCTTAGAAAACAAATACACAAAATATACACACACATACAGAGCCAAAGGTCACCTTTTAGTGTGTTCGCTATCAGTCTTTTTGTGTTCATAGATGTAGAAACATATATTCTAGTTGAGATGGGTAGGAGACTGGCAATGAGTAATAATAATATAAATAATAATAAACTTAGATTATATGGTAGAAGTTAGTGCTATGGAAAATAAAAACAGAGCAAGGTAAGAGCTTAGGAGTAGAGGAGTGGGTGAGCACAGTGGCTCACACCTGTAATCCTAGCACTTTGTGAGGTCAAGGTGGGAGGATCATTTGAGTCCAGGAGTTTGAGACTAGCCTGGGCAACTTGGTAAAACCCTGTCTCTACAAAAAATACAAAAATAAGCCGGGCGTAGTGGTGCCTGCTTCTAGTCTCAGCTACTCCGGAGGCTGAGGTGGGAGAATCATCTGAGCCTGGGAGGCAGAGGTTGCAGTGAGCCCAGATTGCACCACTGCACTCCAGCCTGGGCGACAGAGTGAGACCCTGTCTCAAAAAAAAAAGAAAAAGAAAAAGAAAGAAAGACAGAAAGAGGCCGGGCACAGTGGCTTACGCCTGTAATCCTAGCACTTGAACCTGGGAAGCAGAGGTTGCAGTGAGCCAAGATCACACCACTGCACTCTAGCTCTGGGCGACAGAGCAAGACTCCGTTGAAAGAAAAGAAAAGAAAAGAAAGAGAAAGAGAAAGAAAAGAGGAGTAGAGAGGAGGATAGGGTCACCGTCACCATTTTGGATAGAGTTTCAGGATAGGTCTTTGAGAAGGTGACATTTGAGCAGAGAGTTGAAGGAAATGAAAGAGTCAGCTTTGCAGATGTCTGGAAGAAAAGCACTGCAGAAAAGGGAAAGAGGAAGTCCAAAGGTCCTGAAGCAGAAGCATGCCTGGATTTGAGCAATACCAAGCAGGCCATTGTGGATGGGGCAGAGTGAGTAAAATGGGAAGTGGTAAGAGATGAGGTCAAACAATGGGGCCAAAGAGCTCTCAAGTCCCATCCTTAGGACTCCACATCTAGAGGTGAGAGAAAGCCTCCGCTCCTCCAGTTCCAGCGGAAAAATTGCAAGGGAATGACTTCAACAAGTTCATTTCAGCATCCATTGCTGGACCAGTCACTGTGGACAAGGTCATAAAATGATTGACCAAATCAGGTCGCATGTTTACCCTTTGGGTTACAGGGAAAAGACTACTCCTAGGAGGAAAGGAATTGGTTTCGGACAAAGTTCCCAGGTTTTTTTTTTTTTTTTTTTTTTGAGATGGAGTCTTGCTCTGTCGCCCAGGCTGGAGTGCAGTGGCGCGATCTCAGCTCACTGCAAGCTCCGCCTCCCAGGTTCACGCCATTCTCCTGCCTCAGCCTCCCGAGCAGCTGGGACTACAGGCTCCCACCACCATGCCTGGCTAATTTTTTGTATTTTTAGTAGAGACGGGGTTTCACTGTGTTAGCCAGGATGGTCTTGATCTCCTGACCTTGTGATCTGCCCGCCTCGGCCTCCCAAAGTGCTGGGATTACAGGCGTGAGCCACCGCGCCCAGCCGTTCCCAGGTATTTTTATACCCATTGAACAGACAAGGAAATGAAGCTCAAAGAGGTAAAATGACTCGTCCAGGGTTACACGCGTGTGTTAATATTAAGTTCTTGGGGTTTCACCAAGATCTGCCTTGAAAACTATTGCTCACCCCGGACGTGGTGGCTTGTGCCAGTAATCCTAGCACTTTGGGAGGCCAAAGTGGGCCGATCCTCTGAGGTCAGGAGTTCGAGACCAGCCCGGCCAACATGGTAAAACCCTGTCTCTACTAAAAATACAAAAATTAGCCAGGCATGGTGGCACAGGCTTGTAATCCCAGCTACTCAGAAGGCTGAGGCAGGAGTATTGCTTGAACCTGGGAGGCGAAGGTTGCAGTGAGCTGAGATTGTGCCACTGCACTCTGCCCTTGGTGACAGAGTGAGACTCCTTCTCAATAAAACAAAACAAAAGAAAGGAAACAAAAAAACCACTATTTCTCTTTTCTGCAACTCGAGCTGAGTACTGTTGCTTTTAAATTGTTTCAGGGAGAGAAGCCATCTCATCCTATAGAGTGTATTGTGACTCCTCGAGAGTATCTCAGTGCTTGGGGTGGGAGTGACTGTGTTATTTGGAGTTTGGGATGCTCAAACACACAAGGGAGTGGCCAGACTTCCCTTAGGAGCCTAGGGTATCCTTGGGTAAAAATAAGTCATGGATCTTTCAATTAATTAATTTATTTATTTATTTGAGACAGGATCTCACTCTGTTGCCCCAGCTGGAGTGCAGTGGTGTGAACGCAGCTCACTGCAACCTCAACCTCCTAAGGCTCAAGTGATCCGCCTACCTCAGTCTTCTGAGTAGCTGAGACCACAGGCACACACCACCTCACCCAGCTAATTTTTACAAATTTTTTGTAGAGGCGGCGTCTCACTTTGTTGCCCAGGCTGGTCTTAAACTCCCAAGCTAAAGCAATCCTCCTGCTTCACCCTCTCAAAGTGCTGGAATTGCAAGCATGAGCCACCATGCCTGGCCTAGATCCTTTTAAAAGTCATTGCTAAGAGTCATTTACAACTCATATTTCAAACATAGCACAGATTCCTAAACTCATATGGTAATTGCATCAGAGAGTCTTTTTTTTTTTTTTTTTTTTTTTTTTGAGACAGAGTCTTGCTCTGTTGCCCAGGCTGGAGTGCAGTGATGTGATCTCAGCTCACTGCAACCTCCGCCTCCTGGGTTCAAGCAATTCTACTGCTTCAGCCTCCCAGGTAGCTGGGATTACAGACGCACGTCACCATGCTCATTTTTGTACTTTTAGTAGAGATAGAGTTTCACCATGTTGGCCAGGTTAGTCTTGAACTCGTGACCTTAGGTGATCTGCCCACCTCAGCCTCCCAAAGTGGTGGGATTACAGGCGTGACCCATCGCGCCTGGCCTGAGCCACTGTGCCTAGCCAGTGAGTCTTAATCCCACATAAATTTGCTTGAGATCCCCTGTGTTACAGCAAAAGGGGAATTTGCCATCCTAAAACCATTAGAAGAGGTTTATAAAGAAGCAATCACTATGGAAAGACCTTAGGCCTTTGATGAGAATATTCAGCCATTTGATCAACCAACCAAAAAGTCTACCCTATCTTTGTACTTCTATGGCAGGAAAATACGGTCTGGAGGCAGGGAACATAAGGCTGATTCACACTTCAGCTATCACAGGAAATATCCTCTCCATACGGCGTACGCCGAGTCGTACATCAAGTATATGACTTTGTAACTTTACTTCATCCTCTTCATTTACATAGGGCATACACCAAGTGACCAGTGGAAACCCCTAGAGGGTATTTAAACCCCCACAAATTTTTTTTTTTTTTTTTTTTTGAGATGAAGACACTCTTGTCCCCCAGGCTGGAGTGCAATGGCACGATCTCGGCTCACTGCAACCTCCGCCTCCCGGGTTCAAGGGATTCTCCTGCCTCAGCCTCCCGAGTAGCTGGAATTACAGGCACATGCCACCACACCTGGCTAATTTTTTGTATTTTTAGTAGAAATGGGGTTTCACCATGTTGGCCAGAATGGTCTCAAACTCCTGACCTCAGGTGATCCACCCACCTCGGCCTCCTAAAGTGCTGGGATTACAGGTGTGAGCCACCGCGCCCGGCCTAAACCCCCACAAATTCCGTAATGGGGCCTTTCATCCTCTATGCCTGGGCCACTCTCACACTGGGTAGTGTACTTTCATTTTCAGTAAATCTCTTCATTCCTTCCTCGCTTTGTTTGTGTGTTTTGTCCAATACTCTGTTCAAGACGCCAAGAAACTGGACACTCTCCACCAGTAACACTTCCAACTACATGAGCCAGTAAAATTTCCTTCATTTGAAGCCAGCATTATTTGAATTTTCTCTTGTTTGTATGTATGTTGAATTTTTAGATTTTTTTTTCTCCTTTGTAACTGACAGCATCCCTGAAACACTTTGCAACTCCAACATCTGACACTCAGCTCCAGGTACCCAGGTTATCTGGCTGGTTTTCCCCTTGTAGTGACACTTGTATGCAGTCCAGTCTACTCCAGTTCCTCATCATCTCATGTCCTACTGTCTCTAGTGAATAGCACTGTCCATCAGCCAAGTTCACAAAGATCCTTTCCTCTGAGAAATTCCTTGTTTCTCCCTGAGTGAACCCACAGCATTATGGACTGAACTGTGACCTCCCTGTCCCCTGCATTCATATGCTGAAGCCACAGACCTCAATGTCACTATATTTGGAGACAAGGCCTGTAAGGAGGTAATTAAGGTTAAATGAGACCAATAGGGTAGGATTCTGGTAGAAGCAGTGTCCTTATAAGATGAACGGACACCAGAGATCTTTCTTTTCCTGCTCACACACCAAAGAGAGGCCATGGGAGGACACGGCAAGAAGGCAGCCTTCTGCAAATCAGGAAGAGAGACCTCACCAGGAACCAGCCCTGCTGGTCCCCGATCTTGTAATTCCAGCCTCCAGAACTGTGAGAAAATACATTCCTCTTGTTTGAGCTGGTATCAACCACAGGTTCTTCAACTTTTGTGTAATAAAAACTGACAGGCAGCAGAGCAAATTTCCCAGACAAGGTGTTCTTAGGCGCTTTTTTTCTTTTTCTTTTCTTTTTTTTTTTTTTTTCCAAGAAGGAGTTTCATTCTTGTTGCCCAGGCTGGAGTGCAATGGTGTGATCTCAGCTCACTGTAACTTCTGCCTCCCAGGTTCAAGTGATTCTCCTACCTCAGTCTCCCAAGTAGCTGGGATAACAGGCATGCACCACCATGCCCAGCTAATTTTTTGTATTGTTAGTAGAGACGGGGTTTCACCATGTTGGTCAGACTGCTCTCAAACTCCCGACCTCAGGTGGTCCACCCACCTCGGCCTCCCAAAGTACTGGGATTAGAGACATGAGCCACTGTGCCCGGCCTAGGGGCTTATTTTTGAACACAGAGAAGACAGCACAAGAGAGAGAATTCTCTGAATGGTTCCCCAAAGAGAGTCAGGAGAGTAATTTTTTGTTGTTGTTTTTTGAGATAGAGTCTTGCTCTGTTGCCCAGGCTGGAGTGCAGTGGTGACATCTCAGCTCACTGCAACCTCTGCTTCCCAGGTTCAAGCAATTCTCCTGCCTCAGCCACCTGAGTAGATGGGACTATAGGTGCATGCCACCACGCCCAACTAATTTTTGTTATTTTTAGTAGAGACGAGGTTTCATCATATTGGTTAGGCTGGTCACAAAATCCTGACCTCAAGTGATCTGTCCGCCTCAGCCACCCAAAGTGCTGGGATTACAGGTGTCAGCCACCGTGCCCGGCTAGGAGAGTAATTTTAAAGTGGCAAAAAGCAGGAAGGGAGTGACATTTACACATGTAGAGGCAGAGAACTAGGGCACCTAAGCAGTGCTGGGAACAGGCCCCCAAAATCTGGCCATAAACTGGCCCCAAAACTGGCCACAAACAAAAATCTCTGCAGCACTGTGACATGTTCATGATGGCCATGATGCCCACGCTAGAAGGTTGTGGGTTTACTGGAATGAGGGCAAGGAACACCTGGCCCACCCAGGGCAGAAAACCGCCTAAAAGTGTTCTTAAACCACAAACAATAGCATGAGCAATCTGTGCCTTAAGGATATGCTCCTGCTGCAGATAACTAGCCAAACCCATCCCTTTATTTCCCATAAGGAATACTTTTAGTTAATCTATAATCTACAGAAACAATGCTTATCACTGGCTTGCTGTCAAAAAATACGTGGGTAAATCTCTGTTCAAGGCTCTCAGCTCTGAAGGCTGTGAGACCCCTGATTTCCCACTCCACACCTCTATATTTCTGTGTGTGTGTCTTTAATTCCTCTAGCGCCACTGGGTTAGGGTCTCCACCACTAAGCTGGTCTCGGCAAAGCAGTTCGGTTACACGCTTCTTCCTGCATCGCATGTCTCATTAGCATGTTAAACCTTCACCCCTGGGTGTAATTTTTCCTATTATCATGATGCTAGGATTAAAGATTGGTCATTCTCCTGGCCTTGTGTGTATGCGGGTGGTGGGGTTAGTTTTCTTGAGCAAGATTTACGGAGGAATGCTTCTTATCTTGGTTTCTTCAGATAGCTTGCAGCAGCTGCAAGATTTTGATCACAGGTAAGGTGCCAGGGTGGTGGTGGTACAAGGTCTGGTAGTTAGTAGGTATGTCTAGAGGAACGCAGGAATGCATTAGTGGGGGTGGCACAATAGGAGACACACCGAGGGCCATCCCTACCCCATCTCAAAACCACCCAATCTGTGATATTTTGTTATGGTGGTCCTAACAGATGAATAATATGTATACTAACATGTGTGTGCTATGCAATGTCCACTCCTGAGTTGATGCTTTAAAGTTGGACATTTTGACTCGGTGGTTCCCAAATTTTGGGCCCCAGGCTTCTGAGACATTATGGAGCTCATTGTTACCAGGAGCCCCTGTATCTTTAAGGATCTGATGCAGGTTGGGTGCAGTGGCTGACACCTGCAACCCCAGCACTTTGGAAGCCTAAGCCAGGTGGATTGCTGGGAGCCCGAGGCAGGTGGATTGCCAGGAGTTAGAGACCAGCCTGGCCAGCATGGTGAAACCCCATCTCTACTAAAAATATAAAAATTAGTTGGGCATGGTGGTGCATGCTTGTAATCCCAGCTATTCCGGAGGCTGAGGCACAAGAATCGCTTAAACCTGGGAGGCAGAGGTTGCAGTGAGCCAAGATCTCATCACTGCACTCCAGCCTGGTGACAGAATGAGATGCTGTCATAAAAAAAAAAAAAGATATAAAAAGATATGATCCAAAATAAAGTCCCACACATACTTATCTATTTCTTCATGCTAAGTGTGCTATTATTATTAACAATATACACATTGATCCAAGTGTTAAGGAAGGCTTTGATCACTTTCTAACATTCCTTTCTCAAAGATAAATATGTTGCTTGCATGGTGATCCTTACTTTGGCCCCTGTCCCAAGACCTGAAGTCGTTCATTGCTTGGGACCTGGTTATCACTGTGATTCAGAAGCAAAGGAAGAGTAGTTTCAGAATTTCTCTAATTCTAGCTCTGATCCTTATTTAGAGAGAGAAATAAAGAATTTCTCCAATTCCTTAAAACTAGTAACCTAGGTGGGACTGGAAGATTGATCTTTGAAGCTGCATTTGTGTAACGTGCATATTGTGTTTACCTATATTGTGACTTGGAGTAGGCCAGTAAACATAGTAATGTTTAAGATGATCTTATTCACAGTTTTTACAAGACTGAGAACACCTTGGTTATTATTCACATTAAAGAGGAGTAGGCCAGGTGCAGTGGCCCATACCTGTAATCCCAGCATTTTGGGAGGCCGAGGCGGGCAGATCACGAAGTCAGGAGTTCGAGACCAGCCTGGCCAATGTGGTGAAACCCCATCTCTACTAAAAATACAAAAAAAAAAAAAAAAGCCGGGCATGGTGGTGTGTGCCTGTAGTCCCAGCTACTCGGGAGGCTGAGGCAGGAGAATCGCTTGAACCTGGGAGGCAAAGGTTGCAGTAAGCCAAGATTGCACCATTGCACTCCAGCCTGGCCAACAGAGCAAGACCCTGTCTGGAAAAAAAAAAAAAGGAGTATTATTTTCAGTTTGGGTGGCTGCAGAGAAGTGAAGTTTCCCCTAGCAAGCATGCTCTGAGTGTCAGGGAGGAAACTGGCACTAGATTCTGAGGGAGAGATCAGGTCTTCTTTAGGGGAAATACCCTTTTCCTTGGGCAAGAGGTTAAGGTGGCACTGAGCCTTCGGGGTGTGGGTAGAAGCTGGTGCTAAGCCTCTGAGGTGGAAAGCTTAGGGAGGTCACAGTAAAGGTGAGGAGTTGGGGGTTCCCAGAAGACGATTAGGGAGAGAAGGTGTGGAAGACAAGGAGCAGCAAGGAGAGAGCCATAAGATTGTACAAAGGGAGAAGATTCACTGGAACACATTCTCCACCCCTAGAAAGGTTTGTTGTGATAAAAATCTTTCAACAAGCTGAGTTTCTTCTGTGTGATAGGGGTGAGAAGGAAGATTTACTCCAAAACAGAGATAACAAATGAGGATGTTTTCCAGGACAAAGGAAGACAAGCTTGAGAAAGAAAGAAGACAGCCTGGGAATTCCCAAAATATGGGGGATACTTATAGAAATCTGAGTCAGCCCAAGACTGTTATCAAAAGACACAGTGTAGGCCGTGTGCAATGGTTCACGCCTGTAATCCCAGCACTTCGAGAATCCGAGGTAGGAGGATTCCTTGACCCCAGGAGTTTGGAGACCAGCCCGGGCTACATAAGGAGACCCTGTCTCTACAAAAAATAAAATTAGACAGGTGTGGTGGTGCATGCCTGTGGTCCCAGCTACTCAGGAGGCTGAGGTGGGAGGATCACTTGAGCCCAGGGGGTTGAGGCTGCAGTAGGCTATGATTGCACTACTGCACACTGGCCTGGGTGCCAGAGTGAAACGCTGTCTCAAAAAAAAAAAAAAAAAAAAAAAAAAAAAGTGGGCCTGTGGAACCACAGTGCTTGGTTTTGAATCCTAATGTGAACTTGGGCAAGTTACTTAAAAACTCTTGAGCTTTAATTTCTTCATCTGTAAAATGGAAATAATGGCTATATTATAGAGTGTTATGAGAATTGAGCCTGGTACATAGAAAATGCTGAATACGTGTGAGATATATTTATTATAAAAAGTATGCTTGCGGCCAGGTGTGGTGGCTCACGCCTGTAATCCCAGCACTTTGAGAGGCTGAGGTGGGTGGATCACTTGACGTCAGGGGTTCCAGACCAGCCTGGCCAACATGGTGAAACCCCATTTTACCAAAAATACGAAAATTAGCCAGGCATAGTGTTGCACATCTATAATCCCAGCTACTCGGGAGGCTGACTCAGAAGAATTCCTTGAACCTGGGAGGCAGAGGTTGCAGTGAGCCAAGATAGTGCCACTGCACTCTGGCCTGGGCAACACAGTGAGATTCTGTCTGAAAAAATAAAAAGTATGATTGGACCTCCTTCTTAAATTCATTAATTTAACAAATATCAAGTCCATATTTAATTATTTAATCTATGCATCAGTCTATACCCTGGGAAAACCACATTAAAAAAATGCTGCCTACATGGAGCTCATATTCTAGTGGGGGAGTCAGCTAGTATACGAGTACATAATAAGTGCTAGGAAGAAAAATACAACAGGATAGGAGTGTAGGGAAGGCTGAATTGGTCTAGGAAATGTGACCTGACACTTGAGCACAAATAGCTTTTTTTTTTTTTTTTTTTTTTTTTGTGAGACAGAGTCTCACTCCATCACCAGGCTAGAGTGCAGTGGTGCAATCTTGGCTCACTACAACCTCTGCCTCCCAGGTTCAGGTGATTCTCCTATCTCAGCCTCCCGAGTAGCTGGGACTACAGGTGCATGCCACCACGCCCGGCTAATTTTTTTTTTTTTTTTGTATTTTAGTAGAGACGGGGTTTCACCATGTTGCCCAGGATGGTCTCGATCTCCTGACCTCGTGATCTGCCTGCCTCAGCCTCCCAAAATGCTGGGATTACAGGCGTGAGCCACCATCCCCAGCCAAAAATACCTTTATGTGATGAAATACCTTCAGTATTTTAACAATCCTGTATCATGATGTTATAGATTAGACAAAACCTGATTTTTAACTTTGCAAACCTTAGACTCAGTAAGCAAAATTTATTCCAAATGCCAGTATCTGAAATAAATCCAACCGAAATCCTCCTCACTCTTTTTATCTTTCCTTGTTTGGTAATAAATAATGGGAGAGGCTGGGCATGGTGGCTCATGCCTGTAATCCCAGCACTTTGGGAGGCTGAGGCAGATGGATCACCTGAGGTCAGGAGTTGGAGACCAGCCTGGCCAATCTGGTGAAACCCCGTCTCTACTAAAAATACAAATATTAGCTGGGCACGGTGGTGGGCGCCTATGATCCCAGCTACTCAGGAGGCTGAGGCAGGAGAATCGCTTGAACCTGGGAGACGGAGGTTGCAGTGAGCCAAGATTGTGCCATGGCACTCCAACCTGGGCGACAAGAGCAAAACTCTGTCTCAAAAAAAAATAATAATAAATAATAAGAGATTCATACATTGGAACACAGCATTAAAATTGTCACAGAACGCTGGGCACGGTGGCTCACGCCTGTAATTCCAGCACTTTGGGAGTCCGAGGCAGGCGGATCACCTGAGGTCAGAAGTTTGAGACCAGCCTGACCAACATGGAGAAACCCCGTCTCTAGTAAAATACAAAAAAATTAGCCCGGTGTGGTGGCGCATCCCTATAATCCCAGCTACTCGGGAGGTTGAGGCAGGAGAATCCCTTGAACCTAGGAGGCAGAGGTTGCAATGAGCCGAGATCGTGCCATTGCACTCTAGCCTGGGCAACAAGAGTGAAACTCCATCTCAAAAAAAATAAATTAAAAAAAAAATTGTTGGCCGGGCACAGTGGCTCATGCCTGTAATCCCAGCACTTTGGGAGGCTGAGGCAGTTGGATCACAAGGTCAGGAGATTGAGACCATCCTGGCTAACACGGTGAAACCCCGTCTCTACTAAAAATACAAAAAAAAAAAATTAGTCGGGCGTGGTGGCAGGGCCTGTAGTCCCAGCTACTCGGGAGGCTGAGGCAGGAGAATGGCGTGAACCCGGGAGGCGGAGCTTGCAGTGAGTCGAGATGGTGCCACTGCACACCAGCCTTGTCAAAAGAGCGAGACTGCATCTGAAAAAAAAAAAAAGAATTGTCACTGACGTCTAACGTCTAATTTAGACAATACAAGGATGACCCTGATATATTAAGTGATATGTGTGAACCGTTTTTACATTAAAAATATATAATATATGCATGTTTTTTAAAGTCTGGGAAGATTCACTTCTAAAGATGGCCTTGATGTAGAACAACTAGAACTTCTACACATTGCTGGTTGGAATGCAAAATGGGTAGCCACTTTGGGAAAGAATATGGCAATATCTTATGAAGTTTAACATATACTTACCATTTGACCCATGAACCCAACACATACAAAATTAAAGGGAAATATAAATGTATGATCAGGTCGGGGGCGGTGGCTCATGCTTGTTGTGATCCCAGCACTTTGGGAGGCTGAGGCGGATGGATCACTTGAGGCCAGGAGTTCAAGACCAACCTGGGCAATATGGCATGACTCCGTCTCTACAAAACATACAAAAAATAGCACACACCTGTAGTCCCAGCTACTTGGGAGGCTGAGGTAGGAAGATTGCTTGAGCCCAGGAAGTTGAGGCTGCAGTGAGCCATGATCACACCACTGCACTCCAGTCTGGGCAACAGAGGGAAAAAAATGCTGAAAGACTGCACACAAATATTTATATTGATAGTTATTCATATTAATCAAACCCTGGAAACAACCCAAACATCCATCAACTGGTTACGAAGGAAGATTGCTCAGCAATAGAAAATAAATATTCATACAGGCGACAAAGATGAATCTCAAAAACAATACTAAGTAAAAGAACTAAAGTACAAAAGACTACATACTTTGCATATATAAAAATATTTACATGAAATTTTCAAAAAGGCAAAATCATAGTGACATAAAACAGAGCAACAGTTGCCTGGGCATGTGGCAGGGAGGATGTGGGGAGGGCAGGGAAGGAGATCAAAGGGCATGAGAAAACTGTTTAGAGTGATGGAAATATTCTATATTTTGTGTGTGGTAGTAGTTATACAGCAATACGCATCACTAAAATTCACCAAACTGTACTGAGATTACAGCTGTGAGCCACCACGCCCAGCCTGTTGTATAGTATTTAAATGAAAGGGACATAGAAGAAAATAGTTGTTGAGGTTTTAAGATAATCATTCCTACTTTCTCTGTTACTCTATTTAAAACGATGACGAGAAAATTTTCAGGACTCAGACTCCTGAGTAGCTGCCGTTACAGGCATGCACCAGGCCTGGCTAATTTTTTTTTTTGAGACACTGTTTTGCTCCTGTTGCCCAGGCTGGAGTAGGCAGCAGGATTAATGCACATGCTTGAGCCCACTCACCCAACTCCTGTGATCTTATCAGGAAGCTGCTGATCACCAGTTCCAGGTGTTTCTATCTATCGGGAGACTGTCTTGTCCCCTGGCACTGACTGTGACCAATTATTATTTTAGAGGGACGCTTTTTTTTTTTTTCAGATGGAGTCTCGCCCTGTTGGCCAGGCTGGAGTGCAGTGGCGTGATCGCGGCTGACTGCAACTTCTGCCTCCTGGGTTCCAGTGATTCTCCTGCCTCAGCCTCCATAGTAGCTGGGATTACAGGCATGCGCCACCACGCCCTGCTAATTTTTGTATTTGTACAGCTTCCTGATAAAATCTCAGGAGTTGGGTGAGTGCGCTCAAGCACACGCATTAATCCTCTTAAAACCTCAACAACTATTTTCTTCTATGTCCCTTTCATTTAAATACTATACAACAGTCTGGGCATGGTGGCTCACGCCTGTAATCTCAGCACTTTGGGAGGCGGAGGCAGGCGGATCAACTGAGGTCAGGAGTTTGAGATCAGCCTGACCAACATGGTGAAACCCCGTCTCTACTAAAAATACAAAATTAGCTGGGTGTGGTGATGCATGCCTGTAATCCCAGCGACTCGGGAGGCTAACGCAGGAGAATTGCTTGAATCTGGGAAGCGGAGGTTGCAGTGAGCTGAGATCACACCACTGCACTCTAGCCTGGGTGACAGAGCAAGACTCCGTCTCAAAAAATAAAATAAAATAAAAAATACTATACAACAAAACAAGGACGGAGTGAGACTAAGCACACAATAATTTCAGCTATTTTAAAAGAGCATTAGGCCGGGCGCGGTGGCTCACGCCTGTAATCCCAGCACTTTGGGAGGCCGAGGCGGGCGGATCACGAGGTCAGGAGATCGAGACCATCCTGGCTAACACGGCGAAACCCCGTCTCTACTAAAAATACAAAAAATTAGCCGGGCGTGTTGGCGGGCGCCTGTATTCCCAGCTACTCGGGAGGCTGAGGCAGGAGAATGGCGTGAACCCAGGAGGTGGAGGTTGCAGTGAGCCGAGATCGCGCCACTGCACTCCAGCCTGGGGGACAGAGAAAGACTCCGTCTCAAAAAAAAAAAAAAAAAAAAAAAAAAAAAAAAAAAAAAAAAAAAAAAAAAAAAAAAATAAAAGAGCATTTAGGAAGTGGCAGAATTGAAGTTAATTAAACAAGAGAAAAAAATTTAATAGCCAGGCACGGTGCCTCACGCCTGTAATCCCAACAACAATTTGGGAGGCCAAGACTGGAGGATCACCTGAGGTGAGGAGTTCAAGATCAGCCTGATGAACATAGTGAAACCCTGTCACTACTAAAATACAAAAAATTAGCTGTGCGTGGTGGCCCGCACCAGTAATCCCAGCTACTCAGGAGGCTGAAGCACAAGAGTCACTTGAACCTGGGAGGCAGAGATTGCAGTGAGTCGAGATCGCACCACTATACTCCAACCTAGGCAACAGAACAAGACTCCATCTCAAAAAATAAAAATAAAAAATGTAAAGAAGAAAAATTTAAGTAAATTAAAAAAGAAAAAAGAGCATCATTTCTCATTTCCAAGATTGGTTTCTAGATACAGTAATTAGGCAACTTTCACCACTAGAATCTTTAAACCCGTGCAACACTTGTACATATATTGATTTTAAGTACACAAATGAAGGCCCAACGGTGAGAGAAGGCTTAGGATAAAAAATCACTAGAAAGTCTCAGTTTTTTTATTACTACTTAACCACTTAATTTTAATAATGGTAAACACAGGCCAGGCGCAGTGGCTTATAACCTGTAATCCCAGCACTTTTGGAGGCCAAGGTGGATGGATCACTTGAGGTCAGGAGTTCCAGACCCTCTTGGCCAACATGGCAAAACCCTATCTCTACTAAGAATACAAAAATTAGCCAGACATGGTGGTGCTCACCTGTAGTCCCAGCTATTTGGGAGGCTGAGGCAGGAGAAACTGGAACCTGGGAGATGGAGGTTGCATTGACATCGTGCCACTGCACTCCAGCCTGGAACACACAGCGGGACTCCATCTCAAAAAAAAAGCTTTGTAGGCCGGGCGCAGTGGCTCAAGCCTATAATCCCAGCACTTTGGGAGTCTGAGGCAGGCAGATCACGAGGTCAGGAGATTGAGACCAGCCTGGCCAATATGGTGAAACCTTGTCTCTACTAAAAAATACAAAAATTAGCCAGGCATGGTGGTGCGTGCCTGTAGTCCCAGCTACTCAGGGGGCTGAGGCAGGAGAATCACTTGAACCTGGGAGGTGGAGGTTGCAGTGAGCCAAGATCGTGCCACTGTACTCTAGCCTGGATGACAGAGCAAGACTCCATCTCAAAAAAAAAAAAAAAAAAAAAAAAGGTAGGCAGGTGAAATGCTGCTTGACTGTAGTCCCAGCTACTTGAGAGGCTAAGGTGGGAAGGTTGCTTGAGCCCAGAAGCTTGAGGCTGCAGGGAACCCTAATCATGCCACTGCACTCCAGCCTGGGTGACACATCGTGAGCCTGTCTCAAAAACTAATAAAAGTAAAATAAAATTAATTTTGAAGTTAAGCTGCTCCATTACAAGACGTCACCTGTTTTTAATTATTACAATTTTTTTCTACATGAAGGAAATTATGCAAATCTTAAGTCATAAAACATGATGAATTTTTCCAGCTTTATTATAATTTACATACAATAAAATTCACCCATCTTAAATGTACAGTTTGATGAATTTTAGTGATGCATATATCTGTGTAACTACCACCGCAAACAAAATATAGACTATTTCCATCACTCTAAACAGTTTTCTCATGCCCTTTGATCTCCTTCCCTGCCCTCCCCACATCCTGCCACACGCCCAGGCAATTCTTGCTCTGTTTTATGTCACTATCGTTTCGCCTTTTTGAAAATTTCATGTAAATATTTTTATATATGCAAAGTATGTAGTCTTTTGTATTTTAGTTCTTTTACTTAGTATTGTTTTTGAGATTCATCTTTGTCGCCTGTATGAATATTTATTTTCTATTGCTGAGCAATCTTCCTTCATAACCAGTTGATGGATGTTTGGGTTGTTTCCAGGGTTTGATTAATATGAATAACTATCAATATAAATATTTGTGTGCAGTCTTTCAGCATTTTTTTCCCTCTGTTGCCCAGACTGGAGTGCAGTGGTGTGATCATGGCTCACTGCAGCCTCAACTTCCTGGGCTCAAGCAATCCTCCTACCTCAGCCTCCCAAGTAGCTGGGACTACAGGTGTGTGCTATTTTTTGTATGTTTTGTAGAGACGGAGTCATGCCATGTTGCCCAGGTTGGTCTTGAACTCTTGGCCTCAAGTGATCCATCCGCCTCAGCCTCCCAAAGTGCTGGGATCACAACAAGCATGAGCCACCGCCCCCGGCCTGATCATACATTTATATTTCCCTTTAATTTTGTATGTGTTGGGTTCATGGGTCAAATGGTAAGTATATGTTAAACTTCATAAGATATTGCCATATTCTTTCCCAAAGTGGCTACCCATTTTGCATTCCAACCAGCAATGTGTAGAAGTTCTAGTTGTTCTACATCAAGGCCATCTTTAGAAGTGAATCTTCCCAGACTTTAAAAAAATGCATATATTATGTATTTTTAATGTAAAAACAGTTCACACATATCACTTAATATATCAGGGTCATCCTTGTATTGTCTAAGTTAGACTTTGGTGACAATTTTTTTTAATTAATTTTTTTTTGAGATGGAGTTTCACTCTTGTTGCCCAGGCTAGAGTGCAATGGCATGATCTCGGCTCACCACAACCTTCACCTCCCAGGTTCAAGCGATTCTCCTGCCTCAGCCTCCCGAGTAGCTGGGATTACAGGGATGCGCCACCACATCCAGCTAATTTTTTTGTATTTTAGTAGAGACGGGGGTTCTCCATGTTGGTCAGGCTGGTCTCGAACTTCTGACCTCAGGTCTCGAATTTCCACCCGCCTCGGCCTCCCAAAGTGCTGGGATTACAGGTGTGAGCCACCGGGCCTGGCATTCTGTGACAATTTTAATGTTGTGTTCCAATGTATGAATATCCCATTATTTATGTATTTATAATTTATTTATTTATTTTGAGATGGAATTTTGCTCTTGTCGCCCAGGTTGGAGTGCAGTGGCACAATCTTGGCTCACCGCAACCTCTGTCTCCCAGGTTCAAGCGATTCTCCTGCCTCAGCCTCCTGAGTAGCTTGGATTATAGGTGCCCACCTAATAGGTGCCTGGCTAATTTTTGTAGTTTTAGTAGAGACGGGGTTTCACCAGGTGGCCAGGCTGGTCTCCAACTCCCGACCTCAGGTGATCCATCTGCCTCGGCCTCCCAAAGTGCTGGGATTACAGGCGTGAGCCACCACGCCCAGCCTCTCCCATTATTTATTACCAAACAAAGATAAAAAGGGCGAGGAGGATTTTGGTTGGATTTATTTCAGATATTGGCATTTGGAATAAATTTTGCTTAGTGAGTCTAAGGTTTGCAAAGTTAAAAATCAGGTATTGGCTAATCTATAACATCATGATACAGGATTTTTTTTTTTTTTTTTTTTTGAAACAGCGTCTAGCTCTGTCTCCCAGGCTGCAGTGCAGTGGCGTAATCGCAGCTCACTGCAAGCTCCACCTCCCGGGTTCACGCCATTCTCCTGCCTCAGCCTCCTGAGTAGCTGGGACTATAGGTGCCCGCCACCACACCCGGCTAATTTTTTGTATTTTTAGTAGAGACGGGGTTTCACTGTGTTAGCCAGGATGGTCTCGATCTCCTGAACTTGTGATCCACCCGCCTCAGCCTCCCAAAGTGCTGGGATTACAGGCGTGAGCCACCATGCCCGGCTGATACAGGATTGTTAAAATACTGAAGGTATTTCATCACATAAAGGTATTTTTGGCCAGGCATGGTGACTCATGCCTGTAATCCCAGCATTTCGGAAGGCCGAGGTGGGCAGATCACGAGGTCAGCAGATTGAGACCATCCTGGCCAACATGGTGAAACCCTGCCTCTACTAAAATAAAAAAAAAAAAAAAAATTAGCCCAGTGTGGTGGTATGCACCTGTAGTCCCAGCTACTCAGGAGGCTGAGGCAGGAGAATAGTTTGAACCCAGGAGGCGGAGGTTCCAGTGAGCCAAGATCATGCCACCACACTCTAGCCTGGTAACAGAGCAAGACTCTGTCTCAAAAAAAAAAAAAAAAAAAAGCTATGTGTGCTCAAGTGTCAAGTCACATTTCCTAGACCAATTCAGCCTTCCCTACACTCCTATCCTGTTGTATTTTTCTTCCTAGCACTTATTATGTACTCGTATACTAGCTGACTCCCCCACTAGAATATGAGCTCCATGTAGGCAGCATTTTTTTAATGTGGTTTTCCCAGGGTATAGACTGATGCATAGATTAAATAATTAAATATGGACTTGATATTTGTTAAATTAATGAATTTAAGAAGGAGGTCCAATCATACTTTTTATTTTTTCAGACAGAATCTCACTGTGTCGCCCAGGCCGGAGTGCAGTGGCACTATCTTGGCTCACTGCAACCTCCGCCTCCCAGGTTCAAGGAATTCTTCTGAGTCAGCCTCCCGAGTAGCTGGGATTATAGGTGTGCGATATCATGCCCGGCTAATTTTTGTTTTTTTAGTAAGATGGGGTTTCACCATGTTGGCCAGGCTGGTCTAGAAGTCCTGACTTCAAGTGATCCACCCACCTCAGCCTCTCAAAGTGCTGGGATTATAGGCGTGAGCCACCACGCATGGCCACAAGCATACTTTTTATAATAACTATATCTCACATGTATTCAGCATTTTCTATGTACCAGGCTCAATTCTCACAACACTCTATAACAAAGCCATTATTTCTATTTTACAGATTAAGAAATTAAAGCTCAAGAGTTGGTTGGGCGTGGTAGCTCATGCCTGTAATCCCAGCACTTTGGGAGGCCGAGGCAGATGAATCACACGTCAGGAGATCGAGACCACCCTGGGTAACACGGTGAAACCCCGTCTCTACTAAAAATACAAAAAAAAATAAACCGGGCATGGTGGCGAGCACCTGTAGTCCCAGCTACTCGGGAGGCTGAGGCATGAGAATGGTGTGAACCCAGGAGGCGAAGCTTGCAGTGATCCCAGATCACGCCACTGCACTCCAGCCTGAGCAACAGGCGAGACTCCGTCTCAAAAGAAAGAAAGAAAGAAAGAAAGAAAGAAAGAAAGAAAGAAAGAAAGAAAGAAAGAAAAAGAAAGAAAGCAAGCAAGCAAGCTCAGGAGTTTTTAAGTAACTTGCCCAAGTTCACATTAGGATTCAAAATCAAGCACTGTGGTTCCACAGGCCCACTTTTTTTTTTTTTTTTTTTTTTTTTTTTTTTTTTTTTTTTTTTTTTTTTTTTTTTTTTTGAGACAGCGTTTCACTCTGGCACCCAGGCTGGTGTGCAGTAGTGCAATCATAGCCTACTGCAGCCTCAACCCCCTGGGCTCAAGTGATCCTCCCACCTCAGCCTCCTGAGTAGCTGGGACCACAGGCATGCACCACCACACCTGTCTAATTTTATTTTTTGTAGAGACAGGGTCTCCTTATGTAGCCCGGGCTGGTCTCCAAACTCCTGGGGTCAAGGAATCCTCCTACCTCGGATTCTCGAAGTGCTGGGATTACAGGCGTGAACCATTGCACACGGCCTACACTGTGTCTTTTGATAACAGTCTTGGGCTGACTCAGATTTCTATAAGTATCCCCCATATTTTGGGAATTCCCAGGCTGTCTTCTTTCTTTCTCAAGCTTGTCTTCCTTTGTCCTGGAAAACATCCTCATTTGTTATCTCTGTTTTGGAGTAAATCTTCCTTCTCACCCCTATCACACAGAAGAAACTCAGCTTGTTGAAAGATTTTTATCACAACAAACCTTTCTAGGGGTGGAGAATGTGTTCCAGTGAATCTTCTCCCTTTGTACAATCTTATGGCTCTCTCCTTGCTGCTCCTTGTCTTCCACACCTTCTCTCCCTAATCGTCTTCTGGGAACCCCCAACTCCTCACCTTTACTGTGACCTCCCTAAGCTTTCCACCTCAGAGGCTTAGCACCAGCTTCTACCCACACCCCGAAGGCTCAGTGCCACCTTAACCTCTTGCCTAAGGAAAAGGGTATTTCCCCTAAAGAAGACCTGATCTCTCCCTCAGAATCTAGTGCCAGTTTCCTCCCTGACACTCAGAGCATGCTTGCTAGGGGAAACCTCACTTCTCTGCAGCCACCCAAACTGAAAATAATACTCCTCTTTTTTTTTTTTTCCAGACAGGGTCTTGCTCTGTTGGCCAGGCTGGAGTGCAATGGTGCAATCTTGGCTCACTGCAACCTTTGCCTCCCAGGTTCAAGTGATTCTCCTGCCTCAGCCTCCCGAGTAGCTGGGATTACAGGTGCATACCACCATGCCCGGCTGATTTTTATATTTTTAGTAGAGATGGGGTTTCACCACATTGGCCAGGCTGGTCTCGAACTCCTGACTTCGTGATCCGCCCGCCTCGGTCTCCCAAAATGCTGGGATTACAGGTGTGAGCCACTGCACCTGGCCTACTCCTCTTTAATGTGAATAATAACCAAGGTGTTCTCAGTCTTGTAAAAACTGTGAATAAGATCATCTTAAACATTACTATGTTTATTGGCCTACTCCAAGTCACAATATAGGTAAACACAATATGCACGTTACACAAATGCAGCTTCAAAGATCAATCTTCCAGTCCCACCTAGGTTACTAGTTTTAAGGAATTAGAGAAATTACAGGCCTGAGCCACTGTGCCCAGCCAATTTTTGTATTTTTAGTAGAGACATAGTTTCGTCATTTTGGCCAGACTGGCATCGAACTCCTGACCTGAAGTTATCTGCCTGCCTTGGCATCCCAAAATGCTGAGATTACAAGTGTGAACTACCGCACCTGGCCGCCCTTTTCAATATACATCTGGACCTTCAGGGTTTTATTTGAAAGGAGAGAAGTCCAGCCCCCTCATGTCAGTTAGCTGAAAAACAGGCTTCTTGTCTACATAAAGAACATGGAAGGCCAGGCGCGGTAGCTCACGCCTGTAATCCCGGCACTTTGGGAGGCCGAGGCAAGCGGATCACCAGGTCAAGAGATCAAGACCATTCTGGCCAACATGGTGAAACCCCATCTCTACTACAAATACTATAATTAGGTGGGCGTGGTGGGGCGCACCTGTAGTCCCAGCTACTCGAGAGGCTGAGGCTGGAGAGTCGCTTGAACCCAGGAGGCGGAGGCTGCAGTGAAACGAGATCATGCCATTGCACTCTAGCCTGGAGAAAGAGTGAGACTCCATCTCAAAAAAAAAAAAAAAAAAAAAAAAGAACATGGGAAGTGGGAATATGAGAAAAGAGATAATAATTTTGTTATTAGAATGCTCAGAACAAGAGTCACTATAAGGTCATGGAGACAATGATATAGGGTGGCCCAAAACCACAGGTGCAAGAGACCAAAGTACCTACAGAACAGTGATGAAGGTGAGTCCCCAGCTATAGGCACAAAACAGATTTCCCCTAGGACAGAATTGAAGGCTGGTCCCAGAAATGGGATGAGACCAGGGTTAGGGGTACCCAGTAAGCACTGGTTCATTCTGGAACCCCTAGGATGAATGGGGGGACACTCCGTTCGGTCTGGTCTGCCATAAGTGCAGGAAAAAGCTAGTAGGGAAACTAGAAGAGATGCCTTTTCCCTTCTCTCCTCTGTTCTCTCTTCACAGATGGGTAATCACGTCTCCATACCACAAGACGTGCCCCTCGGATGCATCTCAAGAACTGGGATAAGTTCAACCCCAAATCCTAAAACGAAAAACTATTTTTCCTTTGCAAAATCAGAGGAACTCTGGCCAAAACAAAAGTACAAATTTTAATTTTTTTTTTTTTTGAGATGGAGTCTCTGTCGCCCAGGCTGGAGTGGCGCCATCTCGGCTCACTGCAAGCTCCGCCTCCCGGGTTCACGCCATTCTCCTGCCTCAGCCTCCTGAGTAGCTGGGACTACAGGTGCCCGCCACAATGCCCGGCTAATTTTTTCTATTTTTAGTAGAGACGGGGTTTCACCGTGTTAGCCAGGATGGTCTCGATCTCCTGACCTCGTGATCCGCCCACCTCAGCCTCCCAAAGTGCTGGGATTACAGGCGTGAGCCACCGTCCCTGGCAAAAGTACAAATTTTAATACTGTCCTCCAGCTGGACCTTTCCTTCCACCATCAGGGCAAATAGTCAGAGGTCCTCTATTTACAAACCTTCATGGCCTGAAGGAAAAACCCCAATCCTTATAAAGCTTGTAAGACAAACCCCACTGTCCTAGCTATGCTTAGCTGCCTTCTCCAGGGCCCTCCATTAGGACTCACCTGCTGACTCCCTTCTCCTCCAAAAGCCAAGGGGAAAAATTGCCTCCTCTTCCCCCACAGGCCAAAAAGTGAAAAACAGCCACCCAGCTCCTCCCCTGTTTATCTCACTCCCAGACCTTTGGAATAAGCCCTGCCCTACGCAAAGCCGGTTAGTTCTCCCTCCAGGCTCTGCTTGTTAGAGGTAGTAAGTGAGCCAGTTGGACCCATCCAAGTCCTCATCTCCTTTTCAGCCTGGACCTTTGGCAAATTAAAAAAAAAACAAAAAACTAGGAAAGTTCTCAAATGACCCCAGAGGCTCATTGAAGGCTTCCAAATATTCACCCTTACATTTATTTTATTTTATTTTTTTTGAGATAGAGTCTCGCTCTGTCACCCAGGCTGGAGTGCAGTGGTATGATCTCGGCTCACTGCAACCTCCACCTCCTGGGTTCAAGCGATTGTCCTGCCTCAGCCTTCCGAGTAGCTGGGACTACAGATGCATGCCACCATGCCCAGCTAATTTTTCTATTCTTAGTAGAGACGGGGTTTCGCCATATTGGTCAGGCTGGTCTTGAACTCCTGACCTCAGGTGATCCACTTGCCTCAGCCTCTCAAAGTGCTAGGATTATAGGCATGAGCCACTGTGCCCGGTCAGCCCTTACATTTAGATTAACTTGAAAGGACATAAATATTCTCCTGGGACAAGCCCTCTCACGGGAGGAAAGAGAAACCATCTGGGAGGCAGCCAGACACTGTGGGGATGAATTACACCTGGCAAACGCCAACTACTCTCGAGGGGCTACAGCTGTTCCCCAACAAGACCCCAACTGGGACTACAATACCCAAGGAAAAATATGGGCCAGGAACCACATGCTGCTGTGTCTAATAGAGGGAATAAAATAAAGTAAGGTTAAGTCTATGAACTCTAATAAGTTAGCCACCATAAACCAGGGGCCAACCAAAAATCCTATAGCCTTTCTCAAAAGGCTACAGCAAACCCGTATTAAGCATATCAACTTAAACCCAGAATCCCCTGAGGGACAACTAGTCCTAAAGGACCATTTCTTACCCAAGCCATCCCGGATATCAGGAAAAATTACAAAAGTCAGCCTTAGGACCAAGTGCTCCTATGCCAGAAATCCTCAAATGAGCCTCCTCGATCTTTTATAACCAAAATCAGAACAAGGAGGACAAGGCTAAGGAAAACGAAAATGTGGGGACAAGAGGCAGGCTCAACTACTAGCTGTTCTGCAAGCCCACCAGCCCCCTCCAGGTTGCCTTCAAGACACTCCTCCAGGTAACTGCCATCAGTGGGGAAGACTAGGCCACTAGAGAAGGAATTGCCCAAATGGAAGGATGCCATGCATAGCCTGACCAGTGTGCCATAAGCTCGGCCACTGGAAAGACTGTCCCAGGAGACAAAAGCCCTCCCATTCAGCTCTCCACTCAGTAGTGGCCTTGAACTGAAGGGGCTCTTCGCTCACCAGCTTCCAAATCAGACCTTGTCATTAAAGGAACAAAGCCAAGGACAATTCTGGAAGTGGCAGGTAGGACTCTATACATTTCCTTTGAAATACAAGAGCTGTCTACTTTATGCTAACCTCCTTCTCCAGGCAGCTTTCCTCCAAATCCTGTCGGGTAATGGGGGCAAGTGGCACCCCTTTCTTTCTTTCTTTTTTTTTTTTTTGAGACAGAGTCTTGCTCTGTTGCCGAGGCTGGAGTACAGTGGCACGATCTCGGCTCACTGCAAGCTCCACCTCCTGGGTTCACGCCATTTGCCTGCCTCAGCCTCCCGAGTAGCTGGGACTACAGGTGCCCTCCACCATGCCTGGCTAATTTTGTTTTCGTATTGTTAGTAGAGACGGGTTTTCACCATGTTAGCCAGGATGGTCTCGATCTCCTGAGCTCGTGATCCGCCCACCTCAGCCTCCCAAAGTGCTGGGATTACAGGCATGAGCCATTGCGCCCAGCCCCCTTTATTTCTTTTTGACATCTCTACTTAAGACCCGAGGAGCCTTCTAAATTTGTGGCCAGTTATTTCACCAATGCCTCTGCATTAACTGCACTGGAATGTGTACCACAGGCTGTGTATCCCCAGACATCTTCAGAGCTCATGGCAATCTCTCTCTTCAGTACCAATCTATGGATCATGGGCATTCTATTTTTTTTTTTTTTTTGAGATGGAGTCTCGCTCTGTTGCCCAGGCTAGAGTGCAATGGCACGGTCTCGGCTCATTGCAACCTCCGCCTCCCAGGTTCAAGCGATCCTCCTGCCTCAGCCCCCCTAGTAGCTGGGATTACAGGCACGTGCCCGGCTAATTTTTGTATTTATAGTAGAGACAAAGTTTCACCACGTTGGCCAGGCTGGTCTCGAACTCCTGACCTCAGGTGATCCACCCACCTCAGCCTCCCAAAGTGCTGAGATTATAGGCGTGAGCCACCGTGCCTAACCCGGGCATTCCATCTTGTCCAGGGTGAAGAGGGCTATCCAATTAATTCCACTTCTTGCTAGACGTGGCATTATATCCAGTATGGGAACCACAATTGCCAGAGTCACAGAAGCCTCCTTGACCAGCTCTCAACAGACATAGCCAACAACATTGATGCCACAACTAAAACCTTAATAGCTGTGCAAGAACAAATTGACTCGTCAGCAGCCATAGTCTTCCAAAATTGCCAAGGATTACATATGTTAATGGCAGCACAGGGAAGAATTTGTTTAGCCTTAGATGAAAAATGTTGCGTTTGGTTGAATCAATTGTGAAAAGTATAAGACAACATCAGACAACTCGTAAATTGAGTCTCCTATGTATGGGAACAAGGAACAAGCCTCTCAGGGTTGGTTAGATTAGGAGGGAACACGGAAATGGTTCTCCTGGGTTGTCTTCTTTTAGGCCCACTTGTTAGTCTCCTACTTTTGCTTCTTTTTGGTCCATGTCTTCTAAATCTGATAACCCAATTTGTTTCCTGTCACCTTCTGGCCATCAAGCTCCAGATGACCCTCAGTGAGGGATACCGTCCTCTCAATATATTCAAGAGTCACCTTTCTGCAGAGCACCCCTAGACGACCCATCAGTGAGACACGACAGAGGCGAAATCCTGCCCATCTCGCTTGGACCTGGCTAGATACGACTTTCACCAACCTGCAAAGCCAACCTTGCTGGAATCACAGAAGCTTCCTTGAGATTTTGGTCCATGAAGACATGGACCAAAAAAACAGCAAAAGTGGGCTGGGTGCAGTGGCTCACGCCTGTAATCCCAGCACTTTGGGAGGCCGAGGCAGGTGGATCACCTGTGGTCGGAAGTTAGAGACCAGCCTGGCCAACACAGTGAAACCCTGTTTCTACTAAAAAATACAAAAATTAGCCGGGCGTGGTGGTGTGTGTCTGTAATCCCAGGTACTCAGGAGGCTGAAGTGGGGGAATTGCTTGAACCTGGGAGGTAGAGGTTGCAGTGAGCTGAGATTGCACCACTGCACTCCAGGCTGGGTGACACAGTGAGACTCCATCTCAAAAAAAAAAAAAAAAAAAATCAATCGATGACCAGATTCCCCATGATTGAGGAATTGATAGAAAGTTGGGAGAGGGGACTGAAACTGGCCCAATTGTCCCATAGAACTGATGTCAATTGTTTCATAGAACTGATGTTTATGGTTTCTTCTGAATAAAACAAAATTGACTCAGTCTTAAAACTTAGAAAGTTACATTTGTTTTATCGGAGTTCCTTTCTCAGGAAACCAACCATCAGGGCTCCCAGATAGTATCTAGGAACTGAAACTCACCAGGATCACTGCATGAGGACAGTGAGGTGCCAGACCCTTCACCCATCATGATTCTCTATCCAATACCTGTTTGACCAGCTCCTCTTCCTTACCTCACCTTAATTCCTATTTTTCTGTATGAAGTTACATTTCTTCCTTGCTATATAAATGCCTGAATTTAATTGCTTAGGGAGATGGATCTGAGACTGATCTGCCATCTCCTCAACTGCAGCATGATTAAAGCCCTCTTCCCTGGCAATACTTGTCTCAGCAATGGGCTTTCTTTTCTTTTTTTTTTTTTTTTTTGAGACAGAATTTTGCTTTTATTGCCCAGGCTGGAGGGCAATGGCAAGATCTTGGCTCACTGCAACCTCTGCCTCCTTGGTTCAAGTGATTCTCTTGTCTCAGCCTCCCAAGTAGCTGGGATTACAGGTGCATGCCACCAAGCCTGGCTAATTTTTGTATTTTAGTAGAGACGGAGTTTCATCATATTGGTCAGGCTGGTCTCAAACTCCTGACCTCAGGTGATCTGCCCGCCTTGGCCTCCGAAAGTGCTGGGATTACAGGCATGAGCCATTTTGTGCCCAGCGGTGATTGGCTTTCTATACAGCCAGCAACAAGACCAAGATAGAACTCCTGGTGTTTCAGTAACAATTCCCCTGGAAATTATGATTTCACTGGTCAAGGGTGGAGCCTAGGAATCAGTATTGTTAACACGTCTCTCAGATAATCGTGTCCTTGCTCATTAGGAAACTGCAACTCTAAAATAAACATCAAATTTTGTCATTGTAGATCTATTTAAAATTAAAACCTCTTCAGTGGCTCCCTGATATGGTTTAGATTTGTGTCCCTACCCAAATCTCATGTCAAACTGTAATCCCCAGTGTTGGATGAGGGTGTCAGTTTCCAATCTGAGCTGGGGTCCAAGAGGAGTTGGTGGATGGGTGGCGGGTAGCTGAAAGAACACTCTAGGGACCACAGGCAGTTGGGACATGGCCTTATTATCTCTTTCTCTCCTACAGAGTCAGCAGAGCACTTATATTTTTCACAGACAATAGTGGCTTAAAGCCAGGTATGAGCTCACACAAATAGGATACATCAAAATGGCTACATAAATGTGATTACATACTGCATGCAATTGTGCACCTGCGGTCCCAACCTGCTGTCATGCTGTACTGGATGTCTGCCTCAGCCTACTCCTGACTGAAGCACAGCCATTTTCCTTACAGAGGGGCCTGGTGGAAGGTGATTGGATCATGGAGGCACATTTCCCTCTTTCTGTTCTTGTGATAGTGATTTCTCACAAGATCTGGTAGTTTAAAAGTGTGTAGCCCCTCCCCCTGCTCTCTCTTCCTCCTGCTCCGGCCACATAAGATGTGCCCCCTTCCTCTTCACCTTCCGCCATGATTGTAAGTTTCCTGAGGCCTCTCCAGCCAGCTTCCTGTACAGCCCACAGAACTGTGAGCCAATTAAACCTCTTTTCTTATAAATTACCCAGTTTCAGGTATTTATTTATAGCTGTGAGAGAACAAACTAATACAGAAAATTGGTACTGGAAAGTAGGGGCATTGCTATAAAGATATCTGAATATATGGAAGCAGCTTTGGAATTGGGTAATGGGCAGAGGTTGGAATGGTTTGGAGGGCTCGGAAGAAGACAGAAAGTTGAGAGGAAGTTTGGAACTTCCTAGAGACTTGTTAAATTGTGACCTAAATGCTGAGAGTGATCTGGACAATGAAGTCCAGGCTGAGGTGGTCTCAGATGGAGATGAAGAACTTACTGGGAACTGGAGTAAAAGTCACTCTTGCTACGCTTTAGCAAAGAGACTGGTGGCGGCCGGGCGCCGTGGCTCACGCTTGTAATCCCAGCACTTTGGGAGGCCGAGGTGGGCGGATCATGAGATCAGGAGATCCAGATCACGGTGAAACCCCGTCTCTACTAAAAAAATACAAAAAATTAGCCGGGCGTGGTGGCGGGCACCTGTAGTCCCAGCTACTCGGAGAGGCTGAGGCAGGAGAATGGCGTGAACCTGGGAGGCGGAGCTTGCAGTGAGCCGAGATTGCGCCACTGCACTCCAGCCTGGGCAACAGAAGGAGACTCTGTCTCAAAAAAAAAAAAAAAGAGACTGGTGGCATTGTGCCCCTGCCCTAGAGATCTGTGGAGCTTTGAACTTGAGAGAGATGATATAGGGTTTCTGGTGGAAGAAATTTCTAGGCAGCAAAGCATTAGAGATGTGGTCTGGCTGCTTCTAATAGTGTATGCTTATATGCATGAATAAAGAGTTGATCTACAACTGGAACTTATATTTAAAAGGCAAGCAGAGCATGAAAGTGTGGAAAATTTGCAGCCTGGCCATGTGTAGAAAAGAAAAACCCTTGGGAGGCCGAGGCGGGTGGATCACCTGAGGTCAGGAGTTAGAGACCAGCCTGGACAATGCAGTGAAACTAAAAATGCAAAAATTAGCCGGACGTGTTGGCATATGCCTATAGTCCCACCTACTTGGGAGGGTGAGGCAGGAGAATCGCTTGAACCTGGAGGGCGGAGGTTGCAGTGAGCCAAGGTTGCAATGAGCAAGGTTGCCATTGCACTCCAGCTGGGCAACAAGAGGGAAACTCCGTCTCGAAAGAAAAAACAAAAAACAAAACCCATTTTCAGGACAGGAATTCAAGCTAGCTACAGAAATTTGCAGAAGAGGAGCCAAGTGCTAATAGCTAAGACAATGAGGAAAAGGTCTCAAAGGCATTTCAGAGACCTTTGCAGCAGCCCCGCCCAGAAAAGTGGGGGCAGAGGCCTAGGAGGGAAGAATGGTTTTGCAAGCCAGGCCCAGGGTCCTGCTGCCCTGTGCCTTGCCTCCCCAGCCATGCTTCCAGTACAACCTGTGGAACGATGAGCCAATGAAACCTTTCTGTTCTTTTCTTTTTTTTTTTTTTTTGAGACGGTGTCTCGCTCTGTCGCCCAGGCTGGAGTGCAGTGGCGCAATCTCGGCTCACTGCAAGCTCCGCCTCCCGGGTTCACGCCATTCTCCTGCCTCAGCCTCTCCGAGTAGCTGGGACTACAGGCGCCCGCCACCACGCCTGGCTAATTTTTTGTATTTTTAGTAGAGACGGGGTTTCACCGTGGTCTCGATCTGCTGACCTCGTGATCCGCCCGCTTCGGCCTCCCAAAGTGCTGGGATTACAAGCGTGAGCCACCGCGCCCGGCCGAAACCTTTCTGTTTTTTGTTGTTGTTTTTTGAGACGGAGTCTCACTTTGTGGCCCAGGCTGGAGTGCAATGGCGTGATCTTGCCTCACTGCAACCTCTGCCTCCCAAGTTCAAGCAATTCTCCTGCCTCAGCCTCCCTCCCGAATAGCCTGGATAACAGGCTGTCAGGCCTCTGAGCTGAAGCTCAGCCATTATAACCCCTGTGATGTGCACAGACACATCCAGGTGGCCTGCAGGAGCCAAGAAGTCTGGAGCAGCAAAAGAAAAAAACTACAAAGAAGTAAAACAGCCAGTTCCTGCCTTAACTGATTAACTAACATTACAATATTTTACTATCGTGACTTGTCCCTGCCCTGCCTTAGCCGATCAATCAACTTTGTGACATTCTTCTTCTGGACCATGAGTCTTATGATCTCTCCACCATGCACCTTGTAACCCCCTCCTCTGCTAACAATAGATAACCACCTTTTGCTATAATTTTCCATTACCTACCCAACTCCTATAAAGCAACCCCTTCCCCCTCTCCCTTCGCTGACTCTCTTTTCGGACTCAGCCCACTTGCACCCAAGTGAATAATTAGCTTTATTGCTCACACAAAGCCTGTTTGGTGGTCTCTTCACATGGACGCACTTGACACCAGCATCCACCACCACGCCCGGCTAATTTTTGTATTTTTAGTAGAGACAGGGTTTTACCATGTTGGCCAGGCTGGTCTCGAACTCCTCACCTCAAATGATTCACCTGCCTCGGCCTCCCAAAGTGTTGGGATTATAGGCGTGAGCCACCGTGCCTGGCTGAAACCTCCTTTCTGGTAAATTACCCAGTTTCAGGTTTTTTTTTTTTTTTTTTTTTTTGAGACAGCGTCTCAGTCTTGTCACCCAGGCTGGAGTGCAGTGGCTCAATCTCGGGTCACTGCAACCTCTGCCTTCTGGGTTCAAGCTATTCTCCTGCCTCAGTCTACTGAATAGGTAGCACACGCCTGTAGTCCCAGCTACTTGGGAGTCTGAGGCTGGTGGATTGCTTGAACCCAGGAGGTGGAGGTTGCAGATCATAGCACTGCACTCCAGCCTGGGTAACGTTGAGAGTCCATCTTAAAAAAAAAAAAAAAAAAAAAAAAAAAAAAAGAAAATTTTCCCAGGTGCAGCCAATGTTGAGAACCACCAGAAATAATCAAGCCTGAGCTGTTTAACCTGGTGTTGAAAGCCTAACCATGAAAGCCTCCTGCCTGCCGAAATAGCCCTATTTTCTGACACTTGTGCATATGCACGCTACAGTCCAGCCTTGCCAGATTATCTTCAAATAGGGTCATGTAAGGATTTAAAACATTAAATTACCTGTAATTCCCAAACCTATGGTACTTTCACACATCTAGGTCTTTCCACAGTTTATTCTCATTTTGTCTTGAATACTTTTACTGTCATGGCAAACAGTTATTCTCCCACAAGGATAAAATTACTGGCTGGGCACGGTGGCTCACGTCTGTAATCCCAGCACTTTGGGAGGCAGAGGCAGGAGGATCACTTGAGGTCAGGAGTTCAAGACCAACCTGACCAACATGGTGAAACCCCATCTCTGCTTAAAAATACAAAAGTTACCCGGGCATGGTGGCAGGTGCCTGTAATCTCAGCTACTCAGGAGGCTGAGGCAGGACAATTGCTTGAACCTGGGAGGTGGAGGTTGTAGTCAGCTGAGATTGCGCTACTGCACTCCAGCCTGGGCAATAGAGCAAGACTCTCCTTTTAGAGGTTCCTCTGGCACATGTGCTCAGGTAGAGTAAAACATTTCCTTCTTTGTGCTAAACTACCCCTCTTGGCACAGAGCTGTATTACTATACTTACCATATGAGGGGCTAGCAATATTGTATCTTGAGTACAGGTACTATGTCTGGTTCATCTTTATATCCCTTGCACCTAGCAGAGGGTAGGAACAGAGTAGGCAGCCAATAAATGCTTTTTGACTTAGTGAAAGCACTCACAAGGAACAAAATTAAAACAAGCAGGAACATTACCCTTTTTATAAAAATCTGAATATAATCTAATCATCTAACCACATTTTTTTTTTTTTTTGGTAGAGACAAGTGTCTCACTATGTTTCTTAGGCTGGTCTTCAACTCTTGGCCTCAAGTGATCCTTCTGCCTTGGCCTCCCAAAGTGCTGGGATTAGAGGCATGAGTCACCACACTTGGCCCACATTAATATCTTAATTAGGAAAGAATTTTTAAGGCCAGGTTTGTGGCTCATGCCTGTAATCCTAGCACTTTGGGAGGCCAAGGCAGGTGGATCACCTGAGGTCAGGAGTTTGAGACCAGCCTGGCCAACATGGTGAAACTGTCTCTACTAATAAAAATACAAAAAATTAGCTGGGCGTGGTGGTGGGAGCCTGTAATCCCAGCTACTCTGGAGGCTGAGGCAGAATTGCTTGAACCCAGGAGGCGGAGGCTGCAGTGAGCCGAGATCACACTATTGCACTCCAGCCTGGGCAACAAGTGTGAGACACCCTCTCAAGAAAAAAAAAAAAAAAGAATTTTTAAGCTGGTCTCATGTGGAGAAATACACCTTGAAAGCACTCCAAAGACAGTAATGAGCCATTTCCTTAATTCACTATAACGTAGTTCACATGTTCATTCCAAGGCCTTGAAATAATCCTGTTTCTTCATATGTATCTGATATGGCTTGGCTGTGTCCCCATTCAAAACTCATTTTGAATTGTAACTCCCACAATTCCCATGTGTCGTGGGAGGAACCTGGTGGCAGGTGATTGATTATGGGGGCAGGTCTTTCCTGGGCTGTTCTCATGATAGTGAATACATCTCAAGAAACCTGATGGTTTTAAAAATGGGAGTTTCCTTGCACAAACTCTCTCTTTGCCTGCCGTCACCCATGTAATATGTAACTTGCTCCTTGCCTTTCGCAAGGCAATATGGACAATGAAATCCAGGATGAAGTGCTCTTAGATGGAGATAAGAAACTTGTTGTGAATTGGAGCAAAGGTGACTCTTGTTATGTTTTAGCAAATCTACTGGTGGCATTTTGCCCCTGCCCTAGAGATTTGTGGAACTTTGAACTTCAGAGAGATGATTTAAGATATCTGGGCCGGGCGCGGTGGCTCACGCTTGTAATCCCAGCACTTTGGGAGGCCGAGGTGGGCGGATCACGAGGTCAGGAGATCGAGACCACGGTGAAACCCCGTCTCTACTAAAAATACAAAAAATTAGCCGGGCGTGGTGGCGGGCGCCTGTAGTCCCAGCTACTTGGAGAGGCTGAGGCAGGAGAATGGCGTGAACCCGGGAGGAGGAGGTTGCAGTGAGCCGAGATTGCGCCACTGCACTCCAGCCTGGGCGACAGAGCGAGACTCCGTCTCAAAAAAAAAAAAAAAAAAAGATATCTGGTGGAAGAAATTTCTAAGCAGCAAAGCATTCAAGAGGTGACTTGGGTGCTGTTACATGCATTCTTTTTTTTTTTTTTTTTTTTTTTTTTTGAGATGGAGTCTTGCTCTGTTGCTACCTGGAGTGCAGTGGCACGATCTCCTCTCATTGCAACCTCTGACTCCCGGGTTCAAGCATTTCTCCTGCCTCAGCCTCCTAAGTAGCTGGGATTACATGAGTGCACAACCAAACCCAGCTAATTTTTGTATTTTTTAGTGGAGACATGGTTTCACCATGTTGGCCAGTATGGTCTGGATCTCCTGATCTTGTGATCTGCCCACTTTGGCCTCCCAAAGTGCTGGGATTACAGGTGTGAGCCACTGTGCCTGGCTGGCATTCAGTTTTATAAGGGAAGCAGAGCATAAAAGTTCGGAAAATTTGCAGACTGACAATGTGATAGAAAAGAAAATCCTGGCCGGGCATGGTGGCTCATGCCTGTAATCCCAGCACTTTGGGAGGCCAAGGCAGGTGAATTACCTGAGGTTGGGAGTTCAAGACCAGCCTGACTAAAATGGAGAAACCCCATCTCTACTAAAAATAGAAAATTAGCCAGGCTTGGTGGTACATGCCTCTAGTCCCAGCCACTTGGGAGGCTGAGGTGAGAATCACTTGAACCTGGGAGGTGGAGGTTGTGGTGAGCTGAGTTTGTGCCACTGTATTCCAGCCTGGGCAACAAGAGCAAAACTCCATCTCAAAACAAAAAACAAACAAAAAAAATCCCATTTTCTGAGGAGAAATTCAAGCTGGCTGCAGAAATTTGCATAAGCAATGAGGAGCTGAATGTTAATCACCAAGACAGTTGGGAAAATGTCTTCAGGGCATGTCAGAGGTCTTCATCACATCCCCCCCACATTCACAGGCCTGGAGGCTTAAGAGGAAAAAGTGGTTTTGTGGGCTGGGCCCAGAGTCCCCATGCTGGTTGCAGCCTAGGGACTTGGTGCCCTATGTCCTAGCCGCTCCAGCCATGACTGAAGGGGGTCAATGTAGAGCTTGGGCCATGGCTTCAGAGCATGTAAGCCTCAAGCCTTGGCAGCTTTCACATGGTGTGCACAGAAGTCAAAATTGAGGTTTGGGAACCTCTGCCTAGACTTCAGAGGATGCATGAAAATGCCTGGATGTCCAGGCAGAAGTTTGTTGCAGGGACAGGGCTCTCATGGAGAACCTCTGCTAGGGCAGTGTGGAAAAGAAATGTGGGGTTGGAGTCCCCACAAAGAGTCCCTACTGGGGCACTGCCTAGTGGAGCTGAGAGAAGAGGGCTACTGTCCTCCAGACCCCAGAATGGTAGATCCACTAACGGCTTGCACCATGTGCCTGGAAAAATCGGACACTCAACACCATCCTGTGAAAGCAGCCGGGAGGGAGGCTGGGAGGTAAAGCCACAGGGGTGGAGCTGCCCAAGACCATGGGAACCCACTTCTTGTATCAGCATGACCTGGATGTGAAACATGGAGTCAAAAGAGATCATTTTGGAGCTTTAAGATTTGACTGCCCCACTCAATTTCAGACTTGCATGGGGCCTGTAGTCCCTTTGTTTTGGCCAACTTTTCTCATTTGAAATGGCTGTATTTACCCAGTGCCCATGCCCCTATTGTAGCTAGGAAGTAACTTACTTGCTTTTGATTTTACAGGCTCATAGATGGAAGTGACTTGCCGTATCTCAGATGAGATGTTGAACTGTGGAGGTTTGAGTTAGCGCTGAAATAAGACTTTGGGGGACTGTTAGGAAGGCATGATTGGTTTTGAAATCTGAGGATGTGAAGATTTGGGAGGGGCCAGGGGCAGAATGATATGGTTTGGCTGTGTCCCCACCCAAATCTCATTGTGAATTGTAACTCCCACAATTCCCACATGTTGTGGGAGAAACCCAGTGGGAGGTTATTGAATTATGGGGTCAGGTCTTTCCTGGGCTTTTCTCACGATAGTGAATGTGTCTCACGAGATCTGATTCTTTTAAAAACAGGAGTTTCCGCTGGGCATGGTGGCTCACGCCTGTAATCCCAGCACTTTGGGAAGCTGAGGCAGGCGGATCATGAGGTCAAGAGATCGAGACCATGCTGGTCAATATGGTCAAACTCCGTCTCTACAAAAATACAAAAATTAGCTGGGCATGGTGGCACGCGCCTGTAGTCCCAGCTACCTGGGAGGCTGAGGCAGGAGGATCACCTGAACCCAGGAGGCAGAGGTTGCAGTGAGCCACGATCCCACCACTGCACTCCAGCCTGGTGACAGTGCGAGACTCTGTCTCAAAAATAAACAAACAAACAAAAAACAGGAGTTTCCCTGCACAAGCTCTCTCTTTGCCTGCCACCATCCACGTAAGATGTGACTTGCTCCTCCTTGCCTTCTGCCATGACCGTGAGGCCTCCCCAGCCATGTGGAACTGTAAGTCCATTAAACCTCTTTTTCTTCCCAGTCTCAGTCGGGTATTTCTTTATCAGCAGTGTGAAAATGGACTAATATAGTATCTGAGACTTAAAAAAAATTTAAGGTGAAATCTACATAACACAAAATTAACCATTTTAAAATGTACAATACAGTGGCATTTAGTAAATTCACAATGTTATGCAACTACACCACCTCTATCAAGTTCCAAAATAGTTTCATCACTCCTCCCAAAAAAACTCTGTATCCATTAAGCAGTTATTTTTCATTTTCCCCCTAGACCCTGGAAACCACAGGAACATTAACTTTTAAGTTATTCTAAGGAATTTTAAAGACATAAAGTAGATATTAAAACAGACAGATTTTAGATGGCTGTGCAACTGCTTCCAGTCATACAGAAAAGTTTTTTTCAATAATCTCAATTCCAATTTTTATTAGCCATTTTATGTACATTGATACCAAGTCCTGAAAACTGATAAAAACATGTCCAGAATTTCTTTTTTTCCTTTTCTGAGAAAGGGTCTTGCCCTCTCACCTAGGATGGAGTGTAGTGGTGCAATCACAGCTCACTGCAGCCTCAGAATCTCCCAGCCTCAAGTGATCCTCTCATGTCGGTCTCCTGAGTAGCTGGGACTACAGGCACATGCCATCACACCCAACTAATTTTTTTATTTTTTGTAGAGATGAGGGCTATGTTGCCCAGGTTAGTCTTGAACTCCTGGACTGAAGCAATTCTCCTGCCTCGGCCTCCCAAAGTGTTGGGATTATTGGCATGAGCCACAGGACCTGGCCCATGGTTTCTTATACAGTCAATGTACAAATGCTTATTTATATTTTACACAATAATGAAGATAAAAATAACAATTATAGCAACATACAAATATGTACAAGGATTCCAGACAGACTTTTGTTTTTTGGCTTATAACAATGTGTAGATACTACACAAAGAATGAGGATGTAATTTTCATTTACAAGCAAAATGTGACCAAAATCCCTTTTCTTCTTAAAATTGAAAAACGAAATTCTTGAGAATACTAATTAGTGACAGCCAAATCTTAGACTTTTTAAAATTAGCCATGGTTAAACATAGGTGAGTTAAACATTGTGCCTTTCCAAAATTAAGGTTTGCAGTTAGAAACATAAACATTTGATAAAACTTCTCAAAATTAATTATGAGTGGCTTATTCATGTCTTTTGGATTCCAGACACACACTAGAAAAAGTAAATGTTAAAGAGGTGATATTTTGGAAAGCATCCCTAGTACTGAAAAGCATCCCTAGCACTGAAAAAAAGCCTCCCTAATACTGAAAAGCATCCCTAGTACTGAAAAACATCTTCAGGAGTACTCAGTACTCCCTAGTACATCCCTAGTACTGAAAAAAGCATCCCTAGTACTGAAAAGCATCCCTAGTACTGAAAAACATCTTTAGGAGTACCCAGTGGTCAGACACTAGCAGGAAACTCATGATGCACTAACAATACTGAGAACAAAGTGGGGGAAGTAATAAGCAGCTATTTTACTGATGTATTATATATATTAGAATTATGAGGCATGAGATGATATTTATGTGGTTTTTAAAAGGTTTAAAATATTCTTAGGGACTCAGATATTGAGAATGACTGATACTATGATTTCAAAAACAGTATATCACACATAATCATGGTGTTATCTTACTAATAGGAATTTAGTTTTTAATAACTAACTGAATTTTACTTTACTGGCTTGAGAAGGAGCTGCCTATTTTGAGAACTACATGAGTTAATATGATCATATATAATTAAGTTAATGTCACAAAAACCAAAATGATAATAGTTTACAAAAGAAGAAAGTGGCCCATTTATTGGGTTGTGACATCAGGCTGAGATGGCTTAGGGCTGGAAAGCAAGGATGAGTGTAGCACTGGAGCTCAGGTACAAATCTGTTTATAAAGCTCAAGGAGAGAAAAGGCATGAGAAGGGGTGAGACAACTCTGAATGGCGGTGGCACCTGGATGTGGAATTACCACAGTAGGCCAGAGACAGGCTGGTACATAACCCTCTGGCCAGGTACTATGGGAACCAACCCCTTCCTTCAATATTAAATTGAGAATACAAATATCTCAAAGCATGCTTACCAAAAGGAGATTATTTATCCTCATATTACAAAACACAGAAGGAGACATTTATTTTTAAAAGAGAGCTAAAAAGTTATGGGGTTTCTCCTTATTTCATCTTGAAAACTAACTCAAAGAGCAAACATTAAAAAAAATTCCCTATTAATATAGATTTATATTTTTGAGATGGAGTTTTACTCTTGTTGTCCAGGCTGGAGTGCAGTAGCACAACCTCAGCTCACCACAACCTCCGCTTCCTGGGTTCAAGCAATTCTGCCTCAGCCTCCCAAGTAGCTGGGATTACAGGCATGCACCACCACACCTGGCTAATTTTGTATTTTTAGTACAGATGGGGTTTCTCCATGTTGGTCAGGCTGGTCTCGAACTCCCGACCTCCGGTGATCTGCCTGCCTTGGCCTCCCAAAGTCCTGGGATTACAGGCGTGAGCCACTGCGCCTGGCCGGACTATTAGTATTTTTAAAAGGCACTTAAAATATTCCTTTCCAATCCAACTCAAAATACATCTCTGTCAACTACATTTTGGATAAATATTTTAAAATGCACATAATTTTTGTGCAATTTTTTCTTATAACCCAGTGATATTTATCATCTATAGGGCTAAAAGGTTTGAAAGACAGAGCTCCAACTTTCTGCAGAACAATCTGAAAGTGCTTTTATCATAGAAACAAGAACAACATTAATGATTTGCTCTTTCACTGACAACATCCTGTAGTCGTTTCAGTAAAACATCATCATTTTCTTGACAGACACGTTTGGCAGGGGATTCTGCATCACTATCGATGGCTATTACTCGCTTCTTGGTTTTCTGCTCACCTTGCCTTATCATGTTGTTGATATCTTTCAAACTCTGTGCAGAAATAGAGAACGTGTGTGAGTAAAAGAGGGAGAGGGGAAATGGCAGCAAACAACCAAGCTAATTGTTTTTTCCTGTGCTCTATCCTCTATCCAAATCTTAACACTGGGATAAGGATTCTTTTTAAAACTTAGAACAACCTAATAAGGGATAGCTTGAACTAATCTTTTCAGGTGGTTTAAAAATTAGATTTAAGGCCAGGTGTGGTGGCCTGTAATACCAGCACTTTGGGAGGCCAAGATGGTTCAATCACTTGAGCCCAGGAGTTTCAGACCAGCCTGGGCAACACGGCAAACCTGGTCTCTGCAAAAAATACAAAAATTAGCCAGGTGTGGTGGCTTGTGCCTGTAGTCTCAGCTACTCGGAAGGTTAAGGAGCATCACCTGAGCCTGGGAAGGTTGAGGCTGCAGTGAGCAGTGATCATGCCTGGGAAACAGAGTGAGATCCTGTCTCAAAAACCAAACCAAACGAAACCAAACCAAACCACTGTTTACTGTATAACAGTAGCTCTCGATGTGTAGTACCCAGACCAGAAGCAGCAGAAGCATCTAGAATTTTTTATTTTTTGAGACAGGATCTCTCTCTGTTGCCCAGGCTGGAGTGCAGGGCATGATCTTGGCTCACTGCAAGCTCTGCCCCCTGGGCTCAAGCTATTCTCCTGCCTCAGCCTCCCTAGCTGGGACTACAGGCACATGCCACCATGGCTGGCTATTTTTTTGTCTTTTTAGTAGAGACAGGGTTTTGCCATGTTGGCCAGGCTGGTCTTGAACTCCTGGCCTCAAGTGATCCCCCCCACCTCGGTCTCCCAAAGTGCTAGAATTACAGGTGTGAGCCACCGTGCCTGGCCTTATCTGTTTTTTTTTTTTTTTTTTTGAGAGGAAGTCTTGTTCTTGTCACCCAGGCTGGAGTGCAATGGCACGATCTTGGCTCACTGCAACCTCTGCCTCCTGGGTTCAAGCGATTCTCCTGCCTCAGCCTCCCGAGTAGCTGGGATTACAGGTGCCCACCACCATGCCCGGCTAATTTTTGTATTTTTAGAGACGGGGTTTCACCATGTTGGCCAGGCTGGTCTTGAACTCCTGATCTCGTGATCTGCCTGCCTCAGCCTCCCAAAGTGCTAGGATTACAGGCGTGAGCCACCGTGCCCGGCCCTAATCTGTTTTAACAAGCCCTCCCGATGATTTTAAAGCTCCCTACAGTTTGAGATCCTCTTCCTTAGAGTAATGATTTTCAACATTTTTTTTTTTTTTTGAGACAGAGTCTCGTTCTGTCGCCCAGGCTGGAGTGCAAAGGGGTGATCTCCGCTCACTGCAACTTCTGCCTCCCGGGTTCAAGTGATTCTCCTGCCTCAGCCTCCAGAGCAGAGTAGCTGAGATTACAGGTGCGCACTACCATGCCTGGCTAATTTTTTGTATTTTTAGTAGAGACGGGGTTTTGCCATGTTGCCCAGGCTGGTCTTGAACTCCTGAGCTCAGGCAATCTGCCCGCCCTGGCCTCCCAAAGTGCTAGGATTACAGGCTTGAGCCACTGTGTCCAGTCAGGTATATTATCTTAGCCAACTTTGTCAAGTATAGTAGGAACTCTGTAGTTATCTGTATAACTGAATAGGAAAGTAATAAGAAGGAGCCACTGTATTTGGACTGAGTTACAATCTGCCCCACTACAATTTCCTCCAGTTTATACTGATTCTGACTTCTGGAGACATACTGAACATATCTGCTTGATAGTCCATGAAGTATCTGAAAACAGCAATCATGTCCATACCACATCTTCACCACTGAATAAGGATAAGGATGGAGATGATCACAGAGTTGTCCATGTACATAAGTGGAGGCTTGTTTTTTCAGACATCTTCCTATCCTGGGTGCCATCTACCAAATGCACTTTCACTTCCAATGCCTTTCTTTCAACTTGACATCCCCCAGGTCTGACCACTTGCAGGTGTTGCCTTACTGGTCCCTTCTCAAGATCTTGCTTGAACAGGAAAACATGCTGGACTTTCAAAGTGAACTCCACAAATACCATGTCAATAATAATGGATTAAACTACCTCAAACTGAATATACTGCTCTTGATGAGAGGAGACATGCCATAGTTAACATTTCATATTTTATTAGTATAGTAGTAACTTGGCCAAAAAAAAAAAAAAAAAGGCAAGATTAACAGTTACTGTTAATCTGAAATCCAACTTTTAGCCTATTCACCTTACCTTAGAAGGGCTGCCATTGAACTTGTACAGCAGAGCGCTTCTTGGTGTGAGGCCTGACCCATTCTTGTGCGGGGAAATATAAATGGAGTGCTGCTGGGAAATGCGGCGTGGTGAGCCTGGCTGTTGTTTGATATGTGGAAAAGGAGAGAGTGGTGGAACATCCATCTAAAATAACCCAAAAGTCAGATTTTTTAGATAAAAGTTTTTGAATCCCATATTTTTATTCTTATGGTATCTTCTAGTTAGAAATCAGTTATACTGTAAAAGCTCATTTATGGTTGAGAAAAGCAAAAAAAAAAAAAAAAAAAATGATCCATTACTTCTTGTTTTTTTTTTTTTTTTTTAAAACAACAATAGATAAACTAGAATTTATTTTCCTGGATTTTTTTTTTTTTTTTTTTTTTTTGAGATGGAGTATCTCTTGCTCTTTTTGCCCAGGCTGGAGTGCGATGGTGCGATCTAGGCTCACTGCAACCTCTGCCTCCCAGGTTCAAGCAATTCTCCTCCCTCAGCCTCCCAAGTAGCTGGGATTACAGGCATGTGCCACAACACCCGGCTAATTTTGTATTTTTAATAGAGATGACCATGTTGGCCAGGCTGGTCTCGAACTCCTGACCTCAGGTAATCCACCCACCTTGGCCTCCCAAAGTGCTGGGATTACAGGTGTGAGCCACTATGCCCGGCCTATTTTCCTGGATCTTTCAGGAAGTGCTATAACTAGTATTAAGAATTCTGGCCAGGCATAGTGGCTCACACCTGTAATGCCAGCACTTTGGGAGGCTGAGATGGGCGGATCACCTGAGGTCAGGAGTTTGAGACCCGCCTGGCCAACATAGTGAAACTCTGTCTCCACTAAAAATGCAAAAATTAGCTGGGTGTGGTGGCACATGCCTGTAATCCGAGCTATTTGGGAAGCTGAGGCACTAGAATTGCTTGAATCCAGGAGGCAGAGGTGTAGCAGTGAGCCCAGATTGTGCCACTGCACTCCATCCTGGGTGACAGAGCAAGACTCTGCCTCAAAAAAAAATAAAATAAAATAAAAAGAAAAAATAATAATTCTGGGGCCGGGTGCAGTGGCTCACTCCTATAATCCCAGCACTCTGGGAGGCCAAGGTGCTCGGATCACTCGAGGCCAGGAATTGGAGACCAGCCTGGCCAACATGGCGAAACCCCACTTCAGCCTCCTGAGTAGCTCCTAAAAATATAAAAATTAGCCAGGTGTAGTGGCGTGCGCCTGTAGTCCCAGCCACTCGGGAGGCTGAGCATGACAGTTGTTTGAACCCAGCGGGCAGAGGTTGCAGTGAGCCGAGATTATGTCACTGCACTCCTCCCTGGGTGACAGAGTGAGATTCTGTCTCAAAAGAAAAAAAAAAAATCTGGACAAGACACCAGGAGTTAAGCCACGAGCATGAGAACCTCATATTCATGCTTAAAAAGTAAGGACAGGCCGGGCGTGGTGGCTCACGCCTGTAATCCCAATACTTTGGGAGGCCGAGGCAGGTGGATCATGAGGTCAGGAGTTCAAGACCAGCCTGGCCAAGATGGTGAAACCCCGTCTCTACTAAAAATACGAAAATCAGCTGGGCGTGGTGGCAGGCGCCTGTAATGCCAGCTACTCAGGAGGCTGAGGCACAGAATTGCCTGAACCCAGGAGGCAGAGGTTGCAGTGAGCCGAGATTGTGCCACTGCACTGCAGCCTGGGCAACAGAGCGAGACTCCTTCTCAAAAAAAAAAAAAAAAGTAGGGACAAAGGGTAACCAATCTTCTAACACTTGCTGTAACAATCTCTCTCTACACACATACCTCCTCACAACCAAAGCAGTAGCAGAGAGAATAAAAGAGGCAGAGAATTCTATAAGCCAGCAGGATGATTCCAACTTGGAAAAAATCTGTTAATGAAATAGGAAAGACTTCATATGGAAATGGAAAAGATTTAGAAATAAGTTGGATGAGCAAGGATTTCATTTTTCTTTAATATCCTGTATAATGGAAATAAATTAAGATGGTAGAGATATTCAGAGTATAGCACGTGACAGAGGGGAAGTGAAACTGGAGCAGGATGAACAGTTATGACCTCTGAGGATAGTCATAGACCATATTCCATGAAAAGAGGAAGAACAGAAATCTACAGATGCACACAGATACATAGAAACAGCTATTGGCTGTCTGGCTGCAGCTTCTGCTAGGGCCTTCTTTTCTTTTTTTTTTTTTTGAGGCAGGGTCTTGCTCTGTTGCTTGGACTGGAGCGCGGTGGTGCGATTGTGGCTCATTGCAGCCTTGACCTCCTGGGCCCAAGCGATCCTCCTACCTTAGCTTGCTGAGTAGTTGGGACTAAAGGTGTGTACCAGCCACTACACGGCTAATTTTTAGTTTTTTTTTTTTTAAGAGACAGGGTCTTCCTGTGTTTCTAGGCTGGTCTCAAATTCCTGGACTCAAGCAAACCTCCAGGCTTAGCTTCCCAAAGTGCTGGGATTACAGGCTTGGGAGGCACCTGGCTGGTCTCTCTTTCTTAGAGCTAACGTCTGGTCTTCTGGGAAGCAACCTCAGCTTACACACTGGCAACACTTTCTCAGGCCTGCTGCGACTGCCAAAACTAGGGTCTGCATAAAAATTTCTTAGTGGTACCTCTATTAATGATCCAGGCCTATCTACTTTCTTTTGTCTTTTTTTTTTTTTTTTTGAGACAGAGTCTTGCTCTGTTGTCCAGGCTGGAGTGCAATGGTTCAATCTTGGCTCACTGCAACTCTGCCTCTCGGGCTCAAGCAATTCTCCTGTCTCAGCCTCTCAAGTAGCTGGGATTATGGGTGCCCACCACCATGCCTGGCTAATTTTTGTATTTTTAGTAGAGATGGGGTTTCACCACGTTGGCCAGGCTGGTCTCGAACTCCTGACCTCAGGTGATCCACCTGCCTCAGCCTCCCAAAGTGCTGGGATTACAGGCATGAGCTGCAGCGCCTGACCTCCTTTTGTCTTTTTTTTTTTTTTTTTTGAGACAGAGTTTCCCTCTTGTCGCCCAGGCTGGAGTGCAGTAGCGTGATCTCTGCTCACTGCAACCTCTGCTTTCTGGGTTCAAGTGATTCTCCTGCTTCAGCCTCCTGAGTAGCTGGGATTACAGGCGCCTGCCACCACGCCCAGCTAATTTTTGGTAGAGACGGGATTTCATCATGTTGGCCAGGCTGGTCTCAAACTCCTGACCTCTGGTGATCTGCCTGCCTCGGCCTCCCAAAGTGCTGAGATTACAGGCATGAGCCACCACACCTGGCCCCTTTTGTCTTTAACTTGAGAAAAACATTAATCTCACAATATAACAACAGAAAAATTGACCAAATTTGCTGGGTGCAGTGGCTCATGCCTGTAATCTCAGCACTCTGGGAGGCCGAGGTGGGCGGATCACAAGGTCAGGAGTTCGAGACCAGCCTGGCCAACACGGTGAAACCCTGTCTCTACTAAAGATACAAAAATTAGTCAGGTGTGGTGACACACTCCTGTAATCCTAGCTACTAGGGAGGCTGAGGCAGGAGAATCACTTGAACCCGGGAGGCAGTGGTTGCAGTTAAGCTGAGATCGCACCATTGTACTCCAGCCTGGGTGACAGGGTGAGACTCTGTCTCAAAAAAAAAAAAAAAAGAAAACAAAAAAAACCAAATTAGTTGTTTTAATATTCATGTTCCCATCAAGTTCTTACCCATATGTATACGGAATTTCTAGCAACATAATCATGGTATAGATAAAATTCATGCCAGGCGTGGTAGTTCACACCTGTAATCATCACTTTAGGAGGCTGAGGTGGGTAGATTGCTTGAGTCCAGGAGTTCAAGACCAGCCTGGCCAACATGGTGAAACTCCGTATCTACTAAAAATACAAAAAAATTAGCCAGGCGTGGTGGCACGCGGCTGTCGTACCAGCTATTCAGGAGGCTGGGGTGGGAGGATCGCTTGAGGCCTGGAAGCAAAGGTTGCAGTGAGCCGAGATCTCGCCACTGCACTCTAGCCTGGGCAACAGATCCCATGATTTCCTCTGGTCTCTGTTGTACCATAGCCTTAATCACTGATTAAGTTACTAGTCATGCTCTGATTAATTGCTAGTAATTTTACTTTGACATATTTATCTAGCAAAATAAACTTATAGTAATCCAACTATGACAGCAAATAATAATAAAGTAGTAAAACATAAAACATACCATATGATCCTGATTCGACAAGTCGTATTTCAGTGCAAATGACTTCACTCTTCCTACATATATTGTATTGTAAAATTTTATAAGATCACCTCTTTCCTCTTTCACTGGTCCACTGGAACAGTCAGGTGTTTTTGTAGCATCTTCCAAGTCTGTTAAAAAGAATGCAATGTTGTGATACAAAGCATACTTTTTATTTTTTATTTTTTGAGACAGGGTCTCACTTTGTCACCCAGGGTGGAGTGCAGTGGTGCAATCTTGGCTCACTGCAGCCCCGACCTCCTGGATTCAAGTGATCCTCCCACCTCAGCCTCCTGAGTAGCTGGGACTACAGGCACGTGCCACCATGCCTGGCTATTTTTTATTTTTAGTAGAGACGGGGTTTTGCCATGTTGCCCAGGATGGTTTCCAACTCCTGGGCTCAAGTGATCCGCCAGTCTCAGCCTCTCAAAGTGCTGGGATTACAGGCGTGAGCCGCCATGCCCAGCCACAAAACATACTTTAATATACAAGTTGGTGATTTAAATTACCTTTCTACAATATTAAAAAAATCCCACAAATCTTTATGTAGAGAAATTAATATTTTCAGAGAAGGTTCAGAAATCCATCTGTATTACTTATAAGTCAAATTGGAATCTAGAGAAATGCAAACATATGAACTGAAGGTGGTGCTCTTTTCTCTAGATTCCACTTCAGAATGTTTTCACAACCATAGCTGTTGAGCTCACTGTCACTAGTGGCTCTTAGAGGGGCAACAGCCCTGGGCTGGTGTTTAGCTAAGTTCTACAGTATGGCAGGCAGTGGCAAACCTCAGCTTCCGATAACTAAAAGGCCTGCAGATATTCTTCTTGTGTCTTTGAGAAAGGTGGAAAGATTCTAAAAGGTAAAGCATATCCTGAGAGGTTAAGGAAGAAGCAAAATGAATTACATTTATTTCTCTGCAAATACATGGCAGGTGACAGGTGTTCTAAGAGCCTTATTGTACCACATACAACAGGAACCCTGATCAGGAACCAGTGTTTAGGTTTTACTGAGCACCCTCAATTGTAAAATAACAGCTTACCCCAACATAGTTTCCTACTTAATGGTGCAACTCTGGGATAGCTTGTGAAACCAGGCAGAACTTTGTCCTACTAGTTTTTGGGGAAGGAAGAGTATTACAGAGTATTACAAACTATCATTTACTTGTATACACAAGAACCATGTGTTTAGAAGAGCTAAGAAAACCACTACCAATTAAAAAGAATTTAGCATATATATGAAAGAAGCTCTCATTCTCAATACACTGGCCTACAAACATTGAGAACATGGGTAGAAGCAATGCCTTCACCTTAGGAAAACCAGAAAACACAAACATGGTTCAAAGACCAAAGAGCCCCAGGGGATCTCAGTCTTAATTTGGATGTCTTTTTCACTTCTGCTATTTCTAAAGGATCTTGACTAGGGTGGGAGGGGAGGGGAGCTATGTGGTTAAATAAAGTTGAGGAAATGCTGTATATTATATGGGAAATTCAGAAATCCATGTTAGTATAAGGCTCTGAGAAGTACTGCAGTTGGGGAAAAAAATAACTCTCATGTTCACTTTAATTGCATACTTCCCCAATTTTTTATGTATAGTCTCTCTTCTCCCAAAACACTTTTTTTTTCTTTTTGTTTTTTTGAGATGGAGTCTTGCTCTGTCACCCAGCCTGGAGTGCAGTGGCGCAATCTCGGCTCACTGCAGTCTCTGCCTGCTGGGATCCAGCGATTCTCCTGCCTCAGCCTCCTGGGTAGCTGGGATTACAGGAGCATACCACCATGTCTGGCTAATTTTTGTATTTTCAGTAGAGATGGGGTTTCACCATGCTGGACAGGCTGGTCTTGAACTCCTGACCTCAGGTGATCCACCCGCCTTGGCCTCCCAAAGTGCTGGGATTACAGGCGTGAGCCACTGTGCCTGGACCCCCCAAAACACTTATACTACCATTCTGGGAAACACTGTTTCAAAGGATACTGGCTTGTTAACAGCTCTTCTAGGTTATTCTCATTATATGGATCAATTAAAATTATTTCTTTTTGTTTTGTTTTTATGAAAGGTTCTTGATCCTCTTGCCTCAGCCTCCTGAGTAGCTGGGACTACAGGCACATGCTGCCACACCCAGCTAATTTTTTTTTTTTACTTTTTGTAGAGACAGGGTCTCCTTATGTTTTCTAGGCTGGTCTGTAACTCCTGGGCTCAAGTGATCCTCCCACCTTGGCCTCCCAAAGTGCTGGGATTACAGACATGAGTGACCACGCCTGGCCTAAAATTATTTAATGTCCTCCTTGAATTAGAAATTTCTTGAGACAGAGACTATAGTGTCTCCATATTTCTGTGTCATTCCAATTCCAGCTGTTAATACTTACATAAGGTAAGGAGCTATACTTTACTTGAATGAACCAAACATTTAAAATTGTGGGAGGCTGGGTGTGGTGAAACCCTGTCTCTATAAAAAAATTTTTTAAAAATTAAAGAAATTTAAAAACTAGGTGTGGTGGCATGCACCTTTAGCCCTAGCTACTTGGGAGGCTGAGATGAGAGGATCGCTTGAACCCAGGAAATCAAGGTTGCAGTGAGCTATGATTGCCCCATTACATTCCAGCCTGGGCAACAGAGCAAGATCTCATCTCTAAAATTAAAAAAAAAACTAAAGAAAAAAAGACATTTAAAAAAACATACTTGGCTGGGTGTGGTGGCTCACGCCTGTAATTCCAGCACTTCGGGAGGCTGAGGTGGGAGGATCACTTGAGCCCAAGAGTTCCAGATCAGTCTGGGTAACACAGTGAGACCCTATCTCGGTCTCCCAAAGTTCTGGGATTACAGGTGTAAGCCACCATGTCCAGCCAGAAATGGGTTTTTGTTGATGAAAACAGTGAATGTTTATTAAGTGTGACTAATGCTAAAAAAGCCATACTCATTAATACAATAAATTTGATATTGCTTATAAATAATAGCTATTACTAAGGCCTTACTATAAACAAGCCTTGTATTAAATATTATATATATGCGTATATGTATACATAGTTGTGTATTGCATAATGATGGGTTATCTTCTCAGAAATGCATTGTTGAAATGATTTTGTCATGAGAATACTACAGAATATACTTACACAAACCTAGATTGTATGGCCAACTACACACCTAGGCTGGATGGTATAGTATATTGCTCCTAAGTTACAAACCTGTACAGCATGTTACTGTACTGAATACCACAGGCAATTGTATCACAATGGCAAGTATTTGTGCATCTAAATATATCTAAACATAGAAAAGGTATAGTAAAAATACAGCACTATAATCTTATAGTTGTATATGTTGTATGTGTGGGCCATCACTGACTCAAATATCATTATATGGCACATGACTGTGTGTGTGTGTGTGTATATGCCCACACATACATAGATATACATATAATTATCTTTATTTTTAGAGACAAGATCTTGCTCTATCACCCAGGCTGAAGTGCAGTGGTGCAATCATAGTGCACTACAATCTCAAATTCCTGGATTCAAGTGATCTTCCTGCCTCAGCCTCCCAAGTAGTTGGGACTACAGGTGTGAGCCACCATGCCTAGCTAATTTTTTATTTTCATTTTTTGCAGATGGGGGCCTTGCTGTGTTGCTCATGCTGGTCTTTAATTCCTGGGCTCAAGGGATCCTCCTGCCTCAGCCTTCCAAAGTGCTGGGATTACAAGCATGAGCCACAACACTCAGCCTAAATATAATTCTTTTTAATCCTTAAAACAACTTTCTAAGGAAGTAATGTAAAGTTTTCAATTAACTACAATACACTTGAGTACACTGTTATGTTTGTGTTACTTAGGTTAAGCTGTAACCTGGGTCTCACAAGTATTCTAATCAAGACTGCCACTCTGGAGTGGTCTGCTAACATGACATTGAAGAATTCATAGCCCATGAGGAGTGAGCTGGTGTTTTAATCAGGAAATTCATTCTCCACTCCAACAGTTTCTGTTAGGCATATCTCAATCAATGACCAACGCTTTGCTCATTAACATACTCAAGGTCAGAATTTTTTTTTTTTTTTTTTTTTAAGAGTCTTGCTCTGTTGCCTAGGCTGGAGTGCAGTGGCACAATCTCAGCTCACTGCAACCTCAGCCCCCAGGGTTCAAGCAATTCTCCTGCCTCAGCCTCCGAAGTGGCAGGGATTACAAGTGCTGACCACCATGCCTGGCTAATTTTTTTATTTTTAGTAAAGATGGGGTTTCACCATGTCGGCAAGACTGGTCTCAAACTCCTGACCTCAAGTGATCAGCCTGCCTCGGTCTCCCAAAATGCTGGGATTACAGGTGTGAGCCACCATGTACAGCCAGAAATGGGTTTTTACTGATGAAAATAGTGAATGTTTATTAAGTGTGACTAACGCTAAAAATGAGCTCATGTTCAGGAAATAAAAAGTATTTAAGATAAGCAGATTGGTTAAAATATTTGAGACACTACCCTCAATAGCCATGAAAGGGATGAAAGATCCAGAGAAGTCTCTCGGCTTTACTCTTAGGGATAATAACATTAAGGCTAAAAGCTCTGAGAAGTCCTGTGTTCAGCCCTGAATTCTGATCCACAGTATTTGCTTGATGCTAGCTTTAAGGCTGACTGAATCCTGCATCTGAAATCTTGGCACCTGTTCTTGAGCAAATCTTTTCTATGGGTGGTGGTCAGACATAGAATTGGGATATATGAACTTACTGCATAGGATATATAAATTGTGTGTGTGCTTTTTAAACAGTAATTATTTTACAACCCATAATGAATTTGTTTATAGAACCAGAACTGTTCTTCCCAAGTCAGTGTTCTTTGGTGTGTCCAAATCTGGGTCATAGCATCTAGCCATAGCTCTAAGAACTGGAAGGTGACTTATCTGAATATAGACTTGTCTGATTGTATACCCTCCTACATAACTTTCTCTCTCTCTCTTTTTTTTTTTTTTTTTTGAGACAGGTTCTTGCTGTGTCTGGAGTACAGTGGCAAGATCATGGCTCACTGCAGCCTTGACATCCTGGGCTCAAGCCAACCTCCCAATTCAGCCTCCTGAGTAGCTTGGACTATAGAAGCCCACCACGTGTGGCTATTTTTAAAAATTTTTTGTAGCAATAGGCTCTCACTATGTTATCCACAATGGTCTTGAACTCCTGGGTTCAAACCACCCTCCTGGTTTGGCCTCCCAAAGTGCTGGGATTATAGACGTAAGCCACTGTGCTCTTGCTTTTTGAGTGCCAGAATTCCTGAGTTCATTATCACTGGATATTCTCCCCGCCCTGTGCCACCACCACTGTACAGGATCTGTAACAATCGTTGTTTGCTTACTTGCTAATAAATATATCTAGTTAATAACCGTATGTAAGGCAGAGTGCGGTGACTCACGCCTGTAATCCCAGCACTTTGGGAGGCCAAGGCAGATGGATCACTTGAACCCAGGAGTTCAAGACTGGCCTTGGCAACATGGTGAAACCCCATCTCTACAAAAAATGTAAAAATTAGCCAGGCCGTGGCTGAGCCGAGAATCACTTGGGCCTGGGAGGTCAAGGCTGCAGTGAGCTGTGACTGTGCCACACTGTACTCCAGTCTGGGTGACAGAGCAAGACATGGTCTCAAAACAAACAAAAGGTCAGGTGCAGTGGCTGACGCCTGTAATCCCACCACTTTGGGAGGCCAAGGCGGGAGGAACACCTGAGATCAGGAGTTCAAGACCAGCCTGGCCAACATGGCAAAACCCCATCTCTACTAAAAATACAAAAATTAGCTAGACGTGGTGGCAGGTGCCTGTAATCCCAGCTACTCGGGAGGCTGAGGCAGGAGAATCACTTGAACCTGGGAGGCGGAGGTTGCAGTGAGCCGAGATCGCACCATTGCACTCCAGCCTGGGTGACAAGAGTGAGACTATCTCAAAAAAAAAAAAAGAAAAAAGAAAAAAATTGTGTAGCAGAATTTTATCTGAAACCTACAGATACAGGAACTGGCGAACTCTCAGTCACCTCAAGTTTCTTTGGCAGATACTTATCAAAAAGAAAACAAAACAGAAAAGGACATCATCTATTATCTTTTGCTTACTTCTACTCTCTAGAACTTCACTGCTCTTGTAGCTCAGATACTTGCTAGCAGTTAGTTTCTCAGAAAAAACACAAAACAGGCAAGGGATCCACAGCTTTCTAGCTAACCTCTGATGTCTGGTTTTGTAGGAACAGGAAAACCACTGCGGATAGGTAAGCAACATGTATAACAAATATAGAAAATGGCTTTTTGTTGTTGCTGTTGTTGTTTTTTGAGATGGAGTCTAGCTCTGTCGCCCAGGCTGGAGTGCAATGGCACAATCTCTGCTCACTGCAAGCTCCACCTCCCGGGCTCACGCCATTCTCCTGCCTCAGCCTCTGGAGTAGCTGGGACTACAGGCGCCTGCCACCACACCTGGAGAATTTTTTGTATTTTTAGTGGAAACGGGGTTTCACCGTGTTAGCCAGGATGGTCTCGATCTCCTGACCTCATGATCCACCCGCCTCGGCCTCCCAAAGTTCTGGGATTACAGGCGTGAGCCACCGCGCCCAGCCTTATTTGTTTTTTTGAGATAGAGTCTTGCTCTGTCGCCCAGACTGGAGTGCAGTGGCGGTATCTTGGCTCACTGCAACCTCTGCCGCCCAAGTTCAAGCGATTCTCCTGCCTCAGCCTCCTGAGTAGCTGGGATTACAGGTGTCTGCCACTGCACCTGGCTGATTTTTGTAGTTTTAGTAGAGATGGGTTTCACCATCTTGGCCAGGCTGGTCTTGAACTCCTGACCTTGTATCCACCCACCTCGGCCTCCCAAAGTACTGGGATTACAGGCGTGAGCCACCGTGCCCAGCGTTTTTTTGTTTTTTTTTTTTCTTGAGATGGAGTCTCACCCTGTCACCCAGGCTGGAGTGCAGTGGTGTGATCTTGGCTCACTGCAACCTCTGCCTCCTGGGTTCAAGCAATTCTTGTGCCTTAGCCTCCTAAGTAGCTGGGATTACAGGTGCTCACCACCATGCCCGGCTAATTTTTGTATTTTTAGTAGAGACAAGGTTTCGCCATGTTGGCCAGGCTGGTCTCGAACTCCTGACCTCAGATGATCCACCCACCTTGGCCTCCCAAAGTGCTGGGATTACAGGTGTGAGCCACCGCACCCGGCCAGGGTTACTGTCTTACATACTCCTCATTGCCTTGAAAAGGCTCCAGAATAATACACTTATGTAAAAAGAATTGAGTGGCCTATTATCCTCAAATGGAGTCAGATTCTAGGACATTATTAAAATATCTTTTTGGTGAATGAAATCTTAAAAGTTTATATCCCAGTGGACACCATAATGATTATGGATATTTTTATAATTTAAAAATTTGTTTTAGTTCATCAGATTTTCTCTTAAGAATTTATCCTAAGGATGTGGCCTAAAGATTAAGCTACAAATGATGCTCATTACAGAGCTGTGCATAATTAGAAGCAACCTGGCCAGGCATGGTGGCTTACACCTGTCATCCCAGCACTTCGGGAGGTCATGGTAAGGAGACTGCTTGAGCCCAGGAGTTGGAGGCCAGCCTAGGCAACATGGCAAAATCCCAGCTCTACAAAAAATTAGTTGGGTGTGGCAGTAAGACTGAGATGGAAGGAGCAACGGAGGGCAGGGCTGCAGTGAGCCATGATTGTGCCACTGTATTCCTGCCTGGGTAACAGAGTAAGATCCTGTCTCAGAAAAGAAAAGAAAAGAAAAAATAAAAGAGAAAGGAGGGCAGGGTAGGGGGAGGAAGGGGGATGGGGATGGGAAGAAGAGAGGAAAGGAGAGGAGAGGAGAGGAGAGGGGAGGGGAGGGGAGGGGAGAGGGGAGGAGAGGGGCTGGGAGAGGAGGGGAGGGGAGGGGAGAGACGAGACAAGAAAAGGAGAAATGACCTAAATGTCTCACACTGTGGCATTAAAGAAATCACAGTACCTAGGCTTAGCACAGGGGCTCATGCCTGTAATCCTAGTACTTTGGGAGGCCAAGGTAGGCGGATCACTTGAGCTCACGATTTCGAGACCAGCCTGAGCAAACATGGCAAAATCCCGTCTCTACAAAAAATATAAAAATTAGCCAGAGTGATGGTGCATGCCTGCAGTTCCAGCTACTTGGGAGGCTGAGGTGGAAGGATTGCTTGAGCCTGGGAAGTCCATGTTGCAGTGAGTCATGATCATACCACTGCACTTCAGTGTAGGTGACAGAACAAAACCCTATCTCAAAAAAAAAAAAAAATCATAGTATATACACATGTATATATTACATACACCTTAAATACATGGAAAGATGAGACAAGGGAAAGGAGGTAGGCAGAAGAGGTGTATGAATACTAACCATTTGATTTTCCTTTCTTTGAAAAAAAAGATTACTAGTGCCTGAAGTCTTAGCATGATGGTGGCAATAGGGTGCAGTCTTGCCTATGGTAGCAGAATTACCTACAAATAATACTTATATGAACAGGACATTTTCTTTTGTGTGTGTGTGTGTGTGTGTGACAGAGTCTCACTTTGCCGCCAGGCTGGAGTGCAGTGGCGTGATCTCAGCTCACTGCAACCTCCGCCTCCTGGGTTCAAGCGATTCTCCTGCCTCAGGCTCCTGAGTAGCTGGGACTACAGGCGCATACCACCACGCCTAGCTAATTTTTGTATTTTTTTTAAGTAGAGATGGGGTTTCACCATGTTGGCCAGGATGGCCTCGATCTCTTGACCTCGTGATCCACCCGCCTTGGCCTCCCAAAGTGCTGGAATTACAGGCGTGAGCCACCGTGCCCAGCCAGGACATTTTCTTAACAGACTCCTCGGGAAGAATACTGTCAGCTACCTTGTTTTCCCTGTCATTCAGATTTTAGAATTTTATTAAGTCTCTTTTATGTGTTTCATTAACATGTATAAGTAGACTAGAAAACTCCTTCCAAAACACAATTAACAGGGGACAAATTAACGGTTTCAATAAACTATACCAGCACATTCTAATCTCAAACTTATTTGTTTTCAAAATGTGTGCATTGTCCACCTCACCTCCTTATGATTCATATTTCCATGTTGTCTGACACCCACTGTATTATGTACAGTGTGATCCAATGTGTTTTACACATAGTATGTTAAATTGGATAACTTACCACAATCTATCATTTCAAAGTCATCATTTATATTTTTATTATATGCCACAACTTCTCTTGGAATACTTTTCAGCAGAACACTTCTATATACCTACACGCCAGAGGGAAAAAAAGGACTGCTCAGTCACAGAGGTACAGGTTAAACAAAATCAAAGTGAGAAGAGCAAAATATCAAACCAATAAAAAACTATTTGTCTGTGTAAGTGATACTCAAGGGTAAAATGTTATTAGCTCTAGTAAGTATAGATTATAACACATACCATAAAAGAGGGGATACTGGAGAAGAGCCTACCATCTAAGATGGGCTTAGTTTATAAAATATAAGAAATAGCAACTAAAGACTGATGATCAGGTTTTACTAAATAAAAATAACTTTAAAGACCTGAATTTGGTCAGGTGCGGTGGCTCACACCTGTAATCCCAGCACTTTGGGAGGCTGAGGCGGGCGGATCTCTTGAGGCCAGGCGTTCAAGACCAGCCTGGCCAACATGGTGAAAGCCCGTCTCTACTAAAAATACAAAAATTATCTGGGTGTGGTAGCACACACTTGTAATTCCAGCTACTAGGGAGGCTGAGGCAGGAGAACTGCTTGAACTCAGTGGGTGGAGGTTGCATTGAGCTGAGATCGCACCACTGCACTCCAGCCTGGACAACAGAGCAAGACTCTGTCTCCAATACAAAACAAAATAAAACAAACAAACAAAAAACAAAAGACTTGAATTAATTCCTCCTTCTTTTTAATTCCTTACACAACAATCAATTGGTCTTTTTTTTTTCTTTTTTAGAGACAGGGTCTCACTCCATGGCTCAGACTGGAGTGCAGTGGCACAATCATGGCTCACTGTAGCCTGGACCTCCTGGGCTCAGGCGATCTGCCTGCCTTGGCCTCCTTAACTGGTGGGATTACAGGTGTGAGCCACTGCGCCTGGACAAGAGTCATTTGTTCTTAATGCAGCTTGTTTTTCTGCCCCCAGCCCATTCCCATCTCCTTTCAGATGGCCACATGAAAATCTTTTCCCTTCCCTGCCCCTAAACTATTTCTCACCTCTGAGATAGCTGGAAAGGCATGATCCATTCCCCCTTGTACTGTATTATAGGTTACTGGTATTAAGAGGATATTTAGGGAGCCATGGCTTGGCCCATTCTTGACTCACACTAACCTCACCTTAATGATCTTCAAGGACAATCTAGAGCTTTCTAGGCTCTGTTCTTGAGGGATTTTCCTGAAGAAGCCCAGAAACTCTTAGCTTATCACAGGATATAACAAATACCTATACTTGGTTCTTCAAATGTCTCTATATTGCTTGCTATAATGTCTTTTAGGGCTTAAACAAAGCTCTCTTAGAAGGGGATATAACTACTAATACTGAGGCCGCATCTCTATTTTGGTCTGCAGTCTAGGCCACTACGTCTCTCTTTCTGTCTACAGTTTCCAGGGCCAGAGAAGAGGCCATTATGCTTCCTAAGAGCAGAGCAACTAGGTTCTTGAATGATCAAACCCTTAAGGTAATTTACTTGTGTTCTTCAGTACAATAATAACAACAATATGACATTAACATTCATTAAATGCTTATTGTGTGCCAGTCCACTCTGCTACCATGACTGAAAGGTTTCATGGAATTTTCACCACAGCCAGAACAATATAATCAGAAATGTTTAACATCTATTCAAAGATGCAAACATTAGGATGCTTAGCAGATGGCAAAAGAAGCTGTAGTTAGGTTAATGAATCCTCAAATTTCACTGGGTTTAAATATCATTAAAAAATAAAGTCTCATATAATTAAAGAATATTATTATTATACTTATCTTTTTTTTTTTTTTTTTTTGAGACAGAGTCTCACTCTGTTGGCCAGGCTGGAGTGCAGTGGAATGATCTTGGCTCACTGCAACCTCTCCCTCCTGGGCTCAAGCAATTCTCCTGCCTCAGCCTCCCGAGTAGCAGGGATTACAGGCGTGTGACACCACACCTGGCTAATTTTTGTATTTTTAGTACAGACAGGGTTTTACCATGTTGGCCAGGCTGGTCTCGAACTCCTGACCTCAGATAATCCACCTGTCTCCACCTCCCAAAGTGCTGGGATTACAGGCGTGAGACATCGCACCCTGCCATTATACATATCTTTCATTAAATGAACAAATGGAATGGCAGAACTTTTGAGAAGTATATGAAAGTATATGGATGAGTCAGAAACAGACTTCCTAGCTTCTACTGAAACTGTCCTTCAATGAAATTATCTCTTGAGTTTAATGTTATCCATTAAAACAGAAAATCTGAAGTATATTAAAACTATAAAATAAGTTTACCTTTTATATAACTTGTCAGTGGAAAAGAGTAAATCTTTTTGGACAGTAGGAAAAATAATGTAACTCACGTGACTATTAGCTTGGGGCTGATTCCTGTAACTTTTCATAATTTCTTGAAAAGTTCTTTCTTCTTTTGTTACCTAAGGAAAATAAAAACTGCATTTATCAACTGCTTTTTGAAAGAAAAATGGCTCTGAACAAAACTTCAATTATAAGTTGGCACTGAGAGCAACCTTGCAGAAAACCATTAACCCCAGGCCAGTCCATGACTAAAAACCACTAACATTTATGATTTTTTCTACCTTTAAAGTTCAGGCTTTGTGGCCTGTGGGGACTCACTTAATAGTTTCATTAATCAAAAAGCAGTGAAACTGCTATGGTGTGACTCTACTGAAAATCCATTTCTTTATATAAAAAAAGATATAAGAAAACTCAGATCTGTTTAATTCCCTGCAGCCTCCAGTTTTATTAATTTTTAAGTACTTACTTAAAAGTAAATTAACCACATATGAAGGATTAAAGGTATCTTACAGTGATGATTCTCAATCAAACTGAGTGGCTATTACAGGATTAGGTTTTAACATTTCAGGACAGACTGTAGGGTTTCTAATGCTTAGATGGAAGTCACAGTGGTGGCCAAAAGGAAGAAAATGGATTAGTGATCCAAAAAGGAATTCCTTCTGAGATCTCTGTGATCATAAACTTCACTTAAGTCACTCTTTTCCCCTGCTTCACTGTCCATTAGTGCTAAACCTGTTCTCTATAATGAGCTAGAAATGGCAAAGCCTGAACTCTAACAGTCTTCTGGAAAACACACGATTAGTTAGTAACATTTATCTTTTAATTTTTTAATTCTTTTTTTTTTTTTTGAGATGGAGTCTCGCTCTGTCATCCAGGCTGGAGTGCAGTGGCATGATCTTGGCTCACCGCAACCTCTGCCTCCCAGGTTCAAGTGATTCTCCTGCCTCAGCCTCCCGAGTAGCTAGGACTACAGGCGCGTGCCACCATGCCCAGCTAATTTTTGTATTTTTAGTAGAGACAGGGTTTCACTGTGTTAGCCAGGATGGTCTCCATCTCCTGACCTCGTGATCTGCCTGCCTTGGCCTCCCAAAGTGCTGGGATTACAGGCCTGAGCCTGCGCCTGGCCCTTCAGGTTGAGTTTTCTAACTGCAACTTCATCATTCTGCAAATCAGCAAGATTCACTTCAAACACATGACACTTGAGGCTATCAGATGCAATTTGGTTCCTTGAGTCCTGGTAACTAGTGTCTTTCCAGTATTTCTTGTATTGAACATAGTCGGTACTTTTTTACATCAAACCAATCTTTCTTAAAAAATGAATCAACCATTTTCTTCTTGGCTCCCTTTTTGTTGCCTTTTGTATGGTGCATGTTCTCGTCAACCGCCATAGTGCTACAGTAACAATTATTAAGACTGATTTTTTACAGAGATTTCAAAGAGGCATTGTGGGAGGAGGGGTCACAAAGGAGTTTAAAAACATGCTCTGTCTCAAAACGCTGAAAAATCAAGTCTTAACTGTACACATCTTCTAGGACTGCCAGTGTGGCCAGTTCGGTCAAGACAAATGAGTTGTATCAGATATATGAGAATTTTAAAAAACAAGCAAGATATGTTATTCTATGACTTAAAACATGTTGTAGCAACTAGAAAGTAAGATGCTCTTCTGAGGCAGCACAATAAATCATGAGAAAGCAATACGCAATATGGTACAGAAACTTATTTTTCTTGAGACAGGGTCTTGCTCTATTGCTCAGGCTGAGGTGCAGTGTCATGATCTCGGCTCACTGCAGCCTTGGCCTCCTGGGCTCAAGAGATCCTCCCACCTCAGTCTCCCAAGTAGCTGGGCCTATAGGTGCAAGCCACAATGCCCAGCTAATTTTTATATGTTTTATAGAGATGAGGTTTCACCATGTTGCCCAAGCTGGTCTCGAAATCCTGGGCTCAAGCGATCTGCTCACCTTGACCTCCCAAAGTGCTAGGATTATACGTGTGAGCCACCATGCCCAGCCTCTTCTCCCAATTTATACATTACCTTTGCCATGATATAAAAGGCACAAAGGAGGAGCTGATCCAAATGCCTGTCTTTCATTAGATCAGGGCAGTGAACTAAAGTGAATTCAAAACACGTCCATATCTTCCTTCGTAACTCATTTGAAACATCCAGTTTTAGACATAGATCACGTAAGCGTACACTTGCCAAATGATAGACCTAAAATAGAAGGTAACACATTGATGCAAAACACCAAGTAAATCACTTCTCAAATTTTTATGTCTTACCAAGACCAAGATTAAAAAACATAGGCTGTTGATATGCTAAATTAAATAAAATTTCTGTTCTATAGCACTAGTTCACTGTTATGGCAGGAGGATATAGATTAAAGCAAAACTACTTGAAAATTTTTTTAAAGATGTCATCTATTACTCTATGCTGCCAACTATGTAAAGTAAGAAAAACTGAAATATAGGATTTACCTGCATCATGACAATTATGAACACATAATTTTTCCTTTTTTTTTTTCCTTAGGTGGATTCTCACTCTGTCACCCACGCTGGAGTGCAGTGGCACAATCTTGGCTCACTGCAACCTCTGCCTTCTGCATTCAAGCAATTCTCCTGCCTCCTGCATTCAAGCAATTCTCCTGCCTCAGCCTCCCAAGTAACTGGGCTTACAGGTGCATACCACCACGCATAGCTAATTTTTGTATTTTTAGTAGAGACGGGGTTTCATCATGTTGGCCAGGCTGGTCTTTAACTCTTGACCTCAAGTAATCCATGCACTGCAGCCTCCCAAAGTACTGGGATTACAGGTGTGAGCCACTGTGCCCGGCCCGAACACATAATTTCTCAAAGCTCAGAAGTCTCTGTCTATTCTCTTTGGGTTCAGGTAAAATTGCTAGGGGGCCTAACATGCCAAATAATAAATGTTTGACTCCAAAAATGAGTCAGAAAGCAAAACCATTTAAAAAATTGCTCCTATATTCTACACTTTTTATGAGCACAATGGGAACAAAACAGGAATGTTAAAATAAATAAGATACAAATTTTTTTTTTTTTTTTAAAGCATGTGAAAATAAATTCAGTTCAATTCCCTGGCCCTAGATCCTGCAAGACTGTTTTTTTTATTTTAAGACTTGATAACCCTGATGTGGTATTCCTAAACCAGACTATTCTATTCAAACTATTTTTTTTTTTTTTTGAGACAGAGTCTCACTCTGTAGCCTAAGTTGGAGTGCAGTGGCATGATCTTGGCTCACTGCAACCTCCACCTCTGGGCTCAAGTGATTCTCGTGTCTCAGCCTTCCAAATAGCTGGGACTACAGGCAAGCGCCACCACGCCTGGCTAATTTTTTTTTTTGTATTTGAGTAGAGATGCGGTTTCACCATGTTGCCCAGGGTGGTCTCAACCTCCTGAGCTCAGGTGATCTGCTGGCCTCGGCCTCCCAAAGTGCTGGGATTACAGGCGTGAGTCACCGCGCCCGGCCCAAACTATGTCTTCAAATTTCCAGATGGAAAAAAAAAGTAAGTTACCCCTTACAGAAAATTATCTTTGGCAGAAAAATACCTACAAACTGAGCTTAAAAACTAATTTAAGCTACTCAGTAATCTAATATAAAGAGAGACAAACAGTTGACTCCAAAGCCACCAGTGATTTATTTTACAGCAAACAAATTTTCTGCATCCTCTCCCCTTGTTTCTGGTCCAGCCATGCTGAGGAAAACAGTAGGGTCAGAGCAGAGAGAAAGATGCTAGAACTTTATATTCATGAAAGGAGAAGATAAGAGATATAGTGCTAGCTAGAATAATTAAAAATAGTATGTAATTAAGTAATACTTGGTAAAGTATCTTTTACAGAGCTGATCCAATGCTTACAGGATACACATATGCTGGAAGGCTTTTAATTCTAACATTCACAGTAAATTCTATTTAGGCATAGAACACCAGCATCACACTGAGTTCAGCATAGATAATCGTTATAATTTACTCAACGAATGGTTATTTTGAATTTATTATAGATTCAGACATTTCAATTCCTTTTACATTTTCTAGCTTCTAATCTATATTGAGTAGGTTATAATTAAATGAAAGGAAAAGGATGTTAGATTCTAAAACAACATTCAAAATAAAGAATTCACCAAAAAAAGTCTTATTTCTGTCAAACTTAGGTTAATTATCAGAGGCAATAATTTGCCATTTTGAAAATTAAAAATGGTAAGTAAATGGGGAAACTGCTATATTTTCAAGCTCTGTTGTTAAAACAGTCCTTAGGCATAGGAGGGGGTGAAGGGACAGAGGAGACAAGCCAGTAAAGGTGGTGAAAAGAGCAAGACTCTCCCTCAACCATCCTAACTGACAACCAAAGCAGCCCTGCTTTCATATATTTTGTTTATACTTCTGGAGACTATTTCATTCAAAGAAGGGGTTTCCCTAAAAGAGGAAATTCCTTGGAGAATCAGTTGCTCCAAAACCCACAATGTAATGAAAATAAATGAGCTATAATTGAAAGGAACAGAAGACAAAGAATGGTTGTAGAAGCTATAAATGAGTTGTTTTCCAGTGTCTGTCTCCTCTTCTGCAATAACAGAACCCTTAACATTTACACCCACCTTCCTGTAATAAAGACTATATTTGCCCCTTTGAAAATTCTGCCTGGGCACGGTGGCTCACATCTGTATTCCCAGAACATTGGGAGGGTGAGGTGGACGGACTGGTTGAGTCCAGGAGTTTGAAACCATCCTAAGCAACATAGCGAAACCTCTTCTCTACAAAAAATTAAAAAAATAAGCTGGGCGTGGTAGCCCGTGCCTAGAGTCCCAGGTACTCAGGAGGCTGAGGTGAGAGGATCGCTTGAGCCTGGGAGGTTGAGGCTGCAGTGAGCCATGATCTTGCCACTGCACCCCAGCATGGGTGACTGAGCAAGACCTTGTCTCCAAAAAGAAAAAAAAAATTCTACAAGTGGCTACATGACTAAGTGGGAAATAAACAGCACTGGTGTTTGTAACTTCTAGGACAGGTTCTGAAGGTGAGGAGGCATGCTCTTCTTCTTCCTGCTGGCTAGAATGCAGATATGATATCTGGAAGGGAAGCAGTCATCATGGACTGAGGTAGAAACCTTGTGTTGAGAATGGCCAAAAAAACCTTGAAGGGACCTGGGTTTTTTTGTTTTTTTTTTTTTTGAGATGGAGTCTCACTTTGTCGCCCAGGCTGGAGTGCAGTGGCGTGATCTCGGCTCACTGCAACCTCCGCCTCCCAGGCTCATGCCATTCTCCTGCTTCAGCCTCCCGAGTAGCTGGGGCTACAGGTGCCTGCTACCATGCCCGGGTAATTTTTTTGTATTTTTAGTAGAGATGGGGTTTCACCATGTTAGCCAGGATGGTCTCGAACTCCTGACCTCATGATCCGCCTGTCTCGGCCTCCCAAAGTGCTGGGATTACAGGCATGAGCCACCGACCTGGCCAGGACCTGGGTTCTTAATGGTCGTGGTAACCACAGCAGTCCCATACTACTTACACAGACTTTACGTGAAAGATAAATTCTTCTCTTGTTTAAGCTACTATTATTTTCAAACAGCTAAACCAAAATCTAAGAAATAAACAGATAATCACTATGCCCGAGGTCAGAAAACACATTGGAAGTACTGTGAAAGAAACAGGATTTGATATAAAAACATAAAAAATAATCCTCATGTTTTATCTTAATATAAAACTATCTAATTCAGAGTGTGGGCTGAGACCTTCCATGACAGCAAGTGACAAAAGAATGGAGAAAAACATGATTGAGGAAGAGTATAAATTAAGGAAGATTTATTTCGCATAGAGAAAAAAGGACATATAAAAAATTATTGCTGGGCGCAGTGGCTCACGCCTGTAATCCCAGCACTTTGAGAGGCCGAGACGGGTGGATCACGAGGTCAGAAGTTCAAGATCAGCCTGGCCAAGATTCTGAAATCCTGTCTCTACTAAAAACACAAAAATTAGCCAGGCGTGGTGGCACACACATGTAATCCCAGCTACTCAGGAGGCTGAGGCAGGAGAATCGCTTGAACCCGGGCGGCAGAGGTTGCAGTAAGCCAAGATTGTGCCACTGCACTCCAGCCTGGGTGATAGAGCAAGACTCCGTCTCAAAAAAAAAAAAAAAAAAAAATTATTAGGCCGGGCACAGTGGCTCATACCTGTAATACTAGTACTTTGGGAGGATGAGGCGGTGGATCACGAGGTCAGATCAAGACCGTCCTGGCCAATGTGGTGAAACCCTGTCTCTACTAAAAATAAAAAAATTAGCTGGGCATGGTGGTGCATCCCTGTAATCCCAGCTACTCGGAAGGCTGAGGCAGAGAATCGCTTGAACTAGGGAGTCGGAGGCTGCAGTGAGCTGAGATCGCACCACTGCACTCCAGCCTGGCAACAGAGCGAGACTCCATCTTAAAAAAAAAAAAAAATTATTACAAGAACAGTTGGTTGGGCATGGTGGCTCACACCTGTTGTAATCCCAGCACTTTGGGAGGCTGAGGTGGGAGGATTGCTTGAGCCCAGGAGTTCGAGACGAGCCTGGGAAACACAGCGAGACTCCATTTCTACAAAAAAAAAAAAAAACAAATTTAGTTGGGTGGGGTGGTGCATGCCTGTGGTCCTACTATTCAGGAGGCAGGAGGATCTCTTGAGCCTGGGAGGTAGACTGCAGTGAGACATGATCGTGCCTCTGCACTCTAGTCTGGGCGACAGAGCAAGACCCCGTCTCAAAATAATAACAAAAAAAGAACGATTAGTAGAGAAATACACTTAAATTTGCCTGTAGACCCAGGTACTCGGAGGGTAATGAAGGAGGATGACTTAAGCCTAGGAGTTTGGGCTCTAGCATGCTATAACTGTGCTTGTGAATAGTCACTGTACTCCAACCTGGGCAACAGAATGGGCTAGCCAACCATCTAGTTGTGGGATGCACTGCAGTCATGTTTGGTTATAAATATCTGATTAACATGTCTGTCTTATCAGAAGCTGATGATTCAAAACGTGCTTGTAAGAGATAGGACAAATTCAAGTTATGTCTAAGGTCAACCGTTTTTAGTGCTTTTCCATTAATATTAAAATAATTTAGGCATTATAATAAGAGCTGGTTATATGCTAATTTAAAAGGTAACACACTAGATTTATTTATTTTTGAGTTTTGGAGACGGGGTCTTACTCTGTTGCTTGGGCTGGAGTGTAGTAGCACCTTCTTAGCTCACTGCAGCCTCGAAATCATGGGCTCATGTTATCCTCCCACTTCAGCCTCCTGAGTAGCTGTGACTACAGGCATGTGCCACTATGCTGGCTAATTTTTTAATCTTTTGGTAGAGACTGGGTCTCGCTATGTTGCCCAGGCTGGTCTTGAACTGCAAGCCTCCAGTAACCCTCCTGCCTCGGCCTCTGAAAATACTGAGATTACAGGCATGAGCCACCATGCCTGGCCTAGATTTATAATAAAAATTATGAGTAACAGCTGGGCATGGTGGCACATGCCTGTAATCCCAGCACTTTGGGAGGCTGTGGTGGGCAGATCACCTGAGGTCAGGAATTTGAGACCAGGCTGGCCAATATGGTGAAACCCTGTCTCTACTAAAAATACGAAAATTAGCCAGGTGTGGTGGTAGACACCTGTAGTCCCAGCTACTTGGGAGGGTGAGGCAGGTGAATCGCTTGAACCTGGGAGACAGAAGCTATAGTGAGCCGAGATCACGCTACTGCATTCCAGCTTGGGAGACAGGGTAAGACTCTGTCTCAAAAATAAATAAATAAATAAATAATGGCTTGGGTGGTGACTCACACAGTAATCCCAATGCTTTGGGAGGTCAAAGAGGGAGGATCACTTGAGCCCAGGAGTTCAAGGCTACAGTGAGCCATGATCATGCCACTGCACTGTAGCTTGGGTAACAGAGCAAGACCTTGTCTCTAAAAAAAAAAAAAAAATATATATATATATATATATATATATATATATCCTTCTCACAGTATCCCATCAATCTTTAGAATGATTCTTCGCTAATTAAAATTCACCCATGAGATCCAACATGTATTTGTCCCACAGTGAACTCCATTCCACAGCAACATAACACAATGGAGTTTCAGTAAATTCCAGAGGCTGGCCAACTACTTACTCAAAGTTACAAAAGAATACAAGCTGGCAAAAAATGTAAGTTAGATCTGAAAACAGAATCAAACCCTGTGAGCCTGAGTCTAAACTTATAGCTCACCAGGATCATAATGTTATCTTGAAAGGTCAAATGTATTTTTTAAGTGGCTAAAGGTACATTACTTGATAGCAAAGCCAGACAAAGAAAGCATAAGAAAAAATATAGACCACTATCTCTTATGAATATTGGCACAAAAATCCTCAACTAAATACTAGTAAAACAAATTCAACAGCATATGAAGAGGGTTATACACCATGACCAAGTAGAACTTATTCTTAGAAGGTAAGGATAATTTAAAATAAGGAAATCATTCTGTATAACACACCATATTAAAAGGACAAAGGGAAAATGGCCACATAATCATTTCAAGTGATACAGGAAAGCATTTGACAAAATTTAACACCTTTTCATGATAAAAATACTCAAAAGCTAGGAAGAGAAGGAAACTACCTAAACATTATAAAGGACATACAGTAATCCCTTGGTATACACAAGAGATTTCTTCCAGGAGCCCCTGCATATACCTGAATCTATGCATACTCAAGTCCTGCATTTGGCCCTGTACAATCCCCATGTACAAAAAGATGGCCTTCTATATACACAGGTTTCACATCCCTCAAATACTGTATTTTCATTCTGTGTTGGCTGAGAAAAATCTGTATATAAGTGGACTTGTACAGTGCAAAAACATGTTGTTCAAGGGTCAACTGTATATAAAAAACCCACAGCTAACATCACACTGAAATTGAAAACCTGAAAGGTGTTCCTCTAATATCAGGAGTAAGACAAGGATGTTTGCTTTCACCACTTTTATTCAACATAGAACTGGAATTCCTAGCCAGAGCAATAAGGCACAAAAAAGAAATCCAAATTGCAAAGAAAGAAGTAAAATTATCTTTGTTTACAGATGACATAATCTTATGTATGGAAAACTCAAAAAACCTAAAGAATCCATAAAAACTGATAGAATTAATAAATAAATCAGCAAAGCTGCAAGAAAATCAATACAACATCTCTTGTGTTCCTTTACATTAATGAACAATCTAAACAATGAAATTAAGACAACAATTCCACTTACTTATTACTTACAATAGCATCAAAAAGAATACAATACTTAGGAATAATCTTAAGCAAGGACTTGTCTTGCAAAAGACATATACAGAAAACTACAAAATGTTGCTGAAAGAAATTAAAGAAGACGCAAATGAAAAGACATCCTATGATCATGGACTGGAAGACTTGATATTCTTAAGATGTCAACACTAGCCAATGCGATCTCCATGTTCAATGCAATCTCTGTCAAAATTCCAACAATGTTTTTTCAGAAAGAGAAAAATCCATCCTAAAACTCATACAGACTCTCAAGAAATCTTAAATAGCCAAAACAATCTTAAGAAAGACAAAGTTGGAGGTCTCGCACCTCCTGATTTTAAAACTTATGACACAAAGCTATGGTTATCAAAACAGTGTGGTACTGAAAACAGATAGACATATAGTCCAATGAATAGAATAGAGAGCCCAGAATTAAACCCCCATATCTATGCTTAAGTGACTTTTCAACAAGGATTCTAAGCTCATTCAATGGAAAAGGACAGTCTTTCAACAAATCGTGCTGGGAAAAATGGATATCCATGTGCAAAAGAATGACTTTAGACCCTTATCTAACACCATATACAAAAATTAAAATGGGCTGGGCATGGTGGCTCACGGCTGTAATCCCAGCACTTTGGGAGGCTGAGGCGGGCAGATCACTTAAGCTCACGAGTTCGAGACCAGCCTGGGCAACATGGTGACACCCTGTCTCTACAAAAAAATTCAAAAACAGGCCCGGCGTGGTGGCTCACGCCTATAATCCCAGCACTTTGGGAGGCCAAGGTGGGTGGATCACCTGAGGTCAGTAGTTTGAAACCAGCCTAACCAGTATGGTGAAACCCCGTCTCTACTAAAAATACAAAAATTAGCCAGGCGTGGTGGCATATTCCTGTAGTCCCAGCTACTCAGGAGGCTGAGACAGGAGAATTGCTTGAACCCGGGAGGCAGAGGTTGCAGTGAGCCGAGATTGCGCCACTGCACTCCAGCCTGGGCAACAGAGTAAGACTCTGTCTCAAAACAAACAAACAAACAAAAAAAACCACAAAAAACGAAAATTAGCTGGGCATGGTGGCACATGCCTGTAGTCCTAGCTGCTCGGGGGGTCGAGGTGGGAGGATCATTTGAACCCGGGAGGCGGAGGCTGCAGTGAGCTGTGACTGCGTGACTGCACTCCAGCCTGGGTGATAAAGTGAGACTCTGTCTCAAAAAAAAATAGACATAATAAATATAAGAGCTAAAAACTATAAAACTCTTAGACAAAAACATAGGGAAAAAGTTTTATAATACTGGATTTAGCAATGATTTCTTGTGTATGACACCAAAAGCACAGACAAAAAATGAAAAGAATAAATTGACTTTATTAAGATTAAAAACTTTCATGTGTCAAGAACACTATCAACGGAATGAAAAGGCAACTCACAGAATGGGAGAAGATATTTGTAAATAGTATATTTTATAGGGCATTAATATCTAGAATACATAAAGAACTCCTACAATTTAACAAAAACAAAACCCAAAACCCATAATTAAAAAAATGGGCAAAAGACTCGAATAGACATTTCTACAACGAAGATGTATAGATGGGCAAAAGCACATGAAAAGATACTCAATATTACTAATCATTAGGGAAATGAAAATCGAAACCATAATGTCTCTTTACACCCATTGGATGGCCATTATCAAAAAAACAAACAAACCAGAAAACATGAAACGTTGACAAGGATGTGAAGAACTTGGAACACTTGTGCCTTGCTGGTGGGAATGTAAAATGGTCCAGGCACCGTGGAAAATGGTACAGTGGTTTCTCAGAAAATGAAATACTAAATTACTCTCCCATTTCTGGGAATATACCCAAAGGAATTGAAAGCAGAGACTTGAATAGCTATTTGTTGCTATTTTTTTTTCTTCTTAAGACAGGGCCTCATTCTATTGCCCAGGCTGGAGTGTAGTGGTGTGATCTCGACTCACTGTAGCCTCAACCTCCCGGGCTCAAGTGATCCTCCCACCTCAGCCTCCAAAATAGCCAGGACTATAGGCATCTGCCACCACACCTGGCTTTTTTTTTTTTTTTTTTTAATAGAGATAGGGTCTCACTGTGTTGCCCAGGGTGGTCTCAAACCCCTGGGTTCAAGTGATCCTTCTGCCTCGGCCTCACAAAGCGCTGGGTTTACAGGCATGAGCAACCATGCCTGGTTTGAACAGACACCTGTACACAAATGTTCATAGCAGCATAACTCACAATAGCCAAAAGGTAGAAGCAACGCAAATGCCCATCAACAGATGAATGAATAAACAAAATGTGGTATTAAAAAAAAGTATATTAATACGATGGAATATTTTTTCTTTTGTTCTTTTTTTCTCTTCTTCATACAATGGAATATTATTCAGCCTTGAATAGGAAGGAAATTCTGGCACAAGCTGTAATATGAATGAACCTAGAAGACATTATGCTAAGCCAGTCACAAAAACAAACAAATATCGTATGATTTCACTCATATGAATAACCTAGAGTAGTCAAATTCACAGAAACAGAAAGTAGAATAGTAGTTGCCAGAAGCTGGGGAAAGGGAGAAATGGATACAGAATTTCAGAATGGGAAGACGAAAAAGTTCTGGAGATAGACGGTAGTAATAAAGCTGCACAACAATGTGAATGTATTTAATACCATTGAACTGTACACTTAAAAATGGTTAAAATGGTAGATTTTGTGTTATGTATATTAGAAAAAAAAAAGACCAAAGTCTGTCTCTGTTACTCAATCTTTCTTCCGTTGATTAAATAAATTCTTTTTAAGTGCTATAAAAACACATACCTTTCTGTAAAATAGTGCTAAGGACCCAGTTCTCTTTGGCCTGTTTATTCCAGTTGAATGTACCTCTTGTGCTTTAGTCAGATTGGTCTGTTTTGGAGAAGCACCAATTAATGAATGAGCAGTAAGTGACACAGGACTCTTGACTTTGGACTCTTGATTTGTATTCATGGAAATAGGTATCAGCGTGATCTCTCCAGCATCATTTGCAACACCTGAATGTATAAGCATTATTAGAAATAATCTGCATATGTTCTAGGAAAGTTGTCAACTATATATATTTTGACATTATATATACATATATCTGTGTGTATAAGAAGGCTACAAAATAGTAATTCTAGGTTATGACTGAATTCTTTTTTTTTTTTTTTTTTTGAGACAGGGTCTCACTTGGTCACTCAGGCTGGAGTGTAGTGGTGCCATCTCAGCTCACTGTGGCCTTGACCTCCTGGGATCAAGTGATCCTCCCACCTCAAGCCCTGCAAATAGCTGAGACTACAGGTGCAAGCCACCAAGCCTGAAAAATTTTTTTTTTTTTTTTGAGATGGAGTCTTGCTCTGTTGCCCAGGCTGGAATGCAGTGGCATGATCTTGGCTCACTGCAACCTCTGCCTCCCTGGTTCAATTCTCCTGCCTTAGCCTCCTGAGTAGCTGGAACTACAGGCGCTTGCTACCACACCCAGCTAATTTTTAAAATATTTTTAGTAGAGATGGGGTTTCACCATGTTAGCCAGGATGGTCTTGATCTCCTGACCTCATGATCTGCCCTCCTTGGACTCCCAAAGTGCTGGGATTACAGGCGTGAGCTACCGTGCCCAGCCTGTATTTTTTTTTTTAGAGATGGGAGTTTTGCTATGTTGCCCAGGTTAGTCTCGAACTCATCAGCTCAAGCCATCTGCCTGCCGTGGCTTCCCAAAATGCTAGGATTACAGGCATGAGCCACTGCAGCTGGCCTTTTTTTTTTTTTTTTTTTTAAAGACAGTCTCACTCTGTCACCCAGGTGGGAGTGCAGTGGCCTGATCTTGGCTCACTGAGACCTCTGACTCCCAGGTTCAAGCAATTCTCCTGCCTCAGCCTCCTGAGTAGCTGGGACTACAGGCATGTGCCACCACACCCGGCTAATGTTTTTTCTGTATTTTTAGTAGAGACGGGGTTTCACCACATTGGCTAGGCTGGTCTCAAACTCCTGACCTCAAGTGATCCACCTGCCTCAGCCTCCCAAAGTGCTGGGATTATAGGTGTGAGCCACTGTGCCTAGTGCCCCCCGGCTCCCCTTTTTCTTTTTTTTTCTTTTTTTTTTTTTTTTGATGACGTCTTGCTCTGTTGTCCTGGCTGGAGTACAGTAGCGAGATCACGGCTCACTGTAGCCTCAAATTCCTGGGCTCAAGTGATTCTCCTGCCTCAGCCTTCTAAGTAGCTGGGACCACAGGCACACATCACCATGCCCAGCTAATTTAATTTTTTATAGAGATAGGATATTGCTATGTTGCCCAGTCTGGGTCTCAAACTCCTAGGCTAAAGTGATCCTCTTGCCTCGGTCTCCCAAAGTGCTGGGATTACAGGTGAAAGCTACCATGCCCCACATAAATCCTTATTTTCTAGAAACAAGAATATTCGGTTTTGTTTTTATACTTTAAATTTATTGGAAAAAAAAGCACATTTTGTTCTCTATTTTGTATGTGCCTGGGATGCGTTTATAGTTCAAATTCATTGGAAAAAAAAGCAAATTTTTTTTTTTTAACATTTTGAGCACTTGAGCTATTAGTTAAAAAACAGAATTTTTGCTCAATACATACATATTGGAAAGCTCAGATAAGAACACTTTAAAAGTAGCTCAGAAGTTTGAGACCTGGGCAACATGGTAAAACCCCATCTGTACCACAAATACAAAAAATTAGCTGGGAGCAGTGGCACTTGCCTGTGGTCCCAGCTACTCAGGAGGCTGAGGTGGGACGATTACTTGAGCCTGGGAGCAGAGGTTGCAGTGAGATGAGATCATGCTGCTGTACTCCAACGTGGGTGACAGAGTGAGATCCTGTCTCAAAAAATAAAAAAAGAAGAAAAGAAAAAGTAAAATAAGTCTAAACAAACAAAGAGGATAGTAAATTTATAAAATTTGAAAATTAAAAAAAAAGCCACTATAGGTTCAAAATGAAAAGGTGGGGCACAGAGGATTTATAGGGCAGTGAAACTACTCTGTATGGAGCTATAGTGACAGATACATGTCATTATACATGCTCAAAATCAATAAACTATTCACCAAGAGTGAACCCTAATGTAAACTATGGGCGTTGGGTAATGTGTCAATAATGTAGGTTCATCAACTGTAACAAATGTAGCATTCTGGTGTGGAATACTGATAATGGGGGAGGCTTTATATGCCTCTGGTGGGGGAAGGGGGAATATGAGAAATGTCTGTAGTTTCCTCTGAATTTTGCTGTGAATCTACAACTGCTTTAAAAAAATCAAATCTATTTTAAAAAAAAAAAAAGTATAGGTTCAAGAAAAAATAATGAGTTAGAAAAATCATGTGATCTGATCCACTAAGACATTTCTTAAATTTTTATCTCAGAAAAAATACAAAACAAATGCACTATAATGTTACCATGTAATGGAATTGTAACTTTATGTCCTGTTGTTCCTGTTACTGGGGCTGTGGCCATTGTTAGGAGAGTTTGACCAGGTAAAATTGATATATTTTCAACAGTAATGCTTGAAGAAGGAGCGATTTTCAATTTTGTTCCTTCTGTTATGATCTTGTCCATAAGCATTTCCTTTGGGGGGTCCTCTCCAAAGAGTCTTCTCTTAGCACTCCCTGCGGTAGGAGAACTGTAGCGTTCATGGACAGAAATTGGAGACAATGGTTGCATATCTAAAAAAAAAAATAATAAATTTAAAACAGAAATGTATTCCAAAATAATAAATTAGGTTTACTCATTCACTCGACAGATAGTGAGTTACTTATGCTGGGCACTAGCTAGATATGAATAACATGGCCTTTGCCCTCATGGAATATGTAGTCTACTGGGAGAAAGAGGCATGAAATAAGTCACTACGATAAAACGTGAAAATTATGATCACTCATCTTCCTGGTTTCTTGAACCTCTGCCTACATTAAAGGAGCAAAACATTAAGGACAAAGTAGAGGCTGAGAGGTAGAATGAAGTGAGCACTAAATTTTAGTAGTAGTCCAATATCTCCCAATCTTACCTAGCAGAGAGCACCTGAGAAGAAGGGAAGCAAAAGCAAAAATCAGGGATTTGGGTTACAGTTTTGCCTCTTTGTGCATATTTGCACTCCAAGCAGTTTAAGGCAGTAGCTCTGGCTTTCTAATTTAGTAGATATGGAATCATCTTTAGTAAATCTATCAGAAGATATGAGTAAAGATGATATAAATCTGCTTACCTTGCCTTAATCTGAGGGTTGGCAGTACTGTGTTGATCAAAAATAAAGTAAAGATTACGGATTTTGCCTCTCTTCCTGTGCTATCCTTTCACAGGATCTGCTTTCCATTCCCTCTCTACCAGCTGCACGGGTTTTTCTAGCCCCTTACAACCCTACATCTTTTCTACATCTTTTTCCACAATTCTTCCCTCAACCAATTATTCCTTACAGGTATGTCAATAATATGCTTTTAAAACAAAAGTATTTATTTATTTATGAGATGGAGTCTCGTTCTTTCACCCAGGCTGGAGTGCAGTGGCGCGATCTTGGCCTACTGTGACCTCTGCCTCTTGGGTTCAAGCGATTCTCCTGCCTCAGCCTCCCAAGCAGCTGGGACTACAGGCATGTGCCACCATGCCTGGCTATCTTTTCTATTTTTAGTAGAGACGGGGTTTCGCCATGTTGGCCAGGCTGGTCTTGAACTCCTGACCTCAGGTGATCCACCTGCCTCAGTTGGGATTACAAGCTTGAGCCACCGTGCCCAGGCTTCATTATTTATTTTTACATTCACTAGATAATTAGATAGTCATGTAATCTATTTTCTTTTCTTTCTTTTTTTTTTTTTTTGAGATGGAGTCTCACTCTGTTGCCCAGGCTGAAGTGCAGTGGTATGATCTCGGCTCACTGCAAGCTCTACCTCCCGGGTTCACACCATTCTCCTGCCTCTGCCTCCTGAGTAGCTGGGACTACAGGCGGCCGCCACCATGCCCGGCTAACTTTTTGTATTTTTAGTAGAGAAGGGATTTCACCGTGTTAGCCAGGATGGTCTGGATCTCCTGACCTCGTGATCTGTCCACCTCGGCCTCCCAAAGTGCTGGGATTACAGGTGTGAGCCACTGTGCCTGGCCCTGTAATCTATTTTCAAAACATGCTCAAAGGTAATAAAATGACCCCTGGCAATGATTTAGAAGCTCTCTGTATTAGTGAGGTGACTGGTAAAATAGTTACAGTTTAATAAAAATCTCCATAATTCTTGGGCTTATGAAAGTAGCTTTTACTTCCCCTGTCTTCAGTAAACAAGTACAAATTTCTATAGTTGTTTCCATTACTCCTTTACAAGAGTCCATGTGAATGCCTTATATCTAAGAAATCCACGCAAGCCCTTGAACCTGACTAGGCATGTTTAAAGGTGACATTTCAAGGCAAGACTCGAGTTGAAGCCATAAAGTTGGCTGCAAATCCACTGAAATGATCTTTTCTTAGCACAGCACTGGAACAGCTATGGTGGATACTCAATAAGAATGTAATGAATATACAAATGTAAAGCGGCTCCAAATTTAGAAAGAAACATGACAATCTGTCAAGGTACAGAAAAGATGCTCACTTAGTTATAAATTACATGAGGGGAAGGTGGCAAGCACAGTTTAAACTATTCTTGGTAAGTTTTTAAAAAAGAAAATAATTCTCAATATTTTGAAAGTTTTAGATTATAGTATACTAAATATTTTTACTATTTTTTCATTTCTCTAAACATTAATAACTGACAGTAAGAAGAGCCTTTTTTTTTTTAACATTTTGACAAGATTTGTAAAGGTCAAAAAACAATTATAATAATTATAATTATTCCCACTGATTAAAATTACTGAGTATTCACATCTTATGCAATCATGTTTTTTTTTTTTTTGGAGACAGAGTCTTGCTCTGTCGCCCAGGCTGGAGTGTAGTGGCACAATCTCGGCTCACTGCAACCTCTGCCTCCTGGGTTCAAGCAATTTTCTTGCCTCAGCCTCCCAAGTAGCTGGGACTACAGGCGAACACTGCCATGCTTGGCTAATTTTTTGTATTTTACTAGGGACTGGTGTTCACTGTGTTGCCCGGGCTGGTCTTGAACTCCTGAGCTCAGGCAATCCGCCTGCCTCGGCCTCCCAAAGTGCTAGGATTACAGGTGTAAGCCACTGCGCCCAGCCATTTTTTTTTTTTTTTTTTTTTGAGATGGAGTCTTGCTCTGTCCCCAGACTGGAGTACAGTGGTGTGATCTCTGCTCACGGCAAAACTCCAGCCCCTGGGTTCAAGCAATTCTCCTGCCTTAGCTGCCTGAGCAGCTGGGATTACAGGTGTGCACCACCATGCCTGGCTAATTTTTGTATTTTTAGTAGAGACAGGGTTTCACCATGTTGGGCAGGCTGGTCTCGAACTCTTGACCTCAGATAATCTACCTGCCTCGGCCTCCCAAAGTGCTGGGATTACAGGCGTGAGCCACTGTGCCTGACCTTATGCAATCTTTTTTTTTTTTTTGGGTCGGAGTCTCGCTCTTTCGCCCAGGCTGGAGGGCAATGGCGCGATCTTGGCTCACTGCAACCTCTGCCTCCCAGGTTCAAGTAATTCTCTGCCTCAGCCTCCTGAGTAGCTGGGATTACAGGCACCCACCACCACGCCTGGCTAATTTTTGTATTTTTAGTAGAGATGGGGTTTCTCCATCTTGGCCAGGCTGGTCTTGAACTCCTGACCTCATGATCGACCTGCCTCAGCCTCCCAAAGTGCTGGGATTACAGGCGTGAGCCACTGCACCCGGCCTTTTTTTTTTTGAGACAGAGTCTCACTCCGTCCCCCAGGCTGGGGTCCCGTGGTGTGATCTTGGCTCACTGCAACCTCTGCCTCCCGGGTTCAAGTGATTCTCCTGCCTCAACCTCCTGAGTAGCTGGGATCACAGGCACCCGCCATCACACCCAGCTAATTTTTGTGTTTTTGGTAGAGATGGGGTTTCACCATGTTGGCCAGGCTGGTCTCAAACTCCTGACCTCAGGTGATCCGCCTATCTCGGCCTCCCAAAGTGCTGGGATTACAGGTGTCAGCCACCGCGCCTGGCCTGCAGTCATTTTTATGATTCTGCATTGCATGTAAAGCAAAGATTGCAGACAGACAAATAGACAGACAAACACACATACACAATCACACAGAGTCCAAAAATGGATGTACCATACTATATAACCTGAATACTTGTTCATCTAAGATTTGTTAAGGGATACTATGTGGTCAGGAGATTTTAACTGATTTTTAAAAATCCAAGTGCTATATAATCCACAAGATACACACATCAGCTCGCTACGTCACAAGAGAAAATAAGGAAGAATGAACTAAAATCTTTCCATTGGTAAGTCTCAAAATGAACTATTTTAAGAGTATAAATAACTAGTTTATTAGATGAACTTAAGCATTCCAAAGAGAATACAAATTTTATTTTGCTTTAAATGTTTTGCTACAGAGACATACACAGGCAAAGGAAGAATATAAATTTGGGAAATTTGGAAAAGTAGGTATTTAGCTTAGTGATATGGTTTGGCTGTGTCCCCACCCAAATCTCATCTTGATTGTAGTTCCCATAATTCCCACATGTCATGGGAGGGACCAGGTGGGAGGTCATTGAATCATGGGGGTGGGTCTTTCCCATGCTGTTCTCCTGATAGTGAATAAGTCTCATGAGATCTGATGGTTTTATCAAGAGGAGTTCCCCTGCACAAGCTCTCTTGCCTGCTGCCATGTAAGATGTGCCTTTGCTCTTCCTTTGCCTTCCACCATGATTGTGAGGCCTCCCCAGCCATGTGGAACTGTGAGTAAATCAAACCTCTTTCCTTTATAAATTACCCAACTTTGGGTATGTCTTTATTAGTAGTGTGAGAACAGACTAATACACTTATCTTTTTTATTTCTTTCTTCTTTTTCTGGGATATGAAGGGGGTCTCACTATTTTGCCCAGGCTGGGTTAGAACACAATCCTGAATCCTCCTGCCTCAGCCTCCTGAGTAGCTAGGACTACAGAAAGATGCCATCATGCCTGACTTTAGCTTATTTAAACAGTTCTCCATTAGCATTCAGGAAAGATTACATACATTTATTAAATAAATTACATTTAAAATTCTATTCATATTGAATACACTATAGTATATAATATAGTGTATAATGAGCTACACAGGGGTGCTGGCACAAGCATCAAGCTCCTTTCCGAATCCTGCTGAAAAAATTAGATTTCTTAATAATACACTCACAAGACTTAAAATGTTCTCTGAAAAAAAACCAAATGCCCTTTGTTACTTTTTCATTCCTTTACCAATGTTGAACCTACCTCTTCGAAGACTCCCACTGTCAGTTCGAACTTCCTTGACTCTTGGGTGCATTAGAGGAGACATTGGCATCATGGGAAGATGTCCCTGTACATTTCCTGTTTCAAAATTATTTGGGAATATAACCTGTAGAAAACAAAAACCCTTTGATTTACATACAGATAAACTTGCTGATTAAAACTTATTAAAAATGTTTTCTTTTCTTTTCTTTTCTTTTGAGATAAAGCCTCATTCTGTTGCCCAGGCTGGAGTACAGTGGTACGATTTTGGCTCACTGCAACCTCCACCGCCCGGGTTCAAGTAATTCTCCTGCCTCAGCCTCCTGAGTAGCTGGGACTACAGGCGTGTGCCATCATGCCCGGCTAATTTTTGTATTTTTAGTAGAGACGAGGTTTCATCATGTTGGCCAGGCTAATCTCGAATTCCTGACCTCAGATGATTCACCCACCTCAGCTTCCCAAAGTGCTGGGATTACAGGCGTGAGCCACTGTGCCTGGCCGAAAAAGTGTTTTCTTAACTTTTTTTTTTTACTATTTTATTTCTCTTTCTCACTTCTTCACAAAATACAACTTGGATAAAGTGCTCAATTCTTAATGTTAACAAACATATGGAAAGAGTTCATTTCATTTAACTTATAATTTATATAGGTAAGTTACCAACCACAAGAACTAAACCTATGAGGTAGGCAGTATCATTCTCCAGTTAGGGATGAGAAAATTGAGGATCTGAATGTGAAATTTGCCCAAGGTCACAAAACTAGTAAGTTACAAGAGCAACGGCTTCAATACTAATCCTTCTTCAAGTTCACAGCTTTTTTAAACTTGAAGGAGTTTGAAGTTCTTCGATGGAAATACACTGATGAATATTGAAGAGTGGCCCAATAAGTTACTGTCTGCTGCAAAAGACCAAAGAAGTATAGAAGAGAGATTTCAAGAAACCATCTTCTTTTCAATTCCTCCTGGCCTTGGACAGTTCTAGTAGTTTGGGATTAGGGAAAAATTCAAGAAGATTAATGAAGTACATAAGGAGACAAAACAAAGATGAATCAAAAGACAAGAGTTATGAAAGAATAACAGAAGTAGACAAAAAAACCCACAATTTCTCACGATACTACTATTTAAAATGTAATTTGTGCACAACTCTGGGCACACATTTTTAATTTTTATTTTATTTATTTATTCATTTAATTTTTTTTTGAGAGACAGTCTTGCTCTGTTTTCCAGGCTGGAGTGCAACGGCACGATCTCAGCTCACTGTAACCTCCACCTCCCGGGTTCAAGCAATTCTCCTGCATCAGCTTCCCAAGTAGCTGGGATTATGGGTGTGTGCCACCATGCCCAGCTAATTTTTTGTATTTTTAGTAGAGACAGGGTTTCACCATATTGGCCAGCCTGGTCTCGAACTCTTGACCTCAGGCAATCCACTTGCCTTGGCCTCCGAAAGTGCTGGGATTACAGTCATGAGCCACCGCACCCGGCCTCTGTTTTTTATTTTTTAATTCTAAATACCACTAATGAAAAGTGTTCAATCTTTATACAGACATTTGAAAAATTTTAAATAAGTTTAATGGTTTCCTAGACACGATACCAAAAAGCACAAGCAAAAGAAAAAATATCTGAATTGGACACCATCAAAATTAAAAATTTTTGCATTTCAAAGACACCATCAAGAAAGTAAAAAGGCAGGCCAGGAGCAGTGGCTCATGCCTGTAATCCCAGCACTTTGGAAGACCATCCTGGCTAACATGGTGAAACCCTGTCTCTACTAAAAATACAAAGAAATTAGCTGGGTGTGGTGGTGGGTGCTTGTAGTCCCAGCTACTCGGGAGGCTGAGGCTGGAGAATGGCGTGAACTCGGAAGGTGGAGCTTGCAGTGAGCCGAGATCACGCCACTGCACTCCAGCCTGGGCGACAAAGCAAGACTTTGTCTCAAAAAAAAAAAAAAAAAAAAAAAAAAGAAAGAAAGTGAAAAGACAACCTAGAAAATAGGAGAAATGTTTTGCAAATCATTTATCTGATAAGGGATTTGTATCTAGAATATATGAAGAACTCCTATAATTCAATAATAAAAAGACAACCCAATTACAAAATGGGCAAAAGATCTGAATGGACATTTCTCCAAAGATATGCAAATAGCTTACAAGCACATAAAAAGATGTTGATCATCATTAGCCACCAGGGAAATGCAAATCAAAACCACAATGAGATATTACTTCACTCCTACTAGAATGGCAGGATTAAAAAGGCAGATAATAACAAGCATTAGCAAGGATATGAAGAAACTGGAATCTTTCTACATTGACGGTGGGAACAATAAAATGGTGCAGCCATTTTAGAAAGCAGTCTGACAGTTTCCCAAAAGCTTAAACAGAGTTACCATATGAACCCACAATTCCACTCCAAGAAAAATGAAAACATATGTACCTATGTTCACACAAAAACTTGTGCCTGAATGTTCACAGCAGCATCATTCATAATAGCCAAAAGGGGTTAGTTGTGGTGGCTCATGCCTGTAATTCCAGCACTTTGGAAAACTGAGGCGGGAGGATCGCTTGAGCCCAGGAATTCAAGACTAGCCTGGGCAACATAGGGAGATCCCACCTCTACAAAAACCACAAAAATTAGCCAGGTGTGGTGTGTGTGCCTGTAGTCCCAGCTACTCAGGAGGCTGTGGGAAGATCATTTGTGCCTCGTAGGTTGAGGCTGCCGTGAGCCGTGATGGTGCCATTGCACTCCAGCCTGGGTGACAGAGTGAGACCTTGTCCCCCATCCCCCCCGCCAAAAAAAAAAAAAAAAAAGTCAAAAGGTGGAAACAACTCAAATATTTATCAACTGATGAATGGATAAATAAAATGTAGCATCCATACAATGGAATATTGCTTGGCAATAAAAGGAAATGAGCCAGATGTGGTGGCTCACACTTGCAATTCTAGCACTTTGGGAGGCTGAGATGGGAGGACTGCTTGAGCTCAGGAGTTTGAGATCAGCCTGTGCAACATGGCAAGATCCTGTCTCTACACACACATGCGTGCCCGCGCACACACACACACACACACACACACACACAATTAGCCGAGTGTGGCCAGACGCAGTGGCTCAAGCCTCTAGCCTCTAATCCCAGCACTTTGGGAGCCTGAGGCAGGTGGAGCACGAGGTCGGGAGTTCAAGAACAGCCTGGACAAGATGGTGAAACCCCGTCTCTACTAAAAAAAAGTACAAAAAAAATTAGCCAGGCGTGGTGGTGCATGTCTATAATCCCAGCTACACAGGAGGCTGAGGCAGAGAATTGCTTGAACTGGGAGGCAGATGTTGCAGTGAGCCGACATTGCACCACTGCACTCCAGCCTGGGTGACAGAGCAAGACTCCATCTCAAAAAAAGAAAAACAGAAAGAAAAAAAAATTAGCCGGGTATGGGTGTGGTGATATGTGCCTGTGGTCTCAGCTACTTGAGAGGCAGAAGGACCGTTTGGGCCGAGGAAGTTGAGGGTGCAGTCAGTGCTCCACGTTTGCGCCACTGCACACCAGCCCGGGCAACAGAGTGAAACCCCGCCTTAAAAAAAAGAGGACATGAAATACTGATACATTCTACAACATGGATGAACCTTAAAAACATTATGCTAAGTAACAGACGCCCAGTCAAAAGGGACTACATTTTTATGATTCCATTTATATGAAATGTCTAGAATAGGCAAATTTATGGAGACAGAAAGTAGATTAGCAGTTACTTACAGCTAGGGAGAATATTCAGGGGTAGGGAAGTGATAGCTAAAGGATGTAGGTTTCTTTTTGAAGTGATGAATATATTCTAAAATTGTGGTTATGGCTGCACATATCTATTTATATACTAAAACCACTGAAATGTACACTTAAAATGGGTGAACTGTATGGTATAGGAATTATCTCTCAATAAAGCTGGTTTTTTTTAATGATAGGATTATCAGCCTTGCCCAGACTCACTTCTTCACAGGTAGGAACTTTGTTTGCAGAAACCTGGAGAGCCTCCCACAGTGCAGAATCGTGACTCCATGCTAAAGTCTCCAAAATCTGTTCTTCAATGCTGTTTAGGTGTTTCACCATGTCCCTTGAGAGCCCCTCTTCTGAGCGGATCACCACCTCAATAACCTGCAGAGGAGAAAGGTGAGAATGCAATGTGGTTTCAAGCAGTTAGTTCTAGTCTGGACTTACATGTAGGACTAGCTGTGGCTTTCTTCTTCTTCTTCTTTTTTTTGAGACGGAGTTTCCCTCTGTTGCCCAGGCTGGAGTACAGTGGTGTGATCTTGGTTCACTGCAACCTCTGCCTCCCGGGTTCAAGTGATTCTCCTGCCTCAGCCTCCCGAGTAGCTGGGATTACAGGCACCCGCCACCACACCTGGCTAATTTTTGTAGTTTTTAGTAGAGCCGAGGTTTCACCATGTTGGCCAGGCTGGTCTAGAACTCCTGACTTCAGGTGATCTGCCCGCCTAGGCCTCCCAAAGTGTTGGGATTATAGTTGTGAGCCATTGCGCCCGGCCACTGTGGCCTTATTCTGTGGCACAGAACCAAAGTCATCTTTGAACCATAATTCTGTGGCTTACTAACATCTTCTAATTTATAAAGGAGTTTTTAAGTTCTTTAAAATATGTTCACATATATTTGTTTTTCACGTTTTATTTTATAAATGACAACTTGAGGCAACGATAGGTGAAAACTGGTCAACAGCCCAACAGTGGGAGAAGTCAGGTCTTGGGTTCCAAATCTAGTTCTATTTTGAATGTACTTCTCCTTTCCAGACTATTTTTTCCACTAACTCAAAATAACAGAATGAATGAACTATTTAAAGTGACTTTGCTTATATACACTATAATTCCATTTTATAAGGGAAGTATCTAGAATAAAGTTTATATACACAAAATATTAATATGATTAATTAGATTATGATGTATGACTTTAATATTCACATTTATTTATTTATTTATTTTGAGACGGAGTCTCGTTCTGTCACCCAGGCTGGAGTGCAGCAGCGCCATCTCGGCTCACTGCAATCTCTGCCTCCCGGGTTCAAGCGATTCTCCTGCCTCAGCCTCCCGGGTAGCTGGGACTACAGGCACGTGCCACCATGCCTGGCTAATTTTTTGTATTTTTAGTAGAGATGGGGTTTTACTATATTAGCCAGGATGGTCTCAATCTCCTGACCTCATGATCCACCCGCCTCGGCCTCCCAAAGTGCTGGGATTATAGGCGTGAGCCACCATGCCCGGCCCACATATGGGCTTGGGCATTGAAGAAAATTATGATTTTCTTCATTAAGCACGTATCATTTATGTCGTTTAAAAAAACAAAAGAGGCCGACACAGTGGCTCATGCCTGTAATCCCAGCACTTTGGGAGGCCACAGTGAGAGGATTGCTTGAGACCAGGAGTTCGAGACCAGCCTGGGCAACATAGTGAAACCGAGTCTCTATAAAAAAACAAAGGCATTTAGCTTCTTGAATAAAATAAGGATGTTATAAATAAAAACAAATTACTATGAGGTTGTTGACAAAACTAAACTTTTTCCTAATGGCAAAAGTTGAATACACACATTGACATTAAAGTAAGTGTATAGTAGAATCACTTCTCCCTAAGAAACCTAAAAATACTTTAATCACACTCAGTAATTCACACAGATAAGCTTTCCAATGACCTGCATTTTCTACAACTTTAATTCAGGCACACTTTGGGTATAAACATTTAACTCTTCAAACCAATTTTTCTATCACCAGTAGAAAAGTACCTAGATGACTAAATATTAACTAAATCATGCCAAGAAGCATAACAGTAGCATTAGTCTTAAAGTTCGATACTATGTAACATTAAACGTTATTGACTGTGATGACTTGAGGTGATGATGTAGTTCAATAGCTATGACCTCTGTTTTATTTTGAAAAGATTAATAAAAATAGATCTAGCAAGAAAAATAAAGGTAAGGTAAGTAAGATTCACTTACACTGAATTAGCTCAAACTTGGGGAAGAAGCATAATCTATTATTACATCACCAAAATCAATTTTAGGTCTTTTTTCCTCTTGGTAGAAAGCGTTTTTTGTTCTTCATCACGCATTTAACAGGATTATAATTTTTATTCATAAATATGGAAAATTTGAAGTTAAGTAGTAGTTCCAGGTCACATTTTCAAGTCCGTGATAACAAATGAACAGAAGCTATAAGACTGACTTAATTTACTGATATTCTCACCTTCTCTCTCTCTCTTTCTTTTGTTTGAAACAGGGTCTTGCTTAGGTGCCCAGGCTAGAGTGTGGTGGCATAATCATAGCTCACTGTAACCTCAGACTCCTGGACTCAAGCCATCTTCCAGCCTCAGTTTTCCAAAGTGCTGGGATTATAGGTGTGAGCCACTGTATGCTCAACTCTCTCGTGTTCTTGGTTTCACCCAAAAGGAATATATATTATCTTTTTTTTTTTTTTTTTGAGACAGAATTTTGCTCTTGTCGTCTAGGCTGGAGTGCAATTGTATGATCTCCGCTCACTGCAAACCTCCACCTCCCAGGTTAAAGCAATTCTCCTGCCTCAGCCTCTCGAGCAGCTAAGATTACAGGTGCTTACCACCATGCCTGGCTAATTTTTTTTTGGTATTTTTAGTAGAGACGGAGTTTCACCATGTTGGCCAGGCTGGTCTCGAACTCCTGACCTCAGATGATCCTCCCACCTTGGCCTTTCAAAGTGCTGGGATTACAGGCGTGAGCCACCATGCCCAGCCAGGAATATATATTTTCAGAACACATCTGGAAACACTTTCCAGATATCACAACAGTGTTTTTCTTCAGCACTAAGATAAATACAATGCTTCTGTGAGAAACACTGTTTTCATCTCATAACAGAACTTTGTTTTCATCTCACCTTATAAAAGTAAAATGGTTGCAAGTTGAGAACTTCAATAACCCAAGGAAAAGTACGAGGTGAGCTATAGGCAAAGAGCACGATTTCCAAACAACAAGCCATCAAGGAACGATGAAATATATCTTGCTCTAAAAGAACCTGTGGGAAGAGAGAGATCACAGTTTAATATTTTTCAGCGATTTCAGTCTTTGCCATTCTATAAAGAAAACTATAGAAACAAGAAAAAATAACATGCAAATTATATTACACTAGATTACTGGAAATAAAAATTTGAGTTCTCAAATTGGTAGTTTTCCTGTAATACCTAATCTTGCTCAGTGGGTAGAGAATAAATTTAAATAACGTGTACATAACAATCTGCTTTGAAATCTGAACAAATAATAAAAGTCAGTATTCCCATCAACAGAAAAACATTAGAATTGGTTCTTTTACTTAATGACAGTTAATTGTTTTGTCAACATAAGGTTTATCAAAACACCGAAATGAAAGGTAATATGTCACAGTTTAGACAAAAATGTTCAGAAAAAGAAATATTTCACTGAGAAAGTCCTACTTTACCATTAAGTTTAATATAAGTTTTCAGTTTTAAAAATGGTGTTTGTTGCCTTCTTTCTTTCAAATATCACCCCAGATTGGCTGAGCATGGTGGCTCATCCCTGTAATCTCAGCACTTTGGGAGGCCGAGGCAGGTGGATTGCTTGAGGTCAGGAGTTCAAGACCAGCTTGGCCATGACGGTGAAACCCCGTCTCTACCAAAAATACAAAAATTAGCTGGGTGTGGTGGTGCGTGCCTGTGATCCCAGTTACTCCGGAGGCTGAGGCAGTGGAATCACTTAAACCTGGAAGGCAGAGGTTGCAGTGGGCCGAGATCACGCCACTGTACTCCATACTGAGCGACAGAGCGATACTCAGTCTCAGAAAAAACAAAAAACTAAAACAAAAAAAACCAAATATCACCCCAAATCAAGAGAGGATAAAAAACAGAAACTCCATCATCAGTAAAACTAGCAGTCATTTGTAACTGTAAACCACAATATATGAAGGATGACAAATTACTCAGCAGAAGGGACGATGGTCAAGCATAAGGACCTGCAGTGAGACACTTAAAACAGATGAATCTGATCTAAAATACATAGCAACTGAGGACACAGGCAGAACGGAAAGTGGGGGTGAAGCATTGGGTGGGTGATCTGAAAGTCTTAGGATCCTCAGGTCCCCACACAATCCCCACTCTGTGGGATCAGATGACAGACCTCTATTCTGTCTCCACAGGAATCTACAGGATTATTCTTTAGAGAAATTGAACTGCAGACTCAGAGGTAGAGAACATTAGGCACAGAAAAGACTAGGGTTTTAGGTGAAACTCTGCAGACTGAACCATAAGACCAAATTTCCCTTCCTTCTTCTGATCCACAGCACCAACAGCCAGGCAAGAGATTTACAGATATGTCTCTGGAGAAACTGAGATATTCCAGAAAAGTCTTACGGGTACCAGCAGATGAGAGTCTCTAATACTATGTGATCAGCTGAGGTCAATTTTTACTTCCACTCTTGAAATAAAAGAGCTTTGAAACAAACTTTTACTGCCTCATTCACAGAGCTTTGAACACGTTTTTAGTGTCTCATTCAAATTTAAGTGGACCACTAAGAATTATCTGACATTTGAGGAAAACCTCTTACCTGAAAAACATAGGTCAAAACAAACAGAAAAGCGAGGTGCAGCAGCATGCACCTGTAGTCCCAGGTACTTGGGAAGCTGGGGCAGGAGGATCACTTGAACCCAGGAGTTTTGACACTAGCCTGAGCAACATAGCGAGACACCATCGTATTAAAAAAAAAAAAAAAAGCCAGGTGTGGTGGCTCACGCCTGTAATCCCAGCACTTTGGGAGGCCAAGGCGGGTAGATTACCTGAGGTCAGGAGTTTGAGACCAGCTTGGCCAACATGGTGAAACCCCATCTCTACCAAAAAATACAAAAATTAGCTGGGCATGGTGGCATATGCCTATAGTCCCAGCTACTCAAGAGGCTGAGGCAGGAGAATCGTTTGAACCCAGGAGATGGAGGTGCAGTGGGCCGAGATCATGCTACTGCACTCCAGCCAGGGTGACAGAGCGAGACTCTGTACCCCTCGCCAAAAAAAAAAAAAAATTTAAAGATCCGCCATCTGCAAATGCAGATTTTCGTGAAAACTCTTACAGGGAAAACCATCACCCTCGAGGTTGAACCCTCGGATACGACAGAAAATGTAAAGACCAAGATCCAGGCTAAGGAAGGAATTCCTCCTGATCAGCAAAGACTAATCTTTGCTGGCAAGCAACTGGAAGATGTCTGACTACAACATTCAAAAGGAGTCTACTCTTCATCTTGTGTTGAGACTTCGTGGTGGTGCTAAGAAAAGGAAGAAGTCTTACACCACTCCCAAGAAGAGTAAGCACAAGAGAAAGAAGGTTAAGCTGGCTATCCTGAAATATTATAAGGTAGATGAGAACGGCAAAATTAGTCGCTTTCGTCGAGAGTGCCCTTCTGATGAATGTGGTGCTGGAGTGTTTACGGCAAGCCACTTTGACAGACATTATTGTGGCAAATGTCTGACTTACTGCTTCAACAAACCAGAAGATAAGTAACTGTGTATGAGTTAATAAAAGACATAAACTAACATTTAAAAAAATTAAAAATATTTTTTAAAGAGAGAGAAAAAAGACCAAGCATGGTGTCTCACATCTGTAATCCCAGCACTTTGAGAGGCCGAGGTGGGTGGATCACCTGAGGTCAGGAGTTGGAGACCAGCCTGACTAACATGGAGAAACCCCGTTTCTACTAAAAATACAAAATTAGCCAGGTGTGGTGGCACATCCCTGTAATCCCAGCTACTCAGGAGGCTGAGGCAGGAGAATCGCTGGAACCCGGGAGGCAGAGATTGCGGTGAGCCAAGATCGCGCCATTGCACTCCAGCCTGGGCAACAACAGCGAAACTCCGTTTCAAAAAAAAAAAAAAAAAGAGAGAGAGAGAGAGAGAGAGAAATGGAGAAAAATTCAGGAGAAACAGAGACGAAGCAGTCAAGAAAATTTCGAATAAATCTAAATTAGTAACTTTAGAGAACATGAAAGAGAAATGAAAATATAGTTGAAATTAAAAGTTCATTGGGACTAGAGGAAAAGTTGAGTAAATATCTTTAAAAGTAGAATAAGGCCAGGCGTGGTGGCTCACGCCTGTAATCCCAGCACTTTGGGAGGCTGAGACAGACAGATCACGAGGTCAGGAGATCGAGACCATCCTGGCTAACACGGTGAAACCCCATCTCTACTAAAAATACAAAAAAATTAGCCGGGCATGGTGGCGGGCACCTGTAGTCCCAGCTACTCGGGAGGCTGAGGCAGAAGAATGGTGTGAACCTGGGAGGCGGAGCTTGCAGTGAGCTGAGATTGCACCACTGTACTCCAGCCTGGGCGGCAGAGCAAGACTCCATCTCAAAAAAAAAAAAAAAAAAAAAAAAAAAAGTACAATAAAAGAGATAAAGAAATGGAAAATAAGAGAAGAAATTAAGAAGGTCAATTCAGAAGGTCCATCATCTGAAAAATAAAAGTTCCTGAAAGATAAATCAGTGGGCAATATATCATCTAAGAAATAACAAAATGACCAAGAACTGCAGGGCATGAATTTCTAGACTAAACGGGCAACTCTGTGGGAATGACAAATACATGAATGAAAAAAAACACAATAAGATACATTTTTATAAATTTAAGAACATCAGTGATAAAAGATACTCAAAGATTTCAGAAAAAAAAAAAAAAAATAGGTCACATACTACTAAGTGGGAATGAGAATGTCACTGGACTTCTCATTAGTAACAGTGAAATCTATAATAGAAAATAATGCAACAGTACCTTCAAACTCATAAAGGAAAATGATTGTCAATCTAGAATTCTCTTCTTTTTTTTAAGTTAATTTTTTGTTTTTAGAGATGGGGTCTTGCTATGTTGCCTAGGTTGGAGGACAGTAGCTATTCACAGTGCAATCATACTACACAGTGTACATACAATACATAGTATACTACAACCTCAAACTCTTGGGCTCAAGCAGTCCTCTTGCCTCAGCCTCCCACTGATCTTTTTTTCTTTTTTTTTTCTGAGATGGAGTTTCGCTCTTGTTGCCCAGGCTGGAGTGCAATGGCGTGATCTCGGCTCAGTGCAACCTCTGCCTCCTGGGTTAACACAATCCTGCCTCAGCCTCTCCCAAGTAGCTGGGATTATAGGCAAGTGCCACCATGCCTGGATAACTTCGTATTTTTTAGTAAAGACAGGGTTTCACCATGTTGGTCAGGCTGGTCTAGAACTCCTGACCTTAGGTGATCCACCTGTCTTGGCCTCCCAAAGTGTTGGGATTACAGGGGTGAGCCACGGCACCCGGCTCTCCCACCAATCTTGAATTCTGTACATAGACAACTATCAATCAATTATGAGTCTAAAATAAAGTTGCTTATGCAAAATCTTTAAAAAGGGACCTTAAGTGAGGTAAGGTTTCTATACTTTACTTAAATTGGTTAAATGGCTATACAAAACATCTACACACAAAAAAAATCTTTACAAGGCTCTAAAAAATGTTCAAGTAACCCACAGGAAGGGAAGAAAAAGAAAACAAAATTAAAAAAAAGAGTGAGAACAAACAGAAAACAAAAATAAAACGGCAGACTTAAGCGCTAACATAAAAATTACTAATTTTAAGTCATCTAAATTTACTAATTAAATGACAGAGATTAGCACAGATTAGAAAAAAAAAATGACCCAACTACATACTGACTATAAGAAATTCACTTCAAAGGTCACTTGAAAAAGGATGGAAAAAGATATGCCATGCAAACATTAATGAAAAGAAGGCAGGAGTGGTTATACATAAACATCAGGTAGATGCAAAGAAAATTACCAGGGACAGACAGGAACATTTTCTTTATTTATTTTATTTTTAGGTTTTTTTTTAAGATGGAGTCTCGCTCTGTTGCCCAGGCTGGAGTGCAGTGGTGCAATCTTGGCTCACAACAACCTCCGCCTCCCAGGTTCAAGCGATTCTCCTGTCTCAGCCTCCGAGTAGCTGGGATTACAGGTGCATGCCACTATGCCTGGCCAATTTTTGTATTTTTAGTAGAGACGGGGTTTCACTATGTTGGCCAGGCTGGTCTCGAACTCCTGACCTTGTGATCTGCCCGGCTTGGCCTCCCAAAGTGCTGGGATTACAGGCATGAGCTGCTGTGCCCAGCCTTATTTATTTATTTACTTTGAGATGCAGTCTTGCTCTGTCTTCCAGGTGGGAGTGCAGTGGTGTGATCTCAGCTCACTGCAACCTCTTCCTCCCGGGCTCAAACGATTCTCCTGCTTCAGCCTCCTGAGTAGCTGGGATTACAGGCGCCTGCCACCACGCCCAGCTAATTTTTGTATTTTCATTTATTTATTTTTTTGAGATGGAGTCTCACTCTGTTGCACAGGGTGGAGTGCAGTGGTGCGATCTTGGCTCACTGCAACTGCCGCCTCCTGGGTTCAAGCGAGTCTCCTGTCTCAGACTGCTGAGTAGCTGGGACTACGGGCACGTGCCACCAGGCCTGGCTAATTTTTGTATTTTTAGTTGAGATGGGATTTTGCCATGTTGGTCAGGCTGGTCTCGAACTCCTGACCTCAGGTGATCCACTTGCCTCGGTCTCCTAAAGTGCTGGGATTAGAGATGTGAGCTACCATGCCCAGCCTTTTATATTTTCAGTAGAGAAAATCTATCTACTGTTTTGCCATGTTGGCCAGGCTGGTCTTGAACTCCTGACCTCAGGTGATCCACCTGCCTCAGTCTACCAAAGTGCTGGGATTACAGGCATGAGCCACTGTGCCTGGCCAGGGAGGAACATTTTATAATGATTACAGATCAATTCATCAAGAAGGCAGACAGCAATCCTAAATGTGTAAGCATCAAACAGGAGAGCTTCAAAATACATGGGAAAAGCTGACAGACTTGAAAGAAATAGACAAATCTACAATCATACATGGACACTTCAACATCCTGTGTCAACAACTGATAAAACAACTAGACTAGAAATCAGCAAGAATATAAAATAACATCAACCAACAAGATAAAATTGACATTTACAGAACACTCCATCCAACAATAGCAGAATACAGCAGATCCTTGAATAACATCATTTCGCTCAACATCATTTTGTTATAACAATGAAAAATAATGGATTCCCAGCTGGGGCCACTGTATGAAATTTACACATTCTCCTATGTCTGCGTGAGTTCTCTCTGGGTACTCTAGTTTCTTCTTACATTCCAAAGATATGTACATGAGCTTAACTAGCATATCTAAATTGTGACAGTGTAAGTGTGGGGGTGTGTGTGTCCTGTGATGAAATGGTGTCCTGACTAGGGTTGGGTCCTGCCTTTCATCTTGAGCTGCTGAGGTAAGCTCTAGCCACTCATGACCCTGAACAGGAATAACTGGATAAGTAATAATCTTCCTTATTTTTATTACTTTCTTTTATTTCAATGTTTAACATTATAAGTGTTTTGTCTTTATTTAGAAGTTTGGTGACATTTTTGTGACTAGACATATGCCAAAGGAACTTAAACTCTTGTTTATATCAGTTAGCCTATGGTAAAATTGGTTTCATTGTATGTTGTTTTTGCTTAAAGTCACTGTTTCCAAGAACCTACTGACAAGGTTAAATGTGAGCATTTACTGTATACATTCTTTTCAAGTGGCCACAGAACATTCACCATGATAAACCATATCCTGGGCTACAAAATAACTAAAACAAATTGAAAAGAACTAAATTCATACAGAGTATGTAGAAGTGGAAAACAGTAATGGCTGAGAGGAGTAAGTGTAACTAACTATAAAGAGGTAGCAGGAAGGAGATCTTTAACAGTTCAGTATTTTTATTTTGGTTATGGTTACATAATCTATGCATATGACACAATTTTATACACACACACACACACACACACACACATTGTTTTAATGTCAATTCCCCAGTTCTGATACTGCAGTATATAAAATTGTAACCATTAGGGAAACTGGATAAAGGATGTGTGGGACTTCTCTGCACTACTTTTGCAACTTTCTGTCAATCTATAATTATTTCAAAATAAAAAGTTGGCCAGGCGCAGTGGCTCACACCTGTAATCCCAGCACTTTTGGAGGCTAAGGCAGGTGGATCACGAGGTCAGGAGTTCAAGATCAGCCTGGCCAAGACAGTGAAACCTCGTCTCTACTAAAAACACGAAAAAATTAGCTGAGTGTGGTGGCGGGCACCTGTAATCCCAGCTAGTCGGGAGGCTGAGGCAGAGAATTGCTTGAACTTGGGAGGCGGAGGTTGCAGTGAGCCAAGATCGCGCCACTGCACTCCAGCCTGGGCGACAGAGTGAGACTACATCTAAAAAAAAATAAATGCAATTAAAAAATTTAAAATAAACAAAAAGTTTAAAAATTTACTTCTTTCAGCTAGGTGAGGTGGCTCATCGCTGTAATTTTAGCACTTTGGGAGGCTGAGGTGGGCAGATCACTTGAGGTCAGGAGTTCGAGACCAGCCTGGTTAACATGGTGAAACCCTGTCTTTACTAAAAATACAAAAATTAGCCAGGCGTGGTGGTGGGCGCCTGTAACCCCAGCTACTCAGGAGGCTGAAGCATAAGAATCACTTGAACCCAGGAGATGGAGGCTGCAGTGAGCCGAGATCGTGCCACTGCACTCCAGCCTGGGCGACAGAGCAAGACTCAGTCTAAAAAAAAAAAAAATTTACGTCTTTCTCAGGAAGCCATGGGAGTGTATGCACCATCAAGATATTAGTGTAAACTATGAAAAAGAAAGACACAGAATCCAGGAAAAAGAGAAACCAACACAGAAAAGACATGAAAAAAATTTCCAGGTAAACACAAAGAGAAATTCTATTACAATAGTTACGCAGCATCCTTAAGACATCAACCTGTTCCTATTGGGATAGAAAGTTAGAAGACTCCAAGAGTGACTGCAGAGGGAAATAATGAAGGAGGAGGAAACAAAGATCATATGATAGGTTTGAATTTGTAGAAAAATTCTTTTACACAGCTTATTGGAGAGAGTGGTCTGACTTGGTCAAATAGTTAAAGAAACAAAACAAAACAAGAAAACCCATACCATTTTATAATCCAAAATCCTTGGAAGGTACGGACAAATGTCTTAATTAACAGTTGCTTTAACAGGTGGAGGGATCACTAGCTGGGAATGAAGGACAAAACAAAACAAAACAAAACAAAAAAAACAAAAAACACTGATGTGTACCAAAGATGAACTTTATGTTATTTCACATTTCTGCCTAAATTGATTAGCCTTGCATGTGCTAAAGTCAACTAAATGTCATCCTGGCCAAGTGTGTCATAGATTGGTGACCCCCACAATGCCTTACAGAGCCTCTCAAAACACTGCTTCCAGGCTATGACTTTTGGACCTTGCCAGTAGCTCAGAGAGTGGATTTACTTACTGACATGTCCATTCCATGAAGTCTTCGTGTTTCCTGAACCATTACAGTCTCTAGTATTTTATAATACAAAATTTCTGCCAGCTTTAGTCTGTTTACAGCAAAGTCTATCAGGGAAACACAGAGAAAACATGTGTTAATGAATTTTAGTTGTTAAGGACTGAAAAGCAAAAATTATATATAAACTTAAATCTGATACATTAAGAATAGCAGGGCAGGCTGGGAACAGTGGCTCACGCCTGTAATCCTAGCATTTTGGGAGGCCTAGGCAAGCAGATCACCCGAGGTCCGGAGTCTGAGACCAGCCTGACTAACACGGTGAAACTCCGTCTCTACTAAAAATACAAAATTAGCCAGTGTGGTGGTGGGTCCCTGTAATAGCAGCTACTTGGGAGGCTGAGGCAGGAGAATCATTTGAACCTGGGAGGAGGAGGTTGCAGTGAGTCGAGATAGTGCCATTGCACTCCAGCCTGGGTAACTCAGTCTCAAAAAAAAAAAAAAAAAAAAAAAAAAAGAAATAAGAATAATAGGAGAGGAAAAACCGTGAATTTCTAATTTTGGGGGGATTACTTATTTTCAATGCTATGCCAACTTTAGTTTTCTTACCTATGTGAGATCCTGGCTGTTCATCTGTTGATTGAGTATAGTGCTGACAGAAAGTCTCTCCTATTCCTTTTAGTATTTTCATAATGTTGTCCATAGGATTACGCACACAAGATCTACAAAATACAAGAGGAACCTAATTACCAAACCAAACCAAACAAAAACAAACAAACAAACAAACAAAAAAGACTCCACACCAGAATACTAACATGGCCTTCTTCTTCCTTTTTTTTTTTTTTTTTTGAGATGGAGTCTCGCTCTGTCACCCAGGCTGGAGTGCAGTGGTGTGATCTCAGCTCACTGCAACCTCTTCCTCCAGGGTTCAAGTGATTCTCCGTCTCAACCTCCCAAGTAGCTGGGATTATAGGCGTGCACCACCACACCTGGCTAATTTTTGTAGTTTTAGTAGAGATAGGGTTTCACCATGTTGCCCAGGCTGGTCTAGATCTCCTAACCTTGTGATCCACCCACCTCAGCCTCCCAAAATGCTGGGATTACAGGCATGAGCCACCATGCCCAGCCAACATGCCTTCTTTCAAGAATTGGTTTTTAGCAGCAAAATTGTATTCTCAGTTGGAAATCTACATATGTAAACAAAGCTTTATATGATAAAATATTTTAACATGTAAAATTACATAATAAAAATACAGATTGTATACACATGTAATAAAACTTTGCTGCTGTAAGTTTGACTATACTATGTACCTTATATGAGTGGAATCATGCAGTATTTTGTCTTTTTGTGATTGACTAACTTCACTTAACATAACGTACTAAAGGTTCATCCATGTTGTAACAAATGGCAGGATTTCCTTCTTTTATAAGGCTGAATAATATTCCATCTCCTACCTATCTATGTATCTATCTATGTATCTATCTATCTATCTATCTATCTACACACACACACACACACACACACACACACACACACACACATATACACCCACAGCATTTTCTTTCTCTATCAATGGACACTTAAGGTGTTTCCACATCTTGGCTATTGGGAATAATGCTGCAGTTAACATGATGTGCAATTATCCCTTTGAGATGCTGTTTTTAATTCTTTTGGATGTATACCCAGAAGTGGTATTGCTGAGTCATATGGTAGTTCTATTTTTAATTTTTTGAGGAAACTCCGTACTGTTTTCCATAGTGGCTGCACCACTTTACAATTCTACCAACAGTGTGTAAGGGTCCCAATTTCTCCACATCCTTACCAACACCTGCTATTTTGGGTTTTTTTGGGGTGATGAGTGGGAAGTGGCTATGCTGATATGTGAGGTATTACCTCATTGTGATTTTGATTTGCAACTCCCTGATTAGTGATATCAAATATTTTTTCATACGCTTTTGGCCAGTTGCATATATTCTTTGGAGAAATATCTGCTCAATCCTTTATACATTTTTAAATTGAGTTATTTGTTGTTCTTGAGCTTCAGGAGTTCTTTACATATTCTGAGTATGAACCCCTTATCTAATATATGGTTTACAATTACTTTTCCCATTCTATAGGTTGTTTTTTTACTCTGTTGATTGTTTTCTTTGCTGACAAAGCTTTTAGGTTTGAGGCCAGGCGTGGTGGCTCACACCTATATTCCCAGCACTTCGGGAGGCCAAGGTGGGTGGATCACTTGAGGCCAGGAGTTGGAGACCGGCCTGGCCAACATGGTGAAACCTGTCTCTACTAAAAATACAAAAATTGGCCAGGCCTGGTGGCTAACACCTGTTGTAATCCCAGCACTTTGGGAGGCCAAGGTGGGTGGATTACCTGAGGTCAGGAGTTCGAGACCAGCCTAACCAATATGGTAAAACCCCGTCTCTACTAAATACAAAAAAATTAGCCGGGCGTGGTGGTGCATGCCTGTCATCCCAGCTACTCGGGAGGCTGAGGCAGGAGAATCGATTGAACCTGGGAGGTGGAGGTTGCAGATCGGGCCATTGTACTCCAGCCTGGGCAACAAGGGCGAAACTCTGTCTCAAAAAAAAAAAAAAGCCTATTCCAGGGTTCACTATTCCTAGTCGGGGATGTCTAGTTAAATGAGGATCTCTCCCCAAATCATCATGGAATGTTGGAAAATGGGAGCCCTTGGCTCATGCCTGTAATCCCAGCACTTTGGGAGGGTGAAGCAAGCGGCTCATGAGGTCAGATCAAGACCATCCTGGCCAACATGGTGAAACCCCATCTCTACTAAAAATACAAAAATTAGCTGGGCATGGTGGCAGGTGCCTGTAGTCCCAGCTACTTGGAGGCTGAGGCAGGAGAACTGCTTGAATCTGGGAGGCGGAGGTTGCAGTGAGCCGAGATCACGTCATTGCACTCCAGCCTGGTGACACAGCAAGACTCCATCTCAAAAAAAAAAAGAAAAAAAAGAAAAGAAAAGAAGGGAAAGAAAGAAAGAAACAATGACCAGGTTTCATTTGTTTTGTTTTTTTTTTTGTTTTTTGTAGAGATGAGGTGTCGCTATGTTGCCCGGGCTAGTCTCAAACTCCTGAGCTCAAGCAATACACCCACCCTGGCCTCTCAAAGTCCTGGGATAACAGATATGTGCCATTGCACCTGGCCTCTAATATGGATATCTTAACAATATTAAGTCTTCCAGTCCACAAACACAGATGTCTTTCCTTTTTTTTTTTTTTTTAAGATAGGGTCTCGCTCTGTTGCCCAGGCTAGAGTACAATGGTGTGATCATGGCTGAGCTCAAGCGATTCTCCCATCTCAGCCTCCCAAGTAGCTGGAATGCATATCACCATGACTAATTTTTAAATTTTTTTCTGTAGAGACAGGGTCTCATCATGTTGCTCAGGCTGGTCTTAAACTCCTGGGCTCAACTGATCCTCTCGCCTCAGCCTCCCAAAGTGCTGCAATTACAGGCATGGGCCACAACACCCAGCGTTTCCATTTATTTGTGTCTAGATTTTTTTTCTTTTGCATTCTATACTTCCTTCTTTTTCCTTACTGACATATTTGTATATTTGCTTTGTCACTGCTTTTCAACTTATTCATGTTTGAACAGTAGTTCAATCCAGATCTATTTACTCAAATGATATGGAAGGTAGATCCGTGACAGTCTTCCTACCTTACTGGCAGTATGCTTTTCTTCTGAGCTATTTCTGAGGCTGGAGATTGTTCTGTCTACTTTCTTGTATCCTGAAGGTTTGAGGAATGGGGGAGAGCTCAGCTATGTTCAGCTTTTCTTGGAGGACCAGGGCTTCGCTTTGTCTTCTGAGATTTAGTTAAATATTCCTCTTCCAGAGTTCACTATTCCTAGTCAGGGATGTCTAGGTATATGAGGATCTCTCCCCATATCATCATGGAATGTTGGAAAATGGCAGCCCTTGGCAGTTGTTCTGCTGGGATCCTGCTGGTGGTACATACAGACTTTCAATTGGGAAGGTTTGTATGACTTTTTAGCTGTCTGCCTACTCCCCTATTTGTTTCTCTCCAAATCTGAAGTGTTGATGAGAATTCTCAAGATCTATCACTATACCCTCTTTCCCCAACACTGCTTAGGGATGGGAATATCAGAATCATCAATTTTCTTTTTGATCTCTACTTTGGAAATTTATGTCATGAAATCATATCTCTCTCCTCATTTGGTTGCCACTGATAAATATTTTGCTGGTTTTTACTATTCTCTTATTTTATTAGGTATTAGGAAAGAAGGTTCTCTGATCTGGCTTCATTCTACCACCTTTACCAGGAATCATGCTTCCTTAAAAAAGAAAAAAAAAACTGTATAAAATTCCATTTTACGGGCTGGGCGCGGTGGCTCACGCCTGTAATCCCAGCACTTTGGAAGGCCGAGGCAGGCAGATCATCTGAGGTCGGGAGTTTGAGACCAGCCTGACCAACATGGAGAAACCCTGTCTCTACTAAAAACACAAAATTAGCCAGACGTGGTGGCGCACGCCTGTAATCCCAGCTACTCGGGAGGCTGAGGCAGGAGAAACACTTGAACCTGGGAGGTAGAGGTTGCGGTGAGCCGAGATCATGCCATTGCACTCCAGCCTGGGCAACAAGAGCGAAACTGTGTCTCAAAATAAATAAATAAATCAATTTTTACGGCTGTACCACCAATATGCAATTAATCCCCTATCTAATGGACATTTAGAATGGTCCCATTTAAAGTTAATGTATGTCCTTATACAGGTGATCTTTAGAAACAAACAAAAATAAAAATAAATTAAAAATAAAGTCTATATAAAATCAAAACATGCATAACTCAGGGGTTACAAGAGTGAAATATCAGTGCTAAATAATCTTTAAGGTACACTTATCTCTAAAAGTCTATACTCCCATGAAATAACATTATATATAATTTTTTTTAAGAGACAAGGTTGGCCTGGCATGGTCGCTCATGCCTGTAATCCCAGCAGTTTGGGAGGCTGAGGCAGTTGGATCACTTGAGCTCAGAAGTTCAAGACCAGCCTGAGCAACATGGCAAAACCCTGTCTCTACAAAAAATATAAAAAATTAGGTATGGTGGCTTGCACTTGTAGTTCCAGCTACTTGGGGGACTGAGGTGGGAGAGTTGCTTGAGCCCAGGAGGTGGAGGCTGCATTGAGCTGTGATTGCGGCACTGCACTCCAGCCTGGGAGACATAGTGAGACCCTGTCTCAAAAAAAAAAAGGGAGAGATAAGGTCTCCCTATCTTGGCCAAGCTGGAATTAGTCTCACTATGTTGGCCAAAGTAGCTTCCCAAGTAGCTGGGACTACAGGTGTGTGCCACTGTGCCTGACTGTTATACATAATTTTTAATAGGTACTTCAATATGGTTTTAGGTCAATATATTTTGTGATTGAAATGGTATAGCAAAACTTGCCAATGAACATCCACTACCTTGAGAATTCTGAATATACTAAAAATAGAATGGAATAAGAAATCTAATTTTAAAAAGACATTTGGAAAAATAACAGTATTGTACCTACTCAAAAATATTTATAAGTTGGTCACTTGGTGCATTTTTCAGACCAGCCACAATACTCTGTAACCGGCTCACACTTTGGGTGGCTGATGCAACAGGAGTAATGACTGCTTCTTTTTCTCGTAAATATCTCCGTCCAGTCAGTGGGGTAGAAGGTGCAAATGACCTTTTCTGTCAGAAAAGAAAAATCCATGAGTTTTTAAAAGTTACCATCTTCCTTATTATGTGTTTAATTCAGTGCATATACCATCTTCTCTATTCATATTTATAATATCCATGAAATTTTTAGCAATACTATGCTAATAACATCCTTATACTTGAATAACACTTTTTTAAAGCACTTTCTACGTATAATTTCATTTAATCTTCACACCACTGATTTGAAAGATAATGTATACATACTTTAATTTTATATATGAGGAAATAGGAACAGAGAAATTTAAAAACTTATTTCAGTTGACAAAGTTAATGGTAAAGCTTGGACTAAAACTTAGGTTTTACTATGTTCTAGACAAGTGAATTTTCCATTAGATCTCTTCCTCCAACCCATTTTACACATAAATACAGAGTTAAGCCTTGGCCATTAACAATCAAGTCCAGAGTTTTATGGCTGAAGTTACAGAAAAACACATAGTTTGTGTCATGGGTAGGAAAGCAAACTAAAATTTAAAGCAACGTAACAGAGGCTAAGTTGAAGCAAAGAAAGAACGGTAAGAAAGCAAAACTTCCTCTTCATGTCAAAAGACATATACTCTACTAATAAACCCAGTCATGCTGGGAAAATGGATATAAAATATGAATAGTAAGAAATGAGGTAAAAATACTAAATGCCAGTTTTAAAAATTACCTTTTAAGGCTTTCATGAGAAATATGAATTAGTAGAAGAAGCTCAAGATTTAACTTGAAAGATGCTTCTGCTGTTAGTAGAATCACACACAGAGAGAAAAAGATCATTCAAGATTGAGGCCCCGCTAGGTTATATTACTTTTTCAAAGTGTTGTTGAAGGTTATACTCCACATTAGCCTGTGCTGTCAGTTTCCCTAATGGGGTGTCACGAGTGAACTTTCGAGGTGTTCCAATTTCCTCTTCTGCGTCTGCTCCCAAAAAGATCCTCTCATCAAAATCACCAACAGTTAGAACATACTCTTCATACTCCTTATTCACTGCTTTGCTGCAAAGAGAATTATTATAAGCTGTAATACTAAGTTACACAATGGATTTATTTTGACTTGAAGATAGATTTAGTGTTTACAGCTTAGAAAACTTGACAACTTTCTAATTTTTATTAACTCTGCCCATCTAACAATATCAGAGGCTCCTACCTGATTATGGACATTCTTCACATTCATATACACAACCAATAAATTACTCTGAAAAGTGAGAGACTACATATACTTAATCTGAAAACTAGTTGAATCTAATTATGAAAATGGTTTCTGATCACTAAGGAAACAATAGTGGCTTTGAAATATGGCAGGTGGAGGTTGCAGTGAGCCAAGATTACACCACTGCACTCCAGCCTGGCAACAGAGCAAGACTGTTTCAAAAAAAAAGGCTGGGTGCGGTGGCTCACGCCTGTAATTCCAGCACTTTGGAAGGCCGAGGCGGGCAGATCACGAGGTCAGGAGATCAAGAATATCCTGGCTAACACGGTGAAACCCCATCTCTACTAAAAATACAAAAAATTAGCTGGGTGTGGTGGTGGGCGCCTGTAGTCCCAGCTACTCAGGAGGCTGAGGCAAGAGAATGGCATGAACCCAGGAGGCAGAGCTTGCAGTGAGCTGAGATCGCGCCACTGCACTCCAGCCTGGGTGACAGAGCGAGACTCCGTCTCAAAAAAAAAAAATATGGGCACTGCCAACATGTGATTAATGAAAGAATGTAAAATCAAATACAGTCATTGGGTCCATTTATGAGTTTCTCAAGAGAGTAGCTGTTTCTTGTTTGTTTTTAAGACAGAGTCTCACTCTGTCACCCAGGCTGGAATGCAGTGGCCACAATCTTGGCTCACTGCAGCCTCTACCTCCCAGGTTTAAGGAATTCTCCTGCCTTAGCCACCTGAGTAGCTGGGACTACAAGCTTGTGCCACCATGCCTGGATAGTTTTTGTACTTTCAGTAGAGACGGGGTCTCACCATGTTGGCCCGCCTTGGCCTCCCAAAGTGCTAGGATTATAGGTGTGAGTCACTGTGAGCCTGGCTGAGTAGCTCTTTTAAATGCCAATTGGCTGGGTGTGGTGGGTCATGCCTGTAATCCTAGCACTTTGGGAGGCTATCGTGAGAGGATTGCTTGAGGCCAGGAATTCGAGACCAGCCTGGGCAACACAGTGAGATCCCATCTCTAAAAAAATAAAAATAAACACGTAAGTGTCAATGATTTTTTTTTTTTAATTGAGATGGAATCTTGCTCTGTCACCTGGGCTGGAGTGCAATGGTGTGATCTGGGCTCACTGCAACCTCCACCTCCTGGGTTCAAGTGATTCTCCTGCCTCAGTCTCCCAAGCAGCTGGGATTACAGGTGTGGACTACCATACCTAGATAATTTTTGTATTTTTAGTAGAGATGGGGTTTCACCATGTTGGCCAGGCTGATCTCAAACTCCTGACCTCAAGTGATCGGCCCGCCTCGGCCTCCCAAAGTGTTGGGATTACAGGCCTGAGCCACCATGCCCAGCCTCTTTCTTTAATTCTTTTTTGGAAATAGGGTCTCACTCTGTCACTCAGACCGAAGTGCAGTGGTGCTATCACGGCTCACTGCAACCACAACCTCCCAGATTCAAACGATCCTCCCACCTCAGCCTCCCAAGTAGCTGGGACTACAGGCTCACACCACTACGTCCAGCTGATTTTTGTATTTTTTGTAGAGACAGGGTTTCACCATGTTGCCCAGGCTGGTCTCCAACCTTCTGAGCTCAAGCAATCTGCCTGCCTTGGTCTTCCAAAGTGCTGGGTTTACAGGTGTGGGACACCGTGCCTGGCCTTGATTTCTTAAAATAAATGTATTTAAAGCCAACAAGTCTTAGTGATAATACCCATTCAATGCCACTAAAGCAGAGAGAACTTGAATTTGGAGGTGTTACTTTGATATACTGTTATGCTTAACAAATTTCAACAAATCAGCAAATACGACAGCTTGTGATAAGCCAGGCACCATTAGTACTAGAAATTTACCTATTATCAGTAAAACTTGAAAGGTCCAGGAGGCATTCTCCTTTTAATATCTGTGAAGAAAAAATTATTTTGGGACACCATATAATTAAGCATATTAATACACATATACACATGAAATTTATCTAAATTTCCATATTGTTATAACACACACACAAAACAGAATTATTAAATATTTCTTTCAGACTAGGATAAACTATTTAGCATGCAAATAACATTTTTTTTAACTTTTTTTTTTTGAGATAAGGTTTTGTTCTGTCACCAGGGCTGCAGTGCAGTGGTACAATCATGGCTCACTGCAGCCTCAGCCTGCCAAGTAGCTGGGACTACAGGTGTGCACCACCATGCCCAACTAATTTTTGTATTGTTTGTAGAGACAAGGTTTTGCCATGTTGCCCAGGCTCGTCTGGAACTCTTGGGCTCAAGCAATCCACCTGCCTTGGCCTCCCAAAGTGTTGGGATTACAGGCATGAGCCACTGCGCCCAGTCCCTGGGATCCTTTAAAAAAAGTTTACTTTGCTAGAGATGTTTAGCATACAGACAATGGGCCATAATATAGATATCTGAGGAACACAAGACTGAATACAAAAGTTTGTATAAAAGAAGAAGAAACCAGTAAGGGAAGAATTTATGCTTAAAAAAAATATCTCATATTTGAAAAGTGGGATCCATAATCCAAACCCCTCCTTTTACCAAAGAGAAATCTTGAGGCTTAACTACATTTAATGACTCGACATTGGGGAAATAAGAAATTGAAACCCAAAGGAACAAGCCAATTCATAAATGCAGAAATAGCTAAGTTAATTACTAAGGAGAGTGTCCAGAATGCACACAGATAGCCTACAAGTGGCTACAAAACTATCATGGATTTTCTGCTCGATTTACGTGGAATTAAAACTGTGGTTGTTATACATCATCCTACTTTTAGTCAACAGTCAGCAGTTATTCAAATTGTAGCAGTAAATTAGCCAGCTTATTCTGACCTCCTGTTTTTCCTAATTCTTTGTCAGCCCTACTCTGATGTTCTGTTCTTTACAATTCTTTATCAGTACTTCCTACAGTTGCCTCTGACAGTACGTTTACCCAACAGTACATATAATGGGTCACATTTTTCAACAGCTCTGTTTCTCACATCACACAAGATCATAAGGAAATTCCGAATCACAGTAGAGGCTAAAGCCTGGGAATCCTGACCCTAAGTTCTATAATACTGAGAACTTGCTTAAAACATTTTTTTCTTTTCACATTACTGCGGATCTGTAAACATCTCAGTCATCTAATTTTAAGTACAGTACCTTCCTGTCAAAGAGTTTTGAAATATATGGCTTAAAGTAGTGCTCCTTTATTCCTTTTGCTTCTACTAGAAGTCCATCATGCAATTCACACAGTACAGTAATGATGCAGGGCGGCTCTTCAGAAGCCCTAAAGTCAGCAGTATGAAAATCAGATGGTAAACCTAGTTTGACAGTGTAGGAAGAGCAGAGGGAAAAAAAAAAAAAGTCAACTTTTAAAAATCTTTTTCCAAAAACTGATAATCAGTTTTCAAAAATAAATAAAAGGTCTTACCTTTAAATGATGGATTTAGCAAGTCTTGTCTATTTGGGCACATAATCGCATTGGCAAAAATCAGGTCCAAGCAGCATAGAAGTAAATGATAAGAGTTTACTAAGTCATCCCCAATCATCCGAAAATTACCTTTATAAGGGAAAAAAAAAGAAAAGACACAAAAACCAGAAACCTCTCATGTCAAATAGCACCAAGTTCCCACAGTAGAAATGTAAGACCACTGAAAGTGTCATCTTACCCTTAGTATAAACAAAAAGTGTCCAACAGAAATTAAACAGATCCTTAACACTGCAAGGAATCCTCCTAAAAAGGGAAAAAAATTACTTTTTGTCTGACTAGCTCGCTAAGTATCATGTAAACTGAAATAGTAAATATAAATATCAAATAGATCAAATTACACATGAAATTCCATTCATGAAGAAAAGTAATCTATTATTTATGAAATGGACTTAAGTAAGCCTTTCCAATCTGCATACCATTTGACCCAGCCATCCCATTACTGGGTATATACCCAAAGGACTATAAATCATGCTGCTATAAAAACACATGCACATGTATGTTTATCGCGGCACTATTCACAATAGCAAAGACTTGGAACCAACCCAAATGTCCAACAACGATAGACTGGATTAAGACAATGTGGCACATATGCACCATGGAATACTATGCAGCCATAAAAAATGATGAGTTCATGTCCTTTGTAGGGACATGGATGAAACTGGAAAATATCATTCTCAGTAAACTATCGCAAGGACAAAAAACCAAACACCGCATGTTCTCACTCATAGGTGGGAACTGAACAACGAGAACTCATGGACACAGGAAGGGGAACATCACACTCCGGGGACTGTTGTGGGTTGGGGGGAGTGGGGAAGGACAGCATTAGGAGATATACTTAATGCTAAATGACGAGTTAATGGGTGCAGCAAACCAACACGGCACATGGATACATATGTAACAAACCTGCACATTGTGCACATGTACCCTAAAACCTAAAGTATAATAATAAAAAAATAATAATAATAATCAGAACATAGGGCTGCGTGTGGTGACTCACGCCTGTAATCCCAGCACTTTGGGAGGCCGAGGTGGGTAGATCACCTGAGGTTAGTTCGAGACCACCTTGGCCAACATGGTGAAACCCCGTCTCTACTAAAAATACAAAAAATTAGCCAAACGGGGTGGTGCACACTTGTGATCCCAGCTACTCAGGAGGCTGAGGTAGGAGAATTGCTTGAACCTGGGAGACAGAGGTTGCAGTGAGCCGAGATCACGACACTGCACTCCAGCCTAGGCAACAGAATGAGACTCCATCTCAAAAAAAAAAAAAAAAGTAAAAGTATTATCCTGAATTTCCAAATATGGATAATTGTACATGGATTTAAAAAGAAAATAATTAAGTTCTTTGCAGGAATACTTTTCATAAAAAACAAACTTTCAAAAAAGTACATTCTCTTAGTTTGTATCATAATCTTTATGTCAATTATATAAGGATTAAGGGCTCACCTCTGCTTCCGGCTTCGTGGTAACTTTGGTGGTTCTTCGTATGGATTTTGAAATATATCTAAAAAAATTGGCTCATATTTTTTGAATATTACAGTAGACACCTCAAAATTTCTCTCTAGCCTTTCTATACGTTCACGAAATTCTTGTGGTAGATTTGACATGTCCATCCATTTCTTCATTTTACTAAAAAACTGTATTAAACTAAAAAAAAAAAAGGAGGAGAAAAAAGGCACCTTTAAAATTCATTTATATAATGGATTGAAAGGAAATATTCTATTCACGATTAAGATTCTTTATTAAAAAGCCAGACCTCCCAGGCAACATAGTAAGACCCTATCTCTACAAAAATTTAAAAAATTGGCTGGGAGTGGTGGTGGCATGTGCCTGCAGCCCCAGGTACTTGGGAGGCTGAGGTGGGAGAATTGCTTGAGCCCAGGTTGTCGAGACTGCAGCGAGCCTCAATCATGTACTCCAGCCCAGGTGACAAAGCAAGACACTGTCTTACGTGAACGAAGAACAAACACCATCCCTCAAGCCTAAATTTAATTAAAAAAAAAAAAAATCCTCACTATGAAATCACTTTCGTTCCCAGGATCACCAGGGGAATACAGGTTATTAATTAGTGGTCATCACATACAGCATTACTTCTATGCAGGGAGCGAGAGCACCTATCTACTTCCTTTATTCTCTACATTACCTAGACAATATTTTGCATAAAATTTACAAAGTTAATGTTAGTTAACAGATTGATAGGTTATAAAATTAGTTTGAGGACAAACAGAAGTCTCCCAAATGGAAAGACAATTCCATTTTCCAAATGGTAATTTGATTGCAAAGCACCAGATTGTTACAGGTTAGGAGTAAAATTCAAGAGTTTGAGTTCCAATGTGTGGTTCCACCACCAAAAGTAAAGAAGGTAGCACATACTCAGAAAAAAACTTAATAGCTCTGCTGCCCAGGCTGGAGTGCAGTGGCACCACCTTGGTTCATTGCAACTTCCACCTCCTGTGTTCAAGCAAGCCACCGCGCCCAGCCCAATTCTGGGTACATTTTTTTATGTCCCTATGTTAACGTGGTCTTAGAAAACTTGTCATGTCAAGCTCACTTAATTAAAGGTCTAACGATATATACAGAATAATACTTGTAATTTTTTTTTTTTTCGAGATGGAGTCTCACTCTGTCGCCCAGGCTGGAGTGCAGTGGCATGATCTTGGCTCACTGCAACCTCTGCCTCCCAGCTTCAAGCAATTTTCCTGCCTTCACCTCCTGATAGCTGGGACTACAGGTGCACACCACCATGCCTGGCTAATTTTTTAATTTTTAGTAGAGGCGAGGTTTTACCATGTTTGCCAGGATGGTCTTGAACTCCTGACCTCAGATGATCCACCTGCCTCGGCCTCCCAAAGTGCTGGGATTACAGGCATGAACCATCGCACCCGGCCCTATGTTCTGATTATTTCATGTAGATTGGAAAGGCTTACTTAAGTCCATTTTGCCCGGCCAATACTTATTATTTCTTTTTAAGGTGACAGAAGACATTAATAGCAAATCATCCAAAGCTATTTAATATGGTTTGGATGTTTTGTCCCCTCCAAATCTCATGTTGCAATGTAATTTCCTTGGCTGGGCATGGTAGCTCATGCCTGTAATCCCAACACTTTGTGAGGGTGAGGCTGGAGTCACCTGAGCCCACCAGTTTGAGACCAGCTTGGGCAACACAGTGAGACCTCGTCTCTACAAAAAATTTAAAAGTTAGCAAAGCATGGTGGTGTGTGCCTGTGGGCCCAGCTACTCAGGAAGCTGAGGCAGGAGGATCACTTGAGCCTGAGGGGTTGAAGCTGCAGTGAGTCATGAACATGCTACTGCCTGGGCAAGAGAGTGAAAGACTGTCTCAAAAAAATAAAAAAGAAATGTGACCTCCAATGTTGGAGGTGGGCCTAGTGGGAGGTGTTTGGGTCATGGGAGCAGATCCCTCATGAATGGCTTGGTGCTGTTCTCATGGTGATGAGTTTAGTTGTCACTCACCTGAGATCTGGCTGTTTAAAAGTGTGGCACTTCCCACCCTCAATTGCTCCTGCTCTCATCATGTGATGTGCCTCCTCCCCCTTCACCTACCATGACTGTAAACTTCCTGAGGCCCTCACCAGGAGCAGATGCCAGCCCCATGCTTCCTATATGGCCTGCAGAACCCTGGGCCAATTAAATCTCTTTTTTTAAATAAGTCACCCAACCTCAGGTATTCCTTCATAGCAACATAAAACATCCTAATACAGCATTCAAACTCTGGAAATGCTGATTATAATCTGAGACTCTTAAGGACCTCATTAAAAGATTCTTACGGATAGCAGCAAAAAATTTGTCAGATTACTAAATATTTTTTGGCTTACAAAAAATTATGCTCCCTTACAGAGGACTTTAAAATTTTTGTTTTTTTTTTTGACCGGGTGCAGTGGCTCACGCCTGTAATCCCAGCACTTAGGGAGTCCGAGGCAGGTGGACAATCTGAGGTCAGAAGCTCGAAACCAGCCTGACCAACATGGAGAAACCCTGTCTCTACTAAAAATACAAAATTAGCCGGGTGTGGTGGCGCATGCCTGTAGTCGCAGTTACTGGGGAGGCTGAGGCAGGAGAATTGCTTGAACCCGGGAGGTGGAAGGTGCAGGGAGGCAGAGGTTGTGGTGAGCTGAGATCGCACCATTGTAATCCAGCCTGGGCAACGAGGGCAAAACTCCGTCTTAAAAAAAAAAAAAAAATTGTTTTTATTTGTGGATGATCACATTTTGCATGTGAAACCCTCTGCTTTGAGGACATTTCCACTTTGAGCCTTGTCTACCACTAAACAGATCAGCTTTACTGGAAGCTAGGATGAAGGCATATAATCTGATATCCTTTATCAGATACATCTGCTTGAGATTTTGAATCTGAAGCTGCTGGTGCAGGGAAGTGAAGAAGTGGTGAATTCTTACAGCAGGATCAATCTCCTGGGGCAAATAAAGTGGCAATGTCCAGGGACAGCATTGCCAGCCATGCAAACTGTGTCCTTGCTAGATGGATTCTGTGATATGCTCTTTGGCTGTGTGGCCAGCCTCCTTTTGTTCCTGGCCTTTTCTAAGCCTAGTTTTCTTAAGTCATCCTAAAGATTTTATCACCTATCCAATACTTCTTTTAGGTCAGCCAAAGTTGGTAAGTGATATCTCTTATTTTTTTGAGATAGGGTCCCACTCTGTCTCTCAGGCTGGAGTACAGTGGCGTGATTGTGGCTCACTGCAGGCTTGACTTCCTGGGCTCAAGCAATCGATCCTCCCGCTCCAGCCTCCCAAGTAGCTGGGACCACAGGTATGTGCCCCCACACCCAGCTAATTTTAAAATGTTTTTTTAGAGACAGGGGTCTCACTTTTTGTTGCCTAGGCTGATACCTGCTTTTTATAAACAAGAGCCTTGACTACTACATCATCATATAATCCATTGTACATACTGCTCTCCCAAGAATGGCTTTCCTAACCTGGAACAAAATGCATCAGAGTGTTTGAAAACAAAAAAACCTTATAGCACTGTTTTAACTTAAACCATGATTACGGTTTTTAAAACTAAAATAAGAAGCAAAGTAAACTTCACAGCTTTCAATTCATTGGGATTCCGTTACAAAGAATATGCTACTGCTGGGTGTGCTGGCTCATACCTGTGATCTTAGCACTTTGGGTGACTGAGGTGGGAGGACTGCTTGAGCCCAGGAGTTTGAGACCAGCCTGGACAACATAGTGGGACCTCATCTCTACAAAAAACTTAAAAATTAGCTAGACTTGGTAGTGTGCACCTATAGTCCCAGCTACTCAAGAGGCTGAGGTGGGAAGATTGCTTGAGCCCAGGAGGTCGAGGCTGCAGTGAGCTGTGACCACATCACTGAACTTCAGTCTGGGTGACAGAGTGAGATCCTGTCTCAAAAAAAGAAAAAGAAAAAGAAAAAAAGAATACACTACTCAAGTTGGGTGTGGCAGCATGTACCTGTAGTCCCAGCTACTCAGGAGTCTTAGGCAGGAGGACTGCTTGAGCCGAGGAATTCGAGATGAGTCTGGGCAACATAGTGTGATCTCATCTTATAAAAAAAATTAAAAGGCCGAGGCAGGCGGATCACAAGGTCAGGAGATCGAGACCATCCTGGCTAACACAGTGAAACCCCGTCTCTACTAAAAATACAAAAAAAAAAAAAAAATTAGCCAGGCGTGGTGGCGGGCGCCTGTAGTTCCAGCTACACAGGAGGCTGAGGCAGGAGAATGGCGTGAACCCGGGAGGTGGAGCTTGCAGTGAGCTGAGATGGCGCCACTACACTCCAGCCTGGGCGACAGAGCGAGACACCGTCTCAAAATAAATAAATAAACCAGTAAATTTTAAGGCTGGCATGGTAGCTTACACCTGTAATGCCAGCACTTTGGGAAGCTGAGGCAGGAAGATAGCTTTGAGTCCAGGAGTTCGAGACCAGCCTGGGCAACACAGAGAGACTCTGTCTCTATATAAAGTTTAAAAATTAGCTTGGCATGGTGGCATGCACCTGTGATCTTAGCTACTCGAGGGGCTGAGGTAGGCAGATCGCTTGAGCCTGGGAGGTTGAGAGTGCAGTGAGCCATGATTTTGCCATTGCACTCCAGCCTGGGTGACAGAGCAAGACCCTGTCTCAGAAAAAAAAAAAAAAAAAATTTAAGAGAGAGAGACAGAAGAGAATACACTATCCAAGCAAGTACATGAAAAGGTGCTCAACATCATTAGCCATCAGGGAAATGCAAATCAAAACTGGGATGGCTACAATAAAAAAGATGGATAACAACAAGAATTGGCAAGAATATGGAGAGACTGGAACCCTTGTAAACTGGTGGGGATGTAAACTGGTACAGTCACCTTGGAAAACAGCCTGACAGTTCCTAAAAAGGTTAAACACAGGGCTGGGAGTGGTGGTTCATGCCTGTAATCCCAGCCACTCAGGAGGCTGAAGCACAAGAATCATTGAAACCTGGGAGGCGCAGGTTGCAGTGAGCCGAGATCATGCCACTGCGCTCCAGCCTGGGTGACAGAGTGAGACTCTGTCTCCAAGAAAAGTTAAACATAGAATTACCATATGACTCAGCAATTCCACTCCTCTCCATATATATCCAAAAGAAAAAATATATGTCCACATAAAAAGTTGTATACAAATGTTCACAGCAACACTAATCAATAGCCAAAAGGTAGAAATAACTCATTAACTGATAAATGGATAAACAAAATGTGGTATATCTATGCAATGGAATATTATTCAACCATAAAAAGAACTGCTGATACATGCTACATCATGGATGAACCTTGACACCATTATCCTAAATGAAAGAAGCCAACACAGAAGACCACCTATTATACAATTCCATTTATATGAAATGTCCATAATAGAAAACTCTATAGAGACAGAAGTTAGATCAGTGGCTGGCCAAGAGCTGGGTGTGGGGGTTGGAATAGGAAGTGAATGCTAACAGGGGTTTCTTTTTGGGGTGATGAAAATGTCCTAAAATGGATTGTGGTGGTGGTTACACAACTCTGTGAAAATACAAAAAACCATGGAACTGTACAGTTTAAAAGGATGAATTATATGGTATGTGATAATATCTCAATAGGCTATTAAAAAATACCTCCCCACAACACTACTCCAAAAAGGTTACAGTAAATACATGTAAATATGTTAGAAATATTAATTTGTTCACTTTTTTTTTTGAGATGGAGTCTCAGTCTGTCTCCCAGACTGGAGTGCAGTGGCGCGATCTTGGCTCACTGCAACCTCCACCTCCTGGGTTCAAGTGATTCTCCTCCCTCAGCCTCCTGAGTAGCTGGGATTATAGGCACATGCCACCACACCTGGCTAATTTTTGTATTTTTGGTAGAGACGGGGTTTTGCCATGTTGGCCAGGGTGGTCTCAAACTCCTGACCTCAGGTGATCCACCCACTTTGGCCTCCCAAAGTGCTGGGATTACAGGTGTGAGCCACTGCACCGGCCTAATTTGTTCACTTTTCTAGAGGCAATTTGGCAACATGAATAAAAAGCCTTAAAAATGCTCAAATCCTTTCATCCAGAAATTACTTTTTAAAGACTCTAACCTAAGGAGAAAGTAAAAAATACAGGCAAAAATACAAAGATGCATATCACGATACTTTGTGTGAAGGTTTTGTTTTTTAATAAGTAATATGCACAAGCACAAAATTCTAAAAGTTACTAAAGGGTGTATAATGAAAATTCTCTCTCTCATCACCTGCCTCCCAGTTTTTCTCCACTAAGGCAATCATGGTTGCCTTAGGGACTAATAGACTGTCACCAGTTTTTTGTTTATCTTTGCAGAGGTATTTTGGGAATTTATAAACATATACCGGCATACATAATTTTTTCCACTCAAATGATGTCATACTAAAACAGTAGTCTCCCCATTTATCCTCGGGGAATATATTGCAACACTCAGAGATGCCTGAAACTGCAAATAGTACAGAACCATATATAGAGTATATATTTTCCTATATGCATATACCTATGATAAAGTTTTATTTACAAATTAGGCACAGTAAGACTTTAACAATAATAAAATAGAACAATTATAACAATTTACTATAATAAAAGTTATGTGAATGTGGTCTCTCTTTCTCAAAATATCTTATCGTACTGTACTCACCCTTCTTGTGATCTGTCAATCTGATAACCGAGAGGGCCACTAAGTGGCTAACAGGCAGGTAGCATACACAGCATGGATACAGTAAACAAAGAGATGATTCACGTCCCAAGCAGGATGGAGTGGATAGCACAAGATTTCCTTATGCTACTCAAAACCATACACAATTTAAAACTTAAAATTGTTTATTTCTCGAATTTTCCATTTAGTATTTTCAAACCATGGCTGATGGGCTACTGAAACCATGGAAAGTGAAACCAAGGATAAAGAAGGATTAATGTACCTACAATATTCTGTACCTTGCTTTTTCCTCTAATTTATCTTGGACATGTTTTTACATCAATAAAACTCCTTCTATCATTTTAACAGCTGGAGTTTATTCCCTTTTTATCCCTTTAACTTTTTACTTTGAAATACCATCAAACCTACACTTGCAAGGAGAGCATAAGAAGTCCTTTATACCCTTTACCAAATATTAACATTTTGCATATTTGCTTTATCATCTCTTTTTTTTTTTTGAGGCAGAGTCTTGCTCTGTCACCCAGGCTAGAGTGCAGTGGCACAATCGCAGCTCACTGCAATCTCTGCCTCCCAGGTTCAAGCAATTCTCCTGTCTCAGCCTCCCGAGTAGCTAGGACTACAGGCGCCTGCCACCAAGCCCGGCTAATTTTTTGTATTTTTAGTAGAGACAGGGTTTCACCACATTGGTCAGGCTGGTCTCAAACGCCTGACCTCGATGATCCGCCCACCTCGGCCTCCCAAAGTGCTGTGATTACAGGCGTGAGCCACCGTGCCCAGCCATCTATATATACATGTATACTGTATATACATATGCATATATGGTAGTAAATTTTATGTGTCAGCTTGGCTGGGCCATGATGCCCAGATATTTTCTCAAATATTGTGGATCTTTTTGTGAAGGTGTTTATTAGATGAGATCAACATTTAGATTGGTGGACTTTTAGTAAAGCAGATTACTCTTCATAATGTAGGTGGAACTCATCCAATCAGCTGAAGGTCTTAATAGAAAAAAGACTGACCTCCCCAGAGTAAGAAGAAATTCTGCCACAAGACTGCCTCAAGACTCAAACTGCAGCTCTTCCCTCAAGATGAAGACACAAAGTGTAGTCTCCAACGTGGGGCCTACCCCATTAGACTTTCGACTCTCCAAGTCTCCACCATCGTGTGAGCCAATTCCTTAAAATAAATTTTTTCTCTATATATAGCTTGTTGGCTCTGTTTCTCTGGATAATCCTAGTTATTGCAACATACATATAATTTTTTTCTGGACCATTTGAGAGTCACGTTTAGCTTTCCTGCCCTTTACCCAAAAATACTTCAGTTTCTATTTTCTGAAAAAAAGAATATTCTCTTACATAACCAAAGTACAATTATCAAAATTAGAAAATTTTACATTGATAAAATATTAGTCCATATTTCAACTTAAATTTAAAATTTACCAATTGTCCAAATGTTCTTTCAGAGCAATTTTAAACATCCTAATCTAGTAGCATGTATTGCACTTAAGTGTCATTTCCTTTCTGTTTCTTTCAGCCTGGAACCAGTTCCTCAGACTTCTTTGTAACACGAACATTTTAGAAGATAATTGGTCAGTTATTTGTAGTATGTCCCTAATTTGGGTTTGTCTCATGCTTCCCTCATTATTAGATTTAGGCTATGTATTTTTGACAAGAGTACTACCTAAGTGATGACATATCCTTGTCAGAGGATCATATCCATTAGTCCCATTCCTGATAACTTTGTACTTGATTTAGGTGGTATGTGCCATGTTTTCCATTTCAAGGTTTCTATTTTTTCCTTTGTAATTAGTGATTCATAGGAGATACTTTGCAATTATGTGAATATTCGGTTCTTCATCAAACTTTTATTCACTTGTTTTAATATCCATTGATGATCTTTGACTGTATCAATTATTACTATGAGGTTGCAAAATGGTGACTATTTTCTAATTCTACCACTTTTTCTACATTTATTAGCTGGCATTCTAATGTAAGCAGCATTCCTTTCTAATAATGGGAGTCTACCAATGGGAGTCTTTTCAACCTAGCTTCTATGTTCCTTGACACAGTTCCACCATTTTGTTGAGCACTCCTTACTTTCTGGCATAAGAAGCTGTTCCAGATGCATCAGAGAAAACAAGTCTGCTAGACACTGGAATCAGCCATTTCCTTGAGGACATTACGCTAAGTGAAATAAGCATGTCACAAAAGAACAAATATTGTAGGATGACACTTCTGAGAGATGCTCAGAGTAATCAAATTCATAGAGGAAGAGAAAGTAGAATGGTTGCTGAGGCTGGGGGTAAGGGTGAAATGGGGAGTTTTTATTTTGGTTTTATTTGAAGTTTAACACTAATATTTTCCTATGTAAGGCTTCATGTATAGTTGCAATGATCTGATTAGCCAAGGTGGTCTTTTTTTGGGGGGGGGCGGGGGGGAGGTATATTTAACATTTCACACTGAAGATGTAACTGTCATGGGTTCCTAGCACTTTAGGAGGCCGAGGCAGGCAGACCCTTGGAGCTCAGGAGTTCAAGACCAGCCTTGGCAACATTGCAAACCCCATCTCTACAAAACAAAAACTACAAAAATTAGCCTGGCATGATGGTGTGTACCTGTAAGTCCCAGCTACTTGGGAGGGTGAGGTGGGAGGATTAATTGATCCCAGGAGGTAGAGACTGCAGTGAGCTGAGATGGCACCACTGCACTCCAGCTGATGCCACAGAGTAAGACCCTGTCTCAGCCAAAAAAAAAAAAAAAAACCCAAAAAACCCTCAAATGCCATAACAGCGGTGTAGACAAAAAATAACAAATGATTATAATTTTTAGAAAAAGAAACTTTTTTTGTTATCAAGTTTCCCAAGATCTAAACCAGCTGTTTAGCCAATCTTTTATTTGGGTCTTTATATCGGCCATTAACTTAGTGATGTTATCTGATTTATCTGGGATATAGATACCTAGTTTTTGAGAACAGGGAGCAGCCAGTTGAGATGTTTAGATGCTGGGCTTAAAGCTTTTTTTTTTTTTTTTTTTGAGAAGGGTCTTGCTCTGTCACCTAGGCTGGAGTGCAGTGGCATGATCATAGCTCACTATAGTCTGGAACTCCTGGGCTCAAGTGATCCTCCTACCTCAGCCTCCCAAGATAGCTGGGACTACAGGTGCATATCACCACACTTCACTAACATTCTTTGTGAAATACTTTTTAGTCTCTAACTATGTTGCCCAGGCTGGTCCTGAACTCCTGCGCTCCCTCCGAAGCAATCCTCCCACCTTGGCTCCCAAAGTGTTGAGATTACAGCCATGAGCCACCACGCCCAGCCCACAAAGATTTCTATATGTAAGCTACTGTGGTGACTTTTCTGAAGTTTATATAAAATTGTCCAGTTTCAGTTTGCCAGGCTTCAGGAAAAAGCAGTTTTAATTTTAGTGATTTCAAGTCAGAAAAGTGGGAAAAAAATTTGGAAACATCAATTTCAAGACTCACAGACAGGAAAGAATTCAGGACTTAGTCCAAATTCTATGCAAATAATAAACTAAAAAAAATAGTCAAGGTTGGAATTTAATAATAGGTATGCTATAATTTTGATAGAATGTACTTTTTTTTTCTCTTCAATTCCTCATTTTTACCAAAGATTAATCTTAGTGGGACCAATTTACTTTCTTTTTAAAAATATTTATTGCGGTGGCTCACGCCTGTAATCCCAGCACTTTGGGAGGCCGAGGCGGGCAGATCACGAGGTCAGGAGATCGAGACCATCCTGGCTAACACGGTGAAACCCCGTCTCTACTAAAAATACAAAAAAAAAATTAGCTGGGAGAGGTGGCAGGCTCCTGTAGTCCCAGCTACTCGGGAGGCTGAGGCAGGAGAATGGCGTGAACCCTGGGAGGCGGAGCCTGCAGTGAGCTGAAATCGCGCCACTGCACTCCAGCCTGGGTGACAGCAAGACTCCGTATCAAAAAAAAAAAAAAAAAAAATTATTTATTAACTTTATTTTTTGAGACAGTCTTGCTCTGTTGCCCAGGCTGGAGTGCAGTGGCAATCTTGGCTCATTGCCACCTCTGTCCACTGGGTTCAAGCAATTTTCCTGCCTTGGCCTCCCAAGTAGCTGGGATTACAGGCAAGCAACACCATGCTCGGCTGTTTTTTTGTATTTTTAGTAAAGATGGGGCTTTACTATGTTGGCCAGGCTGGTCTCTAACTCCTGGCCTCAAGTGATCTGCCCATCTCGGCCTCCCAAAATGCTGTCCGTGCCCGGTCCCGCCACAATTTACTCTCTCTCTCTCTTTTTTTTTTTTTTGAGATGGAATCTCACTTTGTGGCCCAGGCTAGAGTGCAGTGGTGTGATCTCGGCTCACTGCAACCTCCACCTCCTGGGTTCAGGCGATTCTCGTTTCTAAGCCTCCCAAGTAGCTGGGATTACAGGCACCCACCATTGCGCCCAGCAAATTTTTATAATTTTAGTAGAGACAGGGTTTCACCATGTTGGCCAGGCCGGTCTCGAACTCCTGACCTCAAGTGATCCACCCGCCTAGGCCTCCCAAAGTGCTGGGATTATAGGTGTGAGCCACCACACCTGGCTTGCAATTTACTTTCAAAATAAGTTTTAGTAATATATTTGGCCTGATTATTTGCATAGGCGGCAATAAGAATAGTGAGTAGTCACCTAGGCTCTTTTAAGTTGGTTTTGTTGGAACATTCATAAGGAATTTTGGATTAGACTTTTAAAAGCCTTGAGGCTAAGAAGTCAAGCCAAGGATCCATCATCAGACTGTTCCCATAATACCTGTATGCATTGGGTGAAATCTTCTCTTCCTGAAGTCCCCAAAAATATCTTGAAGTTCCTGGGCTTGTCAGAAAGTGACATTTTTTACTTACTGCAAGGTCAGGGACCTTGTTAGGGAACCTTTGAACAATAATGATTGCTCAAGGAATTGCTTTGATCAAAGGGACAGTCATGTAGTCTGAAACAGGTTCCAGGACCACTTCTCTCTTGTTTAAAATTCAGCTTTGGTCCTTTGTAATATTACCCCCTCCATGGGACTCAACTTCTTAGGAATGAACCTTCCTAATAGTGCGAGATATTGACCTAAACATGACCCAAATACATGATAGTTCTGCAATGGCAAGTCAATCTTCCCAATCTTTTTTATCAGCTCTATAAAGTAAACCTTGGCTGGTGCAGGGGCTCACACCTGTAATCCCAGTGCTTTAGTGCTTTGGGAGGCAAAGGCAGGAGGATCTCCTCAAGCCAGAAGTTTAAGACCAACCTAGGCAACAAAGCCAGACCCAGTCTCTAAGAAAAAACAAAAACAAAACAAAACAAAAACTTAGCCAGGCATGGTGGAGTGCACCTATAGCCCCAGCTACTTAGGTCACTGAGGCAAGAGGACAGCTTGACCCCCAGAGTTTGAGGCTACAGTGAGCTATGATCATGCCATTGCACTCCAGCCTGAGCAACAGAGTAAAAGCCTGTCTCTAAAAAAACAAAAACAAAACAAAAACAACCTCAATATTTTAAAGCAGTCTGGTCATATCTGAAAATATGCCATTCCAATCAAAGCCTAGGTAAAATAACCAGTGTTTATGATTGTGTCCTTAAAAGCAGAACTTTAATTCCAGCTCCAACAAGTGTGGAATTGGTTGCTTGAAAAAAGTATGAATCTCAAACCAAAATTAGGAAGATTCGAAATCTGACAGGAGACACACCAGAGACCCCTGCTGGCTCAGCGAGATTGGGTGAATGGTACTGAGGCTACAATTATATTATCAGTAAATGGAGGCTCGCTTCAGGTCACTTCATGGTTGCCAAAATGTCAACTGGCCAGGAGACATAGGGCAGCAGCAGCCCCTGGAAGACAGCACAGGGCATATGTCTCTATGCTGGGGGAGCCTGCAAGGCTGGGCCAGGATCATAAGGTTTCTGCCTCACTAAGGGACAATGCAAGGGCCCAGAGACAAGAATACAACCAGAAACCCCAGGGACCTGTGTACCTCCTTCTTTTCCTCCTCCTCAGGTTGGGGCCAGCCATCCCCCCTGCTGGTGCTGATACAGTTAGCCCTGCACCTCAGTGGAGCAGAGCACAGCATAGTTCACTGAGGCAGAGCTGGGCTGGACTAACAGCTAAACAGCTGAGTTACCATTTAATGTGTATAGTTTGGGAAGATAAGAAAGTTCGGGAAATGGTGGTGGTGTTGGTTGAACAATGTGAAGGTGAAGGTACATAATGTCACTGAACTTAAAAATTGTCAATTTTATGAATTTTATGTTATATATATTTTACTCTACCACCAACACCATACACACACACTCTCTCTCTCTCTCTCTCTCTAGAGTTTACCCTCCATATCTGTGAGTTCCACATCCATGGATTCAACCAACCACACATCAAAAATATTTGGAAAAAAAGGATGGTTGTGTCCATACTGAACATGTACCAACTTCATTTCTTGTGATTATTCCCTAAAGTATACAGTGTAACAACTACTTACATAGTATTTACATTGTATTAGGTATAAATAATCTAGAGATGGGACCAGGTGTGGTGGCTCACCCCTGTAATCCCCACAGTTTGGGAGGCGAAGACGGGTGGATCACTTGAGCTCAGGACTTCAAGACCAGCTTGGGGAACATGGTGAAACCCCATCTCTAAAAAAAAGAGCTACAAAAATTATCTGGGCATAGTGGCACACACCCGTAGTCCCAGCTACTCGGGAGGATGAGGTGGGAGGATTGCTTGAATCTGGGAGGCAGAGGTTGCAGTGAGCTGAGATCATGTTAGTGTACTCTAGCCTGGGCAACAGAGTAAGACCCTGACTCAAATAATAATAATAAAAGTTAAAAAAAATTGTATTTAAGTTGAAATTTTGAAAACAGCCCAAATTATTATAAGTCAAAGCAAATAAAATCATTTGAAATTTTTGTTTATTTCTCTGAATGAACACATTGATGCTGGGTAACTGCTCTTTTAGCATTAAAAATTTGACACTTAAAAACGTTTTACGGGAGGCTGGGCACGGTGGCTCATGTCTGTAATCTTAGCACTTTGGGAGGCTGAGGGGGGTGGATCACTTGAGGCCAAAAGTTTGAGACCAGCCTGGCCAACATGGTGAAATCCTGTCTCAACTAAAAATACAAAAATTACCTGAGCGTGGTGAAATGCGCCTGTAGTCCCAGCTACTCAGGAGGCCATGGTGGGAGGATCGCTTGAGCCCAGAAGGCGGAGGTTGCAAGTGAGCCGAGATCGCGACACTGCACTCCAGCCTGGGTGACAAAGTGAGACCCTGTCTCAAAAAACACAAATAAAAAATAAAAAAGATAAAAACAGGCTGGGCGCAGTGGCTCACACCTGTAATCCTAGCACTTTGGGAGGCCGAGGTGGGTGGATCACAAGGTTAGGAGTTCAAGATCAGCCTGGCCAAAACAGTGAAACCCCATCTCTATTAAAAATACAAAAAAAAAAAAAAAAAAAAATACACGCAGGTGCGGTGGCATGAGCCTGTAGCCCCAGCTACTGGGGAGGCTGAGGCAGGAGAATTACTTGAACCCAGGAGGCAGAGGCTGCAGTGAGCAGAGACTGTGCCATTGTACTCCAGCCTGGGCAACAGAGCGAGATTCTAGCTCAAAAAAAAAATAAATAAAAGATAAAAACATTTTGGGGGAAAGGGACTTTGAGAATATCAATCTACATTTTAAAAAGACTTAGTTTTTTTTTTTTTTTCATAAGTTTGTAACTATTTTTAATGGAAATTTTTTTTTTTTTTTTTTTGGTGAGAGTGGGTCTTGCTTTACCAGCCTGGCTGGAGTAGAGTTGCACCATCATAACTCACTGCAGTCTCCACCTCCTGGGTTCAAGTGATTCTCCCACCTCAGCCTCCCGAGTAGCTGGGATTACAGGCATGCACCACCACGCCTGGCTAGTTTTTGTAGAAACAGGGTATCACCCTGTTGCCCAGGCTGGTCTTGAACTCTTGGGTTCAAGAGATCTGCCCGCCTTGGCCTCCCAAAGTGCTGAGATTACAGGTGTGTGCCACTGGGCCTGATCAAAAAAGATATATCTTTTGACCCATTTTTAGGAACCATACATATTTTTGGAAGTTATCAGAAATATCATCTTTACAATGATGTTTATTTGTCTGCAACCACAAAGGACTGGACACAATCGAAATGGCCATAAGGCATGGCTAAATAGATGAAAGATCCTTATATCCTAAAATATCCTAGCATCGTTAAAAAAATTAACAAGGTAGGCCGGGCGCGGTGGCTCACGCTTGTAATCCCAGCACTTTGGGAGGCCGAGGCGGGTGGATCACGAGGTCAGGAGATCGAGACCACGGTGAAACCCCGTCTCTACTAAAAATACAAAAAAAAAATTAGCCGGGCGTGGTGGTGGGCGCCTGTAGTCCCAGCTACTAGGAGAGGCTGAGGCAGGAGACTGGCGTGAACCCGGGAGGCGGAGCTTGCAGTGAGCCGAGATTGCGCCACTGCACTCCAACCTGGGCGACAGAGCGAGACTCCAACTCAAAAAAAAAAAAAAAAAAAAAAAATTAACGAGGTAGAACTACATATGCTGACATGGAAGAATTTTCAAAATATAAAGAAAAATAACTGTAGAGCAACACATATAGTATAATTTATGTTTAAAAAGAAGAAAACACCAGCCTGGGCAACATGGTGAGACCCGTCTCTACAAAAAATATAAAATTTGCCAAACATGGTGGTGTACACCTGTGGTCCCAGCTACTCGGGAGGCTGAAGTGAGGGATCGCTTGAGCCTGTGAGGTCTAGGCTGTAGTGAGCTGTGATCACACCACTACACTCCATCCTGAGTGACAGAGCAAGACTCCATCTCAAAAAAATAAAGAGAAAAGAAAATAAAAAGAAAAAATACCAAAAAACAAGTTTATATGTTTGTACATAAGAAGAAATTTTTTTTTTTTTTTTTTGAGACAGAGTTTTGCTCTTGTTGCCCAAACTAGAGTGCAATAGCACAATCTCGGCTCACTGCAACCTCCACCTCCTGGGTTCAAGAAATTCTCCTGCCTTAGCCTCCCAAGTACCTGGGATTACAAGTGTGCCCCACCACGCCCAACTAATTTTTTGTATTTTTATAGAAATGAGGTTTCACCATGTTAGCCAGGCTGATCTTGAACTCCTGACCCCAAGTGATCCGCCCATCTGAGCCTTCCAAAGTGCTGGGATTACAATGGCACGATCTCTGCTCACTGCAACCTCCGCCTCCCTGGGTTCAAGCGATTCTCCTGATTCAGCCTCCCCAGTAGCTGGGATTATAGGCACCCACCACCACGCCCAGCTAATTTTTTTGTATTTTTAGTAAAGACGGTGTTTCATCATGTTGGCCAGGATGGTCTTGAACTCCTGACCTCAGGTGATCCACCTGCCTCAGCCTCCCAAAGTGCAGGGATTACAGGTGTGAGCCACTGTGCGTGGCCAAGGAGACTCCTTTCTACTTATAAGCCTTCTGTATTATTTAAAATTTTTGAAAATATATTTGTGTGTGTGTGTGTGTATGTGTGGTAAAACATACATAACAAACAACCTTTACCGTTGTAACCATTGTTAAGTCTATAGTTCAGTAGCATTAAGTACATTCACATTGTGCAACCATCACCACCGTCCATCTCCAGAGTTTGTTTCATTATTTGAAATTTGATTTTTTTTTTTTTTTTTTTTTTGAGACTGAGTCTCACTCTGTCACCCAGGCTGGAGTGCAATGGCGTGATCTCGGCTCACTGTAACCTCCGCCTCCTGGGTTCACGCCATTCTCCCACCTCAGCCTCCTGAGTAGCTGGGACTACAGGCACCCACCTGGCTAATTTTGTTTTTGTATTTTTAGTAGAGATGAGGTTTCACTGTGTTAGCCAGGATGGTCTCGATCTCCTGACCTTGTGATCCACCCAGCTCGGTCTCCCAAAGTGCTGGGATTACAGGCGTGAGCCACCGCGCCCAGCCTTGTTTTTTTATTTGAGATGGAGTCTTGCTCTGTCGCCCAGGCTGGAGTGCAGTGGCGCTATCTCAGCTCACTGCAACCTCCGCCTCCAAGGTTCAAGTGATTCTCCTGCCATGTACTGCTCTACATTTGTTTTAATTCTTTTTTGTTCAGTTCCCCCAGAATCTGTTATTACAAAGATTTTTGAAATTATATGAACAATGATGACAAACATTGACAGAAAAAGATCAGATTGTTTTATACTAACAATGATGTCTTGCTCAATTAAAAAATTAACCCCATTGATCTTCATTTAATTTTTATCATCTTATTTTTAGAACCAAAATTGTTTAAAAACATTTTTTTAGGCTGGACACGGTGGCTTACGTCTATAGTCCCAGCACTTTGGGAGGCCAAGGCGGGTGGATCACCTGAGGTCAGGAGTTCGAAACCATCCTGACCAACATGGTGAAACCCTGTCTCTATTAAAAATACAAAAAATTAGCCAGGCGTGGTGGCGGGCACCTGTAATCCCAGCTACTGGGGAGGCTGAGGCAGGAGAATCACTTGAACCCGGGAGGCAGAGGCTGCGGTGAGCTGAGATCAGGACATTGCACTCCAGCCAGGACAACAAGAGTGAAACTCCGTCTCAAAAAAAAAAAAAAAATTTTTAAGTTTAGCATCAACTAAAACCTATTTGCCATTTCTGAATAGGGCTTTAAACTTTGCTCCTCTTCTATTCTGGAAACCCAGGAATAGCAAACAGACAATGACCACAAATAGTTTTGTCCCAGAAACAAAGAATATTAGCATGAATCCAAACTGGATAGCTAAATTTGTTTTGTTTCCTATCCAGCCAAATAATTCTATACACTTGATACTAGAGTAAGTAAAAGATGTATCTGAGACCCATAGAGTAGCTGCAAGGTGAAAAAAATTAATACACAGTAGAGAAATAGGACAACATCTTGACCAGATGGCAAAAATTAACATCACCAATGAGATGCAGATGGATAACACATGCCATCATCAGATGTGATATCCTGAGGACACAAAATCACTTATACAGTTTTCCATCAGGGAATGACTAACCTGCATCTAATCAAAAGTTAATGGGAGACAAGTCCAAAATTGGGAACCATTTATTAAAAGAGGGGATTAGGGCGGGCACAGTGGCTCACGCCTGTAATCCCAGCACTTTGGGAGGCTGAGGCAGGCAGATCACAAGGTCAGGAGTTTGAGACCAGCCTGGCCAATATGGTGAATCCACGTCTCTACCAAAAATACAAAAATTAGCTGGGCATGGTGGCACATGCCTGTAGTCCCAGCTACTCGGGAGGCTGAGGCAGGAGAATCGCTTGAACCCGGGAGGCAGAGGTTGCAACGAACTGAGATCGCACCACTGCACTCCAGCCTGGGCAACAGAGTGAGACTCTGTCCCCCAGAAAAAAAAAAAAAAAAAAAAAGAAGCTGAGGCAAGAGGATCGCTTAAGGTCAGGACTTTGAGACAAGCTTGAGCAACATAGTGAGACCCTGTCTCTATAAAAAGATTTTAAAATATCAGTCAGGCATGGTGGCACATGATTGTAGTCTCAGCTACTTGGGAGGCTGAAGCAGGAGGATCATTTGAGCTGAGGAGTTTGAGGCTGCAGTGAGCTAAAAAGGTGCCACTGCACTCGAGGCCTGGGCAATAGAGCAAGACCCGGTCTCTAAAAAATTTTTTTTTAATTAAAGAAAGGGACAAAGTGATTGTGGATTATATGCCTCAAAAATGGCAATGTCATAAAAGAAAAAGAAAGGCTATAGAAACGTTCCTAATTAAAGAAGAATAAATAGACACGATAAGCAAATGCAATACCTGATCCTTAATTAGAAATTGTACTTCCAGAAAAAAAAACGCTATAAAGAACATTATTGAAACTAACAAAACTAGAACAGAGATAGCAGGTTAAATAAAATTATTTTATCAGTGTTAATTTTGCTGAAGTTGGTAACTGTACTGTAGTTATTTAAAGAAATACACAGTTAAGTATTTTGGGGTAAAAGGCTATCAATGTATGCTACTTAGACTGAAATGGTTGAGGATAAAAAGAGAAAGATCTGGCTGGGAGCACTGGCTCATGCCTATAATCCCAGCACTTAGGGAGGCTGAGGCGGGTGGATCACCTGAGGTCGGGAGTTCGAGACCAGCCTGACCAACATGGAGAAACTCCGTCTCTACTAAAAATACAAAATTAGCCAGGCGTGGTGGCACATGCCTGTAATCCCAGCTACTCGGGAGGCTGAGGCAGGAGAATCGCTTGAACCCGGGAGGCAGAGGTTGCGGTGAGCCGAGATCGCACCATTGCACTCTAGCCTGGGCAACAAGAGCGAAACTCCATCTCAAAAAAAAAAAAAAAAAGAGAGAGAGAGAGAGAAAGATCTATATATTAAAGAAAGAAAAATCAAATGAGAAAGCAAATGGGATAAAATGTCAATAACAGGTGACTCTGAGTCAAGGGTATATGCGTATTGTCCTTTTCTTATTTTTGTAACTTTTCTGTAAGCCTAAAATTATTTCCAAATTTTAAAAAATTAATTTTAAAAATTATAGCTAAAGATTTAACACAGAGGTTTCTAGCAGAATTTGAGAAAGGCAGAGAAAGAATATGAAAATTGGGAAAGGATTATCTATGTTGTAACAAACTTAGAATTAAATGAAGTCACACAGTGGCTCACGTCTATAATCCTATAGCACTTTGGGAGGCTGAGGTGGGCAGATCATTTGAGGTCAGGAGTTCGAGAACAGCCTGACCAACATGGTGAAACCCCATCTCTACTAAAAAAAAAATACAAAAAATTAGCCGGGCTTGGTGGTGTGTGTCTGTAATCCCAGATACTCGGGAGGCTGAGGCATGAGAATCACCTGAACCCAGGAGGCAGAGATTGCAGTAAGCCAAGACTGTGCCACTGCACTCCAGCCTGGCTGGCACAGTGAGACTCCGTCTCAAAAATAAATAAATAAATAAAATAAAAATTAAATGAAGTCAAATGATTTCAAAATAAGAGAAAACTGATTGCAAAATTTAGAGCTTATATAACATTTAAAAACATCAAACAATTAAGGTTTACCTTAATTTAGCTGAACGTAGTATTCTGGTAAGTGAAACACAGTTGCCTTCCATGATACCCTTTCCAACCGTGGGAATAATGCTTTTGCGGCATGCAACATATAATGAACATGCCAACCAGTGTGTAACTTCTCCCTGGCAAGCAAAAGACAAACAGCAGAACAGATATAATATTATGTTAAAATGCTTTAATTCTAGAAACAAGAGATGTAGAATTATCTGGTCTCAATTTTCCTTATGTAGATAAAGGGCCAGAGAAGTGAAGATATTTGCCCAAGGTCACAAAGCTGTTAGTTGCAGTAATGGGTATAAAACTCCTTACTCTTAGTTCTGTGTTTTTACAACTATAACATGCTAAATTAATATTAATCTAAAGATAAAAGCCTGGCTTGGTGGCTCATGTTTGTAATCCCAGTAACTCGGGAGGCTGAGATGCGAGTATCACTTGAGGCCAGGAGTTTAAGACTAGCCAGGGCAACGTAGACTCTAAAAGTGAAAATAAAAAAATTAGCCAGGCATGGTGGTGCTTGCCTGCAGTCCCAGCTACTTGGGTGGCTGAGGCAAGAGGATCGCTTAAGCTCAGGAGTTCAAGACTGCAGTGAGCTATGTTTGTGCCACTACATTCCAACATAGGCAACTGAGCGAGATCCTGTCTCTTAAATCCTGTCTCTTAAAAAAAAAAAAAAAAAAAGTCTTTCACCTACACTCCAAATCTAATACACGCATATGCCACATAACATTTTGGTCAACACTGGACCACATATACAATGGTGGTCACTTAAGATTATAATACTGGCCAGGCGCGGTGGCTCATGCCTGGGAGGCTGGAGTGGGTGAATCACTTGAGGCCAGGAGTTCAAGACCAGCCTGGCCAACATGGCAAAACTCCATCTCTACTAAAAATGCAAAAAATTAGCTGGGTGTGGTGGCATGCACCTGTAGTCCCACCTACTTGCGAGGCCGAGGCAGGAGAATAGCTTAAACCCGGGAGGCAGAGGTTGCAGTGAGCAGAGATCGTGCCACTGCAGTCTAGCCTGGGCAACACAGGGACACCCCGTCACAAAAAAAAAAAAAAAAAAGGATTGTAATACTGTATGTTCTAACTGTTCTATATGTTAAAAAAATTATAATTTACTGTATCCCTTTTATGTTTAGATACACACATATTCACCATTATAGTTGCCTATAGTATTCAGTACAGAAACATGCTGAACAAGTTTGCAGTCCAGGAGCAACAGGCTATATTAAACAGCCTAGGTGTGTAGCAGACTACACTATCTAGGTTTGCGTAAGTATACTCTGTGAAGTTCACACAACAAAATCACCTAACGTTGCATTTCTTAGACCGTGTCCCTGTCATTAAGTGAAGCACATCTGAATTACCAGAGGAGTTCTCTTAAAATTCGTCAGCATGACTTTCTTGATTTTAAGAAATGGCCTTGATGATCCTGAAGTTTCTTTCTACCATTTTTGCTTTATGTTTCTCTTTAACTAGTCTGGTAGGGAAAGGCAAGAACAGAGTAAAAAGTTGGCAAGGGAGTCACAGATAAAAAATTAATACTAATCGGCCAGGCGCGGTGGCTCACGCTTGTAATCCCAGCACTTTGGGAGGCCGAGGCGGGTGGATCACGAGGTCAGGAGATCGAGACCACGGTGAAACCCCGTCTCTACTAAAAATACAAAAAAAAAAAAAATTAGTTGGGCGTGGTGGCGGGTGCCTGTAGTCCCAGCTACTCGGAGAGGCTGAGGCAGGAGAATGGCGTGAACCCGGGAGGCGGAGCTTGCAGTGAGCCGAGACTGCGCCACTGCACTCCAGTCTGGGCGACAGAGTGAGACTCCGTCTCAAAAAAAAAAAAAAATTAATACTAATCTTACGCAACATGAAGGAGATTGTCATTTTTGTGAGGTAAACATTTGGGGAATTATTTACCCCAAAACATGTCATCTTTAAAATACAGTCATATGCATTGCTTAATGACAGGGATATATTCTGAGAAATGCAACATTGGGCAATTTTGTCGTGCAAACATAGCATAGCCTACTAAACCTAGGCTATATGGTATGCTTATTGTTTCTAGGCTACAAACCTGTGGAGCATGTTACTATACTAAATACTGTTGGCAAATGTAACACAATAGTAATTATTTGTGTATCTAAACACAGAAAACATATAGTAAAAATAAAGTATGTGTGGTCCATCACTGACTGAAATGTTCTGCAGCACATGAGTGTAGTAAGCATGGCTCCCCATATTAGTAGATATCTCAATTTACAATGCCACAAAAAGGTGACATTTGGGAATTCAACAATTTTCTGCATTAGAGTTCAGACATCTCCAAGCTAGAATCACTTCATGACTTCATTGCTGAAATACAATAGCTGAAGTTTAAGGATTAAGAATTATGGATAGGCCGGTGCGGTGGCTCACGCCTGTAATCCTAGCACTTTGGGAGGCCGAGGCAGGTGGATCACCTGAGGTCAGGAGTTTGACAGCAGCCTGGCCAACGTGGCGAAACCCCGTCTCTACTAAAAAAATACAAAAATTAGCCAGGTGTGGTGGCGCATGCCTGTAATCCCAGCTACTTGGGAGGCTGAGGAATGAGAATCACTTGAACCTGGGAGGTGGGGGTTGCAGTGAGCCGAGATCACGCCACTGCACTCCAGCCTGCGCGACGGAGGTGAGACTCCATCTCAAAAAAAAAAAAAAAAAAGAATCACAGATAAAGGCCAGGCACAGTGGCTCATGCTTGTAATCCCAGCACTTTGGGAGGCTGAGGCAGAGGATTGCTTGAGCTCAGGAGTTCAAGATCAGCCTAGGAAACATAGTGAGACCTCTGTCTGTACAAAAAAGGAAAAAATTAGCCGGGCATGTGGCACATGTCTGTAGTTACACCTACTTGGGGAACTGAGATGGGAGGATCATTTGAGCCCAGAAGGTTAAGGCTGCAGTGAGCTGTGACTGATCCATTGAACTCCAGCAAGGGTGAAAGAACGAGACTCTATCTCAAAAAAAAAAAAAGAATTACAGATGTAAATCTCACAGCACAACACAATAGTCTTCTTATACACTGTTCCACAGACTGTCTTTAAGACCAAACCCTAGAAGGATAAAAAGATTGATAAAAAGATTTCTTGCAATAATCTAAAAGGGATGGGTAGAAATGGGTGGCCATCAATAAACCCAATGTTCCTACCCTGAAGGAACGAGAAGTCTTTTCTCAAAGCACTAAATGAAGCAGGTAAGCTTATAGATGAATATTTTTACAAGCTTTGATTAATGAATTGTTTGGGAATAGGGTCTGGTCATCGTGGCTTACGCATGTAGTTCCAGCACTTTGGGAAGCTGATGTGGGTGGACTGCTCGAGTTCAGGGGTTCGAGACTAGCTTGGGTAACATGGCAAAACCCTATCTCTACAAAATACAAAAAAATTAGCAGGACGTGGTGGTATGCACCTGTAGTCCCAGCTACTCTGGAGGCTGAGATGGGAGAAGTGCTTGAGGCACTTTTTTTGTCTCAAAAAAGAAAAAGAGAGAGTTGTTCGGGATTAGCATCCAAGTATCATAGAGCCTTTGATACAGGCTACTAAATGAAAATTCTAGCAAAATGGTGAAAATGTAAGTCCTAAAATTATTGTTTCGATTTTGTTTAAGACATTAAAGAATACACTTGGCTGGGCGTGGTGGCTCATGCTTGTAATCCCAGCACTTTGGGAGGCCGAGGCGGGCGGATCACGAGGTCAGGAGATAGAGACCACGGTGAAACCCCGTCTCTACTAAAAATACAAAAAATTATCCGGGCGTAGTGGTGGGTGCCTATAGTCCCAGCTACTCCGAGAGGCTGAGGCAGGAGAATGGCGTGAACCCAGGAGGCGGAGCTTGCAGTGAGCCGAGATTGCGCCACTGCACTCCAGCCTGGGCAACAGAGCGAGACTCCGTCTCAAAAAAAAAAAAGAATACACTGATTTTTATTTTACTTTTTAAAACAGGGTCTCACTCTATTGCCCCAGGCTGGAGTGCAGTGGTGCAATCAGGGCCACTGCAGCCTTGACTTCCCAGGAATGAGGGCCACTGCAGCCTCGACCTCTCAGGCTCAAGCAATCCCCCCACCTTAGCGTCTGCAGTAGCTGGGACTAAAGGCACATGCCACCACACCCAGCTAATTTTTGTAGAGATGGGGTTTCGCCATATTGCCCAAGCTGGTCTCAAACTCCTGGGCTCAAGCGATCCGCCTGCCTCAGCCTCCCAAAATGTCGGGATAACGGTGTGAGCCACCATGCCCAGCCTATTTTATTTTTTGTAGAGATAGGGTCTCACTATGTTGCCCAGGCTGGTCTTGAACTCCTGGGCTCAAGTGATCCTCCTGCCTCACCTCCCAAAGTGCTGGGATTATAGGCATGAGCCACTGTGCCTGGCCTGGCTTTCTTTCCTTAAAAAAGTCAACTATTTTATTCCATGAGAATAAAATAGAATACAATTCTATTTGATAAAATCCTATTTCATAAAAATTCTATGAATTCTATGATATCAGAAACCATTTTTTGCATTTCTAAGGCCTACTTGCCAGGCCTTAGAAATACAAAAAATGGTTTCTGATCTCACAGAACTTCACATCTGGAGCTAAGAAGAGGAACAGATACTATTATTTATAATTGATGAGATATAGAAGCTATAAGAAGAATTGAAAATAAAGTGTTGTAGGAGAATATAGTGTAGTGAATAACTGATTTTGACTACAGTTTAGGGAAGGCCTCACAAAAGGAGACAAAATTTGTAAATCACTAAAAATGTAAGCAGGAGTTTGTCAGGTAGACTAGAGAGGGGTAGGGATTGGAGAAAGACTTCTTAGGAAGCATGAGATATATGAAAATGACTACTCCAAATGCCTTTAACAAAAACTGATTTTAAAAAAAAGAGGAAAATAAAACACTGGATAGAATAAACACAAAATTTCAGTTCATACATTTGTGCTTTCTAAAGCAAGCACTGGGCTGGGCACGGTGGCTCATGCTTGTAATCCCAATGCTCTGGGAGGCTGTGGCAAAAAAATCACTTGACGCCAGTTCAAGGCCAGCTTGGGCAACATAGTCAGATACTATCTCCACAAAAAATTGAAAAATTAGCTGAGCACGGTGGTGCATGCCTATAGTCCCAGCTACTGGGGAGGCTGAAGCAGGAATATCACTTGAGCCCAGAAGTTTGAGTTTACAGTGAGCTATAATTGCACCACTACATTCCAGGCCTGGTCAAAAGAGCAAGACCCTGTTTCTTTTCTTTTTTTTTTTAAGATGGAGTTTCACTCTTCTTGTGTAGGGTGGAGTGCAATGGCGCGATCTTGGCTCACTGCAACCTCTACCTCCTGGTTTCTAAAGATTCTCCTGCCTCAGCCTCCCGAGTAGCTGGGATTACAAGTGCATGTCACCATGCCTGGCTAATTTTACATTTTTAGTAGAGACAGGGTTTCACCATGCTGGCCAGGCTGGTCTTGGACCCCTGACCTCAGGTGATCTGTCCACCTCGGCCTCCCAAAGTGGTGGGATTACAGGTGTGAGCCACCATGTGCCCAGCCAAGACCCTGTTTCTAAGGAAGAAAAAAAGAAAGAAAAAATAAATAAGTAGAGCAAGCATTGAAGATGTCCTATTCAACTCTGCCTAACTAGAGATTTAGCTCTCAACCTTTCCTGGTGTTGGGGGTGAGGGGAAAGATTCCAGGCAGAGGGAATGGCATGGATATACCACAAAACTGGGAAGAAACTTGTCATATTCAAGAATCTGAAACAGGTGCACGCTTTGACCGTAGTATGACACAGTAAATGCTTATTCAATGACAGATGGTGTGACCTTGGGCAAGAGAGACCAAATCAGACCCAGGATGTCAGAAATGCTTTCTCAGGCTTTCAAAAATCAATCTGTTTTCAACTGAGAGGCCATTTATTCTAACCTCCCTTACTTTCTTATTCTTCCCACAGCTCTCCAGTCATGCCACCCACAGATGTGGACCATTGTCCTTTACCCAGTCTATCCAGTCCCGAAGACACTTTTTTCAGGTACTTTTCCTTCATATATAGGCACACATACAATCAACACTTTTCCAACTCCATGCCTTTGAACCCAGCAATTATTTCACTGGGTGGTGAGTCAGTGGTGCACCCTGGGAGTGGGTCCAGCGCCCTTGGCACATGAAAGCCTTTGAACATGAGGCCAGTGGTGCTACATGAAATACACTCCATCACAATTCTGTCTACACTGGGCTTATGCTCGTCTGGGTTTCTTTCTCTGTTTTTAGATAAGAGTCTTGCTCTGTCACCCAGGCTGGAGTGCAGTGGTGTGATCTCCGCTCACTGCAGCCTATGCCTCCTGAGTTTAAGTAATTCTCCTGCCTCAGCCTCCTGAGTAGCTAGGATTACAGGCAGGCGCCACCACACCCAGCTAGTTTTTGTATTTTTTTAGTAGAGATGAGGGTTCACCGTGTTGCCCAGGTTGGTCTCGAACTCATGGCCTCAAGTGATCCGCCCGCCTTGGCCTCCCAAAGTGCTGGGATTACAGGCGTGAGCCGCCACGCCCAGCCTGGGTCTCTATATTAGAATAACCCTAGGCAAGACAACCTTCTGAGCCTTGCCATTATCACCTGGAAAGCAGTCTAATACTCATTGCCATGCCATGTTCACAGGGCTGTTGTGAGGATAAAATGCAAGAATGATGGGGAAAAAAACCAAGTAATTATAACTGACATTTGTTTTATTCAGAGCCAGACACTGATGCAAAGCATCAGGACGATGCTCTGACGGAGGAGGAAACGTAGGGCTGAGATCAACTTCGTGTGCACATTGGCTTTGATCAAACTGCTGCACAGCGACGGGCAGCTCCACCCTGGTGAAGCAGAGGGTGGAGGTTAAACGGCTCAGACCCTGGGTCTGGCTCCACGTCTAACCGTGTGACCCTGGGCTACCTGTAGCTTAACCCATCTAGGGCTCCGCTTCCTCTTGGGTGAAATGGGGATCACAGAAGGGGTTCAGACGGAACTGAGGGTCCATTTAAAGCTCTGGGCAGTGGTGTCTTGGCATGCAGTTCATTTTCACTTTACCATTGTATTTGTTCTTACTGATTTAGGGGCAGCACCATGACGTTTGTGGCGCTTGGCGGGATAGAGGGAAGTGTGGTCAGGAAGCCTGGGGTCTGAGTGGCGCGGGACCTAGGCCGCTCCTTTCCTGGGCTTCAGTTTCCCGCCTCAAAACGATGGGTGGATTGGCTGAGCTACACCCACCCTTCCCGCCCCTCGGCGCCTGGCTGCGCAGCGACCCTCCTAGGTGGGGAAACTCCCACGACCCCACAGGCCGGGGAAGGGGCGGGGCAGGGGTGGGGCCTGGCGAGGGTAGGGTCCGGCCGCCCCACCTGCTGCCGCTCACCTCTAGACTGTAGTTGCCACGGATGGCAGTAAAGTCGTCCAGGGCTTCGGCCGCGCTCCCCTCGTCCAGGTTCAGCTCCTGGCACAGGGCCTGTAGCGCCTCCCCGGCTGCGGCGACCACCGCCGCCCCCTCAGCGTGGGGCTCGTCTTCGAACATCACTTCAGGCCCCGCGGGCTGCGCGCCACGGCCCCCGACTTCTTTCTCCCTCCCAGGCGCGCTACCCACAACCACCTGCGCCAAAGCGCGCGAAAATCTGCAGGTGCGGGGCGTCTCGTCATCCACCGTCTGCCTCCGCTTTTCTCCTCAAAAAAAGTCCGTTTTTCCTCCGGAGCTCCTAGCCGTCCCTCCCCGGAAATGTGATAAGAAGACGGACCTCAGATTCTGAAAGACCTGGCCTTGGCCCTTGGCTGGTCGCGGGGAGCCCAGCTGGCGGGACAGAAAAAGAGCGGAGGGATCCTCAGCCTGCGCGCAGAGGCTGCTGGGAGGTGTAGTCCATCTCTTGGGAGTTGAAGCCCGCGGCCTCCCCGTCTTCCTGGTTAGGTTCTTGGGTTTTGTGGCAGGGCTGAGCTGCCTACTGCGAGGTGGCCTCGTGCAGCGTAGTGAGATGCCTCCTCTATCCACGGGCCCTGGGTTTGTACTGTCCCGGGGCGCCAAACATAATCTGACTGAGCTGTACCCCTTGAGTTAGGAGATGGAGGCTGGAAGAGAAAAAAGCCCCTGGACGAAGAGGGGCCTCTTAGGACTCTCCCCAAAGTCCTAGTGCCCAGTGAGCAGTTCGCTAAATGACAGGGGAAGGACTGGTGAGGGATATTAGAAGACGAATCCTCATCTCATGCTAGTCGCTAAAAGAAGTGGGCAGAGAGGACTGCAGTAAATGAGGCAGGAGAATAGGGTCTGGAGGCAGGGAACCTATGGCTGTTTCACGTGACTTCTTAGAACTAAATTGAAAGGAAAACCTCAACTTTCCACGCCTAAGTAACAAAAGAACCAGAGGCCCCTTGGACCTTTTCTGCGTGGCAGATGGGAAATTGGCTGTCCGCAACAAATCACACTGAACGCCTTCCAGTCTTTGTTTGCAACTTTGTAACTTCACTCCAGCCTCTGCACGGTTGCTGTCCACAACCAATCAGACTGATGGCGGGAGAGTCTTCGTTTGCATAGAAGTATAATTTTGTAACTTCACCTTGACCTCTGATTGTGGGCTACCACTTCAGTTACATCAAGTGAGCATAAAGTGGCCAATGGGAAACTTCTAGGGGGTATTTGGACCCCAGAAGATTCTGCCTGGGCCCTTGGGCTGCTGCGTGGGTTCGCTTCCCCACTATGGAGTGTACTTTTGTTTTCAATAAATTCCTGTCTTCGTTCTTTTGTTGTTCCATTATTTGCTTTGCCTGTAATCCCAGTACTTGGGGAGGCCAAGGCAGGTGGATCACTTGAGGCCAGGAGTTCGAGACCAGCCAGGCCAACAAGGCAAAACCCTGTCACTACTAAAAATATAAAAATTAGCTGGGCGTGTGGGTGCACCTGTGTAATCCTAGCAACCTGGGAGACTGAGACATGAGAATCAAGAATTGCTTGAACCGGGGAGGCAGAAGCTGTAGTAAGCCATGATTGCACCACTGCACTCCAGTCTGGGTAACAGAGTGAGACTCTGTCTCAAAAACAAACAACTGAGGACACATCTGTCAAACCCGGCCTCACCTACATGCATTTTAAAAAACCAAAAATCAATATGCCCTTCCTTATATTGGTTTTATTTTTTCTTATTATCCCAGGGCATGCCCATTTAACCCAAAATTGAGCTTTTCTGAATAGAAAATGAAGTATGGAAGGCCGGTTGTGGTGGCTCACACCTGTAATCCCAGCACTTTGGGAGGCTGAGGCAGGCGGGTCACCAGGTCAGGAGATCGAGATCATCCTGGCCAACATGGTGAAACCCCCTCTGTACTAAAAATACAAAAATTAGCTGGGCATGGTGGTGGGCGCTTGTAATCCCAGCTACTTGGCAGGCTGAGGTAGAAGAATTGCTTGAACCCAGGAGGCAGAGGTTGCAGTGAGCCAAGATCGTGCCACTGCACTCCAGCCTGGTGATAGAGCGAGACTCCATCTCAAAAAAAAAAAAAAAAAAAAAAGAAGAAAATGAAGTATAGGTAGTGAAATAGATTTACTCTGCCCTTCATTTTTGATCCAGATACACATGAAGGTTGTTTCTATTTTGATCCCATTGTGTGACAGCCTCTATGATTAGCCTCCCTGTTGTGGTTTAATATTTCAGAGTTCTCCTAAAGCATGTGGTTGGAGCCTGATAATGACCTTTAGGGATTCCAAGACTAAAAAGATTATAGTGTGCACCTTTCCAAATGTAATTCAAAATATATGCAATTCTAAATCACAAAATAAGTGTAAGAAAGTACAAGAAAGTTCTAATTAATTTTCCCAAGATGTCTCTCATTTTGAAATTCTTAAATTTTTTTTCTTTTTTTGTCCTCCAGCTTTGCTATGCCCTAAGCAGAAAATCAGTCTGTACTTGCCCTTCTCAGGACTAACTGCTTGTCTAACCTTCTATTTAAGAAAAAACAAAAAAAAAAAAACAGCAGTTGATATTTGTGGGGGAGGGGCAAGACCTGACCTCACCATTCTTTTTTTTTTTGAGTCAGAGTCTCACTCTGTCACCCAGGCTGGGACGCAGTGGCAAGATCTCAGCTCACTGCAACCTCTGCCTCCTGGGTTCAAGCAATTCTCCTTCCTCAGCCCCCCAAGTAGCTGGGACTACAGGCGCATGCCACCACACCCAGCTAACTTTTTTTTTTTTGCATTTTTAGTAGAGATGGGGTTTCACCATGATGGCCAGGCTGGTCTTGAACTCCTGACCTCAGGTGATCCACCCACCTCGGCCTCCCAAAATGCTGGGATTATAGGCGTGAGCCACCATGCCCAGCTGGACCTCACCACTCTTAATGTTCTTTTTCCTTAGAGGAAAAACTAAAGTGGTGATCTTTAAGCTGGGTCTGCACTGTGGAAGTAATGCATTACAAAGATTAATAAACCCTCTCTACCCACAGAAGGGGGAAAGGATTTGCATACAATCTTAGAAAAGCAAATGTAAATGGCTTTTAGATGTGAAAAGATGCCCAACTTTCTTTCTTTCTATTTATTTATTTATTTATTTATTGAGATGGAGTCTCACTCTTGTTGCCCAGGCTGGAGTGCAATGGAGAGATCTCGGCTCACTGCAACCTCTGCCTCCTGGGTTCAAGCAATTCTCCTGCCTCAGCCTCCCGAGTAGCTGGGACTATAGGCATGCGCCACAACGCCAGGGTAATTTTTGTACTTTTTAGTAGAAATGGGGTTTCACCATGTTGGCAGGATGGTCTCGATCTCTTGACCTTGTTATCCACCCACCTCGGCCTCCCAAAGTGCTGGGATTACAGGCGTGAACCACTGTGCCTGGCCCCAACCTTTCTAATAGGAAAAATATATATACAGGTTTAAACCGGTGTAAAACCATATTTTAATCTATTCAATTGTCAAAAATCCAAAAATTTGAAAATGTTCCAGCGACTCCCCATTTCTTTCAGGGTTAAGCCAAGCTCCTTGTCCTGGCCTACAAGGCACTAAGGGTCTGGTGGTCCCATCTAACTCTGCCTTCATTTGCTACTCTCTCTTTTCTCATCCTACCCTAGTCATACTTGTGCTTCCTTTTGGCTACCTTTTTTTCCTTTAATTTGGAAAAATGCAAACTCAATTTTTTATGTAGTTGCAACCCCAATGTTTAAAAAAAGTAAAGCATTTCATCCAAATTACTAACTAAAAGATAATAGCTAAGAATACCTGAACCAGATATCAAAGAATTGGGGGAAATGGGGGCTGGGCATGGTGGCTCATGCCTGTAATCCCAGCACTTTGGGAGGCTGAGGTGGACAGATTACTTGAGGCCAGGAGTTCGAGGCCAGCCTGGCCAAAATGGCAAAATCCCATCTCTACTAAAAATACAAAAATTAGTTGGGTGTGATGATGCTCGCCTGTAGTCCCAGCTACTTGGGAGGCTGAGGCAGGAGGAGAATCACTTGAACCGGGGAGGCAGAGGCTGCAGTAAGCCGAGATTGCGCCACTGCACTCCAGCATGGGTAACAGAGTGAGACTCTGTCTCAAAAAAAAAAAAAAAAAAAAAAAAAAAACTTAATGCAATTAACCATTAGATATTTCCATTCTTCACCTGCCAGTTGTTCCATTTCCTTTCTTTTTTCCCATATCACCTCCAAGATGTCCCTCCATTGCCCTAGATAGCTCAGCTCTGGCTCTTTGTGTATATTCTTCAACCAAACAAGAGCCTGAGAATCAGATTGATGGTGACTATTTCTGATTAGTCCAGTGTGCCTCTTGGGGGCCTCCCACAATTCCACATGCAACTTATAAAAGTAGTCGCCCAACACAAACTAATCTCTTTTCCCAGAAAATTTCTGCTTATAAGAAATTTTTCTCCATTTATGCTTAAAGCAGACAGTGGGTACTAAACAAATAATAGTTCCTATCCTAGAGCCATTTGAGGATCTGACATTGGTTATAGGAGAGGGAATCATGAAAATGGAAAAAAGGGAGGAGTGGAAAACTTGGATATATTGGGATAGATTTACCATTACACCAATTCAGAAGTTTTTTTCTTGCTTGGAGGTTTTTTCTTTTTTTTTTTTTTCAGACAGAGTCTCGCACTGTTGCCCGGGCTGGAGTGCAGTGGTGTGATCTCGGCTCACTGCAACCTCCGCCTCCTGGATTCAAGTGATTCTTCTGCCTTAGCCTCCTGAGTAGGTGAGACTACAGGCACATGACACCATGCCCGGGTATTTGCATTTTTAGTAGAGACAGGGTTTCACTATGTTGGTCAGGTTGGTCTCAAACTCCTGACCTCATGATCTGCCTGCCTCAGCCTCTCAAAGTGCTGGGATTATAGGCATGAGCCACTGCACCTGGCCGCTTGGAGGTTTTTAAGGGAAAGGAAAACGAAGAAGACAAGGCCATAAAGGATTTCACAAAAATACATCATTAAATATGAAACTATAAGGATGGATTGTTGGCCGGGCATGGTAGCTCAAGTCTGTAATCCCAGCACTTGGGAGGCCAAGGTGGGCAGATTACCTAAACTCAGGAGTTTGAGACTATCCTCGGCAACATGGCAAAACCCCATCTCTACCAAAAGTACAAAAAATTAGCTGGGCATGGTGGTGCACACCTGTTGTCCCAGTTACTTGGGAGGCTCAGTGGGGAGGATCACTTAAGCCCAGGAGGCCGAGGTTGCAGTGAGCCATCATCGTGCCACTGCACTCCAGCCTGGGTGAATGAGTGAGACCCTATCTCAAAAAAAAAAAAAAAAGTTATTTTATTCTTAATATTGTTGTCAATTAAGCAGACATACTAACATTGTAACATTAACATTTATTTAGAATCTCTTTTGAAGCTGTCCTTGACCTGTTTCTCAAGACTGGAATTCTGCTGCGTGCAGTGGTACATGCTTGTAATCCCAGCACATTGGGAGGCTGACACAGGAGGACGACTTGAGGCCATGAGTTCAAGACTAGCTTGCCACACAACATAGCAAGATTCTGTCTCTACCAAAAAAAAAAAAAAAAAAATTAGCTTATTCATCTCTAGCTGTCAGTCCCTGGTGTGAGTCCCGTACAAGGGGAGGAAGGGGAATTAACAATCACTAAATATGTACTCTGTGCTCAATCTGTGTAATACCTCTTACATACACTCTTTCATTTACTCTCTCCAACAAGCCTTTAGTTAGAAAACACTGTCTCCATTTTTTACATGAACCTGCAGATGAGAAATTAATTATTTTTTTAATGTTTCCAGAAAGTCAGCTATAATGCTGGCATTTGATCCCAGATGTGCACACTCCAAACTTCATAATATTTCCACTGTATTATTTTGCCTATTCCAAATATAGCTCTATTTACAGAGCGAATAATTGTGCTGATATTTGGTGAGATAGCATGTGCAATATAAAATCCAGTTTATGATTTAAATGGAAGCAGAAGATGTAGATATAGGCAAATCCTAACATCACTTATGTTAGCTCTTGTTTCTGTTTTGCCTTTCCCATTTGACAAAGAACTGTTTGTAGCAGTTAAGGGCTATCTTATTTTCTGAGATGGAGAGAACAGCGTGAAGGGCATACCATTAGCAGGTATGGTTATGTGTACCTGTAGTTCCAGCTACTTAGTAGGCTGAGGCAGGAGGCCAGGACTTCGAGTTTAGTGAGTTATGATCATGCCACTGCACTCGAACCTGGGTGACAGAGGGAGACCCTATCTCTAAAAGAAAAAAAAAAAAAAAGATGTGAACCTTTTTTTTTTTTTGAGACAGAGTCTTACTCTGTTGCCCAGGCTGGAACGCAGTGACGCGACCTTGGCCCATTGCAACCTCTGCCTCCTGGGTTCAAGCAATTCTCCTGCCTCAGCCTCCCAAGTACCTGGGATTAAAGGTGCCTGCCACCATGCCTGGCTAATTTTTGTATTTTAAGTAGAGACGGGGTTTCATCATGTTGGCCAGGCTGGTCTCGAACTCCTTACCTCAAGTGATCTGCCTGCCTCGGTGCCCCAAAGTGCTGCAATTATAGGCGTGAGGCACCATGCCCGGCCAAAAACTCTGTAGATTTTTAAATTATATCTGCAATTTTAAACTAAGAACTGCCCTCCTCTATATCTTTAAGGTTTTGAAAGCAAAAGACATGTTGGAGGTAATTAAATGGGTAGAGGTGGCTTCATGCTGGCATTGTTTTAAGTCTGAAAAAAGGGGGCTGGCATCAGTGGCTTCTGTGGTTTCTGAAAGGATTGGTTTTTACCTGATGTTGCTTGCCTTGTGTTTCTAGGCAGAGGACCTGCCCATGAGCTTCTGCAACCAGTTCACTCTCTGTTTAGGTTTTGGTTCGGTCCTCGCCATCTGGACTATTAACAGAGTCTGGGAAGCGATGATGCACAACGAGGGCTCAGGGTCACACAGCAGGTCTCTCAGATCTAGCAGTAGGCAAACACAGGTTGGAGGTAAAAGCCCCTGAGATCTATGGAAATGAATGAAGGTCTAGATAGCAAAAAGCTTACATGCCCATAGCAGCTTAGATTACAGGTCCAACTGTCTAAAAGTTTATATATCAGTGAATTGATTTCAATTTTGATCTACAAAACCTACTGGTTTCTGAGTTGCCAAACATGTCACTCCTCTGCAATAATCACATTCCAAGTAGTCTTTCTAAAGTCAAATGATCTGGACCTCCCAAGCCATGTCTAATGTTAATATCTAAGTTCCTGTGTTGGTCCTAGCAATAACTCTTACATCATTATCCTCTTTTAATTAAAAAAAAAATCTTTTAGTTTTTAATGTTTTCTTTCTTTTCTTTTTCTTTTCTATTTTTTTTTTTTTTTGAGATGAAATCTCCTTCTGTCGCCCAGGCTGGAGTGCAGTGATGCGATCTCGGCTCACTGCAACCTCCGCCTCCCAGGTTCAAGTGATTCTCCTGCCTCAGCCTTCGGAGTAGCTAGGATTAAAGGTGCCCACCACCATGGCCAGCTAATTTTTGTATTTTTAATAGAAATGGAGTTTCACCATGTTGGCCAGGCTGGTCTCGAACTCCTGACCTCAACTGATCCACCCACCTTGGCCTCCCAAAGTGCTGGGATTACAGGTGTGAGTCACCGTGCCTAGCAGTTTTTATGTTTTCTTATTGCAAAAGAAATACATGTTCATTGTGCAGAAAATTTAGACATTACATGTAAGCACAAGAAGAAAAGTCACCCATAATCCTACCACCTAGTGATAACTACTGTTATTTTCAATATATATCTTTCTGGTCTTTTTTCCATACATTTATATTTACATACATATGCTTTTATTTTTTGTCCAAATGGAACCATATGACCGAGGAATTGCAAATGCTGGTTTTATTTAATGATACCACATCATCATTCATCTGAGTCATTTAAAAATTATTCTAGGCCAGGCACAGTAGCTCATTCCTGTAGTTGCAGCACTTTGGGAAGCCTACGGAGGTGGATCACTTGAGCCTAGGAGTTCAAAACCAGCCTGGGCAACATGGCAAAACCCTATGCTTACAAAATATCAAAAAATGAAACATTAGCCAGGCGTGGTGGCTTATGCCTGTAGTCCCAGCTACTTGGGAGACTGAGGTGGGAGGATCCCTTCAGCCTAGGAGGTGGAGGTTGCAATGAACTGAGATCGTGCCACTGCATTCCAGCCTGGGCAACAGAGTGAGATCCTGTTTCAAAATAAATAAATACATAAATAAAATAAAAATTATTCTATAATATGTTTCATGGCTATTCAGGTTGAGGATCCCGTATCCAAAATGTTTGGGAGCAGAAGTGTTTTGGAAATTAGACCGTTTTGGATTTTGGAAGACTTGCATATACATAATGCGATATTTTGGGGATGGGACTGAAGTCTAAACACAAAATTCGTTTACGTTCCATATACACCTTATACATATAGACTGAAGGTAATTTTATACAATATTTTAAATAGTTTTGTGCATGAAACAAAGTTTTGACTGTGTGTGTGCGCGCGCACGCGCGTGTTTTAAACAGTCTCACTCTGTCACCCAGAGTGACAGATCTTGGCTCACTGCAACCTCTGTCTCCTGGGTTCAAGTGATTCTCCTGCCTCAGGCTCCTGAGTAGCTGGGATTACAGGTGTGCGCCACTACGCCTGGCTAATTTTTGTATTTTTAGTAGAGACAGGGCTTCACCATGTTGGCCAGGCTGGTCTTGAATTCCTGACCTCAGGTGATCCGCCTGCCTTGGCCTCCCAAAGTGCTAGGATTACAGGTGTGAGCCACCACAACTGGCTTGATTGTGTTTTGTCTTATGAGGTAGGTCAGGTATGGAATTTTCCCATTGTGGTGTCACGTTAACACTCAAGAAGTTTCGGGTTGGAGAACATTTCAGATTTTGGATTTTTTTGATTAGGGATGCTCAACCTGTATATAATTCTACAACATGAATATGCTATAATTTCTTTAATTATCTATTGGTTCCAATCTAGATTATTTCCCACTTTTGTTATTCTAAATAACAATAAATGGACATTCCTGTAACTATTTCTGCTTATTTTCATAGAGTAAATTCCTAAATAAGAATTGATGTCAGGCTGGGCACGGTGGCTTACACCTGTAATCCCAGGACTTTGGGAGGCCAAGGCGGGCAGATCACAAGGTCAGGAGTTTGAGACCAGCCTGACCAACATGGTGAAACCCCGCCTCTACTAAAAATACAAAAAATAGCCGGACATGGTGCCTGTAATCCCAGCTACTCAGTAGGTGGAGGCAGGAGAATTTCTTTTCTCTTTTTTTTTCTTTTGAGACGAAGTCTCACTCTGTCACCCAGCCAGGCTGGAGTGCAGTGGTGCAATCTCGGCTCACTGCAACCTCTGCCTCCCAGGTTCAAGCAATTCTCCTTGAATCACACCTGGCTAATTTTTGTATTTTTAGTAGATACGGGGTTTCACCACGTTGGCCAGGTTGGTCTCAAACTCCTGACCTCAGGTAATCCACCCACCTGGGCCTCCCAAACTGCTGGGATTACAGACATGAGCCATTGTGCCCGGCCCAAAGTTTATTAATTGGTAATCTTTGCCATTTCGACAGAAAAACGCATACTGTCATCTCATCATGATTTATTTTGCAACCTCTGATTACTAGTAATATCAAATATTTTTCATCTATTTATTGGCCAGTTGTAATTATTCTATGAACCGCTTATTCATATTGTTTGCCACTTTTCTTTTGAGGATTTCCAATTTGATTTAAGGGTATTAACCCTTTATCATGTTGCAAATATTGTCCTTCATATTATTGTTTGCATTTCACTTTTAACTATTTCTCTCTTTTTCAAAGTTGGTTTTTAAAATTTTTATGTAGACAAATCTACCATTCTTTTATTTTATGGATATGCCTTTGGTATCATACTTAGAAAAGGTTCTCTTTTTTATTTTATTTTATTAATTTATTTTTTTGAGACAGAGTCTTGCTCTGTTGCTCAGGCTGGAGTGCAGTATCACGTTCTTGGCTCCGCCTCCCGGGTTCAAGCAATTCTCGTGTCTCAGCCTCCTGAGTAGCTGGGATTACAGGTGCATGCCAATATGCCCAGCTAATTTTTGTATTTTTAGTAGAGATGGGGTTTCGCCATGTTGGCCAAGCTGGTCTTGAACTCCTGGCCTCAGGTGATCTACCCTCTCAGCCTCCCAAAGTGCTGGGAGTACAGGCATGAGCCACTGTGCCAGGCCAGGTTCTCTTTTTTATGTATAATTCTCCAAGGTCTCAAAAATGCTCAAGATCTCTTCATAATTTGGAGCTTTATATTTATTAAGCAGTGTTTTGCCTTTAAATTCATCGTGTTTGCTTCCAAAATGTAACACTTCACTAGTTTGTAGTTTCTTTCACTTCTTGCATTGAGGTCTGTCTACATGTTCCACAGAACATTTATTTATTTATTACTTTTTGAGATGAAGGCTCGCCCTGTCGCGTCTTGGCTCACTGCAAACTTCGCCTCCCAGGTTCATGTGATTCTCCTGCTTCTGCCTCCCGAGTAGCTGGGACTACAGGGATGCGCCATCACACCTGGCTAATTTTGTATTTTTAGTAGAGACGGGATTTCACCATGTTAGCCAGGCTGGTCTTCAACTTCTGACCTAAGGTGATCCATCTGCCTTGGCCTCCCAAAGTGCTGGGATTACAGGCGTGAGCCACCACACCTGGCCATGTTCCACAGAACATGAAATGTCAATCACATATGCTTCATTCTAATCTATATGCACATAATTATATATATTTTCTCGATCTTTCATATAGATAACTTTTGAATGGAAAAGGAAGTTTCGTCCCCCATTTAGATTAGAAAATAATTTTCTTTTATTTGAACAGAATCAGCCATGTAGAATCCTATCCCTTGGAATAATCTACATGGCTTCTTTCTTACTTTCTTTTCTTTTCTTCTTTCTTTCTTTCTTTTTCTTTTTTTTTTTTTTTTGACGGAGTCTTACTCTGTCACCCAGGCTGGAGTGCAGTGGTGCAATCTTGGCTCACTGAAGCCTTGACCTCCTGGGCTCAAACGATGTTCCCACCTTGGCCTCCTGAGTAGCTGGAACCACAGGCGCACACCACCATGCCGACTAATTTTTTTTTTTTTTTTAATAGAGGCCAGGTGCGGTGGCTCATGCCTGCAATCCTGGCACTTTGGGAGGCTGAGGCGGGTGGATCACCTGAGGTAAGGAGTTCGAGAACAGCCTGCCTGGCCAGCATGGTGAAACCCGTCTCTACTAAAAATACAAAAATTAGCCAGGCGTGGTGGCAGGCACCTGTAATCCCAGCTACTTGGGAGACTGAGGCACGAGAATCTCTTGAAACCAGGAGGCGGAGGCTGCAGTGAGCCAAGATTGCGCCACTGCATTTCAACCTTGGCGACAGAGCAAGACTCCATCTCAAAAAAAAAAAAAAAAAAAAAATATATATATATATATATATATATATATATATATATACACACACACATATATAGGGAGAGATGAGGTTTCACTGTGTTGCCCAGGCTGGGTCTTGAACTCCTGGGCTCAAGTAATCCTCCCACCTCGGCCTCCCTAAGTGCTGGAATTACAGGTGTGAGCCATTGCACCCAGCCTCCTTTCTTTTGCTTCTGATATCTGTGAGGAAGTGGGAGACCTTAGAGAAAAGTGGCATGATCTTTCTTAAATAAGCTTTAGCTCCTAGCTGTTTCACCGTTATGTTTTTATTTTATAAGTAATGAATTGCTAGGATTTTGATTAGATTCTGCAAGTAATAATTTTGGATTGTAAGACAGCATCATATGGCATTTTCTAATGGTAGGACTACTTCTTAGTGGGAATAAAGAATGCCTGTTTTGGCCGGGCGTGGTGGCTCATGCCTGTAATCCCAGCACTTTGGGAGGCCGAGGTGGGTGGATCACCTGAGGCTAAGAGTTCAAGACCAGCCTGACCAATATGGTGAAACCCCGTTTCTACTAAAAATACAAAAATTAGCAGGGCATGGTGGTGCATGCCTGTAATCCCAGCTACTCGGGAGGCTGAGGCAGAAGAATCACTTGAACCCGGGAGGTGGAGGTTGCAGTGACCCGGTATCAGGCCACTGGACTCCAGACTGTGCGACAGAGCAAGACTCTGTCTCGAAAGAAAAAAAAAAAGGATGCCTGTTTCTCAGAATAGGAGATTTGAAAGAAAAACATTAAAGAAAAAAATTACAGAAAAATGTGACTATAAAACATCTCTATTACCAAGTCCTACCTACCTAAGTTACAGGACAACGGCTTATAGAAAATAGTACTGCAGTCATCTCTGTGGTACTTGTGAGGAATCATCATAATTTACTAAGATAGTATTTCTAGGTAATGCCTTATTTGCTGACAGACAAGGCTCAGGAACTGTCTCCGAGACTCATCAAAGCTAGTTTCCAGACAAATAGGGTCATGTCCTTTCCTAAAGGGGAAACTGGACTGGGATGGGACTGTCATTCAGCTGAAATCACCAGCAGGATTCCTGCTACAAAAACCAGGTTTTCTAGATCTCAGGGTCTCAGCTCTGCTATAAAGCCTTCCCACAGTGGCTGCCTCAGATACCTTCCAAAATATGGGTACACCCCAAATTCAAGGACTGTCATCACTTACCATCCTCTATCCAGTCAGTACCCATCCTCCTGAGCTCACTGTGATCCATGTACTTTGATAAAAGGCCTAAAGGCAGGATAAAGTCAGTGAGTCTGTGATCTGGCTTTTGCTCTTGGAAATGAATATCTAAAAGTTTTTATCATTAAGACACCTAAGCAGCTGGCAGAATCGGCCTTCTGATAATTAGGCAGATGCCAAAAACGGGCTTCCAGGTGCCTGGTAGTTACCTATAGGTAACAGAGCCCCTTTTTCCAAGGTCATCTTCATAAAGAATGGGGATACTTGGCCGGGTGCAGTGACTCACAGCCGGGTATGGTGACTAATGCCTGTAATCCCAGCACTTTGGGAGGCTGAGGCAGGAAGACTGCTTGAGCCCAGGAGTTTAAGACCAGCCTGGGCAATGTAGCAAGACCTTGTCTCTTAAAAAAAAAAAAAAAAATTAGCTGGGCATGGTGGCACATGCCTATAGTCCCAGCTACTCAAGAGGCTGAGGGAGGTAGGAGGATCACTTGAGCCCAGGATGTTGAGGCTGCAGCAAGCCATGATGGTGCCACTGTGCTTCAACTTGGGCAACAAAGTGAGACCTTGTCTCAAACCACCACCCCCGCCCACACACATAAAACTCCCACACCATACATACATAAAAATAGAGATACTGACTGGGCGCGGTGGCTTACGCTTGTAATCCCAGCACTTTTGGAGGCTGAGGCGGGTGGATCACTTGAGGTCAGGAGTTCGAGACTAACCTGGCTGACATGGTGAAACCCCATCATTACTAAAATACAAAAATTAGGCCGGGCGTGGTGGCTCACGCCTGTAATCCCAGCACTTTGGGAGGCTGAGGCGGGCGGATCACCTGAGGTCAGGAGTTCAAGACCAGCCTGGCCAACATGGTGAAACCCCGTCTCTACTAAAAAATACAAAAATTAGCAGGGCGTGGTGGCAGGCGACTTAATCCCAGCTACTTGGGAGGCAGAGGCAGGAGAATCTGAACCCGGGAGGCAGAGGTTGCAGTGACCTGAGATCAAGCCATTGCATTCAAACCTGGGGCACAAGAGCAAGACTTCTCTCAAAAAAAAAAAAAAAAAAAAACACAAACATACAAAAATTAGCCAGGTGTGGTGGCAGGCGCCTGTAATCCCAGCTACTCAGGAGGCTGAGGCAGGACAATCACTTGAACCTGGAAGGTGGAGGTGGCAGTGAGCCGAGATCATGCCACTGCACTCCAGCCTGGGCAGCAAGAGTGAAACTCAGTTTCAAAAAAAAAAAAAAGAAAAAAGAAAGAGGGCCAGGCACCATGGCTCACGTCTGTAATCCCAGCACTTTGGGAGGCCGAGGCAGGCAGATCACAAGGTAAGGAGATCAAGACCATCCTGGCTAACACGGTGAAACCCTATCTCTATTAAAAATACGAAAAAATTCAGCCGGGCGTGATGGCGAGCGCCTGTAGTCCCAGCTACTCGGGAGGCTGAGGCAGGAAAATGGCAAGAACCCGGGAGGCGGAGCTTGCAGTGAGCCAAGATGGCGCCACTGTACTCCAGCCTGGGTAACAGAGCGAGACTCCGTCTCAGAAAAGAAAAAAAGAAGGGATGCTTGACAACACAATTTGGGAAAGTACGGGACAAAAGCGACTGTAGGAATGAAAGGACTTTCTTTGTACCTACAAACAAGACTGCTGATCTTCTGATGGCAAGTTTTGGGTTCTTGAAGTACGTCAGTGTTTGTTCTAGGATGTTAATTTTCCCCTTGCACTTTTTTTCCTAAGTGGGCAAAAAAGTAAGTATAAAGCAATGAAGCAGCAGCACTCTTTTGATCAGCCTTACCATAGTTCCTGGGGTCAGAGACTCTATCAGAGAGAGTACAGTAGTGTTTGAAATAACTACAGTTGCTGAATGAGTATTATACCAGAATAACAAGCCCCTAGACCAAGTTATTCTAAATCCTGTAAATGCCCCTTGCTTGCACCCACTCATGCCATATATTGTGCCTGTAATATTTCTAAAGCCATCTTGGCTTCTCTGTATCTAAGTCTTTGTTCTTTAAGCTCCACCTTGAGTTCTGCCTCCCTATGAGCTTATCCCTGACTGCTTGCCTGCCTGTCCTAACCCTGCTCTGAGCATTTTGCAGGTACTCCTCTCCTGGCACGCACTTTTTTACATCGAGGTTCTATCTCCTTTGCTAGCTTGCAGGCTCCCCTCAGGAAGTTTGTTTTTGTTTTTGTTTTTTCAGAAGGAGCCTTGCTCTGTCGCCCAGGCTGGAGTGCAGTGGCACGGTCTTGGCTCACCACAACTCTCACCTCCTGGGTTCAAGCAATTCTCCTGCATCAGCCTCCCAAGTAGCTGGGACTATAGGTTCCTGCCCCCAAGTCTGGCTAATTTTTTTTTTGTATTTTTGGTAGAGACGGGGTTTCACCATATTGGCCAGGCTGGTCTCGAACTCCTGACCTTGTGATCCACCCGCCTCGGCCTCCCAAAGTGCTGGGATTACAGGCGTGAGCCACCGCACCCAGCCCCCTCAGGAAGTTTTAATCCTTGGGTTCTCTATGGCCTATCATGGCTTTTAGGTGAAGGAAGGCATCTCTCAGTGGATCTTTTATAAGGACAGGCACCTCAAGAATAGGAGGGGGAGACTGGGCGTGGTGGCTTATGCTTGTAATCCCAACATTTTGGGAGGTCGAGCTGAGTGGATCACCTGAGGTCAGGAGTTCCGGACCCGCCTGGCCAACATGGCAAAACCCCAGCTCTACTAAAAAATACAAAACTTAGCCAGACATGGTGGTGTGAGCCTGTAATCCCAGCTACTCGGGAGGCTGAGGCCTGGGCAACTGAGACTCTTGTTTCAAAAAAAAAAAAAAAAAAAAAATAGGAGGGGGAAAATAGGAATTTATTTTGATAGAACTTATGGCTTAATTAACATGGACAACTTGTAGTTGACAGCACCAAATTTCCTTCTGTAAATACTGTCATCAGTGTATCAGCTATAGGTTTGGGTGCAGATCAGACAGATAATCCCTAATGGAAACCCCGACACAAGGGCACTGCAAATCCGATCACAGAAAGCTTCTGTGGGTCCTAAAGAGGTGATACATATGGAAGATTCCTGGGAATAGTCAGTCCTAGGGTCTGCTAGGTGGTTCTAGGATCAGCTTCTAGAAAACCATGGATGGGCTTCCTGAGGCAGCCCAGGCTCAAGCTTGACCCTGAGATCAGCCACAGTAGCCTCTGTGGAGTTTGTGAAGAGAAATGACACCATCTGGGTCCTGGCAGAACCAGTAGCATGCTGCCATCATGCTGCATGGCCACACAGCATGGCAACCCTTGCTTGGGACTCCCTGGACATGCTCTGATGGATAGTAAAACAATCCGTTCTAGTCAAGGAAAGGATTCAAGATAGTTATAAAAGCAATATATAACTCCATTTCAATTCAGTCCATAAGTAACTTTTTCAGCATCAACCTGACCTTGTTGCTTCTGACCCATGTTAGAAGGGCTCCTAAGAGTCCACCAGTCTTTTCGTGACTAAGGGTGGCAATCAAAACTAAATTTGTGACTCAGTTGGGAGGGAACTATAGAAACATAAATCCACAATAAAAAACAAGTCATAGATACCAACTGCTGATGTGAAAAGAAATGGGAAATGTTTCTTGTATGCCATGTTCTGACACACATTAAATAGTGTGTCAGAAGAAAATAGGTCTCTCAGTATGTTAAAGAGTTAACAAAGCCATTATTGCTCACATACAAAGAATCTGCAGATTGTTCCTGCTTCAGTAGGTTTGATGTGCCAGGGATCTTTGGAGTACACTTCTTGGGGCAGCTTCCACTTCAGGAACTGGGCACATATAGTTAGAACTCGCCTGCTCTCCTGTGAAAAAGATGATCACAGATCAGCATTTTCAAACATTTTTATTTTTTTGAGATGGAATCTCACACTGTCTCTCAGGCTGGACTACAGTGGTGCCATCTTGGCTCACTGAGACCTCCACCTCCCGGGTTCAAGCAATTCTCTTCCCTCAGCCTCCTGAGTAGCTGGGATTACAGGCGCCCACCACCACACCCGGTTAATTTTTGTATTTTTAGTAGAGACGGGGTTTTGCCATGTTAGCCAGGCTGGTCTTGAACTCCTGGCCTCGGGTGATCCACCCACCCTGGCCTCCCAAAGTGCTGGGAATACAGGCATGAACCACCATGCCCAGCCTCATTTTTAAACAGAGGTAATCTTTCTTTGATAAAACTAGTACTAACGTGCAATATGAAAAGCTGATAAAAGAGAGCAGAAGGGCGGAAAGGAACTAGAATCCTGCCCTCCTCCTCCAACTTCTCCAAATAGTCCTTACGTGGAATCCACAAAAACCCTGGGGAGGATGTAGAAACCACTGGTGTTGGGCAAAAGTGACAGCTTGCAGATGTAATCCCTAGACCAGAGATTTGGGCAGGAATTCCCATTACCCTGTGCGCTAGAGATGAAGCTCCCACCTCCACTTACTGTTCCTATGCCATTTTTCTGTCACTCTACAAAGGAAGTGTAGCCCCTGACTTCTGTCCTTATGGCATCTCTGGGTTGGAAGGAAGGAACTCTAGGGTACTGATCTCTTCCTGATCCACATCCTTGAGCAAAATTTAGCAAGTGGGTCTCTTTTCTAGTTCATTGTTCTCAGAATGCCACCCATGCACCATGCAACACCTCTGATGAATCTCCAAGCCAGTATTTTATCTCAGGTCCACCAGATGTTTGGGCCATAAGAATTCCTTTGGCTACTGATGGGCATATAAATTACTTCAGCCACTATGTTTAGTGATTTATAAATATCTAATAAAAAGTTAAAGATACCTAGATATTCTACTTGAGGGTTTATGCCCTCAAGAAACTCTCATATGCGTGCACAAGGAAACAGGTAAAATAATTGCAGCACTATAATCATGAAAAATTGAAATGTCAGGCCAGGCACGGTGGCTCATGCCTGTAATCCCAGCTCTTTGGGAGGCCAAGCAGGTGGATCACTTGAGGTCAGGAGTTCGAGACCAGCCTGGCCAACATGGCGGAACCCCATCTCTACTAAAAATACAAAAATTAGCCAGGCATGGTAGTGGGCAGCTGTAATCCCAGCTACTCGGGAGGCTGAGGCAGAAGAATTGCTTGAACCCAGGAGGTGGAGGTTGCAGTGAGCTGAGATTGCACCACTGTACTCCAGCCTGGGCAACAGAGACCCTGTCTCAAAAATATATATGTCTGTCTGTCTGTCTATCTATCTATCTATATGAGTATATGAATGCTTCTTTTCGTTGCAGAGTTGGCTCTGGATTTGAAGTTTGAGGGATGAGAGACGCCGACAGTAGGCCTTACCTCAGCTAGTGCATCATTTTCATCCTGAGAATACAGAAGTAGTGGGACCAAGCTGTCCAGGACTTGGTTGTCTATACTCTTCTTATCTGGGTTTTTTACAGACTTTACGGCGGCTCCAAAGAGAGTCATGGAGAAACAATGAACGTCAGATCTCACCTAGGAAGGGAGTAGGCAAAGGGAAGCAATTCACTGAATGTGTGCATGCTTAGCTTGTAACAACTTGGGAGGGGTTGAAAAGCCAGTCCTGACATGAGGCTATTTAGCTGTATGTAGCTGAGGGCAAGAAATAAAATATACGTGGACACAGGCCAGGCGCAGTGGCTCATGCCTGTAATCCCAGCACTTTGGGAGGCTGAGGCAGGCAGATCACTTGAGGTCAGGAGTTCAAGACCAGCCTGGCCAATATGGGGAAACCCCATCTCCACTAAAAATACAAAAATTAGCCGGGCGTGGTGGCGCATGCCTGCCTAGTCCCAGCTACTCGGGAGGCTGAGGCAGGAGAATCGCTTGAACCCAGGAGGTGGAGGTTGCAGTGGGCCAAGATCACGCCACTGCACTCCAGCCTGGGCAACAGAGCAAGCCTCCATCTCCCTCCTCCTCTCTCTCTATATATGGACACAGTAAGACTTGCCGCTTTGGCACTACTTGTTTTCTCTCTCTACAAGTGAGAGATGCACATAGTCTCACCTGTAGTCAGCAAACCTTGTGCCTGGTACAGGCAGGAACCATTCACACAGGCTGTTTTGCTGAAATTCCAAATCCCAGCCTTGGTATGTTTTACTCTTCCAAGGATGCTAGTCATTGTGCTCCATGCATTTCCTCTTGAGAAATATATGGGATTTGGGACAGGGACATAAGTATCATCCACCATCTTGACCCAGTTCTAATAGTTCTTGAAGGCAAAGACAATGTTTTCCCCTTCCCCATCACAAAGCAGGGTAGTACCTTAGCAAGTTTCTATGTTCAGTTTTTTTTTTTTGGTTAAACCTGAAAAACAGTAACATCTGCCCTATCAAAGTCACAGGTTACCTAGAAGGGTCTTAAGAGAGGAGGTTTGAAATGCTCTGAAAGTAAAAGTCCTATACCAAGTAGAGTGTATTTATTACTATACCAACTTCTGTTTGCTGTTATGCCCATTACCCTCCTCCTAGGAAGGTCTCTCCTCTCTGTCTTACATCACCAAATAAGGAGAACAGGGTCCTCATCATGGCAGCCAGGGTAGTGAAATCCATTGTTCTAACAAGTTGCAGGAGTATCTGGATGGCTGACAGAATGATCTTCTTATCAGTTTCATGCAAGCTGTCTACAATGTATGGCAACAGGCTCTTGATGTCTTCTCTCTGCGTGGCCAAAGGGAGCACAACACCTTTTCTCCAAATCACATGTCACCTGGTACCAAAGGGGGTACTCCCCATCTTTACTCAGTACCTAGTGCTCACTGATTTTTGTTAGGGCTGGCAGATCCAGAAGGGAGAAGAGGGGATATGATGGCCCTCTCTCAGTACTGGCAGGTCTGATATATAGAAGAGGGGCAGAGCTGCTTTGAGTTGCCTCAAGGGCAAAAGTGGGACCAAGCAAGGAAGGTCTAGGGCTATGGGCTTGGGCTCACTGTAAGGAAGAGCTCTGCTAACAAGGGAAAGTGGAACAGGTAGCTCAGGCCACGGTGAGCTCCCAAACACACAAGGTATCCAAACAGAGGCTCAAAGATCCTGATATGGTTTGGCTCTGTGTCCCCACCTAAATCCCATCTCGAATTGTAATTCCCACAAGTAGAGGGAGAGACTTGGTGGGAAGTGATTGGATCATGAGGGCGGTTTCCCCCATGCTGTTCTCATGATAGTGAGGGAGTTCTCAGGAGATCTGATGGTTTTAAAATGGCAGTTTTGGCCAGGTGCGGTGGCTCATGCCTGTAATCCCAGCACTTTGGGAGGCCGAGGCAGGTGAATCACTCAAGGTCAGGAGTTTGAGATCAGCCTGGCCAAGATGGCGAAACCCCACCTCTACTAAAAATACAAAAATTAGGCTGGGCACAGTGGCTCACGCCTGTAATCCCAGCACTTTGGGAGGCCGAGGCGGGTGGATCACCTGAGGTCAGGAGTTCGAGCCCACCCTGACCAACATGGAAAACCCTGTCTCTACTAAAAATACAAAAATTAGCCAGGCATGGTAGCACACACCTGTAATCCCAGCTGTTTGGGAGGCTGAGGCAGGAGAATTGCTTGAACCCGGGAGGTGGAGGTTGCAGTGAGCCGAGATCGCACCATTGCACTCCAGCCTGGGTAACAAGAGCAAAACTCTGTCTCAAAAAACAAACAAACAAACAAACAAACACAAAAGCCTGGCATGGTGGTGCCTGCCTGTAGTCCCAGCTACTCAGGAGGCTGAGGCAAGAGAATTGCTATAGCTTGAACTTGGATGGCAGAGGTTGCAATCAGCCGAGATCACACCACTGCACTCCACCCTAGGTGACACAGCGAGACTCAATCTCAAAAAAAACAAAAATAAAATAAAATAAAAGTGGCAGTTTCTCTGCTTTCTATCTCTCTCCTGCTCTGCCATTGTGAAGATGTACCTGCTTCCCCTTTGCCTTCCACCATGATTGTAAGTTTCCTGAGGCCTCCCTAGCCATGCAGAATTGTGAGTCTAGTAAACCTCCTTTGTTTATAAATTACCCAGACTCAGGAAGTATCTTTATAGCAGTGTGAAAATGTATCCCCTGGCAGGAATTCAAGCAGAATTTGACCAAGGACTTAAGGGTTCTTCTCATTCTGAATGGGGATTCTGCTCTTCTGAAACTACTGAAAGGAAGCAGTCTCAGGGTTGTAAAGTTTAAACATACACGTGGAAAAGTAAGTAGAATATAAACACAAGTTAGGAAGCCAGTTTAAAAAAAAAGAAAAAGTAAGTAGAATAAAGCAATAGATATTAATATATCCAATCAATCAGAATTAACATACACTGACATTTGTCATTTTTGCTTCAGAAATACTTTTTTTTTTTTTTTTTTTGGAGACAGGATGTCACTCTGTCTTTCAGGCTGCAGTGCAGTGGTGCAATCTTGGCTCACTACAACCTCTGCCTCACGGGTTTAAGCAATTCTTCTGCCTCAGCCTCCCAAGTAGCTGGGACTACAGGCACATGCCACCATGGCTAATTTTTGCATTTTTAGTAGAGATGGGGTTTCACTACGTTGGCCAGGTTGGTCTCAAACTCCTGACTTCAGGTGATCTGCTCGCCTTGGTCTCCCGAAGTGCTGGGATTACAGGCACGAGCCACTGCACCTGGTCCCAAATATTTTTAAATAAAATATTTGGTGAAGTGGCTCACGCCTGTAATCCCAGCTACTCTGGAGGCTGAGGTAAGAGGACTGCTTAAGGCCAGGAGTTCAAGGCTGCAGTGAGCCATGATCATGCCACTGTTCTCTAGCCTGGGCAACAGAGCAAGACCCTGTCTCTAAAAAAATTAAAAAAGTAAAAATAGGCCGGGTGTGGTGGCTCACGCCTGTAATCCCAGCACTTTGGGAGGCTGAGGCGGGCAGATCATGAGGTCAGGAGATCAAGACCATCCTGGCTAACACATGAAACCTCGTCTCTACTAAAAATACAAAAAATTAGGCAGGAGAATGGCATGAACCCGGGAGGCGGAGCTTGCAGTGAGCTGAGATTGTGCCACTGCACTCCAGCCTGGGTGACAGAGCGAGACTCTGTCTCAGAAAAAAAAAAAAAAAAAGAAGTAAAAATAAATAAATAAATAAAATAGAACTCCAGGCCACCTGTGGTGGCTCACACCTGTAATCCCAGCACTTTGGAAGGGTGAGGCAGGCAGATCGCTTGAGGTCAGGAGTTCGAGACCAGCCTGGCCAACATGGTGAAACCCTGTCCCTACTAAAACATACAAAAATTAGCCAGGCGTAGTGGCAGATGCCTGTAGTCCCAGGTATTTGGAAAGCTGGGACTTGGAGACTTGGAGAATCACTTGAAGCCAGGTGGCAGAGGTTGCGGTGAGCCGAGATTGTGCCACTGCACTCTAGCCTGGGTGACAAAGAGAGTCCCTGTCTCAAAAAAACAAAACAAAACAAAAAACCAAAAAGAAAAAAAAAAAGAAATAGAATTCCAGCGACAAAACTGAAGCTTCAGAAATTCTTCATGTCTTCTGGCTTAGGCTTAGTTTTCTCACCAGGCCTATGGAAGATGAGCTTTCTTCCAACGTGAATGTCAGTGATCTTTTTTTCAGATGACAAGCATCTTGGGAGCATATCAATGGTCTTTTCAATCTACTCCATGGGGCAACATTGTACAAGGCATAAAACAATACCTAAATGCTGTCCAGGTTGTGATAATGAGTATATCTCCCCTGCAAATTGCAGCTATCAACTATTATGAATATATAAAATTTGGACTTTTTATTTATTTCATTTAATTCCATTAACTTTTTTTTTCTTTTTTTTTGTGAGACAGAGTTTCGCTCTTGTTGCCCACGCTGGAGTGCAATAGTGCGATCTCAGCTCACTGCAACCTCCGCTTCCCAGGTTCAAATGATTCTCCTGCCTCAGCCTCCCGAGTAGCTGGGATTACAGGAATGTGCCACCATGCCTGGCTAATTTTTTTGTATTTTTAGTAGAGATCGGGTTTCTCCATGTTGGTTAGGCTGGTCTCGAACTCTCGACCTCAGGTGATTCACTCGCCTCGGCTCCCAAAGTGCTGGGATTATAAGCGTGAGCCACCGTGCCTGGACTTTTTTTTTTTTTTTCCCGGAGACGGAGTCTTGCTCTGTCACTCAGGCTGGAGTGCAGTGGTGCCATCTCGGCTCACTGCAACCTCCGCCTCCCGGGTTCATGCGATTCTCCTGCCTCAGCCTACTGAGAAGCTGGGATTACAGGCATGTGCCACCATGCCCGGCTAATTTTTGTATTTTTAGTAGAGACGGGGTTTCACCATGTTGGCCCGGCTGGTCTCAAACTCCTGACCTCGTGATCCACTTGCCTTGGCCTCCCAAAGTGCTGTGATTACAGGCGTGAGCCATCACGCCTGGCCAATTTCATTAATTTTTAAATAGTCAGTACTTGCCTATTTCTTATGCATAAAACTTTAAATGATACAAAAGGAGGTGCGGGAAAAAAGACCCTCTCCCACCTACTCCTGTCCCCAGGCTACCCAATTGTCCTCAGCTGTTTTCAGTTTCTTAGGTATCATTTTGGGGTGATTAATTTGTGTCTTAGGAATCAGCGGTCTGGGCCAGGTGCTGTGGCTCACACCTGTAATCCCAGTATTTTGGGAGGCTGAGGTGGGCAGATCACTTGAGCCCAGAAGTTCGACAGCAGCCCTGGCAACACAGTGAGACTCTGTCTCTACAAAAATTTTAAAAATCAGCTGGGCATGGTGGCATGCGCTTGTGGTCCCTGCTACTCAAGAGGCTGAGGTGGGAGGATCACTTGAGCCCAGGAGGTTGAAGCTGTAGCACGCAGTGATGGTGTCACTGAACTCCAGCCTGGGTAACAAAGCAAGACCTTATCTCAAACAGAGAAAAAAAAAAAAGAAAAGAAAGAAAGAAGGAAGGAAGGAGAGAAGAGAAAGAAAAGAAAGAGAAGGAAAGGAAGAAAGGAAGGAAAGAGAGAAGGGAAAGAAAGAAAGGAAAGAAAGGAAGGAAGAAAGAGGAAGAGAAAGAGAGACAGAAAGAAAAAGAAAGAAAAGAAAAGAATCCATGGTCTGGGGGCCCCTCCTACCATCTCCTGGTATCCAACAAGATTGTACAGTCCCCTCAGGCCGAGAATTCTAAAGAGATGATTTCCATCTTGTAGCCAGTCTTTAAAGCGGGCAACGGAGTATATGCTGGGCAGTCTCTTGGCCACTGGACTCCGGAGAAGCTGAAAGAACCCAGAGATCAGCCAAAAAAATGACCTTTAAGCCCTTTTTCATGTGGAGACCTGCCTTCCCACCAATGCTAAAGTACATATTTTCCTTTTAAATCTCTACAATACAGAATACACAGGATGATGTTTATTTACCCTATAGGTACACAAGGAATACTGAATTATGCACGTGTGGAAAGAAGATTTTCGAGAGGCTTGAATCCGAAAATTCTTTCTTTTTTGTGTGTTTGTTTTGTTTTGTTTTTTTTTTTTTTTGAGATGGAGTCACGCTCTGTTGCCCAGGCTGGAGTGCAGTGGTGCGATCTTGGCTCACTGCAACCTCTGCCTCCCGGGTTCAAGCGATTCTCATGCCTCAGCCTCCCGAGTAGCTGAGATTACAGGCGCCCACCACCATGTCCAGCTAATTGTTTTGTATTTTTAGTAGAGACGGGGTTTCACCATGTTGGCCAGGCTAGTTTTGAACTCCTGAACTCAGGTGATCCGCCCGCTTCAGCCTCCCAAAGTGCTGGGATTACAGGCGTGAGCCACTGCGCCTGGCCTTGAATCTGAAAATTATTTCTATCTCACTCTTGAAACAGATCCCAACATGCCACTAACTCGATGTAGCCTAGGAAGGCAGGGATTGCTGCTTCATAGGCTTCTTGAATCCAGCTTCTAAAGAATGAGTCTTACCTCCACAAAAAAGCCTGCAGATGTGAGTTTATGTTTATCATTCCCTCGGTTAAGAAGAGGGACTAATAAGTACATGACCTTCTGTGCAAGGAGCCGATTTCTTTCCAGCAATGCGCTGCAAAACACAACACCAACAGAATGACTCTCAGAAATGCTCCCGTCCAGAGGGCATTGTCTCAGGGCTGGGGACCCTCTAGAAGTTCTTGCCCAGCTACAGGATAGTATACGGTAGGGCCAGGACCTCTGAAAAATTTGCCTAGTATTATGGATATTTGCCCACCCTCTTATAAGGAGGTTATTCAACCTTAGTTGCTGTGATAACTAGAAGGGAAATAAATACCCAAAACAATGCCGATTTAGAACAGGTGGGTGTATGCATGAAAAGGAAGCCTTACTTGGCAAGGAGAAATACTGCCTCAAGATGGCTATCTTTTCCTCCCAGGAGAACCCATCCTTTATTCTTTTCCATGATGTTGAATTCCTGCAAGCAGGATGTTCTGAGGAGGAGAGTCTTTGTAGCCTGCATGGCAAAGCTAAATCAAACAAAAACAGTGTGGGTGATTTGAACAGGTCCCTCCAACTTACCAGCACACAATCAGCCCATTCTCACTGAGGAGGGTCATGCATTGACAACTGCTGGACTGTCTCTCCTTTCCAGATTGCCCAAAAGACTCTTTTCTTTTTTCTTTTACTTTCTTCTTCTTCTTCTTCTTTTTTTTCGACAGAGGCTTGCTCTGTCGCCCAGGCAACTGGGTTTCACCATGTTGGTCAGGCTGGTCTCAAACTCCTGACCTCAGATGATATGCCTGTCTCGGCCTCCCAAAGTGTTGGAATTACAGGTGTGAGCTACCGTGCCCGGCCTACTTTCAAGACTAGTCAAGTGCAGTAGTGAGACCAGAAGAGTCTTAATGCTCTAATAACTTGTAAGGCCCTTTACACAAGATCTCAGCATAAAGAAATCTAACTAGGTCTCATTTCCCCAGGAGTTTAGAAGGCAATCTATGATAAAAGAAATGATCTGGGATGCTAAACAGACACATACTGCTTTTTTTTAAAGCCTTACTGAGATACAATTTACCCCACACGATTTATCTCCACTGTTTTTATTATTTATTTATTTATTGAGACAGGGTCTTGTTCTGTCACCTAAGCTGGAGGGCAAGGGTGCCATCATGGCTCACTGCAGCCTTGAGCTCCTGGGCTCAAGTGATCCTCCTGCCTCAGCATCCAGAGCAGCTGGGATTACAGGCATGTGCCATCAGGCTCCGATAATTTAAGAAAAAAAACTATTTTTGAGCCAGAGTCTGGCTCTGTCTCCCAGGCTGGAGTGCGGTGGTGCGATTTCTGCTCACTGCTAGTTGGGACCACAAATGCGTGCCAACACACCTGGCTAATTTTTAGAGACAGGGTTTCACCATGTTGCCCAGGCTGGTCTTGAACTCCTGAGCTCAAGTAGTCCTCCTGCCTCGGCCTCCGAAAGTGTTGGCATTACACATGTGGGCCACTGCACCCAGCCTAAAAATTTTTTGTAGAGACAGGGTCTTGACCTGTTGCCTAGGCTGTTCTTAAACTCCTAGCTTCAAATGATCCTCTTGCCTTGGCCTCCCAAAGTGCTGGGATTACAGGAATGAGCCATTGTGCCTGGCCCTCCACTGCCTTTAAAAGCTACTTACTGAAATGTTATCCCGGACCTAGCATCAGAGAATCTTAAAGCTGGAAGGAGCCTGAGCAACACAGTGAGACCCCCTCTCTACAAAAAATGAAAATAATTAGCTGGGCATGGTGGCAGGCAACTGTGGTTCAGCTACGCAGGAGGCTGAGGTGGGAGGATCACGTAAGCCCAGGATTTTGAGGCTGCAGTAAGCCGTGATCATGCCACTGCACTCCAGCCTGGGTGACAGACGGAGACCCTGTCTCAAAAAATAAAACAAAGTAATAAATAAAGCTGGAAGGGTCTTCGAGATCGCCTTGCCTGATCTTTTCATTTATAGATAAGGAAACTGAGGCACAGAACAATAGATTTGCCCAGGGTACAGAACTAGTTGAATGGATGAATGAGAACTGCACTAGAACTCAGGTCTACTGACTTAGTCTGGTGTTCTTAAATATGTCACATAGTACTTTCTCGGAAAGAAATCCATGTACCGTAGCAACACTAAGAAACGTCTTTACTATTATTATTACTTTTTGAGACAGAGTCTCGCTCTGTTGCCCAGGCTGGAGTGCAACAGCACCATCTCGGCTCACTGCAATCTCTGCCTCCCAGGTTCAAGTGATTCTCGTGCTTCAGCCTCCTGAGTAGCTGGAATTATAGGCATGTGCCACTACGCCCAGCTAATTGTTGTATTTTTAGTAGAGACGGGGTTTCACCATGTTGGCCAGGCTGGTCTCGAACCGTGCTCGACCAACAACACTAAGAAATTTCTACTGAGACTCTAATGGGACTTAAAAATATCTCTCCATGCAATAAAACAGAAAGCAGAAATCACTGCATGGTGGATCAGCACAGTTTTGGAGGTAGGTTTAGGCTGTTTTGTTTCCATCTCTACTTGATTTATTAGGAAAGGGCTAACACAGTATCATATTTGGCTAACCCAGATATAACCCACATAGCCAAATTTACCTTGTTACTAATAAAACCAAAGATACAATGAAAGCTCAGAATGATTCCTGGGCATTTCATCTTGATGGCTCATGAAGACTGAAGGTTGTAAGCTCCCCTCCAGCTGGGACTATATCTTGGCTATTCCTGTGTTCACCACAGTGCCCAGTGCTTAGTACGTGTTACTTAATGTCAATGAAATAATGATGGGCAGTACCACAAAGGGGTGACCACTGAAGGCACTTCCTGTTCTGTGTACAGGCCACTTGGGATGTCCACATCAGACATGGTGAGGCCGATGCTGTGATGAATCTGGATGAGCAGTGTCATGAGAAGCTGAGGAAAGAGTCGGAATGTAGCTGCTCGAAGCCTGTTTCCCAAAAACACCTCATAAAGGGCATCTGTTGCCTGTGGTGGAAAAGACACAGAGAGGAACTAAGCACCTGCCATTTTGAAATACAGAAGTCATGAAGGAAACTATTAACATATTTGACTGTATACAAATATAAAGCCAGGGCAACATTTATCATAAAGTTAGATGACAACAGGCCAGCTGCAGTGGCTCATGTCTGCAATCCCAGAACTTTGGGAGGCCAAGGAAGGTGGATCACCTTAGGTCAGGAGTTTGAGACCAGCTTGGTCAACAGAGTGAAACCCCATCTCTACTAAAAATACAAAAACATTAGCCAGGTGTGGTGGCTCACGCCTGTAATCTCAGCTACTCGGGAGGCAGAGGCAGGAGAATCGCTTGAACCTGAGAGGTGGAGGTTGCAGTGAGCCGAGATCGTGCCATTGCACTCCAGCTTGAGTGACAGAGCGAGACTCCGTCTCAAAAAAAAGAGTTAGATGACAACAACCTGGAGAAGTATTTGTATCAATATATTGTTTCACTATATAAAATGCTCTTATGTAGTAGTAAAAAAATGTGAAGGCTTATTACTCAAAGGGTAGGCCACACACCAGTAGCATTGTCATCACCTGGGAGCTGGTTAAACAGGGTGGATTTCAAGCCCCATCCCAGACCTTCCATATCAGAACACGCATTTTATTATTATCTTTTACTTTTTTGTTTTTGAGACAGAGTCTTGCTCTGTCACCCAGGCTGGAGTGCAGTGGTGAGATCTCTGCTCACTGCAAGCTCCGCCTCCCGGGTTCACGCCATTCTACCGCCTCAGCCTCCTGAGTAGCTGGGACTACAGGCGCCCGCCACCATGCCTGGCTAATTGTTCATATTTTTAGCAGAGACGGGGTTTCACCATGTTAGCCAAGATGGTCTCCATCTCCTGACCTCGTGATCCACCTGCCTCGGCCTCCCAAAGTGCTGGGATTACAGGCGTAAGCCACTGCGCCTGGCTGAGAACCTGCATTTTAATAATATCCCCAAGTGATTGTGGTTTGTGTGCATATTAAATCTGAGGACTAGTGTACAGGACATGAACAAACAAGTCATAAAAGAAATATAAACGGCCAATTAAAAACATATACAAGGCTGGGTGTGGTGGCTCACGTCTGTAATGTCAGCATTTTGGGAGGCTAAGGCGGGAGGATTGTTTGAGCCCAGTTCGAGACCAGACTGGGCAACATGGGGAATCCCTGTCTCTACTAAAAAATACAAAAATTAGCCAGGCATGGTGGCAATCTCCTGTATTCCCAGCTACTCAGGAGGCTGATGTGGGAGGATCGCTTCAGCCCAGGAGGAAGAGGTTACAGTGAGCTGAGATCATGCCACTGCAGTCCAGCCTGGGCAACAGAGTGAGACCCTGTCTCAAAAAGAAAAATAACAATAATTTAGACCACAGAAAGCTGAACCATAAACTGGCAGGGGAGAAAATAAGGTAAAAAGTAAATGTTGATAGTAGGGCAGGCTGTGTGTGTGTGGAGGCAGGTTTATGGGAATGCTGTACTTTCTGCTCAATTTTTCTGTGAACTTAAAACTGCTCTAAAAATTAAAGTATTTAAAAGGAAAAAATGAAAAAGTATACCAAACAGATATACCAAAAGTTTATAAATGTATAAAGACTTCTGGAAAGTTCATTTTTAGGGAGATTGTTACAGACATGAGCTAAGAATGGTTTTTACATTTTTTAATAAAAGGATTGTTAAAAAAAATCCAAAAATCCAAAGATTGTTTAAAAAAATCCAAAGAATATGTGACAGAGACTATCTATTTACCATCTGGTCTTTTATAGAAAGTTGGCCAACCTCTGCTCAGGGAGATCTGCCCTTGTCTTTTTTTTTTTTTTGAGACAGAGTCTCGCTCTGTCTTCCAGGCTGGAGTGCAGTGGCGTGATCTCGGCTCACTGCAACCTCTGCCTCCCTGGTTTAAGTAATTCTCCTGCCTTAGCTTCCTGAGTAGCTGGGATTACAGGCAGCTGCCACCATGCCTGGCTAATTTTTGTATTTTAAGTAGAGACGGGGTTGCATCATGTTCTCAAACTCCTGACCTCAAGTGATCGGCCTGCCTTGGCCTCCCAAAGTGCTGAAATTACAGGCGAGAGCCACCGTGCCTGGCTTTTTTTTTTTTTTTTTTTTTGAGATGGAGTCTCACTCTGTTGCCCAGCCTGGAGTGCAGTAGTGTGATCTTGGCTCACTGCAACCTCTGCCTCCCGGGTTTAAGCAAGTCTCCTGCTTCAGCCTCTTGAGTAGCTGGGATTACAGGTGGGCACCACTACGCCTGGCTAATTTTTGTATTTTAGTAGAGATGGGGTTTCATCATATTGGCCAGGCTGGTCTTGAACTCCTGACCTCAGGTGATCGCCTCAGCCTCTTGAGTAGCTGGGATTACAGGTGGGTGCCACTACACCTGGCTAATTTTTGTATTTTAGTAGAGACAGAGTTTCACCATATTGGCCAGGCTGGTCTTGAACTCCTGACCTCAGGTGATCTACCCGCCTTGGTCTCCCAAAGTGCTGGGATTACAGGCATGAGCCACCGCGTCTAGTCTGCACTTTGTTTTATACAGTTCTAAGATATTTGAAGTTTTTTTTCCCACAAGTTTGCATTTCTCTTTAACTATGATGATACATATTTTTTAGAGGATGAGGGAAGGAATGTTTTAAACATATTAAACCAGGGATGATTCCAAGGGACAGATGACAGTCATGGGTTCTTAGTTTCTGTTTCTGGTTGGGCCAATAAAGCCCCTTCCCCATCCCTCTTTTCCGCTTATCACTAGAGACAGAAACTAAACACCACGGCTTCAGGCTGCTAAAAGCCTAAAACAAAACAGAACAGAACAACAAAAACAAAAAAAGGCAGGTTGGACGAGTTTGTATTAAAGCATTCTGACTCCTTCACTCTCCCCAGCTCCATGTCAATCCCTTGGCAGAAACACTGTAGACTTATAAATGGATGACAGATGCAGGCTTTGAGAAGGACCAAAAGGAACACTCTCCACTGGGGTGTGGGGTCAGTCATCCTGGGAGGGGCTGACATTAGAGGGGCAAAGCTCAAGGGCTTACAGCCACAGCCACATATGCCATCTTCTCCTGTGCGGGCTCATTATGGCATTTCTGCAGCTTCCTCAGGAGCCTCCACAGAATCCAGGTCGTGCTGGGAAGCTCCACCGCCAGCGTTCTCCACATCTCACCCAGGTGCCTGGAAATCCCAAAGAGCAAGAGGGTTCAGGAGAACGGCTGATTCCAATGCAATCTACAAGAGGTTCTTCTCTCTACTCAGTTCTTCAGGGTGTCAAAAGACTGATTTTGATTTCATAACAGTAACTCCCTAGGTTTTTTTTTCCTTCTTGTGAGACCCTGTCTCAAAAAAATAAAGGTGGTTGTATCCATTTATTTGCCAACAAGCAGAGTAGGATTCCTTTTGCTCCATATTTTCTTTTATTTACTTTTTAAAAAAATTTATTATTATTATTATTATTATTATTATTATTATTATTATTTTGACATGGTGTCTTGCTCTGTCACTCAGGCTGGAGTCAGTGGCGTGATCTTGGCTCACTGCAACCTCTGCCTCCTGGGTTCAATCAATTCCCTTGCTTCAGTCCCCAAGTAGCTGGGATTACAGGTGCCTGCCACCATGCCCAGCTAATTTTTGTATTTTTAGTGGAGCCGAGGTGTCGCCATGTTGGCCAGGCTGGTCTCAAACTCCCGACCTCAAGTGATCTGCCCGCCCTGGCCTCCCAAAGTGCTGGGATTACAGGTGTGAGCCACTGCACCCAGCCAATTTTTAAAATTTTACTTTAAGTTCCGGGATACATGTGCAGAATGTGCAGGTTTGTTACATAGGTATCCATGTGCCATGGTGGTTTGTTGCACCTATCAACCCATCATCTAGGTTTTAAGCCCACACACATTAGGTATTTGTCCTAATGGTCTCCCTCCCCTTGCCTCCCACCCCCAAAGTCCCCAGGTTTTATCGAATCAAGTTCCCATTGCCTCAGCATGGACTTCAAGGCTATTCATAACCTGGTCCTGACTTAACTTTTCAGCCTCATCACTTCCCCATCACACACTCTGTGCTCAAACCATCCAGACCATTCAGACCATTCACCTTTACCTAATAAAACACAGACTTTGAAAACCCTATACCTTTGCTTATGTCACTGTCTTTTTTTTTTTAGACAAGGTCTCATTCCGTCACCCGGGCTGGAGTGCAGTGGTGCCATACACAGCTCACTGCAGCCTTGAACTCCTGAGCTCAAGCAATCCTCCTGCCTCAGCCACCCGAATAGCTGGGACCACAAGCGTGTGCCACCACACCTGGCTAATTTTTAAATTTGTTTTTGTAGAGACGGGGTTTCGCCATGTTGCCCAGGCTGGTCTTGAACTCCTGGGCTCAAGTGATCCACCCACCTCTGCCTCGCAAAGTGCTGGGATTACAGGCATAAGCCACTGTACCCGACCCTTATGTCACTTTCTTAAACTGGAAGGCCCTTTCCAAAACTGTTCTCTGCCCATCAAAATCCTTCAAGGTCCAGATCCAGTGTCATGTCTCCTAGGAAGCCTTGGTTGCTTCTTCACCATGTCTTTCATAAAACATTTCTTCTTCTTAGAGGTTGCTTCAATCTTATGTGTGCTATCATCAGTTCTTTATGTGTGTATCTGTTCCCTCTGAAGGAAAGGATTATTTCTGGCTCTTCTAGGAATTCCTCAGGGACTTGCACAATGCCAGGTTCATAGAAGGCTAAATTATAGACACATGTATTCAATCTGGTCTGTGGTCCTCAAATTCTGGCTAAAGTTAATCCTTGAAATAAAGCTTTGATCCTACCTAGAAGAGATATCTTCTAAAGAAAAATAATATGTAATAACTTCTCTGTCATTGATTCAAATGTAGGGCCCGAGAGTTACATAAACATTGTGGAAGAACATTACAGTGGGAAGAAAATTGGGAGTTACTCGTGCTTTTAATCCATTCTTTTATTTTCGGAATCTATTTAGGCATCTTCGTATGCTAGAGTAAGTTTTTAAAGTGTGATCTTCCAGGACAGGTGTGGTGGCCTATAATCGTGTAATCCCAGCTCTTTGTAATCCCAACATTTTGTAATTCCAGCACGTGCAATCCCAGTACTTTGTAATCCCAGCACCTGTAATCCCAGCACTTTGGGAGGCTGAGACGGGAGGATTGCTTGAGCCCAGAAGTTCAAGACCAGCCTGGGAAACATGGCGAAACCCTGTCTCTACAAAAAATGCAAAATTAGCCAGGTGTGGTATGTGTGCCTGTAGTCCCAGCTACTCAGGAGGCTGAGGTGGAAGGATCATTTGAACACAGAAGGCAGAGACTGAGGTGAGCCAAAAGGATCATTTGAACACAGAAGGCAGAGACTGAGGTGAGCCAAAATACCATTGCACTCCAGCCTCAGTGGCAGGGTGAGACTGTCTCAGGGGAGAAAAAAAAAGGAAAAAAGAAAAGAAAAGAAAAAGAAATAAAAAAAGTGTGGTCTTCCAACTGTCAGAAACATCCTAAAACTTGAGAGGCGTAAAGACTATCCCAACATTTCACTCCTCACCACAGTGATTCTAATTTGTGAATAAAACAAAGTAAGAAGGTCCTAAAGAACTCCTAAAGAAAAGGCCAGAAAGGCAATATAGGATGCTGAAAAAACTCACAGCTGCAGAATGATGAGACGGCAGAATAGGAACATTCATCTGGGATGACATAAAGAAATTCTCATATTTACTTACCCTCGGTTATTTTCTTTGAATTCCTGAGGGAGTAAATGAAGAAGCTGTTTATTGTGAGAGAAGTGTTGCAAAATGCTTTTGGTTTGCTGCACATTTTAAGTGTGCTGAAAATGCATCTGAATTTAGAAAGCGCACAGCCTTTAAGCCAATGGTTCACGAATTTCAGTGCAAGAAACATCTGGAGAGTTTGTTTAAAATATAAAAATCTTCCTACCTCCAGTGATTCTGATTCTGTAGTTGTGACATGGGTTTTGTTTGCCCATCATCCCTTTGGGAAACCACCTTTTCAAGATCCTTAATAATCCTATTTGGTTCGTGTAGTTTGGTGGGAGCTGACTCCAAGCCAGGCTAATCAGAGTCCTGCCCAGGACTAAAAAGCTAAAAAGGAAATGACACACCCTTTCCACTGCAGTTTTGAGCTGATGGTAACCATCTTTGCCACCTTCAGTGCAAGTCCATCTGAGAGAGGAATGAAGCCCTGATGAAATAAACTGAGTCTCAGGATTCAATCCTGACGACAGACCCTTGGACTTTGCTGTAATATAAGCCTATACAATTTCTTAAGGTAGTGTGAGCTCAGTTTCTGCTACTTTCAACTAAGAGTCCTGACTAATATAGTAGGTGTGATGCAGGGTCTTGGAAAATGCTTTTCTTCTTTGAGACAGGGTTTACTCTGATGCTCAGGCTGGAGTGCAGTGGCGTGATCACAGCTCACTGCAGTCTCAATTTCCCGGGCTCTGGTAATTCTCCTACCTCAGCCTCCTGAGTATTTGGAACTATAGGCGTGTGCCACCACAACTGGCAAATTTTGCACTTTCTGTAGAGACAGGGTTTCACCATATTGCTCAGGCTGGTCTTGAACTATTGGGCTCAAGCCATCCACCCGTCTCAACCTCCTAAAGTGCTAGGATTAGAGGTATGAGCCACCACACCTCGCCAGAAGATGCATTTTTTTTTTTTTTTTAACAAGCTTCATAGGGGATTCTGAGGCAGTGTTTCAGACACTTTAACAAACACCGCGCTAGGAGACTGAAGAAGCCTACATCTTTAAGAACAAATATCTTGCTGTAGCATCCTTACAGAATAGAAAGAGAAACAGCCTCTTGTCTTTTCTGGTGGAGTACTGGGACAGAGCACTGCACCAGGGTAGTATGAGGGACACATGTCACATATGTACTCTATGACTTCTTCGTTTGGTCCTGCATTAGTGAACTGAGTTTCTTAAAGTATTTCATGTCCCATAGAGAAACAGTCAGTGGTGAAAATGTAGTGTAATTCCTGTGTCAGTAAATGATGCCACCATTAACTTGGCCTCCAAAGCCAAAAACTGAGGAGTGGGGAGTTAGCCTGAATGCCTTCTTCCTCCCTGCCATTCCTTTCTGATTCAATCAAGGTCTGCCTACAGATGATCCTATTTCTTTTTTTTTTTTTTGAAATGGAGTTTTGCTCTGTTGCCCAGGCTGGAGTGAAGTGGTGTGATCTTGGCTCACTGTTCAAGCCAATTTTCCTGCCTCCTGGGTTCAAGCAATTCTCCTGCCTCAGCCTGCAGAGTGGCTGGGATTACAGGCACATGACACCAAGCCCAGCTAATTTTTGTATTTTTAGTTGAGACGGGGTTCGCTGTGTTGGCCAGAATGGTCTTGAACTCCTGACCTCGGGTGATCCACCTGCCTTGGCCTCCCAAAGTCCTAGGATTACAGGCGTGAGCCACTGCGTCTGGCCAATGCTCCTGTTTCTTTACTCCCTCTTCCTCTCCATCTCTGAAGCCACTGCCCTAATCAGGGCATCATCATCTTTTGCCTGAAAAGGTGCAACTGCTTAACTGCCTGTCTTTCTTCCTGTCTGGCAGAACAGCCTCTAATCCATCTCCATCAGAGTCACACTAAAAATCCACATCTCATGATGTAAGTCCCTTAACTAAAGTTCTTCAGTGGCTTCCCAACTCCTGTAGTAGAAAGTCCACTATCCTAGTTCTTAGTTGGTCCCAATCTATCACTGCTAACTTCTGACCACTTTTTAAAAGCAGCTTTAGTGGCTGGGCGTGGTAGCTCACGGCTGAAATCCCAGCACTTTGGGAGGCCGAAGCGGACGGATCATGAGGTCGGGAGATTGAGACCATCCTGGCCAACATGCTTCAGCTCTAGCCATCACATCACTTTCCAGGTGGCAGGAAGAAGAAAGATGATGAGCCTACTCTCTCCCTTTAAGGTTATTTGTCATAGGTTGCATGTACTACTCCAATTTGCATCCAGAATTTAGACAAATAGTCACACCTATATGCAAAAAGTCTAGGAAATGAGTATTTCAAATACCCAACTAAAGTTCAGGGATTCTATTACTATAGAAAATGAAAAAGTAATTAGTGAATACTGTCTTAAATATACAACTCACTGATTTTTAGTAAATTTACAAAGTTGTGCAACCATGATGACAATCCAATTTTAGAACATTTCCATCCCTGCAAAAAGATCCCTGGTATCTGAGCCCTTCTTACTATCTACTTTCCTCTCCAGCCACTTTGAGCTGCATCTGGCTCTTAGCATTCATCAGCTTGGGGGCAGCACTGCTTTCAGAAATCATTTCCTGAACCTTCATTTAATTAAGTCCCAACCTAGGGGCTTCCACAGAACTCCCTACTTAGCTTTAGAATACTTATGCATCTATGGGGCTACCAGACTGCTGCTTAAGGGCGGGGTGCATGTCCTGTCCATTACTTATAGGGCCTAATAGCACCTTGCACATAGTTGATGCTTTAGGCAGCCTCCTAAGAACAACCACCCCAATCTATATGTAAACCCACTAATGTGTGGAGTCCTAATTAGGGAAAGGAAGCCAGGCTGGCGGGAGCAGGGGAAAGCAAAAAGAAAAAGCAGATAAGCTGTAAGTCTGCCTTTCTTCATGGTCCAGGACATGGCCCTTCTGTGCAATTAACTCACCATCTTCCTGTGCCCAACCTATCACCAGACACCTGCAAATTAGCTCATTGCAACTTGGCATTATCTATACTCTACAAGGCCCTCTTCAACACACAGCATGAACACTATGCTGTAAAATCTCCAGCAAGCCTTTGTCTCCTGGCAGTTGGCTTCTCTTTTGCAGGCTGTCTGTTGTCTCTCTGGCACCATTATTTTCCTACTTTCTCTAATAAATCTGCCTTCTTCTACCCACAACTGTCGTGGTAAATTATTTTACCCCAGTGCCACCGGCCCAGTCATTGCTCCCCTGTGACATAATGAACTTCAGGTAAATGACAAAAATATAATCAGAATAATATTTCCTGGCCGGGCGCGGTGGCTCATGCCTATAATCCCAGCACTTTGGGAGGCCGAGGCAGGTGGATCACGAGGTCAGGAGATCAAGACCACAGTGAAACCCCGTCCCTACTAAAAATACAAAAAATTAGCCGGGTGGTGGCGGGTGCCTGTAGTCCCAGCTACTTGGGAGGCCAAGGCAGGAGAATGGCGTGAACCTGGGAGGCGGAGCTTGCAGTGAGCCGAGTTTGCACCACTGCACTCCAGCCTGGGCGACAGAGCGAGAATCCATCTCAAAAAAAATAAAAAATAATAATAATGACATTTCCTGAGTAAGTCAGTTAAATTTCTAAAAGATTCCATAGTTTGCGTATGATCTACAGCAGTTCTCAAAGTCCTCCCAGAGGTAGAACAAATACAAACAATAGAATAACGCTAAAAGTATACTTAAAATAATTAAATAGGGCAGCACACGGTGGCTCATGTCTGTCATCCTAGCACTCTGGGAGGCTGAGGCAGGTGGATCACTTGAGCCCAGGAGTTCGAGACCAGCCTGGGTAACATTGAGAAACCACAAAAAATAAAAAGTTTAGCTGGGCCAGGTGGTGTGGGCCTGTAGTCCCAGTTGCTCCAGTGGCTGAGGTGGGAAGATTGCTTGAGCCTGGAAGGTCGAGGCTGCAGTGAACTATGACTGTGCCACTACACTGCAGCCTGGGTGACAGAGAAAGACCCTGTCTTAAAAAACCCCACAAAAAACAAAACTAAATATATTTAATATTTTGTACTTAGATTTATTTATTTATTTATTTTGAGACAGAGTCTTGCTTTGTCTCCCAGGCTGGAGAGCAGTGGTGCGATCTCGGCTCACTGCAACCTCCGCCTCCCGGGTTCAAGAGATTCTCCTGCCTCAGCCTCCCAAGTAGCTGTGATTACAGGTGCGCACCACCGTGCCAGGCTAATTTTTGTACTCTTTTAGTAGAGATGGGGTTTCACCATGTTGGCCAGGCTGGTCTGCAACTCCTGACCTTGGGTGATCCACCCACTTCGGCCACTGAAAGATTTATTTTTATATAAGAGTTGAATACAGATAAGCTGTAGCAAGTACCAAACATTTAAGAACAATTTGTTAGAGAAATATACAAAAGCAAGCTCAAAAAATTTTAAAAAATTTAAAAAGCTTGAATGTACACCTGTAGTCTCAGCTACTCAGGCAGCTGAGGTGGGAAGATCACTTGAGCCCGGGAGTTCAAGGCTGCAGTGAGCCATGATTGAGATACTGTCTTTAAAAAAAAAAAAAGTAAGACTGTTACTCCAGACTGGAGTGCAGTGGCTATTCACAAGTCCAATAATCATATACTATGGCCCCAAACTCCTGGGCTCAAGTGATTCTCCTGCCTCAGCCTCCTGAGTAGCTGGGACTACAGGTGCGTGCCACCACACCCAGCTTTAAAAAAAATCTGCATTTTTTTTCTTTGAATGGGTAAAAATCTTCCATTATTTGATTTAGTTCGGTTTAGAGAACATAATAAGCACTACACCAAGATATTATGTGAGAGCCATTCACTTAAAAGAATAGGTTTCAAATAGTTTAAAGCAGGGAAATCTCTTCTTAAATAAAATAGCTGCCCAGAATCACAATAGAGAAAGCAGATAAAAAGAGGCACTGCTCTGATTAAAGTGGAGGGGGGGCATGGGACTTTATTCTGAAGCCTTCCTGCCTCATCCATAGGTATCTTTGTGGAACTTTCCAAGGTGCCTCCAAATGTGAAAAACACTAATCGAGAAAACCGTCTTTATACCTACTATGTACCCACAAAAATAAACAAAAAACCCATCCTGTTTGATCCTCTCTCTGATTCCAGTCTTCTTTATGTATGCATATTTACTTTTTAAATGTATATATTTATTGCCTTATTTTTAGGCAAAATCATTCTCAAGTGAGTTGCAGACATCATGACACTTTACCTCTAAATAACGTTAGTAGCTTATCTCCTAAGAATAAGGACATCCTTCTGCATAACCATAGTATTTCACACCTAAGAAAATTACACTAATTTTTGTTGTTTGTTTGTCTGAGACAGAGTCTCACTCTGTCGCCCAGGCTGGAGTGCAGTGGTGGGATCTTGGCTTACTGCAACCTCCTCCTCCTGGGTTCAAGCGATTCTCCCGCCTCAGCCTCCCAAGTAGCTGGAATTAGAGGCATCTGCCACCATGCCCGGGTAAATTTCGTATTTTTAGTAGAGACGAGGGTTCACCATGTTGGCCAGGCTGGTCTTGAACTCCTGGCCTTAAGTGATCTGCCCACTTCTGCATCCCAAAGTGCTGGGATTACAGGTGTCAGCCACTGTGCCTGGCCAGAAAATTACGCCAATTTAATATTCTAGTATAGAGTCCATATTTAAATTTCTCCAAGCTTTCTTTTATAGCTTCTGTTTTTGAACCAGGATCCAATCAAGGTCACACAGTGCATTTGGGTATGTTTTTGAATATCTTTTTATCTAGGACAGTTCCCTCACCACCAGTTTTACTTCCATAATGTTAACTTTTTTGAAGAGTCCAGTTCAATTATCTTACAGAATGTTCTTCATTTGGGATTTGTGGGATTCTTTTCTGATGATTATGCATTATGTTCTGATTTATATCACAAGCTTTATGCATACCGTGTCTTCTCTACAAAAGAATCATTAGATTTTTGAGGGCAACCATGTTTCACAATACCCAGAGCTGTGTCACATACTCCAATTTAATCCAGAGGCTGTACGGGGTTCTGTTACCTGTTATACGGCACTGGATGACACAGAAGGAAGCTGAGTACTATATCTGTGTACTTGGGTCTGGATATAAATAAACTCACGGTATTTATGATTTGCTGGCGGACTCTAGGCTGGCTGATTACGGATAACTGGGCACAGATAACTCCCATAATTTCTGGCACCTGAAGAGGAAAAAGAATTTACTAAGACTGTAATCCTATAAGACACTGATGGTTATTGAGGATTTTGTGGCCATTTCTGAAAGGTCCTGGGGCGGGGGGGTGACTTTTTTTAAAGACAGGGTCTTGCTCTGTTGCCCAGCCTGGAATGCAGCGGTGCAAACACAGCTCACTGCAGCCTTGAACCCCTGGCCTCAAGTGATCCTCCCACCTCAGCCTCCCAAGTAGCTGGGACTACAGGCACACACCACCACCCAGGTCACTGTTGTATTTTTTTGTAGAGACAAGATCTCTCTACGTTGCCCAGGCTGGTCTTGAATTCCTGGGCTCAAGTGATCCTCCTGCCTTGGCCTCCCAAAGTACTGGAATTACAGGTATGAGCCACTGTGCCTGACCCCTAGGGGGTGACTTTTAAACAAACTGTTTATTATTTTTTAAAGTTTATGATTAAAACTACTTAAAATATATCTGTATGTATGTACACACATATGAAGGATTTGGAAAGATTTATAATCAAAGCTGTCAATTCTGTGTTTTTGAGGGATAGAATATTAGATTTTTTTGCTTCTATATTTTTTCTAATTTTTCCTCAATAATTGATGTATTGATTTTATAACAAGACAAACTAATAAAAGTATTGCAAGGAAGCTGGGCTTTTTTCCACTGTGACTCTGAGAATGGCAGTGGAGTCCTTATCTATCTTCTTCCCAGAGATGTCCATCAGGCTCAGGTAAGGGAAACAGGAGCCACTGGGCTTTGGTCCATTTCTCTGCTTGGACCACTCTTCCCACCCACAGATGCATGGGTTCCTGTCTCTGTGGAAATGTCAACTTCTCAGAGAGGCACACCTCAACCACTCAATATAAAATGGCCATCATCAGCACCAGTAGGCTGGGCACGGTGGCTCATGGCAGTAATCCCAGCACTTTGGGAGGCTGCGGCAGGTGGATCATTTGAGGTCAGGAGTTCAAGACCGGCCTTGCCAACGTGGTGAAACCCCATCTCTGCTAAAAATGCAAAAAATTAGCTGGGCGTCATGGCAGGTGCCTGTAATCCCGGCTACTCGGGAGGCTGAGGTTGCCTGGGTATTGTGAGGAGACAGCAACCTGGGAGGCGGAGGTTGCAGGGAGCCGAGACTGCACCACTGCACTCAAGCCTGAGCAACAGAGCAAAATGCTGTCTCCAAAAATAAATAAATAAAATAATAATAATAATAATAATTCTGGCTAACAAACACAAGGGTAAATTTACTGGGGTTTTGGGGAAAGATTTTCTTCCCTGAATAAAGACATAAAAAGGAAGGCAACATCTTTCTTCTTCTTGGACATAGTCTACTCCGCTCAGAAAGTCCAAAATTGCTCTGACTACCTTATGACCACATGAACAGACAAGGCAGAAGGATGAAGAAACCCCTGGGTCTTTGATAACTTTGAATCACTGAATCGATCTTGGAAAATACTCTATGTCCAGACTTGTTATTATGTGAGAGAATAAATCCTTTGGTTAAACTTCTACCTGTTGGGCTTTTCTTGCTGCTAAAAGCACCCAACTGATACAAACGCCCATCTCACCATGCTCTTATCGTGTTATTGTTTTTGCATCTTTGTTATTTTAATAGGTTAAAAAAAGGGTGCTCATCATTTGTTGTTGTTGTTTTTGTTTTATGTGCTGTTGTTTTTTGAGACAAGATCTCCCTCTGTCGCCCAGACTGGAATGTAAAGGCATGATCATGGCTCCCTGCAGCCTTGTCTTACTGGGCTCAAGCAATCCTCCTGCCTCAGCTTCCCAAGCAGCTGGGAACACAGGTGTGTGCCACCATGCCTGGCTAATTTAAAAAAGTTTTTTTGTAGAGATGGGGTCTCACTATGTTGCCCAGGCTGGTCTTGAACTCCTGGGCCCAAGAAATTTGCCTGCCACAACCTCCCAAAGTGCTGGGATTATAAGTGTGAGCCACCATACCCAGCCGGTTCTCATCATTCTTAAATAATTTTTAATTCGTACCTAAGTACAATATGCACACAATTTAAAATGTCCAGTGGTATTTCAAGCTTCTTTCCTCCCTATTCCCCAGGTCTGTTCTCCAGAGAGAACTACTTTTATCTCTTTTGTCTCTTCCAGCATGTCCTTCTCTGTTTCTAAATAACATAACTATATAGTTATTTCTTGATGAATTAATTTTAGATACATTTAGATAAATTCTCTTAATTTTGATTTCTAAGTCTGCCTCCTTCTAGGGTCACTTATGGCTTTTTATTTACTTTTATTTATTTATTTATTTTGAGGCAGGGTCTCACTCTGTCACCCAAGCTGGAGGGCAGTGGTGTGATCTCAGCTCACTGCAGCCTCCGCCTCCTGTGTTCAAGCAATTCTCCTGTCTCAGCCATCCAAATAGCTGGCAATGCAGGTGTGCACCACCATGCCTGGCTAATTTTTGTATTTTAAGTAGAGACAGGGTTTCGCTATGTTGCCGAGGCTGGTCTTGAACTCTTGAGCTCAAGCTGTCTGCCTGCCTCGGCCTCCCAAAGTGCTGGGATTACAGGCGTGAGCCACTGCGCCTGACCACTTACAGCTTTTTAAAACTTGATACCTTTAACCCATCTGAATGAGTATCTAAATTAAAGTTATTCTCATATGTGTTAGTTATATCTCCCCAGAAAAACTCTACTCTTCTAGAAAATATGGACCACATCTTTTTTTTTTTTTTTTTTTTTTTTGAGATGGAGTCTCGCCCTGTCACCCAGGCTGGAGTGCAGTGGTGCGATCTTGGCTCACTGCAACCTCCACCTGCCGGGTTCAAGCAATTCTCTTGCCTCAGCCTCCCGAGTAGCTGGGACTACAGGCACGCACCACCACGCCCAGCTAATTTTTGTATTTTTAGTAGAGACGGGGTTTCACCATGTTGGCCAGGATGGTCTCGACTTCTTGACCTCATGATCCACCTGCTTCAGCCTCCCAAAGTGCTGGGATTACAGGCGTGAGCCACCGCGCCCAGTCACGGACCACATCTTAGATTAAAAAAAAAATCTCCCTCCCTAGTTACATACACAGTGGTTGTTTGGTGTATGTTTATAGAATGGATATTTGTGACTAAATAGACTAAAGCTTTAACCCTGTACTCATGAGTAGTCATCCTCAGCTGAATAGGACAAGCAGAGACTTCAGTAGCTGCAGGGATGAAGAAGTTCTACTGGCTTTCTGAACCCAGGAAATGGCCACTGAAAGTTTACCTTCTCAAATTGGGACTCTGCATTTTTCGCCAAAGTTAGCAGTAATTCTCCTGCTGATCGCTGGATGCAGGGATTTTTCAGGTTTTTCAGGGTATCAAATGTAGTCATTATAAACTGGCAGAGCTCATCTGAATCGAGAAAACCTTCAAAGACCTGAAATGATGTAGGAAAATGAACTTCCAAGAAATAGGGAAATATGGTATGATAGAAAGTGCCCTGAACAAGGACTTGAGTCTAAATTAACAATCAGAGAATTGGACAAAGATGTACAAGGCTGTTTTATTTGAGTCTTGTGGTTTTGTTTCGTTTTTGGAGATAGCATCTTACTCTGTCACCCAGGCAGGGGCACAATCACGGCTCACTGTAGCCTCAACCTCTTGGGCTCAAGTGATCCTCCTGCCTCAGCCTTCTGAGTAGCTGAGGCTACAGGCACCTGCTACCACACCCTGATAATTTTTAAATTTTTTTGTAAAGACGGGGTCTCACTATGTTGCCCAGCCTGGCCATGAACTCTTGGCTCAAGAGATCCTCCCACCTCAGCCTCCCAAAGTGTCGGGATTATAGGTGCGAGCCATGCACCCAGCCCAGTCTTGTTTACCATAGTAAAAAGGTGGAAGCAATCCAAATGTCCACTGCTAGCATCTGTGCATGGCCTTTTGCTGCTCTGACACTGAGGCTGGAGTGCAGTGGTGGGATCACAGCTCACTGCAGCCTTGACCTCCCAGGCTGAAGTCATCCTCCCACTTCAGCTTCCTGAGTAGCTAGGACTACAGGCGTGCACCTCCACACCCAGATAATTTTTTTATTTATAGAGATGAGGTCTCATTATGTTGCCCAGGATGGTCTCGAATCCTGGGCTCAAGTGATCCTTCCACCTCAGCCTCCCAAAGTGCTGGAATGACAGGGGTGAGCCACGGCATCCAGCCTGCTGCTGACATTTAGAAAGAAGCTTTATTGACCAGGCACAGTGGCTCATGCCTGTAATCCCAGTTGTTTGGGACCCTAAAGCAGGAGAAACACTTGAGCCCACGACTCGAGACTAGCTGCTTGGCCAACATGGAGAAACCCTGTCTCTAGTAAAAATATAAAAATTAGCCGGGCGTTGTGGTGCACGCCTGTAATCCCAGCTCTTTGGGAGGCTGAGGGAGGAGAATCACTTGAATCTGGGAGGCGAAGGTTGCAGTGAGACGAGATCGTGCCACTGCACTCTAGCCTGGGCGACAGAGCGAGACTCCGTCTCAAAAGACAAAAAAACAAAACAAAACAAAAAGCCTGGCGCGGTGGCTCACGTCTGTAATCCCACCACTTTGGGAGGCCAAGGCAGGCGGATCACCTGAGGTCAGAGTTCAAAATCAGCCTGACCAACATGGAGAAACCCCATCTCTACTAAAAATACAAAATTAGCTGGGTGTGATGGCACATGCCTATAATCCCAGCTACTCAAGAGGCTGAGGCAGGAGAATTGCTTGAACCCAGGAGGCGGAGGTTGCGGTGGGCCAAGATTGCGCCATTGCACTCCATCCTGGGCAACAAGAGCGAAACTCTGTCTCAAAGAAACAGCCCCCGCAAACAAAACAAAACAAAACAAAACAAAACAAAACAAAACAAAACAAAACGAAAAGAAAAGAAAAGAAAAAGAAAGAAGCTTTATTATGAGATCTTCAGAAAGAGTCATACTTTTATAGGATAGGACTTAAAAAAAAAAAAGGCCCTAATGTTACACAGCTAACAGGTTCCCAGGCATAATTAAAATGCCTTTTCAGGGGACAACATACTAAAAGAATGTGTCATCTGTTTCTCATTGCATTTGGTAGTAGATAAAGTCCTTCACATGATTATAATAGGTGCAATCTACTGGGCACTTACTATGTGACAAGCATTTAGCAAAGCATTTTCCGTATGATATCTCATTTAACAACGACTGAATTGTAAACAGTGTAAATTGTAAAAAAGAAATTGTAAAAACTGTTGCAATTTTTACAGATCTCCATCGCAGAGATGAGAAAACTGATGTGCAGAGAGATGAAATTACTTGGTACCTTTCACCCTACATGAGTAAGATCTGTGGGTTTTCTTTATTTTCCCTATCCCCTAGCATGCCTGATACCTGGCAGATATATATTTATTGAATAATGAATAACTACATTAATTTAAAAATGTCTGGCTTGTTGGATCAACCATACTCTCTTGCAGCTCCTTTTTGTGACCATCATTTACGTTTGCAAGAGACCGGCAATTATTAATAGTAGAAGCAGAGCTGGTATGAAGTGAAATCCAGGGATACTGGCCTCAATGGCAGGTTGACCTTAACCCCCAAACTAAGAAGGCAAGGTGTATAGGGCCAGGAACATGGTGCCTTGTGTCCAAACTATGGAACGTTTAGAGACCACATTCTCTGGGCAATTGTGTATGGTTTTGTTTTATAAGAAACGACCAGAACTTTTTCCAAAGTGGTTTTTACTATTTTACGTTTCCATAAATAAATGCAGGAGACTTCTGGTTGTTCCCCACCCTTGCCAACACTCTGGCTGTGGTTATAATTTTAGCCATTCTTATTACCTGGGCAATTCTGAAGGGACAGCTGTAGAAGCATTTAGTGGCAGAGCTGTAGAGCTCCAGGAATTCTCGACATTTTGTCAATGCTCTTTTCAAGCTTTGCTGATTTTCCTTGTCATGAGTGATATCTGAAAAGAAAACATAAAATATTAATACTTTCTGGCTTCTTTTTTTCTTCTTGATTTTACAGGTCTGGTTGATCTTCAGTTTAAAGTGGATCCCAAGATCTCACTCTTCTTTTTCACTTGAACAAAAATGCCTGGGGGAGGGAGTGTGTGTTCATCTGAAGGCTGATTTATTTCTCTTTTCTTCTAGAACAATACATAAAAAGAGCCAAAAGAAAAAACAAAGAGGAGGTCGAGGCAGATGGATCACTTGAAGTCAAGAGTTCGAGACAACCCTGGCCAACATGGTGAAACCTTGATTCTACCAAAAAATAAAAAAATTAGCCAAGCATGGTGGCGCTCTCCTGTAGTTCCCAACTACTTGGGAGGCTGAGGTGGGAGGATCACTTGAACCCAAGAGGTGGAGCTTGCAGTGAACCGAGATCATGCCACTGCACTCCAGCCGGGGTGAGAGTTAAAACCCTGTCTTTTTTTTCTTAATTTTTTTTTTTTTTTTTTTTTTTTGAGGCAGAGTTTCACTCTTATCGCCCAGGCTGGAGTGCAATGGCGTGATCTCAGCTCACCACAACCTCTGCCTCCTGGAGGTGATTCTCTTGCCTCAGCCTCCTGAGTAGCTGGGATTATAAGCATGCGCCACCACACCCAGCTAATTTTGTATTTTTAGTAGAGACGGGGTTTCTCCATTTTGGTTCAGACTGGTCTTGAACTCCTGACCTCAGGTGATCCACCCACCTCAGCCTCCCCAAGTGCTGGGATTACAGGCATGAGCCACCATGCCCAGCCAACCCTGTCTTTAAAAAGAAGAAGAAAAAAAGCAAAAGCAAAAGCAAAAGCAAAGAGCTTTTTGTAAGACCAGAGCATTTGAGTGATTTGTGAGTATAACCAAAGCATGCTACCTTATTTCCCCACTGGTGAGGAATTGTGAGGGGTCTCCCTATGAAGCTTAGGTTCCCAGAAAAATTGCCCAACTTTATATTGTGTATGATAATTCTGATATCAGAACTCTTCACCATGTGTCAAGTATGCCAATGCTCCTTGTAGTGTCTTGTTTTTCTCATGTTTTATTGTGACCTAATATTTGCTGGGAATTCGTAGATGGAAAATTTATCTTTGAGCCCTTGGCTGAGGATACTTTCTCTCCAACTAGAAAATAAGTTCCCTGGGGGAAGGTATCTTGTTTGTCTTGTTTACTGATGCATCACTAGAACAATAAATGCTTCATAACTATTTGCTGAATCAATAATCAACTGTATTTCTTTGGCTGTATACCTGCTAGAGATTGCTCATACTCAGAGGTGCCCAACGACAGGACAGTTGCTTTGGGAAGCATGGAGCTTCCTCATCCATGTGAAGCACAGACTGAGGCAGAGGAACTATGGTTGTGTGTAGCTTAACAACAGGGATACGTTTTGAGAAATGCACTGTTAGGCTATTGCGTCACTGCATGAACATCACGTAGAGTGTACTTTTTTTTAAAGACACAGTCTCTCACTCTGTCACCCAGGCTGGAGTGCAGTGGCGCGATCTCGGCTCACTGCAACCTCCACCTCCCACGTTTAAGTGATTCTCCTGCCTCAGCCTCCTGAGTAGCTGGGACTATAGGCACGCGCCACCACGCCAGGCTAATTTTTGTATTTTTAGTAGAGACAGGGTTTTGCCTTGTTGGCCAGGCTGGTCTTGAATTCCTGACCTCAGGTGATGGACCCTCCTCGGCCTCCCAAAGTGCTGGGATTACAGGCATGAGCCACTGCGCCTGGCCTAACTTTTTTTTTTTTTAAATTCTAAAGTTTTTTTTGTTAAAAACCAAGACAAAAACACACACTAGCCTAGGCCTGCACAGGATCAGGATAATCAATACCACTGTCTTCCATCTCCACATCCTGCCCCACTGGAAGGTATTCAGGGCAATAACACGCATGGAACTGTCATCTCCTATGATAACAATGCCTTCTTCAGGAATACCTCCTGAAGGGCCTGCCTGGGGATGTTTCACAGCTAACTGTTTTTTTAGTAAGTAGAAGGAGTCATGCTAAAATAATGATAAAATGTATAGTAACTAAATGAACCAGTAACATATTATCATTACCAAGGATATATACTGTACCTAATTGTAGGTGCTATACTTTTTTTTTTTTTTTTTTTTTCAGAGACGGAGTCTTGCTCTTTCACCCAGGCCGAACTGCAGTGGCGCTATCTCGGCTCACTGCAAGCTCCACCTCCCGGGTTCATGCCATTCTCCTGCCTCAGCCTCCTGAGTAGCTGGGATTATAGGTGCCTGCCACCTCGCCCGGCTAATTTTTTGTATTTTTAGTAGAGACGGGGTTTCACCGTGTTAGCCAAGATGGTCTTGATCTCCTGACCTCGTGATCCGCCCGCCTCAGCCTCCCAAAGTGCTGGGATTACAGGCGTGAGCCACAGCGCCCGGACGGTGCTATACTTTTATATGACTGGCAGTGCAGTAGGTTTGTTTACACCAGTATCACCACAAACATGAGTAATGCATTGTACTGTAATGTTATGATGGCTACAATGTCACTAGGTGATAGAAAACTTTCAGCTCAGCTGGGTACGGTGGTAGACACCTGTAGTCCCTGCACTTTAGGAAGCTGAGGTAGGAAGACTGCTTGAGCTCAGGAGTTGGAGACCAGCCTGGGCAACATGGTGAGACTTCATTTCTTTTTATTCTTTTTTCTTTTCTTTTTTATTTTTTTTTGAGATGGAGTCTTGCTCTGTCACCAGCTGGAGTACAGTGGTATGATCTTGGCTCACTGCAACCTCCGCCTCCCAGGTTCAAGCGATTCTCCCGCCTCAGCCTCCCCAAGTAGCTGGGACTACAGGCGTGCTACCACACTCAGCTACTTTTTGTATTTTTAGAAGAGACAGGGTTTCACCAGGTTGGCCAGGATGGTCTCGATCTCTTGACCTCGTGATTCACCCGCCTTGGCCTCCCAAAGTGCTGGGATTACAGGTGTGAGCCACTGTGCCAAGTCGAGACTTCCTTTCTTAAAAAAAAAAAATAATAAGGCTGGGCGTGGTGGTTCACACTTGTAATCCTAGCACTTTGGGATGCCAAGGCGGGCAGATCACTTGAGATCAGGAGTTCGAGACCAGCCTGGCTAACATTAAGTAACATTTAGTAGAGATGGTGAAACTCCATCTCTACTAAAAATACAAAAATTGGCTGAGTGTGGTGGCGGCTGCCTGTAATCCCAGCTATTCGGGAGGCTGAGGCACAAGAACTGCTTGAACCTGGGAGGTGGAGGTTGCAGTGAGCTGAGATCACACCACTGCACTCCAGCCTGGGCGACAGAGCGAGACTCCATCTCAAAATAAAATAAAATAAAAAGAAAAATTTCAGCTCCATTCTAATCTTCTTTTTTTTTTTTTTTTTTTTTGAGACGGAGTCTCGCTCTGTCGCCCAGGCTAGAGTGCAGTGGCACAATCTCGGCTCACTGCAAGCTCCGCCTCCCAGGTTCACGCCATTCTCCTGCCTCAGCCTCTCCGAGTAGCTGGGACTACAGGCGCCCGCCACCCCGCCCGGCTAATTTTTTGTATTTTTAGTAGAGACGGGGTTTCACCGTGGTCTCGATCTCCTGACCTCGTGATCCGCCCGCCTCGGCCTCCCAAAGTGCTGGGATTACAAGCGTGAGCCACCGCGCCCGGCCTCCATTCTAATCTTACATGACCCATACATGATCAGTTGTTGACTGAAATGTCATTATATGGTGCATGACTGTACTTGGTAGGGATGGAGTAGACTGAGATTCAAACACTGGGGGAATGCTGGGTTAGATATCCTCTAAAGTCCCTTCTAACCATGGAAGTCAGTGATTCATTCCTTGACCACACTGGCCCTCTCTCTATTTTTCAAACTCCTCAAGCTCACGCCTACCCAGGATCCTTTCCTTAGCCATTCCTTCTGCCTAATACACTCTTCTTACCTCTTTAGGTGGCAAACTGCTCTTTATTCTCTGGATTACCTTTCCTGAACCCAGCAACTAGATTTGATTCTTACTCATGGCCCCTGTAATTTCCCTTCATAAGGACATTAATTTTCCTGCAGCCTCGACCTCCTGGGCTCAAGCGATTCTCCCACCTTCGCCTCCTGAGTACTTGAGATTATAGGCATACTCCACCATGCCAGCTAATTTTTAAAATTTTCTGTAGAGAAGGGGTTTTCCATGTTGCCCAGGCTGGTCTTGAACTCCTGGGCCCACGCAGTCCTCTCGGCTTGGCCTGGCAAAATGCTATGAATATAGGAGTGAGCCACTGTGCCCAGCCTCACTCCTACTTCTGACCAAACTAATCACTCTCGTTTGTCCACAGGGCCACATGTTTAGCCACTCCCTGGCTATGCAGATGGATGACAATGATGGGTCTGATCTAGTGTTAGGATTCTAATGATTAAGTCAGTGTTGCTTCATCTCTGCCTATGGACCATGTATCTTTCTCTTTATGAACTACTGTAAAAGGCCTTTCCAGAACATGGGGACGGAGTGTGTAAGGAGGGCTGGTGCTTATGTTGTGCTGGAGACTTCACTCAGGACCTCGCGGCCTTCAGCAGTGCCTTACACTTCAGTCTCAGGGTGATATGCAGCAGGTAGTGAATGCCCTCTGCAGCCTCCTCAGCCACCTTTTCCTGTGGGTCCCCACAGAGCAGTGCCATCAGAGCCACTAGGTGTCCAAGTCTTTGGAATCGCAGTGGAAGCTTGAGAAAGAAAAAGAAAAATGTCATCAGAATACACATGCATTTAGTGCCTTCGATTTGAGTTGAGAAGTAATCCCAATTCTACTCTCAACTCAAGGGAAGTGTAAGGGTCACAATCAGCCTGTTAATCTCTGTAGGGTTCATATTTAACACAGGTAGACACAGTATAGCCAGTAGATGGTGTTATCAAGAAACAGGGAAATTCTAACCTATTCAGTAAACAATACGAAAAATGAAAAAGCTTTGTGCATAAAGATGTTAATTCCAGCACTGTTTTTATTTTTATCTTTTAATTTTTGGGAGTACACAGTAGGTCTATGTATTTGTGGGGTATACAGATGTCTTGATACAGGCATGCAATGCATAGGAATCATATCATATAAAATGGAGTAGCCACCCCCTCAAGCATTTATCCTTTGTGTTACAAACAGTCCAATTATATTATTTTAGTTATTTTAATAAATTTTTTTTGGAAACAGAGTTTTGACCTTTTAGCTCAGGCTGAAGTGCAATGGCACGATCTCAGCTCACTGCAACCTCCGCCTCCCAGGTTCAAGTGATTCTCCTGCCTCAGCCTCCCAAGTAGCTGGAATTACAGGTGTGAGCCACCGCACCCAGTTGATTTTTGTATTTTTAGTAGAGATGGGGTTTTGCCATGTTGGGCAGGCTGGTCTCAAACTCCTGACCTCAAGTGATCCACCCACCTCAGCCTCCCAAATTACAGGCCTGAGCTACTGCACCCAGCCAATAAACGTACATTTAATATTACTAAATAAAAATGTATTAAAATTTTAATATTATTTAAAAAATTACTAATGCACAATAGTCATCCTGTTGTGCTATAAAATATTAGGTCTTATTCATTCTAACAATGTTTTTGGTACCTATTAACCATGCCCACCTCTCCCCAACTCTGCCACGACCCTTCCCAGCCTCTGATAACCATCCTTCCACTCTCTATCTCCATGAGCTAAACTGTTTTGATTTTCAGGTCCCACAATATGTGAGAACATGTGATGTTTGTCTTTCTATGTCTGGCATATTTCACTTAGCATAATGACCTCCAGTTCCATCCATGTTGTTGCAAATGACAGGATCTCATTCTTTTTATGGTTGAATAGTACTTCATTGTGTATAAGAACCACATTTTCTTTATCCACTCATCTGTTGATGGACACTTAGGCTGCTTCCAAACTTTGGCTATTGTGAAGAGTGTTGCAACAAACAAGGGAGTGCAGATATCACTCCCATATACTGGTTTCCTTTCTTTTTTTTTTTTTTTTTGAGACAGAGTCTCGCTGTCGCCCAGGCTGGAGCGCAGTGGCGCGATCTCGGCTCACTGCAGGCTCCGCCCCCCGGGGTTCACGCCATTCTCCTGACTCAGCCTCCCGAATAGTTGGGACTACAGGCGCCTGCCACCTTGCCCGGCTAATTTTTTTTGTATTTTTAGTAGAGACGGGGTTTCACTGTGTTAGCCAGGATGGTCTCGATCTCCTGACCTCGTGATCCGCCCGCCTCGGCCTCCCAAAGTGCTGGGATTACAGGCGTGAGCCACCGCACCTGGCCAGTTACTGGTTTCCTTTCTTTGGGGTATAGACCCAGCGGTGGTCTAAAGACCACACTTTGGAAATAATTGCATGACAATAGTAAAGGGAATTATCCTATAGCCAGTCTATGAATACAACCATTAAAAATCAAGTATCTAAGGAATTTATAATGTGCTATTCTGCTAAGTAAAAAAGCTGAATGCGGCCGGGCGCTGTGGCTCATGCCAGTAATCCCAGCACTTTGGGAGGCCGAGGCAGGCAGATCACCTGAGGTCAGGGATTTGAGACCAGTCTGCCTGGCCAACATGGTGAAATCCCATCTCTACTAAAAGTACAAAAATCAGCCAGGCGTGGTGGCGGGCACCTGTAATCCCAGCTACTCAGGAGGCTGAGGAAGGAGAATCGCTTGAACCTGGGAGGCACAGGTTGTAGTAAGCCGAGATCTTGCCACTGCACTCCAGCCTGGGCAACAAGAGTGAGACTCCATCTCAAAATAAATACATACATACATACATACATACATACACAAAACAAAAAGTAAAAATAAAAAGCCGAATGCAAAGTTGAGATATAGCAGTTAATTCTATTTATAAAATTCATTTTTTAATATCCTGCTTGATTATGGAAAAAAAATCCATGTAATGTAGCTGGAAAAATCATACCAGAAAAAGAAATATAAGTTTAAATAAATACTGGAGAAAACTGGATAAATTAAAAAATTGGGCCAGGTGCCGTGGCTCATGCCTGTAATCCCAGCACTTTGGGAGGCTGAGGCGGGCGGATCACCTGAGTTTGGGAGTTCGAGACCGGCCTGACCAATATGGAGAAATCCCGTCTCTACTAAAAATACAAAATTAGCCGGGCATGGTGGCACATGCCTGTAATCCCAGCTACTCGGCAGGCTGAGGCAGGAGAATCACTTGAACCCGGGAAGCAGAGGTTGTAGTGAGCCGAGATTGCGCCATTGCACTCCAGCCTGGGCAACAAGAGCGAAACTCTGTCTCAAAAAAAAAAAAAAAAAAAAAAATTGGCTGGGCATGGTGGTTCATGCCTATAACCCCAGCACTTTGGGAGGCCAAGGCGGACATATCATTTGCAGTCAGGAGTTCAAAACCAGCCTGGCCAACATGGTGAAACCCCGTCTCTACTAAAAACGCAGAAAAATTAGCTTGGCATGGTGGCGCATGCCTCTAATCCCAGCTACTCGGGAGGCTGAGGCAGGAGAATTGCTTGAACCTGGTAGGCGGAGGTTGCAGTCAGCCGAGACTGCACCCCTGCACTCCAGCCGGGGCAACAGAATGAGACTCCGTCTCAAAAAAAAAATAAAATAAAAATTAAAAAATTAAAAATAATAAGAATAAAACATTAAGGTAGAAAAGATAAATGAAGTTAAGAATTTGGTTGGCATGCAGAATGCATAATCATCATTTGCTTGAGGCAGGCCATGGAGCAAGGCTCTGAACTCTCTCATGGCTAATGTAGAGGTACACACAATGATCCATATAACATGATTCACGCTGTCCTTAAGAAGCAACTAGCCACGCAGAGGAAGCACAGCTTTTCCTAGGGTTGAGACGGAAAGAAATTTCTTCTGTGGCTCTACAGAAATAAGACACAGAAATGTTGTGAATAGCCTTTACAACCTATTTACAGTAAACACAGCAACACACAAAGCTGTATAACATCTTTAATACACTGATAAAACCGTCATTCATTCAATCAACCAATAAATACAGTGTCAGTTATGTGCCAGGAACTATGACTGGCACTGGGGATGTAAGCAGTGAACAAAAGAGAATATCCCTGCTTGTGGAGGTGATGATCTAGTTGGGGAAACAAAGTAAACAAAATAAATATGTAAAATGTATTATGTATCAAATGATGATAAATGTCATGATTAACAAAAATTCAGGGGAAAGGGATAAGAATTGTTATTTTAGGATGGTCAGGGAAGGCCTCACTAATGTTGAAATGAGAGATTGATACCTGGGAGAAGAGTATTCTGGGCAGAGAGTATGGCAAGTGCCAAGGACTGAGATGGGAGTGTTTGGTGTTTCTGATGAACTATAACTAGGTTAGGTTGGCTGGAGCAATGTTAACGAGAGGGAAAGAAATAGGAAGTAGATGAAGAATGGGCCAGAAGGCGTCGCAACCTGTAGAACATTGTGAGGATTTTGGCCATCGGAGGGTCTTGAGCAGAGAAGGGACATGGGTTGACTTACATTTACTCAATCAATATTGAATTGAGCATCAACCACATGGCAGATTCTGTGCTAGGCAGGCACTGGGGCTACTGTGGTGAACAAGAGAAGTATAATTGCAAGGCACAGTGGCTCATGTCTGTAATCCCAGCATTTTGGGAGGCAGAGGTGGGAGGATTGTTTGAGCCCAAGAGTTTGGACCACCTTGGGCAATATAGTGAGACTTCCATCTGTATAAAAAATAAAAAAATTAACCAGGCATGGTGGCACATGCCTGTAGTCCCAGCTACTCAGGAGGCTAAGGCAGGAGCATTGCTTAAGGCCAGGAGGTTGAGGCTGCAGTGAGCTGTGATTGCGCTACTGTACTCCAATTTGGATGACAGAGCAAGACCCTGTCTCACATATATATAAAAAAAAAAAGACAAGCATAATCACTGGTAGAATTTACATTCTATTAGTGGGAAACAGATAACACAGGAGTAAAGAAAGAATCTAGACAGATAACCTCTGATTCTAGACAGTCCTAGGAAGGAGAGAGTGATCAGACAGAGGGCAAGCGTAGGTCTGTCTGTGGTGAGAAGAGGCCCTTTTGAGGTCGAGACATCTGAACACAGTGCTATAGAACCAGGAGGGGCTGGCTCTGTGCAGAGCTAGGGAAGGTCATTCCAAGCAGAGAAGGCAGCAAGTGCAAAGGCCATGAGGCAAGATGAGCCTTATGTGGGAAGAAGGAATGTAAAGGTGGCTGCCGTGTGGTAAGTCAGGGGACTTAGGTGTAGAGAGGCAGACAGACCTACATCAGACACGACCCCATATTCTAAGATAAGTTTGGAAATCACTGGATCAAACAAGTGACATGGGGCAAAAAAACGAAATGAAGAAAAATAAAGAAAACACAGGGGCGAAAAGAAAGAAACAAAACAAAAGCAAGAATGACATGGCTCTGAAGAGGATGACTCTGGCTATATGTAGAGAACAAATTGGAAGTGGAAGCCCCCACCCCAACACACTCATGCACAAAAAAGAACTTGGAAGGTGCCAGGCGCGGTGGCTCTGCCTGTAATCCCAGCACTTTGGGAGGCCGAGGCAGGCAGATCACTTGAGGCCAGGGATTCGAGATCAGCCTAGCCAACATGGAGAAACTTCGTCTCTACTAAAACTACAAAAATTAGCCAGGTGTGGTGGCCTGCACCTGTCACTGAATGACAAACAGTTAATAAGTTTTTGTTTTTGTTTTTGTTTTTTTTTGAGATGGAGTCTCGCTCTGTTGCCTAGGCTGGAGTGCAGTTGCGTGATCTCAGCTCACTGCAAGCTCTGCCTCCCGGGTTCACGCCATTCTCCTGCCTCAGCGTCCCGAGTAGCTGGGACTACAGGCGCCCATCACCACGCCCGGCTAATTTTTTGTATTTTTATTAGAGACGGGGTTTCACCGTGTTAGCCAGGATGGTCTCCATCTCCTGACCTTGTGATCCGCCCGCCTCGGCCTCCCAAAGTGCTGGGATTACAGGCGTGAGCCACCGCGCCCAGCCCTAAGTTTTATAATCATAATATTAAGAACCCCCAAACTTTATCAAGACAAAAAAGGCCACTGAAGAATTATGCTCCTAGTTTGATTACTAAATGCTTCTTTAACATTTCCTTTTTTATTCTGTATTCTTTAGATTTCTTTGAGAATATTAAAAAAGTTAGAGACCCAGATAATACATATCTGTCAAAACTCATTGAACTGTATACTTAAATTGGATAAATTCATTGTATACAAATTATACCTCAATAAAATTGATTTTAAAAAAAACTATGGACCTTCCTCAGAAAAATCCAGAAGAGGACGGGCGTGGTGGCTCACGTCTGTAATCCCAGCACTTTGGAAAGCCAAGGAAGGAGGACCACTTGAGCCCGGGAATTTGAGACCAGCCAGGGCAACATGGTGAAACCCCATCTCTATCAAAAATAAATAAATAAATAAAAATTAGCCAGGCGTGGTGGTGTGTGCCTGCAGTCCCAGCTACTAGGGAGGCTGAGGCAAGAGGATTGCTTGGGCCTGGGAGGTTAAGGCTACAGTGAGCCATGATCATGCCACTGCACTCCAGCCTGGGTGACAGAATGAGATCCTGGCTCAAAAAAAAAAAAAAAGGAAAATCCAGAAGACTGCACCACACCACATACTGCACATTCTGCATACAGCTTGTGGACATTCAGAGATCCCAGTGGCACCCAGGTTAACCACTCTCATATTTTGCAACTCTCTCTCTCTCTCTTTTTTTTTTTGAGATGGAGTCTTGCTCTGTAGCCCAGGCTGGAGTGCAGTGGTGTGATCTCGGCTCCCTGCAGCCTCTGCCTCCCAGCTTCAAGCGATTCTCCTGCCTCAGCCTCCTGGATAGCTGGGATTACAGGTGCCCGCCACCACGCCTGGCTAATTTTTGTATTTTTAATAGAGATGGGGTTTCACCATGTTGACCAGGCTGGTCTCGAACTCCTGAGCTCAAGTGATCCACCCGCCTCGGCCTCCTAAAGTGCTGGGATTACAGGCGTGAGCCACCCTTCCCGGGCCCATATTTGCAACTCTCTTTAGGAAAAAAATACGCTAAGGAAGATCTCCAGGACCTGGAGAGAGATTAATGTATAGGAGGGAATCATCTGAAACTCTCTTCTTTAATCTGTTGCCAAAATTAGAGGTCAAGGGTTGTGGAAGGAACAACAATGCATTGCTGGTATAGAATAATAGGGTAGTCAGTGATGGCCAGAAGTTACTTGCTTTTATTCACTAAAGAGAAAAAAGGAAGTAGCATAGTTGGAGGGGCTGCACCTAACTTTTAATAAGTTTGGATATCGTTTCAATGTGAGAAATAAAGGACTGCCTGGAATGCAGTCCTTTTAAACATGACTGTTAGAACATCTGTATCAGGAACAAAAAAAATATTTTCCCTCTTGTGCTTTGGGCAGGAAAAGAAAAGTAAAAAAGAAAGAAAAGAAAAGAAAAGAAAAACAAATTATCTGAGGAAAATTTTGGTATAAGGACCTAGCATTCCCACCCTACCAATCTCTCTTCCAATTCCCAGGCCTTATTATGCAGGTTGGAGAAATGATGGATGGGGACAGGAGATGCTCCAATGGCTAGAAAACCTGCTCAGGGAAGGGCAAAGAGATTATCAGGTGGAAAAAGGAGTAGACCCAGGAAGGAGGAACTAAGTTTTGAGGAATTCTTGTTAGGAGTTATGGAGAGGATTCTCAACCAAGAAGTGAGTGAGTGAGTGAAAAATAAAGGAGATTTTTTTTTTTTTTTAGATGGAGTTTCGCTCTTTGTTGCCCAGGCTGGAGTGCCGTGGCATGATCTTGGCTCACTGCAACCTCTGCCTCCTGGGTTCAAGCAATTCAAGGAGAAGATTTTTTTAAAAGAGATAACGCTGGGTGCAGTGGCTCATGCCTGTAATCCCAGTGCTTTGGGAGGCTGAAGCAGGAGGATTACTTGAAGCCAGGAGTTCATTCCCCAGCCTGGGCAACAAAGTGAGACCCGTCTCTACAAAAAAATTTTTTTTTTTTGAGATGGAGTCTTATTTTTTTGAGACGGAGGCTGGAATGCAGTGGCGTGATCTCGGCTCACTGCAAGTTCCACCTCCCACGTTCACACCATTCTCCTGCCTCAGCCTCCCGAGTAGCTGGGACTATAGGCACCCGCCACCATGCCTGGCAAATTGTTTTTGTATTTTTAGTAGAGATGGGGTTTCACCATGTTAGCCAGGATGATCTCGATCTCCTGAACTCGTGATCCGCCTGCCTTGGCCTCCCAAAGTGCTGGGATTACAGGTATGAGCCACTGTGCCAGGCCTACAAAAAATTTAAAAAATTAGCCAGGCGTGGTGGCGTGTGACTGTAGTCCCAGCTACTTGGAAGGCTGAGGCAGGAAGATTGCTTGAGGCCAGGAGTTCAAGGCTGCAGTGAGCTATGATGGCCCCACTGCACTCCAGCCTGAGTGACGGATCAAGACCCTGCCTTGAATAATGCTCATAAGAATAATGAGATGTCATAGGGGAGATGATTCAGAACTGAGAAGTGAGAGAGAGAAAGAAAAATGTGAGGATCTGAAGAGATGCCATAGTACTATTCTCTTTGAGTTGCTGGGAGATATTGAAGTTGATTTATTTAAATTTGCCTGCCATACTCAAATATAATACTATACAGAGACTAGGCCACCATGGGCCTCAGGTATTTTCAGGTTCTAGTTACCATATCATTATGTTCCAGCTGTTGTGTTAAGCAATGGAGATGCAAAGATTAATCAACACAGCAACTGGCCCCAAGCTGCTCAGGAGAAGAGCAGATATGAAGACAATGCTAAGTGCTATGATAGTACATGAGCACGAAGGGGACACAGAACCAGTCTGGGGAGTTATAAAGAGGAGGGGAAATAGGCAGTGAGGGAATGGCTTTGGATCTTTCCTCCTCTGCAACTGAAGGGCTGCTCACCTTCAAGTCGAGATGTTTGGATAGGCACTTCAGAACTTGAGCCATGCCGGCCATGGCCCATTCCCGCTCATGGTCTTTGACTGACTGTAACCAGGGGTCCAAGTGCTGTGAGAAATAAAGGGAGGCTAAATGGCTTATCAGGAAGATTTGGGATACCATCCTTATTGTGTTTAGAAAGAAATGTGGAGTGACAAGTTCCATGTTGCTACCAGATCTCAAAATACTTTGCTAAATGCTATTATAGCTCGGGTTGGAAATAAAAGTGGTGGAATGACAAGCAAGGCACAAAGACATGGGTGGTGGGTGGTTTGGTTGTTATATAGGAGATTAGGAGCTTCTTTTCTTTCTTTTTTTGAGATGGAGTCTCGCTCTGTTGCCCAGGCTGGAGTGCAATGGTGTGATCCCGGCTCACTGCAACCTCCACCTCCCGAATTCAAGTGATTCTCTTGCCTCAGCCTCTCGAGTAGCTGAGAATACAGGCACTCGCCACCACGCCCGGCTAATTTCTATATTTTTGTAGAGATGGGGTTTCACCATGTTGGCCAGGCTGATCTCGAACTCCTGATCTCAGGTGATCTGCCTGCCTTGGCCTCCCAAAGTGCTGGGATTACAAGCGTGAGCCACTGTGCCTGGCCAGAGCTTATTTTCTAGACTTATTTTCTCTTCAGCCCAATTCTTCAATTAATTATTCTGTACTTCTGAATGTTTTTAGCCCTTTCAAATCTGCTTTGGAAAGAAATAAAGTTAACAACATCCTACTAATATTAAAGTTTAACTCCGAGGACAGCCAGGTGTGGTTGCTCATGCCTGTAATCCCAGCACTGCAGGAGGGATTATACAGACTGCTTGAGCCCAGGAGTTGGAGACCAGCCTGGGCAACATGGTGAAACCCCATCTTTACAAAAAATTACAAAAATTAGCTGGGCATGGTGGCATGCGCCTGTAGTCCCAGCCGCTCGGGAGGCTGAGGTGGGACGACTGCTTGAGCCCGGGAGGCAGAGACTGCAGTGAGCTGAAATCGTGCCACTATACTCCAGCCTAAGTGACAGAGCGAGATCCTGTCTCAAAAAAAAGAAAAAAAGAAAGGCCTGAATTAAGCTGCCAAGGCAGGAAAGTACAAAGTACAACTGGATAAAGAGGAGAAACCCAATCTGGCTGGTATGCTAATGTACAAATAGAAGAGGAATGAGAAATAGTATTAAGGTCAGTTAGGCCAAGAATAAATGCCCATCAGAGCATTTAAGAAAATAAGCTAGAAAATAAGCCCCTGTAGCAGCGAAACCACTTGACTGCCTAGGTTTTTGTGCCTTGCTTGTCAGTTAGGACAACAATAAATGCATCATTTGGGTGCAAACGATTAATAATAGCTTAAAGCGTTATCCCTTTCTGGGATATTTGCATCTTAAAAAAAGGGTAAGAAAAATAAAAATAAAATAACAACAATAAAAAAGGGTAGGAGAGCAAGATACCTGAATGCAGTGAACGAATTCCAATGAATCAATCTCTAGTAATGGAACAGCATATACAGGAACAGGTGCAGGTCATTACAACCTTTGAGTACCATCCAGTAGGAAGCTGCTTATTTACTCTTTTTTTGTTGTTTTGTTTTTCAGAAGAAGTCTCACTCTATCGCCTAGGCTGGAGTACAGTGGCGCAATCTTGGCTCACTGCAACCTCCGCCCCCTGGGTTCAAGCAATTCTCCTGCCTTAGCCTCCCGAGTAGCTGGGATTACAGGCATGCGCCACCACGCCTGGCTAATTTTGCATTTTTAGTAGGGACAGGTTTTCACCGTGTTATCTAGGCTGGTCTCGAACTCCTGACCTCAAATGATTGATTTGCTCGCCTTGGCCTCCCAAAGTGCTGGGATTACACGCATGAGCCACTGTGCCTGGCCTTATTAACTCTTGAGGCTGACCCTTCCCTCATCACTGAATAAAATCCTTCTATACTAGTAAGGAATAATATATATATATGTATATATATATATATTTTTTGAAACAGTCTCTCTCTGTCACACAGGCTGGAGTGCAGTGGTGCGATCTCTGCTCACTGCAACCTCCTCCTCCTGGGTTCAAGTGATTCTCATGCCTCAGCTTCCTGAGTAGCTGGGATTACAGGTGTGTACCACCATGCCTGGCTAATTTTTGTATTTATTTATTTATTTTTTAGAAGAGTCAGGGTTTCGCCATGTTGGTGAGGCTGGTCTCGAACTCCTGGCCTCAAATGATCCACCTGCCTTGGCCTCTGAAAGTGCTGGGATTACAGGCGTGAAACACTGTGCCCTGCCCCCAGGGATAATAATTTAAGGAATAATTATAGCAATCATTTAAACAATTTATTGTGACTGGGTGCAGTAGCTCATGCCTATGATCCCAGCACTTTGGGAGGCTGAGATGGGAGGATAACTTGAGGCCAAGAATTCGAGGCTGCAGGGAGCTATAATGGTGCCACTTCACTCCAGCCTGGGCAACACAGCAAGACCCTGTCTCTGAAAATAAATAAACAAACAATTTATTGAAGGCCATTTATTCAATATTCACAGTAATTATTATCTCCATGTAAACGTGAAGAAATGCAACACTGAGAGAGCAAATTCCTTGCAGAATTTCTAGTGGAAGAACGTGTAACCAATGAATGGCAGAGTCAGCATTTGACCCCAAGTCTCTGACTCAAAGTTGATAGCTGATACTCTTTACTATGTTGCCTCTTACCACTGAATCCTTCCACATTTTCATCTCCCACTTTCACCAGTTAATAGGAATCATTTCCCACTTTCCCTTGGTATCTTGTTTACCTTAATAATGGTGTCAAGATTTTCCAAATGTGGGTCTTTTACCACCAAACTTTGGAGCATCTCAGAGAACGCCTGAAACGTCTGCCTGTAAAGACACTGAAAAGGCGCAGGATCAGCGACGCTCCCCAGCCTCACGTGAAGTTCCCCTAGCATGGGACACTTTGGAGGCTCTTCATGTGACCCTGAGACTTTACTCAAAGTTGCAGAACCAGTGTAAAGGTACTAGTAGATCGTTTGTGGCATGAGGTAAAAAGGAATACATCTTCATTTCAAACAGATGCCTCGGCATTTGAGGGATCACAGCTGACTGAGTCTCACTACATCTGGGGAACTGCTTAAGGGTCATCAAGATTCTTCAAAGTTGGCTTGTGACTCTTTCTGATATCTTCAAACAGAGGGGAATAAAGTCCTCTTGGGTAACTGCTTTACCAACAAGCTTATTCCCCACTGAAGAAGAGATCAAGGCCTGCACGTACCCTTCCCTCTGCTTGAAAGCTTTATCTCCAGACATACCCACACTTCTTTTCTTTCTTTTTCTTTCTTTTTTTTTTTTTTTTTTTTGAGACAGAGTCTCGCTCTGTCGCCCAGGCTGGAGTGCAGTGGCGCGATCTCGGCTCACTGCAAGCTCCGCCTCCCAGGTTCACGCCATTCTCCTGCCTCAGCCTCCTGAGTAGCTGGGACTACAGGCGCCCGCCACTGCGCCCGGCTAATTTTTTGTATTTTTAGTAGAGACGGGGTTTCACCGTGGTCTCGATCTCCTGACCTCGTGATCCGCCCGCCTCGGCCTCCCAAAGTGCTGGGATTACAGGCTTGAGCCACCGCGCCCGGCCACTTCTTTTCTTTCAATTATCACCCCATCATGAAGGCTTTGCCTGACCACCCATGTGCCTCCCAACCACAGGGCTCTTTATCCTGCTCTTTCCCTGCTTTACATTTTCATAACACTTATTATCAGCTGACATATTACATTTATGTATCAACAATTTTGTCTCTCTGCACTAGAATGTAAGCTCTGTGAGTGGGACTGGACTGCTGTATTCCTACTATCATCATTTTTGGCATATGATGACATATGGCATATTGTGTGCTTAAATAAACGTTAAGCATACAAGCAAGTGCACCCACCTTATTTTAAAGCCAAAAGGAAGGAAAGAATAAAGGGAAAAGGAAAGAAGACAAAATGAAGGGTTGAAAGAAGCTATCTTCTAATTTAACCACCTATTTTATTTACCAGACTTGGCTTATGGTTTTTGGCTACTTTCAAAAAATCAAATGCACTCTCTGAAGGCCAAGATCAGCTGACCCTGTGGATGGAAAGTTACTAAAGCAAAGCATGAGTTACCTCTGTGTTGCAGGTCCCATTGGGCATGATTTCCTGTATCTGGGTAAGGGTCCTTACAGACGGCAGAGTGATTATACTCTTGATGATAAGACTGAACAACTCAGCTCGATCTTCAGAGCCAAACAGCAAATGGACATCTTGGTAACTAAGAAAAGACAGTTTTGGAAGAGCAAGCTGGGAAGATGGTTTGATTTGATATTGATAAGCAGAGATCAACTAAAAAGGAAAGGGTAGACAGGCTAGTGTACTGTTCTGATGTGAGAGGGAAATGGCATAGCTTGTCAGTCTGTTCAGATAAATCACACAAAAGGTTAGAGGAAGAGTTTTCCCCCAAGAAGTTACTGGAGTAATATCCTTCCAGGCTTCCCTTCAGTTCAGCCACAGAGGGAAGCTTGCTACAGTCTAACGTGGTAAGCCACAATTTTCCAAAGCATATTCTGCTGAATGTTCATTTGGGGAATCATGGGTTGAATCTAGTTAAAAAACTTTTTAACCACAAGACTTCTCAGGGCCTTTGATCAGCTTAATCACTACAATATAAATCTCTGAGAGGTAAACAACAGGCAGCCCTTCCAAATTTCTTAGAAGTCGGAACTCTAATGTCATGAGACATATATGGGAGTAACTTCCTGCCAAATATACTTTGGACAAAAGTGAACTCCAAAGAGATTCCAATAAAGTCTTTCAGATATGGATAGTAGCATATATGAAATCAAAGTGCTCACTCAAAAACACGGATTTGGCTTCCTCTTCCTCTTTTCTATATAAACAGTTTTCAAAAGTTAAAAATATGGATCATGGCACAGTGGCTAACGCCTGTAATCCCAGCACTTTTGGAGGCCAAGGCGGGTGGATCACTTGAGGTCAGGAATTTGAGACGAGCCTGGCCAACATGGCGAAACCCCGTCTCTACTAAAGATACAAAAATTAGCCAGGCATGGTAGTGCACGCCTGTAATCCCAGCTACTCAGGAAGCTGAGTGAGGCAGGAGAATTGCTTGAACCCAGGGGGCAGAGGTTGCAATGAGTCAAGATCGTGCCACTGTACTCCAGCCTGGGGGACACAGCAAGACTCCATTCCAAAAAAAAAAAAAAAAAAAAAAAAAGAGTCATGTCAGTTGGACCTGGCATTGGCCCTGAGAGGAACCAGGATGTCCATGTAAGGGGCATGTGGGCATCACCTGAGATCAGCGATGGTGACAAAGACCTCCTGGCGCACGGGACTGGACAGAGAATGCGGGTGCTCCTTTTGTACCAGTACCTGCAATGAGAGAGAAAGAACTTGAGAGTTGAGCAAGTACCCATTCATTAGGCCAGGGATGATCAGACACTGGGTGGCCAGCAAGAACCACAACAGGTCCTTCAGCCAGCCCTGCTCTTAGGCCCTAGACGCCTGGCAGCAGGACAGTGACAGGGATAGGGGTTTATTCTCTTGAGCCAGACCCCAGACCCTGGCTCTGCCTCTTAACAGCTGTTTGAGCTGACACAAATTATTTAACCTCCTTGTGCCTCAGTTCCTCATCTGTAAAACCAGAAAACAGTAATACTTACCTTCATGGTGTGGCTATGAGTACTCACTGAGCAAATTCATGACACCCAGCAGCCCTGTGTTAATTGTTGGTGTCTGTTATTCATTCTTTTTATCACCAGTGATTATTTCTACTTTAGGCATTCTAACTCCTCTCTCCACTAAACCAGCCATCTCTCTACAATCACGTCTAATATTATTCTGAGTTACTTGTCCTGGAAAAAGAATAACTTTCCAAATTACAAACTGGCAGAGGGAAAGCTGCCTTGCTGTGCTGGAAAAACCTGTGGAGTGATAAGCAGGGGCTTTGGAGTGGGACAGTCCCTGGGCTGCGCACTGGCTCTGCCACTCACTCATTGTGTGAGCCTGAATGTGTCATTTAACTCCCTGTGCCTGAGTTGCCTTATCTGTAGGAGAAAATGAGCTGATGTAAATGACTGTAGCTGGCCGGACTCAGTGGCTTATGCCTGTAATCCTAGCACTTTGGGAGGCTGAGGTGGGTGGATCACCTGAGGTCAGGAGTTCGAAAGCAGGCGCCTATAATCCCAGCTACTCGGGAGGCTGAGGTAGAAGAATCGCTGGAACCCGGGAGGTGGAGGTTCCCGTGAGCCAAGGTCGCACCATTGCACTCCGTGAGCCAAGGTCGCGCCATTTCACTGGGTGAAAGAGTGAAACTCTGTCTCAAAAAAAAAAAAAAAAAAAAAAGACCGTAGCAGAAGACTTGCTGGACTGTCCACCAGGCCCCTCTGGGAACTGTCCCCAACCCACAGAAATGGGTACCTCAAAGCTATGTGTCTGCTATGTCATTCTGTCCCACTGGCTACAGCTCATCTGTCCCAGAGTAGACCCCAAGGTCTATTAGATTCTCTCTGGAATCTGGAATTGGGACACAGAGCTTCCATCTCAGTCTGGATGGTCTTCTAAAGGACAAAATGTAAAATTTGGAAGCACTGGTCCCTATGGATAAGGCAACTGAGAGGGCCAATTTTGGGGAGAGAAGATGGGGGAGAGGGAGACGGGGTGGGGGGAAAGAGAGAGAGAGGAGAAATGGAAATTCATACAAAGGAGCAAAAATAAGAGATGGAAAGTTCTCCTTGAGTATGTGGAAGGTTTTTATTTTCTAGATTCATTCCCTTCCTGGGTCAGGCTGCTCCTCCTGTCAAGGGATTCTGGGAAGCACTCAGTGATCCTTAGAACAAATCTCACCTTTTGTGTTTCAGCTGCTTCTACAGGATTTCTCTTACCTGCAACCAAAAAGATCTCACTACGAATTTAGGATGCAGGCTGGGCGCAGTGGCTCATGCCTGTAATCCCAGCACTTTGGGAGGCTGAGGCGGGCAGATCACCTGAGGTCAGGAGTTTGAGACCAGCCTGGCCAACATGGTGAAACCCCATCTCTACTAAAAATACACAAATTAGCCAGGCATGGTGGTGGGTGCCTGTAATCTCAGCTACTTGGGAGGGTGAGGCAGGAGAATCGCTTGAACTTGGGAGGCGGAGGTCGCAGTGAGCCGAGATGGTGCCATTGCACTCCAGTCTGGGCAATAAGAGCGAAACTCCGTCTCGAAAACAACAAAAAAACTTAGGATGCAGTAAGTACTCAATAAACACTACAAGGATCCCTTTCTTGCCCCTTTCTGAGTTTTTCTCCTCCTACTTTCCAGCTCTGGTCTGACTCCGATCTTGCTGGTGGGCTGCTGCTTTCTTCCTTATTTCCTCAAGGAGCGCATTTATTCTTGTGGCTTTATAGTCCCGAAGGGACAAAGCCTAAGACTCTATCTTCAGCCCTGACAGCTCTCCCAGGGCTCTACTCATCTGCATCCGGTTATCTCCAGGGCACAGCCACTAACATCACCAGAATTTTGGCATTAAAGTCAGTTCACTGTGGTCCCCGTGCGAAGAACACAGCTTCCTATCCTTTAATAGCTGTCAATTGTTCCCTTTCCCAGGGCTCACTAAAAAGGTGATTTATGATTTTTTTCTTTTGTTCAAGCCCTACCTCCCATCAGTTATAGCATCAGCCACCCCCTGCTCTGCACACTTTCTGTGACTCTCCATTCCTGGAGCCATACTCCTTCATATGGATGAAAGCAGCGTCTCTTAGCTGAAGCCCCAGGCTTGCAATCCCCTCTGACTTCAACTGACTTGACCCACTTCTGCCAGAATCATCTTTTCTTTTTTTAATCAGTCGGGTGTTGAAGGTTTATTATTTGCTCACAGTTATGCTGGCCTCTACAGGGAAGTCAGAAGTGAGAGGGTATTTTTTGTTAGTAGAGTATGTGTGTAGCAGGAACTTCCTGGGTGACTGCCCAGATCACAGCAATCACCCTTTCTCCCTGGGAACGCCTCCGAAACGCAGGGTGGGACACCCAGAACTCATATCATTACTATATGATCTTGCCCCCAGGCAAACCTGATTGATGCAGGGGCGGGGAACAGACCAGTTTGGGCCAATCAGATTTTCTCTTGCAGAATTTGGAATCTTACAGTGACAGGCACAAAGCGGGAGTTGCTAGAGGGTTGAGTCATGGTGATAGTACCGAAGCCCCTGCCTCTGAGACCTCTGGAGCTGTCCTGAAACTTACTTTTCTGGAGGCTTGTTTAAACCTCATCCTTAGAGTCTAAAAGAGATATCCCAGCATCCTTTCTTTTTTTGGTAACTTACGTGAGCCAGAGGTGATTTTTGTTTCTTGCCCGAAGAATCCTAACTCATCCAAACAAAACTAGACGTTTTGTCTCAAAGGTCTTTTTTTTTTTTTTTTTTTTTTTTTGTGAGACAGAGTCTGGCTCTGTCGCCCAGGCTGGAGTGCAGTGGTGTGATCTCGGCTCACTGCAACCTCTGCCTCCCAAGTTCAAGCAATTCTCCTGCCTCAGCCTCCGGAGTAGCTGGGACTACAGGCACCTACCACCATGCCTGGCTAATTTTTGTATTTTTAGTAGAGACAGGGTTTCACCATGTTGGCAAGGCTAGTCTCAAACTCCTGACATCAGGTGATCCGCCCACCTCAGCCTCCCAAAATGCGGGGATTACAGGCATGAGCCACTGTGCCCAGCCTGTCTCAAAGGTCTTCACAAAAGCCGAGCAGATGTGAATATCTTTATTTTACTGGTAGAGCTACTGATGTTCAGATAAGCTAAGTGATTTGTCCAAGGTAGGGAGGGTTTTGTGGAGGACCTCAGATATAGAATTCCGATGCAGTCCCATGGTGGCAGAGGAGAATTAAGAGGCAAATCCGGTTACATTAAAATTTTATTACAGTAGGTCTTGGTGCTCATGTCTGTTGTTGAGTCACTAAAAACCATCTCCTGGCCACTCTGCCATATTGCAGGATGCAGAACCCTAGCCTTGGCATAGCCAGGTAACATTCTTCAGCTTACCATCTGAAGTCCCTACCCAGTGGTCCCTTCTCTCTTCTCTCAACCCTTCCATCATATCTTTCAAAGATTAGGTCAGATCCACCTGGATTAATTTCACTCTAATCCTGCTGTCACTTTATTCTATCTCCCAGTTGCCACAGCCTGCCTCCCTTCCCTTTCCTTCCTTCCCTCTTTCCTTCCTTCCCTCCTCTTTCTTTTTCTTTCTTTTCTCTTCTCTTTTCTTTCACTCTTCTTTCCTTTGTCTTTCCTTTCTTTTTCTTTCTCTCCTTCCTTTCTTTTTTCTTTTTCTTTCCTTTCTTTTTTCTTTCTCTCCTTCCTTCCTTCATCTTTTTCTCTTTTTTCTTTCCTTTCTTTTTCTTTTTCTCATTCCTTCCTTTCTCCTTCCTTCCTTCTCTCCTTCCTTCCTTTCTCATTCCTTCCTTCCCTGCCTCCCTCCCTCCTTCCCTTCTCTTCCCTTCCCCTTCCTTCCTTCCTTCCTTCCTTCCTTCCTTCCTTCCTTCCTTCCTTCCTTCCTTCCTTCCCTCCTCTTTCTCCCTTTCCCTTCCCTCCCCTCCCTCCCTCCTCCTTCTCTCCCTCTCTCTGTCTCCCACTCCCTCTCCCTCTCTCTCTCTTTCTTTAAAGATGGGGGTCTCACTATGTTCCTGAGGCTGGAGTGCAGTAGCTATTCATAAGCACAATCATAGCTCACTACAGTCTCCAACTTCTGGGCTCAAGTGTTCCTCCTGCCTCAGCCTCCAGAGTGGCTGGGACTACAGGCAGGTGCTACCACACCCAGCCTCTTTTCTTTTTCATTAAAGTTCTCAACATTATATATTGTATATTTTTTATTATATATTGTATATATTGTATTTTTTTACAATATACAATAAACTGTACATATTTAAAGCATACAGTTTGATGATTTTTGATACATGTATATATCCATGAAACCATCACCATCCTCAAGAGAATGAACATTTCTATCACTCCCAAAAGTTTATTTGTGCTACTTTGTAATTCCTCACTTCTTCTCCTCCTCACTCAACCTCTACCTCTAGGTTACCATTGCTCTGCTGTCACTATAGATTCGTTGGCATTTTCTCGAATTTCACATAAAGAGGATCACACAGGATATCCTCTTTTTTGTCTGGTTTCTTTCACTCAGCATAACTATTTTGAGATTGTTCCAAGTTGTAGCATATTTCAATAGTTCCTTTTCATTCTCAAGTAGTATTCCATCATATGGATATACGATACCACAATTTGTTTATCCATTCACCTGCTAATGAACACTTGGGCTTCTTCTAGGGTTTGGCTTTTACATACGGAGCTGCTGTGAACATTTGTGCATGCATCTTTGTGTGGACATATGCTTCGTTTTACCTAGGAGCGAAACTGCTGGGTCATATGGTAAGTGTATGTTTCACTTTTTAAGAAACTGCCAAATTGTTTTCCAAAGTGGTTGTGCCATGTCACATTCCTGGCAGCACTGTATGAGTGTTTTAGTTGCTCCATATCCTTGCTAATATTTGGTATTGCCTTTCCTTTCTATTTTAGCCATTTTAGTAGGTGTATAGTTGAAGCTTACTGTTGTTTTAGTTTGCTTTTCCCTAATCACAATGATCAGCATCTTTTCATGTGCTTATTGAGAAATTTTTGGTGAACTCATGCCTGTCATTCTAGCACTTTGATAGGCTGAGGCAGGCAGATCACTTGAGGTCAGGAGTTCAAGACCAGCCTGGGCTGGTCTCTACTGTGAAACACTGTCTCTAATAAAACCGCACAAAATTAGCTGGGTACAATGGCAGGTGCCTGTAATCCCAGCTACTTGGGAGGCTGAGGCAGGAGAATCGCTTGAACCCGGGAGGTAGAGGTTGCAGTAACCTGAGATTGTGCCACTGCACTCCAGCCTGCGACACAATGAGACACGGTCTCAGAAAAAAAAAAAAAAGAAAGAAATATTTGGTGAAGTGCCATAACAATTTTTTTTCCCCTTCTTTCCACTTTCTGTTGTTGGCTTCCTTGGCTTTTTTAATTTGGATACTTGGAGCCATGCATTGGTTTGGGTCACAAGCACTGGTAAATGCCTTAAAGTTTTCTTTCTCTATAATGACCCTGGCTTCTTCCTCCTTGTCAGTTCCTCAGCAGAACTGCTTCTCCTCTTGGGCACCTCTCCCTTTGGTTGCTGGGAGCTGTGCTTTTTCAGCCCCCCTGTGTGGGCCTGCGGGGACTTTGTAGACTTATACAATGCTGCAGTGATCCATGCAATTTTCTCATGGATACTAGCTACCTTTAACTCTTCTAGGCTGAATCCCTTGCCAGCCTATACTTTGGTTGACATCTGATGTGGGCATTTTATTACTGGGTGGACAGATTCAAATGCAGATTCAGTGTGCAATTCAGTACATTTTTGCTGTTGAGACTTGCATTTGCGGATTTTATGGACTGGCTGGTTGATCCATGTGGCAACCCATTGTTGCCAAGTTTGGTGAAACTAGAACTCTAGAAATATGCCACTCTGGCTAGGTCCTATGATCCTGCGGTTACCTACATCCCCTTTCCCAAGGAATACAGCCAAGTAGAAAGCTGCATTTTTTTTTGTTGTTGTTGTTTTTGTTGTTTTTGAGATGGGGTGTCACTCTGTCACCCAGGCTGGAGGAGAGTGGCATGATCTCGGCTCACTGCAATCTCTGTCTCCTGGACTCAGCTGATCCTCCTACCTTAGCCTCCAGAGTAGCTAGGACTACAGGCGTGCACCACCACATCCGGCTAATTTTTTTTTTTTTTAAGAGATTGAGTTTCATCACATTGCCCAAACTGGTCTCAAACTGTTTTTTTATTTGCTTGTTTGTTTGTTTGTTTCTTTCTTTTTTGAGACAGAGTCTCACTCTGTTGCCCAGGCTGGAGTGCAGTTGTGTCATCTCAGCTCACTGCAACCTCCACCTCCCGGGTTCAGGCGATTCTCCTGCCTCAGGAGAAGCTGAGATTACAGGCGCCTGCCACCATGCCCGGCTATTTTTTGTATTTTTAGTAGAGACGGGGTTTCACCATGTTGGCCAGGCTGGTCTCAGTCTCCTGACCGCAAGTGATTCGCCCACCTTGGCCTCCTAGAGTGCTGGAATTACACACGTGAGCCGCTGCATTTTGTTGTTAAACCTGTATTATATCATCCTGTTCTTCTTAATGTATTATTTGGAATAGTTCTCAACCTATTTACTTTTTGAAGTATGGCTACTTACAGATGGATCCTAAACCCTTCAAGGGCAAGGATTAAGGTTTCTGGGAAATGTGTAACCTTTATCAAAGCACCACAGTGTGTTTAGATATAGAAGATCCTTGGTAACTATCCATTACTTAAAACTGTTAGCTGGTTAGCCTTGAATTATAAAAGCTATCAGTCTAAACAGCCTTATAGATCTGTGATATGAGAAAGAACTATTCATATTCCTGGAGTATGTAAGAAATTTCAACATCAGAATTTTAAAGCTTTAGAGAAACTGAAGGAGACATTTCACAGATGAGGAAACTAAAGCACCAAGAAGTACTTGCTTGAGTGCATCAGCTCCTTTGCAAAGCTCTTCCGGATCCTTTGACATGGAACTGACAACTCACTCTCTCCTCTCTGCCCCCCATATGCCTATTTAAACTTGTTACGGTTCCTGTGACATTTTATTATACCTTGCTTGGCTGCATAAATAGGGATTTTGTCTTCTTTGTCTTTGTAGCCCAAATTCCCAAGACAGTTCCTGGAACTGTCAGGCACTTAATGAGGGAATGAATGGATGAGTTGGTGGCAGAGTGTGGCTGGAGTAAGTATAAATAGAACAAAATACGATAACAATAATACAGTCATGTTTCTCAAATGGATCGTGTGTGTTAGGTACCATGGTACGTGGCTTATATTTATTTTGAATTTAATGGTCACAATAGCTCTGTGAAGTAGATATAGCCATTCTTGTTTTATAGGGGAGGAAACTGAGGCATTGAGAAGTGAAGTAATTTCCTACAGTTTCACAGCTATAAAAAGGCAGGGCTGTCACCTGAACCTAGGCATTCAATTATCGGGACTGTCTGGGAACTACTGCTTGATTCATGAGAATGTAGCGTTGGCCTTGCTGAGAAATTCAAATGCTGTTCCTGTGCTTTCTACTCTTCTTTTAATGGTTTTCAAGGGTGATTACACGTGTGGAGTGGCCCTGAGTATTTCTCCTCCATGTGGAGATACTGATACTAGAAGAGTGCAAGTGAATTGATAACACAGGTGAAGCCACTAAAAAATGCTTTGGCCAAGTCACTGAATTTGTGTGATCCCAATCATTTGTGATAAGGTCATAATACTTACATTTAAGGTATGCACAATGTCTGCTATGTGGCTGTGAATGAATGATTCTGCAGTTTCATCATAAGGTAAAGCTTGGCTGAGAGAAGACAGATTTCCTAGGAATTTCAGCTTTTCAAGTTCACCCTGAATTTGTGGGAAAATGATAAAAATACAATTATATGTCATAATCTTATTTGAATAACTGTGGAGAGTTTTTGAAAAGTTTCTTGGAATGCTTTAAATATCTGACATCTCTTTCAACCCAGTATCAGTCTTTTATTACAAGGATGAGTAAATTATGGAAGATTTCAGTGAAATTCCTTGTCCACTGGCCCTGCCTTGATTTGGGACCTTGGCTCTCCTCTCAGCTCCATGTTCCATCCTGGCTTTCCCCACTCTTAGTCTTTGCTTTTCTACCTGCCTGTCCTGTGTAGTGTTGCCTGATTAAGCTTCCTAGGCTGGGCGTGGTGGCTCATGCCTGGAATCCCAACACTTTGGGAGGCTGAGGTGGACAGATCAACTGAGGTCAGGAGTTCCAGACCAGCATGGTCAACATGGTGAAACCCTGTCTCTACTAAAAATACAAAAAAGTAGACAGGCGTGGTGGTGCGTGCCTGTGCCTGTAGTCCCAGCTACTTGGGAGGCTGAGGCATGAGAATCACTTGAACCCGGGAAGCGGAGGTTGCAGTGAGTGAGATGGCGCCACTGCACTCCAGCCTGGGTGACAGAGTGAGACTCCATCTCAAAAAAAAAAAAGCTCCCTAAAGGTGACCTCCCTGATTGTTACTTCTAGTTCTTTCAGTGTCATTAAAAATTCATTATTTTGCCTTTAAAATTTCCTATTAAAATCCAAGTTCTGATTGGAAGAATAAAATCTCTCAGTACTAACATTCTCTTTTTCTATTTTATTATTATTATTATTATTATTATTATTATATTTTTTGACATGGAGTCTTGCTCTGTCACCCAGGCTGGAGTGCAGTGGCGTGATCTCAGCTCACTGCAACCTCAACCTCCTGGGCTCAAGCAATCCTCCCTCCGCAGCCTCCCAACTAACTGGGACCACAGGCACGCACCACCACGTCCAGCTAATTATTTGTATTATATTGCCCAGGCTGGTCTCAAACTCCTGAGCTCAAGTGATCCGTCTGCCTTGGCCTCCCAAAGTGCTGGGATTACAGGCGTGAGCCACTGCACCCAGCCTCTTTTTCTAATTATATATGTATATATATACATACACATATATATATACACACATATGTGTGTATATATATGTGTGTGTATATATACACACACATATATATGTGTATATATGTATATAAAAAAATATAAAATACCTATTTATCATAGAACCTTTTTTTTTTTTTAAGACAGGGTCTCGCTCTGTCATCCAGGCTGGAGTGCAGTGGCATGATCACCGCCCACTGCAGTCTACATCTCCTGGGCTCACGGGATCCTTGTATTTCAGCCTCCTGAGTAGTTGGGACTATAGGTGCGCTTGAACCTGGGAGACGGAGGTTGCAATGAGCCAAAATCGCGCCACTGCACTATAGCTTGGGTGACAGAGCAAGACTCTGTCTCAAAAAAGAAAAAAAAAATCTCTGTATATCTTAAGACTTGGAGAATGCGTTTGCTCCTGAAGCAGGGTCTAGTGTCCTTTCTTTTTTTTCTTTTGAGACAGAGTCTCACCCTGTTGCCCAGGCTGGAGTGCAATGGCATGATCTTGGCTCACTGCAACCTCCGCCTCCCAGGTTCAAGCTATTCTCCTGTCCCAGCCTCCCAAGTAGCCGGGATTACAGGCACCTGCCACTATGCCCGGCTAATTTTTTGTATCTTTAGTAGAGACAGGGATTTCACCATGTTAGCCAGGCTGGTGTTGAACTCCTGACCTCGTGATCTGCTCACCTTGGCCTACCAAAGTGCTGGGATTACAGGTGTGAGCCACTGCGCCTGGCTGGTCCAGTGTCCTTTCTAAGTGTATCTACAAATCACATGAATAAATTGCTATCATGGCACTTGCGATACTCTGACATAATGACCTTCTTATTCTATTTCCCTGACTGACTGTGGAATCAGCTCAAGGCAGGGAATGGGCTTTTTTGTTTCAATTCACGGCAGCAATCCAAGCCCTTCATTAACTACAAAGAAATCGAAAGAAAACCATGCTGATATGAAGTATAAGGACTAGCTGAAGTCAAAAGTGAAGGCCAACATGCTGGCTTTAAATGTTTTATTTTTATTTTTCATTGGTATTCTACATAAAGAAAATGTACAGCTTGGTGGATTTTCACAAATCAAAAAACACCCTGTAGCCAGCAACAGATTATTACCAGCATTCCTGAAGTTTCTCTCATCCTCCTTCCAGTAGAGGCTCTGTGTGGTTTTGTGTGTATGTGTATGTGTGTGTGTGTTTTGGTAAACTGACAAATTATGGTTGTATATATTTATGTGGTACAAAGTGATAACATGATTTTTAAAAATGTGTCATACAGTAAAACTGATTTTGGCAGGAAGCATGTGGTTCCATGTGTTATAACACACACATACACATGTATAACCATCACCACAGTCAGGATACGAACAGTTCCACCATCCCCCAAATTTCCCTCCTGCTTTCCCTTTTTAGTCACACCCTCTCCCCAACCTAATTCCTAGGAATCACTAATCTGTTCTCCATCACCATGGTTTTGTCTTTTCAAAAATGTCACACAACTGGAATCATACAGTCTGTAACTTTTCTGATTGGTTTCTTTCACTCAACACAATGCCTCTGCGATTCATCTTTGCTGTTGTATCAATAGTTCCCTCCTTTAATTGCTGAAAAGTATTATATTTTTTGAGACAGGGTCTCGGTCTGTTTGTGGCCCAGTTTGTTTATCTGTGAATAGTCTTTAATCTTGCTACTCCAACTTCTTCCCTGCGTCTAGCATAGTGCGTTATAAATGGTAGCTGTTCATTCATTACTTGTTGATTGGGTGAATGGGATTTAAAAGCCATAGAGGACTGGGCACAGTGGCTCATGCCTGTAATCCCAGCACTTTGGGAGGCCAAGGCATGTGGATTGCTTGAGGTCAAGAGTTCAAGTCCTGCTTGGTCAGCATGGTGAAACCCATCTCTATTAAAAATACAAAAATTAGCTGGGCAATGGTGGCACGTGCCTGTAATCCCAGCTACTCAGGAGGCTGAGGCAGGAGAATCACTTGAACCCTGGAGGCAGAGGTTGCAGTGAGCTGAGATCGTGCCACTGCACTCCAGCCCGGGCGTCAGAGTGAGACACTGTCTCAGGAAAAAAAAAAAAAAAAAAAAAAGTCTAAAAAAAAAAACCAAAATGTCAGCAGTAGTTATTTGAGATTGTAATTACGGAAGATTAGCTTTTAATTTTTATTATGGTTTTCTTTGTTTTTACATTAATTTCATAATTATATATGTAGGTATAATTTATAAATATAGTAAATATATGTATTATACATATAAAACAAACATGTTTTATAACCTATAATATAAAATTATTTGCATAATCAAGAAATAATATGTTTAAAATATTTGTTAAAATGGAGGAATAAGTTGGATAACTCATAAAAATTGCTTGTGCATACCTTTAGCTCACCATTGAAAACCTTCTGGATGGACTGGATCAGTTTCTCAACAATGGCCTCACTGGGCGGGTCCTGTTGGGTCAGGTGTCTGGGGCTATGTGACAGGGGCTCACAATGGAGTCCAGGGATGTCACGGATGTCCAAGTCTAACATTGAAAGAAAGACACTGGATAATGCCTCTGTACTGTGTAAAGTGATAAGGTTTAGTGGGGAGTACCTCTGGCTCTCACCTTTACTACTTGCTCTATGACCTTAACCAAGTCCCATCCTGTCTCCTAGACTCAGTTTTCTCAATTAGAAATTCAATGTTCTCTAAGGGCCTCCTAAGCTACAGAAAACCTTTGGGACTGAGCTGTAGCAGAATGGTTAAGACTATGGACTTCAAATCTCAGTTTGAGACTAGTTTGAATCTTGGCTCTACCACTTACTACTTGTATGACCTTTATCGAGTTAGTTTGCCTCCTGAAACCTAAGTTTCCTTATCTGTAAAACAGGGTTATTGTAAGAATTAAATGAGGTAATACATGCAAAGAACTGATCCCAGAAGTATTTCCCCCTTAACACATCTTTCATCTGAAGATTTTTACCATTCTTTTTTTTTTTTTTTTTTTGAGACAGAGTCTCACTCTATCACTCAGACTGGAGTACAGTGCCGTGATCTTGGCTCACTGCAACCTCTGCCTCCTGGGTTCAAGCGATTCTTGTGCCTTAGATTCCCAAGTAGCTGGGATTACAGGCACACGCCACCACCCCTGGGTAATTTTCGTATTTTTAGTAGAGACGGGGTTTCGCTATGTTGGCCAGGCAAGGTCTCGAACTCCTGACCTCAGGTAATCCACCTGCCTCAGCCTCCCAAAGTGCTGGGATTACAGATGTGAGCCACCACGTCCGGCCACCACTCTACTTTTGTATTCTTTTTGATTTCTTGAATGCCTCTTCTGTAAACTACCCACTTCCTGCCATATTCCTATCATCCACTAACTGCAATAATTGAAGCCATATTCTCATTCTGATCTGTGCACAGGCTGTTCCTTCTGCCTGCATTTTTCTCCTTCTTCCCCCCCATCTTCCCTTACCTATCTTTGCCTTGCTGACTCCTACTCATCCTTCAAGTCTCATCTCCAGGATGCCTTTTGTGTATGCCCTTTTTGCCTATTTTGGCTAAGTATCCCCTAGTCACTAATAAACCACTCTGTATCTACTCTGCCTCTCCTACCTGCATCACACTGATTGCACTGAGTTCCATTTGCCTGTTCATCCGTAGGTATACTGTGTCTGTTCTGTTTGATGCTATATCTCCAGCTGCTAGATTAAGCTTAGAGCACAGGAGGGCTTCATTAAGTATTTGCTGAATGAATGTATGAATGAATGAAGGTAGTTTCAAACACACCAAGATCTTTCCTGTGTCATGCACATGCTGTCCCCATCTATCTGTAGCACTCTCTGTATTCACATGAGTTACTCTCATATCTTTCAAGCCTCCTTTAGGTTTAAATAGCACTCACGGTCTCATACAGGTGTTCTCTGACAACCAGAGTTTCAAGTAGGTTCCTATCGCCCTTATTTTTGGTCTCAGCCTGTTCTTCCATATTGCTTACTACAAGTTGTAGTTACTTCAGTGACTGTCTGTTTACTCTTTTTGGTCTCTTTTCTGCACGATAATGTAAGTTCTATGAGGGCAGTGACCATGTTGGTCATGTCTACTGTTGTATTCCCAGCTCCTGGTACTCAATAAATGTTTTGTAGAATGAAAGTTATTCTGAGGCCCAATCCAGATCCTACCTTCTGCATGAAGTCCTCCCACTCCAAGGCATCCCACACTGCCCTTTCCCTCCTCAGAATCCCTCAAGCACTCAGACTCTTCTGCAGAACTGTCTCAGGACCAACCTTAGTTTCCTGGACATCACGAACCATGTATCTCATCTTATTTTGCCAACTGTATTTCAAGGTCTCAAAGTCAGGGACCAAATTCATCATCAAAGTCTAGTCAAGGGCTGTTCACCCAGCAAGTACTCAATCAATACCTCTTGGCCTGAGTTGAAAATAGATTCTCTTTTCCCCTCCCCTCCCCTCCCCTTTCTGGTCCTTTCTCCTTTTTACCTGTCAGTTCAATGCTACTTGAGCCTTTTCTAATAGTCTCTAAGTTGCTCAGCTCCAAATCCACACTTTCTGAATCACTGTCATAGGCACAGAGGATCACTACTTTTTCCTGACTACAGATCCTAGGAATAAAGAAGAGATGTGAAAAATTAGTTTTCCAGGACTGCTTCTGTCTCGTCATTTATTTGAAAGCCTAAATGTCACTTTCTGAGAGAGGCATTTATTCATCACCAATCTAGATTAAGTAGCTCCCACCATCCTGGCCCCACAGTTACCTTCTTATTTTTTCATGGTATTTAACCACCACCTACAATTACCTTGCTCATTTGGGTTTGTTTGACTATCTCCTATCAGACTATCAACTCCATTAGAGAGAAACCTTGTCTACGTGGTCACAGTTGTATCCCCAGTACCTAGCATGTTGTCAGTCTCATTAGGAGTGAATGGATAGGTAAGAAATACTATGCTGCTGTTAAAAACAATGCTGGGTGCAGGTGGCTCACACCTGTAATCTCAGCACTTTGGGAGGCAGAGGCGGGCAGATCACCTGAGATCAGGAGTTCAAGATCAGCCTGGCCAACATGGCAAAACCCGGTCTCTTCTAAAAATACAAAAAATAGCCGGGCATGGTGGCACATGCCTGTAATCCCAGCTACTCAGAAGACTGAGGCAGGAGAATCACTTGAACTGGGAGGTGGAGGTTGTAGTGAGTCGAGATTGCGCCACTGCACTCGCAATCTCGAGCCTGGGTGACATAGCGAGACTCCATCTCAAAAAACAAACAAACACACCAAAAAAACCAGATTGAGGTAGAACACCTCACCAAACTCCCTCTATCCTCCTTACCCTTTCCTACTTTTTCTTTTTACCATAGCACGTAACACCTTCCAATATATCTTTTACTTATTTATCATGTTCATTGTTTGTCATTTATTTCCTCCTGCTAAAATGTAAGCTTCATGAGGGCAAGAATCTTTGGCTGCTTTGTTCATGAATGTATCCCAGGAGTCTAGAACAGTGACATACAGAAGTGCTCAACAATTATTAGTAGAATGAATGATTGAGCAGGTCTCTATTTACTGAATGTTTAGCATAGATTCATGAATGAAAAAGCAAGCTGTCAAACAATGGAGATGACATTTTTTATTAAAACAAAACAGTATTTTCACAAAAGTAATAAGTATGTGTGTATACACACAGAAACACACACACACAAATGTTGGCATACATGACAAAAAAACTTATGGAGGCTGGGCATGGTGGCTTACTGTGTAATCTCAGCATTTTGGGAGGCTGAAGTGGGAGGACTGCTTGAGCTCAGGACTTTGAGACTAGCCTGGGCAACACAGTGAGAACTCATTTCTACAAAAAAGTAAAAAATTGGCCAGGTGTGGTGGCTCATGCCTGTAATCCCAGCACTTTGGGAGGCTGAGGCGGGTGGATCATGAGTTCAGGAGATCGAGACCATCCTGGCTAACAGGGTGAAACCCCATCTCTACTAAAAAAAAAATACAAAAAAATTTGCTGGGCACGGTGGTGGGCGCCTGTAGTCCCAGCTACTCGGGAGGCTGAGGCAGGAGAACAGCGTGAACCCGGGAGGTGGAGCTTGCAGTGAGCCGAGGTTGCACCACTGTACTCCAGCCCAGGCGACAGAGCGAGACTCCGTCTCAAAAAAAAAAAAAAAAGTAAAAAATTAGCTAGGTGTGGTGGCATGTGCCTGTAGTCCTAGCTACTCAGGAGGCTGAGGCAAGAGGATCCCCTGAGCCCAAGAGTTTAAGACTGCAGTGAGCTATGATAGCACCACTGCACTCCAGCTTGACTGACAGAAAGAACCTGTCTCTAGAAGAAAAACAAAAAAACACAACTTACGGAATTCATTTTTAAAAGTTATTTATTTATTATTATTAATTTTTATTTTTTTGACACAGAGTCTCACTTTGTCGCCCAGGCTGGAGTGCAGTGGTGCAATCTCAGCTCACTGCAACCTCTCTGCCTCCTGGGTTCAAGTGATTCTCATGCCTCAGCCTTCTGAGTAGCTGGGATTACAGGGGCCTGACACCACGCCCGGCTAATTTTTATATTTTTAGTAGAGACGGGGTTTTGTCATGTTGGCCAGGCTGGTCTCAAACTCCTGACCTCAGGTGATCTGCCCACTTTGGCCTCCCAAAGTGTGGGGATTACAGGCATGAGCCACCGTGCCCAGCCAATAAAACAATTTTGGAAGGAAACCCCAAACGAATAAAGTTTGAACTTTGTCCTGTACGCATATATTTCTTTAATAAAAAATGAGTTCATTAAAAACAAAGAAACCCTCTAGGAGCAGAATGGTTAGGTTGTGTGGTAGATTGTATAACTGACTTAAGATGCTGCTTGGCCATGTGCTGTGTCTCATGCCTGTATTCCCAGTGCCTTTGGGAGGCTAAGGCGAAAGGATTGCCTGAGACCAAGAGTTTGAGACAAGCCTGGGTAACATAGCAAAATCCGATCTCTACAAAAACTTAGCTGGGGGTGGTGGCATGTGCCTGTAGTCCTGGTTACTCAGGAAGCCAAGGCAAGAGGGTCCTAGAGTCCAGGAGTTGAAGGCGGCAGTGAGCTATGATTCCATTACTGTATTCCAGCCTGAGCGACAGATAGAGACCTTGCCTCTTAAAAAACAACAAGAACCAGTGGCTCACACCTGTAATCCCAGCACTTTGGGAGGCTCAGTTGGGTGGATCACTTGAGGTCAGGAGTTTGAGACCAGCCTGGCCAACATGGTGAAACCCCGTCTCTGCTAAAAATATAAAAAATTCAGCCGGGCAGTGTGGCGCGCACCTGTAATCCCAGCTACTTGGGAGGCTGAGACATGAGAATCGCTTGAACCCAGGAGATGGAAGTTGCAGTGAACTGAGATTGTGCCATTGCACTCCAGCCTGGGTAACAGAGGGAGACTTTGTCTCAAAACAAACAAACAACAAAGAAGCTGTCAATCTGTTTCCAAAATGGTTGTACCACTTTACATTTCCAACAGCAGGATATGAGAGATCCTGTTGCTCCACATCCTTGCCAACATTTGCTATTGTTGGTCTTTTTCATTAGTCAGGTGTGGTGGCTCCCATCTGTGGCCCACAGCTAGTCACTAGGACCACAGATGCGAGCCACCAAACCTGGCTAATATAAATTTTTTTTTTGTAGAGGCAGGTCTTGCTGTGTTGCCCAGGTGGGTCTCGAACTCCTGGACTCAAGTGATCCTCCTACCTCAGCCTCCCAAAAGCCCTGGGATTACAGACTGAGCCACCATTCCTGGCTGCATATGCTGAGTCTGTGGTGTAAATACTCCCATCATGGCCAAAATCAAGCTACCAATATTACCTTGGGAAGAGATGTGCAATGGCATACCGTCATATATTTCCACCACACAGTTACAATAGATATATGCAACCACAAAAGCACACAAAACGTAAAATGTAGTGAAATAATTAGGAAATAATGAGTTTTGTTTTCAATATACTTTATTTCATCCTAAGTTGATGTAATTTTCTAAATGGCTGTATTTAACCAATTTGCAAAATTAATGAAAATTTAACAATGGACTCTCTCAAGACAGTATGAGACAGCTCCAGCACACCACTGGTTGGTTGTCTTATTCTTGAGTTGGGAGAATTCTTTATATATTCTACATCAGCACTGCCCAATGGAACTTTCTGTGATAATGAAGATGTCCTATAATTTTGAGTTGTCCAATCTGATATCCACTAGCTATCTGTGGCTACTGAGCACTTGAAATGTGGCTAGTACAAATGAGAGACTGAATTTTAAATTTTACTTAATTTTAATCCATTTAAATTCAAATTTAAATATCCACATATGGCTAGTGGCTATCATAATAGACACAGAAAGAACTGACTCTCTCCCATGCAGAGTAACATTTGGGACAATAATAACGTTAATAAGAGTTATATTGTGCATACTTTATAGGTTCATAAAACTGTAGTTAAAAGCACAGATTCTGGAGTCAGACTGCCTAGGTTCAAATCTGTTTCCTTCTCTTTAAAATGGGATTAGCCTGTAATCTCAGCACTTTGGGAGGCTAAGGCCGGAGGATCGTTTGAGCCCAGGAGTTCCAGACTAGCCTGGGCAACAAAGCGAGATGCAGTATCTACCAAAAATAATTTTAAAGATTAGCTGGGCGTGGTGGCGCGTGGCAGCGGTCCCAGCTACTCGGGAGGCTGAGGCGGGAGGACTGCTTGAGCCCAGGATGTCGAGGCTGCAGTAAACTGTGATCACACCACTGCACTCCAGCCCAGGCAACAGAGCAAGATCCCGTAACAATAAAAAAAGGAAAGAAAAGAAATAATGCTTGTACTGAGCGTTCAGCACAGTGTCGGATTATACTATAAACATTCAGTAATTGGCGCTAGTTACTAGAGCGGTGTTCCTGGATGAGCCACTTCCATGTTGAGCCTGTAAAACTGGCCTAATACGTTCTCTATGAGTCACTGCATTGCTCTGCAAATCAGATAAAACGTCACTCGTAGGTCAGTTATTAACAACCCCAGTGATAATCTTTGGAAAAAACTGACATAATTTTCTTTTTTTTTTTTGGCGAGACGGAGATTTACTCTTGTTGCCCAGGCTGGAGTGCAATGGCGCGATCTTGGCTCACCGCATCCTCTGCCTCCCAGGTTCAAGCGATTCTCCTGCCTCAGCCACCCCAGTAGCTGGGATTACAGGCATGTGTCACCACACCCAGCTAATTTTGTATTTTTAGTAGACACGGGGTTTCACCATGTTGGTCAGGCTGATCTCGAACTCCTGACCTCAGGTAATCCGCCCGCCTCGGCCTCCCAAAGTGCTGGGATTACAGGCGTGAGCCACTGCGCCCGGCCAGAAACTGCCACAATTTTCTAAAGAGGAAAAAAAAAAAAAAAAAAAAATCCCTTCTAAGCTATCCCCTCCCGACGAGACCCTTCCTGTTCCTTTAAAATGGGCCGGGCAGCAGAAAGACGAGTGAGTGACAGCAGATAAGCCAATCAGAAGCGGCCGCGTCTCGGGCCCACCCCGAGGCCTGGCCCAACCGCGTCCCGGTAGCTCCCGGAATAGGAGCGTTGCGAGCGGTCGGTTCCAAGTGGGCCTGGGCGTGGGGGGGAGACAGGTTTGTCCTCGGGAACTGCAAGGCCCTGTGCGAAGGACGACTGGGATCCCGGCCGCGGCTGCTTGAGGCGTCGAAGCTCAGCGGCGCTGCGGACACTGACCTGTGCTTAGAACTCATCCTGGCCCGCAGAGTCTGCCGCGAGTTCCTGGAGTCCCCTGTGGCAGGCTCTTGGAGCCACTTTCCCGAGCGGAAGTCAGCCTGCGGCTCGGACTCCGGCGGGACCTGCTCGGAGGAATGGCGCCGCCGGGTGAGGAGCTGCGCGTGACTTATCGACAGGGCCCCGCGGCCGGCACTCTTTGGGGAGAGGGCTGTAGCCCGCGGGAGGCTACTAGTCGCCGCTCGAGAGCCGGCCAGGCGGGATCCCCTTCCCCTGCGGGACAGGGGCATGGGCACAAACCAGCTCTGACTGGGGCGCTCTCGGGTCGAGGGTCCGAAGGAGGGCTGCGAACTGGTGGGAGTGCCCGCGACCTGGCGGGGTTGGTGCCTGGGGGAGGGGTGCAGCGTGGAGCTACGGGTCGCCCCGAGGCTCAGCCGTGGGGACCGCGGCCGCGCTTAGCCTAGGCCTGGCCTCACTCATTCATTTCACTCGCGCGGGCTCCTGGACCAGGCGGCCTAAGGTTCTGGTCCCGGCGCTGCCCCTTACTTCGTGTGAGGGTTTGGGCAGATTGTCCTTTGGGCTGTAGTTTCCCCTACAGTGAAAGGGGCAAAGAAAACCCCTCACTTTTCTCTGGGAGCCTGGAGCATAAGTTCTCAAGTGACACTCTGGGTGCAAACTTGCAGTCGGCCACTATTCATTGTGTAACCCAAAGCAGGTTACTTAACCCCTCTGCACCTCAGTTTCTCATCTGTAAAATAAGTTAGTCAAGTTAGTCACGTTATCTGCCTCGTTGAGTTGCTCTGTTAAGTGAAATCATTTTCGTGCTAAGTTTAGAACAATGCATGGCCCTAGGTAAGAACTCAATAAAGTTAAGTGCATTGGAAGTTACTGAGTAGACGCTGTGCAGGGTGGAATCTCATTAGCCTCATCGTAACTTTGGAAGCATGTACTCTTGTTATTACCAGTTGACAGATGAGAAGTTGGAATCCCACGGAAGGAAACTTACTTGCCCAGGGTGACACATGAATGAGTCAGTGGCTCACCGTTTCATTATTTGAGAAGTTCAGGATAGTAAAGTGGTTAAAAGCAGACTTTGGATTCAAATTGCCTGAAGTTTGATTCTCTGTGATGTGTCCTAGGGCAGGTAACTACTTCTGAGCCTTACTTTCCTGGTCTGTGAAATGCAGAAAATAGCCACCTTACTTAGACGTTGTGAGGATTTAATGATTTGGTGTGTGCAAAGCACAGCATAGTGTGGGCATCCCCAACATATTAAGTGCTCAACTTTTAGTCAGAAAAGTTACTGCTCTCGTTAACATGGAGTGAGAAGATTAGGATTCTGACACAGGTGCTGTTTTAGGGGAATTTACGGTCTGGGTGGGAAAATGCTAGTCACAACCATTCACTAGATCTTCATATATTGGGTACCTGCCTGTGCACAAGGCATTGGGGGATTCAGCATTAGTATCTTGACTCCTCTTTCTCTTAGGTCTTTCTGTCCATTAGCAGTTTCTGATAGGCTTTAATTTTGAATTCTAGCCAGACTAACTCTCATCACTTCTCACCATGTTCACTGCTGTTGCCCTGGTTTGGGCCACTATCATCTTCTGGCTTGGATTATGGCGGTAGTCTCCCAACTGGTGTCCCCCGCTCTGTCCTTGCACCTGCATGGTCTGTTCTCCACACAGTATTGTTTATTCTCAACACAGTAATACCATTAGAGTGTAAGTCAAATCACTCCTCTGCTTAGAACTTTCCAGTGGCCTCCAGCCGGGTGCGGTGGCCCACGCCTGTAATCCCAGCACTTTGGGAGGCCGAGGCGTGCGGATCACGAGGTCAGGAGATCGAGACCATCCTGGCCAACATGGTGAAACCCCGTCTCTACTAAAAAGACAAAAATTAGCTGGGCATGGTGACACGTGCCTGTAGTCCCAGCTACTTTGGAGGCTGAGGCAGGAGAATCGCTTGAACCCGGGAGGTGGAGGCTGCAGTGAGCCGAGATTGCACCACTGCACTCCAGCCTGGCAACAGAGCGAGACTCTGTCTTTTAAAAAAAAAAAAAAAAAGAACTTTCCAGTGGCTTCCACTACAGTGGTATACAAAGCCCTCTGGATTTATCCTCTGCTAACTCTGTTACCTCATCTACTTACCCTTTGCTTACTCCACTCAAGCTGTACTGTCCTTGCTGATCTCAAAAAACACTGTATGTGTACATACTCCTGATTCAGAATCTTTGCATTTGGTTTTTCTTTTCTTTTTTTTTTTAGACAGAGCCCCAGGCTGGAGTGCAGTGGCACGATCTTAGCTCACTGCCCACTCTGCTTCACGGATCAAGTGATTCTCGTGCCTCAGCCTCCATAGTAGCTGGGATTACAGGCCAAGTCACTATGTCCGGCTCATGTTTTGTATTTTTAGTAGACATGGGGTTTCACCATGTTGGCCAGGTTGGTCTCGAACTCTTGACCTCAGGTGATCCTCCTGCCTCGGCCTCCCAAAGTGCTGGGGTTAGAGGTGTGAGCCACCGCGCCCGGCCATATTGGGTCTTTCTTCTTAGCATAGTTTCCCACCAGATATCTTTATGACTTGCTTCTCTTTCAGGTCTATACTCAATATGTTTTATTTCTTAGGCCTTCATAGACTACTGTATTTAAAATGCAGCCCTTCCCAAATATCTCTTCTGTACTTTATTTTTTCCATAGCACTTTTACTTTCTAATGTGATAAATAATGTTCTTATTTCATGTGATGTCTTTTGTCACTAGAATACAAGCTCTTTGAGGGTGGGAGTTTTGTTTCTTTTGTTTCCTGCTGTATTTTTAACACCTAAAGTAGTGTGTGGCACATAGTAGCTCAGTATACATTTGATGAATATGCCATGTGATAGATTTTTTCTTTTTCTTCTATTTTATTTATTTATTTATTTATTTTTTTTTTTGAGATGGAGTCTCGCTCTGTCGCCCAGGCTGGAGTGCAGTGGTGTGATCTCGGCTCACTGCAACTTCCGCCTCCTGGGTTTAAGTGGTTCTCCTGCCTCAGCCTCCCAAGTAGCTTGGATTACAGGCACCCACCATCACACCCGGCTAATTTTTGTCTTTTTAGTAGAGACAGGGTTTCACCATGTTGGCCAGGCTGGTCTTGAACTCCTGACCTCAAGTGATCTGCCCACCTTGGCCTCCCAAAGTGCTGGGATTACAAGCGTGAGCTACTGCGCCCGGCCGTCTTTTATTTTTTTGAGACAGGGTCTCTCTTTTTCACCCAGGGTGGAGTCCAGTGGTGCGATCACAGCTCACTGCAGTCCCAACCTCCTGGGCTCAAGTGATCCTCCTACCTCAGCCTCCCGAGTAGCTGGGACTACAGGCACACGCCACCATGCCTGGCTAATTTTTGTATTTTCTTTTTTATAGAGAAAGGGTTTTGCCATGTTGCCTGGTCTAGTCTTGAACTCCTGGGCTCAAGCGAGCCGCCCGCCTCAGCCTCCCGAAGTGTTGGGATTACAGACGTGAGCCACTGCCGCTGGCCAATAGTGCCTTTTTTCAAGGATTCTAGTTCAAGCTTAATTTAACAGTAAAGGCAAAGGATTTAGGGCCACTCATGTTAGCCTAGTGATTATTTGTTACTGCTGTTACTTGGGTGCCAGACAATGCACTTTATCAAGAAGCAGCCCATTCAAAAGTGTTTTTTGTTTTGTTTTTTAAATAAGTAGAACCGTACCACTCCTGCAGCTTCCTGTCCCCTGGGGCATCATAGATGGGGATTAATTTTTCTTTCCATTTATTCAGCAAATATTTATTCAGTAACTATGTGCCAGGCAGTGTGCAAGACTTGGAAATACTGGGATGAACCAAAGAAGCAGTCTTTATCCTCATGGAACTTACAGTTTAGCAGAGAAATCAGACATTACACTGTTAAAGTTGTGGAAAATTCCACAGAGAAGTACAGATTGCTATGAGTGGATATAAGAACAACAATAATAATAGTAGTAGAAGTAGTAGCTAACATTGATATAGCACTTGTTATGTGCCAGTCATTATTCTAAGATTTTTTTTTTGAGACGGAGTTTTGCTCTTGTCGCCCAGGTTGGCGACAATGACGCATTCTCAGCTCTCTGCAACCTCTTGTCTCCCAGGTTCAAGCAATTCTCCTGCCTCAGCCTCCCGGGTAGCTGGGATTACAGGCACCTGCCACCACGCCCAGCTAATTTTTTTGTATTTTTAGTAGAGATGGGGTTTCACCATGTTGGCCAGGCTGGCCTCAAATTCCTGACCTCAGGTGATCCACCTGCCTTGGCCTCCCAAAGTGCTGGCCTGGCCAGATCTTTCTGTATTAACTCGTGTAATTGTTCCTGAGGTAGATACTATTATCATCCCACTTTACACTTGAGGAAACTGAGGCACCAGCTGGTTGAATAACTGCCAAGGGCACATTGCTAATAAATGGCAGAGGTGTGATTTAAGCCTGGCCCCAGAGTCTGGGTTCTTCCTTACTTTATTGTACTGGGGACCTAATCCTAGAGAGAGCTTCTTTTTTTTTTTTTTTTTTTTTATTATACTTTAGGTTTTAGGGTACATGTGCACAATGTGCAGGTTGGGAGAGCTTCTTAAGGAAGAGGTGCTTGAGCTGAATTCTGAAAGTAAAAATTAAGCAAAGTTGAGGTAGGGGAAAGCATGGAAAAATGCTGGGCAGGAAACAGCCTGGCTTGTTAGAGGACAGAGAAGAAGCCAGAGAGCAACAGATAGTGGGAAGCGCGAGGGAGGAGATCTGGTTGAGAGGCTGGCAAGGTGTGAGGATTCAGGATTGGGTCTGTCCTTAGAGGCAAAGGACTTGCAGACATCTTTCAGATTGGAATAGTAGGATAAGGCCTGTGCTTTAGATGCTTGGAGGCTGCTGGGAGGACTGTCCTTCCGCCAGTTGAAGAGCAGGCTCCCTGCCTTCCCAAGGCTTCTCCTCAGGTTAAACCCCTGGGTTCCCTTGTCCTTCCGCATGTGATTTGGTTCCCAGATCTTGGTGCGCATCATCATGGGGACTGTGTATAGCACCTTGGAAGAGTGTGGAGTGTACTGAATGGTCATTTCCCCCGAAGGTTCAAGCACTGTCTTCCTGTTGGCCCTGACAATCATAGCCAGCACCCGGGCTCTGACGCCCACTCACTACCTCACCAAGCATGATGTGGAGAGACTAAAAGCCTCGCTGGATCGCCCTTTCACAAATTTGGAATCTGCCTTCTACTCCATCGTGGGACTCAGCAGCCTTGGTGCTCAGGTGCCAGATGCAAAGGTAAGGCTGTTTTTGTCCTGGTGGTCAGGGTGGTTCAGGAGAACCTTCATCCCCTCACCATATTCCTTTGGGGTAGTTCAAAACTAACTCTTGCTCATTTGAGGATAACCAAGGTTAATCTAATATAAGAAATATTTGGCCGGGCGTGGTGGCTCGTGCCTGTAATGCCAACACTTTGGGAGGTCTAGGCAGGTGGATCATGAGGTCAGGAGTTCGAGACCAGCCTGGCCAATGCAGTGAAACCCTGTCTCTACTAAAAGTAGAAAAAATTAGCTGGGTGTGGTGGTGCATGCCTGTAATCCCAGCTACTCAGGAGGCTGAGGCAAGAGAATCGTGTGAACCCAGGAGGCAGAGGTTGCAGTGAGCTGAGATTGCACCATTGCACTCCAGCCCAGGCAACAGTGTGAGACTCAGTCTCAAAAAAAGAAGTTTATTTCAGTTTGACAGATCTGTTTTTGTTTTTTTGCCTAATATATGTTATGGATCATACCAGATCGGTTATTTTTAGTGGGATGTCAAGAAGAGCAAGCATAGATCATCTAGAAACTTTTACTTCAGCTCTGGGAGTGAGACTGTCCAATACCACATGTACTTACTAAGTGCCCCCCTATGTGTATGGCTAATAATAAGAGAATTCAAGGTGGAAGGCACTCACATGTATTAAATAATGGTAGTCACTATATCAGGCAATTTTGATACATGTTTTTGGACTTCTGGTGAGGAAAATGCATCATGATTAAAACCTTTCCTGGATTTGGGACAGTCTTTTTGTTTTGTTTTGTTTTGAGACAGAATCTGGCTCACCCAGGCTAGAGTGCAGTGGCATGATCATGGCTCACTGCAATCTCTGTCTCCTGGGCTCAAGCCATCCACCTCAGCTTCCCTAGTAGCTGGGACTACAGGTGCACACCACCATGCCTGGCAATTTTTGTATTTTTTTTGTTAGAGATGGGGTTTTGCCATGTTGCCCAGGCTGGTCTTAAACTCCTGGGCTCAAGTGATCCACCTGCCTCAGCCTCCCAAAGTGTTGAGATTACAGGTGTGAGCCACCACCTGACCAGGAACAGTCTTAAAGTGAATTTACGTTTTATTCACTATAGTAGTATGGACAGCTAGACTAAACAATTTTCCTTTGCCAGGTTTCTCATATCTGCCTTAGTTTTCTTTGACTGAAGAACAAATTACTATAAATGTAGGGGCTTAAAACACCACCCACTTATTGGCTTATATGGCTTATAGTTCTTTTTTTTTTTTTTTTTTTTTTAATTTAAGAGAGGGTCTCACTATGTTGCCCAGCTGGAGTGCAGTGGCTATTCACAGGCATGATTATAGCACACTATAACCTCGAACTCCTGGGCTCAAGTGATCCTCCAGTCTCAGCCTCCTGAGTACCTGGGACTATGGGTGCATCCCACTGCACCCAGCTGTTAGCTGATAATCCTGCAGGTCAGAAGTCTAGACAGGCTTGCCTGAGCCCTCTGCTTAGTGTCTCCTGAGGTCAAAGTGAAGGCATTGGCCAAACTGGGCTCCTCCTGGAAGCACTGGGGAAGAATCTGCCTCCAGGCTCATTCATGTTGTCATGTTGTCAGCAAAATCCAGTTCTTGTGGTTGTGGGCCTGAGGTCTCCATTTCCTTGCTAGCTGTCTGCTAGGAGTTGCTCTCTGTTCCTCAAGGCTGTTGGTATTTCTTCTCACGTGGCCACTCCACCTTTAAACTAGTAATGGCATGGTGAGTCCTTACTCTTCAATTCTCTGACTTCCTCTTCAGCCACCAGCCAGAGAAAACTGCTATTAAAGGGTTCACCTCGGCCGGGCGCGGTGGCTCACGCTTGTAATCCCAGCACTTTGGGAGGCCGAGGCAGGCGGATCACGAGGTCAGGAGATCGAGACCACGGTGAAACCCCGTCTCTACTAAAAATACAAAAAATTAGCCGGGCGTGGTGGCGGGCGCCTGTAGTCCCAGCTACTCGGAGAGGCTGAGGCAGGAGAATGGCGTGAACCGGGGAGGCGGAGCTTGCAGTGAGCCGAGATCGCGCCACTGCACTCCAGCCTGGGCGACAGAGCGAGACTCCGTCTCAAAAAAAAAAAAAAAAAAGGGTTCACCTGTTTGGGTCAGCCCACCTGGATAATCTCTGAATTGTAGGGTCAACTGACTTGGGGCTTTAATTATACCTGCAAAATCACTTTATAACAGTTCCTAAATTTGTGTTTAAATGAATAATCAGTGGGTGGAAATCCAGGGGGAGGAGTATGAATGTCTTTAGAATTCTGCCTACCATTTCTTGTATTAGCATGGAAATAACTCCAAATCTGTAGGGACTTTAGGCACACACTACTGCACCTGGCTTGCTGGATGGAGTGTCTTCAAGCGAATATCAAACATATTGTTGTACTTGTATCTCTTATTCTATTTATTTATTTATTTTGTAGAGATGAGGTCTCGCTATGTTGCCTAGGCTGGTGTCACGAACTGACCTCAAGCAGTCCTCCTGCCATGGCCTCTCGAAGTGTTGGGATTACAGGCATGAGCCATTGTGCCTGACCAACAGTAATTCTTTAACGCCATTTAATTCTCAGTCTATGTTCAGTTATCTTGAGTTATTGCAAAAATGTTTTTTACAGTTAGTTGGCTTAAATCAGGATCTAAAGAAGGTCTACACATTCCATTTTTTGCTGGTATCTCTTAAGACTCTTTTCACTGATAATAGTTCCCATTCCCTCTTTTCCCCCCATACCATTTATTTGTGGAGTAAGTCAGGTCATTTGTCCTGGAATATTTTCCACATTCTGCCTTTGATTAATTGTGTCTTCATGATGCTTTTGAACATATTTCCCTATCCTTTGCATCCCTGTAAACTGATAGTTAGCTCTTGAGGCTAAATTATATTCAGGGTTGGTTTTCTTGGTGAAAATATTTCACAGGTGGTGCTGTGGACTTCCTATTAATAGATACATAATATCTGGTTATTTCACTTTTAGTGATGATAAAGTTGTAAATTAAGGTGTTGTCAGACTAATCTATCTCATAAACAGTATATAGTAGGGATTTGTTTTTTCATCCAGTCTGATAATTTCTACCTTTTGATTGGGGAGTTTATTCCATTTATTTTTTTTATTTTAATTCTTTTTTTATGTTTAAGATCAATCATTTAATTATATTGTTGGGTTTACATCTCTCATCTTGTTATTTGTTTCCTATTGGTTTATCTGTTTTTCCCTCTCTTTTCCTGTCTTCTTTTATTTTTATATTTTATTTTATTTTATTTTTTTGAGACAGGGTCTCAGGCTTGTCGCCCAGGCTGGACTGCAGTGGTGTGATCTTCACTCACTGCGACCTCTGCCTCCCGGGTTCAAGCGATTCTCCCATCTCAGCCTCCTAAGTAGCTGGGACTACAGGCATGCGCCACCATGACTGGCTAATTTTTTGTATTTTTTGGTAGAGATGGGGTTTCACCATGTTGGCCAGGCTGGTCTTGAACTCCTGACCTCAAGTGATCTGCCCTCCTCGGCCTCCCAAAGTGCTGGGATTACAGGCGTGAGCCACTGCGCCCAGCCCCTTGATTATTTTTAAATATTCTGTTTTATATCTTCTATTGACTGTTTAGATCTAATTTTTTTTAGTGTTTGTCTAGTTTTGTTTAGAGATTTTAATATGCATCCTTAATTTCTCACGGTATACCTTGAATTATTATTTTGCCGTGTCACAAATAATAAAAGAGCCCTATAACTGTATTCCCATTTAAACTCACATCATTTCTGCTATCATTGTCATACTTTTTGTTTGTTTGTTTTTGTTTTTGAGGTGAAGGCTTACTCTGTCGCCAAGCTGGAGTGCAGTGGCACGATCTTGGCCCACTGCAACCTCTCCCTGCTGGGTTCAAGCTGTTCCCCTGCCTCAGCCTCCTACAGGCGCACGCCACCACACTCAGCTAATTTTTTGTATTTTAGTAGAGACAAGGTTTCACTATGTTGGCCAGGATAGTCTCAATCTCCTGACCTTGTGATCCGCCCGTCTTGGCCTCCCAAAGTGCTGGGATTACAGGTGTGAGCCACCGCGCCCGGCCCATTGTCATGCTTTTTAACCTTTCAAGGATCCCAGCCTTTGCTGTCTGTTGTTCAGTGTCTCAATTTCATATATTTCACACAGTTTTATAGTTATTTATGGTAGGAAGGGAAGTTCAGTATGTATAATTCTGTCAAGGGCAGAATTGATAGTCCCAATTGGTGTCTTTTTTTTTTTTTCTGAGACAAGGCCTCGCTCTGTTGCCCAGGTTGGAGTGCAGTGGTGCGATCATGGTTCACTGCAGCCTCAAACTTCCGGACTCAGGTGATCCTTCACCTGTGCCCCTCGAGTAGCTGGGACTACAGTCACCTGTCACCATGCCTAGCTAATTTTTTTTTTTTTTTTAATATTTGTAAAGACAAGGTGTTGCCATGTTGCCCAGGCTTGTCTCAAACTCCCCGGGTCAAGCCATCCTCCCGCCTCTGCCTCCCAAAGTGCTGGGATTATGGACGTGAACCACTGTGCCCAGCCTCCAACTGATGTCTTTTTTTGTTGTTTGATTGACATGGAGTCTTACTGTCATCCAGGCTGGAGTGCAGTTTTGTAGTCTTAGCTCACTGCAACCTCCGCCTCCTAGGTTCAAGTGATCCTCCAGCCTCAGCCTCCCAAGTAGCTGGGACTACTGGCATTCTCCACCAAGCCTGGCTAATTTTTGTATTTTTTGGTAGTGATGGGATTTTGCTATGTTGGCCAGGCTGGTCCTGAACTCTTGATCTCAGGTGATCCACCCGCCTTGGCCTCCCAAAGTGCTGGGATTATAGGCGTGAGCCACCCCTCTCAGCAATTGATATCTTTCAGCCCATTTCAATTGTTATCCTTTTTGGTGCTCAAAATGTTTCATTTTTGCCAATGGGCCAAACTCTGTGTGTGTGTGTGTGTGTGAACATCCATTCATTTACACGCTGGGTACAACTGGTTTTCAGTTTAACTGTAGAGTTAAATAGTTACTAGACTGGCCAGAAAGCCTAAAGTATTTACCAACTGGTCCTTTACAGAAAAAGTTTGCTAATCCCAGCTATATGAGATCCAGCTTACTCAAATTTTTTCCTGACAACCAGCTCTCCGTTTCTGCCCAATGTTTTCTTCCTGTGTGTGACGCTATTAAAGAAACAGACGTTTCCTCATGATTACACTCTTATAAACCCTAAAGGTGAATGTACCTCCTGATAAAATTAGTTCTGCTCAAAAGTAAGAGTATACCCATCAGAGTCAGTTAACCCAAGCTTTTAATTCTGGCTCCACCTCTCTGAAAAGGGGATTATGAAGCCTACCTCACTGAATCATTGTAAGAAGAAAGTGAAATTACAGTATGCCCCTCAAAGGAAATGGTAGCTATTATCATTCTTACATTGAAAAGGTTTGCTTCTATTTATACTTTGTTTAGGTGAGTTCAGACAGTGCCTGGCACAGACACTGTATTCGCAGTGCCTTTTGTAGTGATGCTTCGTACTTCTCTGGATTTTGGTGATGTCTTTAGAGGCCCCGGGGAGAGAGAAAGAGCAAATTGACTAGAGGTTTTGTATTGTGAGGTATAGGAGATAACATTGGAATAGTAATGTTAACCTCTGGCAGGATTTGAATGCAGGATGAAAAGTTTCTCCTGAAGGTTTTCAAACTTTTGTGGAACCACAGGATTCAGTGTAGGGGGTCACGGAGGAATGAGGTGCTCCCACTTCATCCAGAGCATGTCTTTTGATCTGTGTCGTGATTTGGAGTTCTATAGGAGATTTAGGTTGAACACATACCCCCAAAGCTATTCTCTACCATCATCACAAGTTTGCGGGATGTTGGTTAGGGCTGAAGATGTAGATTGAGAGGCATCCGGACAGCTGCCGTGCAGTGTGACTTGGGATAATTACATGATTGGGCTGGCTGTGGCTTTATGTTTATAATACAGACGCTGAAGTCAGAGTGGTTGCCTTCAAGGTGTTAACTTCAAAACTTCACACCTGAGTCACCTGTGCAGCTTACTTAACCTTTCAAAATTGTTGTTCTGTCATCGGTAAGATGGAGATAATAATACTCAGCTCACAGGTAATGTGTGCAGGGTAGTTAGCACGTTGATGGCATGTGGTAATACATAGTATTACCCTTATGAGTAGTATGACTATATATAAATAGTAGTAGCAGTTGGTACACATTGGTTGACATTTTTTTTTCAGACTGTCATCCTCAATGCTTAGCATACATCTGACACACGGGTGTCTAACAAATATTTGAACTGTAAACTTTAGCTCAATCAAAATGGGAGCTCTCTAAATGTGCCTGCTAATCAGAAAATAAATGGGTTAATCACATATTCCGTTCTAATTGCTTATGAAATGTGCTGTGTTGATTAGGTGGTGTGTGCATTATAAGTAATGGAAGAAAGGGAGTTGTATGCATGTTTCAACAGAGCTGTTGAATTTCCTCATTAGATGTGCAAACTACATAAATCCATTGAGAGATTTATGTCATTACTGTCACTTCCGTGTAGTGGTGCATGTCCTGCTCAGCTGTTGCTGCCTTCAGCTCAGTAGAGAGAACTCCCTGGGCTCCACTAGATACACTGTTGCTTATTCTCACAGATCGATATTTGGAGAGATTTTGGTTATTATCTCATAAGAGGTTTTAGCAGCAAAACTGAGAGAAATGGGGTTTAATGAGAATAGAAACTGGAGACAGCAGTGTGGAATGAGAGTTGATTTTAGGTGTTATAAAGTGTGAGCATCGGCTGGATGCGGTGTCTCAGGCCTGTAATCTCAGCACTTTGGGAGGCTGAGGTTGGTGGATCCCTTGAGGTCAGGAGTTCGAGACCAGCCTGGCCAACATGGCAAAACCCTGTCTTTACTAAAAATACAAAAGTTAGCCAGGTGTGGTGGGCATGCCTGTAATCCCAGCTACTAGGGAGGCCGAGGCAGGAGAATTGCTTGAACCCAGAGGCAGAGGTTTTGCAGTGAGCCGAGATTGTGCTGCTACACTCCAGCCTGGGTGACAGAGCGAGACCCTATCTCAAAAAAAAAAAGGCCAGGCGCGGTGGCTGACATGCGTAATCCCAGTACTTTGGGGATGCCGAGGTGGGCGGATCACGAGGTCAGGCAATCAAGACCATCCTGGCTAATATGGTGAAACCCTGTCTCTACTAAAAATACAAAAAAATTAGCTGGGCATGGTGGTGGGTGCCTGTAGTCCCAGCTCTTTTTTTTTTTTTTTTTTGAGACTCTGTCTCAAAAAAAAGAGTGAGCATTTTTCATTTGGGTTATATTTATATAAAACATAAGCATGTCAGAATGGTGATTTTACAGATATCATTATTTAGCTTTTTACAAGGTTAAAAACATGCTGGGCACAGTGGCTTATGCCTGTAATTCCAGCACTTTGGGAGGCTGGGGTGGGAGGATCACTTGAGGTCAGGAGTTGGAGACCAGCCTGGGCAACATAGTGAGGCACCCGTCCCCCCATCCCCGATTTCTGCAAAAAATAAAATTAGCTGGGCATGGTGGCATGCACCTCTAGTCCTAGCTACTTAGGTGGCTGAGGCAGAAAGGCAGGGATATCACTTGAGCCCAGGAGTTTAAGGCTGCCGTTAGCTGTGATGGCACCACTGCACTCCAGCCTGGGCAACAAAGCAAGACCCTGTCTCAAAGAAACCAAATTATTTAAAAAAAATGCCTCCATTATAAAGTATTGTGAGCATTAAATGAGATAATAAGTGTAAAGTGCTTAGCATAGTGCCTGGCACATGATGAGTGCATATAGTAGTAAGTATATTTGTTTGTGGGTCAGGCACTAGTTCATTCCTGGGGATAGCAGAGAATGAGGCAATCCTTCAGGCAGTAATCATTTATGGAGCATCTGCTGTGTGCCAGACATTGTGCTAAGTGCAGAGAAGACAAGAGAGCTCATTATCCATTGAGAGTACCGTAATATAGTGCTGAGTGCCAAGAGGCAGACAGGCTGTTTGTGGAAAGTACCATGGGAGTCCAGCAGAGGGAGCCGGCACTCACCCTGTCTGTCAAGAAAGCCACAATCTTGCACGGGGGGTGCTGCCATCTGTGCTGGCTGCTGCAGGCTTCATTTGGTCACTCAGCAAATATATAGTGAGTTTCTGCTATGCACTAGGTATAGTACTAGGCACTGGGGATTTACTCTTGAGCCATAAAGAGGGAGAGGGCCCCTGCACTCTTAAGAATATGTTGTGTAATAGCTGCGATAGGCATTAGTCATGTAATCAAATACATGCACGAATATTTGTAACAATGGTAAGTTTTATGAAGGGGAGATACGTGCTGTTATAAATAGGGGATTTTATAGGGGTAGAATAGGGGACTTTGATTTGCCAGGAAAGGCTTTCCTGAGGAAATCTCCAAATTTAAATCTCATTGTGGGCTGAGTGTGTTGGCTCACACCTACAATCGTAGCACTTTGGAAGGCTGAGGCGGGATGATTGCCTGAAGCCAGGAGTCTGAAACTAGCATGGGCAACAAAATGAGACCCTGTCTCTACAAAAAGTAAAAAAAATTATCTGGTGTAGTGGTGTGTGCCTGTAGTCCCAACTACTCAGGAGGCTGAGGACGGAGGATCGCTGGAGCCCAGGAGTTGGAGGCTGCAGTGAGCTACAATCATGCCACTGCACTCCAGCCTGTGTGAGAGGGCAAGACCCTGTCTCAAAACAAACAAAAACACAGCAAAACCCAAACCCAAAACTCAGAACTCTCTGCATCACCCTAATCTCACTCTACTCCTTAAGGGCAGGGACTTTGTCCATTTTATTTGTTGTGTATCCCCAGTTCCTAGAACAGCACCTGGCATGTGGTAGGCACTGAAGTGAAGGAAGATATGATTGATCTGAATTCTAAAGGGAGAGGAGGAGTTAACTGTGAGACGAAGGAGAGAAGGGACTTCAGGCAGAGGGAACAGCCTGTGCGGAGGATAGAGAGCAGGTTACATTTGTGATTGAAAGGAGGAGGTGTGTGGAAGAGTGGGAGGGAGGGAGAGGAGTGAGGCAGGTTGGGGCCAAGCCACAGTCCTTGGCCCACATAGGAAGAGTTCTGATCTGTTTCAAATGAGCAATAGATTTTAAATAGCTAGTATCGTGATTCAACTTGCATTTTGGAAAGATTTCTCTTTTGCTTTTTGGAAGACAGACTATAGCAGGGGGCTACAGGGCAAGATTGAATGCAGGAGGGGTACAAAAGATAATGCCTGGACTTTCTGCTTCTGCTGCAGGGATGGGTAGTTGGGCCATTCCATAAGATAGCAACACAGGAAGACAATGAGGTTTGTCTGGGAAAGATCACGAATTTGGTCTTTACCATGGTGAGCTTGAAATACCTTTGAGTCATATAAGTGGCTATTGAGAGAAGTCTGGGCTGGAGGTATGGGTCTGAGAATTATCTGCATAGAATTTTGGGATGAAGCCATGGGCATGGATGGCATGGCCTAGGGAGGCAGGGGGTGGTGGGATGAGAGCCAGGCCTAGGAGTTGAGAAACAGCAGGAGAGCTCAAAACTGAGGGAGGAGCTGCCAGAGAAGTAGGAGACACAGGAGGGTGCGGTGGCATCCCAGAAGGCGACGGGTGCGCATGTTTCCCAGTGAGGACGTGATCGGTCTGTCCATTGTTGAGGAGTGAACACTGGAAAATGTCCTCTGCTTCGACAATTTGGAGGTTGCCACTGGCCTGCTGGGCCAGAAGCCAAATTGGAAGGAGTGGAGGTGAGGACGTGAAGACTGGAGCAGTGTGGCTGTGTGGGAAGAGAGAAGGTGGCACTGGAGGGGAGAGAAGGGTTGAGGGAAATTGTTGTTATTGCTGTTTTTTGAAAGTTTCGCTCTTGTCACCCAGGCTGGAGTGCTGTGGTTTGATCTTGGCTCACTGCAACCTCCGCCTCCCAGGTTCAAGCGATTCTTCTGCCTCAGCCTCCCAAGTAGCTGGGACTACAGGTGCTTGCCCCCACGCCTGGCTAATTTTTGTACTTTTAGTAGAGATGGAGTTTCACCATGTTGGTCAGGCTGGTCTCGAACTCCTGACCTCAGGTGATCCACCTGCCTCAGCCTCCCAAAGTGCTGGGATCACAGGCGTGAGCCATCACGCCCGGCCAGGAAGTTGTATTTTAAAATAAGTCTTGAGTTTTGTTAATACATTATAGGAGAAGTTGAATTGACGAGGTAATAGGCTTCCAGATGGAGAGACAGGGTGTACAAAGCCTGGAGGCTTCCAAGTGCTTGTTGTGCTTTGGGGCAGTGAGGTGCTTGTGCAAGTGGAGCAGAGGTGGGTGGGGAAGTGCAGTAAGAAGCACCTGGGGAAAAGCGGGCCCGGTTAGAAAGGGTCTGGCATGGGGCCCCAGCCAGTGTGTGCCTGGGCAGCACATCACAGTAACAAAGTCTGAAGAGATGACAAAGCACAGTCTGAGAGGCAGCCAGAGTAGCGGGGAGCTGTTTATGGAGGAAATAGGGGAGGGGAGGGCAGATGAGAGATTTGTTGTCTTTTCTATAGGACTCCGTATTTGATTAGGTTCAGGAGTTGTAGGGGAAAACCTGTGATGGAAGAAAGCACTGGTGTTCTTTGCTCAAGAGGGTGTTTGATTAATTGGAGTATTAGCACAGAAAGTTGGAAGCAAGCAGATCGGGGGTGGACATTTAGGGGGCAGTTTTCAGCCTTCAGTTGGGAAGGCGAGTCTAGAATGTTGGAGGGCAGCTGGATTCAGAGTTTCCAGTCCCCCAACAGCAGCTGGCTGAAGCCTCAGCACTGGGTGGGCTCACTGAGCAGGCTGAGCATGTTCTGGGAGGTGTCCCTGCTTCTGCTGCTGTGTAAACTCTGCTGTCAACATCTTGGGCTTTGAAGCCACTGAACGCTGGACCGGTTTACCTTGATTTGTCTTTGCAAAGTGTAGGAATGATGCTTGTTTTACTCCAGAATAGATTGTTTTTAGTGGGCTCTTGAGAAGTGGAGGTTTTATAGCTCAGACACTAGAGCCAGGGTCTTCTGGAGCCAGGGAATTCTAGTTCCCCTAGTTAAAAGCTGAGTGACTTTGGATAAGTTACTTTGCCTTTATAATACCTCAGTTTTCTTACCTGTAAACTTAAGGTAATAAGAGTGCCTGATCCATGAGATAGATTGGGGATTAAATGAGAAATGCGCATACAGCACTTAGAACAGCGTTTGACACATTTTAAGTGCTCAGAAAGAGGTAATGATAGAGGTAGAAGTAACCGTAGTCATTGTTTTGGGGTCTCCAGTGTTGTCGTTCCATTGTTAAAGCACCAGATGGCGACAAAGCACACTTTTTCAGCTTCCTTGCATTCCCCTGCTTGGACTCCTTGAGTAGCTTTGCTTATTCTCTTCAGATCCCTAATTGTTGCAAAGTGAAGTATTTTGTTTGTTTCCTTTCTGCCTCTGGTTTCTTTAAAACTTCTGGTTGAAACTCATTTGTTTTGAGACTCTTATTTAAATTTCATTCATAAAATTAAAAAAATGTTTTGGTTGGAGTAGCATGTACACACAATAAAACATTGGACAATACAAAATAGCTGTTAGTGAAAGGCAGCGTGCTGCCCCTGCCCTCCACCCTGTCCTACTCTCCAGGAGCACCCCGTACTTTTTTTTTTTGGCGGGAGAGGAGTCTCACTCTGTCGTCCAGGCTGGAGTGCAGTGGCATGATCTCAGCTCACTGCAACCTCTGCCTCCTGGGTTCAAGGGATTCTCCTGCCTCAGCCTCCTGAGTAGCTGGAAATACAGGTGAGCGCCACTGCGCCCAGTCCCACCTCCCCCCTACTTTTTTTTTTTTTTTGAGACGGAGTCTCGCTCTGTCGCCCAGGCTGGAGTGCAGTGGCGTGATCTTGGCTCACTGCAAGCTCTGCCTCCCAGGTTCATGCCATGCTCCCGCCTCAGCCTCCTGAGTAGCTGGGACTACAGGTGCCCATCACCACGCCCAGCTAATTTTGTTTTTGTGTTTTTAGTAGAGATGGGGTTTCACCGTGTTAGCCAGGATGGTCTTGATCTCCTGACCTCGTGATCTGCTCGCCTCGGCCTCCCAAAGTGCTGGGATTACAGGCATGAGCCACCACGCCCAGCCTTTTTCTTTTTTTTGAGACAGGATGTTGCCCTGCCACCCATGCCAGACTGCAGTGGTGTAATCACAGCTCACTGCAGCCTCAAACGATTCTCCAGCCTCACCTTCATAAAGTGTTAGGATTACAGACGTGAGCCACTGTGCCCAGCCAGCACCCATTTTTAACTTATTATTACCACATCTTTTTGAATAGCTGAATTTTATATTACTTCAGCCAAAATATTGGCAGTCTAATGATTTGATACTGTTTCTTGGAGTCGAGGAGAGTTGCAGTAGCGGGGGCTTGGGGATTTTGTGATGTGCTTCCTCTGTGCCAGTCATTGTGATGGGCATTCGGCAAAGTCCCTGATCTTGGGCCACCAGTCATTGGGGGAACTAGTAAGTGCGGTGTGGTACGTGCTTTGGAGGAACACTTGAGAGGGTGGATACCTGGCCTCTCCTGGGAGGACTGTCAGGAAGAGGTGAACATCTGAGCAGAGTTGAAGATAAGACCTGGTTTGGCAGGCAGGAAGGACAAGGAAAAGGTGCTCCCGGCAGGGTGGGTAGCAGGGTCAAACATGTCAAATGGCGAGAGCGTGGTGTAGCTGCAGCAGGCTGGAGGGTAAGATTTTGGATTCGGAGTTAGGGCTATGGTGATGAAGGCAGCATGGAGAGGGAGGGTCAGTCTTGAGGGCATTTCATGCTGTGTCAGAAGTTGGATCTTGTCTGAGAAAAATAGGGAACCACTGAAGGGTTTTAAAGGTAAAGCAACACGGTTATACTTGTATTTTGTGAAGATCAGTCTTGAAGCAGTGTGCAGAATGGATTGCATGGCTTAAGACCACTTAGGAGATGACTGGGACAATCTAGGTGAGAAATGGCAAGGGCCTGCTGTAAGGCAGTGACAGAAACCAGAGGCAGGACTGGGCCTGAGAAATGAAAAAGAGGTAGACTTGATAGGCTTGGAGGGGTAGGGAAAAGTCAAGGATGGTTCCCAGGTTTCTGGTTTGGGTTGCTGGATGCGTGGTGTTACCTGTGCATGAGCTGGGAAGTCCTGGTGAAGAAATAGAAGGTTTTAAGCTCATTTTATTTTATTTTTTTATTTTTTCGGGGACTGGGTCTCCCTCTGTCTCCCAGGCTGGAGTGTAGTGGCGTGAACATGGCTCACTGCAGCCTCAACTTTAAGCAGTCCTCCTACCTCAGCCTCCCAGGTAGCTGGGACCACAGGCATGCACCACCTGCTCTGCTAATTTTTTAATTTTTTGTGGAGATGGGGTCTTACCATGTTACCCAGGCTGGTCTCAACTCCTGAGCTCAAGCAGTCCTCCTGCCTCAGCCTCCCAAAGGCCTGGGATTACAGATGTGAGCCGCTGCACCCAGCATTAAGCTCATTTTAGATTTGTTGAGCCTGACTTGGCCTTGGTGACATCTAAGTGGAGATGCCAGTACAGTTGGAATCAGAAGAGACTCTGCCACTTGGTAGCTTCGTCACCTTCATCAGATTACTTGCCAATTTCAAGGTCCAGGACCGTTTCTTTTTCAGGTAATTGGGGATAGTGATAATCTCTACCAAAGGATCGTTTATGTTGTTAAAATGAAGAGCTTCCTAAATACTCAGCACAGGCCATGGCCAGACAGGTGATCCGGGAAGTGGTTTCCTTCATTCCTTTCTAAGGTTCAGAAGGACTCAAGCGCTTTGCTTATTGCTCTTTGTACAAAGTGGGCAATTTTGGGTAATACTGTGTCCTATGGAAAGTAACTACTTAACTAAATTCATGTAGCTCATTCTTTAAGCCATCTATAATGGCTTAGAATGTTATCTAAAAACGCCTTTGCTTTTCCTGGTTCACTGCGTGTGTCACCACTTAACATTGACTTTTCCCCCCCGTGTAGAAAGCATGTACCTACATCAGATCTAACCTTGATCCCAACAATGTGGATTCTCTCTTCTACGCCGCCCAGGCCAGCCAGGCCCTCTCAGGATGTGAGGTGAGTCCGGGTTCCTACGCTGACAATGACTAACTATTTAAAGTGCATTTTTAAAGGGGAGGGGTCATGTCAAAAATCCTTTTTTTAACTATGAGAGTCCATTATTGTGGGTGGGAATTCCATTCCTGTGATTTTTTTTTTTTTTCCTTAAGAAAGTATAGTTTATGTTTCTCCTAAGTTTTTACTTTTCAAGGGTTTTAAATAACCTTTTTATACAGTTTTTGCTTTTCTTCTGGGAGGTCTTGATTTTTTCCTTTCCATCTCCCGTTAATATGTAAAAATGTTCAAAGTGTACCCCCACACAAGGTTTCTGGAAAGTCATTTTATTGAACATAGGAGAACCGTGTAAATAGAAAGGTAACTTGTCAGCATCTTTTCAGATGGGAGTGTTGTACCGAAGTTTTGCAAACATTTCATCCTGGTGTCTGGGGATTAGAGGGGGATGAGCATGTGCGAGGCGGAGGTGACTTTGGCAGCTGCTCTGCATTCTGTCTTTGCCATGCCTGCCGCAAATTGCCAAGACCTGTTCTAAAACTCTGTGTCTGCCAATTCTTTCTTAGATCTCTATTTCAAATGAGACCAAAGATCTGCTTCTGGCAGCTGTCAGTGAGGACTCATCTGTTACCCAGATCTACCATGCAGTTGCAGCTCTAAGTGGCTTTGGCCTTCCCTTGGCATCCCAAGAAGCACTCAGTGCCCTTACTGCTCGTCTCAGCAAAGAGGAGACTGTGCTGGCGTGAGTTGTCATCTCGAACACTTCTCAGGCTTCATTTGTCTCGGGCCCTATCCTAAGAGGGCTCATTCATGGGTTCAGCAAATACTTTCTGGGCAAGTACTTCCAGTAAATACTTCTGTGTGCCAGGTGCTGTGCAAGGCACCGCAGACATGATTGCATGAAGGCAGGTAAGGTCTGTGTCCTCGTGGAGCTCACATGGACACAGTCTTCTGCAAGCCTCGCAGACAGAAGGCAAGCGCTGAGCCAGAGCATGAGCATACCACCACCTAGAGATCCAGTTGCCTTGTGTGGTTGGAGGGCTAGAGCAAGGGCAGATAACTGAGAAGGAGCCAAGTGCATGTCTTGTTGAGGCTTGGCTAGGGCAGGATGACATGTTGGCAGTGAAGGCTCTGCAAAGTGGGGTCTCTCAGGATCCCTGGAAGTTGTGAAAGACAGCATCTGGTGGGTGAGGTGGTTGCTCAGAGGGTGGAGTATTCTAGGAATCAGACTCTACTACTCTGCAAAAGGCTTAGATGAAGGAGAAGCACCTTTCCTATTTGTTATAAATGGAAATATTGTAACTTCAGAGTGTTTTTTGCTAAGCTCTTAAGTGATAATATATGTAGTTTTAAATTTTTATTTATTTAGAGACAAGATCTCACTCTGTCACCCAGGCTGAAGTGCAATGGTATGATCAAACTCACTGCAGCCTTGAACTCTGGGCTCAAGTGATCCTCCTACCTCAGCCTCCCGAGTAGCTGGACTACAGGTGCAAACTACCACGCCTACTAATTTTTTTTTTTTTTTTTTTTTTTGAGACGTGGTCTTACTCTGTTACCCAGGCTAGAGTATAGTGATGCGATCTCAGTTCACTGCAACCTCCGCCTCCCAGGTTCAAGCAGTTCTCCTGCCTCAGCGTCTTCAGTGGCTGGGATTACAGGCACGCCACCACACCTGGCTGATTTTTGTATTTTTAGTAGAGACAGGGTTTCACCATGTTGGCCAGGCTGGTCTTGAACTCCTGACCTCAAGCAATCCACCTGCCTTGGCCTCCCAAAGTGTTGGGATTACAGGCGTGAGCCACCGTGGCCGGCTGCCCGGCTAGTTTTTTTAGTTTTTAGTGGAGATGGGGCCTGTCTGTGTTGTCCAGGCCGGTTGTAATTTTTTTTTTTTAAACACTTAAACTCCTCATTTAAAACAATAATTTTTTTTGTTATTTTATCTGTGTTCACCATTTAATTGCAAACCCTGAAGGAGGGTGTGGAGTACCTTTCTGGAATCCTGTTCATTGTTTAGCAAGAGGTTGGTGATACCAGTTCTCCCTTTCAAAACAGTGAGATTGTTTCCCAGGTTTTTTTTTTTTTTAAATAATATATATATATATATTTTTGCACACAAAACAACATTTTCTAAAAGTACATACAAACAAAAAGATGTATATCAAACATATTAGGAAGGTTGCACATGGGAAGATGGGGAATAGAAATGGTGGGTGGGAATTAAGGAAAATAAATGAGAGGGGGACTTTGTATGGATCAATGATAATAACTCAATCCTCTATTTGACAAAGAAAAAGGAGAAGGAAGAGGAAGAAAAAGAAAGTGGGATAAAGGATCAGAAAGGGAGGAAAATAGAAAAAATTAGAGTATGACTCCAGGGTAGACCTGTTTTGTTGTCGCTTGGTTAGTTGGTTGGTTTGTCTGTTGTATTTTTCATATGTTTCACCATGTTGGCCAGGCTGGTCTCGAACTCTTAGCCTCAAGTGATCAACCTGCCTCGGCCTCCCAGAGTACTGGGACTACAGGCGTAAGCCACCACGTGCAGCCCCCACATTGCTTCTGGCCTCTGTGGTAGACCTCCCAGACGGGGCAGCCGGGCAGAGGCGCTCCCCATATCCCAGACGGGGCGGCCAGGCAGAGGTGCTCCTCACTTCCCAGACGGGGTGGCCGGGCAGAGACGCTTCTCACTTCCTAGATGGGGTGGCGGACGGGCAGAGGGGCTCCTCACTTCCCGGACGGGGTGGCCAGGCAGAGGCGCTCCTCACATCCCAGACGATGGGTGGCCGGACAGAGGCACTCCTCACTTCCCAGACGGGGCAGCTGGGCAGAGGCGCTCCTCACATCCCAGAAGGGGCGGCCGGGCAGAGGCGCTCCTCGCTTCCCAGACGGGGCAGCCACGCAGAGGCGCTCCTCGCTTCCCAGACGGGGCGGCTGGGCAGAGGCGCTCCTCACTTCCCAGACGGGGCAGCTGGGCAGAGGCGCTCCTCACATCCTCCCAGACGGGGCAGCCGGGCAGAGGCGCTCCTCACATCCCAGACGGTGGGCGGCGGGCAGAGGCGCTCCTCACTTCCCAGATGGTGGGCGGCCGGGCAGAGGCGCTCCTCACTTCCCAGACTGGGCGGCTGGGCAGAGGCGCTCCTCACTTCCCAGGCGATGGGTGGCCGGGCAGAGGGGCTCCTCACATCCCAGGCGGGGCGGCCGGGCAGAGGCGCTCCTCACTTCCCAGACGGGGCGGCCGGGCGGAGATGCTCCTCACCTCTTCCCAGACGGGGCGGCCGGGCAGAGGCGCTCCTCACTTCTCAGACGGGGTGGCGGCCGGGCAGAGTCGCTCCTCACATCCCAGACGATGGGCGGCCGGGCAGAGACGTTCCTCACTTCCTAGACGGGGTGGTGGCTGGGCAGAGGCGCTCCTCACCTCCCAGACGGGGCGACGGCTGGGCAGAGGCTGCAATCCCAGTACCCTGGGAGGCCAAGGCAGGCGGCTGGGAGGCGGAGGCTGCAGCGAGCCAAGACCACGGCACCGCACTCCAGCCCGGGCAACAACGAGCACCGAGTGAGCGAGACTCCGTCTGCAGTCCCAGCACCTCGGGAGGCTGAGGCCGGCAGACCACTCGAGGTCAGGAGCTGGAGACCAGCCTGGCCAACATGGCGAAACCGCGCCTCCAGCCAAAGGAGAAAAACGAGGGAGGGGTGGTGGCGCGCCGCGGCCAGGGCAGGAGAATCACGGGAGCCGGACGCAGGGAGTCTGCAGCGAGTCGAGCGTACTCCAGGCTGGGCCACAGAAGGAATATAAGAAAAAGAAAGAGAGAAAGAAAGAGAGAAAGAGAGAGAAAGAAAGAAAGAAAGGAGGGAGGGAAGGAGGAAGGAAGGAAAGGAGGAAGGAAAGGAAGGAAGGAAGGAAGCTGTTTCCCAGGTTTTTTTGTTTGTTTTTTGTTTTTTTTTTGCTAACAACCAGATTTTCTCTAAACTTAAAGCCTTGTTAAGCACAGAGTTCACAGGCAATTGACATTCCCTCTCTGTCCTCCTCACACCCTCCCTATATTCACATGATCAGTCATCAGTGACTCTAGGGCTGACATTTTGTACACACTTTGTCCAGTGCTTGGCCCTTTTGGGCCTTTGATTTCAGGTGACATATTTTGATACCTGCTCATAATCCCTCATGGGGAATGCTTCTCCAGTCACCATCATCTGATGCCATGATGCCACTGTTAGTGCCCGTGCCTTACCTTGATGCTACCTTCTACAAAAAAAATTCCCATTTCCCTCCAAGCAGAAAGGAAAATCCCCTTTCTCAAAACCCCAGAACCCCAGGAAGAAGTACAAGGGAAGTACGTCCACTTTGGAGTCAGGCAGACTTAGGTTTGAACACCAGCTATTTCATTCCTTGCTGTCTGACTTTGGCCAAATTTCTAACTTCTCTGAGCCTCGTCTTTAAAATGAAACCCACAGTTCTTACATCAGAGCAACTGACAGGATTAAGTGAGATAATAGGTGTGAAGACTCTAGTGCAGTGCCTGTTTCTTGGTGGGCATGTAGGAAACGGAGTTCCTTTTCTGGACCATTTGTTTGTTAGGTCCCTAACAAACAGGTCCTCCTTCTTAGAGAGTTTGTTACTTCCTTTGTTGTTGTTATTTGTATGTTAGATCATAAGCTTTTTTTTTGAGACAGGGTCTCACTGTGTCATCTAGGCTGCAGTGCAATGCGATCATATTTAAGGCTCACTACAACCTCAAACTCCTGGGCTTGAGCGATCCTCCCACCTTAGCCTTCTGAGTAGCTGGGACTATAATCACATGCCACCACACCCAGCAAATAAGCTTTATTTGTAGTGCTTAGAGAGCCTGGCACATGGTCTGTACCCAACGGAGTTAATAAAGGATGAAACTATACTTTTGTGTTTCTGCTGTCTTGTAGAAAGCTTATAGGTAGGAAGAATATATGCTTTGGAGCAGAAAGAACTGTGTTCAAATCCACTCTTCTACTCAACCTCTGTGATCATGAGTGGGTTGTTTAGCCCCACTAAACCTCAGTGTTTTCATATGCAAACCTGGAGAATGTCTCGTAGGGTCATTGTGAAATCCAACTGGTAGGATGCCTTATATTACTACTAATTTGCCCTATTAAAGGCAATCTGATATAAATTAGAACTCTTCTGAGTGGGCCTTCTATATTTAAATGGGCTTTTTCTGGGAAGTGTATGTTTGTAAACTTGTCTTGAATGGAAAGAAAATACTTGTAGGTTTGAATGAACCACCTGAGAAGATCTCATTGTAGTCTGTCATAAATCAATTTCTCTGAATCATCTGCTATATATTAGTAAGATAAGATCTGCTTTCTTAGTGTTTGAATACAGTACCATGCTCCAGAGAAAAAGAAATTGCTGGCTGGGGAATAGGTAATTAAAGCCAGTAACAAAACTTTCTAAAACTCAGTGGATTAATTTCATTCTAAAACTTCTGAGGTTGTTACCAGCACAGCACTCTCTCATTCCTAAGAGAAAAAAATGGTATCTTGATTGAGAAGTTCTTTCTAGGCTATCTTAACTGCCTTTTCTGGGCACAGCGTTTATCACGGGCAGATGTGTGATTTTTGTCTCGTTTGGAAATTCAGGTTTCATTTTCTCAAGCGTATGATAACAACAAGCATCCCATAGGTGTCGTTGAATACTCTGGGGCTTGTCTCTCTGTAAATTGCGACTCTGCTGTTTTCCAACTTGTCATCTTAATGGAATTAGTTTCCCATGGAGAGAATCTAAATTGTTATGATCTTGACATAAGCAGACAGATTCTTGCTCTACATTCCCTGACACATTGACTTGGTAAGTGGTGGTTTTACACAAGGGCCCAGTCATCTCTTAGGAATTAGGAAACCATTCGGGGTGGAAGCAGCAGTCCATTTAACCACCAGGGGGCCTCTCCTCTCCCAGTTTCACCCAGAAAAGCACTGTTTATATTTTCCAAATTATCTGCATTAAGATAATAGAATCTAATAAGTCTTACATGTATACATCTATCATGTTCCATCTTAAAAAGCTTATCTTCCAGAATTATAGATAAAAATATATGAATAAGCCATAAAAAAGAATGAAGTGCAGATACATGCTACTACATGGATGAGCCTTGAAAACATTCTGTTGAGCGAAAGAAGCCAGACATAAAAGGACACAGATTGTATGATTCCATTTCTATGAAATAGCAGAATAGGCAAATCTGTAGAGATAGAACATAGATTGCTGGTTGCTGGGGGCTAAGGGGAGACACAATGGGGAGAAACTGCTCAGTGGGTTTTATCTATTTTTTTTTTGGAGACAGGGTCTCACTCTGTTACCTAGGCTGAGTGCATTGGTGCAATCACAGCTCACTGAAGCCTCAACCTCCCTAGCTCAAGTGATCCTCCTACCTCAGCCTCCTGAGCACCTGGGACTATAGGCATGTGCCACCATGCCCAGCTAATATTTAAATTTTTGTAAAGATGAGGTCTCACTATATTGCCCAGGCTAGTTTCGATCCCCAGGCTTAAGTGATCCTCCTGCCTCGGCCTCCCAAAGTATTGGGATTACAGGTATGAGCTACCGTGCTCAACCAATGGGTTTTATTTTAGACTGATGGAAATATTTGGGAACTAGACAGGTGGTAGTTGCACAACATTGTGAATGTAGTAAGCACCCCTGAATTGTTTGCTTTTTAAAATGATTAATTTTATGTGAATTTTGCTTCAATCTCTTCTTTTCTTTTTTTTTTTCTGAGGCAGGGTCTCACTCTATTGCTCAGGCTGGAGTGCAGTGGCTCACTGCAACCTCTGCATCCTGGGCCTCAGCCTCCCAAGTAGTTGGGACTACAAGCACATGCCACCATACCTGGCTCATTTTTAGTATTTTTAGTAGAGATGGGGTTTCACCATGTTACCCAGGCTGGTCTTGAACTCCTGGGCTCAAGGAATTTGCCTGCTTCAGACTCCCAAAATGCTGGGATTACAGGCGTGAGCCACTGCGCCAAGCCCAATGCCCACAGTTCTTCTTGCCAGTTCTGTTGCCTGGGTTGCCTTCTCAGCTGTGATGATCTTTTCCAGATTTTGTCACACCTGTCCTAACTGGATTGTAAGTAAACTCCTTAAAGGCTGAGACCAACTTGTACTTCTAAAGAACAAGAGTGGGATATTTGTGAAAGTGTCCAAGTACGGGAAGGGGTGAGTGGATGAAAGAAGACTTGACATTCATTGGGGTTCTACTCTTTACCTTCCAGAACAGTCCAGGCTCTGCAGACAGCATCCCACCTGTCCCAGCAGGCTGACCTGAGGAGCATCGTGGAGGAGATTGAGGTGTGAATCTTTTGCCAAATGCATCTCCCAGCTCCTATCTTTGACACTCTGCAGAAGAATCTTGCAGATAGCCATGCATGATCTGTTATGACCAGTTACATTGCTTCTTATATCCATGGCACACTTGTGTTCTTTGTATTAAGGTATTGTGTCCTGAGAAATATTTGTACCTATTACATAATAGGTCCTCAGGACGTGGTGACTGTGGTTTTTATTATTGCTCTATCCTTGCCTTTGCCCAGAATATCATGCTCCTCTGGGACCTCTTTCATGGACTGCCTGGCAGGGGTGACAAGCAGTCCTGATGGTGTTCTCACTGGATGCTTCACAGGCACGTTGGTTGCCTAGGACAGCAGTATGTCTCTCTTTGTCTTTTGGAGCATTAAGAAATTCGGGGAAACGCTGTGCTTTGTAGGTTGTATTCAAATGGATGGCCACGGACTCCATCTGTGTCATGATGCTTCCTGGGTGCACAGCAGCCTGGGCCACTGGCTTTCCACCCAAAGCAGCTGGCGCCTTCTGTGCCATGACTCCTGGGCTTGGGCCTGCATACAAGGGGACAAGGAAGGAGCCCTCCCAGAACTGCAGAAGATAGTGCTCTCCTCAAATGTCTGTTTGATATACTTTACTCTGCCTAAGCACCATTTTTGAGAAAGTATTAAGTGACTGAGATGGTCTTCAGATTTAGAGTGAGAGATGTCACGAAGCTGTCTGCAGTGGGGTTGACAGTGGTTTGTGCCTCTCATTTCTGCTGTTACTTGACATCCAGCATGTTTCTGTTTTGTTATGGCAGGACCTTGTTGCTCGCCTGGATGAACTCGGGGGCGTGTATCTCCAGTTTGAAGAAGGACTGGAAACAACAGCATTATTTGTGGCTGCCACCTACAAGCTCATGGATCATGTGGGGACTGAGCCATCCATTAAGGAGGTACCCATCTAACAATTTTCAGGAATGAAACCCAAAGGGGTCATCAGCTGTATCTGCTAAGGATGGCTTTTATCAGAGAGGAATGTTCAGACAGTACCTTGGGATGTTGTCAGTCAGTGTCCTGGGTTAGAGATTAAGAATGAGAAATAGAAAGATGTAATGCCTGTCTTCAAGAAATGGGTTGCTAGTGAGGTAGACGTGTAAACAAACCACACTTGCTTTAAATGGGGTATGTACATGTCACGAGGTAGTATCAAGGAAGCCACGTGTATTACTCCTGTTTCATCTCCCTTTCTTCCCAGTACCCCTTTCTGCTTGTCGCCTGAATGCTTTCCAATCTGGTGGCCCATTCAAATCCTTCTCTGGGCTCACAATTGCTTCTCCTCCCTTCCCCCTTATCCTCAGCAATGGCTAAATCTTAGCTAATCTTTGCTGATGGACATAGTTCACTGAGAGGCATGTGTGTCTATCACACATCCGCCAAGAGTTCATTCTTTTTCTCAAGAGGAGGTTGTTAACCTGAAAGAACCTTCAGTTGGAATGCATGTGGGAAGTCTTTTTGAGTAGGACCGTCTTTGTACCCCTTGTTTGTGAGAAGTTACCAGCCCTTAAAGTACTTAAAATACAAGCTGCTTTTATTTAAATTTTAGGAGGAGAGATTTGGGTTTTAAGTGAGAATTTTCATTTCTTTATGCATTACGAGTTTTGTGCCAAGTTTCTTTAAGTAAATAGTTATCTGTCTTGGATAATTGGAATTAATTTCATATTTTCTCCATATGGTCAAATAAGTTATTCATGTGTTTGCATTCTTTTTGTGTCTCTTCCTTTGTCCTAAGTGTAGGAGGTCTAGAAATATACTCCCTTTTAATTTCTGTTATGGGTGAAAGTGCAAGAGTGTGGGGTCTTAGGGTACAGATTGTTTGCTGATTGTCTTATACACAGTAAAGTAGATGAATTAATGATATTGTACTTATACAACTTAAGCATTTTCTTCCTTTATTTCCAAGCTGCTGCTAACCAGGTACTTGGCTGGAGTAATTTCGCTGTCACTGCTTTTGACACAACAATTCTGGTGAACAGTCACCCATTTTAACGTGTCAACAGAGTAGTGACGGAAAATTGTAATTGGTCCAATTAAAGAAAATTCTTTCATGTTGACTGTGAATAACACTGTCAGGAACAAGAGAGCCCTTTTGTTGGATGGTAGATTTAAAAAAACAAAACTGATTGAAGGGGAAAATGTTTCCTCCTAAGCAAATAACCTCCAGAATTTTAATAATGCCTTTTAGGTTCCACTTTTTTAAAAAAATTGCTTTTAGTTTTCTCCTCTAAGCAGCCCATTAGTTCTTAATGGAGAGTTATTTTAGTTTCTTTTTAATGTACATTTTAGCTATAAAGTTTGGTCTTATAAATAAAAACTTTGCCTCAATGTACTACTTAGAAGTAGGTTAGGAGGAAAGGTAGCTTTGCTGGGAGGGTAATGAGAATCAGGAAAGAACAGATTTTCTTGTAGAAGGACTTTGGAGACAAACAGTCCTACATTTGAATGTTGGTCTTGTTAATGTTGTGGTAACTTGCAGAAGTTATTTAGCCTCCTTTAGCCTCAGTTTCATTTTTTGGGAAACATTGATAATAGCAATCCTTTATAATTTTTGTCAAAATTTGAGTTAATGCATGTAAAGCACCTATCATGATGCCTGGCATATATAGACATTTAACAAATAATTACTATTATATATATTTCATAATATAGTTTCGTATCTCAGTAGTTATCTGGAAGTACCCTGCATTTGTGTAGTAAGCATTATTATGATTTTTTTTCAGACAGAGTCTCTGTCACCCAGGTTGGAGTGCAGTGGTGCGATCTTGGCTCACTGCAACCTCCATCTCCTAGGTTCAAGCAATTCTCGTGCCTCAGCCTCCTGAGTAGATGGGATTACAGGCGCATGCCACCATGCCTGGCTAATTTTTGTATTTTTAGTAGAGACGGGGTTTTTCACTATGTTGGCCAGGCTGGTCTCGAACTCCTGACCTCAAGGGATCCACCCGCCTTGGCCTCCAAAAGTGCTGGGATTATAGGCATGAGCCACCGTGCCTGGCCTGTATAGTAAGCACTTATTAAATAACTGACAAATCATGAATTTCAGTTTATAATGGAAGATGGAAAAAAAAAACCACATCCAAGTTCTAAGTTTAAATGCAGAATATTTGCGTTTTCTCCATCTACGAATTTGGATCAGTGACCAAAAGACCTCCCATGTGAACACCTGAAACAGATAAGGGTGACTTTCCTCTACAACAGTGGCCCTCCCGCCTTCCCAGCAGAGGAAGAGAAACAGCTGCATTTTGCATTTCTTTCAGGATCAGGTCATCCAGCTGATGAATGCGATCTTCAGTAAGAAGAACTTCGAGTCCCTCTCCGAAGCCTTCAGTGTGGCCTCTGTAGCTGCTGTGCTCTCCCATAATCGCTACCACGTGCCCGTTGTGGTTGTGCCCGAGGGCTCTGCTTCCGACACTCATGAACAGGCTATCCTGCGGGTAAGACATCCATGCCCAAAGTGTGCCCCCTGATTGTCATTCCTAGTGGAAGGCTTTCAGAAATCTGGACTATGGTCACAGCCAATTATAGCCCCTACAAGGACATACCCATTAAATGGAGGGCAAGGCTCATTTCCCTGAGCCTTGAAATGGAGACATGACCACTGGGTGAACTAGCCACAGAACCCTTCAAATCTATTAAAAAAAATTTTTTTTCCCCTCGAGGATTTTTAATTTTAATTTTAATTTCTTGTTTTGAGACAGAGTCTTGCTCTGTCGCCCAGGCTGGAGAGCAGTGGTATGATTTTGGTTCACTGCTGCATCCACCTCCTGGGTTCAAGTGATTCTTGTGCCTCAGTCTCCCAAGTAGCTGGGATCACAGGCACACACCACCATGCCCAGCTAATTTTTGTATTTTTAGTAGAGATGGGGTTTTGCCATGTTGGCCAGGCTGGCCTTGAACTCCTAGCCTCCTAAAGTGCTGAGATTACAGGTATGAGCCACTGTGCCTGACCTCTCCCTAGAGGATTTTAAATAGTACAGGCTTGGCCGGGTACTGTGGCTCACGCCTGTAATCCCAGCACTTTGGGAGACTGAGGCAGGCAGATCATGAGGTCAAGAGATTGAGACCATCCTGGCCAACATGGTGAAACCCCATCTCTACTAAGAATACAAAAATTAGCAGGGCGTGGTGGCGTGCACCTGTAGTCCCAGCTACTCAGGAGGCTGAGGCAGGAGAATCGCTTGAACCTGGGAGGCAGAGGTTGCAGTGAGCCGAGATTGCGCCACTGCACTCCAGCCTGGTGACAGAGTGAGACCCTATCTCAAAAAAAAAAAAAAAAAAAAAAAATACGGGCTTTCAGTAAGTGCAGGAATATTACATTTCTAGGTCTATAACTCCAGATGTATAGAGAAGTCTTGCATCTAAAATGCACTTCCCAATACCAAACTTTCTTTTTCATATTTTTTTGGTTTTGTTTTGTTTTTTTGTGAGACAGGGTCTCACTATGTTGCGCAGGCTGGCGTGCCGTGGCACGATCATGGCCCACTGCAGCGTAGACTTCCTCCAGTATCCAAATTTTCTAAATATATTATTTTACGACAGCTGTTTTAATTGTCCATTAATTCTGGTGTTTATGGTTGATCAGTTCTCTTTTTGCCTGGTCCTGATGGGATATCTTTTTGCCTCTTTATAGCACAGTCCTCCCTTTCACTCAGCAGTAAGCATAGACTTCTCCTTTGTGGTAACTCTTTGAACAGAGCACATGCACAGATCTTGAATACGCTTAGAACTTTCATCTCAAATGAGGCGTTTTGTTGCTGTTGTTTAGGAACCAGTGATAAGCTAAGATCTTCATGAGAAATTAGCATTTTATTTATGTCTAAGTGTTGGGTTTCCATTTAGGACAGTCCTGTCTGTCCCATTAGTTCTGCTTTGGTGGCCCCTGCAGATATCCTCCTGAGCGAGTACCCTGTTCTTCAAAAGTGCCCATTTTCTCCCTACATACAACTCATATACCCTCAACAAAGACTTGGGTAGAAAGTAACCTGAGTAACATAGTTTTCTGTGAGTCAAGAGGGGCTAAGAGAACAAAGTGGAAAAAGAATTGACTCTGAAGCTAAATAGATGGTTTGAGTCCTGGCTCAACTGCTTAACTGGCCATGTGACCTTTGGCAGTCCCTTAACCTCTTGTGGCTTGTTTCTTCACCTGTGCAATAAGGATTATTCTCTCTGTGTCATACAATTGATAGGAGAATATATGTAAAGGGCCTGGCCTGGTATATGCATATAGTTGACTTTCAACAAATGATAGTTATTAATATTATCCATATTTCTTTAATTTTCCCATTGCTGATACCATCCTAAAGTATTTTTCTGGCTGATTTATTTATTATTTTTTTAGTAGAGACAGAGTCTCACTGTATTGCCCAGGCTGGTCCCAAACTCCTGGCCTTAAGTGATCCTACCATCTTGGCCTCCCAAAGTACTGCAATTACAGGCATGAGCCACTGCACTCAGTCTGGTTGAGACATTTTTTTTTTTCTTTTTCAGAGATAGGGTTTCCCTCTGTTTTCCAGGCTGGAGTATAGTGACGCAATCATAGCTCATGCTAACTCTTGGGCTCAAGCAATCCTCCTGCCTCAACTTCCTGAGTATCTGGGACTACAAGCACATGCCACCATGCCCAGCTAATTCTTTAATTTAAAAAAGCGTGTTTTTTTTTTTTTTTTTTTTTGGTAGAAACGGGGTCTTGCCATGTTGCCCATGCTGTTCTTGAACTCCTTGGCATCAAGTGATCCTCCTGACTCAGCCTCCCAAAGCACTGCAATTATAGGCATGAACCACCATGCCCAGTCTGATAAATTCTTTTAAAGATTCTGTAGTAGAGTGGATAGAATAGGGAATCAGAAAGAAGGAAATATATTGGCCAGGTGTGGTGACTCACGCCTGTAATAATCCACTTTAGGATTAGGCAGCAGACCCAAGGTCAGTGAAGATTTCCCGAAGCAGATTTGCTGTCTTGCAGCGCTTACAAGCTATAGATAAAGCACCCCAGAAACAAAATTCTCTGCTCCTGTAGCCTTTGTTGTAACAAATAATTTTTTATTTATTTCTAGTTACAAGTCACCAATGTTCTGTCTCAGCCTCTGACTCAGGCCACTGTTAAACTAGAACATGCTAAATCCGTTGCTTCCAGAGCCACTGTCCTCCAGAAGACATCCTTCACCCCTGTAGGGTAAGTCCTGATCATATTTTGGCAGGGCACTGACCTCTTTGTTTTGGAAAGTTACCCTGCAGCCAGTGTAACAGATTAATACGTTCCAATTAGGTAAATTTGATTTACTGGTATCAAAAGCCTATAGTTGAATATAAGAAAATGATTTTTAAAATGAAGATTATTTGGTTTTACTGTTTCATTCTCTATTTCTAGTTGGCTCTGTCTTGTCATTGTGACATAAGTAGCTATTTTGAAATTTAATATTTACTGATTTTTTTCTGATAAATAATGATGTTATAGGAAAAATACAGAAAAGCACAAAAAAAAGAAAATATAACTCACCCATAATGCTACCATTCAGAGATAACTTTTGCTAACTTTTTTTTTTTTTTTTTTTTTGAGGCGGAGTTTTGCTCTTGTTGCCCAGGCTGGAGTGCAATGGTGCAATCTCAGCTCGCCACAACCTCTGCCTCCTGGATTCAAGCGATTCTCCTGCCTCAACCTCCCAGGTAGCTGGGATTACAGGTGCCCGCCACCACACCCGGCTAATTTTTTGTATTTTTATAGAGACAGGGTTTCCCCATGTTGGCCAGGCTGGTTTCGAATTCCTGACCTCAGGTGACCCACCTGCCTCGGCCTCCCTAAGTGCTAAGATTACAGGCATGAGCCACCGTGCCTGGCCTTGCTAACATTTTATAATTTTTTTTTGACAGTCTTTTTTCTATGTATGTAAATAAATTTAAAAAATTCAATTAAAGGCCAGGCATGGGGCTCACACCTGTAACCCCAGCACTTTAGGAGACTGAGGCAGGTGGATTGCTTGAGCCCAGGAGTTTGAGACCAGCCTGGGCAACATAGCAAGACCCTATCTGTAATTTTTATTTATTTATCTATTTATTTTTTGAGATGGAGTTTTCCTCTGTCACCCAGGCTGGAGTGCAGTGGTGTGATCTCGGCTCACTGCAACCTCCACCTCCTGGCTTCAAGTGACTCTCCTCCCTCAGCTTCCCGAGTAGCTGGGATTACAGGTGCGTGCCACCACGCCTGGCTAATTTTTGTATTTTTGGCAGAGGCGGGATTTCACCATGTTGACCAGGCTGGTCTTGAACTCCTGATCTCAAGTGATCCACCCACCTCGGCCTCCCTATGTGCGGAGATTACAGGCGTGAGCCACTGTTCCCCGCCTTTTTTTAAACTAGAGATGGGGGCCAGATGTGGCGGCTCATGCCTGTAATCCCAGCACTTTGGGAGGCTGAGGTGGGCGGATCACTTGAGGTCAGGAGTTTGAGAACAGCCTGGCCAACATGGCAAAACCCCATCTCTACTAAAAATACAAAAAAATTAGCCAGACGTGGTGGCGCACGCCTGTAGTCCCAGCTACCCCGGAGGCTGAGGCAAGAGAATCACTTGAACCTGGGCGGCAGAGGTTGGCAGTGAGCTGAGAACGCACCATTGCACTCCAGCCTGGGCAACAGAGTGAGGCTCCATCTTTATTTAAAAAAAAAAAAAATCAAGATATGCTTTATATGTAACAGTGTGCCAGAAACTTTTTTTATAGGATTAAATATTCTTTTACAATTTTTTTTTTTTTGAGATGGAGTTTTACTCTTGTTGCCCAGGCTGGAGTGCAGTGCAGTGGCGTGATCTCGGCTCATTGCAGTCTCCACCCCCCAGCTTCAAATGATTCTCCTGCTTCAGCCTCCTAAGTAGCTGGGATTATAGGCACCTGCCACCATGCCTAGCTAATTTTTGTATTTTCGGTAGAGATGGGGTTTTACTATGTTGGCCAGGCTGGTCTCGAACTGCCTCAGCCTCCTTAGTGGCTGGGATTATAGGCGTGTGACCTCAGGTGATCCTCCCACTTCAGCCTCCAAAGTGCTGGGATTATAGGCGTGAGTCACCATGCCCCGCCTTTACAATGATTTTTAACGGCTGCATATTATTGCTATGTAATTTTTTAAAAACTAAGGCCCAATTTACTGGGTATGATGGCTTGCCTATAGTTCCAGCTACTCTAGCCTAGGTGACAGAGGGAGACTGTCTCAAAAACAAAAACAAAGAATTAAGGGTCAAGCTGGGCACAGTAGCAGGTACCTGTAGTCCAGCTACTTGGAGGTTGCGGCAGGAAGATCATTTGAACCAAGGATCTTAAGACCAGTCTGGGCAACATAGTAAGACCTATTTCTAAAAGAAAAAAATTAAGGGTCAATTTTTATATGAATTAGTGTTTTTCCCAGCTAATTGTATAGAACTTTTTTTTTTCTTTTTTTGAGACAGAGTTTTGCTCTGTTGCCTGGGCTAGAGTGCAGTGGCGTGATCTTGGTTCACTGCAACTTCTGCCTCCCGGGTACAAGGAATTCTGCCTCAGCCTCCTAAGTAGCTGGGATTACAGGCACCCGCCACCACGCCCAGCTAATTTTTTTTGTATTTTTAGTAGGGATGGGGTTTCACCATGTTGGCCAGGCTGGTTTTGAACTCCTGACCTAAAGTGACCCGCCTGCCTTGGCCTCTGAAAGTGCCAGGTGTGAGCCACTGGCCTTATATGGAACTTTTTGAAGTGTTAAATTAGGTGGTAAGTTATTGAGATAAGGAGTTTTCAATTTTAGAGAGAAAATGCATTTCTTAATCATAAGGATACATAGGCAATATGTGAAATTAAAAAGCAAAATCATTTTTAGGAGTGTCAGTGGAGTGGTAAAAGACATTGAGATTTTACTATATAGTTAGAGTTAGGAATTCTCTACCTTTTTTTCCCTTTAAAATAAAAATAAATATTTTTTAATAAAAGTAAGATATGTCCTTTTTGAGAAATTCACAAAACATGGAAAGGTAGAAATCATACCAAAAAATTAGCCACAATTATACTATCGTACACCAACCTCTTTGTACATTTTGGGGTATTTTCCTCTACATTTTTTTTGTTGTCATTGTGAAACATAATTGGGATCATATTGTAAACTTCTCAATTTTACATTACACTGTGGAAAGCTACCAGGAGTTTGAATTTTAGGAGTGGTGGGAGTAACAAAGGAAAAGAAAACGTTGGAAACCTAGGGGTGTTCATTTTAGATACTTTTCTCCACATGCCAATCTGTGATTAAGCATGAGGGTCAGGCACAGTGACTCACGCCCCAGCCTGTACTTTGGGAGGCTGAGGTGGGTGGATCACTTGATCTCAGGACCCTGTCTCTACAAAAAACTGCAAAATTATCTGGACATGATGGTGCATGCCTGCTGTCCCAACTACCAGGGAGGCTGAGGTGGGAGGATCAATTGAGCCTACGAGTTTGAGGCTGTGGTGAGCTGTGATCGCGCCACCATACTCCAGCCTGGTGACAGTGAGAACCTGTCTCAAAATAAAAAAAAATAAAAAGCATGAGATTGCCCAAGTGGGGTGGGAAGTCAAAAAGGTAAGGAGTTGGCTAGCTTTGGACAGTCTCCAGGAGACATTTCGTAGCTCCTGTTTGTTATATCCATGACTTTCCTACCTGAGTTCTTGCTAAGCCCGTTGTCATTCTTAACAGGGATGTTTTTGAACTAAATTTCATGAACGTCAAATTTTCCAGTGGTTATTATGACTTCCTTGTCAAAGTTGAAGGTGACAACCGGTATATTGCAAATACCGTAGAGGTAGGTGTTTTTCTTTCCTTCCCATTGCCATGTTAGTATATCCAAGGAAATGGCCAAATTGACACAGTATTAACCGTCTGGTGCATTCACTTTTCTCTACAACCAAGCTAATGCGTTTATGTGGAGCGAGGGCTGCATTCAGTCTTTGCTATTTGACAGACTTAGTAGCTAAGGCAGTAAATCAAGAACTTGGTCATAGTGAATTTTCTTTTATTTGTAAGTTTTTCATTTTCCATTATAATTTAGCATTACTGTCTTACATGAAATTTAGTTAGTAGAAAAAATAAAAATCACCCATAATTCTACTGGGGCTTAAACTCTTAAAGTGTTTTGTGTGATAGGCTTTGGTGGGTTTAGAAAAGTGCTTGATGCCAAATAGGTGACAAAAAGCACCAAATGACACATACATAACACTATAATGAAGCTATTTGGGTAAAGGAGAAAAGAAAATCAGTAATCTTTCATAATGAACTGTGTCTCAGATGTTTAGCTAACTCTAGCTGGGTTGAAGATCGAAGTAGCTTTAAGGATAGAAAGCCTTATTTACCTGATGCTTTGTGGGAATGAGGTAGTTCACATTAGTATTTTTCCCAGCTAATTGAAATTTACCCCGTCTGGCATGGTGGCTTTCATTGTAATCTTTTTAGATAGAAGTTTATTTAAGATGAGTGACACATTTTCCTACTTTCTTACTTCCAATTTAAGATGGTTTCTTTGTCTTTCATGACCTTGACACTTGAAGAGGACTGGCTCTCAGTTTGTAGAATGTCTGTTAGTTTGTGTTTGTCTGATGTTTCTTCATGATCAGATTCAGGTCATGCATTTTCCGCAGTTCTATCCCAAAAGTAATGCCCCGCCCTACCCAGAACAAGAAGTATCTGATGTTGATATGTCTCATTACAGGTCATGTTAACCTTGATCACTTGAGTAAGGTGATTGAGTGCTAGGTTTCTCTGCTGTAAAGTTGCTATTTTTCTGCTTGTATTTAAGTGTCTTGTGGGGTGATACTTTGAGACTCTGTAAGTATCCTAATGATCTTGTCTGTAATAGTTATTACTGTGGTGTTTGCCAAAGGATGTTTTTCTCTTTCATTCCTTCTACATTTTTAAAATTGGAATTCTACTGTAAGAAAATAACTGTCTTTTATCCTGTTTATTTAATTATTTATAACTATCATAATTCTTTATCATAACATGTTTATAATGTAATATATTTTCTGTAATTCATATGTTTACAATAATTGCATCATGGATATTTACTATCTACATTGTGATCCATGACTCATTTATCTTGTTGCTCATTTTATCCTAGGTTTGGCCTTTGGAGAGCTCCTCAAATTGGCTCCTGTGACACTAGCTTTCTTTTAATGACAGAAGTAACAGCTAGAAAGTTTGACCTTTTCAAAAATGAGGCATTACTTCCCATAGGTAGATTCAACACTTGCATTTAAAGTTTGGCAGAAAGGAAGATGTTTTCTGGAACTCGAATCTCTCCACCTCATGTGTTGACCTTTTTAGCATGAGACATCTGATCTTAGTCCGTTCACTATGGATAGAAACTATTGTAGCATGTGCCTTGATCCTTTCAAATCCACATTCTTTTAATGTTAGTTTCCTACGTTAAGAGGACTTATTTGCAACTGAACATATTAAAAGGAAAGTTCTTTTTTTCTTTTTCTTTTTTTTTTCTTGAAACCTCTTCTTCCCTGTACTTCCAGTCTATCTTAAATGCCAGGCTTATACCTCACAGTTCTTAACCCCTTCCTTTCTTTTCACTTCTACCTTCTAGTCAGTTACCAAGTCCTATTGATTCCACCTCTGATTGTCTTTTCCATGAGTCTTTTGCTGTTACAGTCACCAAATTGCTCTATTCTCCATATTCGTACCAATATTTGGTATTTTTAGGTTTTGGTAATTTGATGCATGTGAAAAGGTATCTTGTTTTAATGTCTTTCCTTGGTTACTGGTAAAGTTAAACATCTTTTTTTTTGTATTAGCCAATTAGGTTTCTTTTCTAGTGAATTGTTTTATATCTTTGCCTGGTTTTCTTTTGGTTTGTTAGTCTTATTACTGATTTTTAGGAGTGATATATGTTTAGTTGTGAGCATCAGATATCTTCCCCTAGAATTGCTTTATGGCATCTCTTGAAGCACAAAATTTAATTTTAATGAAGCCTAATTTAAATGTCTTTTCCTAGGGCCAGGTGAGGTGGCTCACACCTGTAATCCCAGCACTTTGGGAGGCTGAGGCAGGCGGATCACTTGAGGCCAGGAGTTCAAGAGCAGCCTAGCCAGTATGGCAAAATCCTGTCTCTGCTAAAAATATAAAAAATAGCCGGGCGTGGTGGCACGCACCTGTAATCCCAGCTACTCGGGAGGCTGAAGCAGGAGAATCGCTTGAACCTGAGAGGTGGAGGTTGCAGCGAGCTGCAATCGCGCTACTGCACTCCAGCCTGGGCAATAGAGCGAGACTCTGTCTCAAAAAAATAAGTAAATAAAATATAAGTGTTTTTGCTAGACTTTGTTTTTTGTATCTTCTTTAAAACAGTCCTGTGCTACCCCAAAGTCAAAAAGATATTCTCCAATGTTTTCTTTTTTTATTTTTATTTGTTTTTGAGACAGAGTCTCACTCTGTCACTCAGGCTAGAGTATAGTAGTGCCATCTTTGCTCACTGCAACCTCTGCCTCCGGGGTTCGTTTCTCCTGCCTCAGCCTCCCGAGTAGCTGGGACTATAGGTGCGTGCCACCACACCTGGCTAATTTTTGCATTTTTAGTAGATACAGGGTTTTGCCGTATTAGCCAGGCTGGTCTCCAACTCTTGGCCTCAAATGATCCGCCTGCCTTGGCCCACCGAAGTGTTGGGATTACAGGTGTGAGCCACTGCATCTGGCCCTCCAGTGTCTTTTGAACAGTTTTAAAGTTGTTTTCCCCCTTATATTTAAGGCTTCGGTCTATCTGAAGTTCAGTTTTGTTGCTGTAGTATTTTACACCCTGTCTATAATTGTACTTATTGCATTATATTAGCATTGTTTGTTTATATGTTTATATGCATTGCTTTTTCTTTTTCTTTCTTTTTTTTTTTTTTGAGACAAGGTCTCATTCTACCACTCAGGTTGGAGTGCAGTGGCATGATTATGGCTCACTACAGCCTTGACCTTCCGGGCTCAGGTGATCCTCCCACCTCAGCCTCCCAGGTAGCTGGGACTACAGGCATGCACCACCATGCCCAGCTAATTTTTGTATTTTTTTCTAGAGACTGGGTTTTGCCATGTTGCCCAGGCTGCTCTCGAACTCCTGGGCTCAAGCGATCTGCCCACCTTTGCCTCCCAAAGTAGTGGGATTATAGGCGTGAACCACCACCTGCATTGCTTTTTCACTGGGCTGAGAACTCCTATGGGTGAAAACTAAATATTATTATTATTACTTTTTTTTTTTTTTTTTTTTTTTTTTTTGAGACAGAGTCTCGCTCTGTCACCAGGCTGGAATGCAGTGGTGCAATCCTGGCTCACAGGAGAACCTCTGCTTCCCGGGTTGAAGTGATTTTCCTTTCTCAGCCTCCCGAGTAGCTGGGGCTACAGGCACGCGCCACCATGCCCTGCTAATTTTTGTATATTTAGTAGAGACGGGGTTTCACTGTGTTGGCCAGGATGGTCTTGATCTCTTGACCTTGTGATCTGCCTGCCTCAGCCTCCCAAAATGCTGGGATTACAGGTGTGAGCCACCATGCCTGGCCTAAATCTTATTTTTTCAGTGCTTGGTTTCCATTTAACATCACTTAGAGGAAGAAAAGGATGGAGTGGTCTAAAGATGTTTTTCCACATTGCAGGCCCTTCAGAACTCTGGCAATTTATCTTCCAGACTTAGCTTTTTTTTTTTTTTTGAGACGGAATCTCGCTGTCGCCCAGGCTGGAGTGCAGTGGCATGATCTTGGCTCACTGCAACCTCCACCTCCGCCTCCCGGGTTCAAGTGATTCTCCTGCCTCAGCCTTCCGAGTAGCTGGGATTACAGGTGCATGCCACCATGCCCAGCTAATTTTTTTGTATTTTTAGTAGAGACAGGGTTTTGCCATGTTGGCCAGGCTGGTCTCAAACTCCTGACCTCAGGTGATCTGCCTCGCCTCGGCCTCCCTAAGTGTTGGGATTACAGATACGAACCACTAGGCCCGGCCAAGACTTAGCTTTTATTTAGTGATTTAATAACAGCTTTACTGAGGTATAATTCTCATACCATAAAATTTACCAATTAAAAGTATGTAATTCAGGCTGGGCATGAGCCACCATGCTTGTAATCCCAGCACTTTGGGAGGCTGAGGTGGGAGGATGGCTGGAGCCCAGGAGTTAGAGGCAAGCTTGGGCAACACAGAGAGATCCCATCTGTACCAAAAATTTAAAAATAAATTAGCCAGGTATGGTGGCATGTACCTGTCCCAGCTACTTCAGAGGCTGAGGCAAGCCGATCCCTTGAGCCTGGGAGTTTAAGGCTGCAGTGAACTGTGATCACACTACTGCACTCCAGCCTGGGCAACAGAGTGAGACCTTGTCTCAAAAAAACAAAAAGGCTGGGCTCAGTGGCTCACACCTATAATCCCAGCACTTTGGGAGGCCGAGGTAGGTGGATCGCCTGAGATCAGGAGTTCGAGACCAGCCTGGTCAGCATGGTGAAACCCTGTCTCTGCTAAAAAAACAAAAAACAAACAAACAAAAAAAAACCATGCAATCCAGTGTTTTTAGTATTTTCACAGACTTGTGCAAGCCTTGCCACAATGCCATTCCAGAATATTTTTATCACCCTGGAGAGCAACGCTATATCTTTTAGCAGTCACTCCCCATTCTCTCTTCCTACTTTCTGCTTTCTGTCTCTGTGGTTGCCTATTTGGGACATTTTGTGTAAATGAAATCATACAATATGTTACCTTTTGTGTCTGGCTTTTTTGTTTTTTCACTTAATACTTTTAAGGTTCATCCATGTTGTAGCATGTATTAGTACTTTTTTTCTTTTTATGGCAAAATAATATTCCATTGTATGGATATATCACATTTTGTTTACCTACTTATCAGTTAACAGCATTTGAGGTATTTCTCTTTTTTGGCCCTTATGAGTAATGCTGCTGTGAACATTTCTATATAACCTTTTGTTCAAACACTTGTTTTTGGTTCTTTCAGCTATATGCTTAGGAATAGAATTCCTGCGTCATATGGTAACTCGGTGTTTCACTTTTCAAGAAACTAACAAGTTTTCAAAGCAGCTGCACCATTTTACATTTCTACCAGCAATGTATGAGGGTTCCAATTTTACTACATCCTCACCAACACTTGTTATTATCTGACTTTTTGATTCTCGCTGTCGTAGTGGGTATAAAGTGGTATCTCATTATGGTTTTGATTTCCATTTCTCCGATGGGTAATAATGTTGAGTATCTCTTTATGTGCTTATTGGGCTCTTGTATATCTTCTTTAGAAGAATGTCTATTCAAATCCGTTGTCCATTGAAAAAAATGTTTTTGGTCTTTTTTTCTTCCTTCTACAATCTATATACCTCTTATTTCCTTTTATTTATCTTTTTGTATTATTGAGTTGTAAGAGTTTCTCTGGTTAGAGGTTCCTTATTAAATACATGATTTGCAAATATTTTCTCACAGTCCGAAGGTTGTATTTTCACTTTCATGATGTTGTCTTTCGAGGCACAAAAAAATCTTAATTTTGATGAAGTCCGGTTTTAAAATGTTTTGTTGTTGTTTGTGCTTTAGGTGTCATGTCTAAGATACCATTATCTAATCCAAAGTTAAGAAGATTTACTACTATGTTTTCTTAAAAGAATTTTATACTTTTGGCTCTTACCCTTAGGTTTCTGATTAATTGTGAGTTAATTTTTCTGTATGGTGTGATGTAGGGGGTCCTGTCTTCTTTTGCATTTGCCCTAGAACCATTTGTTGAAAAGGCTGTTCTTTCCCTAACGAATTGCCTTGGCACATACATCCTTGTAGGAATCACTTGACCATAAATGTAAGGGTTGATTTCTGGACTCATAATTCTATTTCATTAATCTGTATTTTTGTCCTTATGCCAATGCCACACTGTCTTGATTACTGTAACAGCTTGGCATTTTGTAACATCAAATCTGGTGTTTGTCCAAGTGTTTCTGTGATCGTTGGAAAAATTATCTAAGTACAAAATAGCAGAAATGGCTAATAGCTCCTGTTCATGCAATGATAATAAGACCCCACTTGAGGCCATTTGCTGTCCTTTTCCTCCGTAGTGATGGAGTAAGCATTACAAAATCTTCTCTCTTCCTCCTTATTACATTAGAGGTGTGTGTGTGTGTGTGTGTGCGTGTGTGTGTGTGTGAGAGAGAGTCGGCTTTGACCTTTGCCGTATATGCAACTTTTCTTTGTAATTTCAGTAATAGTCGCACTTAGAGCCTCAGAGCAGGTCATTGGGTCCTGTTTGTCCTCCCAAGAGATGCTTGACATTGGTCAGAGTGCATTAACGGTGGTTTGGTGTGGAAGTCCTGTAATAGCCCTCATTGACATTGGACTGGCTGTCAGGGGAAGCATGGGTTTTGGAAGCTTTCATTAGCATTAATTGCCCCTAATGCACCATCATTTTTGACAGTAATAAGCTAAGCGGGGTGTTATTACTCCCAGCAGAAAGACTACATTTCCTGGCATTAAAACATTTTTTGAGATGTATATGGCATGTGGTGCAGGCAAAGAAAGGAATAGCATGATCCAGTGTAAAGCAGGCTTAGCTGCATTTAAAGTGGAGAAATAAGTCCCTTTCCTATTATAAGAACGAATCCTGCAGTGTTAGTTGGAAGGAAGAAGCAGATAATCAACAGGGATCCTACACTGAACTCTTTAAAAGAGGGCTTTGGAAAAAGTTACGATTTTTATTTCTAAATTTGCTTTAAAAGAGTAGCATAAAAATGCTTTTCTTTTGAGTGTTTCCAGAGACCCATTTATAGTGAGATTTTAGGAGCAGAAGGATTTGTTTTAAACTGTTCCCTATTTAAGAACAGCCCTATGGGTGTTTATGTGCAACAATGAAAGCTGTAACTTAGGAAACCTTTTAAAATTAGGGCTGAGAGCAAACCAAGAATGATGCAAGTTCACTGCAGTTTGCCCTTTGCTCACTCCATGTATCTGCATTGTCTGGGGATGCTCAGGATGCCTTTAGAACACACACGAAGCTGGATCCTGATTAGCAAGCCTTGGTGGCCAGTTACTGCTGAGAGTTTACAGCCAGGATTCTAAGTGAAAACCTAAAAGCTGATAGCTTCCTTATCACTATCATTAGGAGACACTGAAGACTTTACACAATTCTTTTTTTTTTTTTTTCTTGAGGTGGAGCCTTGCCCTGTCGCCCAGGCTGGAGTGCAGTGGCATGATCTTGGCCCACTGCAACCTCTGCCTCCCGGGTTCAAGCCATTTTCCTGTCTCAGCCTCCCGAGTAGCTGGGACTACAGGCGTGCATCACCACGTCTGGCTAATTTTTTTGTATTTTTAGTAGAGACAGGGTTTTGCCATGTTGGTCATGCTGGTCTCAAACTCCTGACCTCAAATAATCCTCCTGCCTCAGCCTCCCAAAGTGTTGGGATTACAGGCGTGAGCCACCACGCCCAGCCTAGTCTGTTCTTTTTAATTGCTCCATAGTAATTAATAATATGCATGTATCATTCTTTATTTAGCTAGTCTCCTGTTTATGGACATTTCAGTAGGATGATGATTTCAAGATCACATTTACAAATTAAATGAATGAGTTCTTAAGAGAATAAGTTAGAGAAATAATGAGGGAATTATCTAGTTACTGTTGATGAAGATTGCAGAGTAGTTAACTATGAAGACAGATTATTTTTATAGCATGGAGTATTGCTAATCCTCCTACCTCTCCCAGGAGGGCTGCTAAGCCCATCAAGCCTCCTCCTTAGTCTTCTTGCTATGGAATGTTTCCTACTCACCAGTCAGGGCCAACCATGGGCAGACTTGGGTCACAGTTCCTTCTGTGCTTTCATAACACTTTGTACATCCATTAAAGCAGCAACCTGATTTATTATAATTATGGTTTGTGTACGGGACAGGAAGGATTTCTTGCCATCTCTGTATATTCCCTGAACGGGGAAAGTGCTCTCAGCAGGTGTCAAATCAAAGCTCTCTGGCTACTTCTTTGCCTGAGCCTTCCATTCCAGTTTGTTTTCCAATGGAAATGATGTCAGTACTTGTGGGTTGTGCTTTATGCAAGAAAGCTTGCTCTGGTTCTGAGCCTTGTGTGAGTTGTAATGCTGTTAACTCAGCAGACAGCCCAAAGAGCCAAAGTAGAGGCTCCTAGCTCCCTTCTTGGGGGTGTCTATTCAACCTGATGGGCCATCGTCCCTCCTCCTCCACTGCCATAATTTCACCCAGTTGCCTAGACTCAATGACAGGCAATGATCCTAAATATAGTTCTGCTATGAATTCATAGGTGGCTATGAATTCAAAAGTAGATGGTAATGTCCTTACAGCTTCTGGTAATAAACCTTTACAGTTTTGTTTTTTTTTTTTAAGCAAAACAGAACACCCCTATTCAACATGATAATTGAGGCTGTTGTCATAAAATAGTTATTATAGAGGCAGGAAAGAAGGCTGTTAGAAAGAATTACTTGATAGGTATCTTTATCTCTTTTTAATTTTTCTTCTTTGCCCTTGATTTGAGGTTTTCACACCTCGATATGGTATTTCAGAAAACCGCCAAAGCTATCCTTCAATTATTTGCCCAGCCCTTTATCTCTATTCCTTGATCCTGACTTAGACTATAAACCAGTGGATTTGGCAAAGATTTCCTTAAGTGTTACATTCAAGCCTATCAAATATTTGGAAGGCTTACAGATCTGTTTGCACATAAAAGCGCCTTGGGTTTGCGTAATTTGCACATTCAAACTTGGGTTTTAATTCAGAAATTTAACATGTTTTCTGTCTCTTTTGGATATTTACATTGATTTTAATCTAATTTTAAAATTTCTCATTTATTGGCATTAGCCCTTCTTTGTGAAGATGTTTATAAGGGAGATACAGAATTCAAACACTTTAAGAGTCAACATGGATTGGTTTGTGCTTATAACAAACTCCCAATCTCAGTGGCTTAAAACAATGAGGGTTTATTTTTTCCCATGCTAGATTCTTTAGGTGGTCAACTGGAGGCTCTGCTTCATGATATCTTTGCTCCAGGACCCTGGCTGAAGGAGCAAGCATCTGGACATTGTGTCCATGTCAGAGGAAAAGAGAGAATCACACACTGATTCTTAAAGCTTTCACTTCTGCCCACATTTCATTGGCCAAAGCAAATCATGTGGCCACACTTGACTCCATGGGGGCAGGGAAGGAGAATTCTACCACATGCTCAGAAGGAGAATGAGAAGTACTTGGAGAACAGTACAGATAACTACCATGGCTGTCTAACAAGGAGCTGAAGTGCGTGGATTCTGAGTCAGAGTGCCTGAGCTTGACACAGGCCTGATCACTTCCTCACGGTCTGATTTTGAGCAAAGCAGCTTCGTCTCTCTCATCTTTTATTTCCTTATCTGAAAAGCAGTACCTTACAGAATTGTGAGGATTAAATGAGATAGTCTTTACAAAGCCAGTGCCTTTCACATAGTAAGCACTCAATAAATCCTAGCTATCATTAGAACCGAATTCTTACTGATTCGAATGAAAGGTACTGCTTAAGGATTTTTCCCCTTATTTATTTTAAAGGACATGTGAAAAGATTTACTTTTTTTCTTTTCCTTTTTCTCCTTCTTCTTCTTCTTCTTTTTTTTTTTTTTTTTGATGTATACCATCCATCCAAAGCCAGAAAAAGACATTTTAGGCCTCGGAATGGGAGAGGTTGGAAATATTACTGGGCTGGGTCAGTGTTACTATCATCCTTGAAGACTCTTGTCCTAGGATTTTTTCATGCCTTTACTCACCTTAAAGAATAGAAAACTTTATATCTGCATGTGAATTCCTGTACACCCACCAATTGACCTGGCAACTGTCTTCTCTATTTTCCTCTAGCTTAGAGTCAAGATCTCCACTGAAGTTGGCATCACAAATGTTGATCTTTCCACCGTGGATAAGGATCAGAGCATTGCACCCAAAACTACCCGGTAGGTGGGATGCCACCTGATCCCTCAGGGAGCTGAGGCTCAAGAGCTGAGAGGAGTATGCCTAGGCACTGAGCCCTCCAGGCATCAGTTCGGTATCAGCAGCCATCCAGCTTGCACCCTAAATTAAAGAGTCTGTAGTTCCACTGGTCCTGCACCAGGTATTCTGCAAATTATCTGAGTGGATTTGGAGATTGTATATACCAGTGTTCAGTCCATGCACAAACTGTTTATTACCAGTCCTCAACGAGGTAAAGTGCTTACCTCAGGATGTTAGTTAGAGTCAGTCAGCTATGTCACTAAGCATATTATTTAGTTCAGATGATAATTTTTAAAATAATAAGACCTTCTCAATGAAGGAAGCAAGGTATTAATTTACATTCTGGTGCGATCTCCTTATCATCACAGTCCTGAATTTGCTTTTAGTGACCTAATGGCAAGTGTCTCTGGCCTATGATGGGTCTGAAATTAGTTGGAAGCCTCATAGGTGCTTAAAATTGAAATGGCAGATACCCAGCACTAGGGCTGCCATTTCCCCCTCCCAAGTCCATGGAGGCAGTACTAAGAAGTCGTAGAGCATTTGCTCCCACTGAACTCAGACACAGCTTCAGAATCTTTTTTTTAAACATAATCTTCTAAGTAGACATTAACAGTTGATCAGAGTTGAGCCAGAATGCTGTAAGAAGCCTGCTCATCAGCCCTCCCTCAAATCCTTATTGGCGCAGCGGGGATCTAGATCTCTGGGTATAGTCCAGACCCCAACTTTACTCAACTAGGGTAGCTATAGAGGCCAGAAGACAGTAGGGTGAACCCTCAAGGCTTTTTGAAGATAGGATGTTAGCCAGAGGCTGGAAGCCAAGCAGCTGCTCCTTTTAAATGATGTAGAGTTGGCCTTTGTGTCTCTGGCTTGGCTATTTTTGTAGTGATATTGGAGATAAGAGCACTGTTTGAGAATCCACTGAAGTAATGTCTGTGTGAGCGCTTTGCTGTTTAATTCTCTGCCTCGATGAAGAGTTGGTCTTACTTACGAGTAAATATAAAATGTGAGTATGAAATAAAGTCAGGTCTGAGCTCTATAACCATTTGGCTGGTTTATCCCCTGGCCATCTTACCCTAAAATCCCAGGAGATAGCTGTGAAAAGAAGTTTTCCTCATCGAGTCTGCCTTTGGGAAAATGACTTTTTAAAACCCAGTTTCAGGGCAGAAAACTAAATTGAAACAGTGTCCAGGAAAAAAGCATAGCATTAAAAAAAGACAAAGCTGAAAGTACCCTTCTTTCCTTTATGTCTCCTACCTGCCTTGTCTCGATCTTGCTCATGTGTGCTGCTGGCATCAATCCTGTAATTATTTCTCCTTGCGGTTCTGCCAGCCCGGCTCTCCTGTGTGCCTGCAGAGGCCACACGTGAGCTCCTCTGGTGCCTGACTTTGTTGGAGTTGAGAGCCTTAGGTCCTTGAAGTGAAAGCCCAGAGGTACAAGCATCTGTACACAGCATTTCCCCAGATCCTGCTGGAAGTTTATTCTGCACTTTTCTCAGTCCAGGCTTTATCAATCCAATTTGCCCCCAGGCTGCAGACAGTTCTCCACATCTGTCTGTCCACCACAGAAGTGTTACTATGGGAGAGGGTGGATGAGGCAATGAAGTGAAGTATGTATTTTTTGCCTGTTATCAGAGATATACTGATCCTCTCTGAAGACTGACTCTATATGCCTCTTTCAGGGTGACGTACCCAGCCAAAGCCAAGGGCACATTCATTGCAGACAGCCACCAGAACTTCGCCTTGTTCTTCCAGCTGGTAGATGTGAACACTGGTGCTGAACTCACTCCTCACCAGGTCAGGAAGACACCTAGACAGTTCTCTTAACCTGAAATGTGAATGGATACTAGAGTTTACAATGTGGTCTATAACATGGACTAGAGAGAATTCCATGTTCCTGCTTTCAGGTTTTGACCGAACCCTGACAGTCCGTCAGGTTCTCCCACATGACGCTGTCACCCTTCTACTGGTTGTAATCCTTTACCTGGGATACACGCTTCTTTCTAAAAAATTAGCTGGTATTGAGGAGAGGTACTTAAGGCAGATTTGCACTTAATTAAGGTTCTTCCTTAAGGCAGATTTGCACTTAATTAAGGTTCTTCCTTCCTCCCTCCCTCCCTCAGATGGAGTCTTGCTCTGTCACCCAGGATGGAGTGCAGTGGTGTGATCTCAGCTCACTGCAACCTCTGCCTCCTGGGTTCAAGCGATTCTCCTACCTCAGCCTCCAAAGTAGCTGGGATACAGGCGTGCATTACCATGACCAGCTAATTTTTGTATTTTTAGCAGACAGAGTTTCACCATGTTGGCCAGGCTGTTCTCCGTCTCCTGACCTCAGGTGATCCGCCTGCCTCAGCCTCCCAAAGTGGTGGGATTATACGCATGAGCACTCGACTTGAGGCTTTTTCTTTCTGATTTAAAAAAAGGGAATGTGCTGGCCAGGCATGGTGGCTCACGCCTGTAATCCCAACACTTTGGAGGCTGAGGTGGGAGGATCACTTGAGCCCAGGAGTTGGAGACCAGCTTGGGCAATATGGTGAGACCTCATTTGTATGTATGTATGTATGTATGTATGTATAAATAAATAAATAAATAAGGGAATATACTGAAGTAATTTCGAAAGAAGACTCAAAGCATTTTTTTTATTCTGGCCAAAGCAGATTTTGTATTTGTGGGACTCTGAAGAATAGCCCTTTTAACTTGTGTTTACTTTGTATTATGAAAGCAATAGGCTTTATTTTTTTCATAGAGTAATGAAAATTATTATTTAAAAGATTTTCAAACCATATACTCTTTCCCCTGAGAACCTAATATGGCCCCATGTCCACTCAGATACCCCCACTCCCACACTGCCTGTCATCCTCCTTGATGGAGAATAACCTGCGTTTAGTGTTATGTGAAGGAAGATTCAGATAAATACTTTGAATGCTGAAAGACAAGAATGTGGGACCTAGTTTGGTATGGGGTACCCTGTACTGATGCTTTAGCAAGGACCAGCAGACTTGTTGCCTTGAGGCAACTTCAGGGCAAACCTCAGAGGCAACTGGATTTACTTGAGAACCTTCTTGCTTTCTGTTTCTTGCAGCTGCAGCTATTGCACTTGTGCCCCAGAAGCATGTTCCTCTATGGCCACAGTCCTGGGAGTCCTCTGCTCCTCTCTCCTCCCTACTCCCAAACTGCAGGTTAGGGCCCTTAGCCAAGCCTAACTGACCTTTGAGTACTTCAGCCTCTTAGCATTTCCCAGTTTCTTCCCAGAATGACATTTGCCAACCAAATAGCACAAGGGAAGGAAGAGTACAAAGAGAAGAAATTAGAAGACTAAACTGGTAGGATTAGGATTAGAGCAAGGAGAGTTAGTGAGGAAGTGTAACTTTCACTGATACTTGTCTCATCCAGAATTCTGTTGTAGAATCATGGCTTAGAGACCTTCCAGGTGGAGGTGGCATTTTGGGGATGAACTTGGCAGCTGCCTGCACTTGACTGTGATAGGAAGGAGATCTGGCATCCAGTCTCCCCATTCCATTCCTGGCCAAGACTAATTGCTGTAGTTGGGATGCTTCGTATCTCTGGGCCCCTTTCCCTAAATGCTTTGGTGGTGGTTCTTTGTTGTTCAGGTATAGATTAACAAATGAGATGTAGATTTTCTGTAGCTGCAGTGCTGGCTCTGTCACCATGCCAACTCATTTAATGCTTGTGCCTTGTGATCTGTAAATTGGATCTGTAAACCTACCTGCCTTGTTGAATTCTTTATTTTGAAACACCTGAAAAAAAAGCTCTGGGTGGTTATCAAGTTTTGGTCCAGGTCTAATGTGCAGACACCTTGGTTTCTTGTGCCATTAGGAGGGATAAAGTGATTAGACTCAGTACCATCGTATTGCTATTAACTACTATTTGTTGACTAGCTAGCATATACCATTCCCTGCACTAATGCTTAGCATATGGTATTGCAAATCTTCACACAGATATGCCACATCTGGAAGTTAATTTTTCTGCCTTAAAGTTGAAGAAATCAAAGCACAAAGAAGTTAAGTAACTTGCTCAGCTAATAAGTAGTGGAAGCAAATCTGTCTGTCTTCCAAACTGAGGCTCTCTCCATGACACTGGGCTGCTCTGCTTGATTAGAACTCTGCCTTACTATCAATACCCAAGCCTCCTTTACTAAATTTTTAGCTGGAGGCACAAGGAAATTGAAAATGGGCCTCTTAACAGTTCCACCTCATTTCCTTTCTTTTCACCCTCTGGTGAAGCAGTTAATTGGGCAGCAAAGTGACCAAAAGGCTGGTGGGAAAAAGAAATTGCAGCAATAGCAAAGGGCTTAAATCATCCGCAAACTGGGCAGTCAGCCTCCAACTAGTCGAGAATTGGCTGGACCCCTAAGTTAAATTTCTTTCCTTGTACCAGCAAAAAGTTATCTCTGAGCTGGGAAGTAGGGTGGCATGGCCACTCCTTCTACTCTCTGGGGCAGGTCTGGCAGATCCCAGAGCTCTCACTGTGACAAAGAGCTAATAACCGTCTGCTGCCCGGTGGATTCAATGTTAGGCCCAGGGAGAATTTTGAAATTGTCAGATGAAAGGTTGTATTATTCTTCCATCTAGACATTCGTCCGACTCCATAACCAGAAGACTGGCCAGGAAGTGGTGTTTGTTGCCGAGCCAGACAACAAGAACGTGTACAAGTTTGAACTGGATACCTCTGAAAGAAAGATTGAATTTGACTCTGCCTCTGGCACCTACACTCTCTACTTAATCATTGGAGATGCCACTTTGAAGAACCCAATCCTCTGGAATGTGGTATGTGCCTGAATGTACCCCGACCCAGGTGAGAGTGGCTGTGCCCCAGGCACTGGTGGCTCCTTTTTAGGGGCATGGGGCTCTTCACCTTTGCCTTGCCTGTGCCTCCTATAAATAAGCTTGGGAGGTGAGGCACTGTGTGCAGTCTCCATAAATAGTCCTGGGGTCATGCGCGGGGCTTGACAACATGGTACATGCTAAATAAATATTAAGTGAGTGAAGGAAGTATAAACTTACCCTTGTGAGTGCTAGTATCTGTGAATTTCTATAAACGTTATACAGGAAGGCCGTTTTCATATTATAGCAAGGCACTATCAGGGTTACATAGATGTGAAAGTTAAGGCCCTGGCCTTTGAGATATGGCATAGCTCATGGGAGGGATGAGATCTGAATTCTGATAACAATTCAGGATGATATAGAAAAGTGAATTGTACAATGTGCAAAATGCTAATTAACTAATAACCAACATGTGTGTAGCATGTTGTCGTTTACATATTGCCTCCCTTCATGGCTCACTTTGGATTGGTGTGATGAGAGTAAACGTCTTGCAAGACAGGGCATTTGAGCAAGGGGTTGAAGAATGGCAAGGGTTTATCAGATCTGGGGCTGTGGGGTGATCGTTAGGGAAGGGTCTGCAGAAAAGCTCAAGGTGCTTTCAGTGCAATGGGAGCGGTTGTGTTTTGCCAGAGCACCTGAATCTTGTCAAAAGCAGGAGGTGATGAGCTTGGAAAGGTAGCAGAGGCCAAATTGCAGGCTTTGAATGGTGGTTGACTCACTTTGCAAGACAAAGGGGCAGCTGCGTTTTCTCGTGTGGTATTCAAGACTTCTTTTCTTCTCCTGGACTTCAGGCTGTTTTTGTACAAGAGCGCATACTCATTTCTTTCTCTCTTTTTCAAATGTGACTAAATCACACTTCCCAGGGACACCAAGCAGTTTCTGATTGCAACTGTAACAGCCTGTGTACCAGCTGGGATTTTTTTATTAAGCAGCTCTATGGGGCTACTATACCAGCAGAAAATTAGAAGTCTTGCTCTAAAAAGCATTTTCAACAAATACTTTTGTTCTTGAAGTTTTTACTGCCTCAATTTGTCAGCTAATGGATCAGAAGTGATTGGGACTGCCTGGAGCTTTTTTCAGTTATGGTCTTAGATGTGAGTCAGAGAATGTTATCTATTGAGTTTCACCCACTTCTCTGCCCCTGTGCTTTTAAAGACTGTCATTTTTCTAGGCTGATGTGGTCATCAAGTTCCCTGAGGAAGAAGCTCCCTCGACTGTCTTGTCCCAGAACCTTTTCACTCCAAAGCAGGAAATTCAGGTATATCCCAAAGGGCCTATCCACTAAACATGGGGAAGAAGAGAGGGCAGCAAAGCCCTGGACTGTGGCTCTGCTCCCTTTAACTTGTATTGTGATATTTTATAGTTTGATCCTCACACCCTGTGGATTAGGCAGGGTAAATGGCAGCCCCATCCTTGAACTGAGAAAACAGGTTTAAAGAGTCCGGTGACTAACCCCCAGAAAGCAGAGAGTTGAAGATGAAATCAGAACCTGAGTCTGGTTTTCCTGACATCCAGCAGGTTCAACCCTCAGACCACAGCTTGTTAGCTATGAGCGCAGATGATTCTAGCATTTATCCTCCCTGCTCCTGCGTAAATCAGGGCTGATGGGGCGACAGGTGGGAAAATTCACCTGGGAGAACAGGGCTCTACTTCCTTAGGCAAGTCCTTGGATAAGCAAGCCTGGTCCTGTCCTGCACGCAGGAGTCTTGTGAGAATCAAAGTTGGTAACAGATGAGTAAAGAAAGGCTTTGAAATGTTTCTAAAGCCCTTTACAAAATAAACACAATAATTGTTAAACGCTTTGGGTACTGGTTAAGGAAACTGAGGTGGATCCACTCAGTGGACTATTTTGCAGTCTTGAGAAATGATCGTACTTGGAAACTTGCATACGAATTAATGTTGAAGTGTCAAAAACAGACTACCTGCTGTCATTCCACTTTAAAAAAAAAAACAAGTGCCCAAAGGGTAGAGAAGTAGGATTGTTTTTAAAACTCCTCTTCATATTGATACAGCATTATTTAAGAATGTAAAATGCAGCTAACTGGTAGGTGTAATTGTGATGATGAAGGGTGCTGGCTGAAGTAGGTGGCAGCGGCTGCTATAGTGTTAGAAATCCTTTAATGGCAGCAGCAGCAAAGAAGAGCAGAGGTGAAAATTTAGGAACAGGAGGCTCAAGTGGGGCTGTCTCATCATGGAGCTGGTTTGGCTGGGCATTGGCAAGCAGAAAAGCCAGGCACAAGTTGATACGTTGGAGGAAAAATATTTTTTAAAAAGTTCTATTTGCATAATGAGTTACAGCTTACAAAGCATAATCAAATGCACTATTTCATTTGGTCTTTAGAGTATCTTTACAAGCCTAGCAGGGTGGTCATGGCCCTCCCCACCCTCAATTTTCCAGCTGGAAACTGAGGTGAAGAGTGGGAAAGTGACTTCCCTTCTGGTCACATAGCCATACGTTTCAGTTTGGGCCTAAACGGAGATCTCCAGAGTCCCACACCATTGCTGCTTCTGCTAGGTCACACTATCTAGGTGAGCTTCGTAAAGAGAATTCACGTAGAATTGCTCAGGAAAAAAAAAACAAGAAATATCAGAATGCTTGTCCAGCCTTCTGGTTTAACTCTGGAAATCAAAGTTGGGCCAGGCATGGTGGCTCACGCCAATCCCACTTTGCAGGGTCAAGGAGGGAGGATCACTTGAGGTCAGGAGTTCGAGATCTAGCGAGACTCTGTCTCTACAAAGAATTTAAAAATTAAGCTGGGTGTGGTGGCGCATACCTGTAGTCCCAACTACTCAGGAGGCTAAGGCAGGAGGATCTTTTGAGCCCAGGTGTATGAGGTTACAGCAAGCTATGATGGTGCTACTGCACTTCAGCCTGGGTGACACAGTGAGGTCCTGTCTCTTTAAAAAAAAAAAAAAAAAAAAAAGAGAGCGGGAAGTTCATTTAGGGCTTCCTTAGAGCCATGGCTCAGGGAGAGAGGGATGAATTATGGTTGGAAAGATCTGTAGTAAGGCTCTGTTACCTTTTAAAAAGGGATGGTGTTTCCACCATTAGCCAATTAAGTGGGGCAGCAGCATATGCCAGGGCCACCCTAGGAACCCAGAAACATTGCAAGTCCGGCTTCCTGCCTCAGTCCTGTCACTCAAGCCATCCATGTACCTGGGCACCCTCTTTGGCACTAGCCAAATGCCACTTGATGGATTGCATTCTCTGGCCTCTAAGTGGCAGTGAGTGAGGGGAATAAAGGGTTGGCCAAGCAGTGAGCTGGGGTTGATGTAGTCTCTGTGGAAGGGAGACCTCTGGGATCAAAAGCCAGCATTGAGAAGAGGCAAAAGGCCCCGCAGCCACTTGTTGCCAAGAGGTTTTAGCCTCTGGGCGGCATATCCTCTTCATGACTGACATTGATGCTTTGGTCCCCAGTATACATGGCTGCCCCAGCTGGGAAGGGCACATTCTTAAGTCTTCTCGGTGTGTCTTTCGGCAGCACCTGTTCCGCGAGCCTGAGAAGAGGCCCCCCACCATGGTGTCCAATACATTCACTGCTCTGATCCTCTCACCGTTGCTTCTGCTCTTCGCTCTGGTGAGTGGCCGTAATTAGCGTGGGCAGCATGCGTCTGGCGCCAGACCCAGCAGATGCATTCCTTCCAAAGGAGGCTGTGTTGTCTGGCCTCAGCAAAGCTCCAGAGGGGTCCAGCAGCTGTGACCTGAATTGATGCTCAAGACATTTTAGAATGACCAAAAGTTCCTACTGTGGAGGAGTGACCAAATAAACTGCCCCATTAACAAGTGGGCATGAGAAAACACCTAACAGCCACTAAGAATGACAAAAGTGGATGGACTGTGATGCTGTAGGAGGGTTCAGATGAGATCTAGTGTGAACAGAGCGAGATCCGATGCTGGTGGCTATAAAAGACAGCACAAAGGCTATGGATTTCAGCACTGCTTGGGGCAGAAAACCAGAAACAACCTAAAGTCCATACGATGGAATAATATGCAGCTTTTCAAAGAATGGATAGATTTATATGCTGATAGGACAGGATTGCCAAGATGTGTTACTGAGTGAAAAAGGCAAGGGGTAGGGTAGTGTGTTTAGTATGATCCTCTGTAAAGTTTTAAAAGGTGGCTGGGTGTGGTGGCTCATGCCTGCAATCCCAGCACTTTGGCAGGCCGAGGTAGGAGGATTGCTTGAGCTCAGGTGTTTGAGATCAGCCTGGGCAACATAGCAAGACCCCATCTCTACTAAAATTAGAAAATTAGAAAAAAAAATAATGGTGACGTATGCCTGTAGTCCCGGCTACTTGAGGGGTTGAGGTGGGAAGATCACATGAGCCCGGGAAGTCAAGGCTGCAGTGAGCCCTGCATTCTAACCTGGGTGACAGAGTGAGACCCTGTCTAAAAAAAAAATAAAAATAAGTTTTAAAAGGCGATATGTGTTAGTGTTGGTCATCTGTGAGGAGAGGACATTCTGGAGAATGTAGAGGAAGTAACTTTTACCTTTTCTCCTTTTCAGTACCATTTGAATTTTTTTTTTTAGCCAATTGTGTTTTTCTCTTTTTTCAAATTATAAACAAACATGAATGCATATCATCAAAGCTCAGAATTTTGAGAAAACACTCAGTAGATCTTTTGGAAAGTTGCCTGTGTTCCTAATTGTTGCTTTTAATGAAAGAATTACTGTTTAAATCTAGATAAATCTAGAAGCCTTGTTACAGGTTTTCAGAAACCAGACCTAGGGCATGGGCACCTGTTCTTACATTTGAGTGATGAGAATTTCAAAAGACATGGAACCCACGGCAAGAGCATGAATGCCACCAGCTGCTGGTGGATTTATCTTACCAATTCTTAGAGAACTTAGTGGGGGTGTCAGTTACCTTATAAATGCAGTTTCTGACCTTTCAGCTTCATGGTATCACCTGTTTTAAAATAGTAGGGTTTGCCATCATTAAAAATGATGTTCAGGTTTGAGTTACACGAGCCTATTTGAGAGCAGGTGCTGAATGCCTTTCTAAAGAAAAAAGAGAACAAGTTTTCCCGAGGGCTTATAATAGGGTGGTTGTCACTTGGAAGAATTCCCTGTCCTTCTAGGATGCATGAACTTTGAAGCCTTGGGGCTGTTGATGGGATTAGCATTGGCATGGCTTGTGTTGCCTCCCTTTTAAGTTCTAATGCCTTTTTAATTTATTTCTCCCCATCATTCAGTGGATCCGGATTGGTGCCAATGTCTCCAACTTCACTTTCGCTCCTAGCACGATTGTATTTCACCTGGGACATGCTGGTAAGTGCCCCAGGCTGCTAATTCCATTTAACCTCCTCTGACATTTAGCCTGCCCACGCAAAAGCCCTGTTAAGTAGACCCACAACCTATTAACTATAATGACTTAATAGCATAACATTTCCCTCTTCCTCCTGGCCTTTTAGGACAGCTAATACGATGATAAACCTGTTTGGTCCATCACTTAGAACAGCTGTCATTATATTGGGCTTCATTGTACTGTGCCACTGTTGGCAGACCATTTACCCTCAGTTAATAACCCTGTTTATTTCCAGAGATTACTCACTTATCGTATCTTTACATTGAGCAATCTTCCTGGATGAAGAGCATTAATGCAGTTTCCAAAGGTTATCTTTCCCCACCCTATCGATCTTCACATTTGCTAGCGGCTCTGTCTGTGTAGTAATAGAAAACAGTCCTTTCCACAGTCAGACATGCTATCCTGCATCGTTCTCTGGAGACCTTAGGACTTCAACAGCCTAAACATAACGAGACAATAAATTCGCAAATCACTTAAGCATTTCTGAGGCTTTTGACACTATCGGATCGGGATGCCTTGCATTTCACTGTGACTTTAATATTTTTTGTTCTTTTTTTTTTTTTTTTTTTGAGACAGGGTCTTACTCTGTCACCCAGGCTGGAGTGCAGTGGTGCACTCATGGCTCACTGCAGCCTTGACCTCCCGGACTCAGGTGATCCTCCCACCTCAGCCTCCAGAGTAGCTGGGACTCCAGGCTTGTGTCACCACATTTGGCTAATATTTGTATTTTTTTGTAGAGACGGGGTCTTGCTGTGTTCAGAGCTGGTCTTGAACTCCCAGGCTCAAGCAGTCTTCCTGCCTTTGGCCTCCCAGAGTGCTGGGATTATAGGTGTGAGCCACCACGCCTGGCCTGACCTTAATATTTTTAAAATTCTTTGCCTCTTTCAGGAGTCACTATCTGTGCGCCCATAGTAAACAGATTCTGTAGGGGTGCATAGATAAGTCCCTTGAAATTCTAGGCAAATATCTGTATTTTTCTGGGGAAAGAGAGAGTTGTGACTTTGATCAGATTATTATGGTGCAGTGGTCTGTGACCTCAAAAGTGGTCAAGAGCCCCACTGTAGTTCATCCGTCATCTGTCTGGGCAAAACTGACAGGATGACCATTCTCTCTGGCTCAGTTCCTGGATATGAATGATAGCCCTCTGGGGTCAGACCGAGAAGAAAACCTGAATATAAATCTGTTGAGAGCTGTGGCTTTTCCTGCCAGTGTGCTTTTTGTGCACATTTTCTCATTTGATTCTCATCATAGCCCTGATGAGGGTGACTGGAGCAGGAATTACGATCCCTTTTGACAAGGTGGGAGAATCAGGGCTCAGAGAAGTTAAGTGGCTGGTAAGGGCGGGGCCTGGATCAGACCCCAGGGCTCTCCATTCCCAGCTCTGAGCCCTTTTCACTCAGCCTTCTTCCTGAGTCCTCCTTGCTCCCTTCCTGGTCACAGTGGCAAATTATCCTTACAGTTTTTTTTTCCCCCATAAAAAGGAAATTATTCATTTATTTATATCCTGTTTATTTTTTATTTTTATTTTTCATTTTTTTGAGATGGAGTCTTGCTCTGTCTCACCCAGGCTGGAGTGCAACGGTGCGATCTTGGCTCATTGCAGCCTCCACCTCCGCTTCCTGGGTTCAGGCGATTCTCCGACCTCAGCCTCCCAAGTAGCTGGGATTATAGGCCTGCTCCACCACACCCGGCTAATTTTGTATTTTTAGTAGAGACAGGGTTTCACCATGTTGGCCAGGGTGGTCTCGAATTCCTGACCTCAGGTGATCCTCCCGCCTTGGCCTCCCAAAGTGCTGGGATTACAGGTGTGAGCTCCCGCACCCGGCCTATTTATATCCTGTGTATTTTTGATAAGAATTTGAAAAATGAATCCTAAATATAACATGACAGGAGTTTTAAAAGCAGAGAAATAGGTGTAAGCAGAAACATGGCACAGGTCGCTGAAGTCCAATTGTTACCCCTGTGTTTTTTTTGTGTTTTTTTTTTTTGTGTACGTGTGTGCGTCTGTGTGTGTTTTGAGACGAGGTATCACTGTCACCCAGGCTGACAGTGGTGTGATCAAGCTCACTGCATCCTCGACCTCCCAGGCTCAAGCGATCTTCCTACCTCAGCCTCCTAAGTAGCTAGGACTACAGACATGGACCATTACGCCTGACTAATTTTTTGAATTTTAATAGACACGAGGTCTCACTGTGTTGCCCAGGGTGGTCTCGAACTCCTGAGCAGTCCTCCTGCCTCAGCCTCCCAAAATGTTGGGATTACAGGTGTGAGCCACTGTGCCTGGCCACACTTGGCCACAGCTGAGAGGCAAATATATTGAGTTAGCTACTTTTTGGCATCAGAGCAAAGGAATGAAACAAGCTGGTATAGGACTACAGACCTTTTCATGATCCAGCAGTTGCTGCCTCTAACTTTCCTCAACCCCAGGGTATCATTATGTTTCATTTAATTGGATGTCATGACACCTCTTCTTGCAGCTATGCTGGGGCTCATGTATGTCTACTGGACTCAGCTCAACATGTTCCAGACCTTGAAGTACCTGGCCATCTTGGGCAGTGTGACATTTCTGGCTGGCAATCGGATGCTGGCCCAGCAGGCAGTCAAGAGGTAAGGCCAGACATGGGCCAGGGATCTAGAGTAGGGTTAGAAATACTCAACTCTGCCGGCCTAGCTCTTTGAAGGGTAGGTGGCAAAATGATTTGTGTTCTTAGGGGCAAGTCTGACACCTTAACCTAGCCCAATACAGAAGCCATAAGCACTTTGAAGTCAGAAAAGGGCCTTAGTGGTCAGCTTTGAATGTGTTACAACCATAGTAATTTATGCCCCAGTAGAATGAGAGAGGAAAATTATTGCTTTATGAAGATGAAAATGCATTCATAGATGTGGCGGAAGATTAATTTGTTAGCTGTGTAAAAATTCTCTGCTGCTACAGAGAATCCTGCCCTGCCCTCCCCACCCTCAACGTGTCCCCGAGAGTTGCTCCTCTGTAACCCTCACAGCTCCAGGAGCTTGTCCCAGAAGCACGAGGTCTGTGTTATTTCCCACGGAAGCTGCGGCAGGTTTTGCAGAGGCTCCCAGCAAGGAGTATCTCCTCAGTAGCCTACTCCACCTCCCCGGGACCCACACAACCTTAGAGTCACACGGATGGTCAGACTGACCTTGACATGAGGGCAGCTTGCTGGCAGCTTGACTTTCCAAACAGAATTGGAGGCAAATTTAAATGTCACAAAGGTGTTTCTCATTGATTTGACTTTATTAGAACCTGAGTGATTTCAGCCACGCAAAGGCCAGTAAGAAAAGATCAGAATTGCTTTCACCTGGAAATCGTTTTCAGATGTGCTGCTTTCTTCTATCCAGGACGTTTGCTGGAAAAATGTAACTCAATAGTGTACCCTCAACGTGGCTGCCAGTTAGGGTGCTGGGATCAGAGAGAGGCTTTTTCAGGGAGACCATCAGTGGGTGGGAGAAGATGTCTCATCTCCGCCCGAGTCTCCATTGTGAGCTTTCTGAGCATTTCACCATGGAGACTCGGCACAGACGTGTTCCTTGGCTTTCCTCTAGGAATCCAGGGCCCACCAGAGCTTCCCTTAGCACCAGCAGTGGCAGCTGGTTCATTTTGCCACCCTCCAGTAGCCTTATCCTGGTGGCTCTGCATTGTACCTGAGAAAGAACCGGGACTCAGTTGCTTTTGCAAAGCAGAACGCTGTTCCCTTGCAGCACCTGCCTGGGCCCCCAGGGAGCCAAAAGACTGTGCTCTGCTAAGTTCTCTCTTTTCTGGAAGTCTCTCACTCAAGAAGAATGAAATCTGCCGGGCATGGTGGCTTATGCCTGTAATCCCAGCACTTTGGGAGGTTAAGGCGGGAGGATCGCTTGAGCTCACGAGTTCGAGACCAGCTTGGGCAACATAGTGAGACCTCGTCTCTAAAAACAATTAATAAAAATAAAAAATAAGAACAAAATCAAGATGAGAATTGAGTAGAAACCGTTTGGTTTACATTCTGCTTAGCAGGAGTTCCTAATCTGGAATCCTAAAGTTGTATGCATTTTCTGGGGAGAGAGACTGGTTTTTATCAGAATCCCAGAAGGATCAGTAACTCCTCCCTCTCCCCTACTCATGTATTCCATTCAAAAGCTTAAAGCCCACTCTTCTGTGGCCCTCTTTGTGAGTCCTAGAATGAACTCTACCCTGGAAAAATCGGTGACCCTAATGGAAGCTCTGGTTGGGTGTTTGTCATTTCTTTCCTCAGCTGATTTCTCCCCTCACTGTCCTTTCTTGATTCTCAAACCCTCTTTCCTTTGGCAGGATCGCTGCAGAGCAGAGCAGTAGATTGGCAAAATATAGGACACTACGGTAAAGATGAAGGGCGGACTCATCCCAGAAGCAGGGTCCCTTCCCCGTCTTGCCCGCCTCATGCATGTCAGTTATCTCTCTAGTTTTCAGCCCACTTGCTCCTCCCACCGCTCCCTAAGCCACAGCTGAATTCTGAGGCTGCTTTTCAACTTGCTAGATGAGTTTGTGACTAGACCAGGGCCAAAGCTTCCTGAGTTAGCCCAGCTGGTGGGATAACTTTGCAGTGAGCAGCTTTGACCTGGCTTTGACTGTATAAGACTTCATTCTCCCTTATATCCCATGGGTTGTTTACTTACTTATAGACAAGCCTCTCTCTCTGTTTCCAGGACAGCTGAGATGAGGATAAGACAAATCCAAAATTCATTAAATGACGGTCCCATGGCAAATCCTGGCACACCTTGTCACTGTTTCTAGACTTTTCTGTAACACCAGTCTTTAGTTGGGCTAAACACTGTGGTTTGGGGAGACTGTAAATTATGAAGGACTGATGGCCACAGATCAAAGCCAGCATCAGAATCCAGGTTCCTAGCACTCAGGGTATGTTAAAAGGGCCGCTCCCCATGTGACTAAAATGTGAAGTGAGATCCCACTCATTCTCCTTCTGTGTTATCAGTCCTAGGATGGGAGGGAAGGAGAGGAGTGTCTGATGCTTCACTGATCTGCTCTGCTAGACCAGGGGCTGGCAAAATTTTCTGTAAAGAGCCAGATAGTATTTTAGGCTTAACTGGCCGTATGGTCTCTTGGCACCAACTACTCAACTCTGTCACTGTCATGTGAAAGCCATAGACTGTATAAACAAATGGGTGTGGCTGTGTTCCAACAAAACTTTATTCACCAGGACAGGTGGTGGGCTGGATTTGGCCTGAGTGGCACAGTTTGCTGACCCCTGCCCTAGACCAACAAAGGGAGGGAGATATTTGAATTTTCAAGTCATGTTCTCTTTCATCCTGTGCCTTGGAAATGGCTTTCCCTGCCAAAGCCACAAAACCATCGAATTTCTAATCCTCTGAAAATAGGAGAGATCAACAAAAGCATAGGATTTGGAGCCTTTCCACGGATGTGTGAGCATAAGCTGGGTCACCTAGTCCTCAACACAGAAGGGAACTGCATTTTTTTGTTTGTTTGTTTTTTCCAGGTTTAATGGAGTTGTAATTTATCTGCAGAAAAATGTACTCTTTTTAGTGTAGAATTCTTTGAATCCTGAAAAACCTATGTAGGCATGTAACCACCACCTCAGTCAAGATATAGATATTGCCACGCTCCAAAGAGTTCCCTGGTGCCCCTTTTAGAGTCAGACCCTTCTCCCACCCCCATTCCCTGGCTATGCCCATTTGGTTTTATCCTAAATTATAGTCATTCTGTCTGAGATTTGCTTTCATAAATTGTCCTTTCTGCCAAATGTTGAGTTCTTTAATTCTTTAAATAACTCAATTTTTTTTCTTGATTAAAAAGAACTTTTTTTTTTTTTTTATAGAGATGGGGTCTCATTATGTTGCCCAAGCTGGTCTCAAGCTTCTGGGCCCAAGCAATCCTCCTGCTTTGGCCCCTAAAAGTGCTGGGATTATAGGCATGAGCCACCTTACTCAGCCTCTTGATTTTTAAAGTCCGTTCCCACCCTGCTATCCCCAAATCATTGCTTGAGGAAGAGGAAAGTCACTTGATCATTTGGACATTTGGCACTTCCTAGCATTTGAAAGGAAACCACCTGGTAGCAAAGTGTTCTTGATCTGAGGGCAGACATTGATTTGAGCAGACATAATGTGGGACATAAGTTCTAGCCGCAGTCGAGGGTTGGGGGCCTCTACCCTTCAGCTGTTCTTATTTCATACTCATGCTATCCTTTCTGCATGAACATTTCTGAATGCATACATTTTAGTGTACCTAGGAACCTCTGAATACTGGCAAGGAATTAGGGGTGCACACCCCAGCCCTCAAGATTAATTCCATGCCTGTGCATGTCTTTTGGAACTGCTTTATTAATGGGTTTGGAGCCTGCCATTCTGCAAGACTGGATCATTATCACCTTAGTCCTCACCCCTGGGAAGAGCTTCCACTGATGGATGGTGTGTGTGTCGGCAACCCTGCCTCTGCTTGTTGGAGCCTGCTGGGATCAGTTACTCACTGCATTCACCTCCTCAGCTGCACAGTCTGTCTAGATTGTCCTTTTCATTCATTATGCTTCCCCATCCCTCCTCAGAGTCTAGGGAAAGGCAGCAGAGGGGAAGAAAAGAGTACAGGAGATAGGTTTTTATCCCCTTTAACACTTTCTGTGAGCTGAGTCCCATTTTTGAGAATCTTTCTGTGTTAGGTTAGATGCTGAGTGTGACATGGCAAGAACACGGCCACACAGCAGGAATGTGCAGGTTTCTGTAATGAATGGTCAGCATGTCATCTTCTAAGCTACAGAAGGGCCAAGTGTTGGTTGGCAGAGCTGGAGTCTGGGAGATTGATGATGAGCATTATTTAAACTTTCCTTTTTGTTCATCTACTTGAAATTTACACTGTGTTTTTGGCCTTGCACTGTGAGGGGTGTGCCTGGAATTACCTCATCTCCTTATGTTGTCACATACCACTTTCTTAGTTATTATTGAGTTTGTTTTGTTGTTTGTATTTAAGTTGTCATCAGCTTATGAACTAGCTGTCTCACATTCTTTTGTAAAATGAGATGGGGCATACATAAATAGACTTGGTAGATAAATGATTATTCCCTTATAAATGGGATCTTAGAGTGGGAGAGTACCTTGGTCTCTCTGTTGTCACCAGTTAGGAACTGTAACCGTGAACTGAAACCTTCAGTAATTCTGTGTTTGTCTCCATTTTGTTTCAGAACAGCACATTAGTTCCAAAAGAAGGATGGAAATTCTGAAAACTGAATGTCAAGAAAAGGAGTCAAGAACAATTCACAGTATGAAAAGAAAAATGGAAAAAAAAACTTTATTTAAAAAAGAAAAAAGTCCAGATTGTAGTTATACTTTTGCTTGTTGTTTTTCAGTTTCCCCAACACACAGCAGATACCTGGTGAGCTCAGATAGTCTCTTTCTCTGGCATTGTGCAAGATGCTGTGAATTTTCCTAACTTACCCAGATGTTGCATTTGAAAAGTTGAAATGTGTAATTGTTTTGGAATAAAGAGGGTAATAATAGGAACAAAGGCCTGATTGAGAGCTTATTCTCATACTTTTGGGTGGTGGGGTCCTTGGGTATATGACACGAGGACTTAGTTGGAAATGCTGTTGACGCCAGCATATTTCTCCAGGCCTACACATTGGCCCTTCTTGCCCCTTGCTCCTAACAGAACTGAGAACAGCCTGGAAAGGCCAGCTTCCTTTCTTCTTCTCCAGCAGTGAGCACCAGCTGTCTGCATAGGAGCCCTGTTGGTATCTGAAGGCCCCATTTGGACCTCTAGGGGTCCAAGGGGATAGGTTTTTATCCCCTTTAACATTTTCTGTGAGCTGAGTCCCATTTTTGAGAATCTTTCTGTGTTACGTTAGATACTGAGTGTGACTTGGCAAGAACACAGCTACACAACAGGAATGTGCAGGTGGACTGCAGCTAGGACCTCTGCTCAAGGCTCTTGTCTTGGGGCCAGGCATGGTGGCTCTTGTCTGTAATCCCAGCACTTTGGAAGGCCGAGGCAGGCGGATCACTTGAGGTCAGGAGTTTTGAGACCAGCCTGGCCAATATGGTGAAACCCTGTCTCTACTAAAGAACCAAAATTAGCCAGGCATGGTGGTGCGTGCCTGTAATCCCAGCTACTTGGAAGGCTGAGGCAGGAGAACAGCTTGAACTTGGGAGGCAGAGGTTGCAGTGAGCCATTGCACTCCAGCCTGGGCCACAGAGCCAGACTCCATCTCAGAAAAAAAAGACTGTTGCATGGGGATTTGTTGCAACGTGAATTTTCAAGGGACACAAATTCAAACCATAGCACTGACCACTTGAGTGACTTTAGGCTAGAAGGCTACATCTCAAGAATGCCCCCTCTGAAGTTGTGCCCATTACACGAGGTTATATAATAGCACAGAGAGAAGTAATACTGCATAGCATGGTTGACTGCGTAGACTTTGGTGCCAGGCAAACCTAGTGTTGCCACTTACTAGGGTGAGGGACCTTGGGCAAGTAGTTTAACCTCCGTAAACCTCCTTTTGTGTTTCTGTAAAAGAGAGATGATAACTACCTACCTCATAGGATTAAAGGAGTTGAATGCTGACACAGCTTAGCACTTGGCATCTTTCCTGATTGAATTACAGTTATGTGCCTTGGCCCATTGCCTCTAGTTCTAGAATGGCAAAAACCCTAATTACTTTTGCACCAACTTAATATTAATTGAAACATAATACGTTTAGTTAACTTTTGAAATATGGTAATCCTCATAGTATTTATTGAATTGGGGGTCTGGAAGTTGTTTTATTTTAATCAGATTGCTTCCCAACCTAGCTGGACCTTACCACAGTGAAGAAGTTGGGATTTTGATTGGGAAAAAGGGAAAGAACATTCTAGAACTCTATGCCGGTTCTGAATGGGATCCTGTAGGTGAGAGGATGATGTGGGCAGTTATAGGGATGCCTCTAAGATGGGAAGGAGGCTTCTCCTTCCCAGAGGTTGCAAACTTGTGATCTGTAGTGTTTTTTTTAAAAATTGAGTAAGTTGCCAACATTTGAAGACAGATTTTATATAAAAATCTTGGTTTTGGATTCTGGATTCTCCTGAAAGAGAAAATTAGAGCTGTCCATGGCGGGCCTGATTCCTGAACGGCGGCAGTCAGCTGACACTGAATAGCAGCTCCTCCCTTTGGATGGAGCCTGCAAGCTCCAGCTTGTCAGCCCCTCCCTGCACAGGTGTCCACATACAGAACACTTGTGCCAGTCCACCTGGCAACTGCGCTTCTCTGATACCTGCTGGCTCCCATAGGCATATACCTTTGGGACCCTCTGCTTTTTAGTTTCTTATCCGACTCGGAGGAGAAGGGGTGATGGTGGCTTCCTGTTGCTGTTGGGCGGCTCCTAGTGTTCCTACTTAGGTGTGCTGGGACCTCAGCCGCTCAGACTGGAGAGGAAAGAGTGCCAGCAGCATGTGGGATGAGAGCAGGGGCACTTCCCACCTATCACCAGACCTGTGCAGGCCCAGAAGACAGACTAGGTACAGGGCTGGTGGACAGTGGTGTGGAGCAGGGGTAGTAGGGCCTGAGGGTGGAAGTATAAAGGGTGCCGGGTGTCCTGGTCACTGGGAACAGGACAGCCAGTGGCTGGAGGGAAGGAAGTCAGGAAACAGCTTTTTGGAGAAAAAAACTTAGCTTTTTTACTGGCACAGCTAAGTAAGGGGTTCCCGGGCTGGTTTGGGGCTGGCCTGCAGACTCAGACGGGAGCTGGAGAACAGAGCCCAGTAAACGTTGCCATGTGCCAGGCTGTTTTCTGTGTCCAGAGCTACCACAGCGAGCAAGACAGATCCAGTCCCTGCCCTTGGTCCAGGTACAGCCCACGGGCAGGCCGGCTGAGGGAGAAAGGGAGCAGTGATCACACGTGTGAGAAGGGCCTCAGAGGAAGCAGTTCTTACCTAGATGGCTTGAGAGGGCTCAGCTGAGACCTGAAGAATGAGAAGGCATCTATGCCAAGCTGGGGAAGAGCACTCCGGCCAGAGAATCAGCCAGTGCAGAGGCTCTGGGGCAAGAGCACGGCACATTCCGTCTGGAAGCAGGCCAAGCAGCCAGGGTGTCACTGGCAGGAACAGCATCCTTGCTGGGGTAGAAGCCAGAACAAACTTGGCTTTTAGGGGCTGTGGTAAAGGGGATTGATTTTTCTCTTAGGACCTTTTTTAAAACAAAAAAGAGATGGGGTCTTGCTATGTTGCCCAGGCTGACCTTGAACTCAAGGGATCCTCTTGCCTCGGCCTCCTGAGTAGCTGGGACTACAAGCATGCACCATCACCCCTGGCCAGCCTGTTTTATATTGGGGTATAGCAGAGGCATATGCTGTCTGTCTGACCCTGCCCACTGGGCAAAGCCTTTTTTTATTTTTAGACAGGGTCTTGCTCTGTCGCTCAGGCCAGAATGCAGTGGTGCAATCACGACTCACTGGAGCCTCAACCTCCCAGGCTCAGGTGATCCCCCCACCTCAGCCTCTGGAGTAGCTGGGACTACAGGCGCATGCCACCACACTGGGCTAATTTTTGTGTTTTTAGTAGAGATGGGATTTTGCAATGTTGCCCAGGCTGGTCTCGTACTCCTGAGCACAAGCAATCTGCCCGACCTCCCAAGGTGCTAGGATTACAGGGAGGAGCCACTGCACCTGGCCTCGAAGCCTCTTAAAGGGACTCGGCTCTCAGTGCTGGAGCAGTGCTGGAGGGGAAGAACCTGGTTGCTATAGGCAAGACAGTCTGGGAGTCCAGAGCTGACAGTAGGCCTCTCCTATAATTCATGAAATCCACTGGATTCATCACTCAAATGATTCACTGCAGTAGCGCCTGGGCCTGGCCTTCTCTGAGGAGTACAAGACACGTCAGCTTTAGAGTCAGAGCTGCTTTGAGTTCCCCCATTTACTTTGTGTCCTTTTGTACCTTCCTGATGGGCCTTGGTTTCCCATCAGTAAAAATGGGGATCATACCTCTGAGGGTTTTATAGGGATTAGAGGGGGCCACAGCCACAACACATACCACAGTGCCTGACACTTAGCATTGAGTCAGTGTTTGCTCTCAATAGCGCAGATATTGTCGTCATTATTATTTCCCAGGTGATGTTAACAGGAGCCCAGTCAACAGTTTGTACCAGGTCTGCATTCACCTGTTAGTTCAAGTTACTAACTCCCCAGCTCCCTCATTTCTTCCCCAGCATTTCCTGAGGGGCCTGGAGTCTTAAAGCAGCCTTTTCAAGAGAGTGCTGCCTTCCCTCCCCACCCCATCAGTCCCGTCCTGCCGACCTGGAGCGACTCTAGTTGAATCTGACCTCTAGTTGAATCCAGCTGGGCCAATGTGCCCTGCTCTGCCTTCCTCAGGGGCCTGTTATAGAGAACAAATGAAGTAATGGATGGGAAGCCTCTTTGTGAACTTTAAGTTAATACAAACAGAAGAGATTATCATTAAAAGCGACAAGTCGCCCATTGATCAGAGCATTTCTTTAGGGAGAAAAATAGCACTCTGTCTTAAGTAGGACCCTCCCGGGAGTGGGAAGCTCCCAGCTCCTCTGCGGGGCAAGTGGAGTCTTTCGGACGCCATTCGTGCCGTGGTTAATGGTATGGAGCACTGGAGTTGTTGCCATGGTGGTTTTTCCCCTATAATTGCATTCACCTCCAAAACCACAAGTAGCAGCAGGTCCCAGCAGTCATTATTTTATTTGAAAAACTAATTGGAAGTTGAAAGAGCCCTCGGCTTTGCTTTTGTCGGGACGGGCCAAGGAAAGAGATGAGCAGGTGGGTCCGGGAGGAAGGAGGGGGTCTTGGGGCAGGCCGGGCGCGCCTCCTTTCACAGCCCCCTCCTTTGTGCTTGCCTCTGTTGGTTGAAGTGGGCCGCCTGCCCTCAAAGGCCAGCCTTTTCCTCCGAGGGGGCTTTTGTCTCCCATTGTTCTGATTGTCTCCTCAGTGGAGCCGCCTCAGTGGCCCCCTGCAGACGGTTTCCCAGGCTTCACATTTTTTTTCTCGGGCGCCCAGGGAGAGCAGGTGGTCTTTACCCTGGGGGGAACTGAGTTGGTTGTATAGTTCTGGTGCTGGGAGACTGGAGACCTGGCTGCCAGGCCCTTCGAGCTTGGGTCATTCCTTCCCTGGCGACACTGTTTTAGGCTACAAAATGGAGAGGTGGGACTGTTCACCCCATCAATGTTAAGATGCTGTGATTCTTTTTGCACTTTTTTTTTTTTTTTTGAGACAGAGTCTTGCTCGGTCACCCAGTCTGGAGTACAGTGGCATGATCTCGGTTCACTGCAACCTCCACCTCCTGAGTTCACGTTGATTCTCTTGCCTCAGCCTCCCTAGTAGCTGGGATTACAGGCACATGCCACCACACTCGGCCAATTTTTGTATTTTTAGTAGAGGTGGGGTTTCAGCATGTTACCCAGGCTTGTCTCGAACTCCTGACCTCAAATGATCTGCCCGCCTCGGCCTCCCAAAGTGCTGGGATTACAGACTTGACCCACTGCACCTGGCCTCTCTTTTTGCACTTTTTAAATCAAAACAGACATCCCATCATCTAGACTTTTCACAGTTGTCAGTTTTTTTTTAGGTTTAATTTACGTACAGCAAAATGCACAGATCCTAAGTGAACAACTCAATGAATTTTTATATGTAACAACACTGGTATAACCACCACCCAAATCGAAATATAGAACATTTCAGTCACCCCAGAAAAATTCACAGATTCTGATCAGAGGCACGCAGAAGGTAGGTGATGTGTGGGGATATTTGGCCCAGATAAAATGGCTCATGAATAGCAAAAGTTGGGTAATCACTGATGCAGTGGCCTCGGGTCAGTGGCTCCAGTTCTCTGCTTCCCTTTATAGCAAAATTTCTCAAAAAAATCATCTCTACCAGTGCTGTCCAATAGAAATACAAAGCAAGCTACATAGGTGATTTTACATTTTCTGGAAACCATGATAAAAAAGTTAAAAAGAAACAAGTGAAATTAATTTTAATATATTTTATTTAACCCAGTATATCTAAAATATCATTTTAATATGTGATCAGTGTAAAAATACTGAGGTATTTTGTATTTTTTCGTATTAAATCTGAGTGATTCCTTACTTGGACCTTTAATCTGTGGGGTGCTTTGTTTTATTTATTTATTTTTTTAGAGACAGAGTCTCACTCTGTTGCCCAGGCTGGAGTGCAGTGGTACAATAACAGTTCACCACAGCCTCAAACTCCTGGGCCCAACAATTCTCCCACCTCAGCCTCCCAGGTATCTGGGACTGCAGGTGTGTGTCACCATGCCTGGCTAATTTTTTTTTGAATTTTTATTTGTAGAGGCAGAGTCTGGCTATGTTGCCCAGGCTAGTCTTGAACTCCTATCCTCAAGTGATCCTCCCTCCTTGGCCTCCCCAAAATGCTGGGATTGCAGGCATGAGCCACCATGCCCCAGCCTAAATCCAGTGTTTATTTTATACTTAAAGTACATCTCAGTTTGTACCCGCTACATTTCAAGTGTTCATTAGCCACATATGTCTAGGGGCCACCCTATAAGTCTATACTCACCAGCTCTGATTCCTCTTCTCCCATTTCTCCCACTCAAATCAGACTTTGGCCTTCACCACTTCACCTGATTTCTCTTTGCCAAGGTCATCAGTGGCTTCCACGGTCACTTCCATGGTCAGTTCTCAACTGACTTGTCCCATCAGCAGCATTTAGCAGAGCAGGTCACCCCTTTCTTCTAGAAACACTCTTCATTTGGCTTCTGGGATTCTTCTGTGAAGTGGTTTTCCTGTTACTTCACTGCCTGCTACTTCTCAGCTTCCTTTGCTGGTTCCTCATCTTTCCTCAAAACTTTTTTTTTTTTTTTGAGACGGTCTTGCTCTGTCGCCCAGGCTGGAGTGCAGTGGTGCAATTTTGGCTCACTGCAAGCTCCGCCTCCCAGGTTCAAGTGATTCTCCTGCCTCAGCCTCCTGAATAGCTGGGATTACAAGCATGCGCCACCATGCCTGGCTAATTTTTGTATTTTTAGTAGAGATAGGGTTTCGCCATGTTGGCCAGGCTGGTCTTGAACTCCTGGCTTCAAGTGATCCACCTGCCTTGGCCTCCCAAAGTGCTAGGATTACAGGCGTGAGCCACTGCACCCGGCCCTCTTCCAAACTTTAAATGTAGGGTTTCGGGGGATCAGTCCCTGGATTTTACTCTTTCTATATTCTTCCTTAGTAATCTAACTAGTATTTTGACTTTAAAGACCAACTGTCTAAATGGTGACAACTACCAACCAAACCAGCTGTCCAGACGTCTCGCCTGAACTCAGGGGACTCTGTCCTGAACTAGGACCTGTACAGCCATGTGCCTACTCAACTTCCTCACTTGGACCTTTCATAGGCACCTCACACTCAACATTCAAACCTAAACTCTTAATATTCCCCCAACCCCCAAAGCTGCTAATTGGCAACTCCATCCTCCCATCCTCCATCCTCCCATCCTCCATCCTCGGGCCAAAAACTTGGGAGTCATTCTTGACTTCTCCTCATTCCCTACACCCTGTCTGTCAGCAAGTGGCTTCTGCCCTAAGAATGTATCTGGAGTTTGACCATTTCTCAGAGTGATTTTCAGCATAGGTCACAGCATGTCATTCTGCTTAAACTCCACTATGGCTTTCATCTCACCAAATGTGGGATCCAAATCCTTACTGTGACCTTGTTAAAGAACATTTATGGGAGGCCGCTGTTTTGAACTGAGCTCTTGCACTAGGCGGGCCCCAACAAACCAGACCCAACCAGAATAGAGTCACTCATGACATACTAAGTGCCATGTCATCAAACAGAACTTTAAAATGGTCCAGTTTTCTAAAATATGAGATTTACAGCAGCCAATCAGAAGGGGTCCAGTTGGGACAGGCACAGTGGCTCACGCCTGTAATCCCAGCACTTTGGGAGGCTGAGGCGGGTGGATCACCTGAGGTCAGGAGTATGAGACCAGGCTGGCCAACATGGTGAAACCGTCTTACTAAAAATACAAAAATTAGCCAGGCGTAGTGGCAGGTGTCTGTAATCCCAGCTACTCGGGAGGCTGAGGCAGGAGAATCGCTTGAACCCGGGAGGCAGAGGTTGCAGTGAGCTGAGATCATGCCACCACACTCCAGCCTGGGCGACAAAGTGAGACTCTGTCTCAAAAAAAAAAGGAAGGGGTCCAGTCTACTTTAGCTTGCATAATCAGGAAGTCCCCTCTGCTTTAACCCCAGAAGGAAGGTAACTTTGAAATGACCAATCTGCTTTTCATGCCCTGTTTCTGCTTCTTCAGCCCCTTTTTGCCTGTAAGGCCCACTCCCACTCAGCTTATCAGAGTCCCCCTCAGGATGCTGCCCAGTTCATGAACTGCTAACAAAAGCCAATTCAATCTTTAAAACTCTATTTGGGTTGGGGGTGGTGGCTCACGCCTGTAATCCCAGCACTTTGGGAGTCTGAGGCGGGTGGATCACCTGAGGTCAGGAGTTCAGGGCCAGCCTGGCCAACCTGGCATAACCCTGTCTCTACTAAAAAAAATACAAAAATTAGCTGGGTGTGGTGGCACATGCCTGTAATCCCAGCTACTTGGGAGGCTGAGGCAGGAGAATCACTTGAACCCTGGCGGTGGAGGTTGCAGTGAGCCGAGATAGTGCCAGTGCACTCCAGCCTGGGCAACAGAGTGAGACTCCATCTCAAAAAAAAAAAAAAAAAAAAAAAAACTAAAGAGTCAATTTGTTACTTTTTTTTTTTTTTTTTTAACACCTCCAAGTGTCCCCATGAGCTGGCCTCCTGCTCCTCCAGGACTCTTCTTTCCACTGACATCCTTGCTCTGGCCTAGGTAGCCACATTGATCCCCTTGCTAGCCCTCCTTCCACACTCCTGCCTCCAAGCCTTTGTTGAGTTTTCACTCTGCCTGGAATGTTCTTTACTCTGATATTTACAAAGCCAACTCCCTCTCTTCCTCAGGTCTTTACTCAAATGTCACATCATCAGTGAGGCCTTCACATATACACAGTGTAGATCAAATTATACCCCCAGCACTCCCTGGCCCTTTAAAGCTTTATCCTTTGCACTTGCCAACATCTGACATATTCTATATTGACTTGTGTTTATTATTCTCTCCCCCACCACACACGCATTGGAATATAAGCTCTATAAGGTCAGGGACTTTGTTTGTGACTATCTCTCCAGCGCCCAGAACAGTACCTGGCACAGAGTGGGTGTTCTATTAATGTTTGTTGAATGAAGCCCGGTTTCGGTGGCTCACGCCTGTAATCCCAACACTTTGGGAGGCCGAGGCAGGCAGATCACCTGAGGTCAGGAGTTCGAGACCAGCCTGACCAACATGGAGAAACCCCATCTCTACTAAAAATACAAAATTAGCTGGGCTTGGTGGCACATGCCTGTAATCCCAGCTACTCGGGAGGCTCAGGCAGGAGAAACACTTGAACCCGGGAGGCGGAGGTTGTGGTGAGCCGAGATCATGCCATTGCACTTCAGCCTGGGCAACAAGAGTGAAACTCTGTCTCAAAAAAAAAAAAAAGTTTGTTGAATCAATAAGTGGTATTGCTTATAGAAGAGCAAATCACACGTGGGTGAAGGATGACTTTGATCGAAGTTAGTTGAATGTGGTTAAGAGCTGGTTCTGAGTTGGACTTGCCTGGATTTGAATCCCAGCGCTCTCATTTGCCAGGTGTGACTGTGGGCAATTTGGTTACACTTTCTGTGCCTCAGTTCCTTGTCTGTGAAAGGAGGAGGATGCCAATACCCCCCATCAGCCTGTGTAAGGAGCATATGAGATTCTATGCATGAAGCTGCCTGGTTTGCACTCTGCGTGCTTGGTAAATGTTAGCTTTAAAAAAATTATACCTCGTAATACCACTTTGGGAAATGTAACTATGTAAAACACATAAAAAATTAGGCTGAAGAGAAAAGAACATTTAAATGCACACCGGTATGGGGGAATTTTATTGTATTTACAAAGGAAAAAGTGGGTCAGAAATGAAAGAGGATTAACTGGATCCAGTTGCGTTTTGGCTACAGGTAGCCCGGGTCACAGGAGGAATCTTCATCCCTGGGAGTTCCTGCTGCAGAAAGAAAGATCAAACTCAATCCAGGGAACTGAAGTAAGGGTGGCTAGAGTGGGATGCATGGAACCAGGGTGACGGGTGCTCCCGTGGCAAGAGCTGGCCTTTTGGATTCCAAAAGAGGCAGTGTGGGGTGGAGGGAAGGATGCGCAAGCGTGCCAGCAAGGCGAGTCCCAGGCTTAGCCCCTGCTCTCTGCTCTGCCAGCCAACTCCCACCGAGACCCTGGGCCAGTCACTTCCCCTTGAAGAAGCTTCCTCTAATCCCCAGACAGGCTCAGCGTTCCCCCAGCCTCACCATCACCACTCCCCAGCATCTCTTCCCGCTCATCACAGTGAAGTAATTGACTGTACAAGAACGTGTCTAGTTCCTTGCCGCTTTGGTGCGTTATGAATTCCATGAGAGCAGGGGTCGCTGCCCTCCTGTACCCTGCTATGCCTCCGGTCCAGAGCGTGTCATGTCATAGTCACTGGGTGGTCTTTACAGGGGTGGGAGGATGGCTAAACCCGAGCCTCAGTTTCCTTACAGGGCTGTTACATGGACACAATGTATGATGGGTGCAAAAGTGTGCCATCTGTCACATGGCTGTACTCTGCACTCTAAAGCAGGAACTTATTCCTGCTCACCAGTGATATCCTGGTATTTGCAGCGGTCGAGCTGAAGGGGGAACAATAGCTGTAGCAGCCTTCGGGGCCCATCCTGCCAGCTCTGCGGGCTCTATGATTTCAATGTCCGTGAAGCCTCTGGCTTTTAACTTGCGGGAACAAAGCCTGCATTCTTAGGATTAGCCCTCCATGGAGCCGTCCACCCTACCGGGGCCTGATGAGAGCCATAGCAGGTGAACAATTACCTAATCCCAGCCTGTGAGGCACAGAGGAGGCATTCTTCTTAGAGACATTATTTTTGAACTCTAGTCTTGCGGACCCTAGAGATGGTAAGAGCTAACCCCTCCTTTCACAGAGTCGAAACTAAGAAGTGTGTTGCTGTACCGCTAGTTGCGGAAACAGTCCTGGGGCCCAGGTGTTCTTCCTGCCTCCCAGACTGGTTGTCGCCCCTCCCGTCATCTGCCGTAGGCCTGATGCTGCTTGTAGGTGGTGAAATCTCTGGGCTGGTGGTGTCTAATGGGGTTGGGAAGAAGATGAGAGAGGCCATGGAGAGCTCTGCTGGGAAGTGGATTTGCTTAATAGGTTGGACCACAAGTGCCCAGCAGAGCCACACTGGGACCTTCTTGTGCTCGCAGTTAAATCAGGCTCTAGGCCGGGTGCGGTGGCTCATGCCTGTGATCTCAGCACTTTGGGAGGCCAAGGAAGGTGGATCACCTGAGGTCAGGAGTTTGAGACCAGCCTGGCCAGCATGGTGAAACCCCATCTCTAGTAAACGACAAAAAATTAGCCAGGTGTGGTGGCGGGTGCCTGTATTCCCAGCACTTGGGGAGGCCAAGGAGGGCAGATCACCTGAGGTCAGGAGTTCAAGACCAGCCTGGCCAACATGGTGAAACCCTGTCTCTACTGAAAGTACAAAAATCAGCCGGGCATGGTGGCAGGCGCCTGTAATCCCAGCTACTCGGGAGGCTGAGAATCACTTGAAACCTGGAGGCAGAGGCTGCAGTGAGCTGAGATCTCGCCACTGCACTTCAGCCTGGGTGATGAGAGTGAAACTCCATCTCAACAACAACAACAAATCAGGCTCTAAACCCCAGCAGAGTTTCTCCAAACAGCCACGACATTTTTGGGAAACTTTGCCCATGAAGTGGGGGCTTTGTGCAAAGAAGTTCCAGGGAGGCAAAACAGGTCTGGGCCTGCCAGTCCCTGACTTGGGGCCAGCTGCCGCCCCCTCTTTGCCTCACTTTTCCTCCTCTGTAGACTCCCAGGAGAAACGTGAGGGCCAGTGAGCTGGGGAACGACAGTCATCACGTCTCTTGTCGGCTGATCACGTGTCTGCACACACTCATCTACCACAGGGTGTGGGAGAGCTGGTCTGTCTTTGGCTTGATAGTTTTTTGAACTTGGCAAGGGATCCAGAGCATACCTGTCAGTTCACCTGCAGCTGAATCCTTGGGGACACCTGTTAAAATTCAGATTTCTGGGCCGTATCACGGAACCATTCAGTGAGTAACATTTTTGGGCATGGACACTGAGCCTGGCCTCTGGCTCCGCACTGGGATACAGCCATGGATAAGATGCGGTCTCCATCAGACACTTTCCACCCTTCATGACTAAAGAACTCTCCTAATATTGATTGATTGATTGATTGATTGATTGAGACGGGATCTCACTATATTGGGCAAGCTGGTCTCAAACTCCTGGCCTCAAGTGATCCTTCTCCATCAGCCTCCCAAAGTGCTGGGATTATAGGCATGAGCCACCGCACCCGGGCACTCCCCTAGTTCTTTTTTTATTTTTTTTAGACAGAGTCTTGCTCTGTCGCCCAGGCTGGAGTGCAATGGTGCGATCTCAGCTCACTGCAACCTCTGCCTCCCAGCTTCAAGCGATTCTCCTGCCTCAGCTTCCCAAGTGGCTGGGATTACAGGTGTGAGCCACTACACCTGGCTAATTTTTGTATTTGTAATAGAGACAGGGTTTTGCCATGTTGGCCAGGTTGGTCTTGAACTCCTGACCTCAGATGATCCACCCACCTCGGCCTCCCAAAGTGTTGGGATTACAGGCGTGAGCCACCATACCCAGCCACTATCCTAGTTCTTAATGTCTGTCAGGAGGGTCCTTGTTCTTGGTTTGTTTGGCAGAGCCCCATACCTTCAGAAAGGGGTGGATTTTTTCCTTTTCCCGGCAAACCACAGGGTAGGAAGCCCTGAAGTCCCTAGATGCACACATGCACACACACCCATACCTGTGCTTCTGCAGCAGGGCCACCAGGATGCTCTCCAATTCCATTTGCTTTTGTTCTGCCCACATGCCGTCTACCTGACGGCCAAGCCGTGCCCTTGCTCCTCGCTCTTGGTTGCTCTCTCTGTGTGGTTAGAAAAAGAGAACTAGTTGCTATTTGGGTAGGATGTGGAGAGGCAGGGGTATATCCCTATGCCTATTTCAATATCTGGTGTGGACTCTTCTACCCAACTGAAGTAGACTCAGCCACACTTAGGGAGGCAGTATATATAGTAGTGAAGAGCACAGAAGTACAAGTATACACAGTTGCAAAACATCTCCCCACAGATTATTAATTATAGAGGGAAAAATAACTTTATAGAGGAGAAACCTAGCAGACACCATGTTAACCAACTGATCGAAGTTACCATCTACCAATAATCCACCAATAATGGCACAAATTGCCATCCTGTGCCTCCTGATACCAGGCACTGAGAAGGACACAACACTACTTCTGTGAATGCATCACCTGATTCCTCTAATCATCATTAGAGGAATGCATCCCCTAATCATGGGGATATGTCTGGCAAATTCAACATGAGGGACATTCTATAAATCATTAGCCTTTACTAATGAAAACTGTCAATGTCATGAAAGACTGAGGAACGATTCCAGATTAAAAGAAACTGAAGAGACATGACAACTAAATGGTATCCATGACCCTGGATTGGGTCCCAGATCAGAAAAAGAAATAATTGTTATAAAGGACATTTTGGGACAACTGGTAAAATTTGAATATGGATTATAATTGATAATTATGATTATGTAAGGCGATGTCCTTTGGTTAGGTATTAGGAAACACATATAGAAGTACCTAAGAGTAAAGGGTCATGATGACTGCAATTTACTCTCAAATGGTTCAGCAAAAATGATAACAATACTTAATGTGCATATGTGTTTCTGTGTGTATGTATCTGTATCTAGCTATAGATACAGAGTAAGCAAATGTGATAAAATGTTAGGAATTGGAAGGGTATATGGAAGTCCATTGTGCTTTTGTTGCAACTTTTTTGTAAGTTTGAGATTTTTTTCAAAGTAAAAACTAAAAAACATACAGGCTATAGAGTCAGGCAGTTTGGCTCCAAACTCTGCCACTCTTTGTGTGTCCTTTAAAAGCTATTAACCCTGGGCCAGGGCGCAGTGGCTCACGCCTGTAATCCCCGCACTTTGGGAGGCCGAGGCGGGCAGATCACGAGGTCAGGAGATCGAGACCATCCTGGCTAACACGGTGAAACCCCGTCTCTACTAAAATATACAAAAAATTAGCCGGGCATGGTGGCAGGCGCCTGTAGTCTCAGCTACTCAGGAGGCTGAGTCAGGAGAATGGTGTGAACCTGGGAGGCGGAGCTTGCAGTGAGCTGAGATTGTGCCACTGCACTCCAGCCTGGGGGACAGAGGGAGACTCCATCTCAAAAAAAAAAAAAAAAAAGCTATTAACGCTGTACAATGGGGATAAGAGTTGTTACGAAGATTAAAGAAGAAACTAAAAGCTGGTCAAGGTGGCTCACAACTGTAATCCCAATGCTTTGGGAGGCCAAGGTGGGAGGATCGCTTGAGGCCAGGAGTTCGAGACCAGCCTGGGCAACATAGTGAGACCCCATCTCTACAAAAAATAAAATAGTCAGTTGTGGTGGTGCACACTGGTAGTCCCAGCTACTTGGGAGGCTAAGATGGGAGGGTTGCTTGAGTCCAGGCATTTGAGGTTACAATGAGGCATGATCATTCCACTGTACTCCAGCCTGGGCAACAGAACGAGACCCTGTCTCTAAAACAAAGAAAGCAAGAAACTAAGAATAATAGTAGCTGACACTACCAAGGGCATCCTGTGTGCCCAGCACTGTGCCAAGTGTCTGTAAATGTCCCAGGGCAGAGCCTTTGTTTTTGGCATGGAGTCGTGATTAAATGGTAGCTACTACCAGTGTGGTTACCGTCGGAGCCTAGCCGGAAGAGGCACGTGGTAGGTGTGGAGGTAAGCTGAGGTTTAGCACTGGAACCCTTTTGCTATGGAAAGTCCAGAAATGACACTTGCTGTGCCAAGGAAGAGATCTGAATTGGTCCCTGGTCCTCCGTAGGGAACAAGCTCCTGGAGACTCTGCTGCAGGGTGTGGGAAGAAATCACTAGAACTCCTGCTTACCCCTGCTGCCTGCTCATGATGTCCTGGAGCAGCTTGCGGGCGGACAGCTGGCCCAGCACCTTCCGGTAGCTGTTGGTGAAGATGGCATCTGCATACCGCCGCATCCTGTGCAGAAGGAGTCAGGGGTCAGAGGGCGGGGTGGAGGCCAGGCGAGAGGACAGTCGCAGCAGCACTTGCCATGTCTCTGCAAGATCCTTCTGTTGCCATCTGTCCCACTCACCCCAAGAGAGACTCAGACCCCTCTGAGTGACCTCTGTGAAGCTGTGTCTGCCTCCTCTGCAAGGATGGGCAGTGGGTGCTGCCTGGAGACATAGCCAGGGCCCAGTTGATGGGCTGAGTCTGCATTCACTAACGCCTGCCCCATGGCAGGGATGGCTTGGGAGTGGTGGGAACTTTCCCCAGGGGCTGCTTACCTGAGGGTCAAAGGGGGAGGTGGGGAGCAGTGGGAGCTGCTGCTGAGGGTGAGGATCACAAAGAAGAACACCCAGAGTGGCATCCTTCACCCAGGGTGGCACCTGCAGAGTGACAGGAGGGGATGGTCAGGTATAGCCACAGCCATCGGGATGGCCTTCACTGGCCCAGCCCTGGGCTTGGCTCCATGGCAAGCCTTGGTCCTTGGTTTTTGGAAGCTGTGGGATGGGAAAAAGAACCCAGAGGCTGGAAGTCAGACAGACCTGAGTTCACATTCTGCCTCTGCCAGCCACCTGCTCTGACTTCATTTTCTCCATCTGTAGAATGGGCATGATGGAGCTCCCCTGCCAACCACATAGGGTTGAACCGAAAACCAGTGATAGTAGGGAAATTTCCCCTTACCATAAGGCATTAGAAGTAGGATTTGGGGCCAGGCACGGTGGCTTACGCCTGTAATCCCAGCACTTTGGGAGGCTGAGGTAGGCCGATCATCTGAGGCCAGGAGTTTGAGACCGGCCTGGCCAACCTGGTGAAACCCCATCTTTACTAAAATTACAAAAATGAGACAGGAGTGGTGGCGTGTGCCTGTAATCCCAGCTACTTGGGAGGCTGAGGCACGAGAATCCCTTGAACCCAGGAGGTGGAAGTTGCAGTGAGCCAAGATCGTCCCATGCACTCCACGCTGGGTGACAAAGTGAGACTCTGTCTCAAAAAAAAAAAAAAAAAAAAAAAAAAAAATTAAATAAAATAAATGGGATCCCTTAGCAAGGAATGGGGAAGGTCAAAGAACCTTCTCTCAGTGCCCCTCATTCAACCCCATCCAGTGTGGCAGTGACAGCAGGCAGCAAGGGTAATTGCTCAGCTCTGAGTCAGACAAACTGGAAGTTCAATCCTGGCTCTGCTGTCATTAGCTGTGTGTCCCAGGACAAGTGGCTTCACCTCTCTGAGCCTTATTTTCCCCGGCCATAAAACCGAGATGGTAACTAGACTCCTACTTCGGCTCCTGTAAGGATCTGGTGAAGTGAGGTGCCTGAATCAATAGGGAATTCTCTAGAAACCTTTGCTGTGGCTACCTAAGACTGACCCTCTCATACGGCAGGCTCTTCCTGTTTTAATTTTGTTTGGAGTTGGAGAGGGGGAGAAGGGCTCTAAGTCTTGCTCCAGACGCTTAGATTTCGCTGAAGAGTTTTAGTCCTGGAAGAGACCGAAGAGCTGGGGGAGCCAGCGTGGTGTAGTCATCTCATAGTTCCTGTAACTACCCTTAATTGGGGCCTGCGGACACCGTGCTCTGCAATTAGGGGAAAAACAGCAAGCAGGGGACAGAGCCCGCCTCCGCCGGGGCAAGTGCTACTGCTGTCAGCCCACACCTGCCCAAGCATGGAAACACAGCTGGCCTCGGGGGACCTGGCCACCTAGGAATTGGGTCCTCCCATCTCCCATGGGTTTCTCCCTCTCTCAGCAGGATGTCTACTCCATGGGGGTGTAGATCCATCCAGAGGCCCAGCCAGCCCCGGAGATGGCCAGCACCCCCGCCTTTCCCACAATCTCCTCACATGGCTTCCTTCCCTCCCGCTCCTGGGTCCTGCTGAGGAGTTCTGGCAGGCAGGGCCAGCACTGGCAGAACCCACCTTGCTCTCCTGGCCCTCTCAGGGTATCACCCTCCTTTCTGAAGGCACTGCATTCTCCTCTAACCCAGGGATGCCTTGGGCCCCCAGGCAGCACTCATGGGGCCTGCACACTGCATCCTGAGACCCTGCACCTGCAGAGCTGGAGGGAGCAGCAGCCCAGGCCTCAGTGGTCAGCCCCTCCCTCCACGACACGAGCATCCCCACAACACGCACACTGGCCGTCCTCCACTTCCTGCTCGAGTGAGCACTTGCTGCCAGCGAATGACAGGGAGCTCACTACCCCCAGGCCCGGGAGCTTATTTCCAGGTGGTTCTTTATTTATTTATTTTGAGAGAGGGTCTCACTCTGTGGCCCAGGCTGAGGTGCAGTGGTGCAATCATAGCTCACTGCAGCCTCAAACTCCTGGGCTCAAGCAGTCCTCCTGCCTCAGCCTCCTGAGTAGCTGGGGCAGCAGGCATGTGCCATTATGCCCAGCTAATTTTGAAATTTTTTTGTAAAGACAAAGTCTCACTATATTGCCGAGGCTGGTTTCAAACCCCTGGGCTTAAGTGATCCCCCCACCTCAGCCTCCCAAAGAGCTGAGATTACAGGCATGAGCCACAGTGCCCGGCCCAGGCAGTTCTTATTGTTAGGAAGTTTGTCTCATCATGTCAAGCCCAAATCTCCTTCTCCTGCAAATATTTGTTAAGCCTCTGCTGTTCCGGTAAGGACTGGGGCTAGAGAAAAGATGAGAACGTGGGATCTGCCCCGAGGGCTGGCTGTGTAACATCCGCCTGCCGGGCCGGAGCCTCTGCACCTGCAGCCACACGACTGGCCCTTTAGATACATTCCGCATGTCTGACTTAAGCTTTTGTTCCTCAGACCAAGGCTCGGCAGGCTTCAGTCCTCCTCATCGCACCATACCACGTCTGGTCCCCCTTCTCCCCACCTGGTCCAGGCTGCCTCTCCGGAAGTGGAATTTCCTAAGCTGGGAGATCTTTGGATGCAAGCAGGGCCCCTTGACAGAAACCACTGCCTTTTCTGTTTCCCAGCTGCAGCCTGGCTTTCTTGCCTTCTTTGCTGCTGACCTTTTAAAGATTCAGGCAGGTCTAGGTCCCCAATCACCTCCCTCCCCTGCTCAGAAGCCATTGGCTCCCCACTCCCTCCAGAATAAAGCTTAAACCCCTTCTCTTGGCTTAAGCTCTCCCTCTGCCTGCCCCTTCTCCCAAGGGCTGGCACAAGTGATTCCCAGCCCCTGTGCCCTATCAGGCTCCAACACCCATCCTTGCACTCTCCCTCTGGAGCAGGCATCCCCGTGCTCCTCTTACAGCCAAGGAAAAGAGCCTAGAGAGGACAAGGACATTTTCCATGGTCCTCCATCAAATTAGTTTTGGAGTGGGCACTTCAGAATGGGCCTCCTCATTCCCAGGCCAGCAGACTTCCTTCAGCTCCATGCAGCAGCCTCCCAGGTACAATGCTCTATTCACAGTATTCCCCATTCACAGGGAGCCTCAGCCTCCATCACCTGCACGTGGGAAAGGGTCTGAAAAAGAGGAAAGCTTCTTGCTCTTTGTTGTTGGGCCTCTGGGGAAGAAAGAACGGGAACAAACAGGAACACCTGCTTGATCGGCCGCTCCCTATGCACACCCAGTAGTCTCAGGGAGTTGAAAACAACCTTATAGGAGGTCAGACTTTGGTGGGGAGGGCAAGTCTTAGTAAACACAATACCCCGTTCGTTCAAGATAAGGCTCAGTAACTGCACAAGTTAACCAAGAGGCTCAACATTTGCCATAAATCCTGTGCCCCAGGCATAGGTCAAGACACCACGGCAACCTCTGAGCTATGAGAACCGAATGCATGGGTTTGCAGATCCCACTGGATGAAAAGGGGAAACAAGAATTATCCAGTGTAGGGTAAGATAAGAAGAATAGAGGTTATGTCACTAAGGATAAAATAGCTCCAGCCTGAGTAACATAGCGAGACCCCATCTCTACAAAACAAAACAAAACAAAACAGAACTTATCTAGGCGTGGTGGCACATGCCTCTGGTCCCAGCTACTCTGGAGGCTGATGTGGGAGGATTGCTTGAGCCCGGGAGGTTAAGGCTGTAGTGATCCATGATAGTGCCACTGCACAGTAGCTTAAGTGTCAGAGCAAGACCCTATCTCAAAGAATAAAATAAAATAGCTGTCAACAGACACATTCCACATGACAACTTAAGGAGTCAAAATTCACTGAATGAAGTGTAGCCGAGCCCAATAGCATTGCTGACAACTCTGATGACTGAAGGCACTCCAGAGTTTATAATCTATCATTATGATCATCGGTTAGCTTCCTGCAGTGCTTACTGATTCTGTGATTAGATGTACTTGAGATTGCCTAGATTCAGGATAAACGGGCACTTGATCTACATCCGTTGGCACCTTTTGCCAGCCTTCATGCCAGGAATGCCAGGAGAATTTCGCAGATTCACCTGCAGCTAACGACCGACGTCAGATCTCAAGCACCCAAATTCGCAAGGCCATTTGTGAAAACCCAGGGAAAGAATATCTTTAACCTTCCTTGAATATCCCCTTTGAAATTTGAGCACCCCAAAGCATAGACTTCCTGATCTGGTTTATAAACTGTTTCAGCGACAGCATTCCAAGTTAAAAGAAATCTAAGTTTTTAATGAGGAAGCATCTTGAACTGTCATTCAAAAGAGTGACACTCCACCTCCTTCCAGAAGGGGTTTGAGGCAGTCTACGGTGAAAGACACAAATACTTCAGGACCATTAAAGCAAGGATCAGGAGACAGTCGTGGGGTAGCGGAGGACTCCAAAGGCAGATAATTGTGTCTAAAACCTGGAGTAAAGAGTGTGGCTGCAATTGAGCAAGAAAGCAAAATGTTATCAATTTCCCGGCAATGACATTGAATCAGTTCTGAGTGATCAATGAGCAGTATTGATTTGCACAGCCACTTGGCTCATCTCTGATCCGTGGCAGAATCCCATCGCCGACAGGAAAATCGAGCCAACTCACATTTGCCCCTGAAGCCTGCCCACGCACCCTCAAAGGAGCACTGAGACCTCACCACCTGCAACAGACACCTGGAGCCAGTCTGCCACGCGCCCAAGTTAAGACAAGCCCCAAACGGCACCATCAAAACCCTATTCCAGAGCCCCTACTGAGGGGTGATTTTATCCAGAGAGGGGCTCAAATGTACTCACCAGTCCATGGGCAAAGAGGATGGCAGTGGGCCTCTTGGACTCAGTGTTTCTGAGTTGGTGAGAAGGTTAACTTTTCTTACCCCCACCCAGCCTAGCCCCCCAGGGCCACCCCTCTCACCTGATGATGCAGATCTCCCTCTGCTCCGAGGCACTGCTCAAATCCAGGGGCCCTGGGCTGTGTGTTTGCTCCGGCAGCCGCCTGGCGTTCCCATCATTTATCCCTTCATTTTCCTAAGCGTTGTTAGCGTCAGAGAATCAATTACCCACAAGTCAATCAAAGGACTGTTTTTAGCATCACATCACACTGACAAACCCTATTGGTGAAAGAGGTTTGGCCTCTTGCAAACTTAGACTCCTGGTAAAGCCTCCCTTTATCTTTGACAGGGTGGACAGAGTACAAAGTTGTAACATTATTCCAAGAGGATATAGAGAATATATACTGCTATAATAGTGATTGGAGAACTTGGCTGGGCGCGGTGGCTCACACCTGCCATCCCAGCACTTTGGGAGGCTGAAGCAGGTGGATTGCCTGAGCTCAGAAGTTTGAGACCAACCTGGGCAACATAATGAGACCCTGTTTCTACAAAAAAATTAAAAATTAGCTGGGCGTGGTGGCACATGGGTGCAGTCCCAGCTACTCAGGTGGCTGAGGCAAGAGTGTCACCTGAGCCTGGGAGGCGGAGGTTGCAGTGAGCCAAGACCACACTACTGCACTCCAGCCCGGGTGACAGAGCAAGACTCTATCTCAAAAAATACATTTTTAAAGAAAAGAAAAAGTATGTGTTAAAAATAATTGGAGAACTCATAACAATGAAACACCAAGAGTTTATTGATTCTCCAAGATAAATGTGCCTTTTTAACAGTTCATATAATTTAGTTTTGTCCCTGTGTAATTTTATTTCACTTTTGGGTAGACAACATTATGAATAAGCGTTATTCTCTCCTTAGTGGGGAATTTGTTCCCTATCTCCCTTGTCGTCCAATTATCAGAATTCTGCACTATTTGATTTACACCTGCTTGGTCACAGGCTGATTTCAACAGCTAGCCTGGGGGCATCCGTCTTCATCTGTCAAGGCAGCCAGACATAGGCTGTTGCCTCAGAGAAGTGTGAAATGAGAGGGAAGAGATGGAAAACCTTGGGAGAGTTGTTGTGTTTCCAGATTTCTCTAGCCTATAGCTAAGAAATCCTCAGGAATGACATAAAAGCATAGGAGGCAGAAGCTCTGGTTTCCTAGGCAGCCGTGGTGGAGGTGTGGAAAGAGCTCCAAGCCTCGAGTCTAAGGACCTGCTGCCTCTCCCAAGCCTGTCAATAATGACCTCTGTGACCCTTAGGAAGTTACTTCTACCTGGCCGGGTGCGGTGGCTCACACCTGTAATCCCAGCACTTTGGGAGGCTGAGGCGGGTGGATCATGAGGTCAGGGGTTCGAGACCAGGCTGACCAACATGGTGAAACCCCGTCTCTACTAAAAATACAAAAATTAGCTGGGTGTGGTAGTGGGCGCCTGTAATCCCAGCTACTCAGGAGGCTGAGGCAGGAGAATTGCTTGAACTCAGGAGGTGGAGGTTGCAGTGAGCCAAGATTGTGCCACTGCACTCCAGCCTAGGTGACAGAACGAGACTCTGTCTCAAAAAAAGAAAAAAAAATTCTACGCTCCAGGCCTCAGTTTCTACCTGGAAACTTGAGAGTTGACATAGAACAGCAACTTTCAAACTTTTTTTTTTTTTGAGAGGGAGTCTATCTTTGTCACCCAGGTTGGAGTGCTGTGGCATAATCTCGACTCACCGCAACCTCCACCTCCCAGGTTCAAATGATTCTCCTGCCTCAGCCTCCAGAGTAGCTGGGATTACAGGCATGTACCACCACGCCTGGCTAAATTTTGTATTTTAGTAGAGATGGGATTTCGCCATGTTGGCCAGGCTGGTCTCAAACTTCTGACCTCAGGTGATCCACTCACCTCTGCCTCCCAAAGTACTGGGATGACAGGTGTGAGCCACTGCACCCAGCCCAAACATTTTTTAAAAATTGGCAAAACTCTTTCTTTGGAAACCTACAAAGACAGGTTTTTAATATGGAGCTACTCTGATTGAAGAGGGGGAGGTGGAGACCCCCTTGCCTATCCCTGAGGTACCTCAATGGGTCACAATTACAAGCCAGTAGTTTCCAAGAGTCCCCTTAGCAACACTATTTTGTGGTTCTGCTTCTTAGCCTGCACTGAGCCATATTCTTGGCATCTAGCAAATACCAGATGTTTCTCATAGAAGCAGGGCTTGAGTGGTATGTCACCTTGCTGGCCAGGATATGAAGTGGTCAGGTCAGGCCAGATACCCAAGGATTAAGAATGGGCTGATAGTGGCCAGGTGCAGTGGCTCATGCCTGTAATCCTAGCACTTTGGGAGGCCGAGGCGGGCAGACTGCCTGAGCTCAGGAGTTCGAGACCACTCTGGACAACATGGTGAAACCCCGTCTCTACTAAAATACAAAAAAAATTAGCTGGGTGTGGTGGCGTGTGCCTGTAATCCCAGCTACTGGGGAGGCTGAGGCACAAGAATCGCTTAAGCCCCAGAGGCAGAGGTTGCAGTGAGCCGAGATGGCGCCACTGCACTTCAGCTTGAATGACAGAGTGAGACTCTGTCTCAAAAAAAAAATAAATAAATAAAAGGCAGGGCGTGGTAGTTCACGTCTGTAATCCCAGCACCTTGGGAGGCCGAGGCAGGCAGATCAAGAGGTCAAGAAATCGAGATCATCCTGGCTAACATGGTGAAACCCCATCTCTATCAAAAATACAAAAAATTAGCCGGGCGTGGTGGCGGGTGCCTGTAGTCCCAGCTACTCAGGAGGCTGAGGCAGGAGAATGGTGTGAACCCGGAAGGCGGAGCTTGCAGTGAACCGAGATGGCACCACTGCACTCCAGCCTGGGTGACACAGCGAGACTCTGTCTCAAAAAAATAAATAAAATAAATAAATATAAAAATAAAAATAAATGGGTCGATAGCTTTAAATTATTATTATCATTTTATTTATTTAATTTTTTGGAGACAGGGTCTCGCTCAGGCTAGAGTGCAGTGGTGAGATCTCAGCTCACTGCAGCCCTGACCTCCTGGGCTCAAGCAATCCCCAACCTCAGCCTCCTGAGTAGCCGGGACTGCAGTTGCACGCCACCATGCCCAGCTAATTTTGTTTATTTTTAGTAGAGATGAGATCTCACTATGTTGTCCTGGTCAAAACTTAAATATTATTAAAATAATAAAGTGCAGGTCACAGCAGCAGGGAGCAGACGAAGCAGTTGGGAGCTCCAGGGCTATGGGCTATCGCACAGTCAGGAAATGTGGGGTGACTCCTGGAAATGCAAAGTGGGGACCATGCAGAGCTGGGCACCCAGAGTGGACGCTGGGCCAGGGCACAGATGCAGGTTACGTGGAGCTGGCCGGAGAAGCCATGGGACTCAGAATCCAGCCTCGGTTGAAACTCTGTGCCAGGCATTGTGCTACAGACTTCACGCCCTATCTCAGTTTTCTTATTTGTAAAATGGGAGCGATAGAGCTCAACTTATGAGGCTGTTGGGTGAGGATTATTGTGACATTGCATAAAGGGCAGACCTGGCATAGGGCAGACCTCATAATTTAGCTTTGATAATTGCTGTTCTTGTCATTGCGGTAAATGAGGAAACAGGCATGGAAGGTTACGTGCTCAGCCACAGCCACAGAGCTAGTCAGTAGCTGGAAGAGCTATGACTCAAACATGTTTTCTGACTTCCTTGCAGCCCCAGCTACTCGGGAGGCTGAGGCAGGAGGATCACTTGAGCCCAGGAGTTGGAGGCTGCAGTGAGCTATGTTCGTGCCACCGTACTCCAACCTGGGCAATGGAGTGACACCCTGTCTCTATTGAAAATAAAAAGGAAAAAAAAGTTTTCTGATTTCCAATTTTTTTGCCCCACACTAAGGCCCTTCCTGGGCCTACAAGTTCTAATTTTTTTTTTTTTTTTTTAAAAGAACTTCAACAGTTTGGCCGGGCATGGTGGCTTATGCCTGTAATCTCAGCACTTTGGGAGGCCGAGGCAGGCAGATTGCCTGAGGTCAGGAGTTCGAGACCAATCGGGCCAACATGATGAAACCCCGTCTCTACTAAAAATACAAAAAAATTAGCCAGGCCTGGTGGCATGCGCCTGTAATCCCAGCTACTCGGGAGGCTGAGGCAGGGGAATTGCTTGAACCAGGGAGGTGGGGGTTGCAGTGAGCCAAGATCGCGCCACTGTGCTCCATCCTGGGCGACAGAGTGAGACTCCGTCTAAAAAACAAATAAAAAATAATTCACATATCATAAAGCTCACTGGTTTTAAGTCTAGGGCTCTATGAGTTTTCATACATTTATACGGTGGTGCCACCATTGCCACAATCCTGTTTTGGAATGCTTCTGTCCCTCCAAAAATTCCCTCTAGCCCATTTGCTCTCAGTCCCCACTCCTGCCCCCCAACCCTAGGCAACCCCTAATCTGCTGTCTTACAGTTTTTCCTTTGCTAGGAAATTCCTATAAATGGAATCTTTTATATGATGAGTAAATCATAATAAATCAAATAAAATACGCACTTTTTGGCGTCAGGCTTCTTTCACTCAGCATATTGTTTGACCTTCATCCATGTTGATCCAGGTATTAATAGTTTGTTCCTTTTTATTCCATTGTATGGATGTATGACTGTTTGTTTACCCATTCACCTTGATGGACATTTAGGTTGATTCCAGTTTGGGGCTACTATGAATTATGCTGCTATGAACTTTTTTTTTTTTTGAGACAGGGTCTAGCTCTGTCACATAGGCTGGAGTGCAGTGGCACAATCTCAGCTCACTGCAGCCTTGACTTCCTGTGCTCAAGTGATCCTCCCACCTCAGCTTCCTGAGTAGCTGGGACCACAGGCATGAGCCACTGCACCCAGATAATTAAAAAAAATTTTTTTTTTGTAGCAATGGGTTCTCTCTATATTGCCCAGGTTCTCTCTATCAAACTCTTAGGTTCAAGTGATCCTCCCACCTCGGCCTCCCAAAGTGTTGAGATTACAGGTGTGAGTCACCCTGCCCGGCCTGCTATGAACATTGCAGTAGGAGACCTTGTGTGAACATGTTTTCATTAATCTTGGGTGGGTACCTAGGATGGGAATCACTGGGTCATATAATGAGGGTTTAGCTTTTTAAGAAACTGCCAGTCTTTTCCAAAATGGCTGTACCATTGACTTTCCCCCAGCAGCGATGGGGGTCTGCCCCTGAATTTCTTAAATGAGCATTTGTTTCCTTATCCCACAAACCCCTCTTAAGCAACTAATTAGGCCCACATAGAGCTTGCTGGATTAGCTGTCCATCTCCGTGGGGCTTGGTCCCTTTTCTGCAGTTAGGGGAGTGGGTGGGCCTCTCCCCTCTGCATAGCATCTTCTGGGGTGCTATGAGGAACGTGGAGTGTTTGGACACAGTGCTTGTCTTCAAAGAGCTACAGGAGGAAGCTGAATCATTACCCCGGGCAGGTAGATCCAGAGAGGGACACAGTATCAGTATAAATGCAGAGAGGGACACAGTATCAGTATAAATACTCCAAGTATCGAGAGAAGGGAGAAGTCATGTAAACCCAGGAGTTCATCTTCAGACAGGAGTAGGGAGAAGCTTAAAATGGGAGCACAGATTTAGGGGGCAAATGGATTTGGATTTGAAACCAACTCTGCCATTTGCCCCATGTGAGATTCTAGGCAAGCTCAATCCCTTAATCTCTCTGAGCCTCAGTTACTACATCTGTACAATAGAGATGATAAGAACTACCACTCCAGGTTGTTGTGAGAACCAGAAATATGCTTGGCCAGGCACGGTGGCTCACACTTGTAATCCCAACACTGGGAGGCAGAGGCAGGCAGGTTGCTTGAGTCCGGGAGTTCGAGACCAGCTTGGGCAACACAGCGAGACCCCCGTCTCCACAAAAAGAAAGAAAGAAAAAGAAATATGCATGTTGGTGTCTGATATGTAAGTGTCTTGGCAAATGGTAGCAGTTATTGTAGTTTTTCAGAGCTGAGCTCTGAAAAAACGGGCAGCTTGATGGCAGCCTGGTGGCAGGGAGGGCTGGGAGCCATCTTGGTGACAGGCTTTATTTGCAGTAAATTCTCAAACCCACTGAGAAAGAGCATAGTGGGGCGGGGGGTGGGGGAGGATGGAGAGCCAGAAAGAACCCGGAGAATGAAAACCCAGCCCCTTCCACCAATTCCCACCGCCGCCTTGTCCTTGTCCTCCGAGTGATGATGAGAACGCCTCGGTGGCCGCCCAGCTCACTTTCCCAGGATGTGTTTTAACCCAGTGTTAATTAGTGATTGTGGCTGCATCTAGGGCTGGGGGCTTGAGCTGAAGAAAGAAAGTACCCCAGAGAAAGGCAGACTTTAAAAGGCCCCAAAAGGCTGGGGCAGTGAGGCTCTGCGGAGAGGGAGACAAGCCCTGCATTTGTGTTGCAAATTTCCAGTGTGTGCAAGCCAGCCATTCAATGAGGGCGATGCTACTGGCAGCCGGCATGGGGGTGGGGAGGGAAAGGAAGTCCACAAAGGGGGCCTGTCTGAGGACCTCAGACCCTGCTTTGTAAAAGCTGCTTTCATCCCCCTCCCTGGTTGATGGCAGTGTTCCCAGTCCAAGGCCACTGTGCAAGGATGCAGAGGCCTGGACCCCAGACTCCCAGATTCTCTTGACCCTCCCCACTTGCCCTTCTAGGCCTGTTTTTGTGGCATCAGCAGCAGCAGGTGTCTGAGTGTTCCTGGGTACTGGGTCAGAGGAGACCAGGTTTAAGAGGTGTGGGCTTGCTAGGTGGCTTCAGGCAAAGTCACTTAACCTCCCTGAGTGTCAGTTTCCTCTTCTGTAATAAGGAGATGATATGGTCCTTTCCCCTGCTTCACAGGGTCTTACCCAAACAGAAGGGCCTGTGATTGGATGGCAGCTCAGAGCTTCATTTCTTTCTCAAAAAGTCTGCATCTGGGAAAGTCATTAGAAGAGCTCTTTTAATGAAGAGATGAGGTCAATTGTACTTAGCAAATCAATGAAGCAACTCTGGGTTCCTTGGAAATGTTACTCCCATGAGTATTTTAATTTTTTTTTTTTGAGATGGAGTTTAGCTCTTGTTGCCCAGGCTGGAGTGCAATGGCATGATCTCAGCTCACAGCAACCTCCACCTCCCAAGTTCAAGCGATTCTCCTGCCTCAGCCTCCCCAGAAGCTGGGATTGCACACATGCATCACCATGCCCGACTAATTTTATATTTTTAGTAGAGATGGGATTTCACCATGTTGGCTAGGCTGGTCTCGAACTCCCAACCTCAGGTGATCCACCCACCTCAGCCTCCCAAAGTGCTGGGATTACAGGCGTGAGCCACCGCGCCCGGCACTAATTTTTTTTCTTAAGACAGAATCTCGTTCTGTCACACAGGCTGGAGTGCAATGGCGTGATCTCTGCCCACTGTAACCTCCGCCTTCCAGGTTCAAGCAATTCTCCTGCCTCAGCCTCCCAAGTAGCTGAGACTATGGGCATGAGCCACCATGTCCAGCTAATTTTTGTATTTTTAGTAGAGACAGGGCTTCACCATGTTGGCCAGGCTGGTCTTGAACTCCTGACCTCAAGTGATTCGCCCGCCTCGGCCTCCCAAAGTGCTGGGACTATAGGCGTGAACCACTGCACCTGGCCCATGAGTATTTTAAACATTCACCTTGCTTGGAATCTTTGGGCCTGCCACAAGTCAATTAGGCACGCTAACCAGGTTGTTTTTTTGAGTTGGTAGACTTGGTGCAGGTGCCAAGCCTGCTGCATAGAAGGCTGTCTCCAGCTGATCCTCGGGTAACCTCTCCCTGGTAAAGATCTGACCATACTTCAAAAGCCCCCTTGGAGGCCATCTCTCCAAGAAGCATTCTCCCTCCCTGGCCTTGCCTGTGGTTGAGTGATTTTATAATTTTATATGTAGAAAATTGTCTCCTTTCCTCAGACCCTTGGGATGCCTGGGACCAAATCTTTGAGCCCTCTAAAGCTTTCTAATCAAAGTGTGGTCCATAGACCAGCAGTATTGACAGCACGTGGGGGCTTGTTAGGAATGCAGAATGTCAGGCTCCACTCTGGATCAATTGAATCAAAGGCTAAAATCTGTGAGGATTCTAAAAGCATCAGGCACCCTGGTGTCTAAATGCCGGGGATTCCGATCAGGTAGGAGGGCCATGGCCTCAGACAGCCGGGAGATGTCGCTGTTCCCCAGTCATTGGAGTTGTCAGGTTTTGCTACCAATGCCAGAGGCCCCGCCTGTGGGGCTTTGTTCGCTGTGAAATCCCAGGACCACGAAAGGGTCAGGTCAGGTTTGTCATGCCACCTTTTCTTCAGCCACTCAACCTGCCCCTCCTCCCATCTTTCCCCGACCGTTCCTGTCCTGGGTTCTCACCGATGTTTCCAGATAGGGAAGACTGTGTGATCCCCAAGCCCAGCCCTACGCCAGGATCTCAGGAGAAAGCCCACAGGAGAAAGTGCATCTGGCCAGGTGCAATGGCTCATGCCTATAATACCAGCACTTTGGGTGGCCGAGGTGGGTGGATCACTTGAGGCCAGGAGTTCGAGACCAACCTCGGCAACATGGTGAAACTCCGTCTCTACTAAAAATACAAAAATTAGCCAAGCATGGTGGCATGCGCCTGTAATCCCAGCTACATGGGAGGCTGAAGCAGAAGAATCGCTTGAACTTCGGAGGCGGAGTTTGCAGTGAGCTGAGATTGTGCCACTGCACTCCAGTCTAGACAACAGAGCAAGACTCTGTCTCAAAAAAAAAAAAAAAAAGGAAGTGCATCCTACAGGGGCTCCCTCAGCCTGGGTCATCAGGCAAGACGAGCTCAGACCAGCAAGGAGGGGGTGTCTACAGGGAGGACCCCCCTCGTTTGGAATCTCTGAGTTGGGGGATCTTAGTGACAACAGGACCTGCAGACACAGTGAGAAGAATTCCATGATTTGAGAGTCCACAGGCAAAAGTCAAGGCCTGCTTGGGACTTTAGCTTCCAGTTTCTATTTTCCATGTCAGGAGCCAGGTTATCTCATGGTCTTACTTCCCCTCTGTGGTTACAGTGCAGTTAAAGGAACGCTAATAGCCTTGACTGCAGCAAACTCAGGTTTGAGTCAGGGCCAAAGGGCCCTCACTCCAGACTACAAGCAGAGTCACTGGGGTTTCCCTCTAGGGCCTGGAGCTCCCACTCTCTGGGCCTTTCCCACCCTGCCTGGTTCAGTCCCTGAACACCCAGGCCACAGAGCAGAAGGAAGAGCAGCCTCCACACCCAGGCCCCCAGCTCCTGACTCCCCAGTGGCTGGGCCCTGTTGACGCTGGAACCTCCTCTAAGGCCCAGAACCTGGAATCCATGGCTGAGACCTGGCTCCCTGCCTAGCTCCTGTCCCCCCGGGTTCAGCCCCAGTCACCACCACCCAATGACTCACGGAGTCTAGCTGTCCTGGATTTCCACAGTCTAGCAGTAACATCTACATGCCAGTCACGTAACATACATGATCTCATCTCATTCAACAACCTTGAGCCTTAGGAACACATAGTGTTCTCATTTCATGGTGGAAGAAGCTGAGTCTTGGAGATATTGGGTAACTTGTCCAATCTCATACAGATGGTACATGGAGAGGCCCAGGGTTAGGAGTGGGGCTTGCCTGCCTCCAGACAAGCTCGCCTGCCCCAGAACAGTGCTATCCCTGACCCTGCCCCAGCAGCCCAGGGCTGATTTCTGCCAGCTTGATTTCCCATGGATTGGTATCAGCAGGGTCTCTGTGGGTCCTGCGAGGTGGAGTGATAAAGGTGACAAGTGAGGATTTCTTATAGCAATGACAAGGATACTGCAATGGAAGATGGCACTGCACTTTACATTTGCACTTGTCATGGTGATAGTGACATTTCTGATTAACATCAGAACTTTGGTCTGCTGATTTCACCCGTGAACTTGGAACCAGAAGTCCCAGGATCCATCTGATCTCTGACCCAGTTCCCACGTCCTTCAGGTGAGAGATGGTCCCAGGCATGCACAAACATTCCAGGATATTAATTGATGATGAAAAGTCATCATTAATTTATTGGCATATTTTGCCTTTTATTCCTGCCTCCTTCCATCCTTTGATAATTTATCCATCAGATATCGAAGTAATAATACCCATCGGGTGCTAAGTGCTGTGTTTGGTGTCCAGGAGCCAAGGAAGAGTAAAGCACAATTCAAATGAACTGATATTTATCAAGTGCCGCTATGTGCCATTCACCGAGTTGGGGGCTCCAGGCATTCTGTGGACTTGCTTTGGTGCAATTTTCATCCTAGCTAGACAAGTGAGCAAACAGATAATTACACAGCATGATATACACAGTCTATAATCGAGGTGCATACAAGGAGCTGTGGGAGCAGCGTGGGTGGGGCCTTCACCGTGCTAAGGAGGAGGAAAGGCTTCACCTAGGATGTAACTTTTTTTTGGCAGGGGGCACAGGGTCTCACTCTGTCGCACAGACTGGAGTGCAGTGGCACGATCTTGGCTCACTGCAAACTCCGCCTCCCGGGCTCAAGCGATTCTCTCACCTCAGCCTCCGGAGTAGCTGGAATTACAGGTGCGTGTCACTACCGCCTGGCTAATTTTTTTATTTTTAGCAGAGATGGGGTTTCACTATATTGGCCATGCTGGTCTTGAACTCCTGACCTCAAATGATCCCCCCCGGCCTCCAGCCTCCCAAAGTGTTGGGATTACGGGTGCGAGCCACCTCATCTGGCTCCTTTTTTTGGAAACAGGGTCTCACTCTGTCACCCAGGCTGGAGTGCAGTGGCATGATCTGGGCTCACTGCAACCTCTGCCTCCTGGGCTTGGGTGATTCCCCCACCTCAGCCTCCTGAGTAGCTGGGGCTACAGGCACATGCCACCATGCCAGGCTACTTTTGTATTTTTTGCAGAAACGGGGTTCCTCCATGTTGCCCAGGCTGGTCTAGAACCTGTGGGGTCAAGCAATCCACCTGCCTCAGCCATCCGAAGTGCTGGGATTATAGATGTGAGTCACTGTGTCTGACCAGGATGTGACTTTTAAGGTGGATCTTGAAGAAAGAGGAAAAATTAATCCAGCCTGAGCAAAGGCCTGGAGGCCTGGTTAGTGAACAATAAATTATTTGGTGTGGCTGGAGTGAGAGTCCTCACATCTCTGTGGGCTTCGGACCTGGACCCCAGATTCAGTTGTCCAGGGTAGGGCCCAGAGTTCTGAATTTTTAACCAGGGCCTCAAGTGGTTCTGGTACAAGTGTGAGGGCCCACAGACTGGGAAACCTGGGCCTGTGGCTTCAGCGGCAAGAAATGTGGATGAATCCGGAACAATGCATTAGGGCCAAGCTATGCAGGGTGTCAAATGCCATGCTAAGGAATTTGGACCTGTCCTGTTCTCAGTGGAGAGAGTCCATGGAGGCTTTCAAGCCCTGGAGTGGTGGTTTTGGAAGGAGAACGTTGCCAGCAGCCTGGTGGGAGGAACAGAGACACGAGAGGCTGGAGAGAAGAAGCCCATTGAGAAAGCTTTCACAGCTGTCTAGGCCAGCCGTCCTGGAGGCCTGAGCTGGGGGGTTGGGCGGGGGCGGTGGGCAAGGAGCATGGGAGTGGGGGCGCTAGATTTGAGAGGGCTCTGAAAAATGGGGCCCAGGCCTGCAGTAGATGGATGAGGAAGGTGAAGGAGAGGTTGTTGAGAATGGGCTGGGGGCCTCAAGGGCTGATCAGGATGCACCAGGGTAGTGGGTTGAGGGGAGGAACAATAGAGCCAATTTGCACGTGTTGAGTTTTTCACTCATGGGACCTCCAGGAGGATGTGGAGAACAGGCATTGGATCTTGTCCAAAGCTTGGAGAAGGTGGTTGAAGTTGAAGTTGAGGGGAGAGCTTTTTTTTTTTTTTTTTTTCAGACAGAGTTTTGCTCTTGTTGCCCAGGCTGGAGTGCAATAGTGCGATCTCGGCTCACCGCAACCTCTGCCTCCTGGGATCAAGCGATTATCCTGCCTCAGCCTCCCGAGTAGCTGGGGTTACAGGCATGCACCACCATACCTGGCTAATTTTGTATTTTTAGTAGAGACAGGGTTTCTCCATTTGGTCAGGCTGGTCTCAAACTCCCAACCTCAGGTGATCGGCCAGCCTTGGCCTCCCAGAGTGCTGGGATTACAGGCGTGAGCCACCACGTCCGGCTGAGCCTTTGAAGAGCAAAGAGGTATTAGAAGACTGTAGACTGCTTACGAATCTTCAGGGCACGTGGAGGCAGAATTAGAAAAAGAGGCCAGGTGTGGTGGGCCACACCTGTAAGCCCAGCGCTTTGGGTGGTCAAGGTGGGAGGATTGCTTGAGGCCAGGAGTTTGAGACCAACCTGGGCAACAAAGCAAGACCCCCCCACTCCCCATGTCAAAAGAAGAAGTGAAGAGAAGGGGAGGGGAGGGGAGGGGAGGGAAGGGAGAAGGAAAGAGGCAAGAAGAACGCACTAGAAAAGTAGGCTGTTTGGTTGTTTTTCAATTTATTATCTCCACTTTGCAGATGGGGAAACTGGGACTCAGACAACTAAATAACTTGTCCATGGCCACTGTGCTCATCAGGGTAAGGCTGGAGTTTTGAACCTAAGTCTCTTTGGCTCCAGTGCCCATACTCTCGGCTGAGTCTCCCAGAGGCAAATCCTGTCCCCAGACACAAAATAAACAGATTCAAAGATTGGGAGTGAATAGGTGGAGGTGAGGAAGATGCAGCAAAAAGAACTTGCAGGAGGCCGGGCGTGGTAGCTCACGCCTGTAATCCCAGCAGTTTGGGAGGCTGAGACAGGTGGCTCTCCTGAGGTCAGGAGTTTGAGACCAGCCTGGCCAACATAGTGAAACCCCATCTCTACTAAAAATACAAAAATTACCCGGGTGTGGTGTCAGGTGCCTATAATCCCAGGTACTTGGGAGGCTGAGGCAGGAGAATCACCTGAACCCAGGAGGCAGGTTGCAGTGAGCTGAGATCATGCCACTGCACTCCAGCCTGGGGGACAGAGCGATACTCCATCTAAAAAAACACAAAAAGAATAACTTGCAGGACAGAGGCAGGGGAGACCAGCATACTAAGTGAGCCTATTTTTCTTTCCTTCTCCCACTAGAATATATTGAAGCAAATCTCAGACTTCATATTATTTCATCGATAAATATTTCAGTATGTATCTCAAAAAGATAAGGCTCTTTTTTAGACATAGTCACAATCCCATTATCACACTTTAAAAAAAATCTAACAATAATTCCTATTAAGGGAACCTATTGAGGACAATCTGACAAGACCTCAGAATGGAAGTGGGCTTGTGTATCTTGAGCCAGCACTGTCACAAAGCCATGATAAGGAATTTAAATTTCCCCAAGATAATTACAGCCAAAGCGAACAGGGGATTGGAAATGCAGGAGATTTGAGAAGCTTGTCTGGCTCTGGAAAGGAAATGTTATAAAGGAAGAAAAAAAAAGACTGGAAAGGTTTACAGAGTACAAAAGACAAGACTCTTCTTTCTTTCTGACTTCCCCTTTCCTCATGCGAGGGTCTTTAGTCATAAATGAGAAATAGGAACCTGGGCTAGAGTGAAACCAAATGGATAAAAATAACACAACAAATACAGTATTGCTAAATGCAATGAGATAGAGGCATGGGGTTTATTTCCCACCAAGGCTGTGCAAACTGCTCACTTCTTAGATAAAGGCTCTTCAGTTGCTGCTATTCAGAATCCCAGCTTCCTGAGAGGTCATGTCCATTGTTTATTAACTGGTTATTGTGGACACTGACGTTCGACTAGGCATCAAGAAATCAGATTTCTAGACCAGGTGCAGTGGCTCACACCTGTAATCCCAGCATTTTGGGGGGCCGACGCAGGTGGATCACTTGAGGTCAGAAGTTCGAGACTCAGGCTGGCGAAACCCCATCTCTACTAAAAATACAAAAATTAGCCAGGAGGGCTGGGCACGGTGGCTCATGCCTTTAATCCCAGCACATTGGGAGGCCAAGGTGGGCGGATCACCTGAGGTCAAGAGTTTGAGACCAGCCTGGCCAACATGGCAAAACCCCGTATCTACTACAAGTACAAAAATTAGCAGGGCATGGTGGCGGGCACCTGTAATCCCAGCTACTCAGGAGGCTGAGGCAGGAGAATAGCTTGAACCTGGGAGATGGAGGTTGCAGTGAGCCGAGATTGTGCCACTGCACTCCAGCCTCGGCGACAAGAGTGAGACTCCGTCTCAAAAGAAAAAAATAATAAGTTAGCCAGGTGTGGTCTCTACTAAAAATACATAAACTAGCCAGGCATGGTGGCAAGTGCTGTAATCCCAGCTACTCGGGAGACCAAGGCACGAGAATCGCTTGAGCTGTGGAGGTGGAGTTTGCATTGCATCGTTCCACTGCACTCCAGCCTGGGCAACAGAGTGAGACTTCGTCTCAAAAATAAATAAATAAATAAATAAAAAATATTGGTCCAGCTCCTCCATGAAATTGCTCTGTGACCTTGGGCAACTTCCTTGACTTACCTGAGCTGTCCGTAAAGTGAGGGTATTAGACCATAAGACCTCATCGTTTCCTTTAAGAGCCGAGTTCTCCGATTCAGTGAATACCTAGTAAAACAGTGCTTACTTCCTGGGGTTTAGAAAGCGTTACTAGGATTTGGCTCAATGTTACACTGCATCTGCAAAATGCTTGGATAGGCTGGGAGCGGTGGCTCACGCCCTGTAATCCCAGCACTTTGGGAGGCCGAGGCAGGTGGATCACTTGAGATCAGGAGTTCAAGACCAGCCTGGCCAACACAGCAAAACCCCGTCTCTACTACAAATACAAAAATTAGCAGGGTGTGGTGGTGTATGCCTGTAATCCCAGCTACTAGGGAGGCTGAGGCAGGAGAATCACTTGAACCCAGGAGGCAAAGGTTGCAGTGAGCCAAGATCACACCACTACACTCCAGCCTGGGCGACGGGCGACAGGCGACACTCTGTCTAAAAAAAAAAAAAAAAAAGAATACTTGGCTAACCTCGATGAAGGATGCCATGTGTTGATTATGCAGGTTCATGCTACAAAATCACCCAGCGTTGCTCTTGGCTGACCCCCCAGAGGAAATCCGAAAGGCAGCACTACGTGAGCTCTCTGGAAATGGACGGTGGATGGAGAGCACGTGGAAACTGCATAGAGTCATCCACAGATGGAGCCAGCTGCCTGAGGCCCAGGAAGCAAATTGAAGAAATAAGTTGAAACAACAGCCCAATGTGTTTTTTGTTTTGTTTTGTTTTGTTTCATTTTAATGGCAGGTAAAGGGGTTGACGGATGGTGACCAGGGATGTGGGGCTGAGATGGAGCTAAAGGGGAGGGGGCTGTGAAAGCCGGCAGGTCAAGTTGCCATATGATGCTGGGATTCTGGGACCTTGACCTGGGGAACTACATTTGAGCAGAGTCTTAAGACCTTGAGATTGGAGGGGAGCCAGAGGAAGATGAAGATGAACTTGAACCAGAAAGGGCAGGGCAAAAACAAAACAGACCCCATCCTGGGCCAGAAGAGAAGCCCTTTCCTGACACCTTGCCCTCTGTCCGGCTCATCATCACGTGAGGAAGGAGGGGCTGTGTGGCTCTCGGCTCCAGCTGCTCTGATTTCTCTTTTCAGTTCCCCCAAGGTGCTCTGTTCTTTCTTGCTGCATGGCTTCTGCTGTGTCCACTCCCTGGAAGGCAGCTCTTTCCCCCGATCAACTTCCACTCAGACCTTAGCTTAAACTTGTTGCCTCCAGGAAGCCCCCCTTGGCCTTCTGATAAGACAAACCACTCCATTTTAAGTTCTTATGTCATTAGTCACTTTTTAAAAATAGTGCTCCTCACTGTTATCATTCTTAATGTATTTATGTGATTTTATCATTCTTTAGTGTCTTTAATGAATTTATGTGTATTATGTGATTTACGTGTTTCTAAAAAGATGTCTAATTTTGAAATAACATCGAGCTTTTAGAAAAGCTGCAAGAATAATACAAAAAACTCTATAGGCCGTGCGCGGTGGCTCAGCCTGTAATCCCAGCACTTTGGGAAGACCAGGTGGGTGGATCGCTTGAACCCAGGAATTCAAGACCAGCCTGGGCAACATAGCGAGACCTCATCTTTACAAAAAACAAAATAAGCAAATTAGCTAGGTGTGATGGCACGAGCCTGTAGTCCCAGCTACTTGATGGTTAAGGTGGGAGGACTGCTTGACCTAGGAGTTCAAGGCTGCAGTGAGCTACGGCTGTGCTGCGGCACTCCAGCCTAAGCGACACAGCAAGACCCTGTTTCTAAAAAAATAATATTTCAAAAATGAAATAATTTAAATTAAATTTATTTTATTTATTTTTTTTGGAGATAAGAGTCTCACTCCGACCCCCAGGCTGGGGTGCAGTGGCACAATCTCAGCTCACTGCAGCCTCAACTTCCAGGGTTCAGGTGCTTCTCCCACCTCAGTCTCCTGAGTGGCTGGAACTCCAGGCATGCACCACCATACCCGGTTAATTTTATATATATATATATATATATATTTTTTTTTTTTTTTTTTGAGATGGAGTCTTGCTCTGTCGCCCAGGCTGGAGTGCAGTGGCGCGATCTCGGCTCATTGCAAGCTCTGCCTCCCAGGTTCACGCCATTCTCCTGCCTCAGCCTCCTGAGTAGCTGGGACTACAGGCATCTGCCACCACGCCCGGCTAATTTTTTGTATTTTTAGTAGAGACGGGGTTTCACCGTGTTAGCCAGGATGGTCTTGATCTCCTGACCTCGTGATCCTCCCGCTTCAGCCTCCCAAAGTGCTGGGATTACAGGCATGAGCCACTGCGCCCAGCAATTTTTTGTATATTTTTTGTAGAGAAGGGGTTTCACCATGTGGCCCAAGCTAGTCTTGAACTTCTGGGCTCCAGCAATCCACCTGCCTTGGCTTACCAAAGTGCTGGGATTACAGGTGTGAGCAATTGTGCCTGGCTTAAATTAACTTTAACTTAATTAAATAAATTAAATTTTATTTAATTTTTAAAATTAAATAAAAATAAAAATAAAAAGAACTTCTTGCTGGGTGCAGTGACTCACTCTTCTAAGCCCAGCACTTTGGGAGGCCAAGGTGGGTAGATCACTTGAGCCCAGGAGTTCAAGACCAGCCTGGCCAACATGGTAAAACCCCATCTCTACAAAAAAGTACAAAAATTAACTAGGCATGGTGGTGCACACCTGTAGTCCCAGAGACTTGAGAGGCTGAGGTGGGAGGGTCTCTTGAGCCCAGGAGGTGGAGGTTGCAGTGAGCCGAGATTGCACCATTGCACATCAGCCTGCTCGACAGAGCGAAACTCTGTCTCAAAAAAAAAAACAAGAAAAAATTATAAAAACTCCCAGATTCAACAATTGTTAACATTTTGTCACATTTCCTTTGTGATTCTCTCTCCCTGTCTCTTTATATGTATACGTATAGATTATATGTAATCATACCTATATACACATAATATATGACTGTTACTTTTTTCTGAACCTCTTAAGCATAATTTGCAGATATCTTGCCCCTTTACCCCTAAATAAGATCATTCACTTACACAGCCACAGTTGTGTAAATGATCCGATTATTGGAATAACATCTGTTTTGACTTAAATGTAGGTTCCATGAGGGTGCGGCGGTATCTTGCTTTTCACCCACATGTGTGTCACCTAGCATAGTGCCTGGTGCATAGCTGGGACTCGAAATATTTGTTGAATGTACAAGAATTCCTGAATTCCAAGGGCTTGTCATTAATATGGTGTTCTTGCCCAGCGGCCAGCTTTCTCAGCCTGCTGCACGTGTTGGATGGGGCTGGGTGTTGAGACTCGTCCCGCCCATCTCTCGGTGGGGAATCAGGATCCCATCAAGGTAAATCAGTGCCTGAAGATGTGGCTTTGGCTTCTGTCATTTCTGTTAAATCCTCTCCAGCCAGCTCTGACCCTTGCCGAGCTACATTCTTTTTTTTTTGAGATGGAGTTTCGCTCTTGTCCCCCAGGCTGGAGTACAGTGACGTGATCTCAGGTCACTGCAACCTCTGCCTCCTGGGTTTAAGTGATTTTCTTGCCTCGGCCTCCCGAGTAGCTGGAATTACAGGCATGCACCACCCCCTCCCCCAGCTAATTTTTGCATTTTTAGTAGTGATAGGGTTTCATCATGTTGGCTAGGCTGGTCTAGAACTCCTGACCTCAAGTGATCTGCCTGCCCCGGCCTCCCGAAGTGCTAGGATTACAGGCGTGAGCCACTGTGTCTGGCCCCGAACGAGCTACATCCTTGACTGGCAGCCACCTCTCCTCTGGCTTGGTGGCACCTGTTGGCCATCACACCCAGTTAATTGGCCCCATGAGAGAGTTCTGGCAAAGGCAGCTGAAATGCTGGCCAATCTTCCCAGGCAGTTGCCTTTGTGAGGCACCGGCCTCAGCCTTGGAAACTGCCCTCTGTGCCCTTGGCCCACCAGGTGCTTCGGCCTACCTTACCGCCCGTGTTGTGCTCTCCTGTTAGGATGTTGCAGCTCTCAGTTTATAGAGGAGGCCAATGGAGGGCATGATGTACTCAGGGCAAGTAGGAGCTGGGGCCCACAGCCCACAGAATCCTGAGTTGGAGAGGCTTTTAGAGATCAGGTAGGACAGTGGTTTTCCAAACGTGGTCCCCAGTCAGCACCATCTGCACCTCCTGGGCACTTGGTAGACGTACCCCACCGCTGCTGTATTGAATCAGGAACTGATTAGGGTAGGGCACAACCATCTGTGTTTTAATCAGCCCTTCAGGAGGTTCAGATGCGTGCTCAGGTTTGCAACCCTTTGCTTTAGGCCAACCCTGCCAGTTTTCAGGGTGGGGGTGGGGGGTTCACTCTGCCCCTTCCTCTCACATAGCACATTCTCTGCTCGCTGTTGCCCATCTGCAGCTACTGGCTTTTTAAAACAATGTTTTCAGAATAAAAAATAAGCTTATCACGGAGTTATTACATTACCATGGCAACCTGGCAGCTGACTAGACAGAAGCAGGTAGCACAACTGCCTTGGGGTCTCAGTGGCACTAAAGTAATCGTGGATTTTTGCTCTGTGGGCTGTTCTGCCTATGCACAGCTTCTTTGTTTCTCTTGTCTTTTCCCATTTTTTTCCTCCTCTTTTCTGTTTGGACCCTTATTCCTCTCTCATCTCATTAGGAGCAAAGACTAACTGTTTTAGATTTTCCAAGAGGCTGCCACATCTGACCTCTCCTTTGAAACTAACAATAACCCCAGGAGGTAGCTGATATGAGCAGGGCTATTTTACTTCGTTTTGTTTGTTTGTTTGTTTGTTTTTAGATGGAGTTTCGTTCTTGTTGCCCAGGCTGGACTGCAATGGCGCAGTCTCGGCTCACTGCAACCTCCGCTTCCTGGGTTCAAGCGATTCTCCTGCCTCAGCCTCTCGAGTAGCTGGGATTACAGGCATGCGCCACCATGCCCAGCTAATTTTGTGTTTTTAGAAGAGATGAATTTCACCATGTTGGTCAGGCTAGTCTCAAACTCCTGACATCAGGTGATCCACCCTCTTTGGCCTCCCAAAGTGCTGGGATTACAGATGTGAGCCACCTTGCCAAGCCTTGACTGCGTTTTTATCCTCATCAAAATGTTGTATTAAAATTTTCTTGAATTGATTGATTTATGTTTCGAGAAGGAACACACACAGAAGGCAAAATTCAAAAGGTACGAAATGGTGCATGTTCAGAGTGAGTCTCTGAATGACTCTGTGTCCCGGTCTCCTCCCTGGGCGGGGGTCCCATGATCTGTTCCTTGTGCTTCCTTACTGACTTGCTAGGACAGCCTACACATATAAAAGGTTTTTTTTTTAAAACCTTTCACCTTTGTTATTTACACAAATGGCAGGTTCCATCCCCACTGCTCAGTACCTTGCTTCCTTCACACAGTCTGTCTTAGGGATCCTTCTCCAGCGTTTAGAGTTGCCTTATGCTTTTTATTTTTTAATTTAATTTTTTAAAAATTTGAGACAGAGTCTCTCTCTGTTGTCCAGGCTGGAGTGCAGTGGTGCGATCTTGGCTCACAGCAACCTCTGCCTCCAAGGTTCAAGTGATTCTCATGCCTCAGCCTCCTGAGTAGCTGGGATCACAGGCGAACACTAATTTTGTATTTTTAGTAGAGATGGGGTTTCACCATGTTGGCCAGGCTGGTCTCGAACTCCCAACATCAAGTGATCTGCCCACCTCGGGCAGATCCCAAAGTGTTGGGATTACAGGCGTGAGCCACCACGTCCAGCTGCCTTATGCTTTTTAAGAGTCTATTCCATAGTGTAGATGTATCATCATTTAAGCAGTCCCCTGTTGACAAATATTTGGGTTGCTCCTAGTCTTCTGCTATTTTCATCCTCATTTAACAGCTAGAAAAGTTGTGATTCAGAGAAGGACATGACCTGTGAAAGTTCCCAAAGCAAACGTTGGCATCTTCAGGCATTGCTTAGCTACAGAACATAAAAGGAAGAGATGACTGACCCCTGAATTAGAGAAAACACAGAGCCATCCAGCGACCCGATTTCCTCTTCTGCCACACCAGTGTCTTAACTAGTTCAGCTAAATTCTTCTAACATTGCCTGATATGGAATTAAATAATCATTTATGGAAGTACTTTAAATCTGTCTTCCTTGCTAGACAGTAACCTTTGTTAGGGCAGGGACTATGTTTTCCTCACTACTTCATCCCTAGCAAGGACTATACTCCTAGCAAGTACTGAGTATATAGTAGGTGCTCAATAAATACCTGTTAAATGAATGAATGAATGGATCACGATCATGTGTGGTTAAGACAGTGGGCTTAGAGATCTCACTTTGAATCCTGGGTTTAACAGTTATTATTATGTAATCCTAGACCCATCGTTCAACTTCTCAATACCTCCATTTCCTTAGGTGTGACATGGAAACGCTCCCTTGGGATTGCTGGATCAGGTGACCAATTGCAGGTCAGGTATCCATCACAGGGCCTGTGTGCAGTGAGGCCTCAGCCATTTTTCCTAAGCCAGAGCTTCTTCCAACATCATATGCTGCCTGGAAATTCTGATGAAGGAACTGAAGAATCTTCAAGGCGGAGGTAATTTGAGCTGGGCCCTGAAGGAGGAGTAAGATTCCAGCTTATGTGGCCAGGGCCAGATTTCTTTACTGAGTTCATCCAACTACAAAATGGAGATGATGACACCCAGTTTCTGTCTCCCTCTGGGAGCGCTGGTCTGGCTTAAAGTCTCTCAAGAGGAAAAACATCATACAATTAAAAGGCACCATTGTTATTCAACTGGAAAAGCGCCTTCCTGGGACAAGTGATTCTGCTTGTGCTGTGTATGATTAGATATTTAGTGTGAATTTAACCCAGGGTGTCAACTGTGCTGTCAGTTAGAGCTAAGTGTAATGGGGCACTTAGTAAATGTGGAGGTAATTAAAGCCATCCAGATGCTGGATGTGAGTGAGCTTTGTGCTGCCTCTGGGACTGAAATGCTTTAGAGAGATGAAGTTCTGGAGTCTCTTCTTGGGGGGCACTGGGAGTGTAGGCCCCAGCTTGGGCCTTTGCTGCTGCTGTACCCTTCTGCTGGAGACTGAAAGCCACCTATTCTGGGAAGCCTTCCCTGATCACCAAGACAGAGTCTGATGTGGGTTTTCCTGTCACCACACACACTTCTCACAATATCCTATTGTCTTAGTTTGTTTCTATGCCCATCTCCCCCAACCAGAGCTCAAGATATTGTCCCTAAGATTTTTCTGACATACAGCTAGTGCTCAATAAGTGTCTGCTGAATGAAGCTTTTCAGGTTTCACAACCGTGGAAAATCTTGGGTCTCAAGAACAGATCAAGGCGTTCGATTTTCCTGGGAAGGGTAGACCCTGTGTAGTTCTGGTATGTGATCCCTCTTCTGATGGAAATTCTGTTTGATGCCCTCCCTAATGAGCCCAGGGTGGAAACGTGAGCCTATCCTCCTTTGCAGCAGACCTGAGCCCTGTAGATTTACAGATATCTGAGTGTGGAATCCAGCCCTGAGTCCATACCATGTAGAAAGCAGGAGGAGAGCAGGCCATGAACAACTGAAGTTGCTTATCTGCTATGAGCCTCCTGGAAGCCCAAAGAAAGAATCCAGAACGTGGTGAGTCTCCACTGCTGCCTGGGCCCTGTTGGCTCAAAGATGAACCTGTCGTTGACCTTTCTGGCACATGGAGAATGTCCCCACTGCCTGGAGAAGAGAGGCCTCTCCTTGTGGTCCTGCATTCTGGATTCAGTGGGATCCACCGCTCTCAGCATTCTTGGCTTCACGCTGGAGCTGAGCGTAAGGTGAGAAGGAGTTCCTGGGAACACTGTGATACCTGGCTCAGGCAGGAACCACGCAAGTCAAACGTGACGGGATCTTGGACTGACAGCGACCTGCTTTGAACAAGGCCCTGGACTCTGGACTTACCACTGCCTCTGACCAACCTTTCTAGTTGGCCTTTCTGCCCCGGATTTGGAGTCTGGAGTCAGGCTTCTGGCTGGTCATGGTTAGGTCCAGTGTCCATGTCCAGCAGGAATTGAGGGGAGCGTGTCCACCCCATTCATCTGCCATTATCTCCCTGCTTCTTGGGATTCCCACAAATGGGGTCTCAGATGCTGGGCAGCCCAAGTGACAAATACTAGTGGGGTTCCCATTCTATAAACTTGATATTCTCTCCCGGAGGGCTCCATCTCCTGGGCCCATCTCTGCCCCATGTGGTGTCTGCTGAGGTGCCTGGGTCTAGAGAATCCACTTCCAAGATAGTTTCTTTGTTCAAAAAATGTTTTTTATTTTTTTATTTTTATTTGAGATGGAGTCTCGCTCTGTCACCCAGGCTGGAGTGCAGTGGCGCAATATCGGTTCACTGCAACCTCCGACTCCTTAGTTCAAACAATTCTCCTGTCTCAGCCTCCTGAGTGGCTGGGATTACAGGCGCACGCCACCACAGCCAGCTAATTTTTGTATTTTAGTAGAGACGGGGTTTCACCATGTTGGCCAGGCTGGTCTCGAACTCCTGACCTCGTGATCTGCCTGCCTTGGCTTTCCAAAGTGCTGGGATTACAGGTGTGAGCCACCGTGCCTGGCCCAAAATTTTAAAATGAAAAATTAAAACATATACAAAAAAGCCAAAAGAATTGCTCAAAAAACACTATACCCATCATCTATTAGGTTGGAACAAAAGTAATTGTGGTTTTTGCCATTCCTTAACCTAACAGATTCTATGCTTAACTTTCATTCTGCCACATTTGCTTTATTACACATGTATCCATCTGTCCACCACTCTGAGGTGGCTTCTTCACTCTTGGGTCTGATGCCTGATGCTCCCTGCACTCTTTCTCCCTATGTGGCCTGGGCTTCTCACAGCTCGGTGGTCTCAGGATAGTTGTTCTTTCTGCATGGTGGCTGATTTCCAGGCCAGTTCAACACCATGCTTGAGACTGACACAGCATCTCTTCCATAATTGTCTCTTGCTCAAAGCAGTCACTGGGTAGAAGAGCATGTGGGACGGGGAATACCAGCCATCCTTAGGATAAACAGTCAGCTGCAAAGGGTGGTCAGTGGAGCCTTGAAAAGGTGGTATTGGGGCTCGGTGTGGTGGCTTACGCCTGTAATTCCAGAACTTTGGGAGGTCGAGGCAGGTGGATTGCTTGAGCTCAGGAGTTAGAGACCAGCCTAGCTAACGTGACATGTCTACCAAAAATATAAAAATTAGCTGGGTGTGGTGGCACATGCCTGTGGTGCCAGCTACTCGGGAGGCTGAGGTGGAAGGATTGCTTGAGCTGGGGAGGTGAAGGTTGCAGTGAGCTGAGATCACGCCACTGCACTCCAGCCCGGGAGACAGAATGAGACCTTGTCTCAAAAAAAAAAAAAAAAAAAAAGAGAGAAAAAGAAGGAAGGAAAGAAGGGAAGGAGGGAGGGAGGGAGGATGGGTGGTATTGGGGCTAAGCCCTAAGGAAAGAGAATGAACCTGTCTCGTGGAGAGCCAGAAGATAGCATTGTAGACAGAGACCGACAAAGGCAATGGCTTGAAGGTTGAAAAGCAAATCTCATACCTCTACTTACCCTTTTCCACATCCAAATCCAGCCCATCATTCGGGACCCACATCGAGCTGCCTCTCTCACGAGGCCTTTCTAGATACTTCAGTGCCTGCTAATCCTTCCCCTCTTCCTCGAGCTTTCATGTGTGTACGCTCATCTGACGTGCACAGGTCGGCTGGGTAGTGCAAAGGTTATGCACGCAGACTCTGCGAGGCCTTAGGGAAGCTGCTTAACTTTTCCAGCCTTAGGTTTCTTCACCTGTAATGCCTACTTTATAGGGGTGCTGGGGGAGAATATTGATATGTGTAAAGTGCTTGGCACCTTTACACATATGAATATGCAATAAACAGCAGCTACAATTAATATAAAAGTGGCTCACTCAGTCAAGTGTGACTCTAAGAAAATATTTTTCAGAGAAGAGGCTATGGCTTTTTTGGCTTTTTCTTCTTCATTGTGTAATCACTGTGCCTTGCATAGATATTAGGCATAGAAATAAGCCTGCCACGAAGCTCTCCTCCATGCTGTGTGCTCATGGAGCCATGCGGGGCACAGAGACAGCAAAACTCAGCTGGAGGCCTCTAAGAGCTTCTAGAGAGTGAGCAAGTGGCCGTGCCTGTCATTGTGCCTGCAGCGGTCACTCGGGCGATCTTTTACATTTGGATACAGAGGGTAACAAGTTTCAAAGCACCTGCACACCTGGATTTGTATGCTGGGGCTGCTCTAACAAAGGACCACAAACTGAGTGCTTTAAACAACAGATATTTACTTTTTCTCAGTTCTAGGGGCTAGGAATCTGAAATCAAAGCGTCAGTGGCACCTTCTGAGGGCTGTGAGGAGCCTGTGCCATGCCTCTTGCCTAGCTTCTGGTGGCCTGCTGGCAATCTGTGGTGTTCCTTAGCTGTAGAGGCATCGTCCTGATATCTGCCTTCATCTTCACATGACGTTCTCTCTATGTGTGCATCTGTGTCCATGTTCCCCCTCATTTAAAATAAATTCTTTCCTTTTTTAGAGACAGGGTCTTGCTCTGTCACCTAAGCTGGAGTGCAGAGGTGCGATCATAACTCACTTCAGCCTCCAACTCCTGAGCTCAAGCGATCCTCTCATCTCAGCCTCCCAAAGTGCTGGGACTACAGGCAAGAGCCATTGCGCCCTGTCAAAATTTTCCCTTTTTATAAGTACAGCAGTCATACTGGATTAGGGACTACCCTAACACTCTCACTTTAACTTGATTACCTTTGTAAAGCTCCTATCTCCAAATAAGATCCCACTGCGACGTACTGGGGGTTAGGACTCAAACACAGCTTTTTGAAGGGACACAGTTCAACCCGGAAAACACTCTCCTCACTCACACCCCGCAGTGAGTCTCTCTAGGGCAAGTAGTAAGTCCTGTCCTAAACACCTGCACCCTGCAGGCCTCAGTGTCACCCCCTCAGCTACTCTTATGCTCCAAGCCGTTTCTCACTACCCAGCCTTTCCACCACCCATCGTGTTTTTCCTTCTTCTCTTTGCCTGGCAAAGTCCTCCTCATTCTTCTTTTCTTTTTTTGAGATGGAGTATTGCTTTGTTGCCCAGGCTGGAGTGCAGTGGTGCGACCTCGGCTCACTGCAACCTCCACCTCCCAGGTTCAAGCAATTCTCCTGCCAGAACCTCCCAAGTAGCTGAGACTACAGGTGCACACCACCATGCCTGGCTAATTTTTTGGGTATTTTTTGTAGAGACAGGGTTTCGCCATGTTGCCCAGGCTGATCTCGAACACTTGGGCTCAAGCAATCTACCCACCTTAGCTTCCCAAAGTGCTGGGATTACAGACGTGAGCCACCACTCCTGGCCTCACTCTTCATTTCTTACCAGAAATGTGATCTTCTCATGGACATCTTCCCTGATCACCTCTCTTTTGATTGTGTCTCCCATGTTATTGCGTCTCTCATGGCTCCCCTTTCTTCCTTCCCAACACATCTCATGGTTTTTAAGTGTACATTTATCTGTGTGATTGATTACTGGGGGTGACAGACACTGACCCCTAGTCTATAAGCACAGTCAGGGTAGGGACCCAACTACTCACCATTGTCTTCCCAGTTTCATAGTGCATGATCCAGGGTAGAAACTCCATAAATATTTTTTTTTTTTTTTTTTTTTGAGACGGAGTCTTGCTTTTTCACCCAGGCTGGAGTGCAGTGGCGCAATCTCGGCTCACTGCAAGCTCCGCCTCCCGGGTTCACGCCATTCTCCTGCCTCAGCCTCCCGCGTAGCTGGGACTACAGGCGCCTGCCACCTCGCCCGGCTAATTTTTTGTATTTTTAGTAGAGACGGGGTTTCACCGTGTTAGCCAGGATGGTCTCGATCTCCTGACCTCGTGATCCGCCCGCCTCGGCCTCCCAAAGTGCTGGGATTACAGGCGTGAGCCACCGCGCCCGGCCTCATAAATATTTTTTAAATGAATAAATGATGCATTTTGGGTCCCCCGTGCCACCTCACATAGTATGGGATTAGTGAATGTTGAATGAATTATTTGTCTTCCAAGAGAGTGAATTCCTTTAGGGCAAGATAGGTCTCTCTCTCTTTTTTTTTTTTTGAGTCTCTGGTATCTAACCTCTGTTCCTTGATCCTCTATGTATGTTATCTAGGCTGCGTAACCAATTATCCTAAAACTTAGGAGCTTAAAACAATAACATTTAGTATTTCACAATTTCTGTCAGGCAGGCATTCAAGTGACATTGCAAGGTGTGTCTGGCTCAAGGTTGCTCTTGAGTTTATATTGAAGATTTTGGCCAGGCCACAGTCTTTTGAAAGCTTGACTAGGACTTGCTGGAGCCACTTGGCTCATACACATGGCTGGCAAGTTGGAGCTGGTTGTTGGCAGGCAGCTCAGTTACTCCCCATGTGAGCCTCTCCATAGGACTGCTTGAGTGTCCTCACAACATGGATTCCCCATGAGTGATCAAGACAGAGCAAAGAGGAAGTTGCAATGTCTTTTATGACTCTATCTTGGAACTTGCGCTCCAAGATTTCCGCAGTATCTTATAGGTTATACAGGTCAGTCTACTCATGGTGGGAGGTGACTACAGAGGGGTATGGATACCAGGAACCAAGAATCGTTGGGGTTTATGGCAGAGGCTAGTTAATACACTCTCATCTAGGTTTCTTTTTCTCCTACTGCTTGCCCCCCACCCCTTCTTAATCATGGAACACTGTTCTTTGCCTTCAAAAAACTTATCCTGTTACAAATTCATTTAATTAGTCTGTCTCCCTCCAACAGACTGTAAGCACCACGAGGGCAGAGACTGTATGTGTCTGCTTTAGCACTGTGTCCTCAGTTACCAGGACAAAGCATAGAGTAGGCGCTCAGTGAATGCTTTTTGAATGAATTATAATGATTTGCTTCTGTCTGAATTACAAGAGGTGTTTCTGTTTGTCTCCTCTCTGCATTGTAGGCTCCTAGCTCAGGACCTGGCATAAAATTAAGGAAATGAATGTGAGAAACACTTTTGAAATGGTAACAACACATCCAGATTAACATTTTGCAGGACAGCTGCACACCCGTTTTAGCTCACCAGCTACCAGTTGTGACTGTGCTCTGCTCTGGGAGATGGCTTAGCTTTGCATAGGACAAAATTCTAATCTAGTTTCGTGCAGTTCTTAGGAATGTGTTACAATGAGATGGGCCAAGCTATATAGCCCATTGCTATGAATAAGTAACTTTTTTTTTTTTTTGAGGCAGAGTCTCATTCTGTCGCCCAGGCTGGAATGCAGTGGCACGATCTTGGCTCACTGCAACCTCTGCCTCCCAGGATCAAGAGAGTCTCTCGCCTCAGCCTCCCAAGCAGCTGGGATTACAGGCGACCGCCACCACACCCGGCTAATTTTTGTATTTTTGGTAGAGACGGAGTTTCACCATGTTGACCAGGCTGGTCTCGAACTCCTGACCTCAAGTGATCCGTCCGCCTCGGCCTCCCAAAGTGCTGGGATTACAGGCACTTTTTACAAAGAATTGACAAGCTCTGGATTTCGTTTCCCCAAACCTCTCTGTCCAGCTCGAACCCACAGAACAGGGACAAAAGTCGACAAAACCCAGCGGTGCCTCACTCAGAAACCTGGCAACGCGGGCGGAACAGAGCCGGTTGGTTGCTCGGTGAGCGTCACTTCCGGGACTCAGGGTCGCGGGGAACTACTTCCGGGGGAGCGGCGCGGCGGCACGGGAGGTGAGTACCGCGGCTTCGCGGCGGGACAGGAACCGAGAGACAGCCGTGCTTGGTGCGGTGGCCTGGCTTTCCTGGCCCGCCTGTGTCCAGCGGCGCCGCTTGGCGGGCCCGGCTGTCGCTCCGCTCAGGGCTTGAATAAGTTCCCGCGGCGGTCGTTCGAAAGTTACTTCTGGAGGGGAATTTGAGCCCCCCGGGAGGCGGAGGGCCTCGTCTGGGGCAGCCCTGCGCTTTCGTGCGGAGGCTGGGCCAGAACCCAGGGCTCCTCATGGCCTGGTCCGGGCCTTTCCTCCCGGGGTGAAGCAGCAGGAGAACCCTGAGCTCCAGAGTGAGTCTGGCCAGGGTTCGAATCCGTATGGCTCTGTTACCGTGGGCAAGTCACGGTTCCTCTCTGGCCCTCAGTTTCGTACTCTAAAATGGACATACACGCTTGTACTGCGGGTAAAGCGAGGTGGTGAATGTAAAGCCCTTAGTAGGTGCACAGTGCATGTTTGTTGGGCGAATTCTTTTTAAGAGAAGCGAGAAATGAATATGAGAAACACTTTAAATGGTGACAACACATTTAGATTAATAATTATATTTTGCAGGGCATCTGCACACCAGTTTCAGCCCATCGGCTACCAGTGTGACTTTGCCCAGAGAGGTGGCTTAGCTTTGCATTCTTTTTTTTTTTTTTTTTTTTTTTTTGAGACGGAGTCTCGCTCTTTCACCCAGGCTGGAGTGCAGTGGCGCGATCTCGGCTCACTGCAGGCTCCGCCCCCCGGGGTTCACGCCATTCTCCTGCCTCAGCCTCCCGCGTAGCTGGGACTACAGGCGCCTGCCACCTCGCCCGGCTAATTTTTGTATTTTTAGTAGAGACGGGGTTTCACCGTGTTAGCCAGGATGGTCTCGATCTCCTGACCTCGTGATCTGCCCGCCTCGGCCTCCCAAAGTGCTGGGATTACAGGCGTGAGCCACCGCGCCCGGCCAGCTTTGCATTCTAATCTAGTTTTGCGTGTTTCTTAGGAATTTGTTTTAATGGGACGGGCCGGGCTGTACAGCCCATTGCCATAAAGCGGTAACTTCTTTTTCTTTTCTTTTTTTTAAAAGCCATTCTATTTATTTATTTATTTAGAGACGGAGTCGCTCTGTCGCCCACGCTGGAGGGCAGTGGCGGGATCTCGGCTCACTGCATCCTCCGCTTATTGGGTTCAAGTGATTCTCCTGCCTCAGCTTTCCGAGTAGCTAGGATTACAGACGTGTGCCACCACGCCCGGCTAATTTTTGTATCTTTAGTAGAGACAGCGATTCACCATGTTGGCCAGGCTGGTCTCAAACTCCCGACCTCAGGTGATCCACCCGCCTTGGCCTCCCAAAGTGTTGGGTTTATAGGCGGGAGCCACCACACCTGGCTTTTTTTTTCTTTTTAATAAAAAAAAAAAAAGTTCAAATAGAGATGGAGTCTCACTATGTTGCCCTGGCTGGTCTCGAACTCCTGGAGGCAAGATATCCTCCCTCCTGGAACTCTCAAAGTGTTTGGGATTACTGGCGTGAGCCACTGTGCCTGGCCTAAAACAGTAACTTCTGACACTGGTTTCTATTCCCCAGTCTGTTTTCAGTTGAATTTTCACAACAGAATTTAAAGTTACTTCATTAGAAGCCAAGAATGGCCTACCAGCACAGTACACAGCATTGGGAGATGGTAAGGCCCGTGGCAGTTGTGAAATCTGAGTTTTTCAGTCTTAAGAGAAGATTTAGTATTTGCTAAGTCTTGAGAGCTATACTTGTCTCAGTGGTTATTTATTTATTTGTTTTGAAATGTTGACCCATTCTTTTTTTCCCCAATAATCTTTTTGTTTTAGAATAATTTTAGATTTACAGAGTTATCGCAGATACTTCAGTGAGTGCCCATGTAGCCCCCGTTTCCCCTACTATTAACATCTTAAATGTTGTCACAATTACTGAACCAATATTGATACATTATTATTAACTCTAATCTGTACTTTATTCATATTTCCTTAGTTTTTCCCTAATGTCCTTTTTCTGTCCCAGTATTATCCAGGGCACCCTATTACATTCAGTCATCATATCTCCTTAGGCTCATCATCTCTGTGATCGTTGCTCAGTCTTTCCTTGTTTTAGATGAACTTGAGAGGTTTGAAGATAGTACTGACTGGTCAGATATTTTGCAAAAGGACCTTTAATTAGGATTTGCCTGTTTTTGACATGAGTAAGATCAGAGTAATGGGTTTTTGGGGAGGAGGACCACTGATAGGGTTTGGCTGTGTCCCCACCCAAATCTCATCTTGAATTGTAGCCCTCATAATCTCCCCATGTTGTGGGAGGGTCCTGGTGGGAGACAATTGAATCATGGAGGTGGGTTTTTCCCATGCTATTCTCCTGATAGTGAATAAGTCTCAGGAAATCTGTTGGTTTTATAAAGGGCAGTTCCCCTGCACACGCTCTCTTGTCTGCTGTCACATAAGACGTGCCCTTGCCTCCCCTTTGCCTTTCGCCATGATTGCGAGGCCTCCCCAGCCATGTGGAACTGTGAGTCCATTAAACCTCTTTTTCTTTATTAATTACCCAGTCTCGAGTATTTCTTCAAAGTGGTATGAAAATGGACTAATCCAACCACAGAGGTAAAGTGCTATTCTGATCACATCATATCAAGGGTACATAATATCGATATGAGTTATCATTGTTGACATCTGTTAGCTTGGGCCACCTGGCTTGAGGTAGTAGTCAGGCTTTCCAGTGTAGAGTTACTTTTCTTCCTGCACTTTCCGCACTGTACTTTTGGAGAAAGTCATTATGTACAGCACACATTTAAGGAGTGTGGAATTATGCCCCATGCTTAAAGGCAGAGTATATAATGCAAATTATTTGGAGTTCTCTGTGGGAAATTTGTTCCCCTATTTATTTTTTGCTTACAGAGTCATGTATTTGTATTGGTGTGAACTCATGGATTTGTTTTGTTTTGAGACAGAGTCTCCCTCTGTCGCCCCGGCTGGAGTGCAGTGGTGCAGTCTTGGCTCACTGCCACCTCCACTTCCCGGGTTCAAGTGATTCTCCTGCCACAGCCTCCCGAGTAGCTGGGATTACAGGCACCCACCACCATGGCTGGCTAATTTTTGTATTTTTAGTAGAGAGAGTTTCACCATGTTGGCCAGGCTGGTCTTGAACTCCTGACCTCAGGTGATCTACCTGCCTTGGCCTCCTGAAGTGCTGGGATTACAGGCGTTAGCCACCATGCCCGGCCTGAACTCATGGATGTTTATTTTATACTTTGGACCAGAATCCAATACTACTTTATTTTGTTGCTCAAATTGTTCCTCCATTGGCCATTGGGAGCTCTTCCACTTGGCTCCTGTGTCCCTTTGACATGTCCCTCTCTATATGTTTTGCTTTGTTTTGTTTTGTTGAGCACCTTCTTTCTATTCCAGACTCATCTAGTATGTTTCTGCCCCAGTCCTACAATTAGCCATTTCCCAAGAAGCCCTGGCTCCTTTTATTGGAGAATGGCCCAGAAAACAAGATCTGGGCTCTAGGTATGCTCAGTGCTTCTCAGTGTCCTTGCTTCTAGGCCTTCGCAGTGGACAGAGCAAGAGACATATGTATATATGCACAGATCTAGAAGTATTTCCCTATATAACCACCTATATCTATGTTCAGCTAAACATAACTGATGTCCAACTCTAATCCATGACCGCATGGGTTATTCTAGCTTGGTGGTCCCCAACCTTTTTGGCACCAGGCACCGGTTTCATGGAAGACAGTTTTTCCACAGACCTGGGGGTGGGGATGGTTTTGGGATGATTCAAGTGCAATACATTTATTGTGCACTTTATTTCTGTTACTATTACATTGTAATATATAATGGAATGATCATACAACTCACCATAATGTAGAATCAGTGGGAGCCCTGAGCTTGTTTTCCTACAACTAGACAGTCCCATCTGGGGGTGATGGGAGACAGTGACAGATCATCAGGCATTAGATTCTCAAAAGGAGCACACAGCCTAGATCCCTCACATGTGCAGTTCGCAATAGGGTTCGTGTTTCTATGAGAATCTAATGCAGCCGCTGATCTGATAGGAGGTGGAGCTCAGAGGGTAATGTGAGTGATGGGGAGCGGATGTAAATATAAATGAAGCTTTGCTTGCTCACCTGCTGCTCACCTTCTGCTGTGCAGCCTGGTTCCTAACAGGCCATAGACTGGTACTGGTCTGTGGCCTGGGGGTTGGGGGTCGTGTTCTAGCTTCCTTCTCTTGCTTGTCAGTAACCTCCCACTCTACCTGTGACAAACCCGACTCCCACCATTCACCATACATTTACTTAATTGTTCCATTTAGCATACATGTATGGTGGTTTTAGAATTGCTCCCTCTGATCCCCTGTGGGAAACAACTTATCAGCTATAGCACAGTGTGTATGTGCAGTTCCTTTTGCCTTTAGTCTTACAGGCTCCACTTGTTTTCAAAGTTACTTAGGTCAGCACCCTATTCCCCCACCACCCTTTCAGTGAAGTTGTTTAATACATTTAGATTCAGAATGTCACATTCTGCATTCCATCCTGGAACACCCTGACTTCATGAGTGTGTATGTTGGTGTGTTTTAAAAACTGGGTCTCACTATGTTGCCCAAGCTGGTCGCAAACTCCCAGGCTCAAGCAATCCTCCTGCCTTGGCCTCTCACAGTTCTGGGATTATGGGTGTGAGCCACTGTGATGGCCTTCCTATGTCTTTTTAAAAATATTTGCATACATTAAAGTTTACTCTTTGTGCTATCAAGTTTTTTTGGTTTTGACAAATGCTTAATATTTTGTATTCCTAATTACAGTGTCATACAGGATAGTTTCCCCTTCTTCAGGGATTATTTTTAACTTCTTTCAGATTTCACCTCAGCATTCCTGTTGGCTTTCACCAAAATATATCTATAAGCTGAGAATTTACCACCTCCACAGCTACCACCCTGGTGCACATGTGTCTTTTGACTGTTAAAGTAGCCTCTTCACTGGTCTCCTTGCTTTCAGTCTTGTCCCCTACAGTCTTTGTCAACAAAGCAGCCAGAGGGATCATTTTGAAGTGAGTCGGACCATGTGGTTTCTTTGCTAAGAACTTTCCAGTAGCTCCCTTTTCACTCAGAGACTGGCCAGAGCCCTCATAATGGCCTGCAGCTTGCTTACTTGACTGTTCTTGATCATGACCTTATTCCTGCCTCAGGGACTTGGCCCTTGCCGTCCCTCCATCCTGGGATACTCTGGCAGATGTTCCTTTGCTTTCTTCTTTCCTCTGTTGAAATGTCACCTTCGCAGAGAGGCCCTTCCCCGACCACCTCATATTAAATAGTACCCTCTTCCTCCTGTATGTATTGTAATACTCACCCCTGACATTGCATGTGTATGTGTGTGTTTGAGTACTTCCAATTGAATGGAAACTCCATGGCAGGGATTAGACCAGTGCCTGGCACATAATAGATTCATAATAAATATTTGTCCAATAAATTAATGTCTTACGTCACCAGTGTCTGGCATTCAGGGGTGAACTTTGCAGTGTCCAGTAACCTCATGAAATTATTTGCCACGTTCAGTAATAATTAATTATGTACCTTTTGTTAAATTCTGATGGGGTATGAAAGTCCCCTGGTGTATAAAAACCTCTACCTGTAAGCAAGTCTGGAGCAGGACAGGGCTAGAGACCAGGATAGCAGCTCTGCCCTGACTTACCAGGAGAGTCTAGGGAAACCTTGTGGCCTCTCAGCTCCTCCTTGTCGTTAAATGATGACGCTGTTGGTTGAGGCATCTGCTCTTGCTTTCAAGGTGGGAAACAGAGGCATAGGCTTAGTCATTTACCAAATATTTATGAGTCAGGACCTGGAATAAACTCAAGATATACCCAAGATCCTTGCTGTTCAAGAGATTACAATGGATCAAGTAGAAAACAGTAGATTCCAGTGTAATATTTCTCAAACAATAAGAAATAACATTCTAAAATTTGATCCAGCACATGCATGCTCGGATGTAGATGGATATTTAAAAAGCTTCAGGATATAATACCGGCCCTTAATGTGATACTTTTTGAAATTTTCTATTGTTATTTACCTACTTAAATAAAGTGCTGGCTAATAAAAGAAAAAATGCTGGTTGCAGCCCCCTCAATGGTTTTCCTGGCTCACTAATGGGCCACAGCCTGCAGTTTGAAAACGATTGACATACTGGGTAAGAGCCCTGGCTCTGGAGAAGCCAGTCCCTTTGAATCTTGCCTTTGCCACTTATCAGCCAGGTTATCCCTGGGTAGGTCATGTAACCTCTCCAAGCCTTGGTTTCCTCATCCTCATTAGTAATACCACCTCCCAGCATGGTGGTGAAGTGCTTGAGTTGCTGCCTGTAAAGTGCTGTTCGCAACACCTGGCCATTCATTTGCCGACTGCTGCTGCTGCTCGAACAATGGCCAGGGAACAAAGCCTGTCACAGCCAGTTGAGGGGGTGAGTGTCTCCTAGTTGAGATCTGCAGGATGAATAGGACTTGTTTGACTTTGGTCATCAGGAAAGGAAAACCCAGAAATACTGGCAGGAGGGCTGGGAAGTAAAGCACAGAGGTGCAGAGAGAACTAGATGAGAGCCGTACGGCGCACACAGTGTGTGTAGAGCAGTTTATGTTTTCCAGAACCTTCTCACAACCACCCTCCTATTATACCTTTGCTGTCCAGTAGGGATCCTTTGGCCACATGTGGCTTTTTATTGTTAATTAGTTAAATAAAATTAAAAATTCAGTTTCTCTGTAACATTTAAGTTCTCAACAGTCACATGTGGCTGGTGGCTACCATTTGGAGAACACAAATACAGAACATTTCCATTACTGCAGAAAGTTTTATTGGACAGTATGACATCATACCCTAACAAAAGTCTTGTGAAGGAAGTAGGTAGGGCATAGATTTTTCTTAGATACTTTATTGTTTCATAGCATTCCAAAAAATTAAAACTCATGACTTAATTCACCTTAACAGCAACTATTTATATTTCTGTAGCATCTTTTGATCTTTAGCCCATGAAATCAGCTTATGGATGGTTCCAATCATAGTGTTTATACAATTGCTTATTTTTTTCAGTTAATGTTACTTTGCAAAGACTTTCCACTGACCTGATACACAATGTTTATATTTGCCGGGTTAGTGAAGAGGGATTATGCCATGATGTAGCATCGTTGGGTTAACTGCTTCCTGATTGTTGGATGCCTGGGTTGCTTCCTGTTTTTCGGTATTATGAATAGTGCTGCCATGAACTTTTTTGTACCTGAAGGCTTTTTCTTCTTTTGAATTGTTTCCTTACTATAAATTCTAGGAAGTAAGTTATTCAGTCAAAGGATATAATCACTTTTATGGCTCTTGTTATATTTTGTCTAATTGCCATTTTTTAAAAAAAGGCCTAAATGTATTATAGCTATTATAGTTGCTTGGCTCATAAGAACATCCAGTCTCCAGAGGTCAAGAGATTATTAGCCCAAAGTGTAGCTACTTGGAGATAGAGCAGGGGCTTTTGTCCTCTGCTTCCCAACTCTTGCCCTATCTTTCTATTGTACCACTCCAAATATTTCTTATCACAATGTTGCTGTTAGTAGTAACACTAGTAAATCTGAGTATTTATAAGCTCATAAAGCTTGTTACAGCCTTAAGCAAAAAGCTTGGGGCCAAGGGCATTTTAAAAAATGTACACTTTATGAGGTGCAACTGCAGAGAAATGAGGACGCGTTTTTAAGCCTTGGTATTCACATGGTGGTGGTGCTGGTAGAGGCTGTTACATTTCTTCCAGTGAAGCTGTTCTTGCAGCCGCCTTGGAATTTACTTCAGGGCCAGTTTATGAGCCACCCCAAGTAATCTGCTTGGAGTCTGAGCATCATACCTTGTATTTGACCAAAAATGGTATTCCTGAGCTCAGTGCCACCTGATTCACTGCACTTGGAACCAGATGATGTTGGGCTCTTTCCAGAAGTCAAATCCTTCCTGGGAGGATGAAGATCTGCCAGCTCTGAGGATTCTGGGGGGGGAAAAAAAAGAGCCTCAAGCTTTGAAGGCCATTCCCATGGTAGACAGAACTGATGTGAAAAGTGGCCATCCTGTTGCCCCAGGCACATGACCTTCTGAAGTGACCAGCTTGAAAGGGAAGCAATACTCGTGTGTAAGTCCGGCTCTGTTTACCTATGAAGGTTGTTTTTATTATTCTTCGGTTACTTCATGTTGGAAACATGGTGCAAAGCAGTGAAGCAGCAGAGCCAAGGTGGAGGCAGGCCTTTTTTTTTTTTTTTTTTTTTTTTTTTTGAGATGGAGTTTCACTCTTGTTGCCCAGGCTGGAGTGCGATGGCGTGGTCTTGGCCCACTGCAACCTCCGTCTCCCAGGTTCAAGCGATTCTCTTGCCCCAGCCTCCCAAGTAGCTGGGATTACAGGCACCTGCCACTATGCCCGGCTAATTTTTTTGTATTTTTAGTAGAGACAGGGTTTCTCCATGTTGGTCAAGCTGGTCTCAACCTCCTGACCTCAGGTGATCCGCCCGCCTCAGCCTCCCAAAGTGCTGGGATTACAGGTGTGAGCCACTGTGCCCTGCGAGGCAGGTCTTCAGGATTGTCTCTACCCCAGGGCTTCCCCACAGAACTATAATACAGACTATGTACAATTTTACATTTTCCAGTAGCCACATTTAAAAAGCAAAAAGGGACGATGCCTGTAATCTCAACACTTTGGGAGGCTGAGGCAGGAGGATCACTTGAGCATAAGAATTTGAGGCTACAGTGAGTTATGTTTGTGCCACTGTACTCCAGCCTGGGTGACAGAGTGAGACCCTGTCTCTAAATAAATAAATGGGTAAAAAGAAACAGATTTTTAAAAAATTGTGACAAAATATATGTAACAAATTTACCATTTTAACCATTGTTAAGTTTAAAATTCAGTGGTATTTGCAATGTTGTATAACCATCATCACTGTCTAGTTCTAGAACTTTTTCAGCTTTGCAAACTGAGACTCTGTACCCACTAAACAATATCTCCCCATTTCCCTTCCCTCCAGCCCTTGGTAACCTCAATTCTACTTTCTGTCTCTGAATTTGCCTTTTCCAGGTACCTCATATAAGGGGACTCATACAGTATTTGTCCTTTTGTATCTAGCTTATTTCATATATATTTATTCAAAGCTCGTAATGTTTTCAAGGTTCATTCATGTTGTAGCATGTATCAGAATTTCATTTCCTTTATGGCTGAGTAATACTCCATTGTATGTATATACTACGTTTTGTTTATCCATTTATCTGTTTATGAACTCTTAGTTTCCATCTTTTGGCTATTGTGAATAATGCTGCTATGAACATTAGTATCTTGAGTCCTCGTTTTCAATTCGATTTTTTTTTTTTTTAAACGGGGTCTCTCACCTTGTCACTCAGGGTGGAGTGTAGTGGCGCAATCATGACTCACTAGCTCACTGCAGCCTCGACCTCCCAGCTGGAGCAATTCTTCTGCCTCAGCCTTCCGAGTAGCTGGGACTACAGGTGTGCACCACCATGTCTGGCTAATTTGTAAATTTTTTATAGCGACAGGGTCCCACTCTGTTGCCCAGGCTGATTTCGAACTCCTGGGTTCAAGTGGTGCTTCTGCCTTGGCCTGTCAAAGTGTTGGGCTTACACTTTGGGCGTAACCCACCATGCCCAGCCAATTGTTTTTTACGTGTGTTTTTTGGTGGTAGGGTGGGGTGGGGGTAGGGTCTCACTCTGTCACCCAGGATGGAGTGCAGTGGTGTGATCACGGCTCACTGCCTTGAGTTCCTGGGCTCAAGTGATCCTCCCACCTCAGCCTCTGGAGTAGCTGGGAATACAGGACTGAGCCACCACTCCTGGCTAATTTATTTATTTTTTTTGTAGAGACGGGGTCTTGCTATGTTGTCCAGGCTGGTCTCAAACTCCTGAGCTCAAGTGATCTGCCCACCGTGGCCTCCCAAAGTGCTGAGACTACAGATGTGAGCCACTGCAATCATTTCAACATGTAGTCAATATGAAAACATTATGAATGAGATAGATTACATTCTTATTTTCGTACTAAGTCTTTGAAAATGGGTGTGTAATTAGCATCTCAATTCAAACTAGCTGCGTTTCAAGTCTTAATAGTCATGTGTGGCTCATGGCCACCATATTGGATAGCTCAGACTTAGCAAAATATTGCATTGTGGCACAGATCTCTGGAAACACAAAGGGTTTTAGATTCAAGTGGGCCTGGTTCCAAAGTAAATTTGCCCGTTTATCATTGGGATGGGCAGAAGAAAGCCACTGATGGGTGCTGTGGTAAAGGGGGAGCAGTTCAGTCATGCCAAGGGAAGAGGAGGGTGACAATAAAGACATGTTGGGGAGATGACACTTGAGCTCAGCCTTAGAGGCAGAGTAGGGGCTTTGTCAAGCAGTCACAGTGGGAAAGGACATTCTTTGCAGAGTATGCAGCTTGGGCAGAGGCCCAGAATTTTGAAAGAGCCCAGTGCTCTTGGAGAACCACAGCGGTTCTTTCAGCTCAACCAGGATATTAGGAGTGGGGGCCCTGCCGAGAGGAGAGGCTGGAGAGCTGGGCTGAGGCTGGACCTTGCACCACTGGCCACCACTGCCCCTGTCATTCACGCCATCAGCAGCTCTTGTCTGGCTTATTGGCAGGGGCCTCCTCCTGGCTCTCCCTGTGTCCACTTTGCCCCTCCCCTTGTTGTCCCTCCTCCATTTAAAAATGGAAGTCAGATCATGTCACTTATCTGCTCAAAACCCTTCAGTGGCTTTACATTTTACTCAATCAAATTGGAGGTATCAGGGTCCGCCACCACTCCTCTCTGATCTTACCTTCTTCCACCCTCCCTCCTGATCACTTCTCTGCCTGTATTGGCCTCATTTCCCCACCCTGGGGCCTCCACACTTGCTTTTTTCCCTGCCTGGAACATGTTTCCCTCAGATACACAAATGGCTCTCTCTCTCACTTCTTATCTCTTCCGCTTGATTCCCATCTCTGTTCTTCAGAGAGAGCCTTCTCGTCACAAAATAAAATGATGCCCTTAAGTTTTTTCCAAAATGCTTATCACTACCTGGCATATCATGTCTTAATGTGTTCACTGTCTGCTTCCATCCTGAGCATGTAGAGGCCCCAAGAAAGCAGGGGTTTGTCTGTTTTGCTCATTCTTCAGTGCTTGGTATTCAAGAAATATTTGTTGAATGGATGACTAGATGAATAAATAACAAAACCTGAAACGTAGCAGCCTTTAGTAAATGTATGTTGATTTGAGATTTTTGTGGAAGTGCTTCCCTTTGCATTTATTTATTTTTCTCAACTTTATGTTTGGAAAATATCAGATATACAGAAAAGTTGAAAGAATGGTTCATTGACTAACCACATGTCCCCAACTTAGATTCAAGAATTGTTAACATTTCACAATTCCTGTATATATTCTTGGGTGTGTGTGTGTTCAAGTTAAAAGTCAGTTACAGGCCGGGTGAGGTGGCTCACACCTGTAATCCCAGCACTTTGGGAGGCTGAGGCGGGCAGATCACCTGAGGTCAGGAGTTCAAGACCAGTGTGGCCAACATGGTGAAACCCTGCTCTACTAAAAATACAAAAATCATCCGGGTGTGTTGGCCCACACCTGTAATCCCAGCTACTCGGGAGGCCGAGGCAAGAGAATCGCTTGAACCCCGGAGGCCGAAGTTGCAGTGATCATGCCATTGCACTCCAGCCTGGGCGACAGAGTGAGACTCCATCTCATAAATAAATAAATAAATAAATAAATGTCAGTTACAGAAATATGACACTGACCCTTTGCATTTACAAGCTGGCTCTAAAGAGTGGTGAGTCAGAAGAGACGTCAGGCAGCAAGCAACTTGGGCCATGGCCTCTGACCTAGACTTCTCACCTCCGGAGGTACCCGAGCCCACTTTCCTGGAGAACCTGCTACGGTACGGACTCTTCCTGGGAGCCATCTTCCAGCTCATCTGTGTGCTGGCCATCATCGTACCCATTCCCAAGTCCCACGAGGCGGTGAGTTTTTCCTTGGGAGCCTCAGCTCCTCTGAGTGCCAGGCTGGGTTCTGAGTACTAACAGTAGATGCCATCACAACTAAGATCAGCAGGGTCTACATTGGGCCTTTTTGATTTAGCGTGCCCCTGAATTCCCACCTGGTGGGTTGAACCACATAGCTAATACTTTATTTGTTCATGTACCCATTAAGGAGATTTTTATTTAGTGCCTACTACATTTCAGACTCTGCTGAAAGATGTAGTGTCTGCATCTGAGGAGCATCTAGTCCTTGGGAGGAAGGCAGATAACAAAAACATACCTCCATGTGCTCCCATGAGAAGTACAGAGTCCAGTGAGGCTATATAACAAGGGGGAGAGAGACCTGATCTTACCCAGGGCTGTGGTCCCTGCCGAGGAGGCAGTGTTTGAGCTGAGACTGAAGGAATGAGCAGGCTTCTGCCAGGTGAAGTGGGCAAGGGACGAGGACAACATTCCAGGGAGAGGGCACTGCACATGCAAGGGACTCAGAATAAAGGAAGGGGCTAGTTCAAGGAACCGAATGAAGGTGACTGTGGCCAGAGCACAGAGGGGGCATCATGAGTGGTGCAGCCAGAGATGTGGGCAGGGGCCAGAGGGTTTTAAGTATGAGAATGACATGGTCAAATTGGCTTTTTTGTTGTTGTTTTGACTGTTCTGTAAGTATCTTTATAACTATACACCCTCCTTCTACCCACTTTATTGCCCACTCCCATTTGCTCGTGACATTGATTTGTTGGAGAAAGCAGGTCATTTGTCATGTGGGATACCTATATCCCAGGAATTGGCTATTGCTTCTCTGTGGTGTCATTTAACGTGTTTCTCTGTTCCCTGTGTTTCCTGTCAACAGGAGTCCATGTAGAGGCCTGATTCCATTCCAATCAGGTTATTGGGTGTGAATACCTCAGAGCTGGTGTTGGTGCTATGTACTCCCTACTGTGTGGCATCAACAGGCATGTGGTGTCTGGCTGCCACACATTTAGAGATTCTTGGATTGATCGGTGGGTTTAGGTGGTATCAGCGGATCCCTCCATTATAAAAATGCCCTGTCAGTCTTTCACCTAAGCGGTGTTAGCATCCATTGATGGTCATTGCTTAGATCCATTATTTCCTTCTGCATCTGTTAGCTGGAATTCTTTAACAAAGACCTTTTCCTTATCACCTGTATGATTACTCTGAATTGCTCTTCATAATGAAAAGCAGGAAAAATGCTTGGTTCTTTCCCTTTATTTATCAGTTTTCAAAGTTGTGAGTTCAGGCTCTAGCAACCTCCAATGTTGACCAATGAAGCTTTGGTTTTCATAGCATTTTGAACATATTTTTTATATATTTAATATGTTTTAGTTTTTTTTTTTTTTTTGAGGGCACTTATCTACCATTAATTTGTTTTTTATGTTCAGTGGGAGCCCCTTTAAGTTGGTGTCTTTGTTCTTTGTCATACTTGATTAGTCTTTGATAGCTTCCTTGCTTCATGGTTCAATAAGATTCACAGGCTCTTTTTTTGTGTATATGTGAGACAGGGTCTTGTGTGTTGCCCAGGCTGGAGTGCAGTGACACAATCACAGCTCACTGCAACCTCTGTCTCCCAAGTTCAAGCAATTCTCCTGCCTCAGCCTCCCAAGTAGCTGGGACTACAGGTGTGCCACCATGGCTGGCTAATTTTTGTAGTTTTAGTAGAGACATGGTTTTGCCGTGTTGCCCAGGCTGGTCACAAACTCTTGGGCTCAAGCCATCCACTTGCCATGACCTCCCAAAGTGCTGGAATTATAGGCATGAGCCACTGCACCTGGCCCCAGGCTCATTTTATACATTTCCTGCCCCAGTCTTGGAATCAGTCATTTCTCTAAAATGCTCTGGTTCTTTTTAGCTAGAAAATAGTATTTAGAAGCTATAGTTGGGACTTAGAAGTTCTCAGTGCTACTGAGCTGTGATTGCATCTAGGCCTTTAAATAAACAGAATTAAAAAATAAACATTTTTTAAGAAATGAAAAAGTTGTGAGTTCTTACTGGTATTTCCAATTCAAATGTAAGGTGATAGTGTTTCTATTTATTTGATTTTATACTAGTGCCTTGTATCTCTTTATCTTATGCTGGAAATCTTGTTCTCAATAACATTAACAAAATGATGTATCTGCTAGATCCTACTGAATCTGAGGTCCCCAGGACCACCCCAGGTTCAGTGATGCACTAGGGGGACTCTCAGCTGTGGCAGTGAAAGGATACCAGGTATGGCGGCACAGGGAAAGGGTACATGGGGCAGAGACGGGAGGAAACAGACGCAGGCGTCTGAGTGCTCTCCCATCGGACACCCACAGGAAGGATTTGCGGCAATGTGTGTGAAGTGTTATCTAGCAGGGAAGCGAGTTAGAGACTCGGTGCCCACAGCTCTTACTGAGGACTGGTTACAGAAGCACCCTTGGCCTGGCGTGTACCAAAATTCCAGACTTCCAGAAAGCAAGCAGGTGTTCAGCATGAACCATATTGTTTACACAGTTTAGGTGTGGTGAGCCACTCTTATCATTTCTGGGAATTGTGAGAACCACCTGGAATCCAAGTTCCCAGATGCCAGTCAAGGGCCAACCTTGCAAGCATGCTTCTCTAAGATTAGCAATTTATATTAACTTTATTCTGCTCATCTACAGTATACCAGTTACACACTTTTAAAATAACTATATTCTTTACTACTAAGACTCAGAATGAAATTTAAGACTTCTTTGTGGTTCTTTTTTGGCCTTAAAATATGTCTCTGTGGAGATACAAGGTCAAAGTGCTGTGTTTAGTAACTATTTTTCTCTGTGTAGGTCTCCCATCATGAGATATAGTTCGGTTAATTTGCTTCAATCTGGTTTTAATTTTTAGAGATTTTTAAAATTTTGATTTAATTTGTTGTTTTAATTATATAAAACATTTATATACAATATTTCTCAAAGTCAAAACTATATAACAAGGTACATTCACAGAAGTTTCCTTTAATCTCATTCTCCTCCACCCTGTTCCCTTCCATCCCACATAGTTAACAGTTGTTATTAGTTTGTCTTTTCTTTCTTTTTGAAAACAGTAACAAATGCATATATATGTGTGTGGTGTGTACGTATATATTTATATTCCCCCCTTCGTTAAATAAAAGATAGCATACTATTAAACACAGTTTTGCAACTTTCTTTTTTCACTTAACATATGCAATATGTTCTGGAGATCCATATATGTTGGATATCACTGTTCCTGGAGATCCTGCTTCTGTAGCTGGGAGGATGATGGGGAATTACTGATACAATGTGGAACCTATTGATGCAGTGGAGAACTGTGGTGAAGGAACAGGCTTAGGGTGGGTGCAGGGAAGGAACATGCCAAGTTCAGTTTTAAACAGATACTTTAACATGTCCGGGTGGTTCTGTCAAAAAAGCTGGTGGATTTACAAGGTCTCTAGCAGGAGGAATGCGTGGGCTGAGTGTTGACCAGCATGTGGGAGTTGATAAGATGTCATTTGAAGCCACGGGAGGGGACAGGGTCTCCTAAGGAGAGAATATGGAGGGAGATGAGAAGAGGACCTAGGCCAGAGCCTGGAGGGGCTCCAGCATACAGGGGACAAGCAGAGGAGGAGCAGCCAGCAAGGGCGGGAAAACCTTGGTGAACAGGGACGGGTTCGTGGCCTCTAGGTTGTCTTGTCCATCTCTTATTCTGGTATCTTGAGAAGGAGATCACTATTGGAATTCTTCCACCCACAATTGTATCGCATTTTAAAAACATCACCCCTGTGCTCCTGGGCTCTGTCCCCGCAGACGTGGCATGCTATTCGGTATTATAAATTACAAATGTGGTTGTTGGTGGCTGATGAGGCCCGCTAAGAGTCCCGAGGGAAGGAGGTGATGAGCCTTCTTGTTTTATAGGCAGAAGTGTGTGGCTGTTTGGAGAGCAGGGAGGCCGCTCACCTCCTGATGTGCTTGAAGCCCTTAGAAGTAAGCCACAGAAGCCTGGCTTAGTTCAGCAAACTTCAGAAAAGGAGCCCCTTTATTGTTCTCTTTAAGATTTTCAGTGGGATAGTGCATTAAAGTCTTTTGAGGCAGGGAGTTGATGAAGGGTTCAAAAATATGCCACCATACTCCCCCACCCACTGCCATTTAGAGGTTAATTTTGGACAACAACCTCATCTTTTTAAATTTAAATATAGTACATGACATCTCTCATTTTTATTAATCTTGCATTTAGGGAAACAAGACTCACACAAGTGAATTGTCTTCATAACTGAAGCTTACTGTTTCAACTTTTTTTTTTTTTTTTTTTTTTAGCTTTTCAATGGATCAGTAGCAAAAAAAATACAGTACTGTTGATCTAACTATTTTCTGGCGCATCAGGGGAGCAAATGGCCCCAGGTTATACAGGGGGTTCTGTTGCTAGGTCTCTGTGTCTCCATAAGGCAGCCTTTCTCACTCCCCAAACTCCTAACTAGATAGAAAGGAAACACAGCATTCTGTGCATAAACAGGATTACAGAGAGAGGGTGGATGCTGAGACTGTGCTGCTTAGAGGTTGTCCCTAATAGCTGAGATTTGGAAGGAGTCTGGAGGGGAAAGAAGGGGGTTTTAACATGGGGACGGGGTACTCTTAGGGAGAAAGGGAGCCCATGGGAGTCGGGGCAGCTTGTTAAGACCCTAGGCAGCCGGAAGGCAGTTGAGAGATACCTGGAAATGGAGGGTGGCAGGAGGTAGGAGAGGGGGCAGAAGTGAGGGTGGGAGGACCCAGAGAACAGTCTTGCCCTCCTTGCCGTTTTGCTCAGGGCAAAATCTTCCCTCTTGCTTAGCCTATAGAAACAAGGTTTATTAGTGGCTTTTTGGGTCAGAAGATAATATTTTTGGCTCCAGATGATGGGAAAGCCTTTGAAAAGCAAAAGAATGTCTTCCCTGTTGTTCCAGTAAGCCGATTTTTTGCAACTCGCTTATGACTTCAGTATTTCAATACTTAGCAGATTATTTGAAAGCTCTTTTGGGGTTAATCAGGGAGGAAAAGAGGGAACACATACAAATGCTTCCCACCCCACCCCCTTCCTTTTCATAGTAGGAGCAAGAATCAATTCGTAAAATCAAAACCCAAGTCCCTAGAATCGTAAGCCAAATGAAAAGGTTTTCTCATTGGCACCTCATTAAACTCAGACCTAAGAAAACAAACATTTATTTGAGCCTGATGGAGGCGTGGGCCACACTTAATCCAAGCATTTTCTTGTAGGCTGGATTCTAAAATAGAAGATAGTAGGTCCTAGTTCCATTTCCATCTAGTCCAGGTTAGCAGGTAAGTTTCATCTCTCATGCCAAGTCTGATTGATTGCATGGTGGCCATGGTGAAAAGGATTCTGGGGGCTGCTGCTTTGCTCTGGAGGAAAGAAATTGATCAATGATGTCTGTTTGCTGTGAGCTGGGATTAGAGAATGACAGTGCCGGTCCTTGGACTGGCTGATGATTCTCCATGAGGCTGCACATAGAACCATCTGGGGAACTTTCAAAGGCCTAGACCACACCCAGAGATTCTGATTCAGTTGTTCTCTAAGCCTTGGATCAGTATTTTCTTTTTATTTATGTTTTTGAGACAGGGTCTTGCTCTGTTGCCCAGGCTGGAGTGCAGTGGCACAATCGTAGCTCACTGCAGCCTTGACCTCCTGGACTCAAGTGATCCTCCCTTCCTCTGCCTCCTCAGTAGCTGGGACTACAGGTGTGCTCCACCACACCTGGCTAATTTTTAAATAATTTTTTTGTAGAGACACGGTTTCACTATGTTGCCCAGGCTGGTCTTAAACTCCTGGGCTCAGGTGGTCCTCTCACCTTGGCCTCCCAAAGTGATGGGATTACAGGCATGAGCCAGTGTGTCCGGCTTGGATCAGTATTTTTTTAAAGTGTCCAGGTGATTGTAATATGCAGCCACTACTCAAGTCTTTAGATAATTTCCCTCAAACACAAACCAATTTTAGGAGGACAGGATATGTTCAGTTCTTAGATGTGTTAAGTTTGAAATAATAGCAAAATGTTCCGTGTGGGAAAGGAAAGGCGAGCAAGAAGTTGGGAATAGAGACCTGATAATTATTTTATTATTTTATTTTTTTATTTTTTTAAATTTTATTATTATTATACTTTTAAGTTTTAGGGTACATGTGCACAATGTGCAGGTTTGTTACATATGTATACATGTGCCATGTTGGTGTGCTGCACCCATTAACTCGTCATTTAGCATTAGGTATATCTCCTAATGCTATCCCTCCCCCCTCCCCCCACCCCACAACAGTCCCTGGAGTGTGATGTTCCCCTTCCTGTGTCCATGTGTTCTCACTGTTCAGTTCCCACCTATGAGTGAGAAAACATGCGGTGTTTGGTTTTTGTCCTTGCGATAGTTTGCTGAGAATGATGGTTTCCAGTTTCATCCATGTCCCTACAAAGGACATGAACTCATCATTTTTTATGGCTGCATAGTATTCCATGGTGTATATGTGCCACATTTTCTTAATCCAGTCTATCATTGTTGGACATTTCGGTTGGTTCCAAGTCTTTGCTATTGTGAATAGTGCCGCAATAAACATAACATGTGCATGTGTCTTTATAGCAGCATGATTTATAATCCTTTGGGTATATACCCAGTAATGGGATGGCTGGGTCAAATGGTATTTCTAGTTCTAGATCCCTGAGGAATCGCCACACTGACTTCCACAATGGTTGAACTAGTTTACAGTCCCACCAACAGTGTAAAAGTGTTCCTGTTTCTCCACATTCTCTCCAGCACCTGTTGTTTCCTGACTTTTTAATGATCGCCATTCTAACTGGTGTGAGATGGTGTCTCATTGTGGTTTTGATTTAGACCTAAAACCATAAAAACCCTAGAAGAAAACCTAGGCAATACCATTCAGGACATAGGCATGGGCAAGGACTTCATGTCTAAAACACCAAAGGCAATGGCAACAAAAGCCAAAATTGACAAATGGGATCTAATTAAACTAAAGAGCTTCTGCACAGCAAAAGAAACTACCATCAGAGTGAACAGGCAACCTATAAAATGGGAGAAAATTTTCGCAACCTACTCATCTGACAAAGGGCTAATATCCAGAATCCACAATGAACTCAAACAAATTTACAAGAAAAAAACAAACAACCCCATCAAAAAGTGGGTGAAGGATATAAACAGACACTTCTCAAAAGAAGACATTTATGCAGCCAAAGAACACATGAAAAAATGCTCGTCATCACTGGCCGTCAGAGAAATGCAAATCAAAACCACAATGAGATAATTATTTTATTAACAGAGCATTATGATGCCTGTAAACCCAGCACTTGGGAGGCTGAGGTGGACAGATCACTTGAGGTCAGGAGTTCAAGACCAGCCTGGCCAACATGGTGAAAACCTCTCTCTACTAAAAATGCAAAAACTAGCCAGGCGTGGTGGCGTGCGCTTGTAATCCCAGTTGCTAGAGAGGCTGAGGCAGGAGAATCACTTGAACCTGGGAGATGGAGGTTGCAGTGAGCTGAGATTGTGCCACTGCACTCCAGCCCGGGTGACAGAGCAAGACTCCATCTCAAAAAAAAAAAAAAAAAAACAAAAAAAACCAAACAAACCAAGCAAATACAGCATTATTACTTGAAACCCAAGAATGAGTTGCTGAGTTTTGCAAGGGAAATGAAGATCCAGGAAAGACGTGAACTTGGAGCATACCCAACCTGTTGAAGTAGTTTCCGTGCAATGTAGATAGACTGAGAAGGTGCGGGTGCTGTCCTAGAACCCAAGAGCAGGAGCGCCGCAGGGCCTCCGGAAATGGGGGGAACTGGGACTTACTGGCATGCCCTCTGCCTCCCTTCCTGTCTCCCTCCTGTCTTTCGCTTTGCTAACTAGGACCCTGCTTCTCTGCTTGCTGGCCCTGTGGTGAGATGCAGCACAGCCACTAAACACAACCATGCCTTCCTGCTGGTCTCAGTTCCAGAATCCCCAGGGAAGGAACTGTGGCTGACCCAGCTTGGGACAGCTGTGGCCAGTGTGGGAGAGGGGAGGGTTCTGTGGAGTGACCTCTGAGTGGGGATGGGAAGGTCCATTCCCACAAGGGGACTGCTAGGCAGACAAAGCTGGGGTCTCCATTTCTCTCCCTCTCTCAAGTGACAGGCAGAGCAGTGGGCAGGGGACCAGGAGAGTGCGGCCTCCCTGAAGTCCACCGAGTGGTCCGTGGAGAGCACATGTGACACCAGTTCCCTGGAGATGATGGAGGAAAGCCGGCCTAGTCTGACACCACCACTGTGTTCCAGCTGCTGTCCTTCAGAGTTGGGTTTCAGTAGAAGAAAGTTCTCAGCAGGGAGTTCCTGGCTTTCTAGGGAAGTCCTGGGATAGGTTTGAGGGGTTTGTGATCCCCCTCAAATTGTGTACAAGAATGTGAGGTTTGTATGCCCAGGCACATTTTCTGGGGGAGATGGTCCAGATAGCCTCTCTACATGGAGTGCAGTGGGAAGTGGGGGGCAGGTTTCTTCTCAAGGTAGGGAGCCTGTCTTCCTCCTCCCCACAACCCTCCTCCAAGCCTCTTTTGGATCGATTTCTACACAGAGTGTTGATTCAGCCAACCGTAACTACGCAAGTAGGTGTTGACTTTGAGTTCAGCAACTTGTGTGGCAGATAGTCAGTCATACACGGTAGTGAATCAGAAACTCTCCTAGCTTCAGTGTTGACTATTCTCATCTGTTCATGTGCTTATAGCGCATCTCGTCAGCTCGCAGCCAGCTGCCTGCTTCTAGAAGGCAGATCCTTTCACTTCCACTCTGCCATGTTTGTTGATTGCCACCGTCTCATATTAGTGGGGACTCTTCCTGTTGCAAGTTCAGAAACTTAGCTCCAGCAGCTTCCCCTAATGGAAACAGTATTGACTCTTGGAACTGGGAATTTCAAGGCACAGCTGGATTTAGGGGTTCAAGGGGTCTCTAGGGCTCCATGTGTCTCTCTCTCTCCTGGCTTTCCTGGGAGTGCTGGCTTCCTTCCTAGGCCCTTGCTCTGTGTTGGGAAAGATGGCTGCAGCAGCCACAGTCAGTGCCCTTATCAGTCGGGATTGACAGGTGAGAGAAGCCATTTCTCTGCCTCTCCTCACCTTCTGAGTCTCATGGAAGGCCTCTCCTTGGCCACATACACCTTGCCCCACAGGTGGGAAGCGGGAATGAGTGCTATCTCTGGCCAGGCCACATTTAGCTGCGTACTCTTGTGACCCCAGTGACTGAGAGTCCCCCAGAACCCCATGGGATAGGGAAAGGGCAGGGTCCCCATGGAAAAGAGGTGCTGGAAAGACAGCTGATGGCCAGCATTGCAATCTAGTGGAGGACTCGCCACAGGCGATGGTGAGAGTGGTGCCTTCCAATATGATGCCCGTGGAGACTTCACAACCAACCAGAAAGCCCTGCAGTGTTTAGACCCCTGATGATGTTTTGGCTCATCAGGGTGGTGAGCCACCTACACCTACTGCACCACAGGTGGCTCATTCCTGTGGTGCCGTAGGACAGTGGCCTAGAAGGTCAGGACTCTTCTGGAAAATTTTGCGCAAGGGTCTTGATTTTAAATGAGGCCCCTGGTTGCCAGTGAGGCCTGCCGTAAATAAATAATGAGCCCCAGGCAAGCATCCACCCATTCTCAACACCTCAGGACACAGACTCACAGAAGCAACTTTGCATTTCTGCTCTGTGTGGTTTTAAATCTTGGGAGGAGCTTGCAGCTGAATTGGGAGGCAGGCTGTTTTTTACTTAATGACCCGTTCTGGAGAGATTGCCGTGTGATGAGGGTATAAACATGCTTCCACCAGCTTGTGGTCTGGAGATGTGTACCGACTGGTTCTTAGGAGAGACGGCTGGACACACAAGGAGCCACAGAGCAGCCAGTGGGGAGGGCTGGCATAGTTGTGCTGAATTGTGTCTGGAATGAGCTCCCAAGGCTGTTCTTTCTAATCACAGTTCTCCCCGCCTGCCAAGCACGTCCTGGACTCCGTGTCTCCGTTTGCCTTGTGGAGTCCACATGGATGGCCTTCCTTGCTCTCTGTTTCAGCCAGTCCTATCTTTCCTCAAGGCCACTGCTAGTTTCATCTCTGCGAGGCCTTCTCAGCTCCCACCCTGTCTCGGGTCCTCATGGCCCGCTGGGATGGGCAGCACCTTCAGCGTTAGGCAGACTGGTCTGAGTGCTGACCTGCTTTTAGTCTGCCTCCGTCATCAGAAGAGGACATTCCTGCCCAACTCCATTGTTCTTAGAGGGTCATGCAAGATAAGGTGCACGAAGGTGCCTGAGTGTAGCACCTGGGCCATTTTCAAGGAAAGAGTGGCCTGCGTAGAATGACATTTTGTCCTGATTTACAGGACTAAATCCACATTGAACTGTAGAGTGGAAATCATAAAATTCAATGCACTTTTCATGCTGGAAGGGATGTGATGTATTGTGGCACAGATTCGATTATTTGGATCTGATGAATAGCAGCAATTTTCAGGCCTGGTAAGTGCTGCAGAGCTGCTTCGTTATTGATGGGGCCTGTGTCCACAGAGGACGCCTCCGCGGACCCAGGAGCCACCAGGCCATGGGAGTTTTCTTTTATATGTGACAGTGTGATTGCTGAGGAAACTTGAGGCTCCTTTCAGAGGAGGCTCAGTGCTCCCAGATTTAAAGGCGGGGCTGTCGGCTTTGTAGTCTGCTGTCTGTGTGGCTGGTACGGGCAGTGTACATTTGAGGAGAAATGAAAAGGCAGCCCTTCATTCAGAGTCATTCTTGTCAGTGAAGAACTTGGAGCTGCAGGCCGTGTGTGGCTGGGACCCCAGGGCCCAGGTCATGTGGGTCACGACTGCCTTTGCTTCCCTGCAGCTTGCATGGGGCCGTCACCTGGCCTCAGGGAGCCTGAGTGGCCTTGCCGGTGGAGTGTGGCTCGTGGTGGCTGGCTCACCAGGGCGATGGAGAGGCTTGGTGAGCATCCACGTGGCACACACCCACTAAGTGTGCGTTCTCATCTTCATTCCCTGTGGCACAGTGCCCACATGTACTGGGTGCAGGTAGAGATACAGAGGAGGAAAGGGAGCAGAGTACTGGGAGACACTGGCTGGCCAGTAGCCCAGGGTGACGAGAGTGGGCTGCACGACGGGGCCTGCCTGGAGACAGGGGCCAAGACCGAGCAAGAGGCCCGGAGCCCCTGCCGAGTGTCTTGGAATTTATCTCACACAAAGGGGAACCAGCAAGGTTTTTGAAGGAGGAAACAGACACGATTGGGATTGTTGTTGTCATTTTTTTTATTTGTTTGTTTGTTTTTGTTTTGAGCGAAATTTTGAGTTTTGCTCTCGTTGCCCAGGCTGGAGTGCAATGGCACGATCTCGGCTCATGGCAGCCTCCACCTCCTGGGTTCAAGCGATTCTCCTGCCTCAGCCTCCCAATTAGCTGGGATTATAGGCATGCACCACCACGCCTGGCTAATTTTGTATTTTTAATAGAGACGGCATTTCTCCATGTTGGTCAGGCTGGTCTTGAACTCCCGACCTCAGGTGATCCACCCGCCTTGGCCTCCCAAAGTGCTGGGATTACAGGCATGAGCCACCGCGCCCGGCCTGTTGTCATTGTTTTAGGAAAATCGACTCTGAAAGGAATGTAAACTCTGATGAGCATGGGGAGGTAGAGGCACGGGCAGGAGAATCTGTGGGAGGCGGATGCAACCAGTGGGGCCGGCAGGGGACCTGGGTCTGAGCTGGGCAGTGGAGTGTGTCCAGAGGGGACTGGCTGGGTCTAGAGCCTGTTGGAAAGTGGAGTGGACCGACCTTGGGGACAGGTTGGATGCTGAGAACTCATAAATGACTTGAAGGTGTCTAGCTTAGGTAACTGGGTGCGTGACGGCTCTAAAAGCTGAGGTAGGGAAGAGAGGAGGAGGTCTGGGGTGAGGAGGAGACAGATCAAGTATTCAGATGACTCGATAACTGTAATATGTACACACACCCACAGAAGACTGCCTTCAGCTGTAAAAAATCAAGCGTGATGTGGAGCACAAACCCACTTTTCTGACTGCTGTAGGGACTTTAGTCACAAACAAGGGGTTGTAGGTGACCCATTGACAGATAGGTTCTCAGAGGAGCTGTACTTACCATTCCAGAGGCACCTTGTGGTTCTGGGGGCTGCTAAACAGAGAGTAGATTTCATAGTTAACTCAGATTTGACTTATTCCTACCCCTGAGGGCCCCAGGAAACCTGGGAGAGGCTGGACCGTGTACCCACGAAGAGGTTAGTTTCAAATCTTGGGTCTGCTACTCACCAGCTAAGACCTTAGGCAAGTCGTGTGACCTGAGTGTCTGTTCCTTTGTTTATAAATTGAGCCTCATTATGGCACTTTGTGAGGCAGTCATGTCCAGACACATAACACAGGGTCTGGCATATTATAAACAATAAATAATTAGCAGCTGTTGTGGCTCTTGTTTTTTAGAGAGGGAATCTCTCTCTGTTGCCCAGGCTGGAGTGTAGTAGCTATTTACAGACACAGTCATAGCACGCTACAGCCTCAAATTCTTGGGCTTCAGTGATCCTCCTGTCTCAGCCTCTCGAGTAGCTGGGAGGACAAGTATGTGCCACCACGCCCAGCTGTTGTTGTTATTGGCTGCTATGGTTAAGGCATACTTTAGGCCAGGGTATGTATATTGGGTTTTAAGTCTGTTCATATCCTCTGTGATCATGGAAAAGTGAGGCCTAGTTTTAAGTGCTGTATTTTCATGGGAATAAACAAGAATGAAGTTCTCATGGTTACTGGGAGACCTTGGCTGTTCTTTCATTTCATTCATTCATTCACTCATTCGTTCATTCAGCAACAGTTGAAGCTCTCCCAAAGCGCTCATGGGCTAATAGGGGAGACTAACATGAAAGCATGTAACTGGCCGGGCGCGGTGGCTCACGCCTGTAATCCCAGCACTTTGGGAGGCCAAGTCGGGCGAATCACGAGATCAGGAGATCAAGACTGTCTTGGCTAACACAGTGAAATCCCGTCTCTACTAAAAATATAAAAATTAGCCAGGCACGGTGGTGGGTGCCTGTAGTCCCAGCTACTCGGGAGGCTGAGGCAGGAGAATGGCATGAACCCGGGAGGCGGAACTTGCAGTGAGCCGAGATTGAGCCACTGCACTCCAGCCTGGGCGACAGAGCGAGACTCCGTCTCAAAAAAAAAAAAGAAAACATGTAACTATGGGAAAATAATAGTGGCATTATGGGCTGGGCGCAGTGGCTCACGCCTGTAATCCCAGCACTGTGGGAGGCTAAGGCGGGTGGATCACTTGAGGTCAGGAGTTCGAGACCAGCTTGGCCAACGTGACAAAACCCCATCTCTACTAAAAATATAAAAAATTAGCTGTGCGTGGTGGCGGGGTGCCTGTAATTCTAGCTACTCAGGAGGCTGAGGCAGGAGAATCGCTTGAACCTGGAAGGCGGAGGTTGCAATGAGTTAATATCGAGCTACTGCACTCCAGCCTGGGCAAAAGAGTGAGACCCTCTCTTAAAAAGAATGGTGGCATTATAAGGTTCCTGGGTGCCTAGGGGCCCGAGGAGGAAGGAGGGGCTGCCCCCAGCTGGAGGGAGGAGCAGGGAAGGAAGGCTAGACAGTGAGTAGGAGTGTATTCGTGGACAGGGCCAAACCATGGGAGCAGTTTGCCAAGTGGCCAAGGAAACAGGTATTCCTGTTGATGAAGGTGACCAGCGTAAGCTCTGGGGCCTGACTCAGTGTGGGGGATGAAGAGGAGCCCAGGTGAGGCTGGAGAGGTGGCCTCCTTAGATGCCATTCCAGAGAGAGCCACTGGAAGCTTTAAAGTGGAAGGTGCAGTGGTCAGACCTGCACTTTAGAATAGTTCCTTTGGTGGGTGCATGAGAAGTGGACAGAGACAGCAGGCACTTCGCTTAGCAGTGGGCAGAACTGAAGGGGGAATTGGATGCTGGAGAGAGTAGCAGAATCAAGAGGTAGAGGGGGTCATATCAGCAGGACATGGTAACCCACTGGACAGTGGGGAGCAGAGAGAGGGTGAGGTCACTGGGTCTCTGGTTGCTCCACCAGTGGGAGGAGGGCCTGGCCTTCTGGGTCTGGGACAGTTAAGTTGGAGGTGCCTTGGAGACGCCAGTCCCGATTTTCTGGCAGATAGCTGGATCAAAGGAGAGGTCTGGGAGGTGCCAGAAGGGTTGAGGCTCCAGAGAGAGGGCCTGTAGAGTGAGGGAGGCACTGGGGCGGCAACTGGGTCTCACTGTCCCTGTAGTCTCTGAACTGAGCCCCACTGAAACCGGAGGAACCCCCAGCCTTGAGCTCAGAAGGCAAACTCCTTCCTAGAGATCCAGGCAGGCCTTGCAAATTTTGTTTTGTTTTGTTTTGGCCAAGTTACATAAACAGAATAGGGGGACCTTCAGATCATTTTGACTTTTGGCGGGAGGATGCTCAGCAGGCCGAGGGAATCTAGCGCTGCAGTGAGAGGCCTGGCTGGGGAGGGGAAGCCCTCCAGTTATCTTGGGACAATCACTCTTTGGGGGCCTGGGACCTGGCTGGCTCTTCGCATCTGGTTATCTCTCCTGGCTGGTGGGAGACGATGTTGGCTGATAGGAGGGAGCTGACAGGCCTCTGGATCAGATCCGAGGCAGGGACTGCCCTTCCCTGCATGGAGCCTCCTCTTCTGTAGGGTGGTCTGAGGCTTGGGCCACTGGCCAATGGGGCAAGCAGGGAAGGTCAGGGAGTAAAGTGAGCTGGAAGCCGGGGTTGGGAAATGAAACACAGAGGGGTATTTTTCTCATCTGGAAGTGTCCCCCCTCCCAGGAGTCTTAGTCTGCTTCTTCTTTTCCCATTTCTCATAAAGAACATGGGCACTGAGAAACATTTCCCAATCATAGTGCTGGGGGCAACAGGGTGTGGGGGCCATGGTCAGCACCTGAAAAGGGGCAGCACCTCCTCAGCCCCTCACTGCCACGAGGGAATGCAAGGCCAGTGTCACCGGACGGTTAGTTTCAAGAGAATCTAGAATCCACATTTAATGGGAAATCTCCCAATTGGCTTAAATTTTTAAATAAACACTGCCGGCCAAATGATGTCTGTGGCCTGGACGAGGCCTGTGGGCTGTGGTTGGTGTTCTCTGGGCTAGCCCGGCCTCTCTGACGTCTGTCCTTTCTGGCCATGGCACACTGCAAGTTATCACCCAGAGGAGGAGAGGACACTAGACGGGAGCACACTGAGCCTATTCCAGATACTTCTCTGACATGAGCCTGAGTGGCTGGGCCAAGCTGTGTCCCTTCCCTGGAGTCTCCCTTCCGTATCAGTACAATAAAGGCCAGGACTAGATCTGTGGGTTTGAACCTTTTGTTCCTTAGCAGCAGAACTTTGTTTCATTTTAGTCTTACAAGGGACAAATCACAGTGTCTGAAATAGATTGAAAATCAGAGCTGCTCCTGTTGCCCGGGGAGTCTGGAATTCTGCCCTGAGGCTGCCTCTGCCCTCCCCGACAGAGGCGCCTCTAACAGGCTCCGCAGAACACAGTGTGGGACAGCCTACCTGCCGGCTGGCCCTCTGCACCCCTCCCAGCCCTGGCATTCTGTAGGTTGAATGAGAGGACAAGAATGGCAGCCAGAGGAGGGCAAGCCACAGCCGGTCTGCCCTACAGCCAGCTCCTCGCCCACATTTTGTCCATTCCCTGGCATGAGGTGATCGGCCAGCCACTGGGTGCAGCTGGCACTTCCTGGGTGCTTTCCACGTAGTTTTGCCTCCTGACATCAGCCCTGTAAGGCAGGCGTGGCTATTTCCATTTCACAAGTGAGTAAACCAAGACACAAAGGGGAAGTGAGTTTCGCACAAGGTCAGTTGGCTGGAAAGGGAAGGATCCCAGGTTCCACCTGGGCGTCTGAGACCCCACAAGCTGCTCCCTCCCCATGGGGCCTCCTTTATTCTTCACTGAGAGCCATGATGCTCCCGGGGCAGTCCCACATCCATGTGGGTGCTAGGTCCCGGGAATGACGATTTCCATCTGTCGTGTTTCTGTGGCATGCTTCTTTGCTTTCAGATGTGATCTCCTTTTGCTGGTGTCAGGCTTGATCCATCTAAGCAGGACTCTCCTTTTTATCATCTCACAGGAGGCCGAACCGTCTGAGCCCAGAAGTGCTGAGGTGACGAGGAAGCCCAAGGCTGCTGTTCCTTCTGTGAACAAGAGGCCCAAGAAAGAGACTAAGAAGAAGCGGTAGAAGAGGAGGCCCGAGGAGCCGGGTGGGCAGGGAGAGGGTCTTGGGGACAGCCCTCCTGGGAACCTACATCCTGTTCCCCCCATTCCAGGCTCAGGGTCTGAGGAGGCCGTGATGCCCTCTGACCGCAGAGATCTAGACAGTCATGACAGTCCCCAGGCTCCAGCTGGGCAGTCCACCACTTCCTCTTCCTTCTGCTCTGTGACGGTTTAGAGTCAAGGGGACTGAAACACATTGTGAGCATAGACTGTATTAGGTTTGTTCAGAAGCCGGGTCAGCTCACAGAGTCACATTTTCTTACTTAGTCATGTGTCTCTCCTTGAGTCGCCCCCTCCTTGTGGGTTTACACTACATTTTGGAGTCATTGTCTAATGCTGACAAGCACACTCTCTCCCATTATTTGTGCACTACAGATTTCCTGCTAATCAGTCATCTTCGTTACTGCTGTGTAGACAGAGCCAGGCCTCACCTGTTTGTTTAGGCCAAGATGCCATGGACATGCAACGTTAGTGATCCCACTAGCTGCGACAGCCAGGCCCAGAAAATGCCTGGCGTGAGAGCCAGCAGACGGCCAGGCCAGGGTAGGCAGTGCCTGCTTCTGCTCCATCAGGTGCAGGGGATTTGGCTGAAGGCGTGCATATTTCCTGGGCACAAACTTCCTGAGTCTCTGAAATGGGAGGCTCGTCAATTTCAGACCAACCTTTTTGTAACCCATCATAGCACGTTCAAGGTGTGCCTTTTACTTCTACCTGTACATCCCCCATCCCTTCAATTCTTTCATTCCCTGACCAGTGAGAGAGTTCCTGGGGGAAGTTTGGTGAATAAACTGACATGCATGCTTCAGAACCTGCCTGTGTTGTCTTTTGCTGAGGGAGAGGGGAAGCCTAGGGCCCTGCCCCGGGGATGAGGGAAAGGCTTGCCCCCCAGAGAAGTGGGACAGTGGGGGTGAGGATGGCCAGAATGGGGTGGCTTTGGTAAGAGCAGCTCTGCAGGCTGAGCCATTCTGGAAGAAGTTTTCGGGAAGGGTCCAGCTAAGTGCTTCGTGTGGCCCTTAGTCACTGGAAACACTTGTGAATGGCCATAGATGTGTTAGAGTTTCCACTGGGTGCAGACCCCACTCATTCCCCAGGTTCCTTCTGAGGAAGATGCTGCTTGTCTTCAAAGTGGCTTGAGAAAAACCAAGTGCAATACAGTAAAAGGCCTTATGTGGCACTGGCCAGGTCTAGTCACTTGCCCTGAATCAGCTGCTGAGGAAAAGCCCCAGCCCCTTGGTAACTCGGATTTGCCCAGCTCATTTACAGCCTGCCAGACAGCTTTCCCAAATGCCAGGACTGATGAGGATCTTAAGAGATGAGCGACTATCATCTCCGTTTTGGAGACAGGAAACTGAAGTCGACTACTTGAGAATGTCCAAGCTGGGATTTAGACCCAGCCCACGGCACATTCCTTGGTATTTAACAGGTATTTAGCGAGTGTTGGTAGGCACAGTGCTATGAGGGTCCTGCTCTGCTGCAGAGGGGCTTGGCAAGATCTCCCAGCACTTCAGGTTTCAGGAGAGGAAGTCCAGGGGCTGAAGCTTGTGCATAATGAAGGGCCAGTCTTGGCTAGATACTGGCTTGAGAAGGAGCTTCTGCGGAGTGTTTCTGTTTCACAACACTTATCGAGAGCTTCAGTGCCAGGTACCATGCTAGGAACTGAGGATGCAGAAATAAGGAACCTTCCCAGAAACCCAGAGTGCACCTGGCCGAGTGGGAGACACAGACATGTAAGCAGGTTTGATGTGGGGAGTTTCTCCAATAGAGGAGCAGCAGGTGTTCCCAGGGGCACCCAGCTCAATCTCGAGGGGTTGGTGCAGCCACCTGGCAGAGTGGAAGTGGTGGAGCTGAGTCTTAGAGGCTCAGGAGGACTTGAGACCACAGGGAAATGAGGCTGAGAGAGCAGGGGCCAGACCTGTAGTGCAGACCTGTTTCAGCTTGAGGAGGAGAGACAGCTTCTGGTTCCTGGGAGCAGTGCCACTAGGATTAATAGATTAATAGATTAATAATTTAATCTATTAATTAAAATCAATAGATCTGGCTTCCTTAAATTCTCTCCCTTAAAGGCTGGGCCAGAGAATGGCCCTCAGAAAGCAAGGGCTGTCATCCTCTGCTCCACCAAACCCTTCTTCCACAGGTACTGTGGGCAGAGTTTGCATTTGGTTCTGTTGGTTTTCGGGACCCATCCTCTCCCGATTTCCCTCCTGCATTACTGGTTCCTCCTCTTGAGAGGGGCCCAGGCTTCAGTCCTTAGTCCTCTATCCTCTGTTATAGAGAAGCTCCAGTCCCTAGACTTCCTCTCTGCACACACTCCTTTGAAGTTCTCATCTAGGCTCGTGACTTTACCACCCGTATTAGGATTTTCCAGAGAAACATAGAAGGAGACTTTAAAAGTTTGTTTTTTTTGAGATGGAGTCTTACTCTGTCACCCAGGTTGGAGTGCAGTGGCGTGATCTCAGCTCACTGCAGCCTCCGCCTCCCGGGTTCAAGCGATTCTCCTGCCTCAGCCTCCCGAGTAGCTGGGGTTACAGGCATGTGCCACCACGCCCAGCTAGTTTTTGTATTTTTAGTAGAGATGGGGTTTCGCCATGTTGGCCAGGCTGGTCTTGAACTCCTGGCCACAAGTGATCCACCTGCCTCGGCCTCCCAAAGTGCTGGGATTACAGACATGAACCACCGTACCCAGTGAGACTTCTTATAAGATATTGTCTCCAGTGATTATGGAGGCCGAGAAGTCCCATGATCTGCTGCCTGCAAGCTGGAAACCCAAGAAAGCCAGTAAAAGGCTGATGGTGTAGATTCTGTCTGAGTCTGAAGGCCTGAGAACCTGGAGTGCTGAGAGAAGACAAATGTCCCAGCTCATGCAGTCAGACAGCGGGAGGGTGAGTCCAACCTTCCTCTATCTTTTTGTTCTATTCAGGCCGTTAAATGGGTGAGGCCCACCCGCTTTACTCAGTCCATAGATTCAAATGCTAATCTCTTATGGAACACAGACGCACCCAGAAATACTATTTAATCAGATACCTGCGCGTCCTGTGGCCTAGCCAAGTTGACATATAAAATTAACCATCACACCACTCACATGCTGATGTCTCCCAGACGGATCTCTCCAGCCCCACTCCTGAGCTCCAGACTCACATATCTGACTTCCTACTCATTATCTCCATTTGAATACACAACGGGCATCTCAAAGCACATCCCTGATCTCACCAGCAGCCCCAAGCCTGCCCTTTTCGTGGTCTTCCCTATCTTAAAGAGCATCTTAAAAAAAACAAAGTATATATTTAAAGTATACAACTTGCTGATTTGACATATGTATATGTTGTGAAATAATCACCACAATCAAGCTAATTAAAATATCCATCGCCTCACATAGTTATATGTGTGTGTGTATGTGTGTGTGTGTGTGTGTGTGTGTCGGGCAGTGGGGCGTGGGGGTGAGAACACTTAGGATCTTAGAAAATTTCAAGTATATACAGTTGACCCTTGAGCAACATGGGTTTGAACTGTGCGGTCCACTTATACGCAGCTTTTTTTCAGTAAATACAATTCCTTCATATCCACATCCACATCTACAACCAACGGCAGATCAAAAATAGTGTTTGTGGGATGTGAAATCCACATATATGGAGGACTAACTTCTCCTAGAGGTGGGTTTCACAGGGCCCACCTTGAGACTTGAATATGTGTGGATTTTGATGTCTGTGGGGGTCCTGAAACAAATCCCAGGCAGATACCCAGGAATGACTATAGTACAGTATCATTGTCTATAGTCACCGTGCTATACATTAGATCTCCAGCACGCTTTCATCTTGCATAACTGAAACTTTGTGCCCCTTAACCAACAGCTCCCCGTCACCCACTACTCCCAGCCCTTAGCAACCTCCATTCTACTCTCTGATTCTATAGGTTTGACTATTTTAGATTCTACATATAAATGAGATCATGCAATATTTTTCGCTCTGTGTCTCTGGCTTATTTCACAGGTCCATTCATGTTGTTGCAAATAGCAGAATTTTCTTTTTTTTTTTTCTTTTCTGTTTTTTTTTTTTTTTTTTTTGAGATGGAGTCTTGCTCTGTCATCCAGGCTGGAGTGCAGTGGTACGATCTTTTCTGTATCTTATCTATATCTATATCTTTTCTATATCTTTTCTATAATGGCTGTACCAATTTACATTCCCACCAGTAGAGTACCAGGTTCCAATTTCTAAACATCTTTGCCAACAGTTACCTTTTGTCTTTAAAATAATAGCCCCTCTAATAGGTGTGACGTGATATCTCCCGGTTTTGATTTGCGTATTTAGTGATGTTGATAACCTTTCCATAGACCTGCTGACCGTTAGTATGTCTTCTTTGGAAAACTGTCTATTTAGGTCCTTTGACCGTTTAAAAAATTGGGTTCCTTGGGTAGTTTTTTTGCTATGGAGTTGTATGAGTTTCTTATATATTTTGGATATTAATACCCTATCATATATATGATTTGCAAACATTTTCTTCCATTCTGTAGATTGCCTTTTCATTTCGTTGATTGTTTCCTTTGCTGTGTGGAAACTTTTTAGTTTGATGCAGTCCTGTTTTTTTTATTTTTGTGTTTGTTGCCTGTGCTTTAGTTGCCATATCCAAAAAATTGTTGCCAAGGCCAATGTCAAAATGCTTTTTCCCGGCTGGATGTGGTGGCTCACATTTATAATCCCAGCATTTTGGGAGGCCTAGCTGGGAAGACATTTGAGGCCCGGAGTTTGAGACCAGCCTAGGCAACATAGTGAGAACATAGTGAGACACCATCTCTGCAAAAAAAAAAAATAATAATAATAATAAAATTACATATATATGGCTTTGAAAAGCTTTTTCCCTGTTTTATTCTAGGAGTTTTACAATTTCAGATTTTATATTTAAGTGTTTAATCTATTTTGAGATGATTTTTGTATATAGTATAGGGTTCAATTTCATTATTTTGTAGGTGGCTGTCTAGTTTTCCAAGCACCATTTATTTATTTTTGAGACAGAATCTCTCTATTGCCCAGGCTGGAGTGCAATGGCACAATCATGTCTCATTGCAGCCAAAGACTCAAGCGATCTTCCTGCCTCAGCCTCCCAAGTAGCTGGGACTACAGGTGCACACCACCACACCCAGGTATTTTTTTATTTTTTGTAGAGATGGAGTCCCAGTATGTTGCCTAGGCTGGTCTTGAACTCCTGGGCTTAAGTGATCCTCCTGCCTCAGCTTCCCAAAGGTCTAAGATTACAGGCTTGAGCCACTGTGCCCAGCCCAACACCATTTATTGAAGAGGTTATCTTTCCCCTTTTGTGTATTCTTTGTGCCCTTGTCAAAGATTAGTTGACCATATATGCTTGGGTCTATTTCCAGGCTCTTTGTTCTTTTCAACTGGACTATGTATTTGTTTTTATGTCAGCACCATATTGTTTTGATTACTATAGCTTTGTAATATAATTTGAAATCAGGAAGTGTGATGCCTCCAGCTTTGTTCTTTCTCAAGATTGCTCTGGCTATGTGAGGTCTCTTGTGGGTCATATGAATTTTAGGATTTTCTTTTTTATTTCTGTGAAAAATGCCATTGAAATTTTGATAGGGATTACATTTCATCTGTAGATTGCTTTGGGTAATATGGACATTTTAGCAATATTAATTCTTCTAATCCGTGAACATTGGAATATCTTTCACTTCTTTGTGTCTTAAACAACATCTTAATTCTTCCAGTTGCTTGGGCCAAAAACCCTGAAGTTATTCTTAACTTCCCTCTCTCTGTCGTACTCCATTTCTGACCCTGAAGTATCTCCTTGACACTCAACCTTAAAAATCCAGAGTGATACTATCTCACCACTTCACTATCCTCCTCTCACCTGGATATTGCAGCAGCCTCCTCACTGCTAGTCTGTTCTCAAAACAGCAGCCAGAGGGATCCTCTTAAAACTTGTGAGATCACCTCCATCACCTGTCCCCATCTCACTCAGGTAAAGGCCAAAGTCCTCACTGGGACCCACAGAGCCTGCAAGAACCACTTCACCTCCTTCACCTCTCTGAGTTCATTTCCCCCCACTCCTTCCTTGCCCACTTCACTTTCTAAAGGACTAAATCACTAATGGTAAAACTGTGCTCATCAATGAGGAAGAGACTCTAGAGAAGAGTTTTGTTTTTATTTTTTAACTTATTGGAGTAAAATTCACATGACATAAAATTGACCATTTTAAAGTATACAATTCAGTAGCATTTTAGTGCTTTCACAGTGTTGTACAGCCACCACCTCTATCTTGTTCCAAATTTATATATTTTTTAGAGGCAGGGTCTTGCTTTTTTACCCAGGCTGGAGTGCAGTTACACTATCATAGCTCACTGCAGCCTCGACGTCCTGGGCCCAAGCAGTCCTCCTGCCTCAGCTTTCTGAGTACGTGGGGCTACAGGTGCATACCACCGCCCTCAACTAATTTTTAAATTTTTTGTAGAGACAGGATCTCACTATGTTGCCCAAGCTGATCTCGAACTACTGGCCTAACGTCATCCTCCCACCTTGGCCTCCCAAAGCCTTGGGATTATAGGCGTGAGCCACCATGCCCCGCCAGTACAGCCACTTTAGAAAACTGGGGTTTCTGGGAGCTAAACGATAAGAACTTATGAACGGAAAGAAGGAAACAACAGACACTGGGGTCTACTTGAAGGGGGAGGGTGGGAGGGGGAGAGGAGCAAAAAAGATCACTATTGGGTACTGGGCTTAATAACTGGGTGATGGAATGATATGTACAACAAACTCCCGTGATATGTGTTTACATATGTAACAAACCTTCACATGCACCCCTAAACCTAAAATGAAAGTTAAAAAAATTAAAGAAAACTGGAGTTTCTTTTAAAAATGTAACATACATCTAACCTATGAGCCAGCATTCCACTGCTAGATATTACCCAAGAGAGACGAAAATATTTGTCCACAAAAATCTTGTACTAAATTCAAGCTAGATTGTTCATAACTGCTTTATTCATAGCAGTCAAAAACTAAAAATAGCCCTGATGCTCATCAACAATAGAATGAGTAAAATGCAGCATATTTATACAAGGAAATACTACACACCATCAAGAAATGATCTACTGTCAGGCATGGTGGCTCAAGCTTGTAATCCCAGCTACTCAGGAAGCTGAATTGGGAGGATCCCTTGAGCCCTGGAGTTCAAGGCTGCAGTGAGCTGTGATTGCACTACTGCACTCCAATCTGGGTGACAGAATGAGATCCCATCTCTTAAAAAAAAAAAAAAAAGAAAGAAATGATTACAGATACACACAATATGAATATGAATGGTTTTTGGCTTTAATTTTTCAACTTTATGATCCTGTGAAAGAGATACATGTTCAGGAGAAACCGTATTTTGAGTACCCATACAACCATTCTGTTTTTCACTTCAGTACAGTAGTCAATAAATTACCTAAGATATTCAACACATCATTATAGAATAGGCTTTGTGTTAGATGATTTTGCCCAACTGTAAGCTAATGTAAGTGTTCTGAGCACATTCAAGGCAGGCTAGGCTAAGCTAGGATGTTTGGTAGGTTAGGTGTATTCAATGCATTTTTTTTTTTTTACTCTTTATTTTTTTTAAAGACAAGGTCTCTATCATCCAGGCTGGAGTGCTGTGGTATGATCATAGCTCATTGTAGCCTCTAACTCCTGGGCCCAAGACATCCTTTCACCTCAGCTTCCCGAGTAGCTGGGACTGGAGGCATATACCACCATGCGTGGCTAATTTAAAAAAATTTTTTTTTGGTACAGGTGGGGTCTTACTATTTTGCCCAGGTTGGTCTTGAATTCCTGGCATTCAAAGCACTGGGATTATAGGTGCGAGCCATTGTGTCTGGCTTAAATGCATTAAAAAAATTTTTTTTTGTCTGTATGGTAGGTGTATATATTTATGGGGTACATGGGATATTTTAATACAAGCATACAATGTGTCATAATCACATTGAGGTAAGCATTTATCATTTCTTTGTGTTACAAACAATCCAGTTATATTCTTTTAGTTATTTTAAAATGTATAACAAATTATTGTTGACTGTAGTCACCTTGTTGCGCTATCAAATACTAGATCTTATTCATTCTACCTAACTCCAGCCATTCTACCCAACCATTGCCCCTTCCCCTGCCAAATGCATTTTTGACTTAATGATATTTTCTATTTAGGATGGATTTATCAGGATGTGACACCATCGCAAGTTGAGGAGCATCTGTATACTGTCTGGTTCTATTCCAGTGAAATTCTAAAATAGACACAACTAACCTGTGGTGATAGAAAGCAGATCTGTGGCTGCTTCTGGGAAGAGAGTTGACTAGGAAAGAGCATGAGAAAACTATCTGGGATAATGAATTTTTTCTTTTCTTTTCTTTTTTGAGGCGGGGTCTTGCTCTGTCACCCAGGCTGGAGTGAAGTGGCGGGATCTCAGCTGACTGCAGCCTCCCTCTCCCAGGCTCAAGTGATCCTCACACCTCAGCCTCCTGAGTAGCTGGGACCACAGGCATGTGCTACCACATCCAACTAACGTTTTGTATTTTTTGTAGAGACAGGGTCTTGCCATGTTATCCAAGCTGGTCATTAACTCTTGGGCTCAAGTGATCCACCCCTTGACCTCCCAAAGTGCTGGGATCACAGGAGTGAGCCACCACCTGCACCACCTGCTGGAAATGTTTTATATCTTGATATGCAGTCATCCAAGTTGACTGAATGCTTCAGATCTGAGCATTTCGTTATGTGTAAATTGTTTTTTCCTAAAATATTTTCCTAGGCTGAGGCGGGTGGATCGCTTAAGCCCAGGAGACTAGCCTGGGCAACATAGTCAGGCCCTGTCTCTATTAAAAAAAAAACAAAACAAAACAACAAAAAAAAAACTTAAAAAAAATTTTCCTGTGGGTCAGGATGTAAGCTATGTGTTTGGGACACAGTATGTCATTTAACTTGTAAGCAAATTCATTAAGGTAGATATTATTGTCTCTGCCTTACAGATGAGAAAACTGAAGCTCAGAAGGGTTAAACAACTTGCCTCATTAAGAAAGGTGGGATTAAAACCCAGCACTACGGCCAGGCGCGGTGGCTCACGCCTGTAATCCCAGCACTTTGGGAGGCCGAGGCGGGCGGATCACAAGGTCAGGAGATCGAGACCATCCTGGTTAACACGGTGAAACCCCGTCTCTACTAAAAATACAAAAAATTAGCCGGGCAAGGTGGCGGGCACCTGTAGTCCCAGCTACTTGGGAGGCTGAGGCATGAACCCTGGGGGGTGGAGCCTGCAGTGAGCCGAGATCGAGCCACTGTACTCCAGCCTGGGCGACAGCGAGACTCCGTCTCAAAAAAGACAAACAAAAAGACAAAAACAAAACAAAACAAAAAAAACTCCAGCACTGTGACCCCAAAGCCCATACCTCAAGGGTTACCTCTTCTCTCTCAACCCATTCTTTTCCCTAAGATTTTACAAAAGAGGAAACTGAGTCCCAGAGAGGGTTGGAGACATGCTCAATGCCACTTAGCTCTTTGGAATCAGAATGCAACTAGAATCCAGGTTTCCAGAGCTTTCTTACTGCATCCTACTTGGGCAAAGAAGTCAAGCTCACTCCCACCTCCACCCAGCTGGAGGTTGGGAGCTCAAAGTATAATCTCTAAAGACTTGAATATAACATTCATGTTATGGGAGGCCCAAATTCAGGGCATAGATATCCTGTGACTTCAAAATGAGAGACTGTGCTTTCCATCTGTCTTTGTATTATTGGAGTCGTTCCAGGCTGGGTTTCTGTGGATCACAGAGGCTTGACATCCACCCTGCTGCAATTATCCCATTTTACACCCAGGACCCCCGACTAGACTCACCTATTCCCTCCCTCCGTGGCTTTTTGGGTGGCAAGATTTCCAATCCAACACATTCCACAAGCTTCCCTCTGCTTAATTTAAGAGGAGCCAGCATGAGTTTCTCATCTGCTCCTTGACACTCAGAGTTCTGACACAGATTCATGTCAAGAACAACAAAAACAGCCAATCTAATTTGGTTTTAACCCACATCCAATCAATCAACAATAAGAGTGGCTGTTGTCATGTTCAGCCCATCACATTGTTCAAAAAGCAATGTCTCTTGTGTTGTTAGAAGGTACCATCTTGTCTTTTGAGAGAATTAGGCTTGAATGATGATAGATTCCTCCCAAAAAAGCTTGGTTCTCTGGGAGGAAAAAAAGTAGTATGTGTCCCAGCTTCTTTGGCCTTCTTCTGCTAAAGAGAAATTTCATTAAAAAATGCTGGCCCGGCATGGTAGCTAATGCCTGAAATCCCAGCACTTTGGGAGGCCAAGGAAGAAGGATTGTTTGAGCCCAGGAGTTCAGGATCAGCCTGGGCAACATGGCAAGACCCCCATCTCTAAAAAACAAGAAAACACCCAAAATTAGCCAGGCACGGTGGTGCACACCTGTAGTCCCAGCTACTCAGGAGGCTGAAGTGGGAGGATTGCTTGAGCCCAGGGAGGTGGAGGCTGCAGTGAGCTGCGATGGTGTCACTGCCCTCCAGCCTAGGCAATAGAGACAGACCCTGTCTCCGAAAAAAAAAAAAAGTCTTTTCCTCCTCCTTAAAAGTCATAGAGCGTGTTTCACGGGCTGCCTTTTCTCTGGAACTGGCAAGTGGTGCTGTGAATGAATCACCCTGTTTCTTGGGAATGTTTTGCTCCAAGAGCTTAAGGGGGTACAACAAGATGATAAACAGCCTCTTGAAAGGGCTGCTCCTCCCCCCGCTGCGGGGCTTGGAGCCTGTGAGTTCATGGAACTGGGCAGTGTCCGAGCTTTCAGAGACTGCTGAGTCCAACTCAGTTTTGCAGACGAGGAAACCTGGGCTTTCACATTTATGGAAATGGAGCCAGGAGCAGGGCCGAGGCCATGTGAGTATGACCCATCCCCACTGCTGGGGGGCCTGTGGTTCATACCCGCCTCACTCTAAGCTTCAGCCTCCCTCTCTGGAAGATGAGGGCAGGATGTCTGATGTTCCCTGTGGTTTCCTATCATTCAGGGATCCTGAGTCTTTGCTCCTATGTAGTCACTTGGTAGAAACGCTGAACCTGAAATGTGGCACTTTGCTTCTCAAGCCAGAGAAGGATCCAGGCTTATGGCCCTTAGCAAGAGCCCAAGCGGTTCAGTTCAGCTCAGGTGGGTTCAACAAATACACCCACGCCCTGCCCTGTTCAGCCCTTATGCTGGGCACCGGGGATGCCAGGTGGATCAGATCTGGCCCCTGCCTCCAATCAGTGGGGCTAGGCAGACACACAGACAGACTATGACCCTAGGCTGTGGCAAGCCTGGGGGTATTAGGCCTGAGGGGCTTTGGGAACACAGGCCAGGGCCTAACCAAGCCTAGGGGAGAGCCAAGGAGGGCCTCTGGGGCAGGTAGCCATGCTGGAGAGTTCGACTCTGGCGGCACTGATGAGAGGAGGTGACGGACAAATGGAATGAGACCTTGGGCAAGGCCCTTCCCCAGTCTGGGCCTGGGTCTTCCCAGAATGCACTAGCAGGGGATGGTGGAGGTCTCCCTACCTCTGGACTTCTTGGGTGGGGAAAGTGTTAATGTTCACTGTGAGCTTGGAGGGCGCCCGTCCATGGCCAGGAGAGACTGTCCTATCCTGGCACCCAACGCTGTGGCCTTTTTCACCTCCTACAGGTCCAGAGTCCTCTGGGAGCATAAGGGCTCTGCCTGGCAGCCCTCTCAGCTCTGACTGAGTCCCAATGTGTGTGTGGGAACACCCTGAGCTGGGAGAGGGGAGAGTGAGGCACCCTGCCCTCTCCTGACCCCTGCCTTGTCCTCAGTCTGTTGGAGAATTGCCGCAGGCAGGAAACAGCCCTCAATAATACCGAGGACTGAGGTGCACAGCTGCTGATCAGTACCAAAAAGGAAACTCTTTTTTTTTTTTTTGAGACAGTCGCCTTCTGTTGCCCAGGCTGGAGTGCGGTGGCATGATCCTGGCTCACTGCAACCTCCACCTCCCAGGTTCAAGCAATTCTTGTGCCTCAGCCTTTGAGTAGCCTGGGCTACAAACACATGCCTCCATGCCCTGCTAATTTTTTTTATTTTTTACTTTTAGTAGAGATGGGATTTCACCATGTTGCTCCGGCTGGTCTCAAACTCCTGACCTCAGGTGATCTGCCTGTCTTAGCCTCCCAAAGTGCTGGGATTACAGGTGTGAGCCACCGCGCCCAGACTCAAAAAGGAAATTCTTATTCTGAAGTGTCCATCTCTGACAAATCCCTGGAGTCTCTGGCCCTAGATGGGCAGGGGAGTATCCTGGGACCCTCAGTCCCTGTAAGCGGCGTCTGTCTCTCCCTTGCCCTCCCCAGCCAGGCTTAGCTGCCTCCACCTCCTCTCCTCCCACTCCTTCCAGGACCTCTAGTGGTCTAGCTCCCGCCTCTACTCCCCTGAAACCTTACTCCCTGAAGTCAGCTGGAGCTGCTTTGTGATTGGTGGCTTAATGACCTGGACACTTTATTGGCCCTGACTTATCTCACGTGATCTCCCAGCAACATCTAATCCCAGAACAACATCCTTCCAGGAAGCCTAGAATCCTCTTTGGAGGCCTCTTCCTGCAGCCTATTAGACATGAGGACTCCCCGGGGCTCTTCCTGGCTTTCTCTTCCTTTACAAAACACGATATTCTGAGCCTCAGTTTCACCGTCAGTGAAATGGGAATAATGATACAGGTTGAGCACCTCACATTCAAAAATTTGCCATCCAAAATGCTTTAAAATATGAAACTGTTAGAGCATCGACATGACATTCAATGGAAGTGCTCACTGCAGCATTTCGGATTTCATTTTTTATTTTTTGGATTAGGGATATATATATATATAATGCAAATATTTCAAAATCCAAAAAAATTCAAAATGGAAACGCCTCTGGTCCCAAGCATTTCAAATTAGGGAGACTCAACCTGTAGCACCTTTTCCAATGGGTTGCAATGAGTTAATGCATATAAGGCACTTAGCAACTGATGCAGCGTGTTCAAAAACGTTGGTTAAATTATTCATTTTTTTCAACATCTCCATGGATATCTAACAAGTTTGCCCAAAATAATTTGGCCAAAACCAAACTCGTGACTTTTTGGCCTCAGTGGGCTTCTACTCAGGCTTCCCCATCTCAGTAAATGCACCTCCACTCACCCACCCAAAGCCTGAGAATCCGTCTTGAGCTGCTCTCTCTGTGCCCACACCCCTCATCCATCAGCAGGGACTGTGGGTGCTTCCTTCTAATGCACTCAAGTCATCCACTCTCGCCACCTCCCCTGCCAGGCTTGCAACACTTTCACGCCCTCCTGAAGGACATCCCAGCCTCCTTGCTGGCCTCCCTGCCTCCACCCACCTCCCTTAATCCCGCTCTATGCCGCTGCCGGCAGGGCCTTGCAGAAACATACATTGGTGGCTTATGCCTGTAATCCCAGCACTTTGGGAGGCCAAGGTGGGCGGATGCCTTGATCTCAGGAGTTCGAGACCAGCCTGGGCAACATAGGGAGACCCTGTCTCTACAAAAAAATAGAAAAAAAACATTAGATCTTGTCACCAACACCTGTCCCCACCCCTTAACATCCACAGTGGTCTCCCAGAGCCTGGAAGTAAAGCTCAAGCCCCTTCCCATGCCCCAGGAGGCTCCAGTCCCTGTGAAGAGCTCTGGTTCCATCTCCCACTAATCTTCCTCCACCCATTCTCCATCCAGATCCAGTATAACCGTTCCCACCTTGAGGGCCTTTCCCTGAGTGTTCTTTTCCTCAAATCATTTTCTTTTAATTTTTTATTTTATTTGAGATGGGATCTCGCTTTATCACCCAGGTTGGAGTGCAGTGGCACGATCATAGCTCACTGCAGCCTCAACCTCTTGGGCTCAAGCGGTCCTCCTGCCTCAGCCTCCCAAAGTGCTGGAATTGCACTGTGCCCAGCTCTCCTGAGTCTTTGTATGTTCTTTCTTTTTCATCCTTTGAGGTTTAGCTGCACAACTACAGTCCCAGCTGCTTGGGAGGCTGAGGCGGGAAGATCACTTGAGCCCAGGAGTTTGAGGTTGCAGTGAGCCAGAATTGTACCACTGCACTCCAGCCTGGGCAACAGAGCAAGACCCTCTAAAAAGCAATAAGAACAATAAGAACCAAGCTTTAGCTACTTTCCTCTGGGAAGACTTTCTGACCTGCTGTCCTCAGAGCTCCTCACCTCCTCCTCACCCTGTCCCTCACTGACTCTCATACTAGCAGGTAGCACATTCTGCATTTCTGCATCAATTGGTTCAATTTTCTTTACCGACCGCCTCTCACACCAACCTGTGAAATCCACAAAGGCAGGGGCTGTGTGCATTTTATTAACCAACGAGCCCCCACCAGACACTCAGCAAATGCTTCACCCGCTCCCAAGGCCTCAATCAGATCTCCAGACCTGGGCTCTATGGCCTTGGGGAAGTTACTCACCCTCTCTTGGCCTGTCTGGCAGGTAGAGGGGCCTGGCTGGTGATGGATGCCTCCTCTTATCCCTGGCCAATGTTGTGGCAGGGAGGGGAGGCTGCCCAGGCTGGCCCTTCAGGTGCTGGGTACTTCTCAGGGCAATCTTCCACAGACAGAGCTCCCCGGGTATTTGCTGAGTTGAACAGAAGGACCTGGAAACCTCGATGCCAACACCTCCAGGAATGAGAAGGCTGCAGGGGAGTCAGCTCAAGGTCCAGGGAGCTAATTGCACCATTAGATGATTAAAGATGTTTAATGACGGGGATGCAGCTGTGGTGGGAAGTTAAGCACAGACCACAAATGGCCCGAGGCTTGGTTCAAATTTGGGATGTGGGAAGGAGCCTCCCCCAGATCCAACCATCTGGATAGGAGAGGTCACAGCCACAGCCTGTGGCCCCAGGCAACTGAGGCCTGAGCCAGCACTGGGGCTGGGCTCCTTCCAGGATCCCTGGGGATCCCTGCCTCCGGAGTCCTCCCTGAGCTGGCGGGGCCCTGGGAGAAGGTGAGGCCAGACTCAGGGTGTGACGTGGGGTGGGGTGGCTGGCTCAGTTCCTGCTCTGGAAGCCAGAGCTAATGTGCTAGCCTCAGACAGGGGCTGAGATGGGCCTGGCCTGGCGCCAGCTGATCTGGGGAATCCAGGCCTGAGATTCCTGTCCCAACAAGTGTTGGGGCCTGTTCAGCATCAAGCGCTGGTCTGAGCAATGTTGGAACATGATGATGACCCAGCCCACCCTCTCCCTGCTGGAGAAACATCCACTGGGAGGAGTGCAGATGGGATCTACGAAGCTTTGACCTGGGCTGGGGGGTCAGGGGAGGGATCAAAGAATGGAACAGGAGTTAGCAGGGGATTAGAGACAGGAAGGACATCCCAGCAGAGGGCAAGCAGGGGCAGGGCCCACTGGGGAGACAGCGGCAGGGGCAGGGTAGCGGGGTGGTGGAGGTTCAGCCGTTCAGCCTTGCAGGCAGATGAGATAGGACTGGAGAGGCTGGCGGGGCCCTGGTGGCCTCTTAAGTGTGAGCTTTGGCCTAAGGCCCCTGGAGAGCCACTGAAGGACCAGAGCTGTGATTTGGAAAGAAGAACACAAGGACTGTTTTTTAGAATTATTTTATTTTTTTGAGATGGAGTCTTGCTGTGTCACCCAGGCTGGAGTGCAGTGGCATGATCTCGGCTTACTGCAGCCTCCGCCTCGTGGGTTCAAGTGATTCTCCTGCCTCAGCCTCCTGAGTAGCTGGGATTACAGGTGCACACCACCACGCCTGGCTAATTTTCTTGTATTTTTGGTAGAGACAGGGTTTCGCCATGTTGGCCATGCTGGTCTCGAACTCCTGACCTCAAGTGACTCGCCCGCCTCATCCTCCCAAAATGCTGGGATTACAGGCACGACCACTGAGCTCAGCCACAAGGACTGTTATAGGATGAATTAGGGAGGGGCACAGCTGGTATCTGGATGAGCCAGGCCCCACCTGAGTACCAGGGAGGGGGATGAAAGGAGGGGATAGTTGGAGTGGAGGAGGGAGGCTAGGGATGCCAGGTTTCTGGTGGAAGTTCTTTTTTGTTTTTTTTAGATAGGGTCTCACTCTGTTGTCCAGGCTGGAGTGTAGTGGTCATGGCTCACTGCAGCCTCAACCTCCCTTGCTCAAACAACCCTCCCACCTCAGCCTCCCAGAGTGCTGGGATTACAGGTATGAGCCACCTCACCCGGCCTCTGGCTGAAGTTCTTGAAAGGGTGGGATCCCAGAGGAGGGCCAGTTTCAGGGAACAGAAGATGTGTTCTGCCTGGGATGAGTGGAGTCTCTGGGATACCGTGTCGGGGTAGGAGGATGTTCTACGGAAAGGTCTGGATGATGACTGGACAGATGGGTCCAGAGTTCTGGAGGGAGGCCAGGGCTGGGGAGGGAGATCTGGCACGCATCTGGGTTGATAGTCCCTTTTCGAGCCTACAGCGGTGACCTCCAGAGCGCTCCATGTATTGGCTTTTCTCCTTCCCTGCCTTTCTCTTCCTGCTTCTTTGCTCCAGCTTCCTGGGGTCACATCTCAAAAGAGTAGTCTCAGGCTCTGCTTCAGGAGAACCTGAACTAAGATAGAGTGAAGCTGAAGCCACCAGACAGTGGGCTGGCTCCTCTTGGGCTAACACCAGCTGTGTCCTCAGCCCAGACCCAGTGCAAAGGAGCCTCCCTTCCTCATTACCCGCTTCTGCCCTACCCCGGGAACGTGTGTGGATATAGAAAGGGTGAGTCAAGGCCAAGGGGAAGGGGAAGGGGAAGGGGACATCCCAGAACGTCACGGAGAAGAACTGGGCACTTCCTCCTGGGGGTAGCACCCTTTCTCATCAGTGGTGCCACGACAGGTGCAAAATGTGCAATGGACGTCACAGAGCATCCCCAGCAGGTGCCCCCAGAGCAGGTGCCCAGAGCGGGTGCGGAAAGGCCAAGTGCATGACCGGCTGCCTTGAGGACTTTGGCCCCCAGGAACCCTGGGCTGTGGACTAGGCCTCATACTTGGGCTTCCCGACTAGTTGAGAAGCAAAGATCCGTGTGCTTAGAGGGCACTAGATGGCACTTTAAAAATAACTCATAGGCCGGGTGCAGTGGCTCACGCCTGTAATCCTAGCACTTTGGGAGGCCAAAGCAGGAGGATCACTTGAGCCCAGGAGTTCAAAACCAGCCTGGGCAACACAGGGAGACCCTCGTCTTTACAAAAAAAAATTTTTTTTTAAAAAATTAGCCAGGCATGGTGGTGGTCACCTGTGGTCCCAACTACTTGGGAGGCTGAAGTGGCAGGATCGCTTGAGCCCAGTTCGAGATCAGCCTGGGCAAGATGGTGAGACCCTATCTCTTAAAAAAAAAAAAAAAAAAGAAAAAGAAAAGAAAGAAGGAAGGAAGGAAAGAAAGGAGGAAGAAAAGAAGAAAGAAGAAAGAAAGAAAGAAGGAAAGAAAGAAAGAAAGAGAAAGGAAAGAAAGAAAGAAAGAGAGAAAGAGAGAAAGAGAGAAAGAGAAAGGAAAGAAAGAGAGAAAGGGAGAAAGAGAGAAAGAGAGAAAGAGAGAAAGAAAGAGAGAGAGAAAGAGAGAAAGAGAGAAAGAGAGAAAGAAAGAGAGAAAGGCAAGCCAGGTGTGGTGGTGCTCATCTCTAGTCCCAGCTACTCTGGAGACTGAGGTGGGAGGATCCCTTGAGCCCAGGAGTTTGAGGCTGCAGTGAGTTGTGATGATGACACTGCACTCAAGCCTGGGTGACAGAATGAGACCTCCTGTGTCTAAAAAACACATAAATACATAAAACTAACTTAAGCTATTTTCTACTGCCTGAGCAACATTAGCTCACTGTAGAAAACTTAAAAAATGCCCAGGCACAGTGGCTCACGCCTGTAATCCCAGCACTTTGGGAGGCCGAGGCGGGTGGATCATCTGAGGTCAGGAGTTTGAGACCAACCTGACCAACATGGCAAAGCCCCATCTCTATTAGAAATACAAAAATTAGCCAGGTGTGGTGGCGCATGTCTGTAATCCCAGCTACCTGGGAGGCTGAGTCAGGAGAATGGCTTGAACCCGGGAGGCAGAGGTTGCAGTGAGCCGAGATAGTGCCATTGCACTCCAGCCTGGGTGACAAGAGTGAAACTGTCTCGGAAAAAAAAAAAAAAAAGAGAGAGAGAGAGAGAAGAAAACGTAAAAAATAAAGACAAGCATAAAGGAAAAAATTATTAAGCTCATCGGTGATCCCCCACCCCCAGGGCAACTGCTAGTATCATGGAAGTGTTTATTCCATTTTTCCTGTGCCCACTTTTTAAAAAAGACAGAAATAGTTACATCATTAATGCTATAATATTTTAATTTACTAATATAACATGAATTCTTTCCATGTCAAAACAAATGAATCTTTAGCTGGGCGTGGTGGTGTGCGCCTGTATTCCCCGATATTCAGAGGCTGAGGTGGGAGGATCTCTTGAGCCCCGGAGGTTGAGGCTGCAGTGAGTCGTGATTGTGCCATTGCACTCCAGCCTAGGTGACAGAGCAAGACCTTTTCTCAAAAGAACTAAAAAAGAAAATAAAAGTTATGTGGATCTACATTATTAATTTTAAGGCCGTCATAATTATCCACTTTATTAATGGACTTGTCCGGCTGCACCAGAAATAATAATAATACGCATTTACTGGGTATCTAGCATGTGTATCATTACACAGCCATATGAGGTGTGTACAAGTATCCCCGTTTTACCGATGAGAGAAGTGAGAGTCGGGGGTTAATGACTTCCAAGGCCACACAGCTACCGAGGCAGGATTCAAACCCAGGTCTGCTCTTAACCGTGATGTTCAGCCACCTGGCAGGTCCCTCCTGCTGACCCCTATACTTGTTTCTGCAAAAAATTCTGATGAGTCAGAGCCCCGTGTGTGCATTTTACCAGTTCCACTTGGAGGGAAACTTTATTTGCAGGGCATTACATTGGGGCAGGAAGGGTTGGGGGAGCAGTCATCACCATCCCTCCTGCCTGCCCCCTGGACATCGCACTGCTTCCCTTGGCAGCTGTGGAAACCACTCCGGCCAGAGAGGGGAAGGGACTTGCCCAAGGCCACACGGTTCAGAGGCTGCACAGGAGTGCGGTCCTGGCTTCCGATTCCCCACCGGGGTGTGGATGAAGCATGTGGGACACACGAGACATAGGGATTAGAGGCCCAAGCTCCAAAGGGCAGGGACGGTGCCAGTCTTGGTCACTCACTGCTCACTCATCTGTCCCCAGCTCCAGCACAGGAGCTGACATGCAGGCCTGAATGGATAAAGACGATAAGGAAGCCAAGACTGGGAGGGACCTCTGTGGAAGACTTCCAGGAGGGGCCAGGAGTGGGCCAAAGGGGAGTGGGGCTTGGACCAGCAGAGAGGAGATGGTGGTCCCGCGTGGGCAGGTGTGTGGAGGAGGGAGGAAACTTGGCCTGCTGAGAACAGAAATGGGTCTGGGAGCAGGCCAACCAGCCAGAGGGGGTGAGTCTGGGAGTGGCCAGAGCAGACCAAGGAGGCTCCAGGCCCCGCCTCTGGGGCAGCCCCCTGTCCCCCAGCCCCACCACAGAGCCCTGCCTGGGTAATTCCTGAACAGGAACAGAAGGAGGAAGTTGTACAAGTGACACTCAGCTGGTGAGTGGGAGGCAGGGTTTGGTTTCCTTTCCAGACGAGCCCTGGGTTTGTTCAGCCCCGGTGCCTGCCCCCACCCCTGCCCCTCCCCTGCTGCCTGTGGCCTTGGCTCAGGCACTGGTGAATCTCAGAGGCCAGGAAGGAGCCATCCAGGCCAGGAAATGGGGAAGTCCCGTTGCGTGGGAATCCCCTGGGAGGGTGGCTTGACGTGTCCCCTTCTCTCTCGGACCAGACTGTGAGAACTGAAAGCTGGGGCCATAGCTTTCACATCCTTCCGGTGTGGCAAACTCCTTTCCATCCTTCAGGACCCAATCTATTTTATTTTTTTTACTTTGGAGATGGGATCTTGCTTTGCTGCCCAGGCTGGAGTGTAGTGGCACAATCATGGCTCACTGCAGCCTCCAACTCCTGGGCTCAAGTGATCCTCCTTCCTCAACCTCCTGAGTAGCTGGAGTACAGGCACACCCACCATGCCTGGCTAATTTTTAATCATTTTTGTAGATATGGGGCCTCGCTATGTTGCCCAGGCTGGTCTCAAACTCCTGGGCTCAAGCGATCCTCCTGCCTCACCCTCCCAAAATGTTGGGATTACAGGCGTGAACCATTGCACCCAGCCAAGACTCAATCTAAACGTCCCTCGTTTGGTAAACTCTCCGAGAATCCCCTATCAAGGCAAACTGACAGATGCTCCCCACCCCCGAACTCCTGTAGCACTCAGAACACACTTAAAAATAAAAAGAATCACTGTTTATTGGGTGTCCACAATGCACAGGGTCTCACATTTCACCTCCTTGTTGTACCTCTCAGCATCACTGACAGTTGGCACCATCCTTAGTTCCATTTTACTGAGCAGCTCAGTGGGGCTCAGGGAGGTTGCAGGGTTGCAGGCAGTGGGGCTGGGTCTCCTGGATACCAAAGTGTGTCGCTGTCTGGCCCTCCTGCTCATAGTGTTTCAGGGTCTGTTTCCTCTTCTGGCTTGGAGCCTTCAAAGGGCAGAGTCTGTGTCCCTGGAGACCTGGCCTTGGGCAGGTGTTGACCCATGGACAAATCTTTGAACCTCCCCCCCAGCCTTCACCATGACGAGGCTGGTGCCTTGTATACAGTAGGCTGTTACTGAATTCTTGTGACATTGAGAAAGCTTGATCTTAGTCCAGGCTCCATCATAAACTTGCAGTTTGAGCTTGGGCAAGTCACTTCTATTCTCTGGTCCTGTTTCCCTGGGTTTAGAAGGAAATGTTTACAGACAAGTGTCTTAGCTTCCTCCCTGTCCGAAAATTCAATCCTTTGCTCTAGAACGTGGCACATACCCCACACTCAATTTCCCTTATTATTATTGTTATATTAAGTTTTTTTTCTCAAGTAGGCTTGCTAGGGAATCCCTTATTATTAATATCCATGATAGTATAGTATGTTACAATTAACGAACCAATATTGATACATTATTATTAAGTAAAGTCCATATTTGCTATGGAGCTCCTTAGTTTTCCCCTAATGCCTAATGTCCCTTTTTTTTTTTTTTGAGACAGTGTCTCGATCTGTCGCCCAAGCTGGAGTGCAGTGGTATGATCTTGGCTCACTGCAACCTCCACCTCCTGGGTTCCAGCTATTTTCCTGCCTTAGCCTCCTGGGTAGCTGGGATTATAGGCACGCACCACCATGCCTGGCTAATTTTTGTATTTTTAGCAGAGATGGGGTTTCACCATGTTGGCCAGGCTGGTCTCGAACTCCTCATCTCAGGTGTTCCACTCGCTTTGGCCTCCCAAAGTGCTGGGATTCCAGGCATGAGCCACCGCGCCCGGCACCTGTGTCCTTTTTCTGTCCCAGGATCATGTCTCCTCTTGGCTTTGATAGTTTCTCAGACTTTTCTTTTTTTGATGACCCTGACAGTTTGGAGGAGTACTAGTTAGGTGTTCTGTTTTTTGTGTGTGTGTGTGTTTTTATTTGTTTGTTTGTTTTTTGACATGGAGTCTCGCTCTGTTGCCAGGCCAGAGTACAGTGGCATAATCTCAGCTCATTGCAACCTCCACCTCCCAGGTTCAAGTGATTCTCCTGCCTCAGCCTCTCGAGTAGCTGAGACTACAGGCGTGCGCCACCACGCCCAGCTAATTTTTGTATTTTTAATAGAGACGGCGTTTCACCATATTGGCCAGAATGGTCCCGATTGCTTGACCCTGTGATCTGCCCGCCTTGGCCTCCCAAAGTGCTGAGATTACAGGTGTAAGCCACCTTGCCCGGGCTTTTTTTTTTTTTTTTTTTGGATAGTGTCTCAGTCTGTCACCCAGGCTTGAGTACCGTGACACAATCATAGCTCACTGAAGCCTCCACCTCCCAGGCTCAAGTGATTCTCCCACCTCAGCCTCCTGAGTAGCTGGGACTGCAGGCGTGTGCCCCCATGCCCAGCTAATTTTATTAAAAAATTTGTTTTTTGGTAGAGATAGGGTCACGCCATGTCACCCAGGTTGGTCTTGAACTCCTGGCCTCAAGCGATCCTCCTGCCTTGGCCTCCCAAAGTGCTGGGATTATAGATGTGAGCCACAGTGCCTTGCCTAGTCTGGTGTTCTGTAGAATGCCCCACTATTAGAATCTGCCTGAGGCTTTTCTCATGGCTAGACTGGGGTTCCGGGTTCTGAGGAGAAAGACCACAGAGGTAAAATGCCATTCTCATTACATCATGTCAATGGCAAATGTTATCAGCAGGCCCAATCACTGCTGATGTTGGCCTGATCACCTGGCTGAGATAGCGTTTGTAAGGTTCCTGCACTGCAAAGGCAGCGCCCCCACCCCTCTTTCCACCCTGAACTCTTTAGAAGGGAGCCACCAAGCACAGCCCACACCTAGGGACTGGGGAGTCATGTTCCCCTCCTTGAGGGTGGAGTATAGTGTGAACACTTTTTCTTCTGTCTCCTTTTCAAAGTACTCCCACAAAACATTGCTACATTGCATCTTCCCAATGCCTAGGAAATGTGGAGGACGGAGGCATTCCATTGAGGTGGAGGCCAATGCTCAGAGGGGCAGCAGTGGTTCCCTGCCCAGCCCCTGTGGATCTGGCCTTTCGCTCTTGGATGTGAAATACGTGAGCTTCGAGGTTCACAGACCCGGGTGGCACAGAACTGCAGCGCCTGAGTTCCAGATTCAGTAAGGCTTAATTTTTTTTTTTTTTTTTGAGAGGGAGTCTCGCTCTGTCGCCCAGGCTGGAGTGCAGTGGCGCGATCTCAGCTCACTGCAACCTCTGCCTCCTGGGTTCAGGCAATTCTGCCTCAGGCTCCTGAGTAGCTGGGATTACAGGCACCCGCCACCACACCCAGCTAGTTTTTGTATTTTTAGTAGAGATGGGGTTTCACTATGTTAGCCAGGCTGGTCTCGATCTCCTGATCTCAGATGATCCACCTGCCTCGGCCTCCCAAAGTGCTGGGATTACAGGCGTGAGCCACTGCACCCAGCCAGGAAGGCTTGAATTTTGTTTGGGTTTGAATTCAAGGTCCTGCCCTTCCTCACCAGGTCATGTCACCTCACTGAGCCTCAGTTTCCTCATCTGTAGGGTGGGATAACAATAGCTCCTACCTTGTTGCGTTGTGAAGAATGAACTAGATGCTACATCCAGGGTCCCTGGAAGCGATTCCCTGCTCAGGAAACTCCTTGCACCAGGACTGTGAGCCATGGTGATTATTTTTACAACGATTCTTTCAGCCCTCCTGTCGTGACCGTCTCCTCTCTGTGCGGCGGGTTTCTCGCCCCCTGTGGACTGTGGGGTCACAGCTCTAGCTGCAGATTTCCGGCTGCCCTCTGCCCTCCCATCAGGCCAGGCAGATCAAGGGCCCAGTCTCCTTTCATCTTTTCTCACAAACATTCTGGGATGTGGCGGAAGGAGGCCTGGGCTGGGGTGGGATGGTGGCTCTGCCTGCCAGCGACTCTGTGTGACCTTGGGAGAATGCCTGTCCTTCTCTGGGCCTCTTCTGCAGCCTGAGGGGAGCGAGGTGATGAGTGTCTGAGTTTCTTGGCACTTGGCCGTCACGTGAGCCCAGTGGGGCCAGGCGTCTCCCCCATTTTCACATGGGCAGGTCTTTTCTGCCTTTGACGTCTGTGTTTTGTCTCCAGATTCTGGGCTGGGTAGAGACACACTCGAGCCTGAGGTTCCCCATCTGTGAACACGCCACACAGCCCAGAAGGTCTGGCTGTGAGGGTTTGAATGTGCAGGGCTGTGCTCAGTGGTTTATGCTGTTTGAAGGTCACCACTCAGGCGCCACCTGCTCAGGTGCTCCTGTCGCCATCTCTTCCCTGACGGGGGCACATTTGTTATGATTAATGAATCAATACAATATTGATACATTATTATTATTTAAAAAAATTTCAGAGGCAGAGTCTCACTCTGTTAGCCAGGCTAGAGTGCAGTGGCACCATCACGGCTTACTGCAGCCTTGACCTCCTGGGCTCAAGCGATCCTCCTGCCTCAGCCTCCCAAGTAGCTGGGATACAGGTGCACACCACCACGCCTAGCTAAATTTTTGTTGTTGTTTTTTGTGGAGACAGGGGTCTCACTGTATACTCAGGCTAATCTTGAACTCCTAGACTCAAGTGATCCTCCCACTTCAGCCTCGATGCTGGGATTACAGGCATGAGCCACTGCACCTGGTCTGATACATTATTATAACTGAAGTCCATGCTTTAGTCAGACTTCCTAAGTCTTTCCCTAATGTCTTTTTTCTGCCCCAGGATCATGTCTCCTCTTTGCTCTGATAGTTTTTCAGATTTTTCTTTTCTGCCTTTGACACCCATGTTTTGGATGCCCCTCCCAGTGCCGGCCGCTGGGGGAGAACAAGCTCATCTGCTCCTGGCTCCTGACTCCCATGGGGTTGGGGATGCTTCTCTAGTGTCTTGGGTTTCCCACCTTTGGCCAGTTTGGCCTCACTTCCTGGAACACAGATATATGCCCATGCACACACTCCTGTGTGAGCCAGGCCTTCTGCCTCAGCTGGGTCCCTGCTGCTCCTCAGCACAGAGGCCTCCTGACTGCCCCTTCCCTGTCCCCTCATGTGACCGCCACTCCACATCTCCCCAGGCCCTGTTCTGCTCACCACCCTCCATGGTTCCCACCACCTCCAGGACAGAAGCCACGCCTGGCACTCAGGGATCCCCAGGTTCCCCTACTACCCTTCCCACCTCACTTCCCCGACTCTAGCCCAACCATCATACTGTGCTTCGCAGACACCACCTGCTTCTGCGTGGAGTTCCAGACGCAGCGGCGTTCCCCATCTCTGTCCTTGCTCACACTGTCCCTCTACCTGCACACCTGTCCTGTCCTGTTTGTTATTATAATTATCTTTTTTTTTTGAGACAGAGTCTTGCTCTGTCACCCAGGCTAGAGTGCAGTGGTATGATCATGGCTCACTGCAGCCTCAATCTCCTGGGTTCAAGTTATCTTCCCAGCTCAGCCTTCCCAGTAGCTGGGACCGCAGGTGCACACCACCACATCTGGCTAATTTTTAGTTTTTTTTTTGTAGAGACAGGGCCTCACTATGTTGCCCAGACTGGTCTCAAACTCCTGGGCTCAAGTGATCCTCCTGCTTCAGCCTCCCAAAGTGTTGGGATTATAGGCGTGACCCACCATGCCCTGCCTCCCTGTCCCATTTTCACCTGGCAACCATCTCTCTAGGCTTCTAAACTCTCCATAGACAACTGTCTCCTCAACACACATGCTGGGTTGGGGGCCCCACTGTGGGCCGTGCAGCCCCGGTACTTGCCCATCCCTGATTCCTCTAAGTTAGAGACCAGAGACCAGCCTTGGTTTTTTCACTGCTGTATCCCAGCATGTAGCACAGACCCTAGCACATAGTAGATGCTCAATAAATGACCACTGCAGGAGGAAGGATGAGTGCAGCCAAGCCAAGGGCTAGGGGGTGGGGAACCTTCTAGGCACAGGGATCAGCAAGTGCAAAGGCCTCAGGACAGGGACTGCTTGTGGAGGGACAGCAGGAGGCAGGTAGAGGAGGGGAGGGGACCAGGGCCTGCACAGCATGATATCTCTGTGTAAACTGTGAAGTGCAGTGCCAGGGGAGGTGCCAAGCCCATTCCACAGACTCAGGCTAGAGCCCATCCCCCACCCCACCCTATCCTGTAGCCCTGAGCCCGGTGGCTTCAACTAGACCACTCACAGCACACCATGTGGAGAATGGCAGAACTGTTCTGGAATTTCCCACTGAGGCCTGTGATGGGTCCAGTTTCCTGGTTGCTGCAGCAAGGGTGAGATGGGCTGGGGCTGGGCATGGCAGATCAGCCACCATTGAGCCAGAGTCACCAGGGCACTAGGTGTGGTGTGGGCAGCACCTCTGATCCCATGTCATGGGACAACTCTGGCTCGTTGTGTTCACTGCCAGTCGTGGAGGGCCAGGCCTCACCCTACCCCCTCCACCCTGCCCTCAGTTGTGGCTTTGGCCCACCCAGGTTGAGGGAAGGAGGGAAGAGGAGGTTTCTGGAGACAGAGGACTATACAACCAGCTTGACGTCAGTAGCATCTATCATCTGCTGGGTGCTTTTGGGTTGGGTAGTGGTTCCTGTTGGTGTTCTAAGGCTGGCCTGGGGCCATGTATACAGTTGGTAGTCAATAAATGCTTGCTGTCCATTAATGATGATTTGCAGGAATTAAGCAATGAGTTGCTGCTTTACCAACAAAGAATGTTTTAAGCAAAATAATTTGCACAAAGAGTCACTTATCCACCAGGCCAGACCCGCAACTCCCAACTGCATAATCCTGGAACTTGCCAGGGTTGTTACCCTCATTTTACTGACGAGTAAACTGAGGCCCAGAGAAGGCAGGTTCACGTAGTCACTGAAGGGAAGAGCTGGAACTTGAACTCTTGTCTGTAGGTCCCAAGTCAGTGTGTGCTGCCTGGCCAACTGGGCAGTGCCTGCTCCGTGCTGGGCATGGGCCAGGCCTTGGTCGCTGCCCTCAGGGTGGGGACAGACACACTCAGAATGGACTTAGCACGTGCCTCCATCAGGACGTGTCAGGAAGCATGTTGTGGAGAAGGTGGAGTTTACTCTGCACTTTGAAGAACAAGGCAAGGTAGCCAGGGACAGGGGCTGAGCCTTCCTGGCAGGGGTTACAGCCTAGCAAAAGCCCAGAGGGGTGGTTAAAAATAAAGAGTGCTTCAAACGCACAATAATGAAATCATTGTGCTGGCCACATCCTCCTGAGAACCTCAGCCGCGGAGCCAGGCCCTTGAAGTCGGCAGTGGCTTCAGGTGGGAAGCTGCATCTGTGCTTGCAGAACCCTTACTTGTCTAAGTTGTCCCCTCTCTGATAAGAGCATGTAGGGTATGAATGGGAATGAGATTTCACCTGTGATGAGCGGGCATCACCTCATTTCATCCTTACGTGCGTCTTCTGGGGGCTGTGATATCTTTAGCCCACTGTGCAGGTTGGCATACTGAGGCTTCTTACATTATCTGCAAAGTGGCAGAGTTGAGACTTGAACCTGGGTCTGGTCCAAAATCTGTGCTTTTAAGCTCTCTGTCATCCCAGTTCTCGAAAAGCCCAGAATTTTCTGTTGAACTCCTGGGCATGAGTTTAGTGATGTGCTGGTACATATTGAACAGCCAGCTCTCTGGAAGAAAAAAGAGGCTTGATTGGTAGTGTATTCCGATGTCCAAGGGGTAAATACTCCCACTGTGGCTTACCTGGAGCTACCAGTGTGACATTCTTGAATATGGAGTTGGGAAGAGATGAGCACAGTCGTTTCTTGCAAGTAGGTAAGGGCCAGCTCCAGCGTGTCACTGGGTGAATGTCCCTGCCTCCCCCCCGGAGCCCAGTATGGCCAGTAAAGGCCTTTAGACATGTCTAAGGAATGGAAGAGGGCTGAGAAACCTGCTCCTCCAGCCGGGGGCCCGCCCTAAGCCCTGGGAAGCTGCGGTTAATCTTTAAGCCAGCCTTGCAAACAAGTGCAGCCATTTCACCAGCCCAGGCTGGCTTCTGCTGTTGACTGGCTGTGGCACCTCAAGCAGCCCCTTTCCCCTCTGGCCTCAGTTTATCACCGCAAGAGCTACTATTCATCTAGCACAACCTGACCATCCTCACACTGGTCATTTCCAACCTCCCCAGGAATCTTCTGTGGCCATGTTCACTCCGGTTTTACAGGTGAGGGGGCTGGGAAGCTGATCGATTTGTCCACCCCACAGCAGAGGGGCAGCTAGTATCGAACCTAGTATCAGTGTAGAGTAAGGCTTTGCTCATTCCTGGTCTTCTGGAAGGTATGTTGTACCCAGAGGGCTTTGCCTTCCACATTCTAGGGTGCTCCTCCCAGCTCCTCTCAGCAGGGACAGCTAGATGCGAACCTAGTATCAGTGTAGAGTAAGGCTTTGCTCATTCCTGGTCTTCTGGAAGGTATGTTGTACCCAGAGGGCTTTGCCTTCCACATTCTAGGGTGCTCCTCCCAGCTCCTCTCAGCAGGGACCTTTGCCCAGGGAATAGAAGCCTGACCTGGCTGGGCCTTAATTTCCCATCTGTGAAATGGGAGAACTTTCAAAGAACGAACGTGGAGGTAGGTGTGATATTTAAAGCTGGACCCAGGCCCACCTTTCCCTGTGCTAGGATTCCAGGACAGGTGAGGAGCCAAGGGTGGGGTGCCCAGCCCCAAAAGAATAGCCCTGGAGCCTGCACCAGGGGGTGATAGGGGAGTCTTTGTGGCCTAAAGCAGCATTTCCTCAATGTCCCGTTTTTCTGCTACACTTCCTGCCCTGGTTCAGAGGTACTTAGCCTCTTTACTTACTTGGAAGTGTGATTGCCACTCAGACGCCCTGGTCAGCCCCTCCTAAGCAGTAATAACCAGAACTAGGGGACTTCCGATGGGCTGCAAGGGATGTTTTGTCCTTATGCACTTAAAATGAACCCATAACTATTAAAATAAATGTCGCTCCTCCCCACCCTGTCCCTCCTGCCCCAGCCCCTACTTTGAGAAACTCAGGTCAAGGCTAAAGTCCAAGGCCTGGTTCTCGCCAGTGCCTCAGTTTCCCCATCTGTAAAGTGGGGCGATCTTCCGCCGCTCAGGCCAGGTGGTGGTTAGGATTAAACCCTGAAGTCGACCTGAGCAGCTTAGCATGGCGCCTGGCCCAGAGCGGGCGCTCCACGCCCGCTGATATTATTACCAATCGTGATTTCGGGAGAGGCGGATCTGGGGCGTAGAGGGTGGGTGGGTTGGGGAGGGCATTTTGGCCTGGGGGCGGATGGGGCCCGCGGGGTGGGGCGCCCTGGCGGAGTGGGAGGCGGGGCTTCTGTGCCCGGTGTCCCCCACCCCGCCCGGACCCCCGGCTAGGGCCGCGCCTGGGTCTCTCCCGGGTCACCGGCGGGGAATCCGTCCCCGCGCGCTTCCTCCTTCCTCCTCCTCCCGGCTGCCTGCCGGGCCCCTCCTCCCAGCTCGCGCGCTCCCTCCCTCCTCTTCCCCTCCCTGGGCCGCCGCCGCCTCCTCCTCCTCCTCCTCCCTTTCTCTCTCGATCTGTCTCTCCCGGCCCGGAATCCATTCCGGCCTGGGAGCCGGAGCGGCCAGGCCGCCGTCTGCCCGACCCGCTGGCCGTCCCGCGGTCCGCCCTCCCGTGCGTCCGTCTGCCGGTGCGCCCGCCCGCCCGCCGGCCCAGGTGAGCGCCCCCCGCCCCTCTGCGGACCCCCCGCCCCGGCCAGCGCGGGGGAGCCTCCGCCCTGGACCACCCTGGCGTCGGATCTCGGGCCGGCGGGGACTCCTGTCTACCCCCCAATTCCCACCCCCCCGGGCCGAGCCGCGATACCCGAGCGCCGGGCGGGCGCACGGGGCCATACCCGGCGCGGCCTTTTGTTGTGATGCCGCAGGGGGAGGGGGCTGGGAGGGGGGGCGCAGGGGTCCTGGATGCGTGGGGTCCCCTTCCAGCTCGTGCTCCCCATAGGATCCCCCAGAGAAGCGAGCGAGCTGGGCCCTAGCCCCCGGGCCAGGTCTAGGCCAAATCTGAAATCTGAGCCAGTCGGCGCCGCCTCCGGCCGGGCTGCCCGGCCCTGCGCCCCCCCGGCCCAGGGTGGGAGGTGGGGGGATCGGCAGGGCGGGCTGAGGGGCCCCGGGGTCAGGGCGCCAGGCCGAACCGCCAGGACCTCCCAGCCCTCTTGGGGCCTCGGGTAGGGCCTGGTGCTGCCGGCCTGGAAGGGACTGGGCCAGACTGCGTTTGGTCTCCACTGCCCACAGCCCCCAGCCTCGCCCCTGAGCAGGCCCAGCCACCAGCCGGCTCAGAAGTTGGCAAAAGTTTTGGGGGCTGGCCATCGGGCCAGGTCCACCTGTCTGCCTGGGCTGGGATTGGGGGTGGGTTTGAGTCCCCACCAGGGCTGCCACTTGCCCTGCTGTGTGTCCTCAGACAACTGCCTGCCTCTCTGAGCTGGGGTCCTCATTGGTGGCAGGTGGGCCTGGCTGGAATTGCTGGGCTGGTGGAAGGATGGGGTGAACAGAAGGGGCTCACCTGTGTGGTATCCTTTCAGCCCCTGTGTCCTTCAGGTGGACTTAGGAGTGGACAGAGCCTGTGTGTGCCCCTGGGCAAGGCCTCCTGAACTTCATGGACTCTGTACAATTTGGGGCAGTGGTTGCTGGGTCACCTGGGGTAAGTCCAGGCCCAGCCACAGCCACAGTGCATCTGGGATCAGACTTGGTTTCAAGGGTGGGCCAGGCTGGTCCTGTTGCAGACCCTCTTCTCAGCCCCCTGGCAGGGGAATCAAGGCACTGAGGCTTCCTGTCTCACCCAGTGACCTGGGCCAAGAGATTGCCCCTCTAAGTCCCCATACGTGAAATGAGAATCCTCAGGCGAAGATTCTAAGCGCTTTTGCAGGTAGAGGCTTGGCGTGTAGTAGATGCTCAATAAATGAATCATTCACCGGACACATTGGCTGAGAAAGATGGGTGAGATGCGAGGTTGTTGGCTAGTTCATTCTAGAAGAGGATGGGTTGGTGACTTGAGAAAGAAATAGCCCTGGCACCGTCCTGCCAGCCAGCAGCTGGGTGACCGTAAGCAACTCACTTTTCCCTTCTGGCCTCAGTTTTGCCACGTATAAAACTGGGCCAATGGTAGTGACAGCTGCCAACATCTACTGAACACCTTTTAGGAGGTAAGGATTCTTGTTTATCCTCATTTTGCTGATGGGGAAACTGAGGCTAAGAGAGGGGAAGTGACTTGACCAAGGCCATACAGTTGGAAGCTGGAATGAAAGCCCAGACCTCAGAGACCACAGTCTGGCTGTCTTTGCATCCCTCCAGTGATGGGGCAGTGGAGGTTCGCAAGACAGGACTGTGCACACAGCAGTGTCGGAAAAGACTGTTCTGCTGAGGGATTGAATGAAAGCCACAAGGCATTTTTGGTGATGTGGTCTTTCCACCCAAGGAAATGATTTACAGTGTGTCACCTCTCTCAGCTGACTGCCTGCCTAGGCCCTCCCGCGTGCCCCTGGGCCTTTGCTCCTAAACCGTGTCCCTCCCAGAGTGCCCTCTCCTCCAGGTGCTGCTTATCTGCCCTTGCCCTGCCAGGCTTAGCTTAGGCCCATCTCTTCCAGGAGGAAGGCCCCTGGCTCTCTCTCCCTGTCCCCTAGCTCTTCTTGGAGAGTGACTTATCCACAGCTCAGCCTGGTTCCTGCTTTTGCTTCTCTGATTGTGACCTGGGGGGTGAGGTGGAGGGATGTCTGGCTCCCCCAAGCCCCGGGAACCAGAGAGGAGATGGCTCAGTGACCTGTTGAGGGACCTTCTGCCCATCTCCCTGGTCCTCAGCTGACCCCATTTTCTCAAACCTCCCCATGTATAAGCATTTGTGACCCCTGTATTGAGCACCTGCTGTGTACCAGGAACTTGGAACTCGAGCTGAGCAGTATTGTGCTGGGGTTAGCATGGAGTGGGAGCTGTGGGAGTCATGGAGGCTTCTAGAAGGTTGCAGGGCCTGAGCTGAGGATGAGCAAGAGTTCACTTGGCAAAGAAGGGGAGAGGGAGCTCTTTTTTTCCTTCCCAGGGGCCCCGGGGTGGTGGGGTGTGGTCAGCCCGGTTGGATACTTGCTGGGGACCTGGGAACAGGTCCTTGGCCTCCCAGAAGTTTGAATCTGGAGGGTGAGCAAAGTTGCAAACAAGTTGCCAGTTGAGTTACTATATAATCACAGATATGATAAGGGCTCAGGGAGAGAGGCCTAGTGTACAGAGGTATCTTGAAGGAGGCGTGCAGGGGTTGACCGGGCATGGAGTTAGGGAAAGGGCTTGCCAGGCAGCAGGACGTGCATGTGCAAAGGCCCTGAGGTATGTGCCAAGATGTGTGCTGTCATGGAGAATCAGTGGGAGAAGCTGTGAGGCTGGAGCGTGCACAATGAAGGGGAGTGGGTAAGAGGTAGAATGAGGGGGTGTATCAGCAGGGCTGGACCATGCTGGGGCCTTGTGGGCCCTGGGGAGGAGTTTGGCCTTCGTCGTCACACAGGGGGCTGATTGGTGTCCCCTGTGTGAACAGCCCCAAGCTGGAGGCCAGAGGTACAGAGCTGACCAATAGAAATAGATCTGACGATCGAGCTAGATCTGCAGGCTGGACTCCAAAATTTTATGGAGGCCTAGATCAGGTCTCAAGAGGAGCGGGTATTTGAGGCTGGGCTTTGGAAGTGGAGTAGGAGTTCACTAGCAGCAAGGCTGGAGAGGATGAGAGCCGGGGGCGTGGGAAGTGCAATGCCAGGTGTCTGGAAGCTGGGAGTGAGGTGGGGAGCAGGGAGAGGTCAGCCCGAGAGATGGGGACCAAAGGTTTGGTAAGGGCTCAAGAGTCAGACAGGCCTGGGTTTATGTTCCGATGGTCCCACTTGCTGTGTGTCTTTGGATCATTTACTGTATCTTTTGAGAGACTTAGTTTCTTTGTCATGAAAATGGGGCCAATAGATGTCTCCTTGTTGGATTAGGGTTAAAGGAGGGCTGTGTGCCCTGTGTCTGGCACCGGTAGGTACTTGGCAAATGGGACCTGCTTTGCGCTGTTGCATTGGACAGGTCACTTGGCCTCTCTGGGTCTGGCCCTGCCGGCTCTGTGGTCAAGCCCTTGCCTGGGTGATCTCATTGAGTCTGAAGGTGCTGGTTGGGGCAGGGCTGGCTCAGGAGAGGATGTTGGCAGCCAAGGCCGCCAATGTGCAGGGTGACTTTGAGTCCTGCCCTGCCCTCTCTTTACCTTCTCTGTGTGTGAAGAGGCTAAACTGGGGAGAATGCCATGCTTCTAGCCCAGCCCCGCTTCTTCGAAGCCTGCCTTCGGTGCGATTGGTCCCATTTTCCGGTTGTAAGTACTAAGACCCAGGAAGGCAAAGTCACTTGCCTAGGGTCTCTCAGTTGCCAAGTGATAGGGCCAGGCCTTGGCTATAGGGCTCTGGACTCCTAGTCCAGTAGAGCCACTGAAAAAGGCCGCCACTTCCCTGCTCTGGGCCTTTTGCTGGAGCTTCATTTCCTGCCTCGGTGTGTGTCCCCACATCTCTATCTCCCTTCAGATTCCCGTAGCCCTTTCCTTCCCCTCCATGGCCCCCACCCCTTATCTCCATGGGAAACCCCTCTGGCTTCCCCTTGAGCTCCTGGGGGCCACTTCCTCTGGGGAGCCTCAGTTTCTTCATCCCTGAAGTAGGATAGTGAGTCATGGTTCCCAGGATGTCCCAAGAGGACAGAAATAAAGTGCTTAGCACACATTAGGGACTCCATCAGTGGAGGCAGGGGAGGGCCAGGCACCTGCTCAAGTCCTGCCTCCTCTGGCAGCTGATGCCCTGTCCTGTGATTCAGTTTCTGAAGCTGTCAAATGGGCCTAGGGCTTGTACTTAGTAAGGCTAACAAGAGGATGGTATGAGGCTCTACCTTAGGTCCCCACCTGGTGGCTGGCTCCGTGTCGCTGTTCCTGGGTGAGGGAGACCCAGTAGAGGCCTCCCCTGTGTTCAAGGCCTCATTCCCTGCTGTTTGTCCAAAGCTAAGTCACTTAGTCTCTCTGAACCTCAGCCTCTGCATACCTCCCTTGTGAGGATTAAATCAGCTAATGTATTCCCAGTGGCTCAAATCTACTGGGTGCTTAGAAAATTTTATATTTTTCTTTCCCCATTCTCCTCCCTCTTGGGGACTCAGATGTTATCTAGTTTAGGGAAGGCTCTGGGCTTTCATCCCCCTGGCCTAGAGTGCTGTGTTGAGAAGCATTCTGAGGCTCAGTGTTGGCTTCATGGGAAAGAGTGCTGTGATAGATTAGTCATGTCTGCCATGAGCAGAGGATAAGAGAGTATTGTATGTGTGCCATGAGTTTGTCATTCTTGATCTATTCTGACCTTCTCCTTTCACAGATGGGGGGATTGAGGCCAGAAAGACCCAGGGCAAGTCATCTAAGCTGGGAGAAAAATGCAGAGCTCTTGTCTTCGATCCAGGACTCTCCCCAGCCAGCCAGCCTCCTCCTTCCCACAGTACAGCCTGGTAAGGCTGAGTCAGGGATAGATTACTTGGGAGGATATCAGAGCTGGGAGCCAGACCTCCATCTCCCTACTGCTTGCTCTGGGTCCTTGGGCAAGTGACTTTCCTCCAACTTTGGTCCGTTTGGTCCTCCTTCTCCCTTAGAACTACCCAGAGAAGTTCCAGAGTAAAAGGAGAAGCCAAAAGGGAGGCGAAGTTGAATGATCTTGGCCAAATCCCTTCCTGTCTGGTCCTCAGTTTCCTCATCTGTATGGTGAGGACTGCCCCCACTGAGGATCTGTGATGGTGATCCTAGCTGGGGAGTGCTCCAGGGGCAGGCCCAGCAGAGTCTTCTTTGGTGCTCATGTAGGGGTGGGGATGTCTATGGTGGGTGGGTGGTGATATCTGTGGACCCATTGAGAAACTTTAGGAATGGGTTCTTCTGAACCCTTGGACCTGCTGGGCTATGAGGCTGGCACAGGCAGAATCCAGTTACTGGGAGTGGAAATTGAGCTGGAGTGGCCTGGGGAAGCATGGCCTCTCTGTCGGGGTCTGATTAGCTTCTCTTAGGCTGCTTTGCCCAAATTCATGGCCTTGACTTTTACCTTGTCTGATGTCGATATCTTCATGTCATGCCCTTCTGAGCTGGGTCATAATAAGGTGACCCATTGTATCCCTTGCTCCATCCTGGGAGCAGTCAAACTCTTATTCCTGTTACACAGAAGAGGAGACTGAAGCTCAGAGAGGCTAAGAGCTGGGGCCACAGCAGTGCAACAAAGTGAGGTGTGAGCCCAGACTTCTGGCTGCTGAGTAATTTGTGGGGATCTGATTCTTATTAAGTGGGTACCCAACGTGGCTAAAACTTTTTCCAGGTTATAGGAGGGGTGTGGTGCTGGGGGCAGGTGACCCTGACTCTCTGGGTTCCAGCTCTGGCTGATGGATTCCCCAGTCGGACCTGGAGTACTGGGATCTTGGGTGCTCAAGGATTCTTCTGCCATAAAGGGTAATGGAAGTAGCAAAGCCTTTGAAGCCAGTTGGTTCTGGGTTCAAATCGTGGCTTGGCCACTTGTTTGCTGTGTATGATTGTACAGCTTAGAACCTCAGTTTCCCCATCTGTGAAACGGGGATGATGAGGCTGGCACCAACTTTGACAAGATGGCATGAAGATCTGATGAGCCAATGTGTGCCAAGTGCTTGGGTGCAGGGCCTGCACTCAGGAAGTGCGTGATATTTATGAGTGCCTGTTAGAAAGGTGATTCCCTGATGAGGCAGGAATCCTGGGCCTCTGCAGGCCAATTGATCTGGAAATCCCCAGGGCAGTGACCGGCCACCTTTGTCTGTGGTTGGCTTGTTCTGTGGGGAAGGGAGTGGGGGGAAGATTAACTAAAGACAGACGAGCTTGGTGCCTGGATTGATTGGAAGGTGCCAGCTCCATCCAGCCTCCCTGAGCCTGGCTTCTGCCTTAGCCCTTCCCTGCCCGTGACCTAGCATAGCCTCCCAGTACCCCAATGCCTCACCCCAGCCTCCCTCCTCCGCCTCACTGAATGGGTCCCTCTCTTCAAAGGTGGATTCTATTTGAGCATCCTTGCCCGTTTGACCTGAGAGGTGAGAGCTATTCCTGCTCTTGTTTTTGGGAGACAGCTGAAGCTCAGAGAGAGGCAGGGATGGGCTCAGGCTGCACATCAAGGACCCCTAGAGGTGCCCTGCCCTGATCATCTCCCACATTTTCGAGCTGTAGCTATCTTCCTGCCTGACCGGGATTATTGGGCCGTACACCTTTGCCTCTGCAGCTCCCACTGCCTGGTGTGCCCTCCCTCTCAGTACCCCTCCAGGGTCTGAGATGCTTCTGGCTTCAGAAGGCCTTTGTGACCACCCTCCTGGTCCCACTGAGTCCCTTGCTCCATCCTGGAGTCCGTACTGACCCCACATCCGCCATGGAACTTCACCTTGTCCCTTCTTTGCCCTTCCTCATGGCTCTGACACATTCTGCCTTAGATGACAAGTCATAGGATTCTTTTTGCCTCTAAGGGAATATGGTAATCATCACGCCCAAGGGCACAGCCCTTTACAGTTTACAAAGAACTTTCCGCAGTTGCCTCTGTGCATCCTCAGCACCAGCAGGGCTGAGACAGACAGAACCACTGTAATAAACTTTGTGTGGCAGATGAGGAAACTGTGACCTCAAGTCAGGGTCATGCCAGGGGCTCTCTCTGCTTGGGCAAATGGAACTGGACTCTTTCCCCACCAAGCCCGTCTCCTCAGTCTGGAACCCCTCTCCCAGAGCCCTGTGAAAAGCATGACTTATTGTCAAAAGGAGGATTTGGAGGTTCAGAGAGGTAAAGTTACTTGCCTGAGGTCACACAGCCCTGAAGGGACTTGGAGGGTTCCTTCTAAAAATCAGAGAAGAGGCAGATTGGGCCAGTTTTCCTCCCACTTCTGAAGGGAGGCCCAGACATGCCCAGGACCCTGAAGGAGCAAGGAGCCACCGTGAGCCCTTGCGGTCCCTTCAGCCAGCGTTCATTCCTCCAGCACGGAGTTGAGTCCTTCTGCAGTGCCAGGCAAATGGTTGTCTCATGCTCACAGCAGCCTCGCGGGGTAGTGTTCCTGGCTGCATTTCACCAAAGAGGAAGCTCAGGAGCCAGGGGACTTGCCCAAGGTCATCCAGTGCGTGGATTTGAACCCAGGGCCTCCTGGGCATGCCAGGCTTGCCTGCCTCATCTGGGCTGAGCTCTTCTCTGCTTCCACAGACCCTTGATCAGCCCTCTAGCCCTCCCCACAGTTCCTCACCGGGCAGCGTGAAGACAGGGAGACTTCTCCTCTACCCCCAACTGCTGTCACCCACTAGCTGTGTGGCTTTGGTGAGTCAGTTTAACCTCTCTGTGCCTCAGTTTCCCCATCTGAAAAATGAGCCTAGTGGTAGAACCCACCCCATGGGCTTGTTCCAAGGATGAAGTCTTATGTCCAATGCTCTCAGCAATGCCAGCACATAGTAAGTGCTTGGTGCGTGTTGTTATTTTATTATAATTTGTATTAACCTGGGGAAGAAGGGAAAGACCACCCCGTTATCCAGATGGGAAAATGGAGAGAAAGGAAATAGCATCCACCAGGTCACAATGTGATGTCACAGCCAGAAGTCTCCTGGGGCGCATTCTGCTTTCCAGATGGGGAAACTGAGGCCTAGAACCTGAGAAGGGACTCAGTCAAGGTCCTAATTTCTTGCCTTTAGTTTGGGTTGAAGCCTCCTTGTCCGCCTGCTTGCCCTGGGACTATGGGTCAGTTGCTTCCCCTCGCTGAGGCTCAGTTTCCTTATGTGGGAAATGAGGGAGACAGGTGTGCACCCGGTGGGGCTGGGGTGGGGACTGGGTACGGTCGTCTCCATAAAGCATTTAGTTCAAGGCCTGGCCTGGAGGCAGCACTCAACAGCTGCAGGGACGGACTTCCAGGACTCAATTTTCTCATCTGTGCCATGCTCTGTGCATGTTGTTGGGGAGACAGTTCCATCTTATCCCGCCAGTGTGTCTCCTCAGTCTCTTAGAAGCCACCCTAGGCAGGGACAGGGGCCGGGGAGGTGAGGTCTGGCCTTTTATTCTGCCTGGGAGGCCAGGGCTGTGCCTTGTGGACTTTGTCCCTGAGTTGTGCCAAGTCCTCACGGCTGGGCCTGGTTGGGAGACTGCACCAATCCCCACCAGGCCTTCTGGGTGCCCTGTGGCTGCCAGCACCCAGATCCTACCACATCACTGCGTCTGCCTGCCTTTGCTGCCACGTGCCCCGGGTGGTGGCTTCTCTCTCTGAGCCTTGGGTTTCCCACCTATGAGAAGGGGTAAGGAGTCTTCCTCACCGGGCTGTTGGGAAGGCTTGATGCACTCATTTTCCCCATGCCAGGCTTATAGAAAGTGTCACCGTTAATGGGTACGGCTGTGAGGACGGGTAGGATCCTGACTGGCAGGAGGGGCGAACAGCATCTTGGGTAGAGGATACACGTGAGTACAGGCTTGGAGGTGGCACAGTTTGGGGAGCACCCTGTAGCCAGGTGGGTGAAGTGGGAGAGGACCCCATAATGTGCGGATTTGGACTGGCGCTGGGTGAAGTGGGCAGGATCTCAGCGCCAACTGTCGTGATTTTGGGTGATGCTGACTCCCTGGCCCTCTAAACTTTAGATTTGTTTGAAGCCTCGGGAGCAGCCTCCTGCCCTCCCCACCCCCACCCCGCCAGGTGTTCCCGAAGGCCCCGGAACCAGATGAGACATAGTTCTATTTGGGGACAATACTGCTGTTCCCGTTTCTCTCCTGTGCCCTAGTTTTAGAAACGGAGTGGGTTTGGTTACCAGTTGGCCATTTGCAGCGAGCTCCCCCCCTCCGCCCACTCCACCCATACCTTAGAGCTGTGGGCATCGCGGGCAAAATAGGACTCAATGCTACCACTGGAAGCGGCTCCTGGGCTCTGCCCCTGGGTTCTCTGGGTAGGGAGTTGGCAGCTGGACTCTCTATTATCCACCGGTGATATCTGGGCCTTGTGATGGGTGCTGGGAACCCTAAGGATGTACTTGGCACATAGTTTATATTCTGGGGGAGCCAGACACAGACCCCAGTCATTTCCCTATGGCACCACGGGGTAGGGGCCATATGAACTATGGCAGCCCAGCACAATGCCAGGAGAGCTTCCCAGAGGAGGTGATACCTGGCCTGGGTCTTAAAGGGTGAGCAGGAGCTCATGAGAAAAAAAAGAAGGGCGAGGGTGGGCCGGGAAGAAGGGACCGTGTGCAAAAAGGTCTGGGGGTAGGAAGTAGCCAGGCGGTGTGGATAGCCACGGAGGTGGGGAGCAGCAGGCCATGTACAAGGGGGTTAGAAGGTGGCTTGGCTGATCAGGCAGAGCCTCAAACCCTCACAAGGCACTCAGGCTTGGGCCTGGGGGTGATGAGAGCAGAGCAGATTGAGGCCAGACTCTTGCTGTAGGTGTGGAGGACAGAGAAGGATCAGACCGGCCTCAGAGGCTCAGTTACTTTTGCCAAGTAAAGGCAGCCCACAGAGGCTAGGGTTCAAGACAGGGATCTAAAACCTTTCCCTGGGGCAAAAGGTAGGGGCTGGCCTGGGGCCTTGGAGGGAGTGGGTCAGGGAAGACTTCCTGGGGGAGGAGGTACTCTGACTTACCGGAAGGATGGGAGGGACCTCTGAGGGGAGATGGAGCTTGGCAAAGGGCCTGCAGGTGCCCTGTGAGCAGCTCCTCTTGGAGGTCCGAGGAGCCATAGAGTCTTGACTTGGGTCATTTGGCTCGTGCCAATGGGTAGGGGGCCTGGGGGGCCTGCTCTTCGGGCAGTGAGGAGGGGCTACTGGACTAGAGTAATGTGTCCCACATTCTGGGTAGTGCCTGGCTCAGGGTCAGTGTGGCTTCAGTGAGGTGGCCCTGGTGGCCGCACTGAGAACAGATGGGCCTGGAGAGAAGGGGGCACTGGCAGGGGAAATGGCCAAGTCTGGGATGGACAGGGGAGTGGTGGGGGGCAGGGTGGAGAGCCTCTGCCCCTAGGTCCTTCTGCCTGTCCATCCTTTCCTCGAAGACGCCCGCCTGGCAGGAAGTGGTGGAGACGTGTTGCAGCCCAACTGGCAGATTCCCAAGGTGCCTGGGGCATTGGGCAAGGGCTCTGGGGTTAGGGCCCGGCCTCCCTTCCTTTTCAGGTAAACCTCACCAGGGCAAAGCTCCCCAACTCGGGTGAAGGACTAGGCCTGATTGCCTCTATAAAGACCCCCTATGCCCTCTTGAACTCAGAGGGTCTGGACTCTAGACAGGGGGAGTTGAGAGCCGTGGCTGTTGGCACTGGTGCCAGATGGGCCTGGATTAGAATCCAGGCTTTGTTACCTGCTGGCTGGCAGACCTTGGCCTTTGAGAGCCTCAGTTTTCCCATCCGCAAAAATGGGGGTCACACTAGAGCTTCCCTCCTATGGCTCCTGAGAGAATGAAATGATATTGTGAAGAGCTGTGCCAGCACTCTGCCCGCCTCGTGGGTCTGTGTCTAGAGCTGTTGCCCCTGCCGGCTCGGGGACTGAGACTTGCTGGGCTGCGGGGGGCGGCTTCCGGTCTACCCTGGGCTCTCAGCACAGAGGACAAAGCCCCTTTGTGGAGGGCGGATGGAGCTTGAGAGCCCCTGTCCTTGGGGAGCAGGGGACTGCTTGCCTCTTCACTTCACTCAGTTCCCCTGGGGAGAAGGAGCTTCCTCAGACACAGAGGGTGGGAAATGAAAGTCAGGCTGTGCAGGAGGAGAGGCTGGGCTGGCTACAGCTGCCCTGGCCAACATCTGGCTGTGAGCTCTGGTGGGCCCTTCTCTTCTCTGGGCCACCTTCTCAGGCAAGTCCCAGGCCCACTGTGGGTGCCCTGCTCGCTCTTCCATCCATCCATCCATCCATCCATCCATCCATCCATCCATCCATCCATGATCAGGTACTCACTCCATGCTAGGCTGTGTGCCTTTGGCCAGTGTCTGTTCTGACCCGCTGGTACCCAAGCATCCCAGCTGTTCATTGTTTTGAATATTACACCTGCCACAGAGCATTAAATTATAGGGAAGACAGAAGTGGCCCTCATCCCCATAAGACAGATTCTCACACAGTGAGTTATGTCATCGGAGCTGTGGTCGGTCCACGCTAGGAAGCAGGAGTTGAAGATCCGCACTTGGACTGGGGTTTGAGGGAGGCTTTCTGTGAGGAAGCGGCTTTGGAGCTGAGACTTGGAGAGCAGAGTCGGCTGGGTGTATCAAGAAACAGGTGGTTGAGGAAGGCCTGTCTGAGCAGATGGCTGAGTCCTGAAGACCTGAAGGAGGCAAGGGAGTGAGGGTGTAGGTGCGCGTGGAGTGTGCTGCCGGTGTGGGAACAGCAGGTGCAAAGGCCCTGAGGCAGGAGTGTGCTGGCTTCTCAGGGAAGGGGCAGGTGGCCGGTGTGGATGGAGTAGAGTGAGGGGAGGGATGGGGTTGGTGGAGGCCACTGAGGGCCTTGGAGGCCCCTGTGATGACTTTGGCCTTTGTGTCAGGAGTGTGGGTACTGTGGGTGGTATTAAGCAGGAACGAAGGGTTCAAACTGACATTTCAGAAGGGTTCCCTGCTCCGTATTAGCCAGCCTGAGAGGAGGAGGCTGGGTCTGGCTGGGGATGTGGTCGTGGTGGGAGGGAGGGAAGTGGATTCAGAGCGTGTTGGAGGTGGGACTGACAGGGCTTGGAGCTGGGGAACAGCGGGACAAGAGGAATCATCATTCCTCTTTTGGGCAGCCGGTGGTGAAGGGCAGCATCCCCTCACAGACAACTGTGGGCTTCTGGTCGGTGTGGTTCGCCCTCCCCACATGCATCTGGAGATGCACAGCCCCAGGGCTTCCCCACCTGGCCCTGAGGGCTGGCCTGAGTCCTCTGGGTCCTGCAGCTTCAGATACTGGATGTACCTTAGGCGAAGCTGGCAGGATTCTACCCATTTTACAGGTGAGAATACTGAGACTGTGAGTGGCACACCCATGGCCTGGGTTACACAGAGGGGCAGGGGTAGGTCTCAGCTTCCCCAGGACCAAGGGGCGCTATGGACTTGGGGAATATGGACTGTGCCCCCCAAATGCCAGCCAACGACTTCAGAGCATACCTGGGACAGTACCTGTCTCAGGGAGATGGAGGCTGCACAGTGTGACCCCGGGGATGGGGCCAAGAGGCCTGAACTCCAACTTGCCATGTGAATTGGGCCTCAGCTTCCCTTCCTGTGAAATGGGCACAGTAATGGTCCCTACCCCACAGTGCTGGCAGGAGGAGCCGATGAGACTGGGTGTGAAGTGCTGACCTGATGCCCTGCATACGCCATGTGTTCAGTAGTTAGTGAGGATTTTGATTACTGTTGTTTTTGTGGGGAGTAAGGGCATATCTGTGGGCCCAGGCTCTGGCCGTGGTCACCCCAGAGCTGGGCTTTGGGAAGGGGCTAGAGGGCTGAGTGGCCCCTTTCAGGTAATTCAGCACCTTGAGATTCACAATCCTGGAATCCATACCCAACACTACTTTCCACGCAGGGAAATGGAGTCCAGAAGGGCTCGTGGATTCACTCAAGGCTCCCCAGCACCTTGGGACAGATCAGGGTTTCCGTACCGGGTGGTCTCTGCGCAGCCCAGGGCTCACCTCTCCTTGCCCTGTTCAGGCGCCACCCACTTCCAGGCAGTACACTTCCTTGGAGGGCTTCCAGGCCCTGCACAGGTCCCACTGGGAAGGGATCCAGTCCCCTACAGTGCAGGCCAGGGGCTGGGGTCTGATAGAGGCCCCTTTTTTGCCTGGGAGGAAGCAGAAGAGCGGCCAGGGCTGGGACAGTTGTGCTCTACAGGGCATGAGTTTGGTGGGAGCTCCGTGGCCCCCCTGCTGGGCTTCTGCCCTTTCTGGGCTGCGGGCCCCATCCCCAGTGCACCCCTCCACGTCTGCCGGTGTCCGCCCCAGCCTGCCGTCTCCACCCCAGCCCCACTGGCAGAGCCGGTTTGAATCTACTGTCCCTAAGCATGTTCGCGCCGCAGACACGGGACCAGGCATGTCCCGGCTGCCCTGGCCGGCTCACGGCCCCTTGCTCACTCTTCACTCACTCCTTGCTCACTCAGCAAACATCCCCTGGGACCTCAGTTCCTGGCCTGGGCCATGCTGGGCGGGGATCAGGGCCTGGAGTTGTCTCAGACTTGCTTCTGCCCTATATAAGCCAGAGTGGGCAGAAGCTCTGCCGCAGAGATAGACCAGGCAGGTGGCAGGAGGGCACAGTGGCAGGGCATAGGCTGTGGGACTGGACAGATCTGGGGCAGAGGCCTGCCACCTCTTATTCCTGTGGGGCCCTGGGTGAGGCCCATCCGTCCGTCTATCCATCCCACAGATACTTTCTGTGCTCAACAATGTTCTAGAGCTGCAGATAGCAAGGAACCAACCAAAGATCCCTGCTTTTGCAAAGCTCACATTCCAGAGGGGGAGACAGAAAAACACAACAAATAAGGAAACTGCACACACAGCCCGTAAGAAGGCGGTAAGGGCCACGAATCCATAATGCAGGGAAGCGGGTGGGCCTGCTGGCGGGCTCGTGGAGGATGGGTCACAATTAGATGGTGGCCAGGGAAGGCCTCACACCTCAAAGAAGCTCACAACAAAGGAGGGGAGGGAGGAGCCATGCAGCTCCCTGGGGAGGGAATAGCCAGTGCAGAGACACCAAGGCAGGGGAGAGCCTGGAGTGCTGGTGGAACTGGAGGGGGCCAGGGGAACAGAGTGAGAAAGGAGAAGAACAGGGGAAGAATGGAGGGAGAGGAGGGTGGATCAGGGAGGGCACCTGAGCCATCTAAAATGCAGGCTTTGGACTTGAAGCAAGATGGGGTCACACGAGGGTTCTGGGTGCACCTGGCTGCTGTGTGAAGAGCAGACTGGGGGGTGAGGGTGGAGGCGGGTGGACCAGTGCGGTGGCTACTGCGTTAGTCCCGGGCATGGCTGTTCGCTTAGTCTGGGGGTAGTTGTTGGGAGGGTCGAAGGGCCAAGCATTTTTTTTTTCTTTGCATCATTTAAGTTAATCTTGCTTTTCCCACTCTATTCTGGAGGCATGTTCATAGAATTAGCCCCATGAACCCATCCCTGAGCCAAGCACCACTACCCGTGGCCAGTCCCACCTCCTCCACACCTGTTCTATCCCATCCTATCCTGTGTCATTTTAGAGCAAACCACAGGCATCATATTTCATGTGTGAAATATTTCAGTGTGTATCTCTAAAAGACAAGGACTCTTGTGTTTAAAAAGTAGCCATAAAACTATAGTCCATGTAAAAAAAGTTAACAATTTCTTTCTCTCTCTCTCTTTTTTTTTTTTTTTTGTGAGACAGGGTCTCACTCTGTCACCCAGGCTGGAGTGCAATGGTGCAGTCACAGCTCACTGCAGCCTCAAGCTCCTTGGCTTGAGCCATCCTTCCACCTCAGCCTCCCGAGTAGCTGGGACTACAGGCGCACACCACCACGCCTGGCTAGTTTTTAAAATTTTTAATTTGTAGTGATGAGGTCTCTCTATGTTACCAAAACTGGTCATTCCTGAGTCAATTCCTGACTCAAGTGATCCTCCTGCCTTTGCCTCCCAAAGTGCTGAATTACAGGCATGAGCCACCACCTAATGGCCTAACTTCTTAATATCAGCAAAAATCCCCTCCTCTCCCAGATATACTTTGATGGTGCAACTGATTGATGTCTCTGGACTTCCCCCTCCTTGCCATAAAGTGAGGTTCATAATAGCCCCTGCTGTCATGCTATTGTGAGATCATTCAAGTAGGATGCCTAGCACAGGCCCGGCACATAGTAGGTGCTCGGCAAAGAATAGCTGCTCCTGCTCTTTTGACTGATAGCAAACACTTAGGGCACACTTGCTAGGGTCTGGGCCCAGTCCTGTGTGCTTCACAGATATAAACTTATTTAATCCTCACAACAGTCCTTTGAGGTAGATGATGTGTATCACTATTTTATAGGAGACGCAGTAGAGCCACAGAGAGGTGGAGTAACTTTCCCAAGGTCACACAGCAAGGAAGGGCCAGAGCTAGGTTTTGAATCCTGGCAGTCTAGCTCTTAATCCCTATGTGGTGGAGGCTATGTGAGCCCAGAAAAGGATGGCAGTCCCTCTCTCAGCTTGTCGGGGGGCAGGCAAGGTAAGGTACTGCCTGTGGTCAGGCCCAAAGGGTGCACTGTAGTTCATGGTGGGGCAGGGAAAAGAGAGGTGGGTGGTGGAGCTTAGGGGAGGGAAGAGCATGTGCAAAGGCTTGAAGGCTAGAGGGTAGTTATGAGTTTAAGGGAGGGTCAAAGGATGGGAGCTTGCGGCAGGCCCCCTCCATCCGAGTCTGGCCTTGGTCCTGTGATCACCAGGCTGGAGTGTCGATCGTTTTTATCATCTTACGATCACTGTCCCCGGCCTGTCTCGGATGCCCTCTCCTCCCTCTGAGACCTGCCAGAGACCCATTTCATGGATGAGTAAAGGGAAGCTGACCTTCCTGTGACCACACAGCCAGGGGCAGGCCACCTGCAGGCTTGAACAGGGCCAGGGGGTGGGTTTGGAGCTCAGGCTGGGCCATGTGGAGGGGCCTGGCCACTAGGCACTCCTGCCCACCAGTGTCCCTGGAGGGAGATACTGCATGGGTGTGGGTGGGGAGGAGGGGGCACTGTGTGTTCCCAGAGCAGCTGGCAGGGAACAGCGGGTGCTGTGGGCAGGGGCCGGCTGGCGGCCATCTCCACAAGGCACATCAGCCATCAGCCATCAGGGGTGGGGCAGCTGGGGGCTCTCGGAAAGATGACCTGTGGCTGGGAGAGAGCAAAACTTGCCACCTCAGTGTTCACTGTGATCCTCTCCTGACACTGAGCAGGGGCAGGGGTGCTGCTGAGGGTCTCTGTGTGCAGGTAGAGATGCCAGGGTCTCTGTGTGCAGGTAGAGATGCCGGGGTCTCTGTGTGCAGGTAGAGATGTAGAGATGCTGGGGTCTCTGTGTGCAGGTAGAGATGCCGGGGTCTCTGTGTGCAGGTAGAGATGCCGGGGTCTCTGTGTGCAGGTAGAGATGTAGAGATGCTGGGGTCTCTGTGTGCAGGTAGAGATGCCGGGGTCTCTGTGTGCAGGTAGAGATGCCGGGGTCTCTGTGTGCAGGTAGAGATGCCGGGGTCTCTGTGTGCAGGTAGAGATGTAGAGATGCCGGAGTCTCTGTGTGCAGGTAGAGATGTAGAGATGCCGGGGTCTCTGTGTGCAGGTAGAGATGTAGAGATGCTGGGGTCTCTGTGTGCAGGTAGAGATGCCGGGGTCTCTGCGTGCAGGTAGAGATGTAGAGATGCCAGGGTCTCTGTGTGCAGGTAGAGATGCCGGGGTCTCTGCGTGCAGGTAGAGATGCCGGGGTCTCTGTGTGCAGGTAGAGATGCCGGGGTCTCTGTGTGCAGGTAGAGATGTAGAGATGCTGGGGTCTCTGTGTGCAGGTAGAGATGCTGGGGTCTCTGTGTGCAGGTAGAGATGTAGAGATGCCGGGGTCTCTGTGTGCAGGTAGAGATGCCGGGGTCTCTGTGTGCAGGTAGAGATGTAGAGATGCCGGAGTCTCTGTGTGCAGGTAGAGATGTAGAGATGCCGGGGTCTCTGTGTGCAGGTAGAGATGTAGAGATGCTGGGGTCTCTGTGTGCAGGTAGAGATGCCGGGGTCTCTGTGTGCAGGTAGAGATGTAGAGATGCCGGGGTCTCTGTGTGCAGGTAGAGATGTAGAGATGCCGGGGTCTCTGTGTGCAGGTAGAGATGTAGAGATGCTGGGGTCTCTGTGGGCAGGTAGAGATGTAGAGATGCCGGGGTCTCTGTGGGCAGGTAGAGATGCCAGGGTCTCTGTGCAGGTAGAGATGCTGAAGCCCAGGTTAGCTCTTATTTATTTCTTTATTTTTTTTTTTGAGACAAGGTCTCACTCTGTCGCCCTGGCTGGAGTGCAGTGGTGTAATCATTGCTCACTGCAGCTTCAAACTCCTGGGTGCAAGCAATCCTCCCACCTTGGCTTCCCAAGTAGCTGGAACTCTTGGGCACCACCATGACCGGTTACATTTTTTTCTATTTTTTTTTTTTTTGTAGAGATGAGGGTCTCACTGTGTTGCCCAGGCTGGTGTCAAACTCTTGGCCTCAAGCGATCCTCCCATCTCGGCCTCCTGAGTCACTGGGATTACAGGTGCAAACCACTGCTCCTGGCCGCACAGTGATTCTGTTGGAAGCCTTCCACTCAGCCACGTGGTGGTTAGCCCTCAGCAGGCCGGGCCCCAAGGTTTTGTCTCCTCTTCCAGTTTCTCCTCAGCTCAGTGCTTTGGGGCCTGGTGCCCCAAGAATCTTATCCTCAGTGCCATTGCCCCCAGCCCACACCCTTATTCCAGGGCAGGCCTTGGCCTTGCTGTGTGACCAAGGACTGACAGCCCCCTCTCTGAGCCTTAGCCTCCTCATCTGCCAAGGAGAAGGGCCCACAAAAGCTCCTGGGGGTTGGGGCTGTGACCCCCTGGCCTCGTGAGCTGCCCTACCCACCCTGTTACGGGGCTGCCTGGTGACAGACTCTGGGATGGTTCCTGGAGTGGGGTGGGGGGGTCTGCGAAGCCTCCTAACCCCTCCAACTCACCAGTCCCTAGATGCTGCCTCCTTCTCAGTGACCTCAGTGACCTCAGTGGGGCGCGGGGGCTTGGAGGAGGGAGAGATGGTGGGAAGTGGGTATAGGGAAGAGGGAGCCACCCCCATGTGCCAGTCTTTCCCCCATTTTGCTACTGAGGAAACTGAGGCTGCAGGACTGAAATTGATATAGCTCCCTCGCCTGTCTCTAAGCGGTCCCAGCTGCAGGCCCTGTCAAGGCCGTCCCACCTGCCTGGATCACACTCCCCACTCTCTCTTCACAAACCACCTAGCCTTTGGGCCTCAGCTGAGATACCCCCTCCTCTGGGAAGGCCACCATGGTTTAGGTGTCTCCTCTTGCCCCTCTGGCCCTTTGGAGCTGGAGATGACTGTCCCTGACAAGACACTGTGGGAAGGGCCACCGTGCTCTGACCTCTGGCTCCCAGGGGCCTGAGAAAAGCTTCCCGGCCCTGCTCTCAGTTTTGCAGGCCTTCATGACTTGCATTGAACATATACCTCTCAGGGTCTTCCCCGGGCCCCCTCGTGCCTAGGCCAAGGGCCAGCAGTGATCCAGTTATACCGGAACCCACTCTGGCCAGACCTTGCTCTGAACAAGGCCCTGCCCACCGGGCACCATGGTCCGCCTGCGCCTCTGCACCCAGGCTCCCTCCTGGGCCGCCCTTGCTGTGCTCCTCGCAGGGAAGGTGGGGTAGGATGGGCTCTGGTGTCCCTCGGATCTGGCTGGCGTTCTGGCTGTCTGCCTTCCGGCTGGGGCAGGCTCCTGGAGCCCCTGTGGCCTTGTGTGTAAAATGAGTGTGGCCACAGCTTGCTACAGGGCTGCTGAGAAAATTGGAGGGCAGCGTGAACCCCAGGCGGGAGGATGTGAGGGGGAGAAGCTGAGGGGGAGAAGCGTGGGTTTCTGCACCCCCATCAGCACATCCCATTCCACCCCTGGCCTGAGCCAGAGCAGCTGGTGACGTTGGGGTTTGCCAAGAGGAGCCCAGGCTCCTTCCTTGGGCTGTTCCCAGGGGCTCTGGGTGGCTGTCCCAGTTAGGGAGACGTGCAGAGGGTTAGGGATTGTCACTCGGCTGCTAAGAGTTGGGATCTCAGGCACACCATTTAACCTGTCTGCTTCGGTTTCCTCATCTGTGGGATGGGGTGATGAGCGTGGTGCATGGCAGGTGCCTGACAAGCCCTTCGGCTCTCCCATCAGGGAGAGGATGGCTGCCAATGGGCCAAGTCCCTGCCCACCGCCTTCCCCCTCCATCCCTGCACAGGCCTGACACTATACCCACCACTGCTCTTCCCTACCCCGCCTCCCACCTCTTCCCCACCATTGGGGCACTGTTATCAGGAGGCATTCCAGTACTGGCTGAGAACAGCTTCCACCCTGGGCCGTTCTGAGAGGATGCGACCACTGATAGAAGCCCCGCCGGGGCCTCCTTTGAGGAATGGGCTCTGGGGTATGAGACGGTGGAACCCAGATAGTCTGGGTTTGCCTCCCGGTGCTGTGTCTTATGAGCTGTGTGACATCAGGCAAGCAGCTCCACCTCTCTGTGCTTCAGTTTCCTCATCTGCAAATCAGGGCCTGCCACAGAGGGCTGGGGTGGCTCACTGAGCTCATACGCATGGTGCCCACCACCCAGGAGCACTGTGATGGTGACGCCCTAGCTGTTGTTATCCTCTGAGGACCAACCGTCCCTCCTCCCTGTGGGGCCCCTGGTTTATTTGGCCTCTGTGTCCACCCCGTGATGAGGGCATGGCAGGAGGACCCCTCTGGACTTTCTCTTCTCCAGGTCTAGGGGACAAGTAGAGGGTGGAGCTGAGAGAGGCTATGTTCAGAAATTGGGAACCTGCTGTGTGATCTTGGATGGCCCCTCTCCGTTTCTGAGCCTCCATTTCCCGGCCTGCTCTATGAGCAGGTTGACCTGGCCCCTCGTTATCCTTGTCACGATACTTTCTGTAGTTCCTCCCTCGGCCAGCCCAGCCACGTGGCTTTTGAGTGTCTTTCCCACTACAGCATCTGGGGTGCAGTAGGTGCTCAGCTAAGCCTTGTTGGAGGAGCCCGGGAGTGCACCACGGAGTGGCCGTCCAGGGCTTTCCCACTCCTGGCCTCTTGCTTGTGTGGCCCCCTTTGCCAAGAATGTGGCCCCCATTCATCTCTACTTGTGGAAATCTTTGTCCTCGAAGCCCTTCGCAAATGCTGCCTCTCCCAGGAAGCCTTTCCCAGTTTCTCCCAGCCAGAGGAGATGCTGGTCCTTGGAACACTTGCTCTGAGGCTCTCTGGTGGTCCTGTTACAGTGCACTGCCGTGTCCATAGTAACAGATGAATGGTAAACAGGGACTGTGCACTTATTAGGAGCCAGGCACAGGGGGAGGCCCTGAGCTTGTGCTGTCTTATTTCATCTTCCGCACCAACCTTGCAAGGTGGATATTCATCCTATTATCCCTCCCTTTACAGAACAGAGAACAGAGGCTCAGAGAAGTGAAGCAACTTGCCCAGCTATGAAAGACAGAGCCAGGATTTGAAACCAGGTAAGCCTGTGTTTTTTCTTAAAAAGGGAAGAAAAAACATCAACACACACACACACACACACACACACACACACACGACAGGGAAAAGTAAGTCTCTCTCACACCCAGGTCTCCTTGGCAGAGGCAACCACTTGAAAAAATTTCTGGTCTATCCTTCCAGGGAGATCCAGGCATATATAAGCATGTATATTAACAATTTTTTTTAGCATAATGTGAATTTCAATAATGATGGGAATGCCAGGTGTTGATATTTTTAGCTTCTGCACTTGACTCAATATTATACATTTGCAAAGAATTTTTTTTTTCTTAGACAGGGTCTTACTCTGTTGCCCAGGCTGTAGTGCAGTGTCACAATCATGCTCACTGTAGCCTCGAACTCCTGGGCTCAAACGATCCTCCCACCTCAGCGTCCCAAGGAGCTGGGTCTGCAAGCACACGCACCCCATCCAGCTAATTATTTATTTTTTTATAGAGACAGAGTCTCACTGTGTTGCCTAGGCTGGTCTCGAATGCCTGGGCTCAAGCAATCCTCCTGTCTTGGCCTCCCAAAGTACTGGGATTATAGGTATGAGCCATCACCCCTGGCCAGAATTTTTTTTTTTTTTTTTTAGACAAATGATAGCACACACTCTACCCTGTCCTCAACTGACTTTTTTCTCTTGACAGTGTACCTCAGAGATCACTTATTTGTGCTGCACTTTTCTTGTTCATGGTTGCATAGTATTCCACTCCATGTATGGTGGTCACACTTTATTTAATTAAGGACAGATATTTTGGTTGTTTCCAGTCTTTTGCTTGTTCTAGACAATTCCGCAAATGAATATCCTCAATCATATGCCTTGTGTTTGTGTGTTCTTTTAGGATCAATTCCACCTTGCAGGGCCAGTGGGTGTGTAATTGTCATCGGTATTGCCAAATTGTCCTTCAGAGAGATTGTGCTGGTGTCACCACACCCTATGTTCTCCTCACTCTGACCAGCATAGGATGTTACCAAATTTGGGGTAAATTGCATAGGTGCAATTTGCCAATCTGATAGGTGAACAGTGGCCCCCAGTGTAGTTTATTTGAAAAATGTATATCACAGTCTTACTGAGATAAAATTCACTACCATACAATTTATCTATTTAAAGTATACAATTCAGTGGTTTTTAGTAGAGTCACAGAATTGTACAGTTGTTACCACAATCAAATTTAGAACATTTTCATTACCCCAGAAAGAAACTTTTACCCATTACAGTCACTCTCCACTTCCCTCTAAACTTCCCTCCCCTAGGCCTAGGCAGCAACTAATCTAGTTTCTGTTTCTATAGATTTGCCTATTCTGGACATTTAATAGAAATGGAATCATTCAAGTGTGCTCTTTTGTGGCTGGCTTCTTTCACTTAGCGTAATGTTTTCAAGATTCACTCATGTTGTAGCGTGGATCAATATTTCATTCTTTTTTTTTGCCAAATAATATTCTGTCATATGGATATACCATATTTTATTTATCCATTCATCAGTTGATGGACATTTGGGCTTTCTGGCTATTATGGGTAATGCTGTTCTGGACATTCATGCGCAAGTTTTTGTATAGACATATGTTTTTCATTTCTTTCGAGTGTGTACCTAGGAGTAGAATTGCTAGATCATATGGTAATTCCGTGTTTAACTTTTTGAGGAACTGCCAGACTGTTTTGCAAAGCAGCTGCACCATTTTACATTCCCATCAGCAATGTCTGAGGGTTCCAATTTCTCCACATCCTTGCCAACATTTGTCTTGTAGATTCTAGCCATCCATCCTAGTGTCTGTGAAGTGGCATCTCATTGTGGTTTTGATTTTTTTTTTTTTTTGAGACAGGGTCTCACTCTGTTGCCAAGGATCACTGCAGCCTCAAACTCTTGGGCTCTAACAATCCTCTCATCTCAGCCTCCCGAGCAGCTGGGACCAAAAGTGTGTGCCACCACGCCTGGCTAATTGTTTTTTTTTTTTAATTTGTGGAGATGGGGTCTCACCGTGTTGCCCAGGCTGGTCTCGAACTCCCGGGCTCAAGTGATCCTCGCACCTCAGCCTCCCAAAGTGCTGGGATTACAGGCATGTGCCACTGTACTCGGCTGTTTTGATTTGTATTTCCCTAATTACTAGTGACATTAAGCATCTTTTCATGTGCTTATTGGCAATTTGTATATCTTCTTTGGAGGAATGTCTATTCAAGTTCTTTGCCTATTTTTATTATTAATGTTATCTATTTTTTTTCCTTAGAGACAGGGTCTCACTATGTTGCCCAGGCTAATCTAAAAGTCCTGGCCTCAAGTGATCCCTCTGCTTCAGCCTCCCAAGTACCTAGGACTATAAGTGCACGCCACCATGCCTGACTTAATTTTTTTTTTTTTAATTTTGTAGAGATAAGAGCTTACTCTGCCACCCAGGCTGGAGTGCAATGCTGTAATCATAGCTGACTGTAACCTCAAATTCCTGGGCTCAAGCAGTCCTCCCATCTCAGCCTCCTGAGTAGCTAGGACCACAGGCATGCAATACCACACCTGGCTAATTTTAAAAAAATTTTTAGTAGGGGTCTCACTATGTTTCCCAGGCTGGTCTCAAGCTCCTGGCCTCAAGAGATCCTCCTGTCTTGGCTTCCAAAGCACTGGGATTACATGCATGAGGCACTGTAAGAGATTTTTATATATTGTAGATACAAGTCCCTTGTCAGATATATGATTTGCAAATATTTTCTCCTATTCTGTGGGTTGTGCTTTTACTTTCTTGATGTTGTTCTTTGGAAAACAGAAGTTTTTAATTGTGATGAAATGCAGTTTATTTTTCCTTTTGTTGCTTGTGCTCTAGGTGTCGTATTTAAGAAATCATAATCTGGCCAGACGTGGTGGCTCACACCTGTAATCCCAGCACTTTGGGAGGCGAGGCGGGTGGATCACCTGAGGTCAGGAGTTAGAGACTAGCCTGGCCAACATGGTGAAACCCCGTCTCTACTAAAAATACAAAAATTAGCCAGGCGCATTGGTGGGCACCTGTGATCCCAGCTACTCGGGAGGATGAGGCAGGACAATCACTTGAATCCAGGAGGTGGAGGTTGCAATGAGCTGAGATCGCACCATTTCACTCCAGCCTGGGCAACAGAGTGAGACTCCATCTCAAAACAAACAGACAAATAAACAAACAAACACAAATAAACCAACCAAACCAACAAAAGGAAATCATAATCCAAGGTCATAACATTTACGCCTATATTCTCTTATGAGAGTTTTTATTTTTACCTCTTTCATTTAGGTTTGTGATCCAATCTGAGTGGATTTTTATGCAGGATTTGAGGAAGGTGTCCAGCTTCTTCTCCCTTGAATTGTCTTGGCACCCTTGTATAAATGGGAGTGTTTCCTTTTGGACTCTGAATTCCCCTCCACTGGTTTAAAAGTCTACACTTATACCAGTACCATGCTCTTACTGTTGTTTTACAGTTTTGAAATTGAAAAGTGTGAGTCCTCAAACTGTTTTTCTTAAAGACTGTTTTGGCTATTCTGGATCCCATGACTTCCCATATGAATTTTAAGATCAGTTTGTCAATTTTGGCAAAGAAACTAGCTGGGACTTTGATAGGGAGCAGACCAATTGGGGAGTATTGCCATCTTAATAATATTTAGGCTTCTGAGCCATGAACATGGGATGTCTTTCCATTTCTTTTGACGTTTTTTTGTAGTTTTCAGGGTATAAGTTTTATACTTTTATTAATCTTATTCCTAAGTATTCTTTTGATGCTATCATAAATTTCCTTCTTAATTTTATTTTTGGATTCTTCATTGCCAACCTATAGAAATACAGTGTATTTTTGTATATTGATTTTGTACTTTACAGCCTCGCTGAACTCATTTATTAGTTCTACTGATTTTTTGACGGAATTCTTAGGATTTTCTATATATAAGATCATATTATCTGCAAATAAAGAGAGTTTTACTTCTTCCTTTCTAATCTGGATGCCTTATGTTTCATTTTCGTTCCTAATTGTCCTGGCTAGAAGCTCCAGTACAATCTTGAATAGAAGTGGTGAGAGTAGATATTCTTGTCATTTCTGATCTTAGGGGGATGGCATGCAGTCTTTTACCGTTAAGTAGGATGTTAGCTATGGAGTTTTCTTTTTCTTTCTTTCTTTTTTTTTTTTTTTTTTTTTTTTTAAGATGGGAGTCTCACTCTGTCATCCAGGCTGGAGTGCAGTGGTGCGATCTTGGCTCACTGAAACCTTTGCCTCCTGGGTTCAAGCGATTCTCTTGCCTCGGCCTCCTGAGTAGCTGGAATTACTGGCATCTGCCACCACGCCCAGCTAATTTTTGTGTTTTTAGTAGAGACGAGATTTCACCATGTTGGCCAGACTGGTCTCTAACTCCTGACCTCAGGTGATCCACCTGGCTCTGCCTTCCAGAGTGCTGGGATTACAGGTGTGAGCCACCGTGCCCGGCCTAGCCATAAGGTTTTCATTGCTGCTTTTTATCTGGGTGACGAGGTTCCCTTCTATCGTTTTTGTCATGAAGGAGTGTTGAATTTTGTCAAATGCTTTTTCTGCATGTATTAGAATTATTACATGGTTCTTGACCTTTATTATATTGGTATAGTGTGTCACATTAATCAATTTTCAGAAGTTAAACCAACTTTGGCCGGGCTTGGTACCTCACGCCTGTAATCCCAGCACTTTGGGAGACCAAGGCGGGAGGATTGCCTGAGGTCAGGAGTTCGAAACCAGCCTGGCCAACATGGCAAAACCTCATCTCTACTAAAAATACAAAAATTAGCTGGCTGTGCTGGCTGGCGCCTGTAATCCCAGCTACTTGGGAGGCTGAGGAACGAGAATAGCTTGAACCCAGGAGGTGGAGGTTGCAGTGAGCCAAGATCGTGCCACTGCACTCCAGCCTGGGTGACAGAGAAAGACTGTCTCAAAAAAAAAGTTAAACCGACTTTATATTACTGAGATCAGTCTTACTTGGTCATAGCGTCTAATTCTTTTCATATGTTGCTGGATCCAGTTTTCTAGTATTTTGTAGAAGATTTATATATATGTAATATATATATTCATTTTCATAAAAGTTATTGGTCTGTAATTTTCTTTTCTTGTGATGTCTTTGTGTGGTTATGGTATTGGGGTAATACTGGCTTCAGAAAATGAGTTGAGAAGTGTTTCCTAGAGAAGAACTGGTATTATTTCTTCTTTAAATATTTGGTAGAATTCACCAGTCCAGCTATCTGGGCCTGGGCTGCTTCTGTGAGAAGATTTAAAATTAATAATTCCATCTCTTTACTTGCTTTAGATTTATTCAAATTTTCTATTTCTTCTTCTTCTTCTTCTTTTTTTTTTTTTTTTGAGACGGAGTTTCACTCTTGTTGCCCACGCTGGAGTGCAATGGTGCTATCTTGGCCCACCTCAACCTCCACCTCCTGGGTTCAAGCAATTCTCCTGCCTCAGCCTCCTGAGTAGCTGGGATTACAGGCATGTGCCACCACGCCCGGCTAATTTTTTATTTTTAGTAAAATTAAATTTAGGGTTTCACCATATACATGTGGGCCAGGCTGGTCTTGAACTCCTGAACTCAGGTGATCCGCCTGCCTTGGCCTCCCAAAGTGTTGGGATTACAGGCGTGAGCCACCGTGCCCAGCCTATTTCTTCTTATTTTTGATAATTTGTGTTTTTTTCCTAGGAATTTCATCTAAGTTATCTAGTTTATTGACATAGAATTATTCATAGTAGTCTCTTATAATCTTTGTTTCTTTAAGGTTAGTGATAATGTCTTCCCTTTCATTCCTGAGTTTAGTAATTTGAGTCTTCTCTTTTTTTCTTGTTCAATCTAGCTAAAGGTTTGTCAATTTTGTTGAACTTTCCAAAGAATCACCTCTTGGTTTTGTTGATTTTCTCTATTGCTTTTTATTTTTTATTTCATTAATTTCTGCTCTAATCTTTATTCTTTCCTTCCTTGTATAGCTTTAGGTTTAGTTTGCTCTTCTTTTCCCAGTGTCTTAAGGTAGAAGCTTAGGTTATTGATTTGAAATCTTTCTTATTTTTATTTTTATTTATTTATTTATTTTGAGACGGAGTTTCGCTCTTGTTGCCCAGGCTAGAGTGCAATGGTGTGATCTCGGCTCACTGCAACCTCCACCTCCCAGGTTCAAGCAATTCTCTTGCCTCAGCCTCCCAAGTAGCTGGGATTACAGGCACCTGCCACCACGCCCGGCTGATTTTTGTATTTTTAGTAGAGATGGGGTTTCACCATGTTGGCCAGGCTAGTCTTGAACTCCTGACCTCCAATCCGCCCCCCTTGGCCTCCCAAAGTGCTAGGATTACAAGCGTGAGCCACTACACCGGGCCTATTTTTATTTGTTGCCCAGGCTGGAGTGTAAGTGGCACGATCATGGCTCATTGCCGCTCTGAACTCCGGGGCTTGAGCAGTCCTCCTGCCTCAGCCTCCCGAGTAGCTGGGACTACCGGCAGGTGCCACCATGCCTGACGATTTTTTTTTGTGTGTGTGTTTTTTAGAGATGGGGGTTTCACCATGTCACTTAGGCTAGTCTCGAACTCCTGAGCTCAAGCAATCCACCTGCCCCAGCCTCCCAAAGTGCTAGGATTACAGGCATGAGCCACCACATCTGGACGGTTTCTTTTTTTTTAAAATATAGGATTTTACACCTAGAAATTTCCCTTTAAGTTCTCTTTTACCACATCCATATATTTGGGTATGTTGTATCTTCATTTTCTTTTATCTCGAAGTATTTTCTAAGCTTTCTGGTGATTTATTCTTTGACTCACTGGTTATTGAGGAGCGTGTTGTTTAGTTTTCACGTTTTAATTTTCCAAATTTCTTTCTGTTATTGATTTCTTACTTCATTCTATTGTGGTTGGAAACATACTTTGTATGATTTCACTCCTTTTAAATTTATTGAGGCTTGTTTTATGGTGTAGCATATGGTCTATCCCAGAGAATGTTCCATGTGCACTTGAGAAGAACGTGTATCTGCTGTTGTTGCGTGGCTGGTATGGTTTGAATTTGCATTTATCTTATGAGTGAGGTTGAGCATCTTGTCATATGTTTGCGAGCCATTTGTTTGCTTTTTCTGTAAACTATATGTTGTCATTTTTCTTATTTTATGGGAGCTTATTATATACATGTTAAGAAAAAAAACCACCCTTACCTATGATATGGGTTGCAATTATTTTTCTTTGTCCTTTGAACTTGTTTATGATGTCTATTGAGCCATTTCAGATTTTTATGTAGATTGATTTATCATGAAAAAATGGTTTCTAGGTCTTATGTCATGTTTAGGAATGCTTTCCCCATTCAGAGATATGAAAATTCATTATCTTTCCCCTTTATACATATATATACACATATATATATACATATACACACATATATATACATACATATATACACATATATACACACACATATATACATATATAAATACATATACATACATATATACACACACACACACACACACACACATATATATATATTTTTTGTGGATATGAGGTTTCGCCATGTTGTTCAGGCTGGTCTCAAACTCCTGGACTCAAACAACCCTCCTGCCTTGGCCTCCCAAAGTGTTGGGATTACAGGTGTGAGCCACCGTGCCCAGCTCCTCCCCTTTTTAGAGTTTTATTGTTTGAGTATTTTGTGGTTTTAATCTGATTGATTTGTAATTTATTGGCATATATAGTGAGATTGAGATCCAGCTTTGTTTTCTGATGGCAGATTGTTGGTCCTAACTCCATCTTAAAAATCATCCACCTTTTTCTCACTGGTATAAACGGCCATCTTCATTATGTAGTACATTCCCATATATTTCAGGACAACTTTTGGATTCTCTATTCTGTTCCCCGATGTACTGATGTGCCAATAGCACACAGTTTTAATTACTGTGTCTTTATAGTAAGGTTTACTGTCTGGTTGGGCTGTTTCTCCCTCATTACTTTTCTTTTTAGGAGTTCTCTGGCTACTCTTATTCATATGTTTTTACTTACAAATTTAGAAATTGACTTGCCTGGTTAAAAAAAATCTTCTTGGTTTTTTTTTATTGGGATCACATTGAACTTTTAGATTGATTTATGAATAATTTTTTTTTTTTTTTTTTTTAGACAGAGTCTTGCTCTGTTGCCCAGGCTGGAGCGCAGTGACGTTATCTCAGCTCACTGCAACCTCTGCCTTCCGGGTTCAAGCGATTCTTCTGCCTCAGCCTCCCAAGTAGCTAGGACTACAGGCGCCCGCCACCACACACTGCTAATTTTTGTATTTACAGTGGAGACGGGGGTTTCACCGTATTGGCCAGGCTGGTCTCGAACTCCTGACCTCATGATCCGCCCACCTCGGCCTCCCAAAGTGCTGGGATTACAGGTGTGAGCCACTGCCCCTGGCCGATATTTTTATAATGCTAAGCTTTCTTTCATTTTATTTTCTAATTGCAATTGGTATATATACACATAATTGATTTGAGAATGTTAACTTAATTCCCTGCCACTTTACTTAATTTGCTTTTGGTTTAATAGTTTTGCAGTAGATTCTCTTGGATTTCCCAGACTTATACCTATACCAAATACTATAATAATACTTTTTTTTTTCTTTTTTTGAGACAGAGTCTTGCTCTGTTGCCCAGGCTGGAGTGCAGTAGTGTGATCTCAGCTCACTGCAACCTCCACCTCCCAGGTTCAAGCAACTCTCATGTCTCAGCCTCCAGAGTAGCTGGGATTACAGGCATGCGCCACCACACCTGGCTAATTTTTGTACTTTTAGTAGAGATGGGGTTTCGCCATGTTGGCTAGGCTGATCTTGAACTCCTGACCTCAGGTGATCCACCCGCCTCTGCCTCCCAAAATGTTGGGATTACAGGTGTGAGCCACTGCACCTGGCCAATAATAATACTCTTACCTTCTCTTTTCTAATTCCATTTTATTCTTCAATTTCTTTTTCTATTCTTTTTTTTTTTTGAGACAGAGTCTCACTCTGTCACCCATACTGGAGTGTAGTGCCATGATCTCCACTCACTGCAACCTCCGCCTCCTGGGTTCAAGTGATTCTCCTGCCTCAGCCTCTCGAGTAGCTGGGATTATAGGTGCCCGCCACCATGCCTGACTAATTTTTGTATTTTTAGTAGAGATGAGGTTTCACTATGTTGGCCAGGCTGATCTCGAACTCCTGACCTCAGGTGATCCACCTGCCTTGGCCTCCCAAATTGCTGGGATTACAGGCATGAGCCACCGTGCCTGGCCTCTTTCCTTTTTTTTTTTTTTTTGAGACAGAGTCTCACTCTGTTGCTCAGGCTGGAGTGCAGTGCTGTGATAATGGCTCACTGCAACCTCAACCTTCCAGACTCAAATGATTCTCTCACCTCAGCCTCCTGTGTAGCTGGGACTACAGGTGCACGCCATCACGCCTGGCTAATTTCTTTTGTGTATTTTTGGTAGAAATGGGATTTCACCATGTTGCCCAGGCTAGTCTGAAACCCCTTAGGCTCATGTGATCCTCCTGCCTCCGCCTCACAAGATATTGGGATTACATGCATGAGCCAACACACCTGGCCAAATTTTTGTGTTTTTTTTAGAGATGGTGTTTTACCATGTTGCCCAGGATAGTCTGAAACTCATGGGCTCCAGCATTCCATCCGCCTCAGCCTCCCAAAGTGCTGGGATTACAGATGTGAGCCACCACACCCAACCCTCTTTTTCTAAGCTAATTGTATTGGCAAGTATCTTAGAATGGGGTTAACTGGTGGACATGTATTTTAGTTCATTCAGGCTGCTGTAACGAAATACCATAGACTGGGCAGCTTAAACCATGAACATTTATTTCTCACAGCTCTGAAGGCTGGAGAGTCCAATATCAAGGTGGCAGCAGATTCAGTGTCTGATGAGGACTCTCTTCCTGGTTTGCAAACAGCCACCTTCTTAATGTGTCTTCACATGGCAGAGAGAGACAGGGCTCTGGTTTCCTCCTCTTCTCATAATGGCGCTAATCCCATCATAAGGACTCCATCCTTATGACTCATCTAAACCTAATCACCTCCCAAGGCCCACCTCCAAACACCACCACACTGGGGATTAGGGCTTCGACATGTGAATCTGGGGTGGGGGACGCACATTCAGTGCATAGTGATATCCTTGTCTTTTCTGGGTTCTTTCCCTGTAAAGGGGCTTTTGTAGGTCTTGGCTCCTAATCAACTCCACCAGACAACACCCCTCAGGACCACGCACAGGGCATGGCACATATAGTAGGCATTTTGGAGGCTTTTGCCTAACTATGGAAGTGACTGCAAAAGAGGGCAAGTGTCTGAACAAGGTCTTCCACAGAAATCATAATAATAGCCAATTAGATATTGAGCACTTTCTATGTGCCAGGTGCTTTACAAATATGACGTCATGCTTTCCTCACAATGAGCCCCACGTTATGTAGGAACAATCACACTCATTCCCATTTCCTGAGGCTGCATGGTTAGGAAGTTGCAAGCTGGCATCTGAACCTGGCATTCTGGCATTCTGGCCCCAGGCCACCTGTATATATATATATATATATGTATATATTCTTTGGAGATGGAGTTTTGCTCTTGTTGTCCAGGTGGAGTGCAATGGCACGATGTCTGCTCACTGCAACCTCCACCTCCCTGGTTCAAGTGATTCTCCTACCTCAGCCTATCAAGTAGCTGGGATTACAGGCATGCGCCACCATGCCCAGCTAATTTTTACTTCTAGTAGAGATGGGGTTTCACTATGTTGGCCAGGCTGGTCTCTAACTCCTGACCTCAGGTGATTCACCTGCCTCGGCCTCCCAAAGTGCTGGAATTACAGGCATGAGCCATTGCGCCCGGCCCCACCTGTAGTTTTTGACTGCTCTGTGATGCTTCTGCTTCCCTGGAGGGTCTAAGATGTGGGCGATGAGGTCATAGGTTGCCCTCTGACTCCTGTGTTGCTTTGGGCCGTGGGGTCATTGGCACGGTGGGCGGGGCACCAGAGGTGGGTTCTGACACCGCTCTCCTGAACCGTGAGCATCCCAGCTCTGCTGCACTCACTTGCTGTGTGGCCTTGGACAAGGTTTTAGTTTCTCTGAACCTTGATCCCATCTGTAAAGTGGGTGCAGTTACAGTCGCTGCTTCACTGTGCTGTTGCGACAATTAAGAACCAACTGTGTATAAAGCACCCAGCCTTGTGCTTGGCGTTCAAGGCCCTGCCACTGCCTCCTCTTATTCCCTGGAATGATAATAACCACAGTAAACAACATTGTGTGCTGTTTATCGTGCACTTATTCTTTTCCTGCCACAAGGACTCGCACTCGTACTTTTCAGTTGTTAGGTTTCTATCCCCATTTTAAAGGGGAGGAAACTCACAGGCAAAGTGACTTGCACAAGAAAATGTAGCTACTAAGAAGTGCAGCCAGGACTCGAACCCAGGTTTGACTGGAGTCCTCACTTTCAGCTCCTAAGCTCCTGGCCTGCTCTCCACCCTTAGAAGAGGTGAGATGATGTTCTTCAGAGTCAGGAAGGAAGGGGCCGGTGTGTAGTGGCTGAACAGCAGTGTGTTCTGAGCATCCGTGAGCCAGGAGGTGAGAGAGAGTGTGTGGTACCCTGTGGTTGGGCTGATCATTGTGGGAGAATGGGACACGCCGTGGGAGCATGGGACACACCGTGGGAGATGGCAGCAACACCAGCTGCAGGGCCGTGTGGACCCAGGTGATGGCTTTAGGCCTCATCCACAGGGTTACGATGGGAAGCTCTTGAATATTTTTTAAAAATTCTCACTTTAGAAAATCATGACAAAGTCATTTCTAAATGTCAACTGATACAGGGTGTAAAGTGAAAAAGGGATTTTCCTCTCCCCATCCCACACTTTTGAGATGAAACATTGTGATGAATTTGGAATCATTCCAGAGCTTTCTTTTTTTAAAGTTTCTTTAATTTTTAATTTTCATGGGTACACAGTAGGTGTATATATTTATGGGGTACATGAGATATCTTGACACAGGCATACATTGTGTGATAATCACATCGGGTAAGTGGGGTATCCGTCACCTCAAGCAGCTATCATTCCTTTGTGTTACAAACAATCCAATTCTACTCTTTTAGTTTTTTTTAAATTATTTTTTTTAATTTTTTTTTTTTGAGACATGGTCTCATGGTCTCACTCTGTTGCTCAGGCAGAGTGCATGTGTGTGTGTGTGCAATTTCCTTTCTTTCTTCTCTTTTTTTTTTTTTTTTTTTTGAGACAGGGTCTCGTTCTGTCACCCAGGCTGGAGTGCAGTGGCGTGATGATAGCTCACTGCATCCTCAAACTCCAGGGCTCAAGTGATCCCCCCACCTCAGCCTCCCAAGTAGCTGGGACTACAGGCTAATTTTTAATTTTCTATAGAGACAGAGTCTCACTATGTTGCCCAAGCTCAGCCTTCTTTACAGAGATAATAGCAGCTCATGTTTGCTACGGGCACGGCACCACACTAAGCCCACTGCCTGCATTATCGTGTTTGATTGCTCACAACCCTATTATGTGGGTAGCATCGTCCCCATTTTCCAGAGGAAGAAACTGAGGCCCTAACATGCCCAGAGGAGATTCTACACTGCCGCCGCCTTCTTTTCACTGAAACAGTGTGTTGGGGCCACTCTCAGCTCTCATTCTTTGTAATGGCTGCACTGCTGTCCACTTGATGACTGGAGCCCCTTTATTTAACCAGCCCCTCTCTGAGGAACACATAGGTTGTTAATGGCTTTCTGTGGAGAGTTTTATGTGGGGGAGGCCCGGTTGTCTGTGAGGTTTACAGAGCCGCCTCTGGCTGTGGGGGGAGGGTGGACTGGAGGGGCCCACACTGCTGTGTCCAGGCCCAGGATCACAGGGCCCTGGCCTGAAGGACTGGAGATAGACAGGGTGGAGGGGAGGAATGCTCTTGAGGAAGATTCAGGAACTACCCCAGGGCTCCCCAAGGGCAGAGCCCCACACAGGGCTTGGCACATGGCAGGTGCTCTGCGAATACCTGGAGAATGACTGGGGTGGGATGTGCAGGGGTGTCACTGAGTCAGTGATGGGGATGGGGGAGGGGGGATGCAGGCTTAGCGGGAGGTGCTAGGCCACTTGGGGACCTGCTGAGCTCAAGGCACTGGGAATGCCAAGGGAAAAGTTCTTATGGCAGCAACTCAGCACCTCTCGAGGGAGCGAGCCATAGTGCAGGCCCCTGTCTGCTGAGGAGTCCAGAGCCCGCAGTGAGGAGTGGCTTCCTGAAGGAAAGGGGCCACCTTTCCCTGGGAACCTCAGGCAGCCCCAGTGTGGGGCCTCCACTGCTTCCCCTTGACCCCTGCAAGGGTCTATCTCTACCTTGGAGGCTGCAAGTGGCGGAAGAGATGAGGGGGGTTGGCCCCTCTCCAAGGAGCAACTCATGGTGACTCGGCAGTTGGGCCCCAGAACCAGGAAGCCCAAGGATAGAGCTCTGTGCCAGGGAGGAGGGTGGTCTCTCGTGAGGTCCCACAGCATGGAAGCAGCCCTCCCAGACTAACTCCCACCCTCACTGAGTCATCGAGTGAAGAGCCGGGTAGCTTTCGAGACCAGCCCGGCCAACATGGTGAAACCCCGTGTCTACTGAAAATACTAGAATTAGCTGCGAGTGGTGGCATGCACCTGTAATCCCAGCTACTCAGGAGACTGAGGCAATAGAATTGCTTGAACCTAGGAGGCGAAGGTTGCAGTGAGCCGAGATCACACCATTGCACTCCAGCCTGGGCGACAGAGGAAGACTCTGTCTCAAAAAAAAAAAAAAAATTAAATTAAAAAATAAATAAATAAAATAATATTTAGCCAGGCGTGGTGTTTGGTGCCCGTAATCCCAGCTACTTGGGAGGCTGAGGCAGGAGAATCGCTGGAACCCAGGAGGCAGAGGTTGCAGTGAGCCGAGATCGTGCCACTGCACTCCAGCCTGGGCAACAGAGTGAGACTCCATCTCAAAAAAAAAAAGGAAAAGAAAAAAGAAAAAGAACGAGAGAGCTTGGAGTGGCCTGAGAAGATGCTCCGAACACACTAACACACTAAGTGAAAGAGGGAGGCGGCAGTGTAGAATCTTCTGTGGGTATCTCAGGGCCTCAGTTTCCTCATCTGGAAAGTGGGGGCCACAGTGCTACCCGCATGGCCCTCAGTGGGCCATTCTTGCTCAAGCACGTTCTGCTCGGAGCTTTCTCTGGCTTTCTCTGGGAGTGGGGTGGGCTGCTTTATCCTCTCACCCCTCTTCCAAGGCCATCTGGCTGCTTTGTGAGAGAGAGTCCCTGGGGGTAGGAGGTGGGGCCTGTGAGTTTCAGCCCCTGATTCCCACCTGCCAAGTGTGGTGGCCCCTTTTCACTCTCACCCATGCTGTGTGACTTCTGGCAAGTTCTTCAACCTCTCTGTGTCTTAATGTCCTCAACAGTAAGATAAAGACATGATTAGTATTTACCTCCTAGATTATCATGAGGAGCCGATGAGTCAATGTTTGCAAAGTACTTAGAGCAAGGTCCAATTCCAGGTCTGAGCTCTGGGAGTATTTGAATACCACGGAATGATATTTAGTCTTTTCAGTGTGGCATTGCAGGAACAAAGTAGGATGCAAATTATACATCCATGCCCATTTAGTCTTTTGTCTATTCTGCAAATAGTTCCAGAGCACCTAGTGGGTGTCAGGCCCGTCCTGGTCTCTGGGGGCATGGAGACGGATCCTGCCTGGCCCTGCCACCCGCGAGTGCACAGTGGAGGGCACTGGGCGGACCCCAGTTTGTTGACCGTCTTGCGTTGCTGTGACGCTGGAAGGAAACGCACCACCACACCCAGGTGTTTGTCTTCTAGGGGCAGAATTATGGGGCATTTTCTTTTATTTTTTCTTTTCTTTTTTTTTTTTTTAATCTTCCTGTAGTTCTCAAAGAGTCCACTCTGAATGATAAAAGTTACCATTTACGGAGGCCTGGCAACGTTCCGCGCCATCCTGAGCATGTTCCGTGTGCTTTTCTCATGGATTCTCCCAGCAGCCCTGACATGGGTGTTATTCCCGATCGATAGAGAGGAAAACTGAGGTGAAGGGCGGCAGGCCAGGATTCAAACCAGGGAGTCTGCTCCAGCACTCCGGCTCTTAACCTTGACCGTCTGCCTCTCCACAAACACCAGGATCAACCACCAAGACCAAAAAAACAGTCTCATAAACCAACAAACATTGCACTTGGTGGCGCAGGACCTTAGCTTGGTCTTAAAGGTCCCCGTTATGCTTTTTCTGAGTGCCCCAGTGGGGACTGGTCTTCATGTTTGTGAGTGCAGGGGTCAGGGGCTGTGTCTTTTCTTCTTGTCCCCTTCAAGAGGGGACATGTATCCTTGATACTGGAAGGGCCCTTAAGGTCTAGCCCTGGCTCTCTGTCTCCCGTCATGGCACATCAGCCAAGTACCCATTCTCCCGTCTTTGATTACCTCCAGTGTCAGGGAGCTCACTCCTCAACATTTATTTTATTCTAAAGAAAATTCAGGCTCTTAGATAGTTCTTCCTCCATAAAAATGTTTTTAAAAAAATTTTACTTCCTCTTAAAGTCTCATAAACAAGTCCCCTGCTTTGGGGTCCTGAGGCAGGACCTGGCTAATTCGTGTCTATGTCCCCCTATAGTGAGGAGCACAGGGCCTGCTAGTAGGTACTATAAATGCTGCACCAGGAAGCAAGTGGCTAGGGGGCGGGCTGGTTGGGCCCCCATCAAGCCTCGGGCTGCAGGTAACCAGGTCAGCAGGTCCTGTGGGACACCAGCTGGGTGAGTGCTGATGGGCATCGTGACCTCAATGGAATAGGTTGCCATAGAAACTGACTTTGGACCTGTCCCCAGGTCCATTGACTTGTCCCTCAGGAGACCATGGTAATCCCTTGAGCTGTTCAGCAGGTCTCCCCAGGGCCTCCCCAACCCCACATTCTCTGAGCTGGGTGGTCCCCAGGGAGCATGCAAACCATACCCCCATTGTGCAGCTGGGTAGCCCGAGGCCCCACGGGCGCAGGGGACAGGCTGAAGTTCACACAGGCAGGGGGCGTCTCATAGCTGGGCTGGGCACTCAGGGCAAACAGCCTTGCCCAAGGACCCAGCCAGTCAGGGGGACTTTTCCCCACTCATGGGTTCTCAGAGGAAATTCTGGACCGATTCCCAGGCCTTCTGCCTCCCCAGAGAATAATCAGAACCGGCCTCCCTGGTGTGTCCAGAATCACACAATATCAATAACGGCTGAGGTGCAGGGTGACCTGTGATGCCCCTAGCACCCTACAGTGTCTTGTGCACTTACCACAATGACCCCATCGTTACAGATGAGGAAACACGGCACAGAGAGAAGTTAAGTCACATGCCTAAGGTCACACAGCTGTTTAGGGGTAGAGCCAGGATCTGGATGTGGAGAGTCCAGCTCCAGAGCCCGCTCTCACCACCATGCCATACCCTGTCTCGCTCTTGCTTTGAGAGGGTTGAAAACGCTTTGGGAGGGTTGAAGGATATTTCAGGTCTAGGAGGCTCTTAGCAGTGGGCCTGCTAGAGCCATAGCCTGATGGACAGTGATCAGAGAGTGGGTGCCATTATGATTTCTCTTTCTAATGACATCCTCAAAACAGTCCTGAGATGTCTGCTTTATCCCTGCTTTGCAGATGAGGACGCTGAGACACAGAGAGGGGAAGCCACTTGCCTAGGGACACACAGCGGGGAGAGGTGGAGCAGGGCCTCTATTTCGAGACCCCTGACTCCACACCTGGTGTTCGTGCCAAGACCCCAGGCTGCCTCCCAGGTCCTCTGGGACAGCCCCTGCCTTCTACCAGGTGAGATGATGGCCCTATCAGGGCTCAAGATGAGCGGGCAGACCCCGGCCAGTCTGGGTGGGAGCTGGGACCAGCCAGGGCCTGCGGATGGGGAAGTGGGAGGCAGAGGGTGGTGGCAGGACTGTGGGCGTCAGGGGGAGTTTTCAACTTGGTTTACTCTGTGTTTCCGTCTCTCTGGACCTCCCAGGTTTCTGGCTCTGAAGTCCCTTAGCTCTTAAATAGTCATTCATTCATTCAGCTGTTTACTGAGCACCTACTGTGTGCCACACCCCATGCTAGGCACTGGGAGCACAGCAGTGAACAAGATGAACAAGAGCCCATGACAGTAGTCACTTAACCACATGAATTCAAACAACAAAAACAAAACAGGACCACATGTTATCAAAGACAGACAGAAGTCGGGGGACCCAGTGAAAGGATTTGGGGAACACTTCCCAAGGAGGGGACTTTTGAGTTGAGAACGGAAGGAGGCACCAGTCACCCTGGCGAAGTGGCCAGGGAACAGCATTTGGGCAGTGTGAATGGTATGTGTGAAGGCCCTGTGGCTGGAGTGAGCTCCCAGCCATCTCTGCTTCAAACCTCCCGCTGTACGGCCTTGGCTGCCACTGTTAGCACCTTTCTCCAGCGTTAGGCAATTCCCGTCAGCCACATATTCATTCAACAAACCCTCAATGAGCCCCCTCCATGTGCTAGGTGCCCGGGACATAGGCGTGGCTCAGATACTGTCCCCGCCAGGAGGGAGGGAAACAGTGACTCAGGGGGAGGTGGGTGGGTAAGGTCAGGGCTTCTGATTATGAGGCATTTCTTCCGTTCCTGGCGCTGGACCGAGGAAGCCCTTTATGGATGGATGCCATCCTTACGGCTCATTTTACAGATGAAGACATCGAGGTTTTGAGAGGCTAACTATCCCAAAGAGGCTGGTGCCCTGTCCCTTTTTTACTTTTTCTTTTTCTTTTCTTTCTTTTTTTTTTTGAGACGGAGTCTTCCTCTGACGCCCAGGCTGGAGTGCAGTGGCAGGATCTGGGCTCACTGCAGCCTCTGCCTCCCCTGTTCAAGCGATTCTCCTGCCTCACCCTCCAGAGTAGCTGGGACTACAGGCACGTGCCACTATGCCCGGCTAATTTTTTTTTTTTTTTTTTTTTTCAGTAGAGACGGGGTTTCCGCGTGTTGGCCAGGCTGGTCTCGAACTCCTGACCTCAAGTGATCCACCCGCCTCGGCCTCCCAAAGTTCTGGGATTACAGGCGTGAGCCACCATGCCCGGCCCTGGTGCCTCTCTTTGGGCCTCGTTTTCCCCATCTGTGGAATGGGTGGGAGGGAGGCCGGCCAAGGGGCCTCAGCAGCCCTGCCTGAACAGTGTCTTCTCTCTCTCCAGCCAGGACCATGGGCAGCAACAAGAGCAAGCCCAAGGACGCCAGCCAGCGGCGCCGCAGTCTGGAGCCCACCGAGAACGTGCACGGCGCTGGCGGGGGCGCTTTCCCTGCCTCGCAGACCCCCAGCAAGCCAGCCTCGGCCGACGGCCACCGCGGCCCCGGCGCGGCCTTCGCCCCCGCGGCCGCCGAGCCCAAGCTGTTCGGAGGCTTCAACTCCTCGGACACCGTCACCTCCCCGCAGAGGGCGGGCCCGCTGGCCGGTCAGTGCGCGGGCGGCGCGGGGTCCTTGCCCACCTGGGGCCACGGCGGGGAGGCGGCGGGGCTGTGTGCCCGGGGTCGCCCCCTCTGCGCAGGCCCTTCCTCTCGCCAGGGGTAGCGCCCCTGGGTGACTTGGGTGTGCGGGGAGGGCCGTACACACTGTGAAGCGTCCGCGCCGCCGCCGCTGGCTTTGGGGAGGAGCAGGCGCAGAGGACGCGGGGTCTGGTGATGGGGTCCTAGTGGGACGCTGAGGCCCACAGAGAGGGGCGGCGCGGGGACCGGGCCTGCTGCTACCTGGCGCCCAGGCCCTTTTCGTTGCCTGGGTCCGCCCAGAGATGAGTCGGGACGCGCGGCCCACGTGCGGCGGAGGGGCTGCTGGGTCGCTCGGGGAACGGGGCACCAGGCGGCCCAGGCTGGGCCCGCGCCAGGATGCGCCCCTGCGCCCTCTGCTGGCGCTGTGCGGTCACCGCAGCCCCGGAGAGGGCCGCTTGGAGAGCCGCGGCCGTGCCCCAGACACTCCACGCAGACTTCACACTCAGACCCGTGCACTCTCCCCACAGGCACACGCTGGGCCACACACACGGCTACACCCCCGCCCGGGACACGCACACATGCGGAGTGGAGGCAGGGTCACAGACACCCGCAGACACATCCCCAGCCCAGCTGTACCCAGATGCAAACTCACATGCACAGGTGACCTCACACTTGTAGCTGAAGACACACGCACATGCCCTCAGAAGCGCATTCAGAGACACACACAAGACACAGACACACGCTCAGCTGGAAATCACCATCGTGGCCGCCAAGGCGACAGATACACACAGGTGCATCGAGAACATGCGAACACTCAGAGACACACGGACAGGCTTGGACCCCTCAGACGCAGACGCACGCCCAAGAGAGAAACAGACCCACAGACGCACCATTCATTTGTTCAAGAAGTATATGTGGCGCTCCTACTACAGGCCAGGGCTCCTCTGCTGCCCGGGCCCCAGCGGTGCAGACAGAACCCACCTGGGGGAAGGAAGCAAAGGGCAGCTCGTGGAGGGTGTTAGAAGTGGCGCTGCTGCGAAGGCACGAAAGAGGCAGGAAGGGAGGGCTGGGGGATGTGTGGAGGTGGAGGCTGTAGCTTAAAATGGTGGAAGGGGGTACGGGCTCCTTTTTGAGGGGGCAGTTACTTGGAGCCAAATCTTCCTGGACACCAGGAGCCCCCAGAGTGACACACTTTACAGAGAGAGAGCGAGCCTCCTGGGGCAGTGTTCTTTATTCACCACTTTGTTCAGCCTATAGCTCTTTCTTGAGCACCTACTATGTGCCTGGTTCTGGAAACAAAACAAAGATGCTTGCTATTGGCGACTTCTGGTCCTAGAGCAAGATGGGCACCAAACAGATAAGCCAGCACCCAGCACTGCCCAAAGCCCCGGGGACGGACGCGGACAGGAAGGGATGCTCCCGCTCCCACATGCCCTTGCAGGGATGCGCAGATACACGGATGCAGTGGACATGTGCACGGGCCCATCTTCACTGAACCTGGCTGTCTTTGGGCTGAGCACTTGTGGTGTGTGGGAGACAAATCCACTCCTCCTGGGTACAGGGCCCTCCTACCCATGCCTTCCCTGGCTGTGGCCCCACCGTTCTGACACACCCCACCCCTCTCTGCAGGTGGAGTGACCACCTTTGTGGCCCTCTATGACTATGAGTCCAGGACGGAGACAGACCTGTCCTTCAAGAAAGGCGAGCGGCTCCAGATTGTCAACAACACGTGAGTGCCCCCTTCCCTATTGCCCCTCAGGCCTGGGTGGTGGGACTTCAAAGCGGGCAGGGGCTCATGCAGGATCTGGCATCAGGGCAGCACAGTGCAGAGCCCAGGGCAGTGTGAAGCCCAGGGCAGTGTGGAGGCAGGCGCCTGCTGCACTCTCGCCCTGGGCAGCACCTGCTGTTGCTCCCCCAGCCGTGGGGAACTCGTCCCAATCCCTGGCTCTCGCTTGCTCCCTCCAGTCCCCTCTCAGCTTCTCCCTCTCTCTGCTTCTCTCTCGCTGGCCCTTAGGAGGAAGGTGGATGTCAGGTGTGTACATGCTCCGTGGGCGGCGGGCTGGGTGGGGTGCTTTGCAGGGGGTGGGGGCTGCTGTCTGCATGTGCTTCCACTCCCTGCCTGTGATCTCTGGCTCTCTTGGCTGCTCCTCACCTCCCAGCTTCTCCTCTCCCCCCTCCACCAATTTGATTAGGTCCTGGACCTTAACTTGGGCTGCGATCAGGGGCCCTTCCATTGCACTCTCCTGCACACCTCCTCCCCATCCACCTTCCTACTCACTCACCCTCCCATTCTGTCCTGTCAGCCCACCCAAGTGTCTGCTGCATGCAGGAGCCAGTGCTGTGACGGGGATGGCCTGGGTGGGGAAGGCCTTGGCCACGCCCTCCTGGAGCCAGCATGTGGCCAGGGAGACAGCCCATGGCCCCAGTCCAGGCCAAGAGTCAGGCAGTGGGCGAGCCCAGAGTCAGCTCCCGGAGCCCCTGCCGTGGGCCTGCCTCCGGTGATGGCCACAGGGACTGCGAGGGTCAAGGGCCTCCAAGGAAAGCCAGTGAAGTTCTCTGGCAGGTGGAGGTGGTGGAAGGGCAGCTTGCGGGAGGGTGCCGGGCTGGAGGGGGCTGACGCCTTCATGGGTGTGGAAGGCAGGAAGGTTCTAGAGGGCAGAGGAGAATCGATCCCTGGGTGTCCTCGAAGGCCTGGCTAAGGAAGTTGGGGGTTTCCACCGCCCCGAGCGTGTCTGGCTTGCTCATGCCCCACTTGCCTTGCGCATGCTCTTCCCTTCGCCTGAAATGCCCTTTCTCCAGTGTCTGCCTGGGGAACTCCTGTTCATCGCTCAAGATCAGTGCAGGACTGCCTTCTCAGGGGGGCAAAAGGGAACAGAGGTGCCAGTTGCCATGCCAGTCGTCTCCACCTGTGTCCTCATATTGACTCCTCTCTGCAGTCTAGCCAGGGCTGAAGTGGTCGGGGAGGGGGCTGTCTCCATTTTGCAGATGAGGAAACTGAGGCTCAGCGATGTGAAGGCCCTTGTCCAAGGTCACACAGCTACCAAGTAGCAAAGCCAGGATTGGAACCGAAGCAGCAACTTTCTGCCCTCCTCAAGCTGCTCTCGGCGGGGGGTGGCGGGGGCCTCTCCCGGCTCCCCCTCCCCCCTTGCATGGCAGAGTCCTGGTGCGAAGCTACAGTTTCCTTATTGTCACCAGCTGTTTGTTTCTGCTTCCCCCCTAAAGTGGGAGCTGCTGGAGGGCGGCTCTCTGGTGCACCTCACTTCTGGGTCCCCATAGCACCTGTAACTCAGCACAGTGGCGGGTGCCCAGCAGGTGATGGTGAACAGGATGAATGAACAGCAGTGACAACGTCACTGTTTCTTGTGCTCTCTATGTGAGCTGGGCCCTGTGCCGAGTGCTTGAAGTCGCATTATTTTATTTATGCATCACCATAGCCTTGAGAAATGGGAAGTCTTACTTGCACCATTTTACAGATGAGGAAACTGAGGCCCAGAGAGGTGAAATAACTTACCCAAGGTCACATGGCTAGTGTGGCAGAGCTGGAAGACTAGGCTGGCCCTCCGACCCATGGTCCTTTCAGGAAGGCTCAGTGGAGGTGCAGCAGAGGCCACAGGAGGGAGAGGCCTGTGCAGGGGAGGGGTGTCAGCAGGATGGCTCTGAAGTCCTGGTGGAGTCTCTACCAAGTGTATCAGACTGGGGTGACAGCTGGGGCAAAGCTGTGGAGGCAGGAAGGGCTCGGAGAACTTTGGTTCTTCCTTTTTCACCTGGAGTCAGAGAGCAGCCCCATGCTTGCCTTTTTCCAGCCCTTTCCCTCCACTCTTCTTGCCTTCCAGGGAGGGTGGGCTGGGGGAGGTTTGGCCAGGAGGCTGGGGCTGCCAGGAGGCCTGGAAGTGATGGAATCTCATTCAGGCAAGACCCTGGGGTAGCTAATTGGGAGATGTGGGTGGGTGGATTGGGAGCCCCTCCTCAAATCACAATGTTCCAACGCTCCTTCGCTTAGACGTCGGAGATGGTGGCTGAGTGTGCTGGCTCACGCCTGTAATCCCAGCACTTTGGGAGGCTGAGGCAGGAGGATCGCTTGAACCCAGAAGTTTGAGACCAGCCTGAGAAACAGGGAGACCTGGCCTCTACAAAATATAAAAATAAATTAGCTGGGTGTGGTGGCGTGTGTCAGTGGTCCCAGCTACTCAGGAGGCTGAGGTGGGAGGATTGCTTGAGCCAGGAGTTGAAGGCTGCAGTGAGCCACGATCGTGCTACTGCACTCCAGCCTGGGTGACAAAGCAAGACTCTGTCTCAAAAAAAAAAAAAAAAAAAAGAAGTGAAGGAGGGAGGTGTAGGTGGGGGGCTAATGGTATTAGTAGAAGAGGAGAGGGAAAGGGATTTGGGGGGCGGGGCTTTATAGATGGGCCACCTGAATTTAAGGTGTTCGAGTCTCACACCTCACCCCGGGGACCCGCCTGCGTGCATGTCCTTCCGCCATCAGTGCTTAGGGCCTATTACTGTGTAGTGCCTCCCCTACCCTGTAAGAGTGGGGGGTTTTCTGAATCTAGCATGGGGCCCAGGCACGTGTGGGGGCTGGGCTGGCTGTCAGGGTAGTAGAGAGCTAGAGGAGGAACCCGTCTGTGGATGGGGTCTGGCCAAGTGGGGGTCCTCGCAGTAGCAGACCCAGAGATCCCCCGTCATGGATCTTGGTGCCACATGGCGCTGGGTCCTGGTATTCTGGGTATTGTGTGGTCCTGGGCATGAGGAAGCCCTCTGGGGCTGAGGTCTGACTGCCTCAAGCTCCCTCATCTGACATCTGAGTCTCAGGAGTCAGGGCCCCTCTGGGTCTGACTCTGGGTTGCTCCCTGAACTGCCCCTTCCTCCCACCCAAATTCCAGGAGCTTCTTTTGGGAGTTTTCTGGCAGGTGCTTCTGGGCAACAGCGCCTCAGCTGGCCTCTGCCTCCTTGCCGCGGGCATGGCGGCAGGGGGCACCTCAGGAGTCCAGAGCCTCCGGGCCCTGCCTTCATGCTCTCCTCCAGAGACCTGTGCTGGCTTCACCCCTGCCTCGTTCCTCCCTCACCCCACAGACCATGTGCCCCAGGTCTTGGGGCTTGGCAACTTGACCTCCTGGCCACTGCCCGCCCAGCCAGCCTCAGCTGTGGTGCACCAGCTCAGCGGCCATCCCCAGAGTGCCCTCCCAACCAGTCCCAGCAGCCCAAGGGAGCGAATGTCAGTGCCCACGCTGGCACATGTCCCAAGTTCCAAAGCTGCCGTGCCCCTGAGCCACACGCCACCCTGACTGGCCCCAGGGATTAGGGCCCCAAAAGAGGATCCTGAGGTTCAGAGAGGTGAAATCAGTTGCTTGAGGTCACACAGCTGGTGACCAGCAGTTGTGAAAAATCGTGGCTCTGGGACTCTTGGCCCCTCTTCTAGCCATGGGTGGGAAGGCTTCCCTTCCTTCCCTGCTTGCTGCCCACCTGATGAGGACCAGGCCCGGGGAAAGGTGCTGGATGCAGTAGAACTCCTCTCCCTGATGGCTTGATGCTGCTATGACTGGTGACCGCAGCCACCGGAGGCAGGTTTGAGCCTTCCAAGCCCTTGACAGGGGAAGCTGGGGATTGATCCCTCCATTTCACAGGTGGGCAAACTGAGGCTCACATGATCATCACGGTCATTATCTCTGTTTACTCTGAGCCCAGCATGACGCTCACTGTTTGCACACTTTGCCTGCAAGGGAAATTCTGTGAATGTTGTCTGCCTTTTACATATGAGGAAACTAAGACTCAGAGAGGGCAGGGTACTTGCCCAAGGTCACACAGCAAATCCTTGTTGGAGACTAGGACTGTGCTGCTTTGGTTTTTAAAAACGTTTTGAAGAGTAGGAAGGGGCACTGTGGAAATACCGATTTAGTTGTTTTTATTTTTATTTTTTAGCTAAATCCAGATCTAACAGCTGATGCATGTTGTGCTGGGCTCTGATCTGGCTTTTTTTTTTTTTTTTTTTTTTGAGACCGAGTCTTGCTCTGTGGCGCAGGCTGGAGTGCAGTGGTGCGATCTTGGCTCACTGCAATCTCTGCCTCCTGGGTTCAAGTGATTCTCCTGCCTCAGCTTCCCAGCTTCCCAGCTTCCCAAGTAGCTGAGATTACAGGCATGCACCACCATGCCCGGCTAATTTTTATATTTTTATTAGAGACGGGGTTTCGCCATGTTGCTGGGCTGGTCTTAAACTCCTGACCTCAAGAGATCCATCCACCTTGGCCTCCCAAAGTGTTGGGATTACAGGCGTGAGCCACCGTGCACTGTCTGTTCTGGCATTTTATATCGTGGGAGGGAGACATGGCTAACCCTGCAGATGAGGAAACTGAGACTGGTGAGTGTGGTGTGGAGGGGCCAAGGTCAGACAGCCAGCAAGTGGTGAGCTGGGATGGTGTCTAGGGCAGTCCAGCACTGGAGCCCATTCCCTCAGACCCCTCTAAATCAGGGGCCAGGCTGAGACTGGACCTTGGGTCCTTCAGTAAAATTGGAGTGCATCTCATCTCTCTCCCTGCCCCTTGTGAAATGAAACCCCCAGACTGGACCATGAAACCTCAGACTCACAGGTGGGCTGACTCTGGGGAGCCGGGAGCCCTGCTCGCTGAAATCTGGGTAGCATCAGCTGCACTCCTCTCGCTCTTGGGCCCTGCTTGGCTGGCCTCCGAGCACAGGCCTCCTGCCAGCCTTCCACTCTGAGTGGGTGGCTGGAGGCTCCCCAGAGGCCGGCCAGCCTGCGTACTGCAGCTTTGTCAAACGGCCTCAATTTTTAGCGTCTGGCCTTAGACCTTGGCCCCTTCCCGCTGTGGCCTGTCCTCTGCCCCCGCCCTGCAGCCTCCTCTTTCATCTGCCACTGGCTTTCCCAAAGGTCTCAGCCTCTCTGTGGCCTGGGGAGGCCCTACTGTGCCTGGCTGTGGACAGTCAGGGGCCCTGCTTCTCACTCTTGCTCTGCCATCGATTGGCCATGTGGCTTTGGGCAAATAACTGGCCTGTCTGTGTCTCATTTTCCCCCACTGGTAAATGGAGGCTTTGAACTGAAAGATCTCAGAGAGCTGTTTTCTGTGATTTGAGTCCTTGCTTTGTAGCTTTGGGCAAGTCCCTGCACCCCTCTGTCCCTCAGTTTCCCCAACTCTCTAAAGAAAGTGCTGGCCGGGCGTGGTGGCTCATGCCTGTAATCCCAGCGCTTTAGGAGGCCGAGGTAGGCAGATCACTTGAGGTCAGAAGTTCGAGACCACCCTGGCCAACATGGTGAAACCCCGTCTCTACTAAAAATACAAAAATTAGCTGGGCATGGTGGTGCTTGCCTGTAATCCCAACTACTCAGGAGGCTGAGGCAGGAGAATCGCTTGAACCCGGGAGGTGAAGTTTGCAGTGAGCCGAGATCGCGCTGTTGCACTCTAGCCTGGGTGATAGAGCGAGACTCCATCTCAAAAAAATAAATAAATAAAGTGCTGGGCTGCTCTGGCCTGGGTGCTGTGTGTCCCTGCGCTGATCCCTTGACATTTCTGAGCCAGTTTCTTCATCTGGGGCCTGGGGCCCTGCCATCCTCCCTTGCAGGGTGGCCTTGAGGGTCAGTGGGAGAGACAAGTGTGGACACCCCGGGTGGGTGTACAACAAGGAGGTGGGTGGGGATTTGGGGCATCCAAAGGCTTCTTTCCTTGAGTTGGGTCTTGCCCCCTTACTCCAGGGCCCTCCCTCCAGTGACCCCACAAGGCTTGCCCCCCTGCCTGAGTGTGTGTGTAGCCATCACAGAGCCAAGACAGGCCACACATCCCCAGTCACACCCCCTGGCCTCACTCCATCAGGAGGGGACACAACACCCTCTGGCTCACTTCGAGCCATCCGGCCGAACTCCAGGGTCTCAGGTGCTCACCTGTCCTCCGACAGGTCCCTGGAGGGCTGGCTTCCCAAGCCCTGCTCCCTCCTGGCCTCAACTTCTCCATCTTCTATATGGGCTGAAGAATATGGCCAAGGGCAGCTCAGAAGAAGTGGGAGCCAGGGATCCAGGTTCATGTTCAGATTGTGTGACTGTAGGCAAGGGCCTTTCTCTCTCTGGGCCCTGGCTGTGGGTGGGGGCCACCCTGCCTGCCGTGTGTCTTCTCAGGGTCCTGGTGAAGTACAAAAGTGGCCTTGGATTGAGAAGAGCCCAGCAAGCTGTCAAGCCCTGCTGCACCCTGTAGGGGGCGCTCCTTCTATCTGGGAGTCAGGATCCTGGGCCCAGCTGTGTGACCTTGAGCAAAGAGGCCTTTGCTTCTCTGGCCTCAGTCTTCCCAGCTGTAAATGGGAATGAGAGGGGGCTGGACCCTAGTTCCCAGGTCTCCCTGCCCATTGACCTCTCCTCACTCCCTGTGGACCCTGTCCCTGTCCCCTTGGTTGCTTTGGATGTGAGGCCTCTGTGGCTGCCCCCTCGTCCCGTGTCCCCAGCACCGCCTGGCTCTCCCGCTCTCTCCCCTGCTCTTTCTGCCACTCTCTGCCTCTCACCACCCCCATCTCTGCCTCTTCTCTCCTGTTGGGCTCTCGCTCTCTCCTCCCTCCTCTGTGTCTCTGGACCCCCGCTCCAGCCAGACCTGGTTCACATTCAGATGGCTGCAAAGGTACTTCCACCCCTCCCCGCTCCCGCCCAGGCCCAGGGGACCCGACCACGCCGGGAGCTCCTCCTGCCCCATCCCCATCACACCCCCCACTCCTTCTCCTCACTTTCGCATAGAAGTGCCCTGGGCATTGGGGATCTGCCACCTCACCCCCTCTGACAGGGCTCACTGTGTGACTTTGGGCAAGTCCCAGCCCCCTCTGGCCTCAGTTTCCCCCTGCAGATGGGTAGGCTGGAGGAGGGGGCCTGTAGTTTTCAGCCGAGGAGCCCTTTAAGTGTGACCCGTGATTTGGGACAGAGGCAAGCCTTGCTCTAGTTTGCAGGGTTGGGGCCTGGATGGTCACTGGGTCCCAGAAGGGCCCCTGCTTGCCTCCACCCAGGTCTCACCAGCTCCCAGGAGCCGGCTTCCGAATCTCAGAGCATGGGGACACTTTGTAGGTCTCACCTGACTTTCTCTCAGCCAGGAATCTCTTCTATTACAATCTTACTTGCCCGCAGAGACAGGGGGCTCCCTCCCTCCCTCCCAGGGCAGCTCTCGGCATCTTGAGATGTCTTGGTACATCTGAAAGGAAATGAATTTCTTCCTGTCCCGGGACTCCTCCCCTATGGATTTGAGCCTCAGATGACCAAGGCCAGTCCTGCCCTGGTCCAAGACGAAGTCCATCTGATCCAGCTTTGGCAAAAAGGCGTCTGGGCCAGGGAGGGGAGGAGGTCCAGGCCAGCTAGACCTGGCATGCTGCGGGGACTCACGCTGGCCCCACCACCTCCCTGGGCCTCCCTCAGCCACTAGAGCCCTGAGCACAGCACCTAGGAGGATGGTGGGCACCGGGCTTGTGGCTGACGGCCCCCTTCTCCTTTCCTCCCTCCTTCTGTCCCTGCTCAGAGAGGGAGACTGGTGGCTGGCCCACTCGCTCAGCACGGGACAGACAGGCTACATCCCCAGCAACTACGTGGCGCCCTCCGACTCCATCCAGGCCGAGGAGTGAGTACCGTCTCTGGCTGCCTCTACCCGTCGTCCCTGGACACTGCCGGTGCAGAGCGCCTCTCCTGGGCTGGGGTGGGAGGTCTGGCTGCCCAGCGCCCCAGCCATATCCAGGGAGAAGCACTGTGAGTGGGCAGAAGCCCGGAGAGTCAGCACCATCCTCCGTCCTTCCACCCCCAGGTGGTATTTTGGCAAGATCACCAGAAGGGAGTCAGAGCGGTTACTGCTCAACGCGGAGAACCCGAGAGGGACCTTCCTCGTGCGAGAAAGTGAGACCACGAAAGGTACGAGCACTCTTGCTGGCCAATGGATACTGAGTCTTCTGTGAGTGGTTTGAGCTGGGTGTTGTGGAATGAGCAGGAGTTTGGTTTGTGGAGTAGGGAGGGAAGAGCCTTCCGGGTGCAGGTAATGGCAGGATCAAAGTCAGGGAGGTGCATTTGAGTAACCCGTGGTGGCCAGATGTCCAGAGAAGGATGAGGCTTAGTTTCTCTGGCCTCAGTTTTCTCAGATGAAAGATGGACATAGGTTGTCTGGAGGTCTGAGTGTCACACAGTAACAGGCTTGTTTCCAGGGTAGGTGCTGCTACAATGAGCCCCGCTTCTTCCCCTTCCCCAGGGGTCCCTGGGCTGCACTGGATGCTGGAGCCTGGCTTTGCCCTCCCCCGACCGCAGTCCTGGTCCCTGCCCCTCTCCTGTCCCTCCCCCGAGCCAGAGAATGAAGACCATCCCCTTCCTCTCCAGCCCCTCTGAAAGTGGGTTGCAGGCTGCCGTCACCATGGCAACCAAGCTGGGCTGCTTCCTGTGGGCCTGGGGCTCGGCGGGAGATGGGGAGCAGAGCATCCATGTCGAGCTGTGCATTTACGAGCAGTCGTGCAGCCATGTGCGGGTGTGCACGCTGTGTGTACGTCTGGGTGTGTGTGTGTGTGTGTGCATGTGGGATGGAATTGTCCGTGTGTTGCTGTGTGGGAATGGACTGTTGTGGTTTGTCTGGTGCCTGAGGGCCTGGGGAGCGTGTACTTGTGTGAGCATGTGGCCACTGGGCACGGGCATGCCTGTGTGTGTATGCACATGTGGCCGGGGTTGGCTTCAGCCTCAGGCCTGTGGCTTCCTCATGCACCAGCCCAGGCCATCAGTAGAAAATCATGGTTGCCTAAGGCAGGCTTTGAGTCCTCGATGTGGGTTTGAGCCCCAGCCCTGTCTCTGGTTTGCTGGGTGACCCCAGGCTGGCCACTTCTCTCTCTGGACCTCTTTTCTGTACGCTGGGATTGTAATCTCCCCCTGAAGATCGCAGAGGGGGAGGTCTGTGGGCTAGGAGGGCTGGGCTTACCCCATGCCTGTGCACCGCCTGGCCAGGCTCCTGAGAACGCCCGTCCCTGGCCACTGGAGCCTCTGCCCCTGCCTCCGGGGCTCAGCCTTGTTCCCTGATGCCATTTGGGCGTCTCTTGGCCTCTGGTCCTACCCAGGCCTGCTGGATGGGAGGAAACTTTTCCAGCCAAAAGCTTTTCTATGCTCAAGGGAAAGAGGGGAGGCACCCGGTCTGGCCCCGTTTGACCCAGGCAGCCTTCAGGCCACACCCAGCCCGTGGTCTCCTGCCCATGACGGCCAAAGCTTCTGCCAACCACCCCCTCCCGCCTGAGCCTGGGCCTGTCTTCAGAAAGGAGGTTGGGGGGACATGGACAGTGCCCCCGCGAGCTGACCCAGAGAGGGAAAGCAGTTAGGCCAGAGCCACACAGCCACAGGGAGCCACTCACAGGCTCCCAGCAAACAGTTATTGAGTGCCCAGTGTGTGCCGGGCCCTTCTATGTGTGGTTGCATGGAATCTCCCCAGCAGCCCTGGGAGCACCCGTTTTGTGCAGAGGAGGAAACTGAGGCCCAGAGAGGGCCAGCAACCCCTCCAAGTCTCATAGCTAGGATGCGCACCTGGGATATGGAGGTCTTGCTGGGGCCAAGGATGCATGGCAGGACGTTCTAATCAAGTGTCTCTTGGGTCCCTTGGCCCTGTCTCTGTGGCTGCCCCGGGGCTGGCTGCTGAGAGACAGGGTGGGCTTGGGGCCCCGCCTGGGCCTCCGTTCCCTCCAATGTCAGGCAGGCACAGAACGGCATCCAGAGCAGCCGCCTGCGGGGGAGAGGGCGTGGCGGTCACGGCTCCCCTCGGTGCCCCGCAGGTGCCTACTGCCTCTCAGTGTCGGACTTCGACAACGCCAAGGGCCTCAACGTGAAGCACTACAAGATCCGCAAGCTGGACAGCGGCGGCTTCTACATCACCTCCCGCACCCAGTTCAACAGCCTGCAGCAGCTGGTGGCCTACTACTCCAGTGAGCCAGCCTCGGAGGGCGGGCGGGCAGAGCCTCAGCTGCAGACCCTGGGGAGGGGCCTTGGAGCCTAGAAGGGTGGGGGCTTCTGTTATCCTGCTCCCCTCCCCACTTTCTCCCTCCCCGTTGCCTTCCTCTCTCCTCCCTTTTCCCTCCTTTCCTTGTCTCCTTCTTCTTCCTCTTCTTTCCCCCAGCCCCCCTCCTCCCTGTCCCCCTCTCTCCCCGCTCCACGCATCATCCCACTCCCTGTCTTTCTCTGCAGCTGGCTGATATGGAGGGGGCTGCCCTGAGGAGCCCCAGAGTAAGCTGGAAGGGAGGGGACAGAGGCTGGTGTCGTTTGTCTCTGTAGCCCCAGGACCGGTCTGAACCGGTTGCTGGGAGAAGAGGAGGGGGCGGCCAGATCGATTGCAGCAAAGAGGGAAGAGAGCGGCAGAGGGAGCTCGAGGGGCTTGCGTGCTGGGTGAGGGCTCGGGCGTGGGCGCAGTGCTGTAGCCCACCCACCTGGGCATCCGGAGCTGACTGCAGTGTCACGGGCCTGCGGGTGCCTGTGTGCCTGTGTGTCTGTGGCACGCATGGCCTCTGTGCACAGGTGTTGGTCCACTCCCCACCCCGAGCCTCCTCCTCCTCTCACCTCGGCCTCCTGACTTCCTCTGGGATCACCCACCACTCTCTGTCTCTTCGGCCACCACTGTGTGGCTCATTCTGAACCCCGTTCCCTCAGATCAGAACTCTCCAGGGGCTGTCTTGGAATCTTGGGATAAAGACCCCCACCGGCCCCCCGAGTGGTCTAATCCCGACTGCCTACCCACCTCCGCCTGGTGCCACCCTTCCCCACCCGCTCCCTGCGCCCCTTTGGCCTCCGCTTCTCCAGCCCTGCGGCTGTTCTTTCCTCAGAGCCTTTGCTCTGGCTGTGCCCCTGCCTGGAGGGTTCTTCCCTACTTAACCCCTCACCCTCCTGCACATCCAAGCTCGGTTGCTGCTTCCTCCAGGAAGCCTCCCAGGACCCTCCTGCTGTTGCGCGAACAGCTCTCCAGTCACATTCACATCTGTGGTCCTGGGAGGTGATTAGGGAAGTGGGGCTCCTCCCTGGACTCTGAGTTCCTGAGGGCAGGTTCCCCGGACTTGTTCCCTCCCCGCAGGGTCCCTGGCAACCCCTACTGTCTGCTGAATGACTGACTGAATGACTGACTCAGCAGATGCATAAAGCACTGTGGGCCTGTGTGGGGGTGGGGCTGTGTGCACACAGATGTAGACGCCTGGCTTTGAGGGCACCCTGCGTGTCCCCGGAATTCTGCGTGCATCTGGCATGTAGGGCGACACACACTGAGGGGCAGGGAGGCCCCAGGGCAGAAGCCCCATCTAACTGCTCCTCCTGCCTCCTACTCAGAACACGCCGATGGCCTGTGCCACCGCCTCACCACCGTATGCCCCACGTCCAAGCCGCAGACGCAGGGCCTGGCCAAGGATGCCTGGGAGATCCCTCGGGAGTCGCTGCGGCTGGAGGTCAAGCTGGGCCAGGGCTGCTTTGGCGAGGTGTGGATGGGTAAGGCCTGGCCCCTGCCCTCGGGAGAGGCATCCACTCCCACCCCGTGTGGCAGCTCTAGGCTCCCTTGGTCCCTTTGCCTTTAGCTGCCTCTGCTGGATGATGGGGCCCTGTTGTAAATCTGGAGCTCCCCAGTGGTGGCTGGCACTGAGTTGGGATGTGGCCACCCAAGTGCTGTGCCCCGGACCGTGCAAACCATAGCACCTGATTCCAAGATGCGCACAGGGCTGGGCATTGCACAGACCTGCTGTGTAGGCTGAGCCCGGTGGCCTCACTAGGATCCTCAGTCTTCCCGACTGTGAATAGGGCTAGTGACAGTGGGACCTATGGGAGGTTGTGAGACCCTGACCCAGTGCGTGGCCACACACTGGTTGTTCGCCATGGAGAGAGAAGCCCGGCTCGCGGGAGGGAGTGCTGGAAAGCTTAGGTCTGTCATGGTCTGGGCCTGTTAGCGATTTCCTGTCTAACCCTGGAGAAACAGCAACGCATGAGCACTGTGCAGTCCTGACAAATCCCAGGCCCCTCTTCCACTGGCTGCTTTCTGCTCACACAGAGGGACCGGAGGCCAGGGTGGAGGAGAGATGGCAGTTGTAAGCCCGTAAGCCCATGGTGCTAGCGGGGATCACGGTGCGCTGTTTTCAAGGTGGTTTCATTGGAGCTGCATCTCTGCTCAGTCCCACTGCCTCCACGTTCCGTCCTCCAGAGGGCTGATGGAGGAGAGCAGAGGGGCCTCCTGGGTGGAAGGCACTGCAGGGACAGAGGCCTGGAGGCTGGAGGTCAGGCCGTCCGGGAGGGGGAAGTGTGGGCTTTGAGCTGGTGAGAGGGGAGAGGGGTGAGAAGCCAGGGTGTGGGCACAGCCACAAAGTGAGGACTTGAGCAAAACCTGGGTGAATGCACAGCGTCAGCCATTCTGGTGGCTGCAAAACTCATTTCTGGCTTGGGTGAGAGGTGCTGTCCCTGGGAAGGGCCTCACTTCCTCCCTGGGTGCTCCACATTGACTCATGAAGTGCCACATGCAGATGGCCTGAGCCAGGAGGGCCACAGAGATGGGCCTGAGCCCCAACCCTCAGACGGAGGCCCAGCGACTGGGAGGAACGGGCCCAAGGTCACACATCAAAGGAACCTCGAGGCCCGCTGGGACAAGAACCTGGATTAAACATGCTGGTCTAGAATGCAGCTTCCCCCAGAGCCCCACAGTTAGAAAAGTAGATAGTAGTGAAATGATAACCACATTACTTACTGAGCCCTCACAGTGGGGCTGGCCCAGTGGTTAAAATCTCATTCAGTCCTCAAACAGCTCCACGGGTAGGCACTATGGATCCCCATTTTCCAGATGAGATAACTGAGGCTTAGAGAGGGGAACTGACTCTCCCATGGTCTCTCTGCTGGCAGGAGGTGGAGGTGGGAGTCAGGCTCTGGCCAGCCTGACCCCCAAGCCCTCATGCTTAGGACAGTGTCTCATTCTGGGGGGCGGGTGGGCTCCAGAGGTGACCTCTTGTTCTGGCAGCAGCCTCAGAAACCCCTGGGCCAGCTCCACATCACCCCTGGCCTCCACCAGTACACATTGCATTTGCTAACACATGAGGCACGTTCAAAGTCCTGCCCAGAGGGAACATGACCAACCCAGAAGTGACACCGGTTGAGTTAGAACGTTGGTCCCCTGTCTGTCCAGGCTAATAAGCTGCTCTTTAGGACTTTTTTTTTTTAGACAGGATCTCACTCTGTCACATAGGCTGGAGTGCAGTGGCGCGGTTTCGGCTCACTGCAACCTCCGCCTCCCAGGCTCAAGCCATTCTCCTGCCGCAGCCTCCCGAGTACCCAGTATTACAGGCACGCACCACTACCACCCAGCTAATTTTTGTATTTTTAGTGGAGACAGTGTTTCACCATGTTGGCCAGGCTGGTCTTGAACTCCTGACCTCAAATGATCCACCCGCCTCGGCCCGCTAAAGTGCTGGGATTACAGGCGTGGACCACCACGCCCAGCCCGGACATTCTTAATAGTCACAGTCCCGACAACAGCTACTGGCTCTTGAGCATTTAATCCTAGTAACAATGCCATGAGGAGCACCCTGTCATTGTACCCATTTTACAGATGGGGAGACTGAGGCTCAGAAAGGGCCCAGGCTTTGACTGGGTTTGTCACATGGCTGTGGAGGCCACAGCTGACACTGGCGCCCAGGCGGGCAGATCCTGGATCCCTGTGCACTAGGAGTTGGGGGGCTCCACTGAGTCAGCCTGCATCCCTCCTCAACAGGGACCTGGAATGGCACCACCAGGGTGGCCATCAAAACCCTGAAGCCTGGCACGATGTCTCCAGAGGCCTTCCTGCAGGAGGCCCAAGTCATGAAGAAGCTGAGGCATGAGAAGCTGGTGCAGTTGTATGCTGTGGTTTCGGAGGAGCCCATTTACATCGTCACGGAGTACATGAGCAAGGGTGAGGCCTGGGCGGCCGGGGCAGGGGGCAGGGGCACTCCGGACAGGGCAGGGGGCATGAGCCTCATGTCCTCTCATGTCTAGAATGGGCATCTTCAAAGGTGGAATGCCGTAGAGCCAAATTCTCTGTTGTCAGGGCCAGAGTGCAGTGGTACAATCATAGCTCACTTCAGCCTCAACCTTACAGGCTCAAGCAGTTCTCCCACCTCCGCCCCCCAAGTAGCTGGGACCACAGGTGTGTGTCACCAGGCCCAGCTAATTTTTTATTTTTTGTAGAGATGGGACCCTGTGTTGCCTAGGCTGGTCTCGAACTCTTGGGCTCAAGCAATCCTCCCACTTCCACCTCCCAAAGTGCTGAGATTACAGGTGCGAGCCACAGTAATTTTTAAACTAATTAGTTATTTTTCAAAATTCCACTTTTTGGAGGTAGAGTTTACATATGATAAAATACACCCCTTTTAAGTGTTCAGTTCAGTGGGTTTTAACAAGTGGATTTACTGTGTACCCCTAACCATAATGAAGATATGTAACACCTCCATCACCCAGAAAGTTCCTCGTGCTCTTTGCAGACAGTACCCTCCAGCCCCAAACCCAAGCACCCACTGATTTGCTTTCTGTCATTATAAATTTGTTTTGTTTATTCTAGAATTTCATACATGGAATCTTTTACATCTGGGATGCATCCTTTTTTACTTTTTACATTTAAATTTTTTATTTTTTGAGATGAGGTCTTGCTGTATTGCCCAGGCTGGAGTGCAGTGGCGTGATCATAGCTCACTGCAGCCTTGACCTCCCAGGCTCCATTCATCTTCTCATCTCAGCCTCTCAAGTAGCTGGGACTACAGGTGCACAACATCCTGCCCAGCTACTTTTTTTTTTTTTTTTTTTTGTATTTTTTGTACAGACAGAGTCTTACTGTGTAGCTCAGGCTGGCCTCAAACTACTGGGCTCAAGCGATCTTCCCGCCTCGGCCTCCCACAGTGCTGGGATTGTAGGCAGGAGCCACTGCTCTCGGCCTGAGATGCATCCCTGTTGCGTCTCCCAGCAGTTTGTTCCTGTTGTCGCTGAGCAGGAACTCCGCTATCTGCATTAGCACAGTTTACCTGTTCACCTGGAGGTGGACTTCTGGTTGTTTCCCATCCTCTTTGCCTTTTGAGTGACAAGCACTGAGTGAGACTTTATTCAGAGATGAGTTTACATAAAATCTGCTGTGCGGGTTAAAGCAAGGCCAGCCGCCTGGGAGGACGGGTTTTGGGAATCACTGCATCCTGGCAGAGGGACAGGGCAGGAGCTGGAGCTGGGTCTCTCTCTGCCCAGGGAGTTTGCTGGACTTTCTCAAGGGGGAAACGGGCAAGTACCTGCGGCTGCCTCAGCTGGTGGACATGGCTGCTCAGGTAAGTCAGCCCCTCCCGCCTCCCTACACCCTTGGTCCTCAAGCACTCAGACCCACCTGGTGCAGCCAGTTCTGGCCTCTTGAGTGCCCCCTCCAAGAAGCCTGCCTTGATTGCCTCCACACTCATTGACTTGCCGCACGTATTTATCAGGTCTGCTTACAGGTGCCCTGAGTGGTGATTCTGGGCAGCAGAAAGCCCTTACCTGGGCATCAGGGGTCACTGACTTACTGTGGGACCTCGGGCCTCAGTTGTCGTCTCTATAAAGGTCATTTAGTCGCTTAGCAGACGTGTTCATGCTTGCTGTAGGCAGTGCTCAACAAGCTTTTTTTTTTTTTTTTTTTTTTTTCATTTAATCCTCGTCATGACCAGGAGTGACGAGGATTGGCTGTTATTCCCATTGGACAGATGAGAAAACTGAGGCTCAGAGAGGGGACTTGGGCAGCAGGCAGGACCTGGCACTCATCTGTGTCTGGGTCTGCTGGGGCCTCTTTCCATGGTCACCTCGCTTTCCTGGCTGCATCTGATCTCGTGCCTCCCCTTTGACCTTTGCCCTCTGCCCTCTGCCCTGTGCTCCCTACTCCCGCAGAGCACTGCTCCTGCTTCCGATGCCAGCAGCATTTACTGTGAACTGACTTCACTTGCCTGAAGAAGTGTGGGGAGGGTGGGGAAGGAGTGGTTGGCTCTCCAGCCCCGGGGTGCTCTGTGGCCCTGGGAGGGCGTGGGTGGCACCTGAGCCAGGCTCCCGCGGTTCCGCCTGCAGATCGCCTCGGGCATGGCATACGTGGAGCGGATGAACTATGTCCACCGGGACCTTCGTGCAGCCAACATCCTGGTGGGAGAGAACCTGGTGTGCAAAGTGGCCGACTTCGGGCTGGCTCGGCTCATTGAAGACAATGAGTACACGGCGCGGCAAGGTGGGCAGGGGCTGTGTGGTATGTCGTGCTTGGCCTGGGACAGGTCACATCCCGCTCTGAGCCTCAGTTTTTTCCTCAGCTGTCATTCCTCATGGTGCTTATCTAGCAGAGTGGTCGTGACAGGAGGTCAGAGCTGCCCTGACCTTTCTCGTTCCTGCAGGTGCCAAATTCCCCATCAAGTGGACGGCTCCGGAAGCTGCCCTCTATGGCCGCTTCACCATCAAGTCGGACGTGTGGTCCTTCGGGATACTGCTGACTGAGCTCACCACAAAGGGACGGGTGCCCTACCCTGGTAAGAAGGTCCTCATGGCCCGTCTCTGGTCCCTGAACCCCTCTGCCCTGGTGGCCTTGGGCAAGTCATGACTCCTGCAGGGCCTGTTTCCCCATCCGTAAAACAAAGAAGTTGAGCATCTGATGTTAGGCTCTCTCGATGGTCCGTGTTCTCAGCTTCAGGGACAGGACCTATCTATGGTCACACCCAACCTGTCCTAGGCAGGAAGTCCTCGCTGTCCTCCCCATCAGCTTCCCCCACCCCACTTTCCTCACCGGAGCCGGGCTCCCCATGCCTCGCTCTGCCCACAGGGATGGTGAACCGCGAGGTGCTGGACCAGGTGGAGCGGGGCTACCGGATGCCCTGCCCGCCGGAGTGTCCTGAGTCCCTGCACGACCTCATGTGCCAGTGCTGGCGGAAGGAGCCTGAGGAGCGGCCCACCTTTGAGTACCTGCAGGCCTTCCTGGAGGACTACTTCACGTCCACCGAGCCCCAGTACCAGCCCGGGGAGAACCTCTAGGCGCAGGCGGGCCCAGACCGGCTTCTCGGCTTGGATCCTGGGCTGGGTGGCCCCTGTCTCAGGGCTTGCCCCGCTCTGCCTGCCTGCTGTTGGTCCTCTCTCTGTGTGGCTGAATTGCCAGGGGCGAGGCCCTTCCTCTTTGGTGGCATGGAAGGGGCTTCTGGACCTAGGGTGGCCTGAGAGGGCGGTGGGTGTGCGAGACCAACACAGTGACTCTGTCCAGCTCCTGCTGTAGCCGCACGCCTCTCGCCGCACTCCCTCCTGGAGCTCTGTGGGTCTCTGGAAGAGGAACCAGGAGAAGGGCTGGGGCCGGGGCTGAGGGTGCCCTTTTCCAGTCTCAGCCTACTCTACTCACTGAACTCCTTCCCCACTTCTGTGCCACCCCCGATCTACGTCGAGAGCTGGCCAAAGAGCCTTTCCAAAGAGGAGCGATGGGCCCCTGGCCCCGCCTGCCTGCCACCCTGCCCCTTGCCATCCGTTCTGGAAACGCCTATAGGTGGAGGCTGCCGAGACAGACCCTCTGCCGCTGCTCCCAGGCTGGGCAGCACGAGGCCTCGCCTGGCCTGATGATGGGTGGGCGGGATGAGTACCCCCTCAAACCCTGCCCTCCTTAGACCTGAGGGACCCTTCGAGATCATCACTTCCTTGCCCCCATTTCACCCATGGGGAGACAGTCGAGACAGGGGATGTGACATGCCCAAGGCCACGGAGCAGTTCAGAGTGGAGGCGGGCTTGGAACCCGGTGCTCCCTCTGTCATCCTCAGGAACCAACAGTTCGTCGGAGGCATCATGGAAAGACTGGGACAGCCCAGGAGACAAGGGATCTGAGGATGCATTCGAGATGGCAGATTCCCACTGCCGCTGCCCGCTCAGCCCAGCTGTCGGGAACAGCATGGAGGCAGATGTGGGGCTGAGCTGGGAATCAGGGTAAAAGGTGCAGGTGTGGAGAGAGAGGCTTCAATCAGCTTGTGGGTGATTTTTGACCTTCAGAGCCAGCGGGCCATGAAAGGGAGTGAGCCCCTCGGCTCTGGAGGCAATCAAGCAGACATAGAAGAGCCAAGAGTCCAGGAGGCCCTGGTCCTGGCCTCCTTCCCCGTACTTTGTCCTGTGGCATTTCAATTCCTGGTCCTGTTCTCCTCCCCAAGTCGGCACCCTTTAACTCATGAGGAGGGAAAAGAGTGCCTAAGCGGGGGTGAAAGAGGACGTGTTACCCACTGCCATGCACCAGGACTGGCTGTGTAACCTTGGGTGGCCTCTGCTGTCTCTCTGGGCTGCAGAATCTGCCCCACATGTGGCCATGGCCTCTGTAACTGCTCAGCTCCAGTCCAGGCCCTGTGGCAGGACATACATGGTGAGCCCAGCCCTGGGACATCAGGAGACTGGGCTCTGGCTCTGTTCAGCCTTAGGGTGTGTGGCGGATTCTCCCTGGGCCTCAGTGTGCCCATCTGTAAAGGGGCAGCTGACAGTTTGTGGCATCTTGCCAAGGGTCCCTGTGTGTGTGTATGTGTGTGCATGTGTGCGTGTCTCCGTGTGTGTCCATATTTAACATGTGAAAATGTCCCCCCGCTCCGTCCCCCAAACATGTTGTACATTTCACCATGGCCCCCTCATCATAGCAATAACATTCCCACTGCCAGGGGTTCTTGAGCCAGCCAGGCCCTGCCAGTGGGGAAGGAGGCCAAGCAGTGCCTGCCTATGAAATTTCAACTTTTCCTTTCATACGTGTTCATTACCCAAGTCTTCTCCCGTCCATTCCAGTCAAATCTGGGCTCACTCACCCCAGCGAGCTCTCAAATCCCTCCCCAACTGCCTAAGGCCCTTTGTGTAAGGTGTCTTAATACTGTCCTTTTTTTTTTTTTTTTTTTTTTTAAACAGTGTTTTGTAGATTTCAGATGACTATGCAGAGGCCTGGGGGACTGCTGGCTCTGGGCCGGGCCGGGGGGTCTGAAATTCCAAGGCCCAGACTTGGAGGGGGTGGGGGTATCCAGAAATGGTTGTAAATACTTTGCATATTGTCTGATTAAACACAAACAGACCTCAGAATTTGATCAACAGTTTATTGAACATCTACTGTGTGCTAGAGAGCAAGATGGGGCAGAATGTGAGAACAAACTGCCCCTCGAGGGGTCTTTGGGCAGCACTAGTAGCTGGAGGGCTTCAGGCCAAGGCAGGGGTGATGACATCAGATTGGAGACAGCTATGGCAGAATGTGGCTGTTTGTGCACATCTGCACCTGTGTTAGGGGGTGAGCACCTGGGAGAAGGACAAGGCACATCACAGGACTTCCCCGAGCATGACAAGTTCAGGACTCAAATGTCCGTGGTGGATGGTAGCAGTGACACTGGGGAGTGGGTGGGGCTGTCAGGCCTGCCTAGAGGAGATCACAAATACACGACGAGAATATCGCTGTGTGTGCTCTTCATGTGTTTCCTAGGAGTGCAGGGCAGGGGTGCTGGGTCGATCCACAAAAGTCCTGAAAACATGAAAAATCCAAAGACCCTTCCCCTCCTCCCTCCTTCCCCACCACCAAAGCACATAGTCTTGAAATTTGATTTGCAACCGTCTATATGAACACATTTATTTTACACAAATATACATCAGATCACGCACCTGCACACCGGAGTCAACTGTGGCCACAACATTGCTTAATAACAAATTTCAAAAACTGGACATTTTTCTGTTCAGTATTATTTTCACAAGCCAAACACATCATAGTGTCCGGGTCAGGGTGGCATCTGGAGATCGCGGGGGGTAGGGGGCGTGTGAGTGTGCGTGTGTCTCCAGAGATGTGGGTCTGGATGTGAAGTTGTGGTAGGTGTTCTCTGCTTGCTGGTGGGAGTGTACCTGGATGCGTGTGCCTTTGTGTTCATGGGGGTATGTGCGTGGGCTCTGTTTGTTCGCAGACATGGTGCTTGGATGTTTGTGTGTGAGCACCTGTCTAGGTGGTCTGTGAGCCTGAGCTCATGGAAATGCGTCCCGGCTGTGTGTGCTTGGGCATTAACGCGATGAGGTGAGCGAGTCCGCTTGCTCTGGCTGTGTGTGCAGAATGTGTGTGTACTGCGTGAACACAGATCCAGGGGCTTCATGAGCCTGTGGGCTCCTGGAGTGTGTGGGCACCGAGGTGTGCAGCTGGGTTCACGTGGATGTGAGTGGGAACAGCATGTGTGCCCGTGGACCCGTGTGAGCTTGGGCTCGCACCCCCAGCGCTGGCCACTCCCGGCGGGACCCACGTGTGCCCGGGGGCGCGGGGCCACGTGCGAGCACAACGGGGACAAAGCGCTCGCCCGCGCTGCCGCGGCGGGTCCGGCGTGCGCATGCGCGGCGCGGCAGGGTCCAACCCCAACCCCGCGCGCCGGGACAGGCGGGACCCGCCACCGCGCGGCCTCTCTTCTTCCTTGTCCATCTGAGCCTTTCTCTCTCTTCCTCTCTCTTGTCTGTCAGTGCCTCTCTAGCCCTCTCTGGCCTTACATCAATTTCCTGTTTCTTCTTTTTTAATTTTTAAAAATTTCAGTAGCTTTTGGGGTTACAAGTGGTTTTTGGTTACATGGATAAATTATATAGGGGTGCATTTTGTAGTACACTCGTCAGCCGAGTAGAGTACGTTGTACCTAATATGTAGGTTTTTAAAATCCCACACCCCGCCTGCCTTGCTTTTTTCTTTCTTTCTCTTTCCTTTTCTTTTTCTTTATTTCCCTTTCCCCTCCCTCCCTTTTTTTGAGATGGAGTCTTGCTCTGTCCCCCAGGCTGGAGTGCAGTGACTCACTGCAACCTCCACCTCCTGGGCTCAAGCCATTCTCCTGCCTCAGCCTCCCGAGTAGCTGGAACCACAGCTGTGCGCCCTCATACCCCAGCTAATTTTTTTTTTTTCAGAGACAGGGTCTTGCTGTGTTGCCCAGACTGGTCTTGAACTCCTGGGCTCAGGTGATCTGCCCCCTCAGGCTCCCAAAGTGTAGGGATTACAGGCGTGAGTCACTATGCCTGGCTGATTTTCCTTTTCTTTCTCTATGTGTCTCTCTGTCTCACTGTTGCTAATTTCTTTCTCTTTTCCTCTTTGCCTGGTTGCTGTCTCTCTTTCTCTAGTCCCCACCCTCCCTTTCTGCCTCTCAGATTTTTCTCCCCATCCACCTCTTCACATCTCTGACTCTTCCCAGGCCCCCCCACACCTTCATGCCTTTGCCCAGGCTGTTTTCACCGCTGGGAATGCCCTTTCTTCCCTCTCTACAACCTGGCAAACTCCTATTCATCCCGCAAAGCACATCTCCGAGGCCACAGACCGGCCCTGGGAGCTCTCCCTGACGCCCTGGAATCCGCAGAGGTTGTCAACCTGCCCACTAGAACAAGCGCTTGAGGGACTGGGTGACGTTCTCCCTAGTGATCCCAGGCCCCACCACATGGGTAGTGTCTGCTCAGGGAAGGCAGGCCGGAAAGTCGCTCTGTCTCTCCCACTCCTGTCTCTGGCTCTTTCTCTGGTTGGGGCTTCCTCACTCTGGGCCTGTGTCCAGTTGGCTTGTGCTGGACTCGGTGTGTAAGGGAGACAGAGATAGACACACAGAGATGGAGCACAGAGGCGAGAGATGTCATCCACTCTGCCTGGGCCACAGTCTCCTGGCTCCACTGTCCCCTCCTTCGGCCCTGTGTAGTGTCCAGGTGTCTCCCGGGGATATGAGACCCCAGGGCTCCATGTCCCCTCAGCCTTTCCTTTCTGCCTTCAGTTGGTTTTACTCTTAATTCTGCATGCATTTTTTTCTTTTGGAGAAAACTAAAATGTTTCCCCCATGACAGAAAAAAAGAATATATATTCTTTCTGGCAAAATAGGAAAGATACAGGAAAACACAAACCGACCAACCAACCAACATATTTCACACCCTCTGCTCGGCCCCTCCCGTCTGGAGTCTGGGGCATGTCTCCAGGGTGCATGCAGGGTGTGTGTGGTGTGTGGTGTGTTTAGGGGTGTGCGGCATATGCGTGTCCTTGCTGCTGTTGCCTCCCAGGCTTCATCCTATGAGCTTCGAAAGTCTCTTTGTTCATCCTCCGCTTCTCTTGTCCCCCCTCTTCCTCCCTCCCTAGTTACATTCTCCAGACCAGACTTCATGCTGGGTGCACGCATGCACGGACACGCACAGACACGCACACACACACGCATACACATGCACACACACACGCACAGAGTCTCTTCTATGCATTTTCTGTCATCTCTGTCTTCTTTTCCCATTTTTCTCTCGGAGGCTGTGAAACGCTGTGATTCACAGAGAGAAAAAGAGATGGGCAGAGATTCAGAGATTCAGACAGGACAGACAGGAAAAGGGGATGGAGACAGAGGGGCTGGAGTTGGTGGCGGGGAGGGAGCGGCAGGGAGAGAAGCTTTTTGTCCATCTGTTTGTCGTCTGTGAGGTCCATCCCGATTCTCACTCCCCGCAGCCCTCCCCTTTCTGGGGCTTTTACCACCCAGCCCTTGGAGCGTGTCTCCTGGGATCCTGGGGCCGTGTCCATCTGTCCGTCTGTGTGTCAGCCTCTGCCTCCTGCCTGCCTCTTGCTGTGGTCTCATTAAATGCTCATCTCTTTCTTTGATTGTTCCACCCCCAGGTCGTGTGTGTGGGCACGTGTGCATGTGTCCATGTGTCCAGATCTCTGTGCCTTTGTGTCTGTCCGTCTACCTCCCACCTGACTTCCCCTTCTCCCTCCCTCCTGTTCTTGCCACCGTGTCAGTATGTGTATGCATCTGTGTACACGTGTGCACCTGTGTACATGTGTGTCTGTGCATTAATCTCTCGCTCACCTCACTTCCCCGTCCCAGAGGCTCTGGACTTGGCCTCTGGGGGTGTTCTTCTCCTTACTCCCCATCCTGGTCCAGCCTCAGCCTCAAGGCTTGCCTCCTGGACAGTTTCCCTGGCAAGCACCCCTGGACATCTTACCTGCAACCTCCGAAAACTCAACTCACCTGTCCACTCCCACTCTGTCAGCAGGGGGATCTCCGACACAGAGCCACACGCCCTGGGTGGCTCAGCCGTCTCTCACTTACGCTCTGCTATGGGTTTTCATTTCCTCTTCCCACTTCTGGCCCCACTCAGAGCCGTGTCTCCCTCACCTGCCATTCTGGCCTGGCTCCCGCTGACCTGTGGCATCCTGATCCCCACCATGCAGGCGTTGCTCATGGTGCCCTTGCCTGACATCTTTCCTCTCTTTTTTTCTTTTTTGAGACAGAGTCTCACTCTGTTGCCTGGGCTGGAGTGCAATGGCGCAATCTTGGCTCATTGCAACCTCTGCCTCCCGGGTTCAAGCGATTCTCCTGCCTCAGCCTCCCGAGTAGCTGGGACTACAGGTGTGTGCCACTACGCCCAGCTAATTTTTGTATTTTTAGTAGAGACAGGGTTTCGCCACGTTGGTTAGCCAGGATGATCTTGATCTCTTGACCTCATGATCCGCCCGCCTCAGCCTCCCAAAGTGCTGGGATTACAGGCATGAGCCACCGCACCTGGCCGACATCTTTCCTTTCTTCAGTCTGCAAATCCCACCTCCTCTGGGAAGCTGTCCTGATAACCCTCTTTGCTGGGTTCCCTTGTCTCTGATACTCCCTGCAGTGAGATCTGTCCTGGCCTTGGTCTTGTCGCAGGCTGGGCACCCGACTGGAGTCCATTTGGACTTTTGTGGGCCTAGGCATCTTTGCCCTTCCTTTAGAAAAGAAAATTAAAAATTACTTGTTACAATAGCATTGGTACGAACACGAGTATATTAATAGGACATACTGAAACATTTTCTTTGAGTTAAAAGTTCATTTTTCTTCTGATTTTAAAAGAAATTGAAAAATTTCTTGGGGTCCCAAAAGTATGGTGCATGGGCTATAGATTCACTGATCCCCTCCTCTTGCCAGGTCTGGGCGAATGCCATGGTGGGCAGGCTGTGTATGCTCCCCACCTTCTACCCTCTCTGTGTCTGTCTTCTTCATTTTGCCTCTGCAGTTTGTCCTTGTGTTAGTGCATTAAAGCAAGACGATGCGTGTGTTTGTGTGTGTGTGTGCCTGTGTGCATGCGCGCGCCTGCCACATCCTCCCTCTTCATCTCTGTGTCCATCTCTCTGTGTTTTTTGTTTGTTTGTTTGTTTGTTTGTTTTTTTGAGACAGGGTCTTGCTCTGTCTCCCAGGCTGGAATGCAGTGGTGCAATCACGGCTTACTGCAGCCTCAACCTCCTGGGCTCAAGTGATCCTCCTACCTCAGCCTCCTGAGTAGCTGGGACTACAGGCGTGCACAATCACGCCTGGCTATTTTTTTAAATAGAAACGGGGTTTCACTATGTTGCTCAGGCTGGTCTTGAACTCCCGGGCTCAAGAGATCCGCCCACCTCAGCCTCCTAAAGTGCTGGGATCACAGGTGTGAGCCACTGTGCCTGGCTTATGTTCATCTCTTTCACCATAACAGGTTTGTCTCTTTCTCCGGGGTCCCCTCATTCATTCATTCATTCATTCATTCATTCATTCATTCCTGCAACAAACACCTGTGTGTGTCCCTGTGTCTGTGCGTCGGCGTGTCTGCCAGGGAGCAGGGGTCTTGGCTCCTCATCTTTCCCCAGGTCTCCTGCCCTCCCAGATCTGCAGGCTGTGAGCTTTCCAGGGTGGGCCATGCTCCCTGCTCCTGACCGTTTGCCCACCCGCCTCCTCTTGCTGCAGCGTTGGGGTCACTGCTATGAGTGGTGGTTGTTTTCCCTCTCCGCCTTGGTTCTTCCTAGAACACTATGCAGCAGCTGCTCCTGCCCAGCAGGGTGTGCGTGCGTGCGTGTGTGTGTGTGTGTGTGTGTGTGTGTGTTTGGGAGGGAGTGAGAGGGCCAGGCCGACATATAGACAGACAGACACCAAGAGAGGGTGACAAGTGCACAGCCGGCACCTGTCTCTCCTGTATTTGCCTTCTGTCTCCTTCCCTCTCCTCTTTGGGGTTTTGCTGGCATTTTGTCTTTTCTCTGGCTTCCTGCATTTGTGTGTGTGAGTGTGTCTGTGTATGGGTGAGTGTGTGTGCATGCGTGTACACGTGGCATCCTCAGGTCTAGCTCCCCCCTTCCTCAACCTCCCTGTGTCCCCCCCAATCTCCACACCTTCTCTACCACAGTCCAGGTGTGAGAGTGGTCTGTGGTGTGTGTGGTGTGTGGTGCGTGTGTTGCATGGGTGTGTATTGTATGGTTTGGGTGGTGTGGATGTGGTGCAGCGTGTGTGCAGCACGGCATGTGTGTGGTGTGGCTGTGGCCTGTGGTCTCTTGCCTTTGCCTGCATCCAGCGACAGCTGTGCTGAGGCCCCTCCCACCCATCGAGGCCTCTCCTCCTTTCTTTCTTTCATTCATTCACTTGCTCCTTCGTAAAATCCTGATTGAGCCATGAGGCTGCCCCGGTGGCCAGGGCGCACGTCTCTCTCTGGGTCATTCTCTTTCTCCTTTTCTCTCTCTCTTTTCCTGTCTTTGGCTCCATTTCTACGTCTCTTTTTCTCGCTCTGTCTTTTGTTTTGTTCTCTCTGTTGTCTGAGTCTTTGTCTGTTTCTATCTTTGCCTCTTGGTTTTAGCCTAGCCCATTCAGGCACTAATTAGTTGTTCCCATTAGGAAGTGGCTGCAAAGTCGTGTATGTGTGTGTGTGGGGGTGTGTGTGTGTAAGTGTGCATGTGAGTGTATGTGCCTGTGTGAGTGTACGTGTGTATGTGAGTGTGTATGTATTGTGTATATGTGTGCATGTGAGTGTATGTACCTGAGTGTACGTGTGAGTGCATGTGTGTGTGTGAGCGTGTATATGTGTGTACATGACTGTGTGTTTATGTGTGTGAGTGTGTGTGTATGGGTGTGTGTGAGTGTGTGTGTGTTGTGAATGTGTATGAATGAGTGTGTGTGTGTTCTTGCTCTCTTTCCAATAGTTTTGGCCATGACTCCACCTCCCATTCATTTCCTAAGCACCCCCCTACACACACACACTCGTAGGGTCCTCCCAGGCATGAGCATGTGTATGTGCAGCTAACAGGTCTGGCTCCTCATTGTTCCCCGAGGCTCCTGCCCACTGTGGCTGCAGGCCGGTGGGATTCCGGCGTGGGCAGCAGCTGCCTCCCCTTGCTCCAGCGTGGGGGTCGCTGCCATCGGCTGGGGGTTTGTTTCTTTCACTTTCACAGCTCTTCCCAAAACACTCGTCTCGGAGCAGCTGCTCCTGCCTCTGTGTGTGTGCGTGTGTGTGAGAGAGAGAGAATGTGCGTGTGCGTGTGTGTGTGTGTATGTGTGTGGAGGGTCAGAGCAGCCCCTGCCTGGCCCCCTTTCTGCAGGGCTTGGCTTTTGTGTTCATTCTGAATCCCTTGCACTTGTCCCTCAGTTCAATCAACACCCCTTCATCTCTCCTGTGTACTGGGCTCTGTGTGTGTGTGTGTGTGTGTGTGTGTGTGTGTCTCTACTTCTCCCTGCTTCTCACCTGTTCTCACCAGTCTCTAAGGCACTCTGAAATCTGCCCTGGCTGTATGTGTGTGGGTTCACAGGGCGAGGTCTGTGCGCGTGAACCAGTATGTGACAAGCTGTCAGGGCATCATCTCTGCCACTGTACCTAATCCTTCACTCCCACCCTGGTGTAATTTCCTTTATACTTTCCTTTGGTCCACACATGCAGAACAGCTCTTGTGAGTTGTGCACACAGGTGTGTGTGTACACGCGTGCTTGTGTGTGTGGTGTAGGGGGGAGAGACAGAGAGACAGATCTCCTCTCCCCTTTGCTCTCTCTGGCTCCATCTTGACCTTTGCACACCTGCCGGGATCCATCTCTCTCTCCACTTCCCCTAAACCTCTCCTTGTCTCTTTCTGCATCATCTCTGAGGCTTTGCTTTCGCTCTGCAGATGAGAGAGAGTGCTCTGTTCATCCATCCATCTAACCATCTGTCTGTCTGTCCAAGAGTTAGCTGTGGGCCCTTTTCTACCTCCCCTCCCCTTTCCTGGGCCTGCACTCTTGTCACCCACCCCCCTGCGCCCTCCTGCGGGGCCATTTCAGCACCCACCCTCTTCACCTCTCCATCTCCATCCTTCCCTGCTGGGTGGGTTCTGGACCGGGACCTGAGAACAAAGCTGCCTCCTGGGCCCCTCACCCATCACCCAGCCCCAAACCCTTCAAGGCCGGTTCAGGGCTCAGCATCCTGTTTGGCTCCTTCCCTCGTCAGGGGGCCTCGTGCAGCCTCACTCCCCCTCCAGCAGGTCACCCCTGCCGGGCTGTTCCCCTGCCACTCTCTTCTGCCCCACTCTAGCTCGGGGCCATTTCCTTCCTGCCTTATAAACCCCCTACCCCCCCAGTTCAGGTCTCCCAGGGGCCTCTCCTTTTCCCTGTGGGGGTCTAGGAGTCGGTCTTTCTCTCCTGGTCAGGTTCCATTTTATTTCCTTTTTCCTCTGACTTGGTCGGGTTTTGTTCTTCCCTGGGCATCACTGGTACCTGTGTGTGTGTGTCTGTTCCTGTCTCCCTGTCTGACGCATTCACCTTTCCTTCCACCTTTTATCCTCTTCCTCTCATTTTAAAGAATTGGGATCTAACTTACATATCGTAAGATGCACAAATCTGAAACGAAAAGCTTTGATGAATTTCACATGTGTCTGCACCTGTGGCTCCACCACCCGGAGCAAGAAACAGATCATCCCAGCCCCAGGGCAGGCTCCCTCCCACCTGCCCCTCGAGGCTCAGGGTGTTTCTCACTGTGTGTATGCGTGACATTTTGTCTGTCTGTCTATCCTGCAACTTTCTCAGCTGTTGCTTCCCTCTGGGAGCCCCTTGTCTTTGTTCCTGCATTCCATCAGCGGTTATTGAACACCTCCTAAGACGGGCTCCGTGTGTGCCTGCCTCCCTCCCCTACTACCCTCCCTGCCTGCTCTCTCCCACTCCGCTCCCTCTCCAAGTTGTTATTGAATTCTGCTTCTATTCTGTGCGTCCCTGTAGGACTGTGTGTGTGTGTGTGTGTGTGTGTGTGTGTGTCTCCCCGATTGCCCACCACCTCCCCCCTCGCTCTCCTTCCCCCACCTCTGCCTTCCTCCCTTTCTCTCCCACTCCTGGGGGCTCCATCGAGATTGTTCCAGGGTAGCCCAGCCCTGTGTCTCTCTCTGGCTCTCCCACCCCTCCTTCCTCCCCTCGCTGTCTCTGAGGGATGGGCGCAGGCTGGCTCTCACCCTGGGCATGTGCTGGCCTGTCCACCTCCATGCCAGCTCTGGCCGCCTCCTCCTGCCCCTGGCATCCCCCCCATTCCCTTCTGCCAACTCCCTTTGCTCCATACATAAGCTGCCAACATCGGGGTCTCTAGCCAGGATCTCTGAGCTGAGCCCAGACCTGTCCACTCATCACGGTCCATCTCTCCCGCTGCAGAGCAACCCCCAGCCCCCTTCAAGCCCCCACCCCATCCCTCCCCTCCCCATCCTGAGCTGTCTACCTGTCCACACCTCCTTCTCACTCACTCCAGCTGCGATTTGTGCCGGACCTCCCGTGTGGCTCTCACCAGCACCTCGCCTACCTCCCTGCAGACATGAGCTTGTCCTCATCTTCCTCAACTTCTCCGGCATCTGACTGTAGACACATTGGTCCCCTAAGCCTGCCCTGCTTCCGGAGGACTGCTTCTCTGAGTCTTGGCCTTCTAACGTACTGTTGTTCCTCGTCCTCTTCTCCCTTCCCACCACACCTGGTGACGGTCCCCACTCTGGGGCTCAGCTCCCCCTTTGTAGGGACCACCCCACCTCCATCCCCTGAGTTCCAGTCCTCCCTGCATACAACCTTCCGAACATTCCATGGGCACCTCATGATGGACTCACCCACCCCTCTTTCTCCAAAGCCAGGGGTGTCCCACCTCATATGCCCACTACCTGGCAGCACCCGGCTCAGACCCTGAGCTGGTCCCCTTCCCCTCCTCGCCCACGTCCTGTCCATGTGGTCCCCCAATGGGTCTCGCCCCGTCCCTTCCCCAGCACCTTGCCTTGGGATTCATGTCCCCTCCTGGGCTGTGCTCTAGTCCCCTCTTTGGAGTCTCTGTCACCTGTCACCTCCTGCAGTGCAGCAGCCTGTGCAGTGCTCTGGCCAGCACTTGGCTCACAGCGGCAAATTTGGTTGTGTCTTTGGTAGATGCTCCCTGATCCAGCACCCACAGGGGGCGGACTTAGGGATACAGAGGCAGATCTGCGGCCCTGGTCCCTGGTCTGGTGGGGAGACTCCAGTGGAGTCTGCTGGGCTGCGGGCCGTAGGCTCATACGCTCCTTCTCAGCTGTGACTTCTCTCTTCTAGTGACCCCCTCTCCTTCCTCCTGCCTCCTATTGTCCCACCCAACTCTTTCCACTGCAGCGGGGTGTTTCGTCCTGTCTGAGGGAGGGGCTGCGGGCCTGTCCCTGTCTGTCTGTCTGTCTCTATGTCTGTGGGCGCCGCATATCTGGTCTGCCTGTCCCTCTGTCTTTGTGTCTGTGAGAGGTCTGTGTGTGTGCATTCTGCTGTTGGGCAGTCCTGGCGTCTGATTTGTGGTGTGTGTGTTTCTTGTGTTGGGGTGTGTGTGTGTGGTGGTCTGTGTGTCCTGGAGTGGGTTTCTGGCTGGCCAGTTTTGCCAGTGTGGAGGGAGGCCTGCAGCATGGCAGCTGTCTGTGGGGGGCTGTCTGTGTGTCTGTCTCGGTGTATGGGGCTGCCGGCCAGTCCTGCCTGGGTGCAGAGATGAGTTGGGGGAACTCCCTGAGTGCAGGGGTCTGTCTGGGTGATCCCATCCGTGTGTCCTTCCTTCCCTCTCTGGGGGCTCTGGAGGCATCACGACTCCCCTCTCGCTGTCTCCCCCTCCTCTTCCCTGAGTCCCCTCTTGGGGGCTTTGTCAGGGTCTGCTTGTCACTGCCTTGCCTGGAGCGCGGCCTGCGTCACAGAGCACAGCTGAGACCCTCTCCCCACGTGGGCCTGGTGTGTGTGTCATCTGGGGGCCCCTGGCGGTGTGGGGGGCCTTGCCTCACTGCTCTGAGCTCTCCAGTCCCTCCCTCTCTCCCTCTGAGCCTTTCTGGAGCTTTCTTCCCCTTCCTGCATGCGTCAGGCATGCGTCTGTGCCGTGGAGTTCCCACCCTCGGACCCCCTGGTGGCCTTCCTGCTGCTGAGCGACGTTGTCTGGAACTTTCAAGGTGTACCCGAGCCCTGCACCCACAAACTCCTACGGGGCAGGGCTGGGCAGAGCCGGGCAGGGCCCTGACGTGCTCCTCAGTCCTCACCAGAGCCCTGTTTCCCTCCAGGAGCCCCACCTTGCAGAAGCGGATCCAAGGCCCTCACCCGACCTTCAGGGAAGGCCCTTTGGCTCTAGCCTGCGCACTCCTCGGTCGCCCGCAGACCCCGCCACTTCTTGTGCTGCAGTCGCCCTGCCCTTGCTGTGCCTTCGATACACAGGCCGTTCCTGCTGTCTGGACTGCCCATGCCCAGAGAGGCCCTACCTGGCCACACTGTCTGAATGCGTCTCTGTCACTCTCTTTCCCCCTACGCTGCTGTTTGTCTTCATAACACTGATCACTCCCTGCCATCCTCTTACACGCTGATTTCTGGCTTAGTTTCGGTCTCTCATGCCATCGTCTCTGCCACTGTGCTGTAAGCCCCATGAGGGCAGGCGCATGTCTGTCTCGTCCAGTGTTGTGTCTCCAGCTCCTAGAACAGTGCCTGGCATGTAGAAGGGGCTTGATTGAATGAACAATCTCATTTCTGAGCTCTGTCTGGCCAGGATGCAGTGGAAATCCCTCCCTTCATTCACCCGGTCCCCAGGGAGGCCACGCCCAGCTCCGTCCTCCCCTTCCCAGTGTGCGCATGGAGCCCGTGGCTGCCTCTCAAGCACTTCTGGCCATGTGTCCCTGGCTGCTTCAACCCCTCCTGGGCTCCCTCCATCCCGCGGGCACCGTCCAGGCCTTAGCTTGGGCGTCAGACCCTTGCATGCCTCAACCCCCATTGCCTCTCAAGCCTTACCCCTTCTCTGTCACCCCCACACCAGCCACCGGCCACCCAGATGGCCTGTCATCTCAGACACCACCCCTCCCTCACACACATTCTCACCCCTCCTGGCCCTTGCAACCTCTCTGCGTGAGGTGTCCCTTCCCAACCTGCCCCGGTGATCGGGCATCTGGCTCCAAGTCACCTCCCCCTGCAGACTGGGGGACTGTTCCCCCCTTCCCTTCCCTGTGCCTCCCACCCCCAAGCAGAGTCAGTGTCTCCCTTGCCACCATGGCTTCCTGAGGGAAGGGGCTTCCAGGAGCGCTCCTGCCCCACTGTGTGCTGATGGTGTCCCATCTGTCTGTCAGGCCAGGCCGTGAGCCACTCGGCTCTGGGTCCCCTGTGCCCAGGAGCGGCTTCCCCCCAGGCGGCTGCAGAGAGGGACTTGTGGGGGATGAGAGGAGGGGCCGTGTGTCCTGGCCCCTTGGCCCCTCCTCTTCTCCCTCTCGGTCTTTCCTCTCCTCTTCTGAGTGTCCCTCGCCCAGTTTCCTCCCCACTGTGTGTGTGTCTGTCTGACTGTCTTTCTGCAACGCCTTCCCCCACTGGAGCATTAGTGCTTCATTGCTCCTTTTGAGCATCAAATACTTTGCCCTGTGTGTGTCACAGTGCCCCCCAGTGCCCTCTCTCCGTCAGTCTGTCTGTCCATCCGTCTGTCTCATCATACTGTACTCTTTGCTTTCTCTCTGCTCTAGCCCTGGAGGTCATTGTCATTCTTTGAGCATGTGAGACACACACACACACACACACACACACACACACACACACACACACACACAGAGAAAACACCAGAACCCCCACCTGGCCCCCTCTCTGCGGGGTCTGGCTTTTGTGCTCATTCTGTGAGTCACCGCATCCACTCCCTCCTTCAGGCAGCACCCCTCAGAGTCGCTCCCGTGTGCTGGCCGGGCACGTGTGTGTGCACGCATGTGTAAGTGTGTGCATGTGTGTGTGTGTGCGTGTGTGTGTTTCTCTGGCTCTTCCCCTGCCTCCAGCCTGTTCTCTGTCTCTAAGGCGTTACTGAAATCTGCCCTGGCTGTCAGAGAGACAGAGGTTGGGAGGGAGGGAAAGGAGGTGGTGGGCAGCTTCCCAGTGCCTGCTACTCACTGCCCGCTCCCGTTCTTCTCTGGCTCTGTCTCTCTCTCCATCTCTCAGCCTCTCTCTGTCTCTCTCCATCTCTCAGTCTCTGTCTCTCTCCATCTCTCAGCCTCTCTGTCTGTCTCTCTCCATGTCTCAGCCTCTCTCTCTGTCTCTCTGTCTCTCTCCATCTCTCAGCCTCTCTCTGTCTCTCTGTCTCTCTCCATCTCTCAGCCTCTCTGTCTGTCTCTCTCTCCATCTCTCAGCCTCTCTGTCTGTCTCTCTGTCTCTCTCCATCTCTCAGCCTCTCTCTCTCTCCATCTCTCAGCCTCTCTCTCTCTCCATCTCTCAGCCTCTCTCTCTCTCCATCTCTCAGCCTCTCTCTCTGTCTCTCTCCATCTCTCAGCCTCTCTCTATCTCTCTCTCTGTCTCTCAGCCTCTCTCTCTGCTCCTGTTCTTCTCTCCCTCTAGCTCCATCTCTTGGCCTCTCTCCTCCCTTCTCAATTTTTCCAGATGTGCCATGTCTGACTCTGCTCATGCCACGTATTTCCCTTCCTCCTCCTCCTCCTGCTCTTCTCTCAGGCTCTGTCTTCTCCCCCTTCTTCTGGCCTCCTGTGCATCTGTGTGTGTGTCTCTGAGTGCGTATCTCTGTGTGTGTCTGTGAGCATGTGTGTTTGTGTGTCTGTGTGTATCTCTGTGTCTGTGAGTCTGTGTGTCTATCTCTGTGTATGTGTCTCTGTGTATGTCTCTGAGTGTGTATCCTTGTGTGTCTGTGTGTGTGTCTGTGAGTGTGTGTGTCTCTGAGTGTGTATCTCTGTGTCCGTGTGTGTGTATTTCTGTGTGTCTCTGTGTATCTCTGTGTGTGTCTGTGTGTGTGTCTCTGAGTGCGTATCTCTGTGTCTGTGAGCATGTGTGTTTGTGTGTCTGTGAGTGTGTATCTCTGTGTCTGTGAGTCTGTGTGTCTGTGTATTTCTGTGTACGTGTCTCTGTGTATGTCTCTGAGTGTGTATCTTTGTGTGTCTGTGTGTGTCTGTGTGTGTCTCTGAGTGTGTATCTCTGTGTCCGTGTGTGTATTTCTGTGTCTCTGAGTATCTCTGTGTGTGTCTGTGAGTGTGTGTGTATTTCTGTGGGTCTCTGTGTATCTCTGTGTGTGTCTGTGAGTGTGTGTGTATTTCTGTGGGTCTCTGTGTATCTCTGTGTGTGTCTGTGAGTGTGTGTGTGTATTTCTGTGTGTCTCTGAGTGTGTATCTGTGAGTGTGTGTGTCTGTGTGTGTATCTCTATGTATGTGTGTGTCTCCATGTATGTCTCTGAGTATCTCTGTGTGTCTCTGAGTGTGTATCTCTGTGTCTGGGAGTGTGTGTCTGTGTGTGTTCTGGAGTATGTGTCTCTATGGTCTGTGTCTCTGAGTGTGTGTCCGTTTCTGTGTGTGTCTGTGTGTCTGTGAGTGTGTCTCTATGTGTCCGTGTGTGAGTGTGTGTCTGTGACTGTGTGTATGTCTATGTGTGTGTGTCTCTGTGTGTCTGTCTCTGTGTGTGTGTCTGTATCTGTGTGTGTCTGTGTCTGTGAATGTGTCTATGTGTGTCTCTGTGTGTCTGAGTGTGTCTGTGTGTATCTGTGTGTGTCTGTGTGTCTCTGAGTGTTTGTGTCTATGTGTGTCTGTGAGTGTGTCTCTTTCCCCTCCCTCTGCCTACCCCTCCCCTGCTGGGGGCCCTGGGGGGCTCCATCCTGGGGTCTTGTCCTCTCACTAGTGCCTCCAGCTGTGGTCTCACTGCTCCTGGAGTTCCATCCTGAGGGGTCCCCACATCCCCCATGTCCCCCAGGAGGCCACAGAGCTAAACCCACCCTCTTGTCAACACCTGGTCCCTGGATCCAGAGCTGGAGATTCCCACTCTCACCCCACTTGCCCAGGCCAGGGCTGGCCTGCCCCTCCCCCATCCACAAACATCGTGAGGACTCCTGAACTCCCCCTCCACACCCCCGACAGCTCTCAATCCCCACCTCCCTCTCTACGGCCACCCCAACTCTCCCTGGAAGGACCCTGCTGCCTTCCTCTGTGGCCTCTGCTTTCCGCTCCCATGAGGGTCAGAAACCCAGAGCAGCGCCTGTCCCGAGTCCTCCAGATGCCCACGCCCGGGCCCCGCCTGGCCCCTGCCCCCTCTGTCCTCTGTCCTCTGTCTCTGCCACTCTCTGTCTCCGTGTCTCACACCAGGATCTTCTGCTCTTCCAAGCCTTTGTCCTTGTGCTCAGCCTTTGTCCTCTGCCTGGTGACCGGGCCTTCTTTTGCCCCGTGCCTTCTTCCCCCTCTGGCAAACTCCTTTTCCTCCCCCAGGGCCCCGCTTTGTGCTCCTGGGCACTGGGACCTTCCTCTGGGAGACCCTTTCCCTGCCCCGCCTCCAGGTCAGCCCAGACTTGCCCCCAGATCGAGGTAGGTTCAAGGGGAAGTGGCTGCAGCCTAACCTAACCCTGGAAGCCCGCACACAGCAGCAGGTCGCCGCAAACACACCCCAGTCTCCTTCTCAGTGGGTGCCAGCCTGTTTGGGGTTTGGGGCTCAGTGCCTTGGAGGCCTACCCCACCTTGCTGGCCCCTCCTTGTTCCTTGCCCACAGCCTCCCTGCTCCTCCTTCCCCGTGTGCAAACACATATGTATTTATATGTGTGTATGCATGTGTATGCATATGTGTATGCATGAGTGTGTGTATGCATGTGTGTGCACACCTGTGTACGTGTGCATGTGTGTGCATGCACGCATGTGTGTATGTATGTGTATGCACATGTGTATGTGTGTGTACGCATGTGTATGCAAGCGTATGTGTGTATGTTTATGTGTGTATATATGTGCATGTGTGCATGTGTGCGTATTGTGTGTGTGTGTGCGTCTGATGGCCTCCCCTCCCTGTTCTCTGTAACTTCATCTCCATTCACTCTCTCTGTGACAGTTTTGTTTCTTTATTTTTCTTCTTCCCAGGCATGCGTTTTTTTCCCGATTGCAAAGGTAACGCTCCATCTTCATGACAGGATGTTTAGAAAATACAGAGAAAACAATTGAAGCCTCCATGGGTTCCGTTTCCCAAGAGGAGGGGCCCCTGGGCATAGGTTGGGAAGTGGCCCCCACGTTGGTCTGTAGCCTGGGCCCCCGTGCACGAGTGTGCGTACCTTGCACACTTGCCCGCCCCTTCTTCCCTTGGGCTCTGCGTGGCCATCTCTCTGTTCCTCTCAGGGACTCTGCCTTTCTCAGTCTGTCACCGTCTCTCTGGTCTGTCTCTGAGCTCCTCTGTCTCTGGGCGCCTTTCTCTGTCTCCATTCTGCCCTCATCCTGGGAGTTCCCGCACACATCCACTTTCATTCATTCACAAACTCCACTCTGCAGACGCCTGGCCGTGCCGTGTGTGTCTGTGGGAGAGCGTGCCTCCTGCTGTCTCTCAAGGTTCCTTGGATTTTGTCCCTACTCTGTGGGAGCTCCTGGGGTGCATATGGGGGGTGGGGTGTCCACACGTCTGGCTCCCTGGACACCTTCTGCCTGTGTGTGCGCTTGTCTTTCTGCCGCCTCCCTTTCTCTGCGCCTTTGTGAACTGCCATCTTGCCCTTCACTGCATCCTCTGTGTGTGCATGTGTGTGTGTGTGTGTGTGTGTCCCTCCACTCACTTTTGTCTCCCTCGCTTCCTCTCTGTGGTTTCCTCATAGTTTGCTCTCCCTCTCTTCCCCTGGGCCACCCGCATTCATCACTTCTTTTGGTCATTCAAAAATGGAGCATCATTTCTTTCTAAATTATCTGCCATGAGCACAGAAAGCTTTATTACCTCTGTAATAAATAAAAAAAAAGCCATGAACATTGCACCCACCACCAACAGGAGTAACAGGGGTGCTGGTGCCTATTGCTCATATCCCTCTGAGGTGTGCCTGTGCTGGGGTGAGTGAGTGCGTCTGCTTGTCCTTCCACCTCCAGCCTTCCTGGCTGCCTCTCCTTCCTCCTCTCCACCCTTTTTCCTGGAGATTTCTGCAATTTCACTCTCTCTGCTCCTGCTGTGAGCCTGAAGAATGGGCTGTGTGTGTGTGTGTGTGTGTGCTGTGTGTGTGTCAGTGTGGGCGCTGAGGGGTGTGTATGTGTGCAGTGGGTGGGTGTGAGCCAGGCTGCATGTGCTCCCGCCTCCCCTCACCGCCTCTGCAGCCCTGCCAGGCTTTGTTCCCCTCCGTGAACATTTCCTTTCTTTCAGAAACGACATTTATTGTTTTCCTTTGGTTTCAGATGTCATATGCGTTCCCTGTAGGAAAGGTGGAAAATACCAAAAAGAATGTGCAGAGGAAGACAAATAAAAATCCCTGTGCTCCCACCTCCCAGGGAGAGAGGAGCTGCCGCCCACATTTTGGGGAGCTTTTCATTATCTTTGCCTTGTGTCTGCGCACTATTTTTCTCGCTCTTTCTTTGCAGATTCTACCCCACTCTCTACTCTCTTATTCAATCCTTCAGAAATATTTGGGGGTCCCCACTTGGGGCACCCCTGTGTGTCTTTGTCAGTCCATCTGAATGTCTTTGTCGGGAAGGTCTGTCTGTTTGAGGGTCTCCTACCTCTCTCCCTTTGTGTGGGTGTGAGTGCATGTGTGTGTGTGTGGGGAAGCTAGAAAGAAATAGTTGGGGGGAGAGAGAGACAGAAAGAGACCCCGCATTCTCCTCCCTCCCTCCCTCCTCCTTCCTCCTCTGCCCACTTCGGGATGCAGGGATGACTGTGCTAGGTGCCTGCCTGTGGCCAGCAGTCCCTTTTCCTGTCCCCATCCCTTTGTCTTTGGGTTCCTAAAGGATGGCACAGAGCCTCAAGGAGTGGAGTGGGGCAGTGTAGGTGGAGGACACAGCTCCCAGCAGCAAGTGGAAGCAGGAAACGGTTCTGTTTCTGGGAGCTTTCCTTGTGTGGCCCAGGAGATGAGGGGGTAGGGGACCAGGGGACTGGCCACGGAGGAGCTTCCCTCTTGCTCTACACTCGTAGGGGCTGGGAAGTGGGCCGTGCTGTGGGAGCACCAATTACCTGTTGTCAGCACGCAGTGGGACCCCTGCTTCACCCCTGGCTTCTGCCACCCAAGCCAGAGTGTCCTGTTTCCTGCCATTCTGAACCCCAAACATCTCCCTGAGGTCCTGTCTCCTCCCTGCCACCTTGCCCTGGCCTGGGCTTTGTCATTGCAGGCCTGGATTCTGCCTGGGGCCCCTCCACTAGCCTGTGGTGACTTCACAGTGTGGCTGAGAGGCCGTGGGGGATGGGGGTGGGAATGGTGAGCAGAGGGATGGAGTGACCCATAAGAGTCCCACACTCTCATGAGGCTCCCAGCCTAAACTCTGACCCCGAGCTAGCTGTGCCCCGTCTCTGCCTCAGTTTCTCCCCAAGGCCTCCAGCTCAGTACAGGGCAGGAGGACATCAGAGAGGGGCATAGAGTGTGGATTTGGAGCAGGTAGGTCTGAGTCTCCCTCCAGGGTCGCTGCTTTCATTCTCACCCTTGAGCGTCAGTTTCCTCCTCTCTGACATGGAGCTGCCACTAGCTTCTCTTCCAAAGGCTGTGCACCTGGCCAGTGCCAGGAACATTTTCTCCGACGGCACTACAGTCATTCTTATCACTGGCGATGGCGCCCCCAGCCCCTCTCCTGGCACACAGGAGGGATCCCTGGCTGGCATTTGAATGAGTGACTCAGAGAGACTTGGAGAGCAGGCCTGACCGAGGCAAGTGGACAGAGGGACAGATGTGTGAACACACACAGGCGTGCGGGCACCACATGCACAGCAGCACTCACCCACGAATTGGAAGGAAATGGAATTTAATTCTAGAGACAGGCACTGAGAAACAGAAGACAAAAGTTGCAGGGTTGGGAGCCAGGAGAAAGACCCTCCAGGGGCAGACCTGGAGCCCAGTACAAAGACTGGGACTCAGCACACAGCCTGCCCTGGGGAGCTTTAGGGTCTGCACCAATGTGCCCGCCACCAGCTACGGAGCGTGAGGGGAATGGAACACAGACTCCAGGAGGACAGAGGCAGGGAGAGAGACAGAGAAATGGAGAGGGAGACAGAGAAATGGAGAGGGAGATGGAGAGGCACAGAGAAAGAATAGGAGGGAGGGAGAGAGACAGAGATGGAGAGAGAGCGGGGAGGAGAGAGAGAGGGAGGGAGAGACAGAGGGGGAGAGAGAAATGGAGAGGGCAACAGAGAGACACACAGAGAGAGAGAGACACAGAGAGAGGGGGGGAGAGAGACAGACAGAGATGAGGAGACACAGAGGAAAACAGATGAAGAGATGCAGAAACCCAGAGGGTAACAGTAACCCGGACAGAGACAGAGAGACATAGAGAGATATAGAGAGACAGAGAGAGACAGAGGGAGAGACAAAGGGAGGCAAAAAGGCAGAGAGACCCAGGGAGAGACAGAGATGCCCAGAGAGACAGCGAGAGTCCAGAAGGATGCAGAGTAAGGGGTGGTGTGGGAGACAGAGGGAGCCAGGGAGGGAGAGGGAGCTGAGGAGGGAGGCATGTCCAGTGGGGACTGAGGGGTGAGAAAGTGCCCTGAGGGGAGGTCTTGGCTGTGGGAAGAGCCTGGGCCAATGCCGGGAAAGCTGCTGTTGCCCTGTTTTAGCAGACATTGGGAATTCTGGACTTTACTGCATGGGCCGTAGGGAGCTAGTGAAGGTTATAGAGCAAGGGGGTGATCTGTCACAGTGGCAGAGTTTGGTAATGTGCCCTCTGGCAGCAAGTGAAGAAGAAGGAAGGTGCAGAGGCTGTGAGGGGCTGCGGAGGCAGTGGGGAAGAAGGAAAGAGGTTGGTCCATGCAGGTGTGGCTCCTCCGAGATGTTTAATATATACTCAGGGAATAAGCATGGGAGAGAAATTATGGAGGCCTGCAGGTGGTGAGGATGGAGGAGGGAAGGCTGGTCAGGATCAGTGGGGACATGAGTGGCCTTCCCCAGCTTTGACACTTTGCTATGGCTGTCCCCTTGGTCTGGGATGCACCCTCCTTCCCTCCTCCTCCCCTTTACCCAGCTCCCTTCTTCTCACAGCACCCCTTCCTGTGACCCCGCAAGTGGGCATCCTGCCTTGGGGCTCCCATGACCCCTGGGCACCACCCCATTGTTGCTGCTGTTCCCATCTTCTCTTGTAATTATCTGTCTCTCTGTACCTGCCTCGTACCCAGGCTAGGGGTGGCGGAGGGTGGGCCTGGCACTCCAGTTCTCTCTGGAGATTTTCCTTGCCTGCCTAGCATGGGGCTGAGTGCATGCGAGGCACTCAGGGGATCCCGGAAGCAGCTGGAAGAAGGAACACACCTTCTTTCTCCACCTGGCTAACTTCTATGCATACTTCGAGGCCCTGCTCAAATGGCCCTTCCTTCTGAAGCCTTTCCTGCTTCCCCTTTAGAAAGTGGCTTCCACTCTGGGCTCTGTCATAACAAGCCTCAGTCACATCACGGGTCTCTTTGTGTCCCTCTGCCTTTCTCAAGGCTGTTGGTGCTCAAGGACAAAACAAGACAGAACAGAAGAGCAGCAGCCACGAAGCCTTACACAGTGCTCATCGCATGCTGGAAGCTGTCCTAAGCACCTTCTGTGGGCTTTTCATTTCATCCTTACGGTGCAAGTATAGACCCTATGATTATTGCCTTTTACAGATGGTGAAACTAAGGCTCAGAGAGGTGAAAAGACTTGTCCCAGGTCACACGGCAAGTAAGTAGTGAAGGTAGGATTTGAACCCAGGCTGTCTGGCTCCAGAATCACCCTGTAAGGTGGTGTGAGGTGGTATGTGTCAAGCATTTCTCTCTCAGTGTAAAGGGCCCTGGAGTCTTTCTCTTTTCTGCAGTTTCTGTCCTGCCCTGGGCTCCTTGTCCCCTGTCCACCTTCTGCACCTTCTCACTGGGCAGCGCATTCCCTACCCACGGTGCTGACCCCCAGAGTCCCTCCCTGCCGTTCGCCTGGATGAAGGCACAAGGCCGGCTCCTGCTGGCCCTTCCACCGACGCCTCAAGCCCACTGCCTGTCGTTACAGTCCCCAAATGTGTTTTTCTCCTGTTCTCATTAGCGCTGGGCGTCACCACCCACCGGGGCTGCAGCCAGGAGCCCGGAGTCATCTCTGATTCTTCCGGTGCCTGCCGCCCACCGCCCATCTGTCCCCACTTCCTGCCGACTGTCCTCCGGGGCCCCTCCCTGGCCCACCACCTCCGCTCTCACCCTCCACTTCTTACTCAAACACCTGTTACCTTCCCAAGTCCCCGTGTCCGTTAACGAAGCTGGTGACGGCATGTTCCTCATGGCGTATCTCGAGGATTAGGCAAATACCGAAAAGCTGTTGCGGCAGGGCCAGGTCTGCAATCCGCAGCTGTAATTAAAGATTAAACGGGTAGCTGTGACTAAAGATTTTCTGAATGAATGAATGAGTGAACGGCCTCATGGGTATGCCATTTTCTTTTCCTTATATTCCTCTCAGATTCCCCGTCCCCCACACTCCTTGTCTCTAGGGCACAATTTTTACCATTTTTGAATGATGGCTGCTCTTTGGAAATGCCCTGGGTCTCCTAAGCCAGCCTGCAAGCCTCTCCGGTCCTAGAAAAAGATCCTTCCCGTGACTCCATCTCTCTTTCAGCTCCAGCGCCATTCCTTTCCTTTCCTTTCTTCTTAGAAAAGCTCTGGGAAAGAATTGCACCCTCCCAACCGCCACTAGCCCCATTTCCTCCACCCACTCCCAGCAGCCCCTTCCCCTGATGCCTCTGCCCTGGTCAAGCTCATAGGTGGCCCCCATGCTGCCAAATTTCATGGACATTTTAAATGTTAGTTTTTCTCTTCCTCTGACTCTCGGCAGCATTTCAGCACTTTCTGGGATGTCCCTCCCGCATTTCTTCTCATGTCCTCCGATGACCAGCCCCTGGAGAGCCCCTTGTAGAGGTTGTTGAAATGTTGGTGAGCCCGTGGCTCAATGTCTGCTTCTCTTCTCTTTCTCTGTCTCTGTTTCTCTCCTCACTTCGCTGGGAATCCTGACTCACCCAGTCCTATGACTTAAAAACCCAGTAAGACTTGTGTTGATTATTCCTAGCTTGGGCCTGAGCCCCAGGCATGGATGTCCAGCTGCCCCGTGGCCATCTCCATGTGTCAGTCTGTGGCCACTCAAACGTCACATGCTCCAAATGAGCCCCTGACTTCAATCCTCCAAGCTAGACCTCTGCCTAGCTGCCCTCACTTCAGGACCTGGCACAGCTACCACTCAAGTCTAAAATAATAGCTGGGCATGGTGGTGGGCACCTGTAATCCCAGCTACTTGGGAGGCTGAAGTGGGAGGATCACTTGAGGTGGAGAGGCAGAGGTTGCAGTGAGCCAAGATCATGCCACTGTACTCCAGCCTGGGTGGCAGAGCGAGACTCTGTATCACACACACACACACACACACACACACACACACACACACACAGACACACACGTCTAAAACAATGGTCTTTCCAGACATGCCACCCTCTCTCATCCTCAGGGTTGCATCCCCAGCCCTCCTCATGACTCCCTATCCCCTCGTTTCCTCACTGTTGCAATAATCACACAAATACTGATGATTCTGGAGTCTCTATCTCTTGCCTAACTTTTATTCTGAGCCTGTGATTAGCCATTTCCTGGAGGTTTCTACCCCGAGGTTCCTCAGGCACCTGATGCTCCACCTGGACCAGGTGGACTCAGCGTCATCCCCTACACATGCTCCTTCTCTCTCTGGGGTCCTCGTGCTGGCAAAGAAGACTGCCATGTGCCCTACCATGGAGGGCACCGCACATCTCTTAATTCCGCGTTGTTTACTTCCGCTCGTACTTCTCATTGGGGTGGTCATTTGCCAAGCCCTTCTTGTGTCCCCTCAATCCCTGTTTGTTTCTTGGTTCTCTGTCTTCTCTATTCTGAATTCTGTGGCCATTCTTGATGACTTCAATGACAACATGGATGGCGTAGCCAACACTGTGGTCTGGACCTCCCAGGTACCCAAAATATTGTCCTTTGTTCAACTGCAGCTATGATCACATCCTTGGTCTTGCCGTACAATGACAGTGCCAACTCTGAAATCTCAATTTTGAGCCATCCCACTCCCCAGCATTCATCTGCTGCCATTCCACCTCATTTGCTTGAGCACATCTTTGATCAAAACAAGACTTTGGAAGTCAATCCCCAACTATTCTTTCTTTAGCCCCTCTAATTAGCCTTCCATCCCCACTTTGCTGCTGGCATTGCTCTTGGCAGGATCACCAGTGACCTCCATCTTGTCCTATCCAGCGGTCACTCCTCAGGCCTCATCTTCTTTGTCCCATCAGCAGTGCCTGATGGGGTTGATCACTTCTTCAGTCTCAAAACATTCGCTCATCTTGGCCTTCATGATACGACACTCTTGTACTTTTCCTTCTCAGACTCTGTTGCTGGATCCTGCTGCTTCCCCAACCTCTAAATGGCCCCCTTCTCTTTTGTACCCACACTCTCTCCTGATCTCCATCAGCTCACTGGGTTGAAACACAATCTATTTGCTGATGACTTCCTAACTCCAGCTCTCCCTGAACTCGACTCCACTGCCCATTCCACATCTCAACTTGGATGTCCAGGAGGCATCTCAAACTCACTATGTCCAAAGCAGAACTCATTCCATCTTCCCACAAACTTGTTCCTTCCCCAGTCTTTCCCACATCAGTAACTGACACCACTCTAAGACCCTAGAAGTCATTCTGGAGCCCCCTGTTCTTCCATCACTCATATCCATGTTTAATCCACTGGTAAATACTGACTTAACTCCCAAAGCTCCCCATGTCCATTCTATGTTTTTCACCCTAGCTGCCCCATGCTAACTCAAGCCCCCATCATTCCTCTGGGACACCAGCCCAGCCTCCTCTCTGGGCTCCCTGTTTTTATTCCTGTTTCCAACTCTTTCTCTATCTAGAACCAGAGGGATCTTGTAAATAGGATCATGCCACCTCCTGCTCGTAACATCCAAGTTTTGTGTCATAGTCTACAAAATCTGACATGATGTGACCCTGATCCCAGCTCTGGCTTCATTTCCTGCATCGCTTCCCTCCCACTTGCTTGGTTCCAGCCCCGCTGACCTGCTTGCTCTCCCCCAGACACACCGAGCTCATTCCTGTCTTGGGGCTCAGCCTGCAGTTCCTTCATACTGGAAGACTTTCCTCCCAGGAATCCACAAGGCTATGTCGTTCCTTCTTGTCACTCAGTGCTAGGTTCAGATGCCACCTCCTCAGGATGGCCTTTCCTGACCATCCCCCGGACTCAGTCTCACCAGCCTACTTTATCCTCTTCTTTGCTCTTATCATTATCTGAAATGATCTCATTAATTTACTCCTCCTTTCTTTCTGTCTTCTGTACTGGAGGGTCAGTTCCGGGACAGCTGGGGCTGGGGCTGGTCTGCTCTGTGCTGTAATTTGGTCATTCAGCACTGTCTGGCACGCAGGAGCTCTGTAAATTCTCGTGGGTTACAGGCATGGCTCAGGTCCTTTCAGGTTGGTTCCTTAACAGCTCTCACCTCTGTGCCCTCCACTCACCTCTCTGCCTCCCTGACTTGCTCTCTGAGCTCCCTTCCTCCTTGTCTCTTGGCTTCAGGGTTCTCACTCTGAGCCCGCACAAGTTTGGCCGCCCCTTTGTGAGTGTATCATCATGTGTGTGTGTGTGAGTGTGTGAATGCACACCCATGTCTGTGCCTGTCTGTGTCACTGTGGGTCATATTTCTGTTTCTCTCTCACATAGTGGGCTTTGATATAACTTCTGGTTTGCCTCATTCATTCATTTGTTATTTTATTACTTTATTCAGTTATTCCATCTTTAAATATCTCGTGGTGGATGCTATACTAGACAGTGTAGATGTGTGATATGTGTGTGTGGACACATCTGTGAATCTCTCATATTCTGGACCCTTATCACGTGTTGTTCTCACTCGATATTAGCCAAAAGGCCGAGAAGCCATCAGGTTTTGTTCTTATCTCTGGTTTATTCCATCCATCCGTCCACACACCCACCCCCTATCCATCCACCCATCCTCCTCTCCACCCACCTACCCACTCGCGTATCCATCCACCCATCCACTCATCCATCCACCCATCCATTCATTCACTTCCATTTATTCATCCATCCATCCACCCACTCACTCATCCACTCATCCATCAACCCATCCACTCATCCATTCACCCATTGATTCATTCACTCTGCCATTTATCCATCTATCCATCTCTCCAACCACTCATCCATCCACCCATCCATTCATTCACGTTCATGTATCCATCCATCCATCCATCCATCCACCCACCCACTCACTCATCCATTCATCCATCCACCCATCCACTCATCCATTCACCCATCCATTCATCCACTCTTCCATTTATCCATCCATCTATCCATCAATCCATCCACCCGCCCATCCATCCCTCTAAAATATTCTGTGCCAGTCAGTGAGAGGTAAGTTTGTGCCTGTATCTATAGGGTGCCTCTATCCATGTCCCTGCTCTGTGTCTGAGGGTCCCATCTCCCTTCCCTCAATGCCTGGGTTTTTATCTCCTTCCAAAGCCACATCTTCCCTTTCTCTCTACAGAGAAGCCTTGTTGGGTTTTTGTTCTGAGTCTGCAAGCCATTCATGCTGTGTGTGTGTGTGTGTGTGTGTGTGTGTGTGTACATCTGTCAGGTCTCTCACTTCTTTCCCCCTGGGACTTGGGATGGGCAGTTCCTGGTCTCTGGGTCACTGTCATTTACACCTTTTCCATCTATTTGTTGATTCATCCACAAGAGGTTGATTAAACACCTGCTTCATGTCAGGACCTGGGCTGCTCCATTGTGTACTTGTGTGCATGTGTGAATGCACGCTGTCTGCCATCCCTGCCTTTGTCTCCTTCTCCTCTTCTTCCACCTGCCTTCACATCTTGGGGCCCCGGTGCATGTCCTGAGCCCCACCCTCCTCCTCTGCACCAGCTTGCCCTGCCCTTGGTGCTGACGGCCCCACGGGCCAGGCTGCCCTCATGCTCACAAGTTGGATACTCAAAGCCAATCCTCAGCTGTCTTTGGTATCACAAACTCAGTGGATGACAAACTCACCACATCATTTCCGCACCCCTGATGTGTTTCTCTCCCTGTTCTCGTTAGCACTGAGTGTCATTGCCTGCCTGGGTCCACAGCCAGGAGCCCCAAGTCATCTATGAGTCTTCACTCTCCTGCCACCCACAGCCCATCTGTTCTTCCTGTATAATCTTTCCCCAAAAGCTGCTCAGCACCCCCCAACCCCCACCATCTTATCAGCCCCTGCCTCAGCCCGGGCCTAGAAAATTGAAGCCTGGACCACTGTACCCATCCATCCATCTGTCCATCCACTCATCACCCACCCATCCATTAATAGACTTGCACTGAGTATACACTGGGTCGCTGCTGAGGACACAGGCCCCAAAGGCAGGAGCTCAGAGTCCAGAGGGGAGACAGAACAGTTTCACTGCCCTTCAAGATGGGTGATGGAGACTTCCCAAGACTTTATGTCCCTTTTGTCATCACACAGTGTGTTTGGGGGAGTGATCTCTCTCTTTTTTTTCAGACAGGGTCTGGCTCTGTTACCCAGGCTTGAGTGCAGTGGCATAATCACAGCTCACTGGAACCTCTGCCTCTCCAGCTCAAGCAGTCCTCCCACCTAAGCCTCCCGAGTAGCTAGGACTACAGGCACATGACACCACGCCCTGCTAATTTTTGTATTTTTGGTAGAGACGGGGTTTCGCCATGTTGCCCAGGCTGGTCTTGAACTCCTGAGCTCAAGCAATCCTCCCACCTCGGCCTCCCAAAGTGCTGGGATTACAGGCGTGAGCCACTGCACCTAGCCGGCATCTGTCTTACTTATCACTTTTTCATACCTCCTTCCTCCATCCAACCCTCTACCAGGGCTGTGTCCTCCCGCTTTGCCCCAGGTCCTTCCATGATTAGTGTGCCTGCACCATGCTGTCCCTGCCCAGGGCTGCAGAGATGCCCTTCACGCAGACGGTGCTCATGTACGTCCACTCTGCAGAGATGCCCTTCACACAGACGGTGCTCATGTATGTCCACCCAGCAGGGGCTGGATCTGTTCTGCTCCGTGCTGTAATTTGGTCATTCAGCACTGTCTGGCACGCAGGAGCTCTGTAAATTCTCATGGGTTACAGGCATGGCTCAGGTCCTTTCAGGTTGGTTCCTTAACAGCTCTCACCTCTGTGCCCTCCACTCACCTCTCTGCCTCCCTGACTTGCTCTCTGAGCTTCCTTCTTCCTTGTCTCTTGGCTTCAGGGTTCTCTCTCTGAGCCCGCACAAGTTTGGCCTCCCCTTTGTGAGTGTATCATCATGTGTGTGTGTGTGAGTGTGTGAATGCACACCCATGTCTGTGCCTGTCTGTGTCACTGTGGGTCATATTTCTGTTTCTCTCTCACATAGTGGGCTTTGATATAACTTCTGGTTTGCCTCATTCATTTATTCATTTGTTAATTTATTACTTTATTCAGTTATTCCATTTTTAAATATTTTGTGGTAGACGCTATACTAGAAAAATCCACTCAGATGTTCAGCAACACCACAGACTTGCCAAGACAGCATCAAACCCCTCAACATCCCCACTCCCCTTCCTTGTTCCCACCCCCATCTCTGAGACCAAAAACCCAGACACCTTCTCTTCCTCCTTGGATGGGGAAGAGATATCCATCTCCAATCTGACTCTCACTTCTTGCCGATTCTTCCTCCAACATCTCTCCCCTGTCTTCCCCTTTGGTCCTCTCTATCCCCATGGCCAGTGTTGTTGCCCTGGCAATGGCCATTCTCCTTTCTCTCCTGGCTGCTCTCAGCTGGGGAGCATGGCCACTTCTCTCTAACTTGTAGAGAAACTCTCATCTTGATCTGTCTCCCTTCTGTCCCCTCTTTCCTTCCATCATCAGAAGAGCTGGGGAGGGAGCCATTGGCTTCAGTGTTGCCAACCCTGCTTCCTCTGTGCCAGCCAAGGTGCTCAGGCAGGGCCCTCTACCCACCTCCTGTGTGCCAGATCTTCAGTCTCTTGTCCTTTGCACGTTCATCTGCCCAATGTGAGAGGTCCCTGTGGGTGTCTTACAGGCTCCTCCTCACCATTGGCTACAATGACCTCTTTTCCTTCCCTTCCCAAACCCATCTTTCAAGAATAAGACACTGTGTGTCCCCTTTGATGAAGCCTCTGCTGGCTTCTTTCCCCCAGGACCCCCATCATCTCCCAAGATCTCCCCCAAGGAACAGCCAGGCATGCCTTGGTTTGGGCACCTTTCTCCCCTACCAGACTGTGAACCTTGATGTCAGGGTCTTCTGTGGATGTCAGCACAGAGGAAGGCTAGGGATGTGTGTGGCTGGGTGGGGAAGGGGATGGACAGATAGATGATGGAAGGCATGTATGTCTGTGGGTTTCTTCTTCTTCTTCTTCTTCTTCTTCTTCTTCTTCTTCTTCTTCTTCTTCTTCTTCTTTCTTTCTTTCTTTCTTCTTCTTCTTTCTTCTTCTTTTCTTTTCTCCTTCTCCTTCTCCTTCTTCTTTTCTTCTTCTTCTTCTTTCTTCTTCTTTTTTTTTAATTGTTGAGGAGACAGGGTTTCAGCCTGTCACCCAGGCTGGAGTGCAGTGGCACAATCACAGCTCACTGCAGCCTCGACCTCCCGGGCTCAAGTGATCCTCCCACCTCAGCCTCCAGAGTAGCTGGGACTAAAGGGGCATGCCACCATGCCTGGGTAATTTTTTTGTATTTTTTTGTGGATATGGGGTTTCACCATTTTGCCCTGGCTGGTCTCGAACTCCTGGCCTCAACTGATCTGCCCACCTTGGCCTCCCAAAGTGCTGGGATTACAGGCATGAGCCACTGCGCCTGGCCTCATCCTCTTCTTTATCAGTCCCTTTCTCCCCTTCCTGTCATTCTTCTATTTTTTTTAACCAAAATTACTTTTACTTTCCAATCTCATCAGTGATATGCAAATACATTTTCTTCTTAAAAGACTAAAACATTACATATGAGACTAAAGTGTCTTCCACTGTACCCACCACCCTACCTCCTTGTCCCCAGTCCTCTCTTTCCTAAGAGGAAACTAAGTTATCAAATTAGTGGGAAAAAATTCATCTCTCTCTCTCTCTCAATCTCTCTCTCTCATGAAACAGCCCCAAACAAAGCCAATGATGAGACTGCTTTCCTTTAAGATAAGGAACAAGGCAAGGGCAGCTGCTTTTAGTCTTTCTATTCAACATCATATTGGCAGTCCTAGCCAGTGCAATAAGACAATAAAAAGAAATAAAAGAAGATATAGATTGGAAAGGAAGAACTAAAACTGTCTCCATTAGCAGATGACATTACTATCTATATAGAAACTTCCAAAGAATCTACAACCCCCCCCACCCAGTACTAGAAAGTGAGTTTAGCAAGGTTGCACAATAAAAGGCCAATGTAAAAATGGGCAATATAAAAAAAAAGTCAATGAACAGTTGGAAATGGAAGCATATATATTCCTCTAGAAAATGCAGAATACTGTTTGGTGTTTTTTAAATAAATGGCCTCGTACTGTGTACATTATTCTCTAGGGGCTTTTACCTCCAGCAGCCCCCATAGGGCCCTCTTCCCCCTTTAGAACAGAGAGTTGCACTACATTCTTTTCCTCTGCTGCATAGGATTCTGGAAAAGGGAGGCACTGGGGTTTATTTAGACATTTTCCCAGGGAAGGACATTTTGGTTGTTTCTACCTTTTCACCATTACAGACGAGGCTGCAGTGAACACAAACGTCTCCTTCTGGCTCCCTCTTTTAGGTTCCAGGGCACCCCAAACCTTGTCTGGGCATTCATCTGTCTTTTGGGGTCTCCAAGTGCTCTGTCACTCCCCTTCTTGGCCTCCTTTGCCCTTTGTTTCTCCCTCATCTTTCCCAGTTCCCCTTGGACTTGGCCCTAGTTCTTGAGTATGTGTGTGGGGAGTGTGTGTGTTGTCTGTTCCCCATTCTGTTTATGTAACAGTAAGGGGTCCCATCAGGAAAGTGATATCACAACCAAATTAGGATAATTTCAGGTGACTTCTCTCTGGGGCCTTTCACAGGCTTTTGTTCTCACCCTCTGGGCTACCCCACCCATCCTCCCACCCACCATGGACCCATTCACAAAAACGCACTGAGCCTGTTCCGGGAACTGGGGTTCAAGCTTGGCCATGTGTGTGTCAGGGTGTCTGTGTGCATGCACGTGCCTGGGTCTCACCTGCCTGCCTGGCCATCTCCCTGAAGACCCCACCTCACTCTACTTCCCATGCTCTAATTTTTTGAATGTACACATCATCTTGCTCATCCAGCTTCTGTCTTGATCTTCTGGCTCAGTGTGTCTTTTTCCCACTCTCTCAAGAAGTGTTATTTTATTTTGCTCTGAGTTGGTGCATCTTTCCTGCTGTGTGCGTGTTTGTATGTGTGTGCACATGCACATGCGTGTGCACAGCTTCCCCTTAGCTCCCTCTTTTTTTCTCAAGCTCATAAAGTTTCCCACTTTCTCCAGGTCTTACTGTGTGTGCATGCACATGTGTACACATGTTGGTCTTCACTGGATTCCATCCTCTCTGTTGTTCTCAGTGATTCTTCAACCATGTGCCAGTACATCCATCCAACACACCATACTTGTTGAGCCGGGACCAGGATCTGCCTGTTTGTCCTGTCTCTTTCTTTCCTTCCTGACTTCCCCCTGCTTTACACACCCTCACATCATGGGGCCCCAGGTCCTGTCCTGGATCGTTCCCTCCCCAGCTTTTCACCAGCTCCTTGAGGTTCAGAGTCATTCTTTGCATTGACACCCCAGCATCCCCTGCAGCCCAGACCCTACTTGTTCTCCCCCCATCCTGTCACTGAATCGTGGCTCACACAGACTGGGCTCTTTCACTCAAGCCCAGCACATCCTGTCCCCATCCTCCAAATGCATTTCTCACTCAGTTCTCGTTGGCACTGAGCTTCACAACCACCTGGGGTTTCACAGCCAGGAGCACGAGTCATCCCTGATTCCACTCACTCCTCCTGCTCACTACCCATCTGTCCTCTTTCCTTTCAAGTCTCTCTCCAAGGGGTGGCTAAGCAGCCCCCTCCCCACTCTGATCACTTCAGCCCTGTCATAGCCCAGTTGTCAGGTTTGTGATGCCGGGAGCATCCATACCATTATCCCTTCATCCCCCATCATCCATCCATGTCCCCATCATCCATCCATCCCCCATCATCCATGCATCCCCCATCATCCATTCATCCTCAATCATCCATTCCCCCCATTATTCATCTATCCCCCATCATCCATCCATCCCTCATCATCCATCCCCCATCATCCATCCATCTCCCATTATCCATCCATCCCACCATCATCCATCCATCCCCCATCATTCATCCCCATCATCCATCCCCCATCATCTGTCTATCCCCCATCATCCATCCTCCATCATCCATCCATCCATCATCCATCCCCCATCATCCATCCATACCCCATCATTCATCTCCCCCATTACCCATCCATTCCCTATCATCCATCCTCCCATTATTCATCCCCCCATCATCTGTCCACCCATCATCCATTTCCCCATTACCTATCCCCTCGTCATCCATCCCTTCATCCATCTATTAACAGACTTGCACTGAGCACCCACTGGGTATTCACTGGGGTCACAGGCCACAAAGCCTTAGGCCATGGCCTGTGGGAGCTCAGAGTCCAGGGAGAATACAGAGCAGTTATGCCTGCACTAAAAGATGGCTGATGGAGGCTTTCTAAGACTTTACGTCACGCTGCAAATCACAGTGTGTGTGCATGTGCACATGTGTGCGTGTGCGCATATGTGTCTACATATGAGTGTGCACCTGTGTGTGCATGTGTGTGTGCATGTGCATGCGTGTGTGTGTGTGCTTGTGTGTGTGTATTTGTGTGGGTGCCTGTGTGCATGGGTGGGGTCACTCTTGGCTACTTCTCCAGCCCTTTTGCCTCCTCCTTGCTCTCCAGCACAGACACCTCTGCAGCTGCGCCTCCCCCTTCTGCTTCTCTTTCTCCCTGAGATCTCCCTGCTTGTCCACTCCTGGGAATTCAAAGGCCCTGCCACAAGCTGCCTCACCTCAGTGTCCCCTCCATCACGGTTCTTCAGCTCAAGCCCCAGACATCACATGTTCACTATTCTCTCCCCGGCTCTGTTCACTGGTTCCACCAGCTTCACAGACTCCCTGAGCCAGGATCACACTCTCCATCCTCCTACCCCCACCCCCACTCCCAGACCCAGCTGTCTGGCCACCCCTCCCCTCTCCCTGCCCCACCTCTAATCTGCCCCAGGTCTTCACAATCTTTTCCACAAAATCTCACTCCCACCCCCACCCCACACTCTCCCCTCCCCATGGCCCTTTCAGCAGGTAGATGAGGCGGTGGAGCTGGGGGTGAGACTGTCTGCCCTCATAGGCTCCCTCCTGTTTGGCCACAGATGAGCTGGGGAGGGAGTATTAGGCCTGGCGGTTTCTCTGCCTTCCCCTCTGCAACTGAGGACCCCTGCCCTAAGCCCCTCATACTGCCCCGCGAGTCTGCCTACCTGCTCCTTGACAAGCCTGCAGCCTATCCATTCTTCGCTCCCCTGCCCCATGGAGGCCAGTGCTGGCTTCTGGACAGCAGCCTCTCCCTGGGTCCCAGATACGGAGGCCAGGCTTTCCTGCGGTTCTCAGTTGGGCCTCCTCCATTCCTTTGGAGGGTTTCTCTTGCCAGCTACGTGGGACTCTGGTGCTCCAGGGCCCTGCCCTGCCTGCTCCCCAGCACTTTCCTGCCCTTCCAAGGCTGACCCTGGCCAGGCTCCACTCTGGCCCTCTCTGCAGAGCCCAGATGTCATCAGCCTGACGGGGAGGCTTCGTGTGTAGTGGCCACCAGGTTCCGTCCCTTTCTGCCACGCCCCACCATTGTAGAGAAGAAGGCCTGGGCCCTTGTCCTCCCCACAGAAGCCCCTGCTGAGCCTTCCCTTGAGCCCTCCTGGATGCAGGGAGCACTCCCCTGGGAGCACTCAGCCCCAGGCTTGTGGTCATCCTTGTCCCCGCCAGGCCACGGGCTCTGTAGGGCCTGGGTGTGACCTCTCTCAGCGTCTTGGCACCGAGGGAAGTGTGGAGATGAGGACAGACGGGGCATCTGTGAGCTCTGCTCTTCTACCCTCTTACTCTTTCTCCCCTTGTTGCTTCCCATCTCCTTTTGGAAAATCATTTTTTAACTCCACACATGCTACAAGGACCCATTGTATTTGTAAAAAACATGAAGCCTTCCATATAGGACTGAGGTGCCCTTTGACCCCTGCTCCTATCTTCACTCAGGCCCCAACGGGAAACAGATGTCTCCCTCCAATCCAGGAAGCCTCAGGAGGGTCTGTTTACAAAGGTGCCGAGAGAGGGGGTGCAAGAGCCAGGAGAGCAGCAAACTTGTGATTTCCAGTGAATCCGAAGGAACAAGGGAGGAGAAGTTTCCAGAAGGCAGCTGACAGGGCAGCTGAGAGCAGAGGGCACAGCAGCCTGAGCTCCAAGGGAGCAGACACGCTGATCTCCCTCCCTCCTCCCTCCGCTCTCCTGCTGGGGGTCCCCACTGGCCAGGTCCAGCGTGAAGCTGTAGGCCCAAGGCTCATCCACGGCGGCTCAGCCTCCCTAGCCCAGAGCAGGGAGGAGGAGGGGGGCCGGTGGGGCGGGAAGGGCAGGTGTGGGAGTCATCAGGCACCTGCATTGCCCTGAGGGCTTTCCCCCCTGGGGCCTTTCTCAGGCTTGGTTGCCCTCTCTGTGCTGCGGCATTCACCACCCACCTAACAAATGCACGTGAGCGCCTCCTGGGAGCCAGCGGGTGGGCTGCGCGCCTGCTCCTCTGCCTGTCTGCCTCCCCAGGCTTCTGCTCCCCTTCCTTGACTTTTCAAACTTTTCTTTGGTGCACCACCCCCTCTCTCGGTGCCTCCGTCTCCTGCTCCCTCAGCCTCGCTCCTCCAGCTCTCCAGGGGAGCTTGTTGAATTGGGCTATTTGTGCATCATTCCTGCAGTGTGCGCGTGAGTGTGTACACAAGGTCAAGGTTGGTTCCCACCTTTCCTGTCCTGCTTCATCTGTCTGTGTCTGCCCACCCATCTATCCAGTAGTCATTCAACAAACGTGAATTGAACATATGTGTGTGCGCTGCTGAGGGTGAAGAGCCCAGAGTCCCACCCAGGCTGTGTCCTGAAGAAACTCGGAGTCCAGGGCAGACAGACCAGTTGTTATATCACAAGAAGACTGGGTTGGGTCACTGAGCATCACACTCAGGGTGTGTGTGTAATGTGTGTGTGCAGGTGGGTGTGTGTGTTGTGTGTATTATGTGTGTTGTGTGTGCGTTGTGTGTGTGCATGTGCATGTGTGTGTTGTATGTATGTTGTATGTGTGTTTTGTTGTGTGTTGCGTGTATGTGTGCGTGTGGTGTCTTTCTGCATTGCCCACTTCTCTACACCCGTTCCCCTCTCACCCCTCCAGCATCAGCCAGCCCTGGGCTGTGTTCTCTTCCATCTGCGCCCCTCCACGCATACCCCCTCCCCGGGCCAGGGCGCCCACCTGTAGGGCTTCTGAGATTCCCTCCGCTCGCCCCTGTGTCCACCCAGGCCCCCCTACGTACACCCCAGGCCTATGCATCTAAACATCTTCTTACCCGCCCCCACCTCCTGGACGTTCCACCAGCATCACAAACTCTCTAAGCCCAGGGAGAAATCCTTGACTTCCCAATCCTTCCCCTGTGCTCCCTTTCACCATCCCTGGGCACTTGAGTCCAGGCGCCCCTCCCCTCTACTGCCCCCCACCTTTCAGGTTTGCCTCCTCTAAGCCACAATCCCACCCCGTCTTCCCTTCGCTCCTCTCCATTACCCCATTCATGTGGTTGCCCTGGCAACGCCATGTTCCCCTCTTCTGGGTTTTTCAGAGGCAAACTTGTTCACCTCCCTCCGCTGACTTTTTGTTCCCATCTCCCTCTCATCTGCTCTCTCCTCCGTCCACAGAGGAGTTTGAGATGGAACTTCAGGCTCTTTCTCCTCTTGCCTCCCGGGCCCTCTGTGACCACCACCTGCCCCGAACTTGAGCCCACCGCGGGGCTCACCTGGGCCCTCCACTGACCTGTTTGCCAAATGGAATAGGATCTTCTATCTCCTCCTCTCCCCTCGTTCATGAGGGGTCCTGGTCCAGGTGCCAGGACCAGGACCCCTCTCCTCCCTAAGCTCCTGGGACAGTGAGGGTCTGTCCTGCCACCTCTCAGGCCACCTCTCCTGTTTGCTTTGGCGGATTCTCTTGCTCCGTGATCTGCTGCGTCGTAGCGCTCCCCAGGCCAGGCCCTGCCTTCCCCAACCTGCTGCACAAACACTTCTGTGGGTCGGTTCCACCCCTCTCAGGCCATAGGGTCCATTCACACCTTGACTGTGTCCGTGGCCAACTCTTCCTGCTGAGCTGGGACCCCCACATCCATTGCCCTGAGGGGCTGTTCCCCTGGCCATGGCCTCCACAGGCCTCCTTCCTGTGTCTTCCCCACAGAGAACCCTGCTGAACCTTCCCCTGGAGAAGCTCCCCTGCCCCCCAAGGGCACTGGGACCCTCAGGAACAGCTAGGTTTGGACATCTTTCTTTGAGCTTCTTGAGAACAGTCTGCATGTCTGGTGCTCAGCATGGAGGAGGGGCTGGCTGGAGGGGAGGACAGACAGAGAGACAGATGAAAGTTGTGTCTTTCTAGAGGATCTTTTCTCTACCTTTAACTCTCTTGTTCTCTTCCTCTTTCAAAAAAATTAACACTTATTATGAAACCTCGTCTCTACAAAAAAATCAGAAAATTTGCTGGGTGTGGTGGTATATGTGCCTATAGTCCCAGCTACTAGGCAGGCTGAGGCAGGAGGATCACCAGAGCCCAGGAGTTCGTGGAGGCTGCAGTGAGCTGTGATCTCGCCACTGCACTCCAGCCTGGGTGACAGAGCAGGAGCCTGTCTTGAAAACAATATGAATGTTTAATTACTTAAGCGACACATGACCACATCATCTTTGCATAAAGAGTAAAGTATTACAAATAAGATTAAAGGTCTCCTTTGACACTCACTCCTGCCATCCTGTTCTCTAGCCCTTTCCTCTGGGGAAAACCAGTTCTTACTTTAGCAGGAATCATTCTATACTATATACATATTTTTAAACATAAAAATGTATATTTTTCCCCTATAGAATCTGATTTTTTGGGTAGGTTTTGGCTTAGGGCATTTTTTTTTCCCATAGAAATTGCATTGAGCTATGAATATTGCTCTTCAGTGGGACTTTGACTTGACATATTTTGGGGATCTCCTTCCATCTCAATACATAAAGCTGTCCATCTGCCTTTTTGTCAGCTGCATAGTATTCCAGCAGGCAGAGCTGTCATGGTTTATTGGCCGTTCTTCTGGTAATGGGCATTTAGATGGTTTCTACTCTTGTGTCATTAAAATGAGGTTGCCACGAACACCTGTGTCCCTGCTTCCCCTTCCTATCGGTGCGTTCTCCCTTCCGCCTCCCGGGGCCCTGGGTTACTCTTTCTGTCTCCTTTTCTTTCTTGTTCCCTCTCAGCTTCTCATCCCTCCCTGTTCTTTCTAGATGTAGCTATCACTTTATGTGTCCCAGCAAGGGGTGTGTGTGTGTGTTGTCTATTTTTTTCACTGTGGGTTTGTGTTAGTCAGGGTCCTAACAGGAAAGGGATGGGACACTTAAATTTAGGAAAATCTGAGGCGAGTTTGTTTACAAAGGTGCTATATTGCAGGATGTGGGATTTTGCAGCAATCTAGAGCTAATAGTTGTGAGGCTGTGACCACCCCCTACTCCCTAAGGGGTGAAGGGTGGAAGTAATGAATGATCAGGCCCTGGAGGCAAACTGTCACCTAGAGGGGCTGCCTTGCTGGGAGCTGAGACCTCTAGGAGAGGGACCACCCAGCCTGAGGTGACCCGGGGGAATAAGCATCCTTATCTCATTCTCCTCCCCCATCATCTCCTGCTGGCCATCTCACTGGCCAAGCCCAGCTGGAAGCCAGAGGGCAAGGCACCTCCCTGAAGGGTGTCATCAGCCTCCTAGAGCAAACGAGAAGGGTGAAAGGGACAGAGGAAGTAGAGGGCATCTATAACTATCTCTCTCCAAGCCCTTTATCAGGTTTTGTTTCCAGTCTCTGGGTTACTTCATCCACCCATCACCCCCATCCACACATCCATCCAGCCAAAGTGCATGGAGCCCCTCCCAGGTGCCATGTGCGGAGTGGCACACCTTTTGGAGGGTTTGGTTCCCCTGTGAGCCCATGCTGGGCCTCTGCCTACCACTCCCACTGCCTGCTGGCATGGCTCACGCCCTCTCTTGTTTTCAACTTTCTTATTGACGTCTACTCCCCCTTCTCTTCCTGTATCTGACTTTGTCTTGCTCATCTCTGCTCTTTCCGTCTCTCTAGAGGAGAGTTATTGAATTTTGCTCTGAGGCTGTGCGTCATTCTTGCAGTGTATCTGTGTGTGTGTGTGTGTGTGTGTGTGCTGTGTGAGTGTGCTGGCTGACTTTCCCCTGCAGCTCTCTCTTTTCTGGGGCTTGTGGAGTTTTCTCTAAAGTTCTAAATTTCTTATTGATTTTCCTGATCCTAGTTTCCACCCCCTTTCCCAGAGGAAATTTTGGTTATCACAATGATGATCAGCAAAGTGGTCACATAGGAGTCTTTCTCTTCCTGGCTCTTTTATCTGATTTTATTCTTACTCCTTGAATTACTCCATCCATTCACCCATCCTTCCACTCCATCTATTCATCCATTCATTTATCCATTATCTATCATCCATCCAACCATCCATCCATCCATTCATCATCCATCCATCCATCCATCCATCCATCCATCCATCTATCCGTCTATCCATCCATCTCTCTATCTATTCTCCCATCCATTCATCTCTCCATCTATTCTCCCATCCATTCATCTCTCCATCCATCCATTCATTAGCCATCCATCCATCCATCCATCCATCCATCCATCCATCCATCCACAAACACATAGCAGCTACTGAGTGCCAGGACCCATGTTCTTTTTTCTCTTCAGTCTCACTGTTGTGAACACACGTGTGGGTCTCATCTCTTGCTCTGAGGTGTGACTAGAGTTGCCCCCCACCCTCTCTGTCACTCTCCTTGCTGTTGGTCTCAGGCTCTTTTATTTGTCTGTAAACTACTTAGTTCAGTGCCAAGGGCAGTCTGTCTGTCCTGTCTCTCCTCCTCTACTTCCCTAACTCCCCCTCCATCTGTTCTCACACCATGGGGCCCCAAGGCCTATCTGGAGTCTTCTGCTTGCTCTGTACACATTCTCTGGATGTGCTCACCCACGGCTTTCTGTGCTGACACTACCCCCTCGGCCCCTCATGCAGCCCAGACCCTTTCCCTTCCCCTTAAGCCACAGGCTCAAGCTTGAGGAAGCCCTGCCCAGCTCAAGCCATCGCATTGTTTTTGTACCCACTAGAGGTGCTCTATCTCCATTCTCATTGGCACTGAGCATCTCTGCCACCCAGGGCTCAGCAGCCAGGAGCACCAAGTCACCTCTGGCTGCTCTTATCCCTGTCTTCACGGTCCATCTGTCCCCTCTTCCTGGCAGATCTCCCTTGAAAGGACAGGTAGATAATCCCTCTCCATCCCCTCAGCCCCTGCCTCAGCCCAGATGTAAGAATCTAGTGCCTGGACGACATCCATCCATCCATCCCTCCACCATCCATCCCTCCACCATCCATCCCTCCACCACCAAACATCAGTTGGACACTTCCTAGGTGCTCTGATTATGACACAGACACCCAAACCCCAGGCTATGCCCTGCAGAAGCCCAGAGTCCAGGGAGAAATTCTCTTGAGATCTTGGCCTTCTGTTAACGTCTCCTTCCTGCCCTGCCCCCCGCCAACTCCTGTCCACAGAAGTGCTGGGGAGGGAACCCTGAGCTCTGCTGTTCTCTCCACAGCCCCACTTCTCTATGGCTACCTGTGGCTGGCTCTGAACCCACCACCAGGCTCAGGCAAGGCCCCCACCGGCTTCCCGTTGGCCAAACCCAACCAGCTCTTTCTGTTCCTACCTCACTACCGGGCAGCTCCTGATGTGGGCCGTTTTCTCCTCCTCTTCCCTGAGGCTGCCGATGGCTCTTGGCTTTTCTCCCACTTCCCTGGGTGATCCTTCTCTGCTTCCTTTGTGGGACTTTCTGTTCACCCTGCTTGGAATGTTGCAGAGCCCCAGGCCTGAGCTTCCTGCCACTTCTTCCTGCTCTGCCTTTTCTGCTGGGGCAGTTTTCTCTGGGAAACAGGGTGGCTTACTGTCCATGCCTTTTTGCACACAGTAAAGTCCAGACGTGAGCTCCCATCTGCCTGGGGTGGAGACGGGGTCTCCCTATGAACACCCTACAGGTACGTCCTCCTACTCCACCTCTGGCCTCCTTCTTCTTCCTTCCCTCTCCATGTATTAAGAATAAGGTATCATTGAAAAAACAAAGGAGGCTGAGAATAAGTGGAGAATCAAAGTCTGTGCAGTTGAAGAGCTGAGGCTTTGCAAGTTCAACAACAAAGAGAGAGGGACTGTGGAATCCAAACTAGATAAGACTGAGGAAACTGGGTGGGAGGACAGTGTACAACTGGTAGGTGCAATGAGGACAATGAGGCCCTGGGTCCTCCCCCACAGAGGCCTTTGCTGGCTGACTCCTGTCCTCCAGGAGCCCCTGGGCATGGGAATGAGGGCATCTTTCTCTTCGCTCAGACATGGAGCTTCCTGGGAAGAGGACCTGCACTTGGCTTCCTTTTGGGTCTCAGGTTAGAGAGGAGGATGAACAAATGGAAGGAGTGTCTTTCCACTAGTCTCTCTTGCTCCTCCTTTGCTGCCTCTCCTCTTACCCTTTATAACATTAATTTTCTTTTGAGACAGGGTCTTGCTCTGTTGCCAGGCTGGAGCACAGTGACACAATCATAGCTCACTGCAGCCTCTAACTCCTGGGCTCAAGCGATCCTCCCACTTCAGCCTCCTGAGTAACTGGGACTACAGGTATGTGCCACTACGCCCAGCTAATTTTTTGAAGCAAAATTTGTATTATTTAAATTATTTTTATGTGCAGAAAACTCAACAGTGTACATTTAACCCAGTTTAGTGGCAAATTCTTTAGCCTTTGCCTTTTCGAGCTTGGCGATGTGAGCCACAGACTTGGGACCCAGGACATTGCCTCCCCAGTGATGGTGGATCTCATCGTATCTCTCGTTGTAATTGGTCCTGATAGCTTCCACCAGCTTAGCCAAAGCACTTTTGTCTTCCCAGTTAACCTGTGTGAAGGCGACAGTGGTGCAGGTCTTCCTGTGGACTAGACGCCCCAGTCTTGCCTTCCCCTTGATAATGCAGTAAGGGACCCCCATTTTATGACACAGGGCAGGCAAGAAGACAACCAGCTTGATGGAATCCACATCGTGTGTGGTCACCACCAGCTGAGCTTTCTTATTCTCCACCAAGGTGGTGACTGGGTGTTAACTCCTGCTTGAAGGACAGGTAGTCTCTTAGTGGAGTTGTCCCCTTTGCCAGCAGCTTTCTCCTTGGCCTGGGCCAAGAGCCTCTGCTTCTTCTCTTGCTTTGTGTCTGGTCTGTATTTGTGGGCCAGCTCAAGCAGCTGAGTAGCTGTTTGGTGGTCCAGGGCCTGGGTGAACTGGTTAATCGCAGGAGGCACTTTCAGCCGTTTATAGAGGAAGGCTCTCTGATGCTGCAACCTGACATAGCGGGGCCATTTCACAAAGTGGATGAGGTCTTTTTTGGGCTGGATGTCCTGTCCAATGCCAAAATTCTTAGGCCTTTTCTCAAACAGGGGATTCACCACTTTCTTGGCCTCCTGCTTCTTCATGACAGCAGGGGCTGGAGCTACCTTCATCCCCTTGGCCTTCTTTCCTTTCGGCATCTTGGGCAGCGGGAGGAGAGAGTACACCCAGCTGATTTTTAAAAACTTTTTTGTAGAGACGAGGTCATGCTATGTTGTCCAGGCTGGTCTTGAACTCCTGGCCCTCAAGTGATCCTCCTGTCTCAGCCTCCCAAAGTGCTGGGACCACAGGGGCATGAGCCACGGCACCTGGCTGTAAAATTAATTTTTAATTACACAAGTCATTCACCCACTGTCTTTGTAAAAAATAAAAATCTAAGTGTTGTACATAAGACTGGTGTTCTTGTCCACTTCCCATCCCATCTAGCCCAGGGTACAAATACTGCTCCCCCGAAGTAATCACAGTATTGATTTGGGAGAATCATTCCACTCTCTGTATATGTTATTTTCTCATGAAAAAAGGCAAGTCCTGTGGGTGGTGCTGGCTTTGGTTTTCATGTCAAATAAGAATCATATTGAACCAGGCACACCTGCTCTGTGGTGGGCTTCTCTGCACAACAGCGGATCACAGACGGCTTCCAGGTCTCAGGATCTCTGCTGCGTGGTAGTGCGGAGGCCAGGTGAATGGTGGTTGATGCCACTCTGTGGATGGGCATGTGGCTGGTTCGCCATGATCACTATTACAGACAAGCTAGCTGCAAACGCCCGGCCCAGCCTGCCCCCACCCCTCTGCACGCACAGTGCTCGCTGAGCTCCAGGCTATGATCTGTTATGTCCTCCCCTCTCCTTCTCGACTCCACCTCCTCCTCCTGTCCTCCAAGGTCAAGCCCCGCTCCTTGTTCTGGTCCCACTCTTCTGGCTGACACCCCTATCCCTCACTTGCCATCCGAACTCTGCCCTCAAATGCAGAATCAGACTTGGAACCAATATGGACCCAGAGCTTCTCACCCTCAAGTCATCTTCACATTCCAACCCATCACCTCCCAGGGCCAGCCACACACTTCCTGGTCTCAGCACTGAGCATCACCTCCTGCCAGGAGTTATCTCAGCTGCCAGGAGTTATCTCTGACACCTCCCTCTCCTGTCACCCATGGCACATCTGTCTCCCCTTCCTGCTGCTGAATCTTCCTCCAAGGGGCTGTTCAAGACCCTAGCCCAACCCCTCAGCCCTGGCCACAGCAGGCCTTAGCATCTCATGCCTGGACCATAGGCCTGTGTAACCACTCCATCCATTCATCCACCCACACATCCATCTATTTTCCTTCCTTCCTTCCTTCCTTCCTTCCTTCCTTCCTTCCTTCCTTCCTTCCTTCCTTCCCTCTCTCCTTTCTTTCCATCCTTCCTTCCTCCCATTCACTTTTTACGTATCCATCCATCATTTGTCTATCCATCTACTCATCCATTCATCTATACACCCATTCATCTACCCACCCATCCATCATCCACCCATCCATCTACCCATCCATCATCTACCCATCCATCACCCACCCATCCATCCATCCATCCATCCATCCAACAAGCATACACTGAACACCTACTGGATGTTCTGCTGAACAAAACACACAGCTCCCAGAGCCCAGGAGACATTCTGGTGGATCTGTGTCCATGAGGAAGCAGACTCATCATCTGCAATGAAAATATGGGGTGATAGGTGCAACCCATGTGTTTGTGTCACTGTGCCTCACAATGTGTGTGGTGTGTGAAAGGGAGAGATGTCCACATCTCTGGGCCCACGCTAGATCTCTCTGCTGAAGCAGTGTGCATTCAATCATGCACCCCACTGAAGACCCTGCCGACAGCATCGACTCACTAAGTCCTCCACAGGCTCTGTGTTTCCCCCGTTTTCCCAAATCCAGGACTGAAAACAGGCAGGCCCCATGCCCTCTGCCTGCCTCCCACTTCCAGCCCAGGGCCACTTCCTCCTCTAAGGGCCCTCTCCCATCTTCTCCTCCGATCCTCTCTGTGCTCCCAGGCAGTGCCATTGCCCTGGCAACAGCTGTCCCCTCCCCTCCCCCCTCCCCTGCGCTGTCTCAGCAGGTGGGCAAGCTCATCCCACTCCCACCCAGGAGTCCTTCCTTCTCCCTTGACCTCCCTTCTTCCTCCTATGCCTTCTTTCATCCCAGACCAGCCGGGTGGGAACTCTCATCCCTGGCTGTGGCCACTCCCTCCCTCCTATCCTGCTCACCCCTGCAGCTGCTCTGTACCTGCCAATGGGGAGAAATGAGGCCTCCAAACTCCACAGCCCATTTTCTCTCCATTGATGGCCTCTAATGCTGGGGGTCTCTCCTGGCTTCTCACTCACTTTCTTTCCTTGATTCTACCTCTCGGGCCACCCCTCTCCTGTTTCCTCTGCAGCGTCCTTGGCTTCCATCAGCCCTCTGTGTCCATGTCCCCAGGGCCCCATCCTCCCTCTCCCTGTGCTGTGCCCCCCAGGCAGCCTTCCCTAGAGTCTGGGTGACCGTCCTCATGCTGACCCTGTCCAGCATCTCCCCTCTCATCCTGCAGCTCTGCTGAGTAGGGTCATGGGAGGCCCTGAGAAGCCCCCTGTCCTGCTCAAAAGAGTCCTTGCTAAGCTCTTCCTGGGGGCTCCTGACCTATTGGGTGAGGATTCTGTCTGGAGCACCCGGATATATGTGTGTTGGGCAACTTTCCCCACGCGCAGGCTGTGAGCACCTTGAGGGCAGGACCTGCATCTGATTTGTCTTTGCTGAATGGCTGTGACTATGGCAGAGGCCGGAGGGACAGATGAACTGAGGACAGACGGACTGAGGAGAGCGCTCCCTCCTCCTCACTCTCGTGCTCCTTTTTTTCCTTCCATTTTCTTCCTCTCCTAATTAAAAAATTAGTTTTTAATTATGAGCGGTACATGAAGAAATTATCTTTGCACAAAATTTTTAAAATTTTTTGTGCTTTCACAAAATTAAAGCATGACAAAAGGCTTAAGTCTCTTTTCTCTCCCTCCCGCATCCCACCTCCAACTCCCCCAAAAAGGGGAACCTCTGTGGCCAGTTCTGTGTGACCCTGTCCACACAGCCTATATGTGTCCTCTCATCTAAATAAAATAGAGCTGCATTTGGTGGTGGGGTGTTGTTTAAAATATAAATACCATTTACTCTGTGTAAATTTTGCCAATAGCTTTGTCTGTCCAGTGATGAGTCTTCGAGTTCTTTCCGTGAACATGTGGGTGCACCGTCATTGGTGTGCAAGAGCCGAGGTGGGCACCTCTTCCTCGTCCTGCTCAGCGATGGCACGATGGTAGCCTGAAATTGGCCATGGTGGTAGTATGTACACTACAGAAGCGGGCACAAGCAACCCATGGGGAACGTTCTCCCCAGAGGGCCGGTGTGCAAGCACACCCCAGGATGCACCCTGTTTCACAGATCTGGGTCTTTCGGGAGAGAGCTGCACTGTGGGTGACCAGCTCTCCTGTGGATGGACATGAGTGCTTTCCCCCTTTTCACCATGACAGATGAGGTCACCACAACCTTATCTGTCACCGACTCCCCTTCTGCCTTGCCCTCTGCTGGGTTCTGGCGTGGTAGCAGGGGGGTCCTTAGAATTCGTCTGCAGTACGTGGGTTCTTTTCTGTCTGTCCGTGGAACGTGCTGCCTCTTCAGGTCTCTGGGAGTCTGTCTCTCTCCTTCCTTCCTTCGTCCTTTCTCATCCTCTCCTTCATTTCTTCTCCTCCTCTCCAGATTTGGCCCTTGTCCCAAGGGTCATGATTTATGGCTGCTTCTGTGTGGAGGTGTGGGTCCCACTGTGCACCCCTCTATTTAGGCCCTTTGTCAGGCTTGTCCTCCTCCGTCTTTCTCTCCTCTTCTGTGTGCACGCATCTCTGCATCTGCCTGCGTCTCAGCTCCCTGAGGGTCCTGCCGCCCCCTCTTCATTTCATTTTTTAACTTTATTATTGATGTGCCCCGCCAACACTGCCTCTTCCTGCATCTTGCTCAGCCTCACTCCCTCCCGCTCTCCAGAGGAGGCTTATTGGATTTTGCTTCAAGTTTGTGCGTCATTCCTGCTCTGTGCATGTGTGCGCACATGTTCGTGCGTGTGTGTGCCTACCACTTTCCCCGTCAGCTCCCTCTCTCTCTTTCTGGGGCTTGGAGAGTTTTACTCTTTGTGTGTGTGCACAGGTGCACGTGTGTGAGTCAGTTCTCTGTAAGGTATGGTCAGGGCTGGGTCCCACCCTCCCTGTCACAGTCATGAACTCCATCTATCCACAACATGCCAGATGAGCTCTGGACCAAGGTTTGTCCATGTGTCCTCTCCTGTACTCTCCCTCCTCTTGCGCTGCACCTGCCCTCTGCACAAGAGGTGCCCCCTATGCACCTTGGGCATAGAGGCCTCTGTAAGGAAACTCCCCAATCTCCTCCTGCATCTGAAAATCACCCCACCTCCATTCTCTGTTGCATGCCACAGATTTGGGGCCAATGTTGACTGAGGTCTTCCAGAGGTACCTCAAACTCATCTAATCATCTCTGCACTACAAACTGGTCCCTTTCCTATTCTCATTAACACTGAATGTCAGTGCCTTCCTCGGTGTGGTGCTGCAGCCAGGAGCCCTGCATCGTCTCTGACTACTCCTGTTTAGCCACCCACGGCCCATCTGTTCCCCCTCCCTGCCAACTCTTTCTCCGAGGGGCTGCTAAAGGCCCCCATTCTCTCAGTTCCTGCTGCAGCATCGTGTGGAGATGAGGGGATAATTGTCTTCCTTTGTCCATCCATCCATCCATCCATCCATCCATCCATCCATCCATGCATCCATCCAACCATCCATCCATGCATCCATCCATCCATCTATCCATCCATGCATGCATCCATCCATCCATTCATCTATCCATCCATCCATCCATCCATCCATCCATCCATCCATCCACCCATCCACCCTTCCATCCATACATCTACCCACCCATCCATAAATGCATCCATCCATCCACCCATTCCTCCATCCATCTATTCATTCATCCATTCATTCAGCCATCCATCTGCCCATCCACCCATTCACCCACCTATCCATCCACCCATCCATACATATGTCCACCCACCCATTCATCCACCTACTCTTTCATCCATCCATCCATCTATACATCCATCCATCCATCCATCCATCCCTCCATCCCTCCCTCCCTCCCTCCCTCCCTCCCTCCCTCCCTCCCTCCCACCACCTGACATACATTGAGCACCTGAGTGCTCTGTTGAAGACAAAGACTCCAAAACCTGGGGCTGTGTTCTAAGGAGTCCAGGCGGGGAGAGGACCAGTTACCACTCATGGGAAGATGGGGTGATAGAGACTTTGGAAGTCTCCAAGCATCACCGTGTGTGTTCCTGCATGTGCGTATATGCATGTGTGTGCTCTGTCTTCGCCACTTTCTCAGACCCTTCTCATTCCTCCTGATCTCTACTATCAGTGCTCCCCAGGGCTGTGTCGTCAGCCCTCTGCCCTTGTCCTTCCATGGGCCACACTATCCACACCAGGGCTTCAGAGGTCCCTGCACACAAACTCCTCTGCATTTCCGTGCTCATCTCCCCTGTCCCAGACCCATCTACTCACTGTCCTGTCCTCAGCCCCACTCAGTCATAATCCCAGCATCATAGACTCCCCAGTCTCCAACCAACCTCCCCCGTCTCCAGGCTTCATCTTATGCTCTCATCCTCCATCTCCAGGGACAGAAATCCAGGCTTCCCCATCTCCCCACCTCCTTCTTTTAAACTTGTGCTGACTCTTCCTCCCAAATCTCTCATCTCCTCCTTTGCTCCTTTCATCCCATGACCAGTATGGTTGCTCTGGTGACAGCCATCCTCTTCCCTCCTCCTGAGTCTGCTTTCCAGCACGAGAGATGTGTTCTGGTGACCTGCTCCTCCCATGCTCCGTCTTCTCTCTCTGTCCATCCACAGAAAATCTGGGAAAGGGACCCTTGGCTTTACTTGCTTCCATTCCCAGCCCACGCATACCCCATCCTTGGCAAGGGACCCCAGCCACATTGAGCCCACCATGGTTCTTAAGAGAGCTCTCCATAGACCTCCTTCTTGCCAAAGCCCATGGTCCCTTTTGCCTCCTCATTTCTCCTGGCCCACTGGGGTCCTGATTGGGGTGCCCGTCCTTGCTTGGGAGGCCACTCTCTCCTCCTTCAGGACACTGGGTGCTCCTGGCTTCTCTCCCACCCCTTGGGCAGTCTCTCTCTTCCATCCACCTCTCAGTACTGATGCTTCCCAGAGCTCAGTCCTCCACCCTTTCCTGCCCTGCCCGTTCCCCAAGGGCAGCTTCCTCCACCCCCAGGACATCTGTGGCCACCTATTGTCCTTCTTGGACATAGAGCTCTCTCCTGAACTGCGACATGCACATCCACGTACCTGAGCACAGGTCTAGACACTTCCCTGCCCTTCCCACACTGCTCTTCTTTTCTCCAACCTCCTCACCTGCCCAGCTCCTCATCCTCAACACAAGTAGACCAAGTCTCAGGCACTTTCTTGGCTCCTTCTGACCACATCCAGTCCCACTACAGGGCTGTGCCTCCAGCACACCACCACCATCCCATCTGGGTGTCAGCTCCCAGGGCCTCCCGGGTGTCCCATCTCCAGCCTTGCCCCTTCCTGTCTACACTGGGTGAGGCCACCCAAGCCACCTTTCTAAATCTCCCACCTGGCAGCTCACCCTTCGCTGGCCTAACCCCACTAAGCCAGCTTCCCCACCTCCCCACTCTCCTGATAAACTTCAAGCTAATTTTTCCTGCTTTAAGGCTCTGGATCAGGCCAAACCCTCACACTGTTAGTGACTTCTCCTTCTGCCCTGTCTCCAGACACAAGGAACCTCTTGCAGTGCAGAAAGACTCAGCCTCTCCCCACCTCCTGGCCTTTGCTCAAGCTGCCCGTGGCAGGAACGTCTCTCACCTGGTCTGCCTGGCACACAGCAAGGCTTCTCTTGGCTCAGGCACTTCACCCTCCCTGATGAAGCCCCAGGGCCTCTCCCCTGAAAGCCCCCATAGCATCACAGGATCACACCCCTGGGAACAGCCAGGCACATGCGTGTGTTTGGGGGGATCTTTCCCGCCAGACCATGGGCATCTGGAGAGCCTGCATCTGAGTTCTCTCTGAGTGTCAGCACAGAGGAAGGCTGAGGAATGTCTGCAGCTGGAGGAACTTCAAGTTGAAAAAAAAAAAACTAAAATTTCAGGAAGGAAGGACTAAAGTCTCCTTTGAAACCTCCTCCCAAATCCTGATTTCTACTTATTTTCCCACATGGATCCTCAGTTATTAGATTGATGTGAATTATACTGGTAGCTAGCTAGCTAGATGATTGATAGGAAGGAAAAAGGAAGGAAGGAAGGAAGGAAGGAAGGAAGGAAAGAAGGAAAGAAGAGAAAACCTGTTCTGTTATTGTTGGTTTGGTTATTGTTTGAACATAAATGCTACATACTGTGCATGTGATTTGGCAGTGGACTTCCTCATTCAGCAATGTGTCTTGGGTCTGCTTCCATGTCAGAGCTTAGATGCATCACATTCTTTTATCAGATGCAGCATGGTTGAGCTGGCGTCCTCCTGCCGATGAGCATTTTGGTGTCCCTGCTCTTTTGGTGAGGTGGTAGCAGCTTCTGTGCATGGCCTCTTTCTGTGTCTCACTTTAGGGTCCCCAGTGTGTCATCAGGCTGCCGTGTGCCTGCTTGTCTGTCTGTCTGTCTGTGTGTGCACACATCTGCCTCTCTGCCTCTCTGAATCTCTCTCCTTCCTTTTCACATTCTCTCTCATTATTCCATATTCCCTCTAGATTTGGTCCTCACGTTGTGTCACAATTGTGTCTGTGTGTCTCACCCTGGGTCACATCTGTGGGTTCCTCTTTACTTGGAGCTTTTTCTCATTCTGATTCTCATTTGCTTGGTGACTTCTCACCCCTGTGCATCCACTTGCTCTCCCATCCATTCATCCACCCACTTTGGACACTGACCATCTTCCAGTGTCTGGACAGCTCCCATACGTGAGTCAGTGTTTGTGCCCCCTCTGTGTACTGCCCCTGTGTCTCTGCCTGTCTGTGGGCCTGTCTCTCCGAGCCCCCTTCTCCCACCCCTGTCTTCATCCTCCTCAGCTGCACTTCCTTCTGCTCTCCAGAGGAAACTTATGGAATTTGCTCTGTCCACACATCATTTCTGCTGTGTGTGTGTGTACTTGTGTGTACGTGTAAGTCGGTCATCTCTTTCTGAGGCATGGTCAGGGTTGGCTTCCACCCTCTCTGTCACTCTCAAGGACATTTCATCTGCCTGCCTCTCCATCCAGCCATCTGTAGCATGCTCAGCTAACTCTGGGGCAGGGTCTGTCTGTCTGATCTGTCTTCCTTTCCTTCTCTTTCTCTCACTCCTCACACACTCCCTGGATGAGCTCATCCCCTGCCCTCTGTGCTGACATCTCCCCAATTGCTCCTGCAACCAAGACTCCCCACCTTGTTCTCTCTTCTCAAGCCACTAGATTCCTCCGCAGGAGAATCCAACCCATTGCATCATCTTCACGCCCTGAGATGTGTTTCTCTTCCAGTTCGCATTAACACTGAGCCCCGCTGCCTGCCTCAGGCTGCAGTGGGAGACTGAGCCATCTCTGACTCCTTCTGCTGCCCATGGCATATCTGTCCCACTTCCTGCCAAGTCTCTTTACAAGGGACCACTCTGAGATCCTTCTAACCCCAATCCCTTCAGCCCCTCTTTCTGGCCAGGCCCCAGCATCTTGTGCTTTGACAACTGAAGAGGCTTCCTCCTTTGTTGTCCATCCTCCACTCCCACCCCCTCTTCATCCTCCATTAACCTCTGGAAGAATCATGAATCACCTTTGCTTAAATACTCCCATAGCTTCCATGTCACTCACAGTAAAAGCTAATATTCTCAACATGGCCCACAGGCCTTACCCAGTCTATTTCCTGTTACCTCTCTCTTTTCATCTCCCACTCCTTTCCCCCTTGCTCATGTTGCTCCAGCCATGTGGGCCTCCTTGGTGTTCCTTGAGCAGGCAGACACCAGGGCTGTCACCTATGGTTGTTCATGGCATGAGGGCACCTGGCAGAGGATGTCAGTGGAGGACAAAACCCAGACTTTATTCTGTTCTCCAAGCCATGAGCCCTGGTTTGGGGTTGCCTCTGCTTAGAAAAAAGATTGTCTATTTCTTTTAAATATATAGATAGAAAAGCCCTTTAACATTCTTGGTTACTTGTTTCATTATCTCTGTTATTTTGGGATCTGTTTCTATTTACTGATTTTTCTCCTAGTTATGAGCTACAATTTTTAGTTCTTGGCCTGTCTAGGAATTTTTGATTGGATGCTGGACATTGTAAATGTTACACTATTGATGGTCTGGAATTGTGTTGTCTTCTGTTAAAGAGTGGCATGCAGTTAAATTACTTGCTAATTACTTTGATCATTTTGAGGCTTATTTTAAAGCTCTTTTAGGGTGGGTCCACAGTAGCCTTTACTTATGGGATAGTTCCTAACCTGTGTGAATTCTGGGAATTGTTCAAATTAAAATGCTTCAGTCTTTCTTTGCCTGGCCTCAGGGAATTTCATCCTACACACCTGAAGCCTTGCACATGGCAATGATTCAAAAGGACACATGTAGATTTCTGGAGCTGTTTTTCTTCGTTCAGTCAGGTACTCTGCCCCTCAACTTACAGCCACCTAAGCCTACCTGAGCTTTGTTCTTTGTCTCAAAGATCAACTCAGCAATACTGCTGGACTCTATTTGAATTTCCCCTCCCTGCACCTAAGATGCCTCCAGGCAGAAAGCTGGGTGAACTGTAGAGCTAACTTGATTTGCTTACCTTTCTTCAGGGATCACTGTCTTATGCTACTGCCCGTTGTTCAATGTCTGCAAACAATTGTTTCCAATGTTTTGCCTAGTTTTTTTTTTTCTAATTTTCATAAAGCTCTTTATTGGTTAGTAGAGACATTTGGAGTCATGATCCCACCTTAGAGCCTTTGCACTTGGTTCCCTCTACTTGGAACGCTTCCCTCAGATATCCCCGTGGCCAACTTTCTCACTTCCCAAGTGCTCACATTACCCTCTCAGTGAACCCTTCCCTAACCACCTGCTATGGACTGAATGTTTGTGTTTTCCCAAAATTCAGGTGTTGAAGCCTTAGTGCCCAGTGTAGTAGTATTTGGAAGTGGGAAGTAGTATTGGGAAGTGATTAGGTTTTGATGAGGTCATGAGGGTTAAGCCTCCATGATGGGATTAGTTCTCTTAAAAGAAGAGGAAGAGAGGACTAGATCCCTCTCTCTGTGTCATGTGAAGATACAGCAAGAAAGCATTCATCTGCAAACTAGGAAAGGGCCCTCACCAGACACCAAATACACTGGCACCTTGATCTTGGACTTCCCAGCCTCCAAAACGATGAGAAATAAATATTGCTTAAACCATCCCGTAGATGGTATTTTGTTATAGCAGCCTGAGATAAGATATCACTGTACTTAGAATTGCAATTACCTCAACTTGTAATGCCCCATTACCTTGTGTATTTCTCTCTATGTATATATTTACTGTCTATAAAATTAATCACCTGTCTTCATCCCCTAACCTCCTTCTGCTCTTTACCTGTCTTTTTCCATTAACATGGAAGCTTGATGAGGGCAGGGAATTTTGTCTGTTTATTCACTGCTGCATCCCCAGTGCACAGTGGGGATAGGCCGGCTTGACTGTGGGGCTCACAGGGATTTAAGTTGAGCAGCGTTTCTGTAGGTGCCCAACACATCCTGGAGCAACTGCTGGTGCTGGCTGAGGTTAGGATGGGGAAGGGGTAGAAAGGCCTGTCCAGGGCCTAAGCAGCTCACCATCCATTCACAGTTATGCTCAGAATCTCATTCTCTACCTAAACCTACCACCTCTGACATAAGGCAATGTCTGGTCTCCTTGCCCTAGCACAGGCTTCTTCCTCTGCCCAGAGTGCAACTCCCTGACTCGGCTGTGTGGCACAGACACCTAGCTTCAGAGTCTCCATCTCTATGCAGTGTTCTGTGAATCTTGTGACTTCCAATCCCTTCTTCACTCTGGGACCAAGAAAATCCTTTCTAAATGCCTTATTCTATTCAGGCTTCTATAACAAATTACCATAGACTGGGTGGTTTACAAGCAACAAATATTTATTTCTCAAAGTTCTGGAGGCTGGGAAGTCCAAGGTCACAGCACCAGCAGATCTGGTGTCTGATGAAGGCTCCCTGGTCCATAGACAGTGCCTTTCAGCTGTGTCCTTACATGGTGCAAGGGGTGAGGAGTCTTTCTCAGAAAATCATTCATTTTTCTTTCCAACTTTTATTTTATGTTCATGGGGTACATGTGCAGATTTGGTATATAGGTAAATTGCATGTCTTGGGGCATTAGTATGCAGATTATTTTATTACCCAGGTAATAAGCATAGTACCTGATAGGTAGTTTTTCCATTGTCACCCTCTTCCCACCCTCCACCCTCAAGTAGGCCTCTATGTTATTGCTCCCTTCTTTGTGTCCATGTGTACTCAATGTTTAGCTCCCACTTATAAGTGAGAACATGCAGTATTTGGTTTTCTGCTCATGCATTAATTCACTTAGGATAATGGCCTCCAGCCCCATGTATGTTGTTGCAAAGGACATGATATTGTTCTTTTTTATGGCTGCATAGTATTCCATGGTGTATATTTACCACGTTTTTCTTTATCTAGTCCACTGTTGATGGGCATTGAGGTTGATTCCAGGTCTTTGCTATTGTGAATAGTGCTGTGATGAACATGTATGTGTCTTTATGGTAGAATGATTTTATTCCTTTGGGTATATACCCAGTAATGGGATTGCTAGGTCAGATATTAGTTCTATTATAAGTTCTTTGAGAAATCTCCAAACTGCTTTCCACAGTGGCTGAACTAGTTTACATTCTCACCAGCAGTGTATAAGTGTTCATTTTTCTCTGCAATCTCACCAGCATCTGTTATTTTTTGACTTTTTAATAATAGCCATTCTGCCCAGTGTGAGATGGTATCGCACTATGGTTTTGATTTCCATTTCTCTAGTGATCAGTGATGTGGAACATTTTTTCATATGCTTATTGGCCACATGTATGTCTTCTTTTAAGAAGTATCTGTTCATATCCTTTGCCCATTTTTTAATGGAGTTGTTTTTTCCTCAGGCCCCTTTTATAAGGGCACTAATCCCATTCATAAGAGTAGAGTCCTCACGACTTAATCATCCCCCAAAGGCCCCACCTCCTAATACCATCCACCTGGGGATTAGGATTTCAACGTATGAATTTTGTGGGGGGACATAAACATTCACACCATAGCACTAATCCCAGAACTTTTTATGTCATTTCCTTTCTCTAACGCCTTCCACTGCACCCCATTGCTCCTGCAAGAAATATCAAATTCCTTAAGTTGGTGTATCATCTTTTACAACATAACAACAAATTACACCCATGCAATCAGCTTAACATGACAAAATCATTTTCTCACAGTTTCTGAGGTCAAAATTCTTTGAGCAGCCTGGTTGAGTGTTTCTGGCTCAGGTTTTCTCATGAGGTGTAGTCAGGCTGACAGCTGGGGCTGCTGCATCCTGAAGGATTCAACTGGGGCTAAGGATCTGCTTCCAAGATGGCTCCCTCCCAGGGCTGTTGGCAGGAGGCCTCATTTCCTTACCACACTGGCTTTCCACAGGGTTGCCTGAGTGTTCTTACATGGCAGCTGGATTCCCCCAGAGAGAGTGATGACAAAGAAAGGTAAGGAGGGGAAGAGGGTGGGGAGGGAGATGGGACAGTGGGGAGCCGCAGTGACTTTTATGACCTAGTTTCTGAGGCTGTACATTGTCACCTCCACTTTATTTTATTCACTAGTGACACATTAAGTCCAGCCTACATTCAGGGGAAAGGAATTAAGCTCTACCTCTTAAAGGTAAGAGTATCAAAGGATTTGTGGACATACGTAGCTACTTGGGAGGCTGAGGCAGGAGAACGGCTTGAACCCGGGAGGTGGAGGCTGCAGTGAGCTGAGATTATGCCACTGCACTCCAGCCTGGGGAAAAGAGCGAGACTCTGTCTCAAAAAGAAAAAAGAAAAAAAAATTGTGGACATATGTTAAAAGCACTATAGTCTTCCCTCTGACCACAAATTATTTACATTCTTCTAACATGCAAAATACAGTCCACCCTCCGAAGGACCCTGAAGTCTCATACTGGTACAGTATGAGCTTGAACTCAAGACTTTTGTCATCTAAACCATATGCAGGTGTGGGTGAGGCTCCTTGGGGGTGGTTCCCTAAGCATATCCCTGCCAGTACACTCCCTCTCAATGAGTAAACCTGTGAATCCCAAGAGGTGAGTTACCTATCTACCCCTCAACCCCACTCTGCACCCAGTATACAGTGGTGGAATAGGTATAGGATAATCGTTCAGAACTGGGGGAAATGGGAAGCACAAAGAAGTCACTGGTCCATAGTAATTCTGAAATCTAGCTGGGGAAATGTTGAAGGGTTAGGGCTTATGCTACTCTGGCTCAGAAATAATTTTCCAAGGTGCTCTGCTCTTTCTGTCTCCCTCTAGGCTCTTGGGTCTACCTTAAAGTAAAAAGTAGCCTGTGTTTACAACTGTGTTCTTTTCTCAGACTGCTTCCTGCTAGTAGAATTTAGCAAGTTCAAAGGCCTCTTTCCTTTCACATTACCTCTGTCCCTTTCAGTACATGCTGATGCTATTTCTGTTGATATAATTCTTTTTTTTCCCCCCCAGACAAGGTCTTGCTCTGTCACCCAGGCTGGAGTGCAGTGGTGTGATCTCAGCTCACTGCAACGTCTGCCTCCCAGGTTCAAGTGATTCTCCCACTTCAGCCTCTCCAGTAGCTGGGACTACAGGCACACACCACCACGTGTGGCTAATTTTTATATTTTCTTAGAGATGGGGTTTTGCTTTGTTGCCCAGGCTGGTCTTGAATTCCTGGGTTCAAGCAATCCTCCTGCCTCGGCCTCCCAAAGTGCTGGAATTATAGGCATGAGCCACTGTGCCTGGTGATATAATTCTTTTAAAAATGTTGTTGTTCGCCTGTGAATCTTTTTGGGATCTACTCTACAAGACAAAAGCCATACCCAAAAATCTCTTGAGATAAGCCCTTGACTACTTTGTGGCTCTGCAGAGACAAGCTCTTGAACATCCAACTGTTTGAGTCAGCGGGTCTGTGAGGCAAGTCTTTAAATTTTTTAGAGGGCCCTTTGCTGACTGAGAGTACTCTGAGGAACCACTTTAGATCTTTTGCAGCCACACCCTCACCTGATTTTTAGATTATATTTTCTTGGCAATGTTCTGGATTGAATCTTTACTCAAAAAGCATTTCTTAATTTTAGCAAGGAGGCTAAGACTTCAAAACCATCAAGTCCTGGCTTCTTCATGTTTAACAGTTATTCACTTAGTTCACCTCTTTAATTTTGCATTTACTATAAGTATCAAAAATAAACAGATGACATCTTCAACAGTTTGCCTGGAACTCCTTCACTAGATCACTTGGCTCACTGGGCACATTTTGTACTTTACATGTTATTGTAAGCAATAGTGTTACTAAACTTTTTGCTACTACATTAGAAGGATCCCTTTTCCTCCGGTTTCCAATAAGATCTTCCTCACTTAAAGAAAACAAAACAAAACCTTCATTGCAGTCTGCAAAGGACGTCATGCTTCTATAAATAGTTTCTCTTTGAACTCTTCAAATGTTCACTATAATTCTCTTCAAAATCTTTCAGCTTCTCCCCAATACCTGGTTCCAAAGCAATTCTCATATTTTAGGTTTTTGTTATGGTAGCACTCCACTTCCAAATACCAAAATACGTATTAGTTATCCATTGCTGTGTAACAAATTGTTCCAAAACTTAGCATTTTAAAACAACAAACCATTGTTATCTGACACAGTTGCTGAGGGCCAGCAGTCTGGGAGCATAGCTGGATGGTTCTGGATCAGGGTCTCTCAGGAGACTGTAGTGAAGCTATTAGCTGGGGCTTAGTGATCTGGAGTCCTGACCAGAGCTGGAGGCTGTGCTGTCAAGATGGCCCAATCAAGTGGCTGTTGGCAGGAGGTCTTAGTTCCTCACCATGTGGCTCTCTTCCCAGGGCTCCCTAAGTGTCTTCAGGGCATGGCAGCTGGCTTCCCCAAGAGGAGATAATCAGAGAGAAGAAGAGAGAGAGTGGAGAGTAGGAAGGAGGAAGAGGAAGGGAGGAGCTGCAGTCCTTTTATGACTGAGTCTTCAAAATCCTACACCATCTCTTCTGCTTTGTCCTATGGCTAGAAGCAAGTCAGTAAGTTCGGTCCGCACTCAGAATAGAGGAATTAGGTTCTGCCTTGAAGGAAAGTGTGTAAGAGCGTTTGTAGACGTGTTAAAACTACTGTACTTGGCATTCAAGGCCTTCTGGTATCTGGCCCTGACTAACCTTCCAGGGCTAGATTAAGACCAAACAGAGGGCTGGGTGTGGTGGCTCATGCCTGTAATCCCAGCATTTTGAGAGGCTGAGGTGGATGGATCACCTGAGGTCAGGAGTTCAAGACCAGCCTGGCCAAGATGGTGAAACCCCCATCTCTACAAAAAATACAAAAATTAGCCAGTCATCGTAGCAGGTGCCTGTAATCCTAGCTACTTGAGAAGCTCAAGCACTAGAATTGCTTGAACCCGGGAGGCAGAGATTGCAGTGAACTGAGATCATGCCACCACACTCCAGCTTGGGTGACAGAGCAAGACCGTCTCAAAAAAAAAACAACAAAAAAAAACAGACCATGCAGAGGCCCCAGGATTATGGTTCTCCCTCCTCAACAGTAAATAAAAATAATCAATACACAATAAATTAAGTATAAGCAGGTTCACAGAGTTCTATTTTTCTCATGATAATGATTTTCATAATATTTTTAAATTATTGAAGTATAATTTACATACAATGATATGCATCCCTTTTAAGTGTACCTCTTGATGAGTTTTGACAAATGCATGCACCAATGTAACCACCACTACAATCAAGATATAGAACTTTCCTGTCCCCAGAAACTTCCCTCCATGGCCCTTTGAAGTCAATCTCTCACCACTCCTTGCCTCAGGCAACCAATAAGCTGCTTTCCATCAATGTAGATCAGATTTACATTTTCCTGAGTTGCACACAGTCGAATCACGCAGAAAGTACCTTTTTGCTTCTGGCTTATTTTATTCAGCATAATGTTTCTGAGATTAATCCGTGTATCAGTAGTTTGTTCCTTTCATTCCTAAGTAGTATTTCATTCTATAACTGCATACATATTTATTTACCTTTTTGCGTGCCAATGAACATTTATTTTTTTCCCAGTTTATTTTTATTTTTATTTTTTTGAGATGGAGTCTCACTCTGTCACCCAGGCTGTAATGCAGTGGTGCGATCTCAGCTCACTGCAACCTCTGCCTCCCAGGTTCAAGCGATTCTCCTGCCTCAGCCTCCTGAGTTGCTGGGACTACAGGTGCCTGCCACCACACCCAGCTAATTTTCATATTTTTAGTAGAGATGGGGTTTCACCATGTTGGCCAGGCTGGTCTCAAACTCCAGACCTCAGGTGATTCGCCCACCTTGGCCTCCCAAAGTGTTAGGATTACAGGCGTGAGCCACTGCACCCGGCCAAACATTTATTTTTTCCCCAGTTTTAGGCTATTATGAATAAAGCTGCTATGATATTTGAGGGCTGGCCTTTGTGTGGACATATGTTTTCATTTCTCTTAGGTAAGTATATAGAAGAGGAATTGCTGGGTTGAATGGTTGGTGCATGTTTAACTTTATAAGAAATTGCCAAAATGTTTTCCAAAGTGATTGCACCGTTATGAACTCCCAGCAGCAATGTATGAGAGTTTCAGGTGCTCCACAGTCTTGCTAAGATGTGATATGGTCAGTCTTTTATTTGAGCCATTCTAGTGAGTGTGCAGTGGTATCTCATTGTGGCTTTGATTTGCATCTTCTGAATAATGTTGAGAATCTTTTCATGTGCTTATCTGTCACTCATATATCTTCTTTGGTGAAGTATCTGTTCAGATCTTTGCTAATTAAAAAAAAAATCAGCTTGAGTATCTTGTTATTATTGAGTTGTAAGCATTTTTGTTTTGCTTTGATTTTGAGACAGGGTCTCTCTCTGTCACCAAGGCTGGAGTGGAGTGGCATGATCTTGGCCTCCACCTCCCCAGTCAAGGTAATCCTTGGCTTCAACCTCTGCAGTTGGCTCAGGTGATCCTCCTACTTCAACCTCCTGAGTAGCTGGGACTAAAGATGTGTGCCACCACACCTGGCTCATTTTTGTATTTTTTTTGTAGAGATGAGTTTTGCCATGTTGCTAGGCTGGTCTTAAACTCTTGGGCTCAAGCAATCCACCTGCCTTGGCCTTTCAGAGTGCTGGAATTACAGGCATGAGCCATTGTACCTGGCCAGAATGTTCTTTATAAATTCTGGATTTGATGTGAGATAAGAGTTAAGCCTCATTTTTTTTTCCATGTGGTTTTTCAATTGTTCCAGCAGCATTTCAGGAAAATTATCCTTTCCTTGTTGAATTGCCTTGGCACTCTTGTCAAAAGTCAATTAATGGACTGTGTATGTGTGGTTTTACATCTGGACTGTCTATTAGGTTCCATTTAACCACAAGCAATACCACTTTATCTAGATTACTGTCGGTTTATAGTAAGTCCTCAAATTAGGTAGTATAAGACCTCCTAATGTGTTCTTCTTTGTTGAGGTTGTTTTGGTTATTCTAGGTCCTTTGCATTTCTTTTTTTTTTGTGGGGGGACGGAGTCTTGCTCTTGTTGCCCAGGCTAGTGTGCAGTGGCACAATCTCAGCTCACTGCAACCTCTGCCTCCTGGATTCAAGCGATTCTCCTGCCTCAGCCTTCTGAGTAGCTGGGATTACATGTGCCCGCCAACATGCCTGGCAAATTTTTGTATTTTTATTAGAGATAGAGGTTTCACCATGTTGGCCAGGCTGGTCTTGAACTCCTGACCTCAGGTGATCTGCCCGCCTCCGCCTCCCAAAGTGCGGGGATTACAGGAGTGAGCCACCTCACCCAGCTGGTCTTTTGCATTTCTATATCAGTTTTACAATCGGTTTGTCAGTTTCTACCAAAAGTCTGCTAGGATTTTGATTGCAATTGCATTGAATCTATAGATCAATTTGGGGAGAATTGGTATCTTAATGCTGTGTGACCCTGGATCAGTTACGTGCCTCCTCTGAACCGCAGCTTCCTCCTGGTCCCTCCCTGACAGGTTTTGGTGAGCAGGTAAAGCTGAGCTGAGCACAGTGCTGGGCACACAAGGGAACAGGCTCCCTGTGTGTTTCAGTGGTGAGGGCTGGGGCTGCCATAATGCTTTTCACAGTGTGTGGCAGCCGCAGGTCGCAAGACAATGGTGGCTGTCCCAAGCAGGGAGTCCATGGCCCTGGACTGGGTCTTGTGTCCCTACTCACTTGTCGCAACACTCCAGCCATGTGGCCTCCTCTCCCCGGGCCTCAGTTTTCTCATCTGTAAATCGGAGGCAGTGTGTGTTGCCAGGCAGATTCAACGAGATGGCAGATGAGCAGGAGCTAAGAAAACCGCCTGTTTTCTCCATTTCACCCTGGGCTGCCAAGTGCCGCAGGCACAAATCACATCACCATGCCGATTGGCGCCAGCACAGATTAATTTTCTCCAACCTTGGCTGGGTCTTAAGTGCAGCTCAGCAACCCCTCAACTGGTCCCCAAACTCCTTTCCATTCCTGTAGCAGTTGTTCCGCCCAGGCCCCCATTCCCCGCTTGTTCCCCCTGGGCCCCACAGACAACCGTAGCTCCTGCTCAATGGAGAAAACAGAGGCGTTTGTGGAGGCACTGGCTGCTGCCACTCCCCTCCCTCACGCCTCTGCAGCGATCTGCCTGCACCTTCCTGTGTCCAGGGCTAGCTGTCCCTTGCCTGTCTCCTCCCAGGCCTTACATCTGTCTTTTTCTTCCTCCAATTTCTCCCTCTGTGCTAGCTCTTTTCTCTCCACCCATAAATTCTCAAAAGCTCCCATCCATGCCTCTGCCTTCATCAAAGTCCCCCTCCTTCCTGGGCACCATTCCCTGCGTCTCCCCTTCTTGTCATAATCCTCACTACCCCAATGTTTTTTTTCCGGGATGCCACGAGGCTCCCACGGGCTCACCTGCCCGCCTGCCCTCTTGGGGGCTTTCAACATCAGCCACAGCCAAGTGGGACAACTGCTGGGGGCCCCAGGCATGATGTAACACCGCCCCCCTGCCCAGGAGGATCTGGGACCCCACAAAGTTCACCCAGGACACAGAGATAAAGTTACACACTGAGGACTTAATGAGTTCACCTCGGCAGCTCAGCCCAACACTGAGGGATTGCTTAAATCTGAGCCTTCCACCAGGCCTGGATCTCGTCGATATGGGGCCTCCCAGCCCATTTCTTCCTTCTTAGTATACCCTGTCTTTTTCCTCCACCCCTCTACCAACAGTCCCCCTCCTTCTCAGGCCTGGCTGCCCCTTCTGGGCTGCTCCAGGCCCTGTGGGCAATCGAAACCTCCCTGGCCAATGTCATCAGAGTCTTCCATGAGGGCTCAGCCAGTGGTGTTAGCTTGGCAGTATCTGAGACCATCAACCACCTCTTCCTCAAACGTGTGACCCCTGGGTTTCCCCAGCATCCACTTCTTTCCTGGCTTTCTTGCCCACTGTCTGGCCACTTTGTCCCCTCCTCACCCTTTGTAGCTCCTCTTCTCTGGCTCGCTAAGCCTCTAAGACTTCCTTTTTTCTCCTCTTCTTTTTCTTTTTTCCTTTTTGAGAGACAGGGTCTTGTCTGTCACTGGGGCTGGAGTGCAGTGGCGCGATCACGGCTCACTACAGCCTTAAGCTCCTGGGCTCAAGCGACCCTCCAGCCTCACCCCCTCAGAGTGCTGGGATTACAGGTGTGAGCCACTACCCGCCTCCTTCCTGCTCTTCTCTCCTCTCTTGACACCCTCTTCTGGGGCCATCATCTCTCTGACTGCCATTCTGGCCTCCTTACACTCTCCCTCGTGCTGGATCCTTGGCTAACACTGCTGATGACATGTCACCACCTCAAAGTCATCAGGCCCCAAGCCAAACTCTATTTTTGATGTTTATGGTAAATGCAAGATGAAATAGGTGAACTAAGTGAATAACTGTTAAAAACATGAAGAAGCCAGAACTTGATGGTTTTGAAAAGTCTTAGCCTCTTTGCTAAAATTAAGAGATGCTTTTCGAGCAAAAATGCAAAGATTCAAACTCTATGTTTCCTCAGAACCAGCCCTCCTTCCTGAGTGTCCCATCTCCCTGGCTTCTGCCTTGCCTTCAGTGCTTCATTCATTCAGTGATTTCAGCAAGTATTTACCGGGCACCTACCAGGGGCCAGACCCTGTTCTAGATGCTACGATGCTGTGTTTGCGGTGGGACGTGTTGAGGCTCTGCTAGATCCTTTCAGACCCTGCTTAGCCAGTGTTTTACGCCCCTGAACCCTATCTTTGGTATGTTAGTTTCTCACGACTAGCCCTTGCAAGTTGTGTTTGTGACTAAAGTTCCAGGAGCTTCTTTTCCCACAGGTTTTGAGAGCTGGAAGTACATGGGTATTTATGTTTTGCGTCCCAACCCCACAATGCACCCCAAATCCTATAGCCAATGCCTGCCTTGGTGCAAGAGTCTGAAAGCCCAGCTTCCTTGCCTCCAGGAGGGACAGCTCAGGAGTGTGACTTACCCAGTGGAGCTCCCCTGTGGGGTGAGAGTGAGGCAGCCCCCTGCGGGACCCGGTCTGAGGTCACAGCCTGGCAGGACCTCCTCTCCCTTTCCTGTCCTGCTTCCCCATTCCCTGTCCAATTTGTCTTGAGACCGCTTCCTGAATAAATCAGTTACTCCTAAATTCTTGTCCCAGGGTCTGCTTCTGGGGACTCCAGCCCAAGGCAGTTGTGAACACGACAGCCAACGAGTTACCAGCTCTTCCCTAACGCCCTCCGAAACCTCATTCAGACTCTCGCACCCTGCACCTTCAGGGCCATCCTCTTGAGGTGGGCCTTGTCATCCCGTTGAATGCACCAAGCACCTCCCAGACCCCAGAAGACAGGCTCGTCCGCTCTGATCTAGCTTTCCCTCCAGCCCACTCTCAACTATACATCTGATTATGCTGTTCCTCCACTTGAAACCCTCCCAGCCAACTCAACAAAAATATGAGAAAAAGATTTGAACCCCTACATACCCACTTAGAATAGCTAAAATTAAAAAAACCAAACCAAACCACAAAACCTAACAATATGTGAAGTGCTGGCGAGGATGAAGGGTAACTGGAACTCTCATAGGTTGCTGGTGGAAGTGCCAAAATGGTAAGCCTTTAAAAATGGTTTGACGGTTTCTTATAAAGTTAAACATACGTTTTATCATATGACACAGGAACCCCACTCTTGGGTATTTCCCCTAGAAATGACAACTCTTGTCCACTCAAACGCCTCTACACAGACATTTATTGTAATTTTATCCATAATTGCCCCGTATGTGAAACAACCCAAATATCTTTCAACTTGCAAAGACATTAAAACAAACAAACAAACAAACAAATTGTGGCACAGCCATATAATATAACCATTCTCAGAAATAAGGAGGAACAAATATTGAAGCACACAACAACATGGGTGAATCTCAGACGCATTACGATAAGTGAAAGAAGCCAGACCTAAAGGCTACATACTATATGGCTCCATTTATGACATTCTGGAAAAGGCAAAGTAGAGGGACAGGGGACAGATCAGTGGTTGCCAGGGGCTGGTGGGGCATGAGGGAGTTTTGGAGTTGATGGAAATGTTTTATATCTTAATTGTGGTGGGGGGTATGCAATATGTATTTGTTAAAACTGTCCACTGAGAAGAGTGAATGTCATTCTATGCAAACGGTACCTCAATAAACCTGACTTTATTATTATTTTTTTTTTAAAAGCCCTTTCTGGCCAGGCAGAGTGCCTCATGCCTGTAATCCCAGCACTTTGTGAAGCTGAGGTAGGAGGATTGCTTGAGGCCAGGAGTTTAAGATAAACCTGGGCAACATGGCGAAATCCTGTCTCTCCAAAAAAAAAAAAAGAGTACAAAAATTATATGGGCATGGTGGTGCACACTTGCAGTCATGGCAACTTGGGAGGCTGAAGTGGGAGGGGTTCCTGAGCCACACACTACACTCCACCACACTCCAACCTTGGCGACAGAGTGAGACCCTCTCTCTAAATAAATAAATAAATAAGCCCTTTCTGCGGAATGCAAATTGGTACAACCACTGGGAAAACTGTTTGACAATATCTGTGAAAGCTGAACATATGCCTATCCCATGACCCAGCAATCCCACTCCTAGGGATATACCTAAGAGAAAGGAGTGCATAGGCCACTCAAAGATGTACACTGAATGCTCCCAGCAGCTTTATCTGTCATAGCGAAAAACTAGAAACAACCCAAATGTCATCAATGATAGGTCCTAGAAGGACACAGGGATTAGGTTACCCATGAGAGGTAGCTGGTTTAATAAGGTCCTGTTCAACCTAATGCTTGTGACTGCCCGGTAATCCCTCTACTATACCCCATCTGCTCACTGCTGTATCCTTAATTGCTCAGTGTCCCCAGCCCTTCCTCTCAGAGCGCTAACACACGCACAAATAGATCCCTTGGTGGTATATTCATAAGAAGGAATACTACATAGCAATGAGAAAGAATAAACTACATTTACATACAGCAACCTGCGTGAATCTCATAGACAGGTTTCACGAAAGAAGCCAGACGCGAGGAGACACACGGATTCCATTCATCTGAAGTTTAAGAACAAGCAAAACCACTCTTGGGTGATGGAAGTCAGAATAGTAATTGCTTCTGTGGGGTTGGGTACTAACGGACAAGGGGTACAAGGGAAGCTTCTAGGGGATGGAATTATTTTATATTTGGGTGGTGATTACATGGGCATGTGTGTAATTAAAAATTCACTGGGCCACACACTTAAGATTTGTGCACTGTATTGTGTGGGTTCTAGGTGTGTTAATACAAAATAATGAGATGTTGAGGTGGGAGAATTGTTTGTGGCCAGGAGTTTGAGACTAGTCTGGGCAACATAGTGAGACCCCTCATCTCTAAAAAAATTTGTTTTAAGTAGCGGGGTGAAGGGTGCACACCTATATTCCCAGCTACTTGAGAAGCTGAGGCAGAAGGATTGCTTGAGCCCAGAGTTTGAGGCTGCAATGAGCTATGATTGCACTACTGCACTCCAGCCTGAGTGACAGAGCAAGATCTTGTCACTAAAAATAATAATAATAATACAAAATACAAAACAAAATATATTCTGCACTTATCAGCCTTACTGATCATTGCAAGAGCCAAGGGTGAGAGAAGATGAGGAATACAAGATCCCAGCCAGGAGGTGAGATGAAACTGGGGCCTGCAGGGGCTGCTACCACCCATGGAGCGGGAGTGCTAAGCCCTAGAAGGACACAAGGATCAGGTTGCCCATGAGAGGCAGCGGTTTAATTAGGTCCTGTTCAACCTGACACATGTGACTGTCCGACCATAATCCCTCTGCGATGCCCCATCTGCTCCCTGCTGCATCCTTAATTGTTCAATGTCCTGGCCCCTTCCACTCACTAACCCTCACACATCTCATGCTTGACCAAAACTAGTTCTCGCTAGACCCTGCCTTCCTGCCTCTCTTCTTCCTTCCTGCCTCTCTCCTTCCTTCCTTTTTCTTTCTTGAGTGGTTTCCCAACCAGTTGCGCCCCTCGCCTCTCCTCACCAGCTGCGCCCCTCCCCTCTCCTCACCAGCTGCTCCCACGAAGGTCCTCCAAAGCTTCCCATCGGCCAAGCCCAGGGACTCCATGGCTTCCTCATCCCCCATCCAACCTCTCTGCTCACAGCCCATGGGTGACCCTGTCCACCTGCTGGAAACGCCCTCCTCCCTTGCTTCCCAGAGCGCCTTCTCCTGTTCCCCCAGGACCTCCTTGAGGACCTTCATCGGTCTCCTTGGTACCTTCTCCTGCTCCCCTAGGACCCCCTTGTGGGCCTTCATCAACATCTTTGGTGGGCTTGTCTTTCTGCATCCAGTGCCTATGTCTGGCGAGGTCCAGGACTCAGCCCCGGGCCTCGTCTCCTTGGCATTCCCTCAGGTTCCTGGACTGTGTCCTCCTTCCCAGCCTGGTGTTCTAGGTTAGACGTTGGTCTCTGAGCTGTAGCCCAGGCCACTAAAGCCCCCTGGCTAGCAACCATGGCTGGCACTTCTCAGCCCCCACCCTACTTGGGGTGCAAGCAGATGGCAAGGCCCTTTATGCATCTCCGCCTCAGTCCCCAGAGCAGCTGGCTCCAGAAATCCCGCTGGCCCTCCTGCTCAGCTGGCTCATGTCTGGAACCCATCCTGACATTGTCATGTCTCCCACTGCGTTCTTGCTGGGCCTGCTCAGCCCCTTTGGTGCAGAGGACTCCACCTGCAGACTCACTTGGTTACTCTCCACATGGTGGCTGGAGGATCTTTAAGAAATGGAAGTCAGTTCTCAGACCCACAATGCCCCCCACCGCAGTTGGAATAAACTCCAGCAAGGCCCTGCGTGAAGTGCCTCCGTTTCCCACTCCACCCTCCTGCTCCCTTCCCCTTGCTCGCTGGTGCAGCCACACCAGCCTTGTTGCCCGTCCTGGAACACACCGGGACATGGACATCGTGGGGACATGCAATTCAGCCCATTTACAGGGCCTTGCTTTACAGGATCCCTGTTAATGGGCTGCGCTGCACGCCCCCACAATTCATGTGTTCAAGTCCTAACCTCCTATACTCCAGATTGTGACCTTATTTGGAAATAGGGTTGTGCAGGCTGGGAGCGGTGGCTCACACCTATAATCCCAGCACTTTGAGAGGCCAAAGTGGGTAGATCACCTGAAGTCAGGAGTTCAAGACCAGCCTGGCCAACACGGTGAAACCTCGTCTCTACTAAAAATACAAAAATTAGCCAGGCATGGTGAGACATGCCTGTAATCCCAGATACTCTGGAGGCTGAGGAAGGAGAATCGCTTGAACCCAGGAGGCAGAGGTTGCAGCGGGCCAAGATCACGCCACTGCACTCCAGCCTGGGTGACAGAGCAAGACTACATCTCAAAAAAGAAAAAAAAAAGAAATAGGGTTGTGTAGATGTAATTCACTAAGATGATGATATGGTTTGGATCTGTGTCCCCGCCTAATCTCATGTTGAAGCGTAATCCCCAGTGTTGAAGGTGAGGCCTGATGGGAGGTGATTGGATCATGCGGCATGGGGCGGTTTCTCATGAACAGTTTAGCACCATCCCCCTCGGTGCTGTTCTTATAAGTTCTCACGAGATCTGGCTGTTTAAAAGTGGGTAGTGCCACCCTACTCCCTTTTGATCCTGCTCTGGCTAGATAAGATGAGCCTGCTTCCCCTTCACACCTTCTGCCATGATTCTAAGTTTCCTGAGGCCTCGCCAAAGCAAAAGCTGCTGTTTCCTGTATAGCCTGCACAATTGTGAGCCAATTAAACCTCTTTTCTTTATAAATTACTCAGTCTTAGGTATTTCTTTACAGCAATGCAAGAACAACCTAATACAGATGAGGTCACACTGGAGTAGGGTGAGCCCCTAATCCGTTATGACTGGTGTCTTTATAAGAAGGAGAGATTTGGACGCAGACACACACAGAGAGAACGCCATGTGAAGGTGAAAATGGACATGCTGGTCTACAAGACTGGGAATGCCGAAGGTCGCCAGCCAACCTCCAGAAGCTAGGAGAAGGCCTGGGACAGATTCTCCCTCACAGCCCCCAGAAGGAATCAGCCCTACTGACACCTTGATCTTGGACTTCTTGCCTCCAGAACAGAGACAATACTTTTCTGATATTGAAGCCACCAGTTTGAAGCACTTATTCTCATAGACCTAGCAAATTAAGACAGTCCCTCTGACAGGCATGCCTCCCTCCCCTAATCAGCACATGACTTACTCCTCATGTCATTGAGATCTCAGACAGAAAGCTACCTTTTCCAAGAGGCCTTCCCTGAATATCCCGTCTAAATGGCTGGGCCCCTTCCCTCACCCATTGCAAGCGCAGGCTCAGGTCATCCTCCAGGCTGTTGCCCTCATCCTGCATGTTCGCCCTCACACTCATGACCACCTGAAGACAGAGTATGTAGTCATTTGCACACCTGGTTTTTTGTCTGTCTCCTCTGCTAGTTTAAGACCTTTGTGTGGTCCAGGGCTTCTGGCATCTTCTGCTGTGTGTCCCGTATCTGGCACAGGGGCTCTCAAGTAAGATCTCCATTTGGATGCTTTTAGCCAATCAGCAAATATTTAGTGGGAATCTATGCTGGGGAACAAAACAGCCCCAGTCCCTGAGGCAGGGCAGGGAGGGAAGTCAGTTTTTTGTGGAAAGTAGGAGAATGTATGGAGTAGTTGCTGGGGAATGTGGAGGGAAGAGTCTAGAGAGATGGGGAAGGACAAAGGCCCGTTTGTACCCGGTGAGCTGGAGCTGCAGCCGAGCGAGGCATCTGCTGCACCAGGCGACTTCTGATGCTCACATCCCTTGGGTGTCCCCCAGCCCAAGATGTCCTAAACCAAACCTGTCATATTCCATGGAGGACTCTCAGTTCGCCTCCTGCAAGGGATACTACAAACACCCACCAGGTCTCCCGGGTGGGAACCTGGGCACAAGCATCCCATTGTTCTCCCTCCTGTACCCCACATCTGATGGGCCAGCTCATCCTGTGCACCTCCAATCCCCCCCTTCCAATCCTTCTCCTCCACCCTAATGCTAGCTCCTTGAAGCCCTCAAGGATTCATGACATCCAGGTGGCTGTGGTCGCCTCTGGGGAATGAGGGGGACACTACCTCCATAAATGTATTAATTTTTCAATTATAATATCGAAGTTCAGGCTGGGCATGGTGGCTCATGCCTGTAATCCCAGTGCTTTGGAGGCTGAGGCAGGAGGATCACTTGAGCTCAGAAGTTTGAAGCCAGCCTGGGCAACATAGCAAGATCCCGTTTCTACAAAAATTTTTAAAAATTAGTATTAGCCTGCCATGGTGGGGAGGAAGGATCACTTGAGTCCAGGAGTTCGAGGCTACAGTGAGCTATGATTGCAGCAATGCACTCCAGCCTGGGCAACAGAGTGAGACCCTATCTCTAAAAAAAAAAAAAAAAAATTAAGTTTACATAAAGAGTGTGAGTGTCTGATGGCAGTTTTCCCCTTCTCAGGGGTCATAACCCTTCACAAGACTCACGAAGGCCACTCCCCAAAGCAGCAAGAGTTGAGGGTCCAGGTGCTGTGAAGGTGGCAGGGATGGTGCTGGTGGGAGTAGCCTGGCCAGCCCCTCTTGTTGCACAGTGATGCTGTTCTAAGGCCCACTTGAGAACTTTACCTGGCTCCCCAAGGATATACCTCTCAGGGCTCAGGCAGACCCCAGGGCCCATTCCCACCCCTTCAACCTGCCAGAGACTGTCTTGGGGGTGCCCACTGACCCCTTGAGCCCCCTTGCTCTGGTTCCATGACTCTGATGTGTACTAGACAACAGGGCTCTGAGTGGCCGCCAGGGCATCTGCTATAGACAGGGAAGGTGGCCTAAGGATCCCGAGAGTCCACCGTGGTCAGGGCCCAAATTGCTGGAAGAAGGGAGTGGTGGCTCTGTGCGCACTCTCCCAGAACAACCTGCCCACTGTTTCTACAGTCAGAGAGACTGAGGTACAGAGAGGGGTGGCCATCTGCCTGGAGTCATGGGGTGAGGCAGGGGTCATTCTGTCCCCTGAGGCCTTTCCCCTGAAAGTGATCCTTGCCCTGAGCCCATCCCATAACCCCGTGGGCTTCCTGTTAGGCCGGCACCTGCCTTCAGAGTTGGGGGCTTTTGAGGCAAGGGAGGACAAACTTGCCCTGAGAATCCTAGTCCTAGTGCATGCAGCCTTTATTTCCTGATCCCACAGGAACCCCAGGAGTCAGGAGCCCTCCCTGTCAACAGCCTCTTCTCCCCTACCCCACACCTACTCTCCCCCAAACCCAGCCTCTGCTCACTATGTCTTCTTTGACGCCCCAATTGGTTTCCATCATTTTTTTTTTTAAAGATTGAACTGCATTTCAGACATTTGCATTTCATGTCAGAAAACGTGAATTCAGCAGTCGCCAGGATGAATGCCAGTCACCAGGTGCTGAGGGTGAAGGTGAGGGCCAGTGTCTCCAGCAGTGGGGCAGGACAAAGTCCCTGTGATGCCAGCTGCCACCAGGACCCAGGGACAGGCGAGAGGGCCCCAGAAGAATGCCGAGCTCACGTTACTTGGCAGAAAGAAAACGATTCAATTTTGTTCTATTCACCGAAACACATACTCTTGTCCAAAGCTAATTTCCTGCTGCCCCCAGCTTGATTGTGTCTCTGTTTCGTCGCTCACTCCGAACACCGTCCTCTTCTTAAGAACCTTGGGATTCTGAACTGCTTTTCTATTTCCAGAATTCCACATTGTGATTTTCATTTTTCTGTCTCTGGAAAGATATGCCAGTTGCCTTTACAAAGGGGGCCTGAGGGGCTGGAGGACAGGAGGGAGACTTTTTTCTGGGCGGCCTTTTGTGGATTTTGAATTTTGAACCATATAAATGTAGTTTCTAATTTAAGGAAAAACATTTAACAATTAAAAAATTGTTTCCACTTAAAAATAATACTTTTCGGGACCCTGCTCCCCTGTCTCTCCCCCTCGTCCCTCCCTCCCTTGTAGCTAGAGCCTTGACTGCCTCCCTTTTTACGGCTCCTCTGCCTTCACCCGAGGCTGCTCTGACAAGGATCCCCCCAAAGCCTCCCCAGGGCCAAGTCACCTCCTCTGATCTCTCCGGACACAGCACATGGCCAGCCGGTTCACCTTCTGGAAACCCTCCTCCTTGTGTTCCCGTGTCTCCTCCTCATGTCTGTCCTCTGGCCCTCTCTTTTCAATCTCCCTGGGGGGCCCCCTAAATGCTGACACGATCTGGGCCTCTGCCTGGACTCTCTCCCGCAGTATCACCCACCCCTGATGCTTCGACACCCTCCTGGACCCAGCGACTTCCAGTGTACACTCCACACCAAATCAGGTCCTGCCCTGCTTGGATCCACTCTTACCCCTCCATCCCTGCTGAGCCCCAGATCCCAGATCCACCTGCCTCCTTGACACCCCATTTGTTTACTTCAGGGAACTCACTCCAACATGTCTCGATGGGCTGGCTTCAAGTCTGAACTCTGCCACCTCCTTGCTGTGGGCAAGTTTCTCAACTTCTTTGTGTCTCTGTTTCCTTGTGTGTAAATGATGATAGATGAGGTAGTATCTACCTTATGGGATAGTTGTAAGTATGAATGAATTAACATTAAGTAACACTCCTAGAACAGTGTCTGGCACATCGTAAATACTAAAATGCATTTGTTCGATAAAAATGTCCCAAATGGAACTCCTGATTTTCCTCTTGCAAACCTGATCCTCTTGCAGCTTCCTTTCCCGCTGCCATTCAACCCATTCTGAATGCCAGAAACCCAGGGGTCCTGCTTGACACTGCCCTCCTCTTCCTCCTCCTCCTCCTCTGCTTCTCCTCCCCCAGGGTGCACCCCATCCCCAACTCTGACCCATTTTATTTCCTAAATCTCTCTCCGTCTCCACCCTTTCCCTGGCCCATAGTCCCTTGAAATTGCTCTTGTTAAGTTCATCAATGTTCCACTAATTGCCAAATCAAAAGAAATTTTCAGCCTTCATCGGTTTGGATTTTCTGCTACATTTGGTCCTGCTGATCTTGCTCTCCTAGAAACGCTTCACTAGCCCAGTTTCCATGACAACCTGCTCTCCAGCTCTGCTCACGTGGCCACGTGGCACTGACATTTCTTTCTCTTCATTGCTTTTGTAGGTGCCCCAGGCTCTGCCAGCCCCTGAAATGATGGGTTGGAGGTCCTTAGATTCCAACAGGACTCTCCCTACCTCTCAGTCTCCCCAAGACATGGCCACCCCAACTCTGCATCTCTGGTTGAGATGTCCTCCTGAAAACCAGACTGCTGGACCTGACTTCCCACTGGCCATGACTTCCCACTGGCCATGACTTCCCACTGGCCATCTCCCCTAGGTGTCCACAGGCCCCACAAAGTCAACTTTGAATTGTGGCCATTACTCCTCCCTGATCCACTTGCTTCTCCAAGTCCCAGTGAGATCGTCATAAGACAAATATCTGCCGGTGGCTCTTGCCTGTGGCTCTTGCCTGTGGCTCTTGCCTGCTCAAAACCCTTCCACGGCATCCTAGTGCCTACAAGATTAAGTCCAAGATGTTGAGCATCTTTTTGTATGTTAATTTGCCATCTGTTTATCTTCTTTGGGGAAGTGTTTGTTCAAATCTTTTGCTCATTTCTTATTGGGTTGTTTTTTTTTTAATCATTGAGTTTGAAGACTTCTTTATACATATTCTGGATACAAGTTATTTATCAGATATATGATTTGCAAATATTTTCTCCCAGTTTGTTGTTTGTCCCTTCATTCTCTCAGCAATTAAAAGAGCATACTTAAAAAAAAAATTTGATGGAGTCCAGTTGATCAATTTATTGCTTCATGAATCATGCTTTTATCATTTCATTCTTTTATGGTGCTGTAGCTAAGAAATTTTTGCCTGACCCAAGGTTATGAAGGTTGTTCTCTTATATGTTCTATCCTAGAAGTTTTATCATTTTGGTTTTACCCTTTTTATTTTTTACTTATATTTTTATGCCCGAGTTAGAGTTGGGTTTTTGGTATTGCAAAGAAGGGAGACCCTGCTAATATTGTAATCTATTTGAAAGGCGAAGCTTAAAGACCTTCAACGGCTCCTTGTTGCTCTTGGGATAAAAGTCCTAAATTCCCTAGCATGGCTCAAAGGGCCTGCATGAACTTCCTGGCCTGATTCCCAACCTTTTTCCTTTCTGGCCCCTCATGGTGCCCTGTGTCCTGGCCTGATTCCCGACCCTTTTCCTTTCTGGCCCCTCATGGTGCCTTGTGCTCTGGATGTACACACTGAATGGCAATTCCTTGAGCTCAATGCCCAGGGCAATTCTTTCTTGGAGCTTTAGGGCAGGCTGGATCAGACAGGCAGGCTGAAACAAGACTCCATTCCCCCTCTCCTCCGAATATGAAGTTGTTTTTTATGTGAGACTACACCCAGGACCCCACTTGAGCATCTTCCATTTATTTCTCTTTCCCCCATCAAAGCTGACCCGTCCTGAGCCCTGTGCCCTTAGGTTCAGGGTCCCAGTGCACTTCCTCCCAGTCTTTATTTGGATGTTCTTTTGTGTTTTCCACAGCTGAGATTATATTCTGCATATAATTTGCACCCTGGCTTCTCAGTTGCTGCTCCACTTTTTATATTATAAGAATTTTCAAGGTTTTTGTAAAAATACAATTAGCAGATGAATAATTGTCCATTTGAGTGGATATAAAATAATTTGCTTAACATTTCCCCTATAGTTGGTTTTTTGGGTTGTTTCCATTTTTTATTAGAAACAAGGGCATACTACATCTCTTTGTACATAAATCTTTGTCGATTTGAGATTATTTCCTTCTGATGGAGCACCATAAGTGTAATTACTGGGTCAAAGGCTGCAGTAATTTACATTCCCATCAGCAGTATTGTCTGTTTCATCACACCCTAGCCAGCATGGGGTATTCTCATTAAAATTTTTTTCTTCACTCTGTGATGGGCAAAAAGTGTTATCTCACTGTTGTTTTAATTTACTTTTTAAAAAATAATTAGATATTGGAAAATGGGTTCAACCTATGAGCCATAAAAAATTAATCTTCTGTTAATTGAGTGTTCATCCCTTCACATTTACCCAGCAGTGATTTGAATTTTTAAAACTCAATTTGTATGGATTCTTAAACACCAAGGATATTAACCCTCTGCGTGACATTCTCGGAAGTTGTTTTCAATTTCCACACAGTTAAATCTAAAATTTTTAATCTATTTTCTTCTTATTTTCTTTGTGATTGCTTCCCTCGCTTTTAAGCTTAGAAGGCTCACCAAGAGTTTGGGGTGAATATTCACTTCTACTTTATTCAAGTGTGATTTTTAATTTAAATCTTTAATCCATCTGAACTTGATGCTGATGTATGACATGAAGTGAAGAATGAGTGGATTTGCTTTTCCAAACAGCTTAGCGATCGTTCCAACACCATTTATTAACTAATCCCTTCTTTCTTCACTGCTTCATGGTGTCCCTTCTTAGCTCTGTGGAGTATGGTGATATTTTTCTGTTATACTGTGTGTGGGTTTAATATCCTCTACCCTCATTCTTCGCCCCACTGTCCAAGCTTCCTGGGTGCACTGTTTTTGGGGTACTGACATTACATAGAGTCCCTGGCTTGGCCTTTGAGCTCCTCTGTGGGCTTTTGTGAATCTGTAGCACAAACCACAGTTGTGTGGACTATTGTCCACAGGGGAGTCTACAGGAATGAAAGCCGTAGCTTTTCAGGGCAAGGGCTGGGACTTGAGAAAGGAAACATTCTAGATTCTACAAAGCTTGGGGGATTTGGAGTTAAACCCAAAGGAAGAGGCAAAGAGTTTATGCATAGACAACAGATGGAAAAGACAGTTCACGATGGCGGTGGAGCCCGAGCCCCTTGAAGGGGGTAAGAGTTCAACCTGTGGGCAGAAGGAGAGAAATCCAAGGAGATTCAAGCAGAACATTAGTACTGGCTGGATCCCCCAGAAGAGAATCATCTTCCAGCCCCTGAACTGAATCCCAAGGAGGAATATGATGGGGTCCCAGACAAGTCTGGGGGATTCCAGAGCAGAAGCCTTAAGTCTAACCTGGTTGTTACATCAAGGGAAGCAAAGGCAGCAGAATTCCCTGAGCAGCCTTGTGGAGTCGAGCTGGCACCGGAGGGTATCTGGGCTTGGTTGGAGCCGAGAGTGAGCTTGCCGACCCAGGGAAGCTAGGGTTTGCCAAACTCGGGGAGACAGAGGCTGTGGTTGCCAGGAAGTGAGGATGGGACCAGAAGAGGCAAGATCCTGCCAGGCAGAGCAGAGCAGTCTATGTATCCTGTCTGTGACAATGTGGCATTCACGCCCATCACACACAAGTCGCCTTTCCCTGAGTCCTGGAGCTAGGACCTGCACCCTGCCACTGTCATCTCATTGATGTGGTTTTGGGTTATATTTTGCTAGCCGGGAAGGCTGGTCAAACCTCCCACTCCAGACAGCCTTCTGGTGAATGCTTTCTCCTCATGACCGGCAAACTCTGCTTTCATCTTTCATAACTTTGACTTCTGATTGTGGACTAGATTCCCCCCGAAGTCAAGTTCTGGACATGAACCTAGTTGGAGCTCACCCTGGGATGTAGAGGGGCTGGGACACTGGAGTCAGAGGCAAGAGGTGCAGAGGTTGAGTCTGCTACCTGCCACTAGCGTGCCCTGAGGCCTTCCACGAGCTAGTGCCCTGTGCAGAGTCTCGTTTTCCTTCTTTGCTTCTCCGTGGAATCCCTGTGAGCCTCGTGGGGTTTGTGAGGATCATATTAAACTTAGCTCTGACTCAACTGTGTAAACTGTGAAGTCCCGTGCCCAAACTGGGGTGGGTGATTCTGGTTCTCCCTGCTAAGCAGACCTCCTGTCCCATACCCCATCATCCCTGCATGACAAGGATGCCAACCACACAACCTCCTCCCCCAACTCTCCTAGCTCCTCCTTCATTCTGCTGTGCAAAATTTAGCAAACATACGGAATTTGTTTGTTTCAATAATCACAAACTCTTTTTGGCTAAAAATTTTTGACCTCCCATTTCAGACATTTTATTTCAAATCAGAAAATATCTGTCCAACAGCCCCAGTTGGCTGCTCCAGACTGGGGAGGATTCCAAAATGAATGAGACAGGGTCCTGGCCATGGAGTGGGATGAAATTCCTGCCAAAGGGAGACACAGTTAAAACACAAAGGTCACATACAAGTTCCCAGACAGAAAGTGGGATGCAGATTACTCAGTAAAAGGCCAGTCGAACGCTGTCCCAGGAGGTTGGATGTGTTACCACCAGGGTGGATCTCTCTCGTCCATGTGGCCGCATTTCCTTGGAGGCCTCATTTAGCTAATTGCCTCTGCTCCACAGTAACTCATATCCCACAGGTACCTTCCTTTGGGAGAATTAATATGCAAATATTGCCCTTTTATTAAAACCAAAATGAAACAAAAAATTCTGCCCCCCTTTGTTGACTCTCCTCTCTTGACAGATAGACCCTGTATCAACCTTGCTCCTGACCCACCCCTCCGCATCCCCGAAAAACTGACAAATGGCCCTGAAGGCCAAGTCCAGGGTCACCAATCAACTTTTACCTCCCCTGAGCTCCCTGCCACCGCCACTGTGTCCTTTTGGAAACTCTCTTCCGTGGGCCCCAGGGAGTCCCCCCTGCTGCTTTCCTCTCTGGTCCTTCCTTCTTGGTGTCCTCTTCCCTAACCCAGCCACCTGAACCCGAGTGCTCGCCTGGGCTCAGCCTCTGTCGTCTGCTCATTCCTCTGTGCTCTGTTCCTTAATCTCACCCATCTCTGAGCTGCTTCAACACCGCCTCCACCCCGGCTTGGACCCAAAGGCTCTGCAATCTCCAATTCCAGCCCAAGTTCTCCTATGGACTCCAGAACCCACAAGTCCCAAAGGCACCTCATGCTCAACTGACTCAACAGACAACTCTTCTCATCCAAATATGGTGCTTCACCAGAGTCCCACATCTCATGGAGAGATGCCACCAGCCAGTAGACCCAGGAGACACCTGGCATCTTCCTCCACAGCTCACTGGCTCTCACCACCCACCTCCACAATCCAGCCTCAAGCCTGGAGACATCTCCCAGTGGCTCCTGGGCCCTTCCAGTTCTCTTCAGCTCCACCCCCTCCTGCACTCCTGCCATTCCTTCCTCGCTAGACGCCAGAGTGATTCCTTCCTTCCTTCCTTCCTTCCCTCCTTCCTTCCTTCGTTCCTTCCTTCTTTCCTTCATTCTTTCCTTTCGTTCTTTTGGTTTCCTTCCTTCCTTTCATTCTTTCATTTTCCTTCCTTCCTTTCTTCCTTCCTTCCTTCCTTCCTTCCCTCCCTCCCTCCCTCTTTCCTTCCTTCCTTCCTCTTTCTGACAGAGTCTCACTCTGTTATCCAGGCTGGAGAGCAATGGCATCATCTCAGCTCACTGCGTTCTCCATCTCCCAGGTTCAAGTGATTCTCCTGCCTCCGCCTCCTATGTAGCTGGGATTACAGGCATGCACCACCACGCCCAGCTAATTTTTTTTTTTTTTTTTTTGGTATTTTTTTAGTAGAGACGGGGTTTTGCCTTGTTGGTGAGGCTGGTCTCGAACTCCTGACCTCAGGTGATCCACCCACCTAAGTGTCCCAAAGTGCTGGGATTACAGGCATGAGCCACTGTGCCCAGCCCAGAGTGATACTTTCAACATGCAAATTGGAACAAGTCATTGCCATGCTTAAATGTCTCCAAAGACTCCCCATCATTCTTGGAATAAAGCCCCAAACCTTTCCAGCTGGCTGGCTCTTCCATTCAGATTTTTCACCCTGCTTCCCCTCATCCATTGTGTTCCAGCCTTACTGGCTTTCTTCCCCTCCCAGAACACACTCTGCCCCTCCCAATGCTGGGCCTTTGTCTGGGCTCTTCCCTCTGCCTGGAATGCTCTTTCTGATTCCTCCTAGCCTGGTTGATACCCACTCATCTTTCAGATCCCTTCTGGGGGTCTCCTCACTGTTTTCAGTACCACACACTTGCCCTTCATGAGTATCAGTGTTGCTAATTATCCTTTTATTCATGTAATTAATTCACATCTGTTTCCCCTTTTAGGGGAAGCAACAGGAGCCCCTTTTAGACAATAAGCTCCACATGGGCAGGGATGTGTGTCTGTCTTTTTCACATGGTCTCTCCAACAACTAGCCAGCACACAAGAGGTGCTCAAAAAATATGTGTGGAATTGAGTTGAAAACTTTCTCTTGACTCCACATCTCACTTTCTAGCTCCCAGACAATCCTTCTCTAAACTTTTCTAATTATCGAAACTTAATTATCTAAACTTCTGTAAAAGGGCTGTCTTCACTGACTGACTATCTATCATCCTCAGGCACTGCAGTCGGGGTTCTGCTCCATCACACCCCTGAAACTGCTCTTGCTGAAGGCTCCGATAACCTCCTAATTACCAACTTGAGTGGGTGTTTTTCCAACCCTGTCTTATTGGAATTCTCTGCAGGGTTTGATATTGTTGATCACTGTCGCCTTCTCGAAATGCTGGGCTCTCTTGGTTTCCATGACAACACCCGCTCCTTGTTTTTAACCTGTCTCTATGACGACTTTTCCTTCCCAGTCTCATTAATCAGAACCTCTGACTCAACCACCCTTGAAATGTTAGGGTCCTGAAGATTTGATATTGTAAAGATGTCAATTCTCTTAAAATTAATTTAGAAATTCAATGTCTTCCTCATCAAAATCCCACTAGGATGTTTTAATGGAACTTAATAAGCTGATTCTAAAAGTCATATGGTACAGGAGATGGGCAAGAATAGCCAAGATAATTTTGAGAAAGAAAAACAAGTGGTGGAACACAGTAGGAGAAAAAGGACTGGATTTGCCCTACTAGGTAGCATATGACAAAGCAACAAAAGGATTAAACAGTGTGGCAATGGCACAGGGATAGACACACTGACCTACAGAACTGAGGAGCTCAGGATTTGACCTGCGTCCAGAGGGAATTTGCCATATACTAGAAAGGGCATTTCAAATGATGGACATTGTTGCCAGGAGCTTGAAGCTCCCTCCCTGTTCTTTAGCTCTGAGGTTTTTTGAAGAAGGCCCACCCAGGCAGCCTCCTCATGTAGAACCATTTTCTTTCCTTTCCTGCCCACCCCCTCCACATCCTCACCCCTTCAAAAATTGCCTGATGCAGGTACCGCTTCCTTAAGACCTAGCTCTTATTTTTTTCTTCTTTTTCTATTGTAAAAAGAAATACATGGATGGATGAGTATATTGTATTCATTATATTGGTTAGATGGTGAGTATATTGTATTCATTATATTATTCTTGTTCTCTTCTGCACTTTTGAAATATATTATCATATTTCTCTAACAGTCTAAGCAAAATAAATACGGGAAAAATGAAATATATTATCATAAAAACAGCGATATCCAAATATGGCAGAAAATTTGGAAAGAAGTAAGTCATGAAGAACTAAAACATCTTGACAAGAATCCCAGCATCCATTGTCAAGTTCTGTAAAAATGCGCCGGAAAAGCACATCTCTTCTTAGCCTTTTTAATGCATTTATTTACAATAGATGCTTTTATTGTATGTAATTTTGCACCATCCTTTTCCACTGATTATATGCTAAACATTTCCCCATATTAGTCAACATCCTTTGTAATTATTATGTTTAATGGCTGCCTAATAATCCAGTTAATGAATGGAACATAATTTGGTTAACCGTTCTCCTGGAGCTGGAGATTTTGATAACTTCCTTTTTTCTTTTTTGCTATGATACCTAAAGCCACAGTGCACATCTTTCTGCAGAAATCTTTGGGCATTGCTTTAGATCACTTCTTGGGATGAGCTTCCTGCAAATGGAATTACTGAGTCAAACAGTATGAACCTTTTTGAGGCTCTTCACACATCTTGAACAAATTGCCTTGTAGAAAGATTTTGCCACTTCACAGTCCTGCCAGCTGTGCAAGAGAGGGCCCATGCCACCGGGGCTGAATGAGCTCTGTGAACTCTTGCTTTGTAAAGTACTCATTCGATGGGCCAAAAGTGGTATCCCTGCATTCAAATTTACCTTTATTTTATTATGAGTAAGTTCAACATTTTCAACTGAATTTGCCTTTTGAACTTCATCTTTCATAAATGGGCTCTTACCGCCTTTTATCACCCCAATGTTTCATTATGGAAATTCTTACTGCCTCTGTGAATGTTTTATTTATGAGAATTTCCAACACACAGAAGCTACATTTCCTATAGCCAATTATATTTGTATTTTCCAGCACAGTTCTCTGTATTGCTGTAAATGCTATAATGGCCTTCCTCAACCATAGTCTGGATAATGAATCATTTCCAATTTTTTCTAGTTATTACCATGCTTTTTTTTTTTACATTTAAATCATCTGACACGGCCGGACATGGTGTCTCATGCCCGTAATCCCAGCACTTTGGGAGGCTGAGGTAGGCGGATCACCTGAAGTCAGGAGTTCAAGACCAGCCTGGCCAACATGGCAAAACCCCGTCTCTACTAAAAATACAAAAAAAAAAATTAGCCGGGTATGGTGGCGGGTGCTTGTAATCCCAGCTACTTGGGAGGCTGAGGCAGAAGAACCACTTGAACCCAGGAGGCAGGGGTTACAGTGAGCCAAGATCATGCCATTGTACTCCAGCCTGGGCAACAAGAGTGAAGCTCCGTCTAAAAAAAAAAAATAATAATAATCACCTGACACTTACTGAAAAGATGACATCAATTAAAAAGTAAAGAAGACAAAAAAAAAAATAGAAAAAAAATTTTAATAAATCACAGGGCATTGATGTTGGTGGTTGGTATAAAGAGAGATAAATAATTGCTTTTCGTTTCTGAAATAGATAAAATAATTTTTCAGCCTCACTAAATGACAAATCATTTCATTCCCCCTGCCTGCCCCCATTCATTTGCAGTGCCTCTGCTCTCATAAGTCATAGAATTAGACATTCTAGGGATCTGCATCTGGGCTTTCTATTCTGTTTCATTGAGATGTCTTTCTTTCTGTTACAAAATAATGGTTATTTTGTTTTGTTTTATTCTGCAATGTCTGTTAGGGTTAGAACCCTTGAAATCTCTGTTTCATATCAGATCACTTCCCCAAGCATCTAACTCCCACACCCAATTTCCCTTTTGGTAATCTAACCTTGGGTTTCCCATAGCACGACTTTTTTACGCAATACATGTTTTTCTAGCTACCTCCTCTCCCTGGAGATCACATGGTATTGTTGTGCTCCATAGGGGCAGGCCAGTGGTGCACTCAATCCTGAAATCTTGGAGGCAGGGTCAGGAGATGTGGCTTTGAGCCACATCCCTGCCAGTCATGCACTGTGTGGGTCCTCCCCACACTACTTCGTCTTGGGACATCTCAGCTTTCTTTTCTGTAAAATGGGGTTGTCAAGACCACGTGAGATAGAGAATGTCAATACAGCCTTATTCTTCACTCAACAAATGTGTGCTAGGTGCCAGGGATAAAAGAGCAGGCAGGGTAGAAATGGTCTCTGAAGAAACAGCCTTCAAGGAGCTTACGGTCTATTAGGGGAGAGTCCTCTAAAACAGAGGAAACGGCAGTTGCCAAAGAAGTGATTGCAAAGGCTGTGGAGGAAGCAAACAGAATGTGAGGGAGAGCGTGGGGTACAAGCCCCACTTAAGATGGGGGGTTGGGGAGGGTCTCTCTTGGGAAACATTTAAGCTCAGCCCAAAAGTCTGAGAAGAGGGTGGTGGGAAAGTGCTTTCCAGGTATGACGAGCAATGGGAGCCAAAGCTGTAAGAGAGGAATGAGCTTGGTGCACTGGGGGACTAGAAGAATTTTCTTATGGGTCAGGTGCAGTGGCTCATGCCTGTAATCCCAGCACTTTGGGAGGCTGAGGCGGCCGGATCACCTGAGGTCAGGAGTTCGAGACCAGCCTGACCAACATGGTCAAACCCCATCTCTACTAAAAATACAAAAATTAGCTGGGTGTGGTGGCACACGTCTGCAATTCCAGCTACTCAGGAGGCTGAGGCAGGAGAATCACATGAACCCGGGAGGCAGAAGTTTCAGTGAGCCAAGATCGCACTACTGCATGCCAGCCTGGGTGACAGAGCAAGACTCCGTCTCAAAAACAAAACAAAACAAAACAAAAAAAAGGCTACTCTGGCTGCTCTGTGGGGGTTGGATTATTGGGAAGAAAGTTAGCAAGTACCTGCAATGACCAAGCAAGAGATGACGGCTTGCACTGAGCCATTGGTCATGATGATGGAGTTGGTTAGGAGGTAAGATCAACTGACCTTTCCATGAGATGCTGCAAGAGAAGAAGGCAGAGATTCTAGGGGACTGCTAAGTGTCTCCCAAAATAGAAGACATCAGTCAAGAACAAATTTGCAGAAGAAAGATTAGGAATTTGAATTAAAGAGCATAATGAAGTGAAAAAATAACAAACCAAGAATTTCATTTGGGATATGTTGCTGATGTCTGAGATGGCTGGCCATCAGGTTCTGGAGCTCAGACGAGACATCTGGGCTGGACCTGGAAGAGGATGTAGAGAGGAAGATAGGTGTGTTGGACTGAAGCTTAAAGGAGCCCAGTGTGGACTATCAGTTTTGGGAATCAGCCTCCAGGAGGGAGGCAAAGCTTCAAGGATGCATGAAGTTGAGGGAAAAGGTGCACAGTGAGAGAGAAGGCTGGAGTATGAGCCCTGGGCAGCACCAGCATTGGACAGGGGAAGGGGAGCCTGAGAAAGAGGGGAAGACAGGGAGAGTCCCAGAAGCCCATGAAGGAACATTTCCAGAAAGAGAGTGCCACTGGTGGGCCACATGCACAGAGGTCAGTGGAGGCTCAGGCATCTCCTAGACCTGGCCTTTGGGGACTTTTGTCACAGCAACTTTGGGGCAAGGGGCAGAAGCCCCTGTTGGTGTGGGGGGAATGAACTGGATCTGGCTGAGAAAGGAGGGAGGGGGGTTGGAGCAGGCAGTAGGTCCAGGAAGGAACTGATTCTTCCAGGAGACATGGAAGGGAGGAAGCAGTACAAGCCCAGTTGGAAGAGCAGGCGGGGCAGGGAGGGGCCCTGGAGCTCTGGGATTAAGTGTAGAGGTGAAGGGATTAGTAGTGTTGGTGAAAAGGGACAGAAGTAAATTATGTACATTTTAGCAAGTAACCTGACCTCCATGTTCTTTGGGAGGCCTTTTCTCTGCCCTCTGGGTACTGACTCCAGCTCTAGTTACCACTGGTTTCATCTGCCTCATGGCTGGGGCAACGTCTTTCTCATTTTCTTGTATCTTTCAGCACCTAGCGACAGGCAGCCAGCTAGGTAGGGGCAGAATAATTATTTTCTGCTTGAAACCCAGTGTCTGAAATGGAGATTCAGAAGTTTTTCTTTGTACCAAAAACACTTTGTGACAACCCCGAGGAAGTGAGATGACAGGGAAGGAGGTGTTGGGGTACATGGGGATGGAAGGGCCGGAGGGCTGGAAATGTCACCAGGTTAATTTCATGGCTGGGCACTGAGAGATGTGATTGGCAGGGGAGGAAGGGCTAGGACTACTCACCCCACACAGGCCTGTCTCTTCACAGCTGATGAGATGCTGCCCAGTGGCCTGTCCTCCCTCAACCTGTTCACTGCTGCTGTTCTTTCCAGTAAACTCCATTGGCCAATCCAACAGACTTTTCTGTCTTTAACTCACTTGGCCTGGTGGGAGCATCTGACATAGCCAACCACTCCCTCATGAGAGTGGCTGTCTTTGGCTTCCATGACACCAACATCTCACCATTAACCTCCTGCCCCAATGGCTGCTGCTCCTGCCTCTCCGCCACTTGCTGCCCACTATGTAAATGTTGAATTCCGTCGGGGCTTGTGTCTGGGCTCTTTGTATCCCTCCCTCCCTCCCTCCCTCCCTTCCTTCCTTCCTTCCTTCCTTCCTTCCTTCCTTCCTTCCTTCCTTCCTTCCTTCCTCCTTCCCTCCCTTTCTTCCTTCCTTCCTCCTTCCCTCCCTTTCTTCCTTCCTTCCTCCTTCCCTCCCTTTCTTCCTTCCTTCCTCCTTCCCTCCCTCCCTCCCTCTCTGTCTCTCTTTCAACAGAGTCTCGCTCTGTGGCCCAGGCTGGAGTGCAGTGGCACAATCTCAGCTCACTGCAACCTCTGCCTCCCAGGTTCAAGTGATTCTCCTGCCTCAGCCTCCCAAGTAGCTGGGATTACAGGCACGTGCCACCACGCCCATCTATTTTTTGTATTTTTAGTGGAGACAAGATTTCACCATGTTGGCCAGGCTGGTCTCCAACTCCTGACCTCAAGTGATCTACCTGCCTAGGCCTTCTACAGTGTTGGGATTACAGGCGTGAGCCACCATGCCCAGCCTCTTTGCATCTTTGTCTGTATTCTCATCCTGAGTGATTACTAATGACTCCAATTTCATGCCCTCGGCTCTGCCCTCTCAAGGCTCACATACCACATACCCAACTACCCCATGACAGCTCAATCGGAATGTTAACTGCCCCCCAAAACTACTCCCTCCACCTCCCAACCTCACTTGTCTTCCCCTTCTCTGCAAACAGCCCAACCTTCAACCCAGTTTCCCAAACCAGGTTCTTCAGCATCACCCTTGGCTCTTCCATTGTCCTCTCCCCTCCCATCCAATCCCAGCAAATCTTGGCAGTTCTGTCTTTGGGGAATCATGCCCAAGATGGCCTTCTCTCCACCCTACTGCCCCATCCTGGTTCCAGCCACTTCCTGTCTCGACTTTCTTTCCTTTTTCCTTGCCCATCCACTTATCACACCGAAGAGCAGACTTCTTAAGATGTAAATAGGATCATGTCATTTTCCTTCATATCACCAGCCTTCAGTGACCTTCCATGGGCCTTAGCACCAACTCTGGTCTCTTTCTCAAGGCCTGCAAGACTCACCTGCTCTGCCCTGTCTGTCTCTTCCATCCCCCTTGGGTACTCCAACTCACTGTCTTCCAGCCATAAGCAAATTCTTTTTTTTTTTTTTTGAGACTGAGTCCACTCTGTCATCCAGGCTGGAGTGCAGTGGCACGATCTTGGCTCACTGGAACCTCTGCCTCCCAGGTTCAAGCGATTCTTCTGCCTCAGCCTCCCAAGAAGCTGGGACTACAGGCATATACCACCACAACCAGCTAATTTTTTGTATTTTTAGTAGAGAGGGGGTTTCACCATGTTAGCCAGGGTGGTCTCGATCTTCTGACCTCGTTATCTGCCCATTTCTTTCATTTCTGATCATTGGCACGGTGGACACAATGCCTGGAGTGACTACAGCCATCCTGTGACCGTGGGGACAGGAGCCCATATGCTGAGCTTGGGAGAACTGAAGGATGGACAGAACTTGGGTCCTTAATGACATTACATTTGTCTTCCTTGGGACTTCTCATTATATGTAACAATAAATCTCTCACTGTTTAAACATTTTTGAGTTAGGTTTTCTGCCACTTGTGTCAAAATCATTCTTGCTGATAAGTGCCTCAGCCCTAATGGCTTTCTGGCTCCTGGAACATGCCACCCTCCTTCCATGGAGCTTCACCCCTGCTGTTTTCTCATGTGTCCTTCTCATCCTCATTAACCTCTATGCCCCTGGTTGAATGTTACTTCTCTGATCTAGCAGGGTTTCTCCATGCCACCTATCACAGTTTAAAATTATGGACTTCTTTACTTTTTTTTTATAATTTTTTTTTGAGACAGAGTCTTGCTCTGTCACCCAGGCTAGAGTGCAGTAGCACAATCATAGCTCACTACAGCCTCATCTCCCAGGCTCAAGTGATCCTCCCATCTCAGCCTCCCAAGTAGCTGGGACTACAGGTGCGTGCCACCACACTCGGCTAATTTTTTTGATTTTTAGTAGAGACGAGGTCTCACTATGCTGCCCAGACTGGTCTGGAACTCCTAGCCTCAAGTGATCCTTCCACTTCGGCCTCCCAAAGTGCTGGGATTACAGGTGTGAGCCATGGTGCCCAGCCTCTTTACTGGCTTAACATCTGGCTCCCCCACTGGTGTGGCAGCTCTACACAGGCAAGGCCTAGGGCTGTTTTCACTCACCATTGTGTACCCTCCCACTGTGAAGGCCAGAGAGCTTAGACAAGTTCACTTATTCAGCCGGGGACCTGGTAGGGGAGAGAGATAGTGCATTCCAAAGGATTAAAGTGAAGCTAATTTAATGAAAGGACCATTCACACAGTGTAGCAGGCTCCAGGGTTGATCAAGCACCCAGGGATGAGCAACAGCTGGAAGCTATCACACTTCTAGGTTTGAAGGAATGAAAGAAGGATATGGGCTTTCGGAACCTGGAGAGAAAGCTGCTGCTTTCAGAAAGAGACCCCACCTGTAGCCATACAAAAAGGAATGCAGACACTGCCAACCCACAGCCAAAGGTAGGCGGCCAGAGAAGCTCACTCTCCTCCCTCCCTCCAACCTCTCCTTGGTTCCTCCATTGGTCACACTCAACTACAGATGCTTCTTGACTTACAATGGGGCTACATCCAAATTAACCCACTCTAAGTCAAAAGTATCATGTCATTAAATGCTTTTATTTTATTTTATTTTATTTTGAGACAGAGTCTCACATTATTGCCCAGGCTGGAGTGCAATGGTGTGATCTTGGCTCAATGCAACCTCCATCTCCCGGGTTCAAGCGATTCTAGTGCCTCAATCTCCCAAGTAGCTGAGCCTACAGGCATGCGCCACCACACCCAGCTAATTTTTGTATTTTCATTAGAGATGGGGTTTCGCTGTGTTGGCCAGGCTGGTCTTGAACTTCTGGCCTCAAGTGATCCACCTACCTCGGCCTCCCAAAGTGCTGGGATTACTTACAGGCTTGAGCCACTGTGCCAGGCCCATTAAATGCTTTAATACCCCCAGTACACCCATTATAAAGTTGAAAACTTGTAAGTTGAACCATCACAAGTCAGGGACCCTCTATAGAAGCCAGAAGGCATGGAGTCTGGGTAGTGTTAAGGTTGGCCTCCCAGGCACAGAACAGGATGGAGGATAGAGTATGGCTTTTGGAGGGGACACCAAAGACTATCCAGACCAGTCACCAAATGACCTCCTAGCTACTCATTTCAATGCACCCTTTTCCTTTCTTAACCACCCTACAGAATTTGATAATCAATTTTAACTTTTTCAGGATCAGAAAGTGCACCACGAGGGTCTTTTCCATGCCTTGCTCTCTTCCCTTGAGACATCTCCAATCAGACCCACTTGTTTCCTTTCAGCCGGGCTCAGAGGATAGATCCCAGCTCACTTACAAGTCTTTCTTCTTTTCATCCTCATCCTCTTTCAAGACCAGGAAATTCTAGGGTTTCTCCTGTTTTCAAAAACCCTCCCTTGATCGCCCACATTTTTCTTGTTACCATTCAACTCCTTCCCTAGTCATCCAACCGTCTCTAAGGAAGGTTCTGCCACTCCTCCACCTATTCAGTCCGTTGACCCTGGGGAAGCTAGCTTTTACCCCTTTGCCCCCAAAACAGTTCCTGCCAAGGTTCATAGGAGCCCCCTGATTGCTGGATTCAAAGGACTTTGTGCTTCTTATTTTTCTGAGATTCGGGGCATCGAGCTGTGGTGATTACTTTCTCCCTGAAACTCTTCCCTATCTTGGTTGCTATGGCAACCTCCTCTCCTAGTTATTTGTCTCATTGCTCAGGTCCTTCCTTTTCCTCTCTCCTTTGTCACCCACCCACACCTCCGTCAGCCCCTCACATGTCTCCGGGACTCACGATTCTGCTGTGAGCCCTCTCCCATCTTCCCTCTACACTCTGCACCTGATGGACTTGCTCATTCCTGGAGTCCCATTAACCTCTGTCCCCAGGTTGGTCCCTCCAGTCAGATTTCTTCCTGAGTCCCAGCTCTGGCATCCAGCTGTCTACCAACCTCCTCCTGGCTGTACCCTGGGCCCCTCATATCTACTTCTCTGAGACTGAGCCCATTTCCCCCACCCAAACTGGCTACCATGCTGTGTTCCCCATCTCAAGCACCTCCTCACCATCTGCCAAGGATCCCAAAGACACATGGGAATCACCCTTGGTTCTACCCTCTCTCTCACCCCAACAGCCAACAATCCTTATGCATTTCTGACTTTATTTTCTAAATTGGTCTCCCTGCCTAGAGACTATCTTCTTCCAAATATAGTCTTCACACTGACCATCTCAGTGGTCTTCCCAAATAACAAATCCGAACGCATCACTCTAGTGTAAAAACTTTCAACCGTGCCCAATGACTGCAGGACAGTGTCTGAACTCCTTGGCACGGGGGCATCCAAGGCCCTGCAGGGTCTGGTCTCTGTCCAGTTCATCTTGCTCTTTCCATCTCCTGCTTCTTTTGTTATAGTCCAGGAACACCAAATACCCTCCAGCTCACTCTTGCTGCTCCTCATTCCCAAGGCTGTGATTGTGCTGTTCCCTCTGTTTGAAAGGTCTTTCCGGTTCCTTCTAGCTTGCTCATTCCTGCTCATCTCTAAGGAGATGTCACTCTAAGACCAATGGTCACCTCTTCTGGAAAGTTCTATGCATATTTATGTTTCATTACTGCACTTACCATACTGTACTATGATGGTCCATTTAAATGCTGTGTAGTAGGATCATATTTTATATATTATTTGATGTGCTTCCACACCCCCTACCACACTTCCTTGCCCATCACCATGTTGGTGCACAATAAACTACCCCACACATTAGTGGCTTACAAACACAATATATTGGCCAGGTGCAGTGGCTCACACCTGTAATCCCAGCACTTTGGGAGGCTGAGGCAGGCAAATTACTTGAGCTCAGGAGTTTGAGACCAGCCTGGACAACATGCAGAAGCCCCATCTCTATCAAAAATACAAAAATTAGCCAGGTGTAGTGGTGCACGCCTATAGTTGCAGCCACTCGGGAGGCTGAGGTGGGAGGATTGCCTGAGCTTAGGAGGTCTGACGCTGCATTGAGCCATGATTGTGCCACTGTACTTCGGCTAGATGACACAGAAAGACCCTGTTTCAAAAACAACAACAAAAACCAAAATGGTTTATTATTCCTCATGGTTCCGCGGTTGATAGGGCTCAGCAAAGTGGTTCTTGCTTAAGTGTTTCATGCAGCTGCAGTCAGATGGCAGCTGGGGCTGGAGTCATCTGAAGGCTCATTCACATAGTTGACAGTCAGCTGGGGGCTTGCTGAGACCGTCGACTGGAGTGACCACATGTGGACTTACCACAGGACCTGCACTTCTCATAGCATGGCAGCTGGCTTGTAGGAGGGAGTGTTCCAAGGCCAAGCATTGCAAGAGGCCTGGCAGAGGTTACAAGGCTTCCTGAGACCTAGTCATACAAATCCCAGAATGTCCCTTCTGCTATATTCTATTGGCCAAGAAAGTCACTAAGGCCAGCCTAGATTCATGGGGAGGGAATTACACTTCTCTTCCTGATACAAGGAGTATGATATATATCGCAGGAAGGCAAGTATTGGTGGTGGCCATCTTTGGAGACTAGCTACCAAGGTCACACTTTCCTGATTCAGTCAGAGCTTTGCAGGATTTGGGTTGTTGCAGCATGAATGCAGTGAGAAAGACGGTCAGTAGTTTCAAAGAGTCTCTTGAAACTTACAGCAGACAGGATGCTTTGTTGCAGTAGCCGGGCTTTTGTAAAGAGGAAAGAGCTTGAGGGACTGAGCACTTGAAATTGACGCCAGAATGGTAAACAGGGAAGAAAACAGAAGCTGTTTTTCTGCCTAAAAGGAAATAAAAGTTTGACCAGCTAGTGGGAAGAAAGGAATCACAAAGAGATGTAGCTAATAGTAAATACTAGAGCTCCCAGAGTAAATCTGAGGTATCGCAGAACAGAATGGACTGTTGCCTGGCTCCTCAGGTGTTGCCTGGGAGACCACAAGCTCTTGGCATGGGCTGGAGAGAGGCTGAGGAGCCCTGGTGGGAGAAGGTGGCTGGGAGGTGCCCTCCAGGGTCCTGTTTGTCTTTGTAACACGGTGGTGATGGTGAGGGTGTAGAGAAGAGGGTGAGTGTAGCCGGTGGACTTGGAGGTGTCTCATGGTCAGGACAAAGATCTAGCAGGGATTCTGTGGCTCAGTGGATGGCAGTGGATAGTTGCTGGCAGACCTCAATCACTTGCATGCCCCTGGTGCCAGGTCAGAACAGAAGCCCCCAGAACACTGACTATCCACGAGAAGGAGCAGTGGGAAGCAGAGGAGCTGGAAGTGGACCAAGAATCTACTTAAGAGAGTCTTTTGAAATGTCCAGATGTGGCTGTTTACTTTCAACTAAGTTTGTGCTACTGAGCAGAATGGAGTGGCGGTGGTGGTGAAAGAGTGAACCTGAGTAATGAAGCGACATTTTGAAGAGGCTCTGTTTGTAGGTTTCTGGGCTAGCACCTGGGGCCACCTTCAACCTTTCATTCTGTCTCATCTCTCCCGTGGACTTGGCACCATGCCCCCTATTTCTACCTCCAAAACTTCTCTTGGCTCCACCTTCTCTCCATCTGCACTGTTGCTTAGCTCAGGCCTGCGTTATTTCTCACCTGGACAACTGTGGTGCCTCTTAGGTACTTCCCTACCTCCAGGCTATTGGGGCCTGATCAAACCCTTTTCTGCTGGCAGTCAGAGGGATGACCTCTGTTCTTTACCTAGAACTGTGCCAATCCTTCCTGGAAATCATTCTGCACCCCAACCTATTTGTTTTGAAATTCACCTTCTGATTTATTGCACAACCCACTTTAATGGCCATCACTGATTTGCCAGAGGTGAACCCCAACTCAACTGGGCCAATGGAAGCCTTTGTCTAGATTTCTGGACTTGGGAACAGAGAGAGCTCATAACATGTATGCAGCACTTAGTGTCCATCCCCCAGGTAAGTACTTGATAGACATCATCTCATTTGACCCTCACAGCATTAGGCTGGTGCTGTTGTTATCCCCATTTCCTAGGTGAGGACACTGAAGACAGAGAAATTAGACAAAACAATGAGTAAGCAAGTAGCCCTGATGCTTAACCAAGTTCCTGCGCTCCTACCTCGATCTCTGTGTGGTCATGAACCTGAGAGGTGTCAAACATTGGCAGTCACGAACGCCAGTGTGTGGAAGAGGCATGCCTGAGAGAGGGAGCTGGCAGGCAGAGAGACCTGGAGACATGGAGATGGGAGAGGGGCAGGCTGCCAGTTGAGTCCCTGGCCCCGGGGGACCGGAAGGTCAACTGAACCTAGCTTGGCCTGTGGTTTGCTTATAGAAGCCAATTAAGTGCCTTCTGTGCCTGAGCTGGTTTGAGTTGAGCTTCTTTCACTGGCAAAGAAAAAAAACTTAACTAAATGAAAGTGATCACACCTGTCTCCCTGCTTAAGAACAGCCACGGCCGGGCATGGTGGCTCACGCCTGTGATCCCAGCGCTTTGAGAGGCCACGACGGGCAGATCACCTGAGGTCAGGAGTTTGGGACCATCCTGGCCAACATGGTGAAATCCTGTCTGTACTAAAAATATAAAAATTAACTGGGCTTGGTGGCACATGCCTGTAATCCCATCTACTCGGGAGGCTGAGGCAGAAGAATCGCTGACCTGGGAGGCAGACATTGCAGTGAGCCGAGATCACGCCACTGCACTCCAGCCTGGGCAACAGAGTGAGACTCTGTCCATTAGAAAACAAAACAAAACAAAAACAGCCACTGGTTCCTCATTACCCTTGGATAGAAGCTCACTTCTTGTCATGACACAGCAGCACTGCAGGTGCAGCCAGCCTGATCTGTCACCGCTCTCCCTCCTGCCACACCCATGCCCCCAATCCTGTGTGTCTCAAATCGGCTGGACTCCCTGCAGTTCCCTTAAGAACCCAGGAAGGTTGCTGGCCCTCCAGGATCAGGTGAGGTGAGATCCACCCATAGCTTGCTCCTCATCCCCAGCTGTAACGCCCCTTGAATCCATCTAGGATTTCACCCGGGCAGTCTCACCAGCTGTGGGCCTTTCCTTTTCTGGAGTCAAAACTTAACTTCTCTTATGTGTCAGCTCCTAAGAACATTTGACATCTTAGAAAATTGCAAAGTGTCCAAATGTACCCAGAGGCAACCACTGTTCACATCTTGACACGCTTTTTATCAGAATTGTTTGTTTATAGGGACAGTGCCTGGTTCTGTTGACCAGGCTGGAATGCAGTGGCTATTCACAGGCACAATCATAGTGCACTGCAGCCTTGAGCTCCTGGGCTCAAGCGATCCTCCTGCCTCAGCCTCCCAGGTAGGTGGGAATACAGGTGCACGATGTGCCTGGCTTATCAGAATTTTTTTTTTTTAATCCAAGAGAATAGAAGGGCTTTTGATGAAGAGCAGCAAGTTCGGGATGGACCCTATCCCAACCCCAAACTCTTACCCGAGAGTGTGTGATCTCTGCTCCTGGAGGTTGCCTCCTAGCTGTAAGTTCTCAGCTTGTATTAGGAAGAATGCTTTCACCAGAACACAATATATCACCTAAAAGTGGCTAAACAACAAGAACATTTATTTCAAGTAATGAAAAGTTCAAAAGTCAGTGGTTCCAGGTATCTGAGATCTGAGTGAACAGAGAACCACAAGTCTCCTGGCCTTCCCCTCCTGGTCAGAAGATAGATAGCTGTCAGGGCTCCAAGCATTATGTTTTCACTCAACAGCACCTAGGCCGAAAGAAAGGGGGTAGCCAAGAAACCTCTCCAAGTGCATCCCTCTTTTTCTTTTTTTCTTTTTTCGAGACACGGTCTCACTCTGCCACCCAGGCTGGAGTAGAATGGCATGGTAGTAGCTCACTGAAGCCTCAAACTCCCAAGCTGAAGCAATCTCCTCACCTCAGCCTCTTGAGCAGCTGGGACCACAGGTGCATGCCACCACGCCTGGTTCACTTTTGTATTTTTCGTAGAGATGGGGCTTCACAATGTTGCCCAGGCTAGTCTCGAACTCCTAAGCTCAAGCAGTCTGCCCGCCTCAACTTCCCAAAGTGCTGGGACTACAGGCGAGAGCCACTGTGACTGGCCCCACATGCATCTCTTTAATTAGGGAGGAAAGTGTTTCCCTGAAGCTGCCTGAAGATATCCCCTTACAAGTCCCAAGTCAAAATTGGGTCATGGGAGCCCTCTAGACAGCATCTGCTACACCCCATTTCTAGTTCATAAGATCCACTGATGTCCCAGTGGATTAGGCATTGGGTCACTTGGAAACCACTCCCTTCTATCCCTACTTCTCCCAACGCAGTCTTTAAGTACCTCTGTTGGTTATCTTTTTAATTTTAGGAAACCTACTTGCCCCTTCCTTCCTCATTCTACCACATGTCCACAGAAGCTCTTGCCCCCCCACTATTGTCCCTGTCAGCCTTCCTACCCTTTTCCCTTCACTGCTACCTCCCAACTTTTATATTTTTACTTTCACATTGTGACAGATGATAATGTTGACATTCTATTCTGCAACCATAATAAAATTCAGGTCAATACAGAAGTTGAATATTAATGAAAACTAGAAAGATAACATTTTCATTATTTGAGATAAGTATACCATATATTTCCTCTGGGTATCTATATATGTAAGTTTTTAGAAATGTCTAGAAAAGTACACATTAAGCCCATTACTGTGGTTACCTCTGGAGAGGAGGAAGGGAATAGGGTGGCAGTGGGTGGCCAAAAGGGACTCTAGCTTCATCTGCAATGTTCTCTTTTTAAAAAAAAGGGAACGTATTCATGTTTTGCTTGTGTCATTCGACTTCAATTTTTAAAAAAATTACTATTCATTTTCAGCCAATTATGTGGGCTCCGTGTGTTTGGATGTGCTTGCGTGTTTGTGCCCAGGGAGGGGAATATTTACTTTGTGTGTGCCTGTGAATGAAGTAGAGTGATTAGTAAGTAGATGAAAAAGAAATGTAGGAAGCAAAAGCAAAACAAAAAAGGGGGCTGGAGAGAACTAATTCACAACAATAATAAAAACTATAGGAATAAACCCATTAGGAAATGGAAAAGTTCTTTATGGGGAGAACAATAGTGCATGAGTGAAGGACACACAAGATAATAAGAATAAACGTAGAGCTCTACTGTATTCATGAATTCAAAGGCTCGGTATTGTATTGATGTCAATTTCTCCAACTTGACAAGCCGGCTTTACAATTCATGTGGAGGAGTTAGTGTGCGGTACTAGTTAGCTAAGAGAGCTGAGAAGGAAGCACAACGAAACATGACATTTGACTTCACAGATACCAAAAGGTGGGACAGTAAAGAAAATAGTCTTGTACTGAAAGGAATAAATGGATTGTTGGGAAAAACAGGGGCTTCAGACCCACCTGACTCAGAATATCAGGGAGTTTTACTTCAGGTCAGAGGAGAAAGGAAGAACTAGTCAACCCCTCATACTGCAATAATTGGCTGCCCGTTTGGAGAAAGGTTAGATCATACATCAATATGATAATCCAAATATATTCCAGATGCATTAAAGAACCAAATAAAAACAAAATTATGGAATTATTAGAAAAGAACAAATAACATATTTAAATCTTAGGAGTAGGGAAGGACTAAACATGGTATCTGTATAAAAAACGATCAAAGGAAAAGATTGATAAATTGGATTATGTCAAAACTGATAACTTCTAACAAAAGATTCTACAAAGATTTAAAGGCAATGACAAGCTGGAAGAAAATATTTGTCACATATCTACAAAAGATCAATATCCAGATTATATTACAAAACTCCACAAGCCAGTGAGATAAAGACAACCTAATGCTTAAAATGAGAAAAAATAACAGGCAATTCAGAAAAGAGAAAATACAAATGCTCAATATACATATGAAAATCTCACAAGCAAACAGGAAAATACAAATTTTAAAAAGGATTCAATTTTTCACCCATGAGACTGGCAAATATTTAAAACAACCGCCTATGGGTGTGGGGATTACAGCTCTCTCATACCCTCTGGGTGGAAGCTTAAATGGTACAGAAATCATGGAGGGCACTGGTAGTATCTGCTAAAACTAAAACTGTGGACATCTTGAGATCCAAGATTCCATTTACCAATCACTCCCAGAGATATCCCACCAGAGAGGAACATGCAATGTAGTTTCCGCAGCACTGCTCATGATGGAGGAAAGAAAAAGAAGCAATTAAATATCCATGGAGCTTACAGAAGATAAAATGTGGTACATTCATGGAAATGAATACAACATAGCTATTAAAGGCGAAAGCAAGCTATGTGTAGCAATAGGAGTATATTGTAAAAATGTAACACTGAGTAAAAAAACCTGCAGCTTAGAGTAAAATCGCTATAATGTGGTATGACTCATTGAAAATACATCAGGACTATGTGTTACTATGGATGGAGACACATAAAACTGTGGAGGGGGTGGGAAATGAGGACTCCAGAGGGTGGCCAAAGGGGACTACAGTTATATTGTCCTACTTTTAAAAAGGAGAATGTATGCACACTTTACCTGTTTAATTAAAGTATAATTTGAAAAGATTCTAATTTGTTTTCAGCCAATTATGCTGCCTCTGTGCGTCTGGCTGTGCTCAAATGTTTGCGCCCAGGGAGGGAGAACGTTTACTTTGTGTGTGTCTGTGAATCAAGTGCAGTGATTAGTAAACAGGTTGAAATGGGATATGAAAAAACAAGGGCCAAACAAATAAGAGCAGAGGGCAACCTATTCACAGTTAATAGCAAAACCTATAATATACCTAGGAATGAATTCAGCAAGAAATATGTCAGACTTTAACCAGAGAAAACCATAAAACTGACCTGAAAGATGTAAAAGATGACCTGAATTGAGAGTAGAGCAATGTGCCGTGGTAGGAAGACTCTATATGATAAAGATGTCAGTTTTCCTTAAATTTATCCATAAGCTCAGGCCAGGTGCAGTGGCTCACGCCTGTAATCCCAGCACTTTGGGAGGCCGAGGCGAGTGAATCACGAGGTCAGGAGTTCAAGACCAGCCTGGCTAGCATGGTGAAACCCTGTCTCTACTAAGAATACAAAAATTAGCCAGGCATGGTGGCGCACGCCTGTAGTCCCAGCTACTTGGGAGGCTGAGGCAGGAGAATCGCTTGAACTGGGGAAGTGGAGGTCTCAATAAGCTGAGATAATGCCACTGCACTCCAGCCTGGGGAACAGAGCGTGACTCCATCTAAAAACAAACAAACAAAAAAAATTTTCCATAAACTCAATGTAACCCCAATAAAATCCCAGCAGAAATTTTCCCGAAACTTGAAAGGCTTATTTTAAAATTCATGTGGTAGGACTAATATGCAAGAATGACCAAGGTAATTTTGTAAAAACAACAAAGAGGGTGAGATTTGTCCTGCCAGTTAGCAAAGCATATTATCAAGCTCAGGAGCAGACAAATAGATCAGTGGACCAGATATCCTACTGGGATTTAGTATTGGACAAAGGTAGCAATTTTAAATTAGTGGGGAAATGATATAGAATTCCACAAGTAGTATTGGGACAATTATTTAACCATTGTTGGGGGATGAGGGGGAACTAAAGTTAGATCCTAAGATTCATGCATGCATATGGAATTTATTTTTTGCATGTGGTAAAAAGGCATATATATGTATATATGTATATATATATATACACACACACACACACACACATATGTAAATGATAAATGTTAGAGAAGAAATACAGGAAAAATGCTTATGACCTCAATACAGGAAAGGCTTTCTTAAATAAAATTGCAAAAAAGACATAAAATTAAAATAGATCAATTTGACTGTATCAAAATTTAAGATTTCTCAAGAGACACAATACAAGAATCACAATACAGAAAATATCTGCAATACACATAAAGTATACAAAATACATAAAGAACTTCTAAAAAATCAATAAGGAAAAGACAACATACCCTAAAAAAAAGAAATGGGCAAAAGATTTGGACAAGTAATGCAGAGAAGGAAATAGAAATGGATAGGAAACACACACAGACTTCAGCCATCCTGGTAATTCAGAAAAATGCAAACTAAAACAAGATATTATTTTTCACCCACCGGATTGGTTAAAATGTAAAACTTGGAGATGGTCTGGAGAAATGGACACACATACTGCTGGCATGAAATTAAATCAGAAAAGTACTTTGAAGAACATTTCAGCAGTTACTATTAGAATTTAAGATGTGTAGACTCTATGACCCATCAATTCCGTTTCTAAGTATCTGCCCCAGAAAAACACTTGTACATGAGCAAAAGTGGCATATACAAGGATGCTGTTTCAGGTTTGCCTTATTGAAACAAGACTGGAAGCCTTTTAATAGTCAATCAATAAGCAGCAATTAAATAAATCATAACACAATCAGTTCTGGTTGCCAGCAGCCAGCTGAAAGGGGCAGTGGAGCCAGCTGCGGCAGGTGACACGCGACATGAGGAGAGTCCTGTAAGGCGCCCTGAGCTCAGGAGCAACACCTCCAGTGTGTACACCACCACATCTACGCAAGCAAACAAAAACAACAATAGAACACAGGACGTGTTTCAATGCGCATAGGAAAACATTTTGGATCAACAGCAAATGCCTAACAGCAGCTACCTCTAAAGTGGGGAAGGGGCCTGAGGTCAGGTTGGGGAGGCCAGTAGAGACTTCTTTACCTGAAATGCTCTAATTTTATTTAAAGGAAAATGTATTCATGTATTACTTGTATAATTAAAATTTAATTCAAAAATTCTAATTCATTTTCAGCCAATTAGCTCTGATTTACATGTGTGCTGTGTTTTCATTTGTGTGCCCAGGGACAAAGCACATTTGCTGTGTGTGTGTCTCTGAATGAAGCACAGTGATTAGTAAACTGATTAAAATTTGGAAAGCAAAATGAAAAAAGGGACAGTTTTTCCACTCACAAAAGCAACAAAACTAATAAGGTACTCAGGAATAAACCTATTAAGAACTGTGAAAAATCTTTATGACAAAAGCAACCAACCTTTATTAAAAGGCATTAAAAACAAAACAAAACAAAACAAATACAATTCTGATTAAAAGGAGACAGACACCATGTCCACAGATGGGAAGAACTGATATTCTAAAGATGTCAATTTCCCCTTCAATGCAATTCTTCTCAAACTTCCAACAGGTATTTTGTTCACAGAACTTTGACAAGCTGATTATAAAATGTACCTGAAAAAGTAAATGTGCAATATGACCAAGACAATTTTATTTTATTTTATTTTTTTCAATTAATAATCAACGTAAAATTTATTGAGAGATCGTATTTTTTTTTGTACTAAGTTTTCAAAATCTGGTATACTTAAAACACATCTGAATTTGGGTGCTACATTTTCTTTTTTTTTTATTATTATTATACTTTAGGTTTTAGGGTACATGTGCACAATGTGCAGGTTTGTTACATATGTATCCATGTGCCATGTTGATTTCCTGTACCCATTAACTCGTCATTTAGCATTAGGTATATCTATTAATGCTGTCCCTCCCCCCTCCCCCAACCCCACAACAGTCCCCGGAGTGTGATGTTCCCCTTCCTGTGTCCATGAGTTCTCATTGTTCAATTCCCACCTATGAGTGAGAACATGCGGTGTTGACCAAGACAATTTAAAAAAAGAATAAGGGGCTGGGCACAGCGGCTCATGCCTATAATTCCAGCACCTTAGGAGGCCAAGATGGGTGGATCACTTGAGGTCAGGAGTTCGAGACTAGCCTGGCCAACATGGTGAAACCATATCTCTACCAAAAAATACAAAAATTAGCCGGGCATGGTGGCATGTGCCTGTAGTCCCAGCTACTCAGGAGGCTGAGGCAGGAGAATCACTTGAACCTGGGAGGCGGAGGTTGCAGTGAGCGGAGACTGCACCACCGAACCCCAGCCTGGGTGGCAGAGCAAGACTCCGTCTCAAAAAGAAAAAAAAGAATAAAGGCCTTGGGGAAAGGGTGGAGTGCTTATCTTATCAAGCGATAAGACACTTTATTAAGCTTTCCTCATTAATATGTACTATTGGCTCAGAAATAGACAAATAGATCAACAGAACTGGAGTCTAGACAGGGAACTGAGAGAAAAGATGGTGTTGGAACTATAAATGGTGCTTAGCAAACTGGATATTTGGAAAAAGAGCAAATTAGAGCTCTGTGTCACACCACACATGAAAATACATCTCAGATGGGTTAAAGATTTAAGCATTTCAAACAACTATAGACATTTTAGATGCAAACACACTATGTATATACGCTGTGGTGGGGACCTGCTTTCATCAGCAGTGTGGCAGGACAGTTTAGCATCCAGTAGGGTTCCAGGCCGACCTCACCTCCCACCTTTGGAAAGGGCCTGCCAAGCATCTCCATCTGGACCTCACAGACTCCTCTTCCTCTTTCTCTCCAGCTCCACCTGGTCCTGGGAAGAGGGACTGCCACACCGGATGGACTGAGGTCTGAAGCTAGCTCCTGCCACTTGTGCTCTGTGTCAATAAGGCATCTCCCTCTCTGGCTTCCAGTTCCTCCTCTATGAGTAGGTAATGGGGTAATGCTCCATTTCTTGTGGGGAAATGTGAAACTTGTATGAGATAATGAATGTGAGCATGGATAAATGGCATGGAGCTTACAAGGACGAGGGGAGCAGATACCTCTACTTTGTCTTGATCCACTCCCCATAACCCCTGCTACGCAAGACTTAACATCCAATTCTTCTTCTTTGCATTGTAACTTCTGAATAATTGTCGTAGAATCTTTTTGGTCAAAAGAAGTTTGAGTGTTGACTTCTGACATTTGATTCCAAGGCAGAAAATACTGATTCAGCACCCAAGGAGCTTACTACCTGTTGCTAGGTGCTGAGAAACACACAAAATAATAAGACATAATCCCAGCCAAAAGACAGGATAAAACTGGTGCTAATTAGAACTATAGTCGGTACACAGGTCAGATAAAAGCTCCCAAAAGAACAAGGAGATCAAGTTACTCTCTAAAAGGTACATAATTTAATTTTGCCCCATTCAGTCAAATATACATTATTGCCCCAAACTAATTTATCCACCTCCACAGTTGATCCCAACCCCTTTGGGAGCTCATCTCACTAATTGTCTCCATCACTAATCGCTCAATTACTCAGGCTCCTTATCCTCAGAATGCTCATCGGCCAGCATTGCTCTCTCTTTTAAGATTAAAAGTCCTGGATCTTGCTTCTTCTTCTTTCCTTGATTGACTTCCACCCATACTGCTCTGGCAGAGATTCTCAGAGGTCCTCCAATGGCCCCTTGGGGTGCTCATCAGCAGGGCCACCATGCTACCCAATTCTAGAGGCACCACGGAGGTTGTGCAGGTGCGCACTGGAGGAGTTCAGGGATCGCCCTGGTCCTCCTGACCTCTCTGCACACACCCACTGCTGACCACCCCGTCTTTCTGCTGAGAAACCTCCCGGCTCTTTCTTTTCAGTGCTCTCAGAGGATTCTTCTTCTCTTTTCTCATCTCCAAGTGTTGGTGCTCCTTGGGCTTGATTTCTTTGTCCTCAGCCATCCCCTGGCCTAAAAATGCCCCAGAAGCCTGTCAACATCTGGATCCATATTTCCATTTGGGAGCCCCCTGGAGCCCTGGACTGGTCTCCATAATTTCTCACCTTGTGCTCTGGAGCTGTGCCTTCAGCTGTTTCTTCTCCATCTGCATTGGGACGTCTCAGCTGTTACCACTGGACTTGGGGTCTACCTTACAGACCTGGCCCCTTTCCAGGGCTCCCCAGCTCTGAAAATGGCATTGCCATCTCACCAGTAAGGCAAACCAGAAGCTCCGGGGTCATCCTGAACGCTGCCCTCTTCCAGCCCCTCTTCATTCCATCCAGCACCAAGACTAACCAGAATATGCAGATCGTGTCCAAATCCTGTCCACTACAACAAAGCTTCCGAACTTGCCTCCTTGTCTACCTATGCTGCTCTAATGATTTCTCCACAGAACAGCCAGAGTCTCAGGCAGATTACAGCAACATACCAGGGCAGGTCACATCCCCTGCTTCCCTCGCTCTCAGGATGTTGGCAGGAGCTCAGCCTTGGTCTCCAAAGCTCTGCATAGCCAGAACTGCTTGCCTCTCTGGTCTCACCTCTCCTTCCTCCCTAGTCAGGCCCTTTGCTCAGAATGCTTTCCAATTTGCTCTGTCGTTAACTTTGTTCTCTTCTTCCTACTTTGGTTTGGAGGATCACCTCCTCAGGGAAGCCTCCAAGAGTCAGATGAGGGCAGGTCCCCTGGTGGTACACCCTTCAGTACTCAGTACCTTTCCTTCAGAGTTCCTATCAGTGTTGGAAATTGTACATTTACATATGTGATTATCTGACTATGTCTTTCTCCCCTACTACCATGCATGCTCCATGAGAACAAGGATTCTGACTATTTTAATTCATTCACCCAAGTATCCACAGTGCTAGGCACACTGCTGGGCTGGGCACACAATTAGGTGCTAAAAGAGAATTATGTGGAATGTATCAACTTTCGTATTAAACAATGGATGCTTAACACTTTGGGAGCTGAGCCTATACACCTGCTCATCTTTCCTAGCCTCAGCCTCCCAGCCCCTACCCTTCACATCTCCAAATCTCCCTTCTGGACTCCTTAGAGGACTCAGTAACAGATCATGTCCTCTCACATCTCACCATTATTCCAGCCTAGGCCATCACTCCCTCAACATGCTCATATTAAGGCCATCAAAACTTACTAATCATGAAATCCAAAGGAAAAATTCTCTATCTTATTGGAATTCTCTGCTGCATTTGACAGTGTTGATTACTTTCTCCTTGAAACTCTTCCCTACCTTGGTTGTCATGGCAACCCCCTCTCCTGATTGTTTGTTGCATCTCTCAGGCCCTTCCTTCTCTTTCTCCTTTTTCGCCTGCCCATACCTGGCTCCTCAAATGTCACTATGACTCATGATTCTGCCCTGAGCCCTCTCCCATTTTTTCTCTACACACTCTCCCTGGTGATCTCACTTATGCTTAGGGTCCCTATTACTCTTGAGTAGTGACAGCCCTGGGCTAGTGCTTCCAGCTAAATCTCCTCCTGAGCCCTGGACACCAGGATCCAAGTGTCTGCTGGGCCCCACTTGGCTGTGTCTGAGTCCACTATCCTGTCCCTCAAACTGGCTCTCCATGCTGTGTTCCCCACCCCAGGGGCCTCCCCACCATCCACCTAGGACTCCACTCAAGATACATGGGGCTGGGCACGGTGGCTCATGCCTGTAATCGCAGCACTTTGGGAGGTCAAAGTGGGAAGATTGCTTGAGCCCTGGAGATGGAGACCAGCCTGGGCAACATGGTGAGCCCCTGTCTCTATGAACAAACAAACAAACAAAACCAAGACACATGGGAATTACCTTTGGCTTGACCTTCTCTCTCACTCTCACAGATAAGCACTCACTAATTATTTCTGGTTTTTATCTACCACAAGTTCTGATCTCTCTCCATACCCACTAGTCTAGTTCAGGCCTTTCCCTCTCTTACCTGGAAGTCTCCTGCCTCTAAGCTGGCTACTTCTTCTAACGGATATCTGGGAGTTTTGGTTTTTTAGCATGCCTTATTCCTCCCTGAAGCCCCTTACTACTTTTAGGGAAATCTTCCATCTTATGTGGCTGTGGTGGGACCTGGGCCGTTCTCTCACATGGAAGCCATGGAAGCACCTCCTCCAGGTCCTGCCTCTTACCACCCAGGTCCTATCGGGGGTGGCACAAGGCCCAAACTCAGCCAGTTAAACCAAGCCTCTCTCTGGACTTTGACTTCTGTCCAAATGGGGAAGAAACAGAATTCTTTGATGTCTAGGCAATACCAACAAACAGACTGCTACTGAGACCCTGAATGTCCCATTCAAGCCTGTGACTTGGGCCTTACCTACTTCATTGCTCCCTGGATATTGTCATGAAGTCTTTTTGATCCAAAGAAAAATTTCTGAATCTCAATTTCAGACACTGGATTTCAAGCAGAAAATAATTATTCTGCCCCTACCTAGCTGGCTGCCCGTTGCTAGGTGCCGAAAGGTACAAGAAAATGAGAAAGACATGGCCCCACCCACGAGGCAGACAAACCCGTGCTAATTAGAGCTGGAGTCAGTACCCAGAGGGCAGAGAAAAGGCCTCCCAAAGAACATGGAGATCAGGTTACTTGCTAAAATGTACATAATTTACTTTTGTACCTTTTCACCAACACGGCTAATCCCTTCATCTCTACACTTAATCCCGGAGCTCCAGGGCCCCTCTCACTGCCCCACTCTGCTCTCAACTGGGCTTGCACTGCTTCCTCCCTCCCATGTCTCCTGGAAGAATCAGCTCCTTCCTGGACCTACTGCCTGCTCCAACTCCCCCTCCCTCCTTTCTCAGCCAGACCCAGTTCATTCCCCCCACATCAAGAGGAGCTTCTGCCCCTTGCCCCAAAGTTGCTGTGACAAAAGTCCCCAAAGGCCAGGTCTAGGAGATGCCTGAGCCTCCACTGACCTCTGTGCATGTGGCCCACCAATGGCCACTCTGTCCTTTTGGAAACTCTCCTCTGGCTTCTAGGAACCCCATGTTTTTGGTCTTCTCCTCTGGCCCCTCCTTCTCAGTCTCTTCAGCAGGACTCTCTTCCTGTACCCATTTCTAAAATGTCACCAACTCGTTTCTGGCCTTGTCCTTCTTCTTTTAAGTGCATCTCTGGTTCTTCATCTATCCCCGTTGAGATGCCCACACTTCTTTGGTGAGCTCCCAACTGGCACAGGTACATATACTTTCCTACTTGATGCCAGCTATGCACATTTTCCTTCCTTGCCCACCCTCGCCCTTTGCTCCTGCCTCTGACTCAGACAGGCGGGAGGACTCTAGGTGATAGCCTTCTGGACTGCTCCTATCACATCTATCCTTATGTCATCTCAGTCCAGAGCCAGCTCAGAAATTGTCCCCTGGCCCAAACTGTTACTCTAGCAGCTTTCCCTGAGAGGTGGCCATGCTGCCTGCTTTCTTTGCCCTTTCATTTTCCTCTGCCCCATCTCTCACAGGAAACTGCTCTTGATGAGGGTCTAGTGGCCCCTAATTACTACATCCAGCGGGCTCTCGGTCCCTCTCTAACTGGCCTTTCTCTTTTGTCTGTTGGCTCTCTTTTGGAAGTGCTCCACATCCCCAGGTTTCCATGCCAACATAGGCTGCAGGTGCTTTTTCTATGTCTCTCTGACTTCTTTTTCACCTTTGTGGGCTCCCCTCTCTCTGCCCACCCCTTAAATGGGGGCAAGGCTCTTGTTCCTGGACCCCTCTTTTCTCAGCTGACACGTTCTGCTAGAGCCAGTTCACCAAAGCCCATGGCTACAAGCACCATAGTCTCAATCCAAATCTCTTGTTTAAATCTCCTGCTAGGATCTAGAACCTCTATCTAGCTCCTTGCAGGCCACCTCCTCCTGGATGCCCACCTCTGACTCAACCTGTCCAAAATTGAGCTCAATAATTTTCTCTCAGCCCCCAAACATGCTCTTTCTCCTGGGTGTTCTTTCATTCACCCAGTCACTCACGACAGAAAACAGGAAAGGTATCCTTTACTCTCTTTAACACCAGCAACCAACCAGTCAGCAGATTCTCCCAATTTCACCTCCTGGATCTGACCACTTCCTTCCATCCTCTTGGCCCCTACCCTTATCCCTCCTGGACCCTACCTGGACCAAGGCAATCATCTCCTCTCTGGCCCACACGCCTCCAAATTTCTCCAAGCAACCAGAGTAATCACCCCAAAAGAGAAATCCTACCATGGCACCTACTTGCACAAAATGCTTCACGGGCTCCCTGTTGCAATTGAAGACCCAAGTCTTAAATTAGACATACTAGCACTATGTGATCTGGTTCTGCTTTCTCCACCCCAGCCTCTCATTTCAAGCTTCAGCAATCTCCAGCTGTCTATGAGTTCATCCATGATGCCTCTCACCTCTGCCTCTGCCTTCTACTTGAGTAATTCCTACCCATCCAGTCACCTCTTCTAGGAACCTCCTTGGATAGTCCCATGAAATTTCACACCTGCACCACCAACCCCAGCTGCCCATGCTTCCATGTCCCAGGCATCTCTCTGGCCTTCTCCTTCCTATGTATCATTTTAGTGTCTGTCTGTGTGTTTTTCTTAACTCTTTGAACTCCCAAGGGCAAGGATCATATTTATCTTCGTGTGTGTGTGTGTGTGTGTGTGTACTTTTATAGATACAGGGTCATGCTATGTTGCTCAGGCTGGTCTTGAACTTCTGAGCTCAAGCAATCCTCCTGCCTTGGCCTCCTAAACTGCTGAGATTACAAGCATGAGCCACTGTGCCTGGCCAATATTTAAAAACCTATCATCATGCCTGACACAAAGTAGATACTCAATAAATGTTGAGTAAAGTTACAGGCCACTTACTCTCTCTGAAAACTTCTCTCTTCTTCCGACTTTCCAAGAAGTGTACACCAATTCATATTCCCCCCAGTAGTGTGAAACTGTGCCTATTCCACTATCCTCATCAACATTGGGTATTCTTAAATTTCTTCCCCTAATTTGTTAGGGAAAATTTGTATTTCCTTGTTGTTTTTATTGTTGATCTTTGGTTATTAGTGAAGTTGAATGTTTTTTCAAAAAGTCTTTCAGTCAATTCCATTTCTTTTCCTGTAAACTCAATTTAGGTGACTTACACACACTTACTTGTTTTGGTTTTACTATTAAAGTTTTGGGTGTGTTCTTTTATACATTAAGAATCTGCAATCACTCTGCTTTTTGGTTGTTTGTGATATTACTTGACTTTGAAAATATTTAGTTTTAATGTAGTCAAATTGGTTGGCCTTTGCCTTCTTGATGTCATTTTGTTGCTTTTTGGCTTAAATGGGCTCCCCCATTCAGTCACTTGTTAAATATTCCTTTTCCCTCTGGTTTTAATGGGCTCATTTTTCCTTTTGACCTTTGAAAATAATTTTTGAATTTGGGCGTGTGCTCTGAGGTGAAGTTGGAATGGACTTTTTCTCTTTTTAGTGAATCAACAGTTCATGCCTCAATTTTGGGTAACCCTTTCCTTCTTGGCTCTGGCTCTGAGCTTAGCTATTCTTGGCTGATTACAGCATTTATGGTCACAGCTTTCTCAGAGCACATACCACCTGAACAAGAACTGGAAGGCTACAGGAAGGTATGATTCCAGGCACAGTGACAGTGAAACACAGGGAGGTGTTTAAGGGTTGGGAGCAGAAAGCCTTTCTGGAAGCCCTAACAGAACAGTGTGTGGAAAGATGGATCACCTACTTTGCCAATGTGAATGGCTAAATTTAGCTGGCATCCACCTGTCCTGGAGGCTTCCAATTCTGCAAGGAAACATTATTCGGGGTCACAAGAGACAAAGTGTCCACTCCACTCCTCACCTGCACCAACCTACCTGTATAGACTCTGCCAGCACATTTCACCGTCAGCAGAAAAATCATCTCAGCCAGCTCCTGCCAAGTTCATCTTCTGGGGGCTGCAGCCATCATCACGATTCCTCCATGCTGCAAGATGAGTTCTTGACCCAGAACCTGGGGTCACCATGCTCCTTGTTCAATTACTGCTCTAGGCACCAGGGTATCTGAAGGTAATGCTAGAGCTGGAAGGGAACTGTGGAATTATCTAATCCAACTACCTCATTTCACAGATGGGGAAACCAAGGCCCAGTGAGGGGAGGTGACCCACAGCCATCCAGCAAGTGAGTGGAAAGCATCCTTGCTGGGAAAACTCAGTGTGAGGACTTTGCCTGTCAAATCTTGACCATAAAAATATTTGGACCCTGGGTTCTAAAATAATTACATGGTGAACTTGTATATTGTTCAGGAAAGTGGCATGGTGCATAAAGAAGACAGTGAAATCAGAGGAATACAGGCCTATTTTTGCCAGTTCTTTCTGGAAGACCTGAAGTTTGTTCTCTCCTCTAAAAAATAGGGATAATCAAGAATCCAGGATGATAGAAGCAAACTCACCCAACAGACTGAGGGTAAGTCTACATAGGGTCCTCAAACCTCAAGACCTTAAATGGGGAATACCATGAGTATGTGAGACCCCCCCAACAAAAAGAAAGAAAGAAAGAAAAACCCTTGCAAACTGTATAGAACTGTGCCCATAGGAGAGGCTGGTCATTCTAGTACTGACCACCATGTAGGTGTCAATTCTCAATAATCCAGGCAGCCCGACTTAACTAGCCAACAGTGGTTCCTGGCCTTCTTCTATCATCTTTTTTTTTTTTTTTTTTTTTTTTGAGACAGGGTCTCGCTCTGCCACTGAGGCTGGAGTGCAGCAGCATGATCTCGGCTCACTGCAGCTCCACCTCCTGGGTTTAAGTGATTCTTATGCCTCAATCACCCGAGTAGCTGGGGTTACAGGTGCATGCCACCATGCCCAGCTAATTTTTTGTATTTTTAGTACAGATGGGGTTTTGCCATGTTGGCCAGGCTAGTCTCGAACTCCTGGCCTCAGGTGATCCACCCGCCTTGGCCTCCCAAAGTGCGGGGATTATAGGCATGAGCCACGGCACCTGGTCGCTTCTTCTATCATCAATAGCTTAACGCTGGTATTTTTCCTCTTTGATCTAATTTCCCATTTCAGTTATTTCACCCCAGCAAATATTTATTGAGCAACTCCCAGTGATGGCTTGAGAACAGATGAGGTCACCTGCCGAGTGCTAAGCCTCCCAGGTTTGGGTGGGTGGATCGTTGCATGCTTGCTATCCAAGGCTAAGCCTCTACCTGTCCATCTAGTGCCGTCCACTCCAGGCCACTTGGGACACAGGCCATCACTTATCCCTGTTCGCTGGTGGCCTTTGTCTTCTTGATGTCATGTCATTGCTTTTCAGCTTAGAGAGGTCCTCCACTCAGATACTTGTTAAACATTTTATTCCTTTCCTCCTGGTTTTTAATGGGCTCATATCTCCTATTTGGCTATTAAAAATAGCCTCTCTCTTCCCTGGCCCCTTCCCCCTCTGAACAGTGATGTGTCCCAGACTTCCAGTCCTATCTGAGAACCGGCAGCCTCCCTGGTGCCTTTGCCCCAGCTCCCTAACTGCAGGCAGCCCTCCACCTCCTTCTTCCCCTCATGACTACAGGGAAGACAAGGACAGTGGTGAAAGTGAGGCTCTGAAGGGCAACAGAATGGGACACAAATCCCAGCTCTGCCCCCCATCTTGGGCAAGTGCCCTCATCTTTTGAAGCTCTTCTGTATAGTGGGCAAAACCATGTCAACCCTAGGATGTTCTCTTAAGGTTTCAGGGAGGTATTGTTGACAAAATGCTCATCAGGGCCTGATCCAGAAAAGCACAGGCCAAATATTAGCTAAATAAAAAAAGAACAGTCCAAATGGGTCACTTCCACTCATCTACCTCTTTCCCTTTATAGTTGGAAGAGGTGACCTGTTCCTCTCATCTCCACTTCTTCCTCTTATTCTCTTCTCTTCCCATGGTGATGTGATGTCTGTCTCTATTGCTCTGCCAACCCCAAGATGGATGACAAGACCTCCTAACTGACCAACCCAACTGTCTCTTCTTGGTCGTCTTGCTGGTGCTGCTTACCACTGGAGGCTTCATATTCCTTCTCAAAACCCCTCCCTCCACACCTTCTCCCTGGGCAATCTCCTGGAATCCCAAGTGAAAGGGGCCATCTCTTCCGGGAGGACAGGTGGGCTCCTCTGGCTGGGCACCTGCAGAAGCAGAGCAGGAACACCTAGGGGTAGGGAACCAGACTGTGAAGTGCTCTGCTCTATTAACAGAGAGAATGCCACCCTTTAGGCAATAGGGAAGGACAAAGTTAAGCCAAGAGCCACAGAACATGACCTAAGCTGGTAAAGATGGCCAATGGTAGCCATTTGGTTGGTGGGTTGAAAGAGACAAGATTGAAAGCAGAGAGACATCTGGTGCAACTGTTCAGCAAGAGATGATCTGAATTAAAAGAAGGAGATGGATATAGGAAAAATCAAGGGACCAGAGAGACAGGACTAGAGGTGCAGTGGTGTCATCACGACCAGGGATCGGGAGGCCCAATCTAATCTTGCTGGTTCTGGACATCACTCATACTGCACACCCAGACTGTTAGGAGGGCACAGCTGCCAGGGCTATTAGTCACAGTAGCTGTGGTGTGTGCTATGTGCCTGTGGTCCCCAGTTCCTGTCAGTACAAAATGGAACCATATGGTGTTCATAAAAATGGCTCTGAGGGTGGAAAGAAGAACTGGATCCTATTTGGCCAGTAAGTAAAAACAAACAAAACCCAAAGCCAACCACCAAAAAGCAGCCCCCCAAATGGCCCACCCCATCTGTGAATAGTAGTCTAACCCCCACAGTATTGTAGCTGGAGTCTGGGGGTTGGACTGAGGTCAGTTTTTCCCCGGAATGGTCTGAGGGAATAGGACGAAAGGACTTAAATCCCGGTGATGGGCTCATATGGGTGTGTGTGGCAGTGGGGCCCGGCTGCAGGGAGTTCTCAGACTGTTACCCTAAAGAGGACACTCATGATCTAGGAGGGAAGGAGGAGATGGAAATGGGAAAATGAGCAAGGCAGAGGACCATCTAAGATGTGATCAGAGTTCAGGAATCAAGGGCCAGCCTGGTCTAGCTGTGAACTCTTGGGCAAGTCAAGAAACCTCTCAGCAGAGCTTCGGTCAACTCTCTGTGAAACAGTGGTTCATGATCTGCACTCCTGCAAGCTCACCTGCCTGCCAGCCTATGGGGAGGAACTCATAAAAGCAGGAAAGCTGGGGAAGTCCCATATGCAGGGTTAGGGTGTGGGAAAGGTAGAGGGAGGGAAGAAGAGGGAATCCCCTTGGCTTATAAGTGACCCAGGAGTCCACCTACATTCAGATCTTACAGGGTGTCTACCACCTGGTGGGGCTACTCCTTAACCACATGTGGGCTGTTGCCACAGTGAGGATGCCAGGCTGGGCAGTTTTTTTTTTTTTTTTTTTTTTTTGAGACGGAGTCTCGCTCTGTCGCCCAGGCTGGAGTGCAGTGGCGCAATCTCGGCTCATTGCAAGCTCCGCCTCCGGGGTTCACACCATTCTCCTGCCTCAGCCTCTCTGAGTAGCTGGGACCACAGGCGCCCGCCACCACGCCCGGCTAATTTTTTGTATTTTTAGTAGAGTCGGGGTTTCACCGTGGTCTCGATCTCCTGACCTCGTGATCCACCCGCCTCGGCCTCCCAAAGTGCTGGGATTACAAGCGTGAGCAACCGCGCCCGGCCCTGGGCAGTCTTTTATAAGGTTCTTCTCACATATCTTTGTTCAAAATACTACTCTGCAGGCTGGAAAATAATCTCTGTAACTTCAGAGTTGCCAAGAGATTTGGGAGGCGAACGGAGTTCCTTTCCTTCTAGGAAAGACTGGGCCACCCAATTACTTAGGGATTCTTAGCAATTGATTGAACCACCTATTCATCTAGCCACCAGGTCAGCCAACCAGCAGGTACTATGCCGGGCCTGGTCAGGTAGGTTCTGTGCTTGGTCAAGGAACAAAGACTAAGCCCCTTATCTTTAAGGGTTGTGCAGGGTCTTGATGACCAAGCCAAGGGATTGGGTCCATAAACAATACGGAATTACTGAAGGGCTTTTTCTCTGCCTCATAGACACTTCCATGTCTTCTTTGGCTCTCAGCTAAGATCCTTGACAGTTCTGCACTCAAGAGACTTCAAGTTTATTTTTTAATGCAAAAGATCCTTTGATTAAACACTTGATTGTCTTAATACACTTTCTTTCTACCACTAATCTCTAAGATTAAAATGACAAGGAGATAAATGTCACTGATGTTTCACAGAAGACAGCTTTGGAAATGTTAAAGACATCTTGGTCCAGCCCCCTCCTTGACTTATAAATGGGGAAACAGAGGCCTAGCGAAGAGTAAGGAGAGCAAAGCCACATGGAAAGTGGATGGGAATCAGCCCCAGGGCCTTAGCACCTGCCTGCCTGCCCCTTCCTTGGAGGGTCACCACTACCAGTGTGGGGCAGGAGGCTGGCAGAGGGTTTGGCTTTGGAAAAGGTGTTGAGCTGTCCAAGTACAGGCTCCACACAAGCTGCTCAGGAAAAGCAGTGAGAGGCCAGAACCACCCAGAAGATTAGTCTTTGGAGAAGACTCGTATCTAACCCTTTGGGATATTTGACAAAGCGCTCTCAAACATATGCCTCCTCTGGTTCCTCATGGGGAGGAGGCTGGACAGACAGGGGTTACCCTCCAAGAGAGGGAAATCCATGGAGGGTTGCTGGGTAAACTGGTGGCTAAGTAGGGGCTCAAACTGAGGACTTTGGTCTCCCAGAAATAAGGCTATACCTTGGTGTTTTCCTTTTCAGGATACTGCCTTTGCAGAGAAGGTAAAAAATAATTAATGGACTTCACACAGAGGTCCTGAGATATGGTCTCCCAAATAATCTCTACCTAACTCCACTAAAGCCATAATAACATGGTATTATCTACCCACAAGAATGACTCTGCCCTCCCTCCTGCTGATCTGAGCTCCACAAGGAGGGCATAGTCATTCTGCACCAGCTTCTCAGAGCTTGGAAAAGAGCCTGGCAAATGCTCCTCAAATGAATGAATGAGAGGGAGAGCTGGGGGATCAGATCACATCCCTAACAGGCTGGAGCTTAGTAAGGGCCAGTGGCAGAGAGCCATAAAACAGAGGAAATAACATTTATGGAGACTGTGCCTTGGGGCAGATGCTGTGGTGGTGGTGTGTTCTCTATGTGACAGGTGAGGTATAGTCACAAAGGCAGGGAGTAAGCACTGGGACTCCCTCAAGCCTTGCATCAAGGTTCTTCAGTCCTTCAAGTCTATCTCTGCCCAGCCTCTGAGTCCCTTTTCCAGGATCCCAAAGGGAGACCCAGGGCTTCTGTCTGAAGCCTTCAGTTGCTGCTTAGCCAGCTTTTCTTCTTTACCTCAAGCCTGCCTAACAATAGAAGTTTTTCTCAACATACTTCATTCTCCCCCTGAAGCTTGGCAAATCAAACTGTGTTCTTCCTGGGACTTTCAGGAAGATACTGGGGAGGGAGAGTTGCTGGGCTGAGACAGGCCAAGCTCTCTAGGCAGGACCATCTTCCATCAAGGAGAGCACTTCTTCAGTCATTCCTCTTTTCAGAACAGTGGCCCTTTCATACATTTTGGTACATTGGGGAGTGAGTTTTGCATTCGATGCTAGGAGACAGGGTTCTGGCTCTACCCATCAAATGGACACAGGTGACAGCCCTTCTCTGGCCTCCTTTCCTGCAGCTATTCAATAGAAGTTGGCTTTCCTTCTATCATCTTTCACTGCTTCCTTCTCCCCAGCCTACCCTTTCTCCTGTGTCCCTGCCTCATCCACACTCACTCCTTATGTCTACTTCTCCCCACTCCCAGTGATCTAGAGAAGCCAGTAGCCTTCTCCATGGCCCTGCTACTTTCACCACTCAAATGCCGTCCTGTTTCTTGCTGACAGAATCCCATCTCAAAGGCTGTTCTGACTGGGTTACTCCCCAACTCCCATCAGATCCTCATTTGTGATGGTTCCCAGTTGGATGGAAATGAAGAGTTCTCAGGACTGAGTTTTGGGGCCTGCCAATAGCATTTCAGCTTTAGATTCCCTTAGTATCTCCCAACAATTTGCTAGCTTTAGATAGACTGACCTCTTTATCCCAAAAAGCCTTTTTGGGTTCTGATTCTAGGGCAGCCAGATAGTGGTGGTCCTTCATTTTACTTTCATCCCAGTCTCTTTATCTGTAAGCAGAGATGCTTGATTAGATGGTAAAATAATAATAATAACATCTCATTTATTACTTCACTGCTCAAACCTTTATATTTGTTCTTCAGGCCTCCACCTGAAAGTCAGTCCTTCCAGGCCTACATTGGGTCCCCTCTTAGACCTTCTCTTCTAGTAGCTGACACAGTCCATGTCTGTGTATCGCTGACATTATCTACTCAATGTCGTGCCCTTTCCCACTGGCCTGGAGGGCTCCCTAATGGCAGGAACTGTCCACCCTGTAGTCCCAAGGCCTATTCCTGTGTGGGATTCTGCCAAATACCAGCCAAATGACTGACAATGCAGGCCCCCTTGGGAGACATGAGGAGCCCTCATGGGCCATGGCCTCTAGGAACTCAGTCACTACAGAAGGGGAAGTCTGCCTAACACTAGCAGTAGCACTCAACAGAAGGCTGTTCCAGTCAAGTAGATCTCCAGGGAGAAGAAATCCAGGGAAGCTTCCTGACAGAGGAAGTACCTGGGCTCACATGGTACACTGACTAAAGCATAAAGCCCATGCTATCCTGAAAGTGCACTGCCACCTACTCAGAGCCCAGCTAACATCCTCAAATGGGTCCAGGAAGACCCTAGATTTTGGGAGAAAGAACTCCCAGGATATTAGGACTAGAAAAACTGTCTGCTCCAAAGACCACATTTTACCTATCTGGAAACGGGCCCATAGCAGGGCAAGGACCAGTTCCTAAAGAAGCCCAGACCTAGGCCTCATGGGGTCTTGTGGTCACTAGGTACCATGTGGGCAACCATTTCATACTGAGCCACAGTGACCAATGGAATTGTGTGTTTTTCTAAGGCCTGCTGCCCCTACTCTTTTCCAGAAAAGGTATCTACTTTTCATTTTCCTAAAAGGCAGTTCAGGAAGAGGGGGCAGTTGCCTGGCAAGGTAGGAAGCATTGTGGGGTGACAGAACGCTGATTTGGCAGTCACTTTGGGAAGGGGTGGGCTGCAGGCTCCCTGCTGGAAAGGGCCACAAATCTTTCAGAGGGAGGCCTGTTTGTGACTCTTAAGCGGGCTTGACCTAAAACAGAAAGCTGCTTTCCGAGGGAGAGCAAAATAAGCAGTAATCTTGGCTTCATTTATCATCCAGGTGTCGCCACAGGAGAGTAGGGACACAAAAGCCTTTTATTGTTTGTTTTGTTTTTGGAATTTGCAATTGTCTATTTTGTTAAGTCTTCCCACTAGGCTACAATCATGAGCTCCTGAAGAGTCAGGCCTGAGTCTTGCCCCTGAAATCCCCAGCAAGCCTAGTACAGGGTCTCAATGTTTGTTGAACAAACCATCCTTTCCAGGTATGAGTCTTCAGCTTGTCAAGACTTTGCAGAACCACGAAATCTATCCAGAAACACAGAAAAGAAGAATTCAGAGATAAAAGCAGAAAAGAATCAGATAAGGAAATTACCCAGCAGATATGATCAATAAAAGTTTGGTTCTTTGAAAATACCTCTAAAATAGACAAATCTTTGGCAAGTTTTGAATGAAAAAAGGAATAAAGTGACAATGGGGAGACTTAAGTGAACAGGAGAAAACCATACTCAATTTTATAGCAACAAATTTAAAGCCTAGGTAGAACAGGTGATCTTCTATGAAATTACCAAAGCCCTTCACGACTGTGACTCAATAAAACCTCATGACAGCCCTGTGCCTTGGACAGGCAGTATTCCTACTATGCTTTCTAGAAGGAGATTCAGAGGTGAATACCCAGCACAGGACCTGACAAACTAGCCTACACTGTCTCAAAGGTCATGGCCATGGGAGCACGTGCATATCTATAACATGGAACCACACCACTCTCGGCACTTCTAGCCATCACCTTACATCCGGCTGGTTGGACAGCCAGTCTTATTTATTTTTCCACTTGGAATGCCATAAGGGGTTTCACTATTTTTACTTCAAAAGCAGCACCATAAAAATCCTTGATGATTAGAGCTCCAGCTGTCTTAAGTTGTTTGTCAAAGGATCGGTTACTCAAATCTCCTATGGAGGGAAACAATTTCAGGCGAGAAGCCATGGGAGCTGAGAAACGCAAATGTCTCATCTCTGAAAACTTTCAGACTCCCTCCTGTTCACCGCCTGTCCTGCCCCCTGCTCCCCCTCCCCCATCCCCACCATCTGCTCTCCAGAAAGCAGATCAAATTTTCAGGCTAAGGTACTCTGGCGCCAAAGACTCAGCCCCTCCATGCTTCCCCCTGCCCCCCACCAACTCCGAAATCCAACACCACGACCCAAATGGACTGCAGCCACATAAAACCACAAAGTAAAGTTTATAAAGCTTTATTAAACATTTCAAACAGCTGTGCAACGAACACACCAAATAAAAGCTCTAGAATAGCAGTCCAAACGTTTCACAAGTATGGCCTCACAGTCCCATTCCCTAGATGGACTGCCTCCAGTTCTGTTCTCTGCCTGGCCCATCTCTCTTTCCCCTTAGGCAAGAGAGAGATGGATGGATCAGAATGAAAGGACAGGCATGCTGATCTCCAGTAGGCAGGGGCCAGGAGAAAGTCTCGTTTGCCAACACTTGTTACTGAAGCGCAGAAAAAGCAGCAAGTGACAGTCACAAAGTCTTCCTGGGTATTCTTCATAATGTACAGTCTATATGCGCAGGAACGAAGAAGCTCCTGGCAGGAGGATGATGGCCACTGCTCCCCTCTGTCTTGTCTGAACCACCTCGGAGTCCAGTGTGCTGGTCACTCTGCAATCCCCATGCTAAATAAAAACTGTAGCGGCACCTACCATATATAGCTAGCTATTGCTAAACCTCAAAATCAGAACACGTTTGATAAAGCTTCTTTAAAAGGAATATACACATGTATTTGTACACACACACGCACAGGGCACACCAAAAAATATCCAAACATCTATCAAGGGGATCATGGCTGTTATGAAACACACAGGTACTCTTCCACTCACTCAGCTGGGGACTGCTAGAACTACGTGAACACACCATACTTCAATGCTGCAGAGCATGCACGGGAGACACAATGAGGCCCCCTCCTTGGGACAGTTGAGAAAGGCAGGAGGAAGGGCAAAGGAAGTGAGGCTGGGCGGGAAAGCATGAGCCCAGACACCCAGGTGAAAGAGCAACATCTATCTGTTGCTTTCTTTCTTAAAAATGAAGTGGAGAAAATACTGAAGATTTGTGGACAACTAACAGTCAAGACATGTTTCTGTCTAGCCTGCTGAACAAGGAAAGAAGGATGAAAAAGCGAGGCTCTCGGGCGTCAGCAATCTCTTCAAATTCGAGATAAGTGCAAAAATGAGCCCTGTCTTAGACAGGTACTCCCCAAAAAAGGAAAAGGGTAGAAGAGAAATAAAGGGAAACCAGAAGAGGGACTGAGGAGTCAGTAACATTCTGGGAAGGAAGGAGACCCTGACAAGGAGGGGTCACAGAGGTGACAATGAGACTGGCATTTTATCTGCCCCAGGTCACATTGGGGCGGTTGACCAGGATGGACCCAGACTCCTCGCAGTAATGAGGCGAGGCGGGTGGTCATGCGGCCAGCCAGGACCTAGATGGGGACAGAACACACACAACCACAAGACCACCCACGACTATAGGACTTTACAATAAAAGCACCGGTCAGTGCCATTATTCACATTATAAGGATAAAACATCACAGGCCAAAAAGGCGCCGTCAGGAATGTGACACCCGCGAGGCTGCGGGATTTGAAACTCCAATGCTTTATGACCTATGTCAATGCCTCCCCTCCCGTCTTCTGCTTCCTTGGAAAGCTAACAGGGCAGGCCGTTAGGTGCCCACAACGCCGGGATCATGCGCCGATTCTGGAAGCGGGGAATCGGAGCAATGGTACAGGAAACAGTTTCCCCAGCAGCTATAGCAGATAAGGAACAAGGCTGCCAGGAAAACCAAGGCACAAATTGTGCAAGGCTTCCGTTCCAGGAGGAAGCTGAGCAGGTAGAAGCCCATGAACATGGAGTGGCTGAACCACAGGGCGGGGTTGAGGGGCTTGGGGATGAGGAGGACGGGCAGCAGCCACTGGAGGCAATACATGATCTCTGCCGGGCAGGGCCTTCACCAAGGCTGCCGGGCACCGCTGCAGGAACCGACCTAATGGGAGCCAGCGGGCGCAGGCGGCTGCCCTCCGCTTTCTTCAACCCTCACTCTCCAGGAGCTGAGCCGCTGTGCTCTCTGGCTGTCAGCCCGGGATCACCAAGGCAGCAGGGATCCTGAAGAGAAAAGTCAACACAACAGACAAACAGACAAAGAACAGACAGACAGACAAAAAAAAAAAAAAAAAGAAAACAACAACAAAAAAAACAGGAACAGAATGTATACTTATTTGGGAAAATGGATCATGGTTAACAACAGCAAATGTGAAATGCCCTTTCCTCCCTGCCCACCCGTGAAAGTTCTACTCCTCTCCAAGTCACTAATTCGGGAAGCTTCCTGGGATGTCTCCCCGGGGCTTCTCCTGGGGGATCGGGGAGAGGGCTCTTTGGCACGGTTTCACACAGTGGACTGGCTTTGCCTGGGCCCTGCCCAGCAGAGATCATGTATCGCCTCCTGGGGCTGCAGCCCGTCCTCAAGGGGCCCAGACCTCACAATACCGCCCAGTGGTTGCCAAAGGACGACCAAGGGCTCCCTGCTGTGCCCCCACATGGTAAGGACAGGGTTCTGTATCTAGCATCTCTCACAGCCATAGGTGCTCAGGCACTGAGTGCAGAGTTAAAGCTGTTAGCGGGGCACTGCCGGCCACCAGACCACAGGCAAAGGATCCTGAGGCAGCTACAGCCTCGAAATATTTTAAGATGGCAGCCTAGGCTAAGCTTGCCTTTTTCAAATAGCCCGGCGCCACTTTGCCAGAATCTGCCAACTTCTCCGAAAGTCAATGTAGAAAAAAAGTCACTATGCTACTTTGTCCAAACTGAAGTCGCTTGGATCATTACACCTCCATCTGCTGCTGGCACTATATAGAACCTGACCTCTGGGAGCTTTTAATGAAAATTAATTTTCTATCCACATAGGGGCAAATGCCAATTGGCTTCTGGGCCAGGCAGCTTGCTGGAAAGAGGTGCTTTCGGCTGGCCACCGGTGCGCGGGGACCACACTCACAAACCGCATTCCGGTCTTCCCGCCCGCAAAATCCGCGCTGTGCGAGGGACCCATAAGACTGGCGGTCTGAAAGGGACCCGCCTCACTTGGAAACGGGGCTGCGGTAGCCACAACCCTCCGGTAGCGGTAGCTTAACCCCGTTCGGTGATCCAGCCGCCCAGCGCAACGGGTACAAAGAACCCCACTGGCTAAGGCCGACCTACCAGGGCTTGGGGGAGGGGAGCGGAAGACAGAGGTCGAAACGACCTGTCCAGCAGAAAACTATCCCTGAGCATATTCCAATCACTTCTCCGTAGAGCTCCTTCCTTCCGCGCATACGAAGGGCGCCAATCCTTTCTGTATCCCTCCCACAGATAGCGGGTGACTACTGCTTTTGCGCCCAAAGCGCAGTGCCCTGGTTCAGCTCCCTACGGTAGCGACCTCCACCGCAGATTCTCATCTCCTCGCTACCGTAAGAGAGATGTAAAGAATCAGACGGGTTACGCGCTCAGGGACCCCCATGAAGCAGAGGACCTAGGCTTAAAACTCATTCAGTATTAGGAAAAGAGCGCCGAGCACGGGCCTATTATGCCAAAGCTTCTGAAAGGGGCACTACGTTTTTTGCTCTACGGGGCAAATGACCCCTCCCTAATTTCGGTTTTCCATCCATCCCCAAGGTAGGCTCTGGAGTGGCACCGGAGACTGAGCTCAAATTTGCAGGCCAGGGACTGGGAAGAAGGGCGCCACACTAAGAGACCTGCACCCCCATCCTCGCCCTGTACTCTACCCAGAGTCGTGGTACCCCTCCATTTTAAAGCAAAATCCAAAAGCAAGCACGGCGGAATCTTCTGGAAGGGGGCTAAGATGGAACTCAGGAGGCGGGGGTCGGTATGGAAAGAGCAGATGGATTATTTTTTTCCTCTCCTGGCGAATGAGGAGCGCCCCCAGCCACCCCTCCTCATAAACACCCCCCAAGGCGCGCATGCGCACTTAGGTGGCGGGCGGGTACTTAAGGCGCGGCCACCGCGGCTGCGGCAGTGCGCCCAACAGCGGACTCCGAGACCAGCGGATCTCGGCAAACCCTCTCTCTCGACCACCCACCTACCACTCTTGGAACCATGGCGGCAGTGGCGGCAGCCTCGGCTGAACTGCTCATCATCGGCTGGTACATCTTCCGCGTGCTGCTGCAGGTAAGTCTGCCGGGGTTTCGGGTGGGAGAGGGTTCCCAACTCGCGCCCCTAGAACCCGCAAGACCGCGTTGCGATTGCCGCTTCCCGGACCCGTCCTATTCCGATTGCCGCGATCCCTGCCTGCCCAAGTGCCGCTGCCGGCACCGCGCGCCCCCTGCCCATTCCCTGCGCCGTCCTCCTCGCGCTGACCCTCCCTAGTGCGCCCGCGCCTGTCCGGGAACAAAGACTCGGGGCGCGGCGGGCGACCGCTGCGGACGATCACCCAGGCATTTAGCGACCTACGCGGTAAGAAAAACCCGCTACACCCGGACTCGACCCCAGGAGGGAGGCGGGGCACTACTGTGTTGCAAGACTTTACAGCTCGCAGAGTGAAAATTTTCCACCTTAAAAAATTGCGCATTGCGGAGAAATTTTATTTAAAAAAACATATAGCGCTTGCGGGGGTGGAACAAAAAATAAGTTAGAAAAAGGCACTTCTCAGAAAAAAATAAAAATTACTTCGCAAAAAAAAAAACCCCTACAACGAATAAAAGTAGTTCACAGGAAAACAGAAAAACGCGCATTGCAGGAAAAATAAATTGGAGAAAAGCACTTGGCAGAAAAAAATGCATTAGATTAAAAACGCACTGCAGAAAAAAATTAGACAAGGGAGCTAACGGAAAAAAATGAATCGGACAAAAACGCTTTAAAGAAAAAAATCAGAGGAAAAAGCCCCTCGAGAGAAAAATAGAAGGGGAAAAAAAGCGCTTCCAAAAAAGGACAATTGCTTTACGAGAAAAAAAAATCAAAAAGAGGCAAAAGCGCTTTGTGTAAAAAGAGATAAATCAGAAGAAAGCGCTTTGCCCATAAAATCATTTACCCTAAAAGCTCCCTTTGCAGGAAGAATTCCCTGCTAAGGGAATCCTTTGCCAAAGGAATCGCATATTTCCTTCAAGGTGTTCCTGGAATGCTGCATTTACTGGGTAGGATTCGCTTTTCGAAATCCTCCAGGGACACAGCCCATTGCGAGAAGTGAGGTATACCTAAGTTGTGGGTCCAATCAGCTTGCCGCCATGCAGCTCTCAGCACAGTTGGAAAAGCTCCAGCTGCCCTGACTCGTGGACAAGCTGCGCCCGCGCCCGCCTCTCCAGCCTACGCTGGATGGGCGGGCGGGGCAGGGGGTGGGGCGGGGGTGGGCACGGCAGCACTACAGACATGCTGTGGGTGCTCTCCACTAAGGGTGGGTCTTGGGTTTCTCGCCACAGGTGTTCAGGTACTCCCTGCAGAAGCTGGCGTACACGGTGTCGCGGACCGGACGGCAGGTGTTGGGGGAGCGCAGGCAGCGAGCCCCCAACTGAGGCCCCAGCTCCCAGCCCTGGGCGGCCGTATCATCAGGTGCTCCTGTGCATCTCGGCCAGCACGGGAGCCAGTGCCGCACAGGAATGTGGGGTCCCCTGTGTTCCCTCGCCAGAGGAGCACTTGGCAAGGTCAGTGAGGGGCCAGTAGACTCCCGGAGAAGCAGTACCGACAATGACGAAGATACCAGATCCCTTCCCAACCCCTTTGCACCGGTCCCACTAAGGGGCAGGGTCGAGAGAGGAGGGGGGATAGGGGGAGCAGACCCCTGAGATCTGGGCATAGGCACCGCATTCTGATCTGGACAAAGTCGGGACAGCACCATCCCAGCCCCGAAGCCAGGGCCATGCCAGCAGGCCCCACCATGGAAATCAGAACACCATACCAGCCAGCAGAATGGACATTCTGACATCGCCAGCCGAAGCCCTGAATCTTGGTGCAGCACCAACCGCGTGCCTGTGTGGCGGGACTGGAGGGCACAGTTGAGGAGGGAGGGTGGTTAAGAAATACAGTGGGGCCCTCTCGCTGTCCCTTGCCCAGGGCACTTGCATTCCAGCCTTGCTGCATTTGCTCCCTCGATTCCCCTTTCCTCCTCACTGCCTCCCAAGCTCACCCTACTCCAAAATAATGTGTCACTTGATTTGGAACTATTCAAGCAGTAAAAGTAAATGAATCTCACCTTTACTAAAACAATTTCTCTGAACCCCCCTTGCCCCTCACTGATCTTGCTTTTCCCTGGTCTCACGCAGTTGTGGTCAATATTGTGGTAATCGCTAATTGTACTGATTGTTTAAGTGTGCATTAGTTGTGTCTCCCCAGCTAGATTGTAAGCTCCTGGAGGACAGGGACCACCTCTACAAAAAATAAAAAAAGTACCTCCCCTGTCTCGCACAGTGTCCCAGGACCCTGCGGTGCAGTGGAGGCGCACCAAAACTTTGTCTCTTGTGATTTCTTTAGCGGCATCAACATACACTTCTAAGACTCAGCTGATGTGCCCATTGTGGAATAGGCACACTGCTTGGGGGAGGGAGGAAAAGGAGGGCCATCAAAATTGCAATAAGCTGGGCCCCTCACACACGCAACCCCATCTCAATGCTGTCCTGTGATAAAGGACCATTTCCCCCTCTCCCCAAAGAGAAAGGCTGACATCTTCACTTGTGGTCCTGGAATAAGGGACCACTTCCCCCTCCCCAAAGGGATAGGTGCTTTACTTGTGGTCTTAGGATAAGGGGCCAAAGCAGGTAATCACTTTGGGAAAGATGAGAGGAGGGGAAAAAGGTGGGAGTAGCCCTCCAAAGAGGTACTAGGGACCAAGGGGGTGATTTCAGAACACAAAGCCTTACTTCAGGTCTCCATCCAGGAGCCCCAAGGAAATGAGTACTGGGCAGGGTGGACAGTGGCTTAGACAATGAGTATGGGATAAGAGGTGCAGCGTGGTGCCTTCTCCACCCAGCTTAATGCTGCAGGCCCCATATCCACCAGGACCACTACAAAGACAATCTGCCTGGCCTTGCTACTCTGCAGGGTCTCCTGGCCCCACCTCACCCCAGAAACCTCTCTCCCCAATACTGGGTTTCTGCTTTTCCCAGCACCAGCCTCCTTATTCTTAGGGATGCTTACCAGGTCCCTGGCCCTGGGCTCTCCCCTGCCATCACGTCAGGGTGGGCAGTGCTCGGCCTCGGACTTGTCTTCCTCTCCCACTCCCCAGTGAGTCAGGGCTCTTTCTAAAAGGGGTCAGCTGACTGTCTCACCAAATGGCCCTGCCGCCTGTTCAGCCTTGTCTCTGGCTTTATGTGTCCCTGTCACTACACACCTGTTGCTGGGTCAACACCAACGGAGGGAGTTGGAGGGCCATAAATCTCTCTTCTTGCCACTTCTTCGAATCCCTTAGTCACAGCTGTCACAAATACTTCTGGAGCACAAACTACCTTGCCCTCTTAAGCCTGATCATGTTTCCCTCCCCAAAGCAAGCCCTTATGTTTCTTAGCCCAATCACCAGCACCTCTAAAGGCATCTAAAACTTCATTAGGTATCAGAGAATTATAGGGGTGGGGAGGTGCAGATCCCGGTTCTGGTCTTGGCTTTGCCACCAATCAGCCTAGGGAACCTGGACATGTCACCTTATACCCTTCATCTTCAGTTTCCCTCTCGAAGAGGGCCTCTGAGATGCCAGTGAACCCTAACATGCTAGAAACTGCTGTCGCAGTGGCAATCAGGACTCATCAGGACTCGGAGAGGATGTGCAATCTGAGACTTCATCTTTCTTAGGCTGGGTGGCTATAGCTGCTACCATAGCCTGAAGGTGAGGCAGGTCTCCTCTCGCCCCAGTGTGACTCATCAGCAGGCAATGCCCACACCTCCTCCCTTCTGAACCCCGTATCTTGGCAGGCCTCAAAACTGGGAGTTTCTGTGGTTTTCCACACGAATCCCACAGAATCATGAACATACCGACATGTGTTCTCCATGAAGGCTGACCCTCCCTTCAGAGCTTTTGAGGGGTATGCCCATAGCCCCACTGCCCCTGATGCTCTAACCTCAGCCCAAGTGACAAGGTAGCAGATCTCAGGGAGGTGGGCCAAAGGAGCATGGTAAGAGCTGGCTGCTCTGGACACAGCACCTCCTGTGCCCCCACTTAGAAGACAGGAGGCTACTGGTAGCCCCAGAGCTTTCCATATCATCTTGGCAAAGCCCTTTTCCTCCATCCATCCATCAGCAGGGCTGTGAGTGTGGCAAGGTGAGATGACAGATTTCCAGGCAAGGTCTGCCCTGGTGGCCTGCACCTGCATGTGTGGGCTTCAATGTGCAATGTCCACTCCCCATTTGCATCCTCCACCCACAACACCTCATGTTCTGGCAGCAAACTTAACCCAACAGAGAAGACAGTGCATTCACTTTCCATCCAGTGCAATGCCATGCAATGCCTAGATGGTCCAAACACACCTTGTTTATAAAATTTTTTCCACAAACTATACCATTAAACATTTTATTCTGATAGAGAGCAATGCGAAGAATTGAAAATGACTAGTGTTTTACTGCACAGCCCTTAGTCACAGTGCTGAATGTCCCCTTTGCCTAAACCATCATTGCTCCCAGAAGACTTTGCCCCCACAAGGCCAAGGACAGAGCAGATCTGTTGGGAAGGAATTGGGAATGGCTCTGTGGGACTCCATCAACAGGTGAGAGACCCTTGAGACTAATGCTCCAGAATGTTAGTTTCTTAGCCTAACCAGCTGAAGTTAAGTCCAGAGGTGTTTAGGTACCATAACTTTTAGGGATGCAGGGTGCCATGTGACACTGTTACCTTTATCTGTGGAATATTTGAATTGTTACTGAAGGAAGGGATGTCTGCTGCCAGGGAAGGGCAGGGGCAAGTTCCTTGAGCTTGGGCAACAGATTACTGTTGGATCGGGGAGCAGGTTTGCTGTGAGCCATTTACTAGATATCTATTTTGAAATGTGTATCTCCTCAGGAGCCAACACCCCAAAGGGAGATTCTGAATTTGCAGTTAACTTCCCCCCCCGCCCCCACCCCCCAGAGATTTAAACGTGTGCACTCATGCACATACACAAAACACTAGTCAAACAACAATCTCTTTTCCCCCGTTGACCTCTGACTTCCTCTATATGCCCCAGAGACACGTTGTCACCATCTTCCCTGGGAGTGATCCTGTTTATCCTCCCCTCCGCGACTTGCCCTCCCACAGGGCCCATGCCCCAGCAGGATCCAGATTCCTGAGCATTTGCAGAGCAGGAAGTCAAGAGAGGCAGGCAACGCGTGGTTCTTGGTATATCGCACACGGACAGGCTTGAAATGGAATGCATGTGTTTCAAAGATAGGAGAACAACAACAAAAAAAGACAGCCTAACCCAGATTCCTCTTTGAAACAACATATTACAGATTAAAGGTTAAACTGTTTTTGGCAGCAACTCTAACAAGACTAATTTCAGATATGGAATTGACCTGGTCACTGGAAACCGACCAGGCTTCCCGTGATCAAATCTTTTAACAGATTTGCTTGACATTAACTAGTCTGATTTAAAACAAACAAGCAAACAAGATCTAACACTTGGCATTAGCACTTAAGCTGGAACTTTTTTTTGGTCCCAGCTTTGGTGTTGCCGTCCAGAAGGCTGACGGGATGACTGGACCATGTCAGGCAGGGCAGAGAAGCCATCCCCAACACACCAGTTCCCTGAAAGGGATAGACGATCCAAACCTATAAACAGAAAGGCTGTTTTTTTCCGAGGACAGACCCCAGTCTCCCAACATTTAGCGCTGAAATGGGACACAGAGGCCTGTAAGAAAACTAAAGGAGATTTGGAAAGGGGAAGGAAAAAACAACTGTCTCCCATCCCCCATGCTTCCTTTCCAGGCCATTAGTGCGCCAGGCATTCCATTCCTTCAGCTGCCCTTGAGGGCCACTCCCCACGTCTATAGAAGGAAAGGGAAGGGATGTCCACCCTTGATGTAAAGTTGGAGGGAGTAAGAAGCGCCCGCGACTCGTAGCAGAGCGTCAGCCTATCACCCCAGACACCGAAGCGGAGCCTCAGGAGACCCTCTCTCCCCTCACCCCTACGCTCCCCCCACCCCAAAAAAAACAACTAAAGGAACGCAACTACACTGATGGGGACAGAGTGACAGGCCTCTCACAAGCTGGGCACCCTGCCGTGGAACCCGGGGCCGCACAGATGGTGGGCGCGCTCCCCAGCCCCGTGTCCCCGGCTCTGCCTGTCTCAGCCTGCAAGGGCGCTGACCTTGGACAAGGCCAGAGCCAGCACCCAGGAGTACTATGACCCACCCCCGGGCTGGGAAGGGACCCCTAAGGCCCAGGCTAGGTCCAATCACGGCAATCACCTGAAGGCGGACAGGGGCGCCCTGCCTTCCCGGGGTATGCGGAAGGAAAACCCCAGTGACGGGGACCCGGCGACGCCTAAGGTGACCCAGAAGAGATAATATGGCGGCGCGGCCGCACGGAGGGCCTCTCATCCCGCCCCAAGCAGGTTGACGCCACGGTACCTGCAAGCCCTGCCATGGCGCCGCCGCCACTGTCGCCGTCTGCCGCAGCCTGACTCCACCTCAGCTCGCCACCGACGCCGCAGGAAGCCGGGGAGACGCCCCCTTAGTCTTCTAGTCTAGCCGGCCGAGGACCCATCCTGGGATCGGGCTGCCTACCGCAGACGCCTGATCACACGGCCCGAAGAGGGGGGCTCACCTTCGCCCCATTTCCCGTAAATATCCGCCACAGACCACCTTTGAGGACTTTGTACTCAATTTTACAAAACTCTGGGAGCGCCGAGGTCCTCAAGCCCGAATAATTTTTATCAGGCGCAGTGTGGACAGCCCCGAAGCGCGGCCGGGTCCCCTCATGCATATGCAGCAGATTGTGATCTTTACTCCGTGAGCGCCGGGCGGGACGGGTTGTGTTCCTGTTGGTGAGCCCGCGTCGTTCTTGCCCGCGTGGATGGTCCGTGAACTCGAGGAAAACCTTCTCGTGGCTCAAAGTCCACTCCTTCCCTAGCTTCTCATCATGCAGCCAAGGCTCAGGAGCTGAAAGGTCCGGGCTCAGAACTTGGGACTGCCTTGGGTCAGGCCCCGACTCCCCCACTTGCCCGGTACCTTGGGCCAGCGAGCCCCTCGCCCACCCCGACCCGGCTTCTGATGAAATGCCCACCTTAGGGCTTTTATGAGGCTTGAATGAGTCCGTGTAGTCATGTATTAGCTAATTAAGCATATTCCTTGGGCGCTTACTGTACCCAAGCGCCGTGCTAAAGGCAGGTAGAGTGGGTGACCTGGGTCTGTTTCTGACCTCAAGGCGCTGCCAGTCTAATGGCGGGTAGGCGGGGAGACAGTCGTATAATCACTGTATATCAGTGACTTTAATCAATACATAATTACACATCATGGGAAGTGCTGTGAGAAGAAGTAGAGAGTGTTAGGAGAAATTAATGGAATCCTAATGTAGGGAGAGGGTGGAACCTCCTTGGGAAGATGGCATTTAGGTTGAGAAACCAAGGACGATTAGGGCAAGAGTGAGAGGGGAAATGTTCTAGGCGGAAAGAACATTTGTTCCAGATGTGGAGCTGGGAAGGGGCAGAGGTAGGGTGAGGTGAGCACGGCAGAAAACAGGTCAGCTACATACTGAATTTGGCTTTTCTCTTGAGAGTCAGGGGAAGCCATTTTCATCAGGAAAAGGATAGCAAATTTGGATTTCTGAAAGGCCACCCAGGCCGCGTGGCTTGGAAAGCACTCAGGAGTGGGTGTAGGCAGACCAGTTAGGAGGTGGTTGCAGCTTTCCAGACAAAAGCTTATGCTGACTCAGACAGGGTGGTGGCTTGGGGAGGTGAAGGGTGGAAGATTGGACGTGGGTAGATGTGGAGGCATTGGCAATAACTCCTCGCTAGGTTTTAGCCTTGAGTAAATGAAAGGGTAAAAGAGTCCTTGGCCAAGACGAGAAAGCCTGAAAGAGGAACAGACTGAGGGGGAAGATCAAGTTCGGCTTTGAGAAGTTGTTTGAAATGTCTGGGCAACATGCAGGCAGAGAGGGTGAGTAGGCAGGTTTATGTGACACAGGAGCTGCGAACGGAGGCTGGGGCAGGAGATACATATTTGGGGGCCATCAACACAAAGGTCATGGTGCTGGGTGAGAACGCAAGTGAAAGAAGGTGGAGAGAAAAGTGGGCAGAAGAGGAGGATCCAGGAAAGGAGACTGAGAAGCAGTGGCCAGTGGGGTAGAAAGAGGACCAAGTGAGTGTGGGTCCTAGAGAGGAGGTTTCAGGAAGGAGGGAGTGCTCAGTGGGGCTGATGCTCTAGAGAACAGAAATGGAGCCGTTGGGGTTTGGGAATAAAGGTTGGTGGACTGTATCTTTTATGTTGCAAGTTAAACACACAACTACATCAATTGGATTAAAAAAAAAAGTAGCCTGCCACTCAGTGGCTAGGCAGTGTCATCAAGGACCGAGGTTCATTTTATCTTCTGTCCTTGTGCTGGTTTCATGCTCATGGCCACAAGATGGCTATCCAGTTCCTGGGGTCACACCCTAAGCAAGGAGATGTCCATTTCTCCTCCAGCTGAGACTCAAAACAGGCCTGAATGTGGCCTCACACCATCCTGCTGCTTACAGACTAAAGGATCAATGCATTCATGGCAGCCACACCCAGTATCCAACACTGAATGACAAGAGGAGTCTTGTAGTGAAAGCTCTTGTTTAGAAAAAGAGAGCCAGCTTTGCAGATGCCACTGGGATCCCCATACTGTCAGCCATGGTCAACCCCACCTTGTTCTTTGACATCACTGTCGACGACAAGCCCTTAGGCCCCTTTCCTTCGAGCTGTTTGCAGGCAAGATTCCAAAGACAGCAGAAAACTTTCGTGCTCTGAGCACTGGAGAGAAAGGATTTGGTTATAAGGTTTCGTGCTTTCACAGAATTATTCCAGGGTTTATATGTCAGGGTGGTGACTTCACACGCCATAATGGCACTGGTGGCAAGTCCATCTGTGGGGAGAAATCTGATGATGAGAACTTCATCCTAAAGCATACAGGTCCTAGCATCTTGTCCATGGTAAATGCTGGACCCAACACAAACGGTTCTCAGTTTGTCATCCGTACTGCCAAGACTGAGTGGTTGGATAGCAAGCATGTAGTCTTTGGCAAGGTGAAAGAAGGCATGAAGATTGTGGAGGCCATGGAGCTCTTTGGGTCCAGGAATGGCAAGACCAGCAAGAAGATCACCATTGCTGACTGTAGACAACTCCAATAAGTTTGACTTGTGTTTTATCTTCACCACCAGACCATTCCTTCTGTAGCTCAGGAGAGCACACTTCCACCCTATTTGCTTGCAGTATCCTAGAATCGTTGTGCTCTCGCTGCAGTTGCCTTTGGGTTTCATGTTTTCCTTTTTCCCTTCCATGCCTAGGTGGATTCCAGAGTTTATGATTATGAAATGAAAACTAACAAAAAAAGAAAAAGAGAGCTGAATGTTGAGAGGCTATGGAGCAACAAATTCTTGCAGTGCTGATGGCAGAGGAAATTGGTACAGCCACTTTGGAAAACTGATAGTATCTACAAAATCTAAACATACACCTATGCTGTGATCTAGAATTTCCACTCCTAGATATATACCCGAGAGAAATGAGTGCCTATGTCTACATGGAGACTTGTGCAAGAATGTTCATAGAAGACTTTTTCATAGCTCAAATTGGAAATAGTTCAATGTCCATCACCAGAGAATGGATAAATTGTGGCATGTTCATGCAATGGAATACTGTGTTTTATATATAAAAGAACAAACTACTGTTACATGTAATAGTACCAATTAATCTCACATACAGTATGTGGACTAAAAGAAGCCAGATACAGAATAGTACATACCACATGAATCCATTCATATGAAGCTCAAGTAATCTATAGGGTTAGAAATCAAAATGGTAGTTACCTGGGTCAGGTCAGGAGTAGAGATGGGAAAGGAGCAAGAGGAGCTTTTCTGGGGTGCTGGAAGGATTATATCTTCTTCTGGCTGGTGATTATATAAGTGAAAATGCATCAAGTAAAAATTCACCATAAGACTAGGGGACTTCGGGAGGCAGAGGCTGCAGTGAGCCAAGATCGTGCCACTGCTCTCCAGTCTGGGCGACAGAAGGAGACCCTGTCTCAGGGGAAGAAAAAGAAAGAAAAAAGACTGGGGGCTTTATGTGCTTTACGTATGTTATACCTCAAGAAAAATAGAAGGAAGGGGCTGGGCATGGTGGCTCACGCCTGTAATCCCAACATTTTGGGAGGCCAAGGCAGGCGGATCATGAGGTCAGGAATTTGAGACCAGCCTGGCCAACATGGTGAAACCCTGTCTCTACTAAAAATATAAAAATTAGCTGGGTGTGGTGGTACCCGCCTGTAATCCCAGCTACCCGGGAGGCTGAGGCAGGAGAATCGCTTGAGCCAGGGAGGCGGAGGTTGCAGTGAGCCAAGATCGCACCACTGCACTCCAGCCTGGGCGACAGAGCGAGATTCCATCTCAAAAACAAAAACAAGAAAAATAGAAGAAAGGAAGGGGTCCTGCCATCCCATGGAATGTGACATGCTGCTAAACAAGGATCAGGTCTGTTTTGTGGGGACACCACCTTCCAGTAACCAGGCTGAGTGTTAGCATGTACAAGGCCTCAGTGGCCAGCCCTTTCTCCCTGGGGCCCAGAAAACTGGGGAAGCTGAGGCAGGGCTTCTAATGCACATGGAACTCGCTCCCGCTCAGCTGGACCCTTTCCCCTCTATCCTCAAGATTGCTCCACCTTCCCAGCTCAGTTCCAGGCTGTGGAAACACCACCAACACCGGCTCTGACTTGAGAGACCTGGAAGGTCATTCTGCCCTAAAATTTTGCTGAGCCGAATTCAACTTCCTACCAAGGCTTCCCCAACTTGCTCCCACCCACCAGACACCTGGAGTCACCTGTGACTCCTGCTCCCTCTTGCTCCATACTCCTCAACTCTTGCCCATTGCTCCTAAATTTCCTTTAGACCTTTTCTGTCCCCACTGCCAAAGTTTGGTCCAGGCCACCATCCCTTCTCCCCTGAACCCTGCAGCAACCTCCTCACTGGCCTCTCTGCTGCCTGTCTCACCCAGAACCTTCATCTTCCACCCGGAAAGATCTTTTTTTTTTTTTTTTGAGACGGAGTCTTACTCTGTTGCCGAGGCTGGAGTGCAGTGGTGCCATCTCAGCTCACTGTGACCTCCGCCTCCCAGGTTCAAGTGATCCTCCCACCTCAGCTTCCCCAAGTAGCTGGGAGTTCAGGTGCGCACCACCAAGCTCAGCTAATTTTTGTATTTTTAGTAGAGATGGGTTTCACCTTGTTGGACAGGCTGGTCTCAAACTCCCGACCTCAGGTGATCTGCCTGCCTGGCCTCCCAAAGTGCTGGGATTACAGGAATGAGCCACCATGCCTGGCCCAGGATGATCTTTGTAAAATGACCTTGTCACTCTTCTTGAGGTGGTGTCCCCTGTCCCCTGTCCTCATCTGTCAAGATCTTCCCCAGTCTTTAAAGGCCCAGATCAAATGCCACCTCCTCCATGAAGCCTTTGCATTCATTCATCAAATATTTTTTGGTTACCTAAAATGTGCCAGGCACTGTGCTAGGCATGGAAGATAGAAAAGAGAATAAGAGCTGGGCACAGTGGCTCGTGCCTGTAATCCCAACACTTTGGGAGGCCAAGGCAGGTGAATCACTTGAGCTCAGGAGTTTGAGGCCAGGCTGGGCGACATGGTGAAACCTTGTCTCTGCAAAAAATAAAAATAAAAAAATTAGCTGGGCGTGGTGGTGCATGCCTGTGGTCCTAGCTGCTTGGGAGGCTGAAGTGGGAGGATTACTTGAGTCTGGGAAGTTGAGGCTGCAAGTGAGCCGTGATCATGCCACTGCACTCTGGGTGCAGTGCCTGGTGACAATGCCTGGGTGACAGAACGAGACCCTATCTCAAAAAAAAAAAAAAAAAGAATATAGATGTTTTCTAAAAAGACACTACAGACAGTCTGGAGAGATGGGCAATTATGCAATGCCAATGCATGTGCATTTTCTGTCTGTTAACACCCATGAGACCGTGAGCTCTTGGAGGGCAGGGCTCATTTTGGGTCTGGTAGGAAGGATGAGGCGGTAACTGTTGAATGAATAAGTGAATGATTGAAAGACTAGACCGAGGTCCTCCCTTTGTCATGTATCCTCCAAGTCTCTGATTCAGCTGGTAACCAGGTCTATGGAATTCAGTTGGGACTGGATGGCAAATTTGGGGCTAAATGATAAAGAATCAGGAAATGGTTATGTTATGAATAGAACAATGATTTGTGAAATCAGAATACTTACTTTCCTATACATCACTCTGATTGACAATTACTTTAAAAAAAATCAACGTTATCTCCTTACCAATACTTATATATTCAGTAAATTCAACCTCTAATGGAACAATAGTTAAATGTTAAAGCACTAAGGAAGCTATGTGATATCAAAAGATTTTAAAAGGGATAAAAAACATTATTACCAAGGTGACCAGAGAATGGACTAAGCTCCAGGATGGTGCAGACTGCAGCCAGAATGCAAGGGTTCATTTCCATTCTACATTTACCGGCTGTATGTCATTGAGCAAGTTAATAAACCTCTCTGTCCCTCAGTTTCTCCATCTGTGAAATGGGGACACATTTGACTCTACCTCATGTGATCATTTGTGGGAATTCAATGAGTTTGTATTATAAAATGCTTAGAATAACACTGGTCGGCTGGGCGCAGTGGCTCACACCTATAATCCCAGCACTTTGGGAGGCCAGAGCGGGTGGATTACCTAAGGTCAGGAGTTCGAGACCAGGCTGGCCAACATGGTGAAACCCCATCTCTACTAAAAATACAAAAATTAGCCGGGTGTGGTGATGCATGCCTGTAATCCCAGCTACTAGGGAGGCTGAGGCAGGAGGATCACTTGAATCCAGGAGGCAGAGGTTGCAGTGAACAGAGATCGCGCCATTGCATTCCAGCCTGGGCAACAAGAACAAAACTCCATCTCAAAAAATAAAAGACTAGCACGGGTTACATAGTTAGTACCCTTAATTACCTATTATTACAAATATGTAAAATTATCCCGGGGACTGGAGGCACTGTGGGAGCCCTGGCAGGGAGGGCCTCTCCCCACTATGGCTTTTAAGGTGTCAGGACAACTGGGTTTAAATCCCTGACCTACTTTCCTGACCTTGGGAAATGTTCCCAACTTTAAGGCCCTTTTGTTCCACACTTCCCAGGGCTTTCTCATCTGGGAAGCAAGTGTGCTATTTTAGCCAGGTCTGTGGTGACACCTAATGGTAAAATGGGGAACTGCCTGATCTTACTAAACTTTCATCAACCTATTAATAATAGTACAAGCAATAACTATATATCACACTCTTACCATGTGCCAGACACGGAAAGCTGTGTGAACTGCCTTAGTTCACAGCTTAGACTGATTGATTTAACCAATCAGCAAGTCCTGACAGCCCTTCCTCCAAAGTAAGTCACAACCTAGCCCATCTTCTTATATCACCACTGCCTCCATGCTTGACCAAGCCACCATCACCCAGACACTAGCCTCCATCACCCCACCATCTCTTCCCACTTCTTCTCTTCCTCTCCAGTCCATCTAAATCTTCCTAAAGAAATGGGAGGGTCAGTGGGAGGTTTTAAAGAGGAAAGTGATCTGATCTGACTTGCTTTTTTTTTTTTTTTTGAGACTGAGTCACGCTCTCGTTGCCCAGGCTAGAGTGCAATGGTGCAATCTCGGCTCACTGCAACCTCCACCTCCCGGGTTCAAGCGATTCTACTGCCTCAACCTCCTGAGTAGCTGGGATTATAGGTGCCTGCCACCATGCCCAGCTAATTTTTTGTATTTTTTTAGTAGAGACAGGATTTCACCATGTTGGCCAGACTCCAGGCTGGTCTCAAACTCCTGACCTCAGGGGATCCACCCGCCTCGGCCTCCCAAAGTGCTGGGATCACAGATGTGAGCCACCGCTCCCGGCCATGACTTGCATTTTTAAAAGATCACTGTAGCTGATGTAAATGGATTGGAGAGCAAGAGAGGAAGTGGGGAGGTGGTCAGGAGGTGGAGGCAGGTCTGGGTGGTGGTAGCCTAGTTAAGCATGGAGGCAGTGGTGATATAGGAAAGTAGGCTAGTTTGTGACTTTCTTTGGAGGCAGGGCTATCAGGACTTGCTGATGGGTTAAATTGTTCAGTAGGTAGTTAGTCAGACATGGTCAGGGCAGGAGAGATCTTCCCCCTGCCTCCCCACTCACCAGGATTCTCAGGCGACCATCAGGTGATGGTCAGGTGGTTGTTAAAACTGTCTCTCTAAAATAATAATTGGTTGCAGCTGGCGTCAGAAAAGGTGGCAGACTGAAACACCTGAAACTGGTGATCAGCAGCTTCCTGATAAGATCACAGGAGTTGGGTGAGTGGGCTCAAGAATGCGCACTATGAGGCAAAATGGTGGGGTTTAAGTGGTATGTGGCCTTCTAGGAACACTCGAATGGTAAGGGAAGAACGCCTCAAGTGAGCATGTGTACAACTGCAGTAAACACACTGCGCATGCAGCCCCTCCCAAGCGCGGGCAGGCCCCTGTGCATGCAGACAGCCCACCCCAAGGGAAGAATCGGGATAAGTAACGCAACCCCAGAAGCATGCCAACGTATAATACCCCAAGTCAAAGGTCAAACCACACACTTGACTCTCTCAAGTTGCCAGCTTGGCCCCCTTCCAAGTGTACTTTACTTCCTTTCATTCATGCTCTAAAGCTTTTTAATAAACTGAAACCACCTTTGCAAAATTATGACTGAGACAGTGAAAGAGATCCAACTTAACAGACTCTTGCTTCGAACCTCCAAGCTGTCCTTGTTCATTCCTGGGCGTAGGCCGAACTAACTTTGGGAGAAACTTAGTTTATGGTTTATAGTTTAAACAAAGACGGTACCAGCCCTTTCCCAAAGCAGACTTCCTTCTTGCCTGGAGACTAGATTGCCTTTGTAGGACTAACATTAGCCACAAGATTAGAAATTATGGTTTAGGAGTCATGCAGCTGGAGGCTCAAGATTCTGAACTCTTGAGATCAATGCTTGAGATATTTTGCAGACCCTGCACTTGATGGACCAGCTGGCCCCATTCAAATCAATAAACTGGGCCGGGCGCAGTGGCTCACGCTTGTAATCCCAGCACTTTGGGAGGCCAAGGCGGGCGGATCGCGAGGGCAGGAGATCGAGACCACGGTGAAACCCCGTCTCTACTAAAAATACAAAAAAATTAGCCGGGCGTGGTGGCGGGCGCCTGTAGTCCCAGCTACTTGGAGAGGCTGAGGCAGGAGAATGGCGTGAACCCGGGAGGCAGAGCTTGCAGTGAGCCGAGATTGCGCCACTGCACTCCAGCCTGGGTGACAGAGCGAGACTCCGTCTCAAAAAAAAAAAAAAAAAAAAAAAAAATCAATAAACTGGCTCATCTGATCTTGTGGCCCCCACCCAGGAACTGACTGAACGCAAGAAGACAGCTCCGACTCCCCATGATTTCATCTCTGACCAATCAGCACTCTTGGCTCACTGGCTTCCCCCCACCCATCAAGCTATCCTTAAAAACTCTGCTCCCACTAAATGCCCACAAGAGAAAGCAGGAAAGATCCAAAATTGACACCCTAGCATCACAATTAAAAGAACTAGAAAAGCAAGAGCAAACACATTCAAAAGCTAGCAGAAGGCAAGAAATAACTAAAATCAGAGCAGAACTGAAGGAAATAGAGACACAAAAAGCCCTTCAAAAAATTAATGAACCCAGGAGCTGGTTTTTTGAAAACCAGTCAAGCTTCCTGTTAAGCCTGTGGAATTGTGAGTCAATTAAACCTGTTTGCTTCATAAATTACCCAGTCTCAGGTAGTTCTTTATAGCAGTGTGAAAACGGACTAATACAGACATTAAGAACATAGGCTTTGGAATCAGAAAGACCTGGGTTCAAATCCTGCCTCTTTGTGACAATGAAACATCAGCATAATGATAGTAACACATTATTACACACTGAATAAAATAAGAATCCATGAGTCTATGCTGTTAATAAAGAAATAAATAGGAGCAAAGGAGAGCTCTTCCTTACAAGTTGAATGCCAAGCAGCTTATTAATTACAAAGGGAAAAAAAATGACAATATAGTGGAGAAACCTGACAGGCTGCACGTTAACTGAGTGATCAATGTTAACATCACCAATAACAGGACAAACTACGCTTCTCTGGTATTCCTGCCAAAAGTACATAATCTAGTCATGAGAAAACAATTAGACAAACTGAAGTTTGGGGACAGTCTACAAAATAACTGGCCTGTCTCTTTAAAAATGCCTTTTTCTAAGATAGAAAAAGAAAGGAGCTGTTCCAGTTTAAAGGAGACAAAAGATATATAATAACTAAATGAAACATGTAATTCTGAACTGAATACTGCACTGGAAAAGATTCGCTACAAAGGACATTATTGGGAAAGTTGGCAAAACTTGAACGTGGATGATAAACTTCATAATAGTGTATGATTTATTGTTAAATTTCTTTTTTTTTTTTTTTTTTTTGAGACGGAGTCTTGCTCTGTCACCCAGGCTGGAGTGCAGTGGCGCAATCTCGGCTCACCGCAAGCTCCGCCTCCTGGGTTCACGCCATTCTCCTGCCTCAGCCTCTCCGAGTAGCTGGGACTACAGGCGCCCGCCACCACGCCTGGCTAATTTTTTGTATTTTTAGTAGAGATGGGGTTTCACCGTGGTCTCGATCTCCTGACCTCATGATCCGCCCGCCTCGGCCTCCCAAAGTGCTGGGATTACAAGCGTGAGCCACCATGCCCAGCCTTATTTTTTTTTTTAATTTTTTTTTTATATTTTTAAATTTTGTTTATTTATTTTTTTGAGACAGAGTCTCGCTCTCTCATCCAGGCTGCAGTGCGGTGGCGGGATCTCTGCTCACTGTAAGCTCTGCCTCCCGGGTTCACGCCATTCTCCTGCCTCAGCCTCCCGAGTAGCTGGGACTACAGGCACCTGCCACCACGCCTGGCTAATTTTTTGTATTTTTAGTAGAGATGGGGTTTCACCGTGGTCTCGATCTCCTGACCTCATGATCCGCCCGCCTCGGCCTCCCAAAGTGCTGGGATTACAAGCGTGAGCCACCATGCCCAGCCTTATTTTTTTTTTTAATTTTTTTTTTATATTTTTAAATTTTGTTTATTTATTTATTTTTTTGAGACAGAGTCTCGCTCTCTCATCCAGGCTGCAGTGCGGTGGCGGGATCTCTGCTCACTGTAAGCTCTGCCTCCCGGGTTCACGCCATTCTCCTGCCTCAGCCTCCCGAGTAGCTGGGACTACAGGCACCTGCCACCATGCCTGGCTAATTTTTTGTATTTTTAGTAGAGATGGGGTTTCACCGTGTTAGCCAGGTTGGTCTTGATCTCGTGACCTCGTGATCCACCCTCCTTGTCCTCCCAAAGTGCTGGGATTATAGGCGTGAGCCACTGCGCCTGGCTTATTGTTAAATTTCTTGATTTTAATAATTATACTGTGGTTACAAAAGACTAGATCCTTGTTCATCTGAAATCTTTGGAAAAATAGAGGCATGATGTCTGCAACTTACTTTCAAATGATTCAGATTGATCTATCTATCTGTCTATCTATCTATCTATCTATCTATCAATCAATCATGGATGAAAAGAGTCACACTGTAAAATATTTGAAGAAATTTATTGTGAGCCAAATATGAGTAACCATGGCCTGTGACACAGCCCTCAGGGGGTGCTGAGAACATGTGACCCAGGTGGTCGGGGTGCAGCTTGGTTTCATACATTTTAGGGAGGCACGAGACTTCAATTAAATACATTTAAGAAATACATTTTTTTAAATTTTACAAAATAACAATAAAAAATTACTGCATAAAGACAACAAGAAGACAATGAAAATCACCGAAAATATCATAAGCTGGATATGTTCATGGTTAAAAAAAAAAAGAAAAAGAAATACATTGGTTTGGTCCAGAAAGACAGGACAACTTGAAGCAGAGGTTGGGGGAGGGGGGTGTTCCAGCTTATAGGTGGATTTAAAATTCGTCTGGTTGGCAATTGGTTGAGTTTATCTAAAGACCTGGGATCAATAGAAATGAATGTCTGGGTTAAGATATTGCGGAGACCAAAGTTCTTCTTTGCAGAGGAAGCCTTCAGGAAGCAGGCTTCAGAGAGAACAGGTTGTAAAATGTTTCTTATCAGACTTAAAGTCTGTGTTGATGTTAATGCCGGGGAGGTATAAGGAGGCATGTTCGACTCCCACTTCCCATCACGTCCCAAAACAGTCTCTTAAGTTAAATTTGAAGAGCCCTGGCTGAGGGGTAAGTCCATTCAGATGGTTGGGGGCGGGGGACTTAGAATTTTACTTCTCGTTTACACTATCTATTTATCTGAGAGAGAGAATTTTAAAATAGACGTGGCAAAATGTTAGCAATATGTGATTCGAGGTAAAGGGTATATGGGAAATCTTTGTGCTATTCTCATAACTGTTTTTGTTAAGTTGGAAATTATCTCAGAATAAAAGTTAAAAACTTACAAAACAACACATTTAAAAATCATGGTTTCTGTCAGTTTGGATTCACAAGAAATTAAAATAAAAAGAAAAAAAGAAAAAAATCATGCCTTCTCTAGTCTATATTTCATCAAAATTCCAATTTTAGCAATGTGAAAAAAACTGTCAGAACTGAATACACATGGCCAGGCGCAGTGGCTCAGGCCTGTAATCCCAGCACTTTGGGAGGCGGAGGTGGGTGGATCACCCGAGGTTAGGAGTTTGAGACCAGCCTGGCCCATGTGGCGAAACCCCATCTCTATTAAAAAAAAAACAATATTAGCCATGTGTGGTGGTTCACGCCTATAGTCCCAGCTACTCAGGAGGCTGAGGTAGGAGAGCTTGAACCCAGGAGGCAGAGGTTGCAGAGAGCTGAGATTGTGCTACTGCACTCTAGCCTGGATGACAGAGCAAGACTCTGTCTCAAAAAAAAAAAAAAAAAAAAAAAAGAAAGAAAAGAAAAGAACTGAGTACACATGAAAGGGTGTGATCAGAAAGTGAGGCAAATCATTTCATTTCACCTCCCTATGCCTCGGTTTTCTCATCTGTATAATGGGGCTGATAATTCTTAGTGTGGGCTATGAGTACAAATCACAAAATGGATGAAAAATCTTTAGCATTAAGCTGACACATAGTAAATGCTTTAAAAATGCTAGCTAAAAAACTAGTAGAAAACTTTTGGGGTAATGAATACATTAATTATCATGATTGTGGTGACAATTTCACAGGTATATGTATGCACATGTCAAAACTTACCAAACTCTGTTTTTTAAATATGTACAGTTCCTTGTATGTCAATTATACTTCCACAAAGAGATAAAAACAAACAAACTACTATAAGTGCCTTTAAACCAGCTTCTACTTACCCTGTGCTCTCCAGTCCTCTGTAAAACACAGCAACAGGAACCGTGCCCTTCTGAGCACCTGGTGCACTGTGGCATGTGCAGGAGCCCCTGCCCCACCCAGACAACTCCAAGTTCACCAAGAGTCAGCTGTGCTTATTTGCAAACCTGTTTATAGCCGTTGATCGAATCATTGTAACCACCCAATTTAATTTAATACGCAGGCTGGGCATGGTGCTCACGCCTATAATCCCAGCACTTTCGGAGGCCAAGGTGAGCAGATCACCTGAGGTCAGGAGTTTGGGACCAGCCTGGCCAACATGGTGAAAACCCATCTCTACTAAAAATACGAACATTAGCCAGGCATCATGGTGCGTGCCTGTAATCCCAGCTACTCGGGAGGCTGAGGCAGGAGAATTGCTTGAACCTGGGAAGGCCAAGGTTGTAGTGAGCCAAGATTGCACCACTGTACTCCAGCCTGGGCAATAGAGTAAGACTCTGTCTCAAAAAAAAAAAAAAATTAATATGCAAACTGACAAAATATAAGAGACCACAAAATTATAGATTATAGATGAATCTTAGAAACATTTATGTTGAGTGAAAGAAGCTAGACAGAAAAGAGTCCATGCCATCTGATTCCATTCATATGAAGTTTTAGAACAGGCAAAACTAATCCATGGTGGAACATCAGAACGATGGTTTTGGGGTCAGGGACTGCTGGGAAGGGGCATGAGGGAACTTTCTGGATTGATGGCCTTGTTTTACATCTTCATTGTTCCTCTGTGAGCAGGAAGGACAAGGGAGATGAGAGACCCAAGAAACAGGCAGACAAATCTAGTTTCTCGGAAACATTTAATAGGGACTTACAAGCAAAAGCAATATCTTGGGCAGCCTCAGGATGGTGGCTCCCTGCACCTTCCTTCCTGAAAATATCCTTTTTATAGCAAGCTTTCAGAGTAAAGCTTGTGCAGCTGGTCACGTCTCAGACTTTCTTTTGAAACTCGTGACCACTGTGGAGGTTAGATAAACATCTTTATGAGGGGTGACCTGTGCTATAGGCATTGTGTGTTTATGAGGGATTGTCTATGCTACAGGAACACGTTGGTATGCAGGAGTCAAACATCGGTCATCATGGTTTCACTTCAAGATGGCGTCACTCTTGCCGTGCAACAGGTATTTTTCTACATTTGTATACATTTGGGTTACACAGGTGTGTGAATTTGCCAAAGCTCAGAATGATCCGCTTAAGATTTGTGCATTCCACCACATGTAACTTTTACATAAGCAAATATTGAACTCTGGTTAATGATACAGATGTTGAGGCCGGGTGTGGTGTCTCATGCATGTAATCCCAGGACTTTGGGAGTCCAAGGCAGACAGATCACTGGAGGTCAGGATTTTGAGACCATCCTGGCCAAGATGGTGAAACCCCGTCTTTACTAAAAATATAAAAATTAGCCGGGCATGGTGGCGCAAGCCTGTAATCGCAGCTACTCAGGAGGCTGAGACAGGAGAATTGCTTGAACCCAGGAGGCAGAGGTTGCAGTGAGCCAAGATCGTGCCACTGCACTCCAGCATGGGCAACAGAGCAAGACTCTGCCTCAAAAAAAAAAAAAAAATAATAATATATACAGATGTTGAAGGGTTTAGAAAGCAGCATACTGATATTTGCAACTTACTTTGAAATGCATCAAAAAGTAAGATGGCCGGGCATGGAGGCTCATGCCTGTAATCCTAGTACTTTGGGAGGCAGAAGCAGGAGCCCAGGCGGTCAAGTTCGAGGCCAGTCCAGGCAACACAGTGAGACTGCCCCCGCTACAAAAAAAAATTAAAAATTAGCCAGGTGTCAGCGCATGCCAGTAGTCCTAGCTATTTAGGAGGCAGAGATAGGAGAGTTGCTTGAGCCCAGGAGGTTGAGGCTGCAGTGAGCTGAGATTGTGCCACTGCACTTCAGCTTGGGCAACACAGTGAGAACCTGTCTAAATAATAATAATAATAAGATGAATGGATGGACAGAGAGGTCAACATTTGATAAAGCAAATATAACAAAATGTTACGTGTAGAATCTAGGTGGGATATACGAGGGTATTAACTGTGAAATTATTTAATATTTTCTGTAAGTTTGAAATGTTTCATTTAAAATGTTGGAGAAAAAAACAAGCAAAAGACCCAATATTGGCAAATTGTTAGAATACTGCTCTCTAGTAAGACATGAGCAGGGCAACTGTGAGAGAGAAATTTTCAAGAAGTCTGCAGCAGGTCACTTTACAAGTCTTGAGTTCTTATTCCATTTTAAAGACGCAAAAATTGGAAATCATAGATGTAGTAATGAACTGGAATTCTGATCAGTGGACTCCTCAAAGAAAAGCCTTAGCCCCATTTCAAAAGATTGGAGAGTGAATACACGTTTATATGTTTTAAGTTAAAATAAAACACTGAGGCTTTGTATCTAGCCTTTTAAGACTTTTAAAAAAATTCACTGACTGCCAGCCCATGTAGCGTGTTTGTGTGAATCAGAAACAGTCACTCCCTCTTCTGGCTGGATACAGTTTCACAGGGAGGGAACAAAGCTAGATTTTTGTCCTTCCTTGGCTGAATGTGCTTGTGCAATATACATCGCACTCAACTGCCTATGTCATGCTAGACACTAATTTCCAGGCCCAAACACAAATAGGTAAGACAACTGTGGCTGGTTGTATCACCTAGCCCCCAAGTCTGAGGGGCACCTCACACTCAACAGAAAGGTCCTTATCAGAATACCACCCTCCCTGCCACCACTCCCCACTGCCAGCGTTCCTGGGCCTCACTCCAATTTCATGAGCACCTTGACCTCCTCCTTCCCTGTCTGTCCATCTCCTAGGAATGGGGCTGGTGGTGATGAGAGGAGGACGGAGGGGGATCTCAAGGATTATCAGGGTGATAATCAGGGAGAAACTGATTTTTCAGAAAAAGTGATTAATAACCCTGTCCTGCCCTCAACACCCTACCTGTTTTTAAAACGTGGAGATGTGGGGGCATTCTAGGTGGTGCAAGAAAGGAGGTCTGAAAAGAAGGGGAAATGACAGCAGGGGCTCTGAGGGACTCTTTTTGATCCTTAGTGCCTTCCCACGCACACCTAGCAGTGGTTGTCCTGTCCTCACGGCCCCTCCGTGGGGACTACAGACTAGCAGGGACATGTATCTTGAGGCCAGGCCCAGGAGGCCAGAATGGCTCCAGGTCCTACAGGGCTGGGTGGCCCAGCCCTCAGCCAAGGCTCAGGAGGGAAGCTAGAGCCTCCAATACCCCTGACCCTGAATCAGCCCCCACTGCACTAAGCCAGCAGAGCTTAGCAGCTTGGATTCAAGGACACCTCTGTGGTCCCTCAGAGTATTTCAGTCCTGTGTGACCTTGGGCAAGTCACTTTAACTCGTGGAGCATCAGATTCCTCAGCTGTACGGGTCTAATCATAGCACTCTTCTCCTGGGATGGTTGTGATGTTCAATGTGTTTATGCAGATGCAGTGCTTGGCACAGGACATGGCATACAGAGAACACCCAGGAAGCAGCAGCTGCCCTTGCAACCCCTGGGATTTCATGCAACCCTCTGGGTCCTGTGAAGGAGATCTCTATTCCCACACACTTGTCAACCATAAGACAAATGCTGAAAACCTTTTTGTGGTCTCAACGATCAGGTTATAAACTCAGCTGAAGAACTTGGTGAAAGTATTTTGAACACGATGAAGAGACATTTAAATGATTGAATTAAAAGATCTTCGTAAGTATTTTCCCAAGCTGGAAAGCAGTTGTGAGTAGATAAGAACCCTTCTTCCATCGTTTTGTGGACATCAGTGAATAACTTGACACACTGTATGGAAGGACAGATTCTGGAGATTGCTTCAGATGGCTTCCAGAAACAAAAGCTTGTTGTACAAAAGTCATTACATCATTTTGATAAGGAATGAATTATCAGTGTCCACCTCTATCGGAGAAGGGAGTTAATATCATTCTTCTGGATTCCAAGTTTGTATGTTCAACTGTCTACTGGTTACCTTCACTTGGATGTCTAACAGGCATCTCAAATCCAACATGTCCGAAACAGAAATCTTGACCCTTGTTTCTCGATCCCCAACTGCTCTACCTGTGGTCCTGTCTCATTGATGGCAATGCTGTCCTTCCATTTTCTCAGGTGAAACACCTTCAAATCATCCTTCACTCTTCTTTCTCTACATCTAGTCAATCTCTGTGACTCTATCTTTGAAATATCTCCAGAATCCAACTACATCTCACCATTTCTATGACTAATACCCTGGTCCAAAGTATGATCATCTTTCACCTGGATTATTGCAGATGCCTCCTTCCTGCCCTTCGTGTTTCTAGTCTTGCTCTGCTATAGTCAAGACAAGCAGCCAGAGTAATTTTGTTAAAAATAAATTAGATTATGTCAATACTAGACAGGTGTGGTGGCACGCACCTGTAGTCCCAGCTAGTTGGGAGGCCAAGGTGGGAGGATCACTTGAGCCAGGATCAACCTACTGCACTCTAGCCAGGGGGATAGAGTGAGACCTTGTCTCAAAGCAAAAACAAAACCAAAAACCAGATTATGTCAATACTGTACTCAAAATCCTCGCTGTCCCTCTATCTCTTCCAGAATTAAATCCTAAATCCTGTAAGACTCTCTGCGAATTGACTCTCTGCTATCCCTCTGACCTCATTTTCACACCACTCCAGCCTCATTGTCATTCCTTGAAGATTGCAGACATGCTCCCCACTTACAAACTTGCACTGGCCGTTCCCTCTGCTGGAATGCTCTTCCCAGATATTTTCATGGCTCACTCCTTCACGTCCTGTAAGGTTTTTTTTTTTTTTTTTTTTTTTTTTAGTTGAGACGGAGTCTTGCACTGTTGACCGGTCTGGAGTGCAGTGGTGTGATCTCGGCTCACTGCAACCTCCGCCTCCCAGATTCAAGTGATTCTCCTGCCTCAGCCTCCTGAGTAGCTGGGATTACAGGCACCCATTACCACGCCCAGCTAGTTTTTTGTATTTGTAGTAGAGACGGGGTTTCACCATGTTGGCCAGGCTGGTCTCGAACCCCTGACCTCGTGATTTGCCCACCTCGGCCTCCCAAAGTGCTGGGATTACAGGCATGAGCCACTGTGCCCAGCCCACGTCCTGTAAGTCTTTATTTAAGTATGTCCTATAAAGAGGCTGACCCTGACCATCCTTTCTGAAACTGCAACCTACCCCCACCCTCGAATCCCTCTCTCCCTGCTCTATGTTTTTCCCCATAGCACTGATGGCCTGGTAAGATATTACATAATTTTTATTTAGTATGCTTATTGCTTTGTTTGTTTGTTTGTTTTTGTTTTGAGACAGGACTTGGCTCTGTCACCTAGGCTGGAGTGCAGTGCCATGATCGCGGCTCACTGCAGCCTATGCCTCCTGGGCTTAAGCGATTCTCCCACCTCAACCTCCTGAGTAGCTGGGACCACAGGCCCACACCACCACACCCAGCTAATTTTTGTATTTTTGTTAAGAGACTGGGTTTCACCAGTTGCCTAGGCTGGTCTTAAACTCCTGACCTCAAGTTATCTGCCCGCCTCGGCCTCCCAAAGTGCTAGGATTACAGGTGTAAGCCACTGCTCCCAGCTATGGTTAGTGTTTATTACCTGTCTCCTCCTCTGCAATGAAAGCTCCATGTGGGCAGGGATATTTGCCTGTTGCATTCACTGATGTAACTCTTTCTTTATAGCATAGTGCCTGGTGAAATAGTATAGGTGCTCAGTGAATATTTGTTGAATGAATCTGAGTACTTTCTGAATGGATACACATTTGAGGAGGGATTCTTACTGCTGGATTTTTAAAAAACCTAAAAACTAAAATCATCCAATTACTTTGGCTTAGAACTTTATCTTCATCCAAAACTAAGCAGCACTGGCAGGCTTGTTCTGACTGATCATAAACATTGCTTTCTCCTTACTGAGAAGCTTATGCACTCACATGCTATACTCTTAAATTAAAAAAATTCTATAAAAGATACATGAATAAATGAATAAATTCCTATCTACTAGGAGCAAATAATTGGAAATGAATTTTTTAAACTTTCATTTACACTAGCATCAAAAAATAAAATATTTAGGAATGAATTTCACAAAAGATATCCAAGACGTTTTTTGTGTAGGGAAAACTCTCTCTAACCGCGTTTTTCCTCTGCTCTCACACTACAGCAATCATCAGCGCAGAAGACTTCTGTGACCAAATGTGTGGGGTTCTGTCCCCACACACCAAGCAGCAGACACCAGCTGGGTGTCCTCTAATTCAGTTCCGACACTGTCTACATAGAGACAGTGCCAGATCAAACAAATTGAGGGCTCCGTCCCCAAGACTGCCACCTGTGCCCATCCACCCGTGCCCACCAGTCCGGGCCTCCAGAACTTCTGACTGGTCAGCTTCAAGTTGAGCTTCCCACGACCCTCTCTTTGGATTCGATTAGTTTGCTGGAGCAGCTCACAGGACTCAGGGAAACACTTATGTTTACTGATTTATTATAAAGGATATTTCATAGGATACAGATGAAGACAGTGAAGGGTGAGATTTGGGGGAAGAGGTGAGGCACTTCCATACCTTCCCCAGGGCACCACCCTCCAGGAACCTCCCAGTGTTCAGCTATTTAGAAGCTCACCGACCCCTATCCTCTGGGGTTTTTCTGGAAGCTTCATGACATCAGCATTCCTTCCCCTAAGCAGGAACCTCTCATGGAAGGGTCTTAAGACCCCACATCAGAAAAGAAAGTGAACATTAGAATCCTGCCTTGGGGCAGGAGCAAGAAGGGCAAGAGAAGGCCAGAAAGAAGCCCACCTGAGGCCTGACATAAACATGATCGCAAAAGATTGTAACAAGGGCTGTGGGAGTTAGGAGCCAAGAACAGTGGGCGAAAACCGAAATATATACAACACCACACCTCGACACGAAAAAGCCTTGCTGAGAGAAATTTCAAAAGACTGAAATAAATGGAGAGACATGATGTGTTCATGGGCCTTATGACTTGATATTAAGAAATCATTTCTTACCAAATTCATCTACAAATTAAACACAATCCCAAGGAAAATTCCAAAAGACTTTTGTAAAAGTTGATGAGATAATTCTAAACTTTATATAGAAATGGAAAGGACCTAAAATAACCAGAGTAATTAAAAAAAAAAAAAAGTCGGCCGGGCATGGTGGCTCACACCTGTAATCTCAGCTCTTTATTACTTCCTCTTCTTGAAGAACTTCCTTTATTATTTCTTGTAGTGAAGGTCTACTGCAAATGAAATATCTCTGCTTCTATTTGTCTGAAAAGTCTTTTTTGGGGATACCTAATAGTTGTACATATTTATAGAATACATGTGACATTTTGATACATGTATACAATGGATAATGATCAAGTGAGGGTAATTAGGCACCTCAAACATTTATAATTTCCTTGTGTTGGGGATATTCCAAATCTTCTCTTTTAGCTATTTTGAAATATATAACAAATTCTTGTTAACTGTAGTCACCCTACTGTGCTGTCGAACACTAGAACTTATTCCTTTTGTCTAATTGTATTTTTGTACCCAGTAACCAAACTCTCTCTATCCACCCTTCCCTCTACCCTTCCCAGCCTCTGGTAACCAACATTCTACTCACTATATCCATCAAGTCTATTTTTTTAGCTCCCACATATGAATGAGAACATGTGATATTTGTCTTTCTGTGCCTGGATTATTTTACTTAACATAATGACCTCCAGTTCCATCCATGTTGCTGCAAATGACAGAATTTCATTGTTTTTATGGCTGAATAATATTTCATTGTGTGTATATACCGCATTTTCCTTATCCATTCATCTGTTGATGGACACTTAGGTTGATTCCATATCTCAGCTATTGTGAATAGTGCTGTAATAAACATGAGAGTGCAGGTATCTCGTTGATACATTGATTTCCTTTCCTTTGGATAGCTACCCAATAGTGGGACTGCTGAATGATATGGTAGTTCTATTTTTAGTGTTTTTTTTTTTGAAATGGAATCTTGCTCTGTCACCAGGCTGGAGTGCAGTGGCTCAATCTCGACTCACTGCAACCTCCGCCTGCCGGGTTCAAACAATTCTCCTGTCTCAGCCTCCTGAGTAGCTGGGACTAAAGGTGCATGCTACCATGACCGGCTAATTGCTAATTTTTTTTTTTTTTTTTGTATTTTTAGTAAAGGCGGGGTTTCACCATGCTGGCCAGGCTGGTCTTGAACTCTTGATCTCATGATCCACCCTCCTCGGCCTCCCAAAGTGCTGGGATTACAGGCGTGAGCCACTACACCCAGCCTATTTTTATTTTTTTTTAAGAAGCCTCCATACTGTTTTCCATAGTGTCTGTACTAATTTTCATTCCCACTAACAGTGTATGAGCATTCCCCTTTCTCCGCCTCCTTGCCAGCATCTGTTATTCTGTCATTTTGATAATAGCCATTTTTAATGGGGTGAGATGATATCTCATTGTGGTTGTGATTTGGATTTCCCTGATGATTAGTGCTGTTGAGGATTTTTTCATATACCTGTTAGCCATTCGTATGTCTTCTTTTGAAGACATAGAAATGCCTATTCAGGTATTTTGCCCATTTTTGAAACTGATAATTTGATTTTTTTTTTTCTGTTAAGTTGTTTGAATACCTTTTATTTCTGGTTATTAGTCCCTTGTTGGATGGATAGCTTGCAAATATTTTCTCTCATTCTGTATGTTTTCTCTTCACTTTGTTGATTCTTTGTTCATTTGCTGTGCAGAAGATTTTTAGCTTGATGCAATCCCACTTGTCTACTTTTACTTTTGTTGCCTGTGCTTTTGAAGTCTTACTTAAAAAATATTTGCCCAGACCAATGTCCTGAAGAATTTCCCCAATGTTTTCTTCTAGTAGTTTCATAGTTTCAGGTCTTTTATTTAAGACTTTACTCTATTTCGATTTGATTTTTATATATGGTAAAATATATAAAGTTGTCTAGTTTTATTCTTCAGCATATGAATATTAGTTTTCCCAGCACTATTTAATGAAGAAACTATTATTAATATTTCTCCCATGTATGCTTTTGGTGCCTTTGTCAAAAATGAGTTGGCTGTAAAGGCATGGATTTATTTCTGGGTTCTCTATTCTGCTCCATTGGTCTAAGTGTCTGTTTTTATGCCAGTACCACGCTGTTTTGGTTAACTTTGTAGTATATTTTGAAGTCAGGTAGTGTGATACTACCGACTGGTTTTTTTGCTCAGGATTTCTTTGGTTATTTGGGGTCTTTTGTGGTTCCTTATACTTTTTTTTTTTTTTAAGATGGAGTTTTGCTCTTGTTGCCCAGGCTGGAGGGCAATGGTGTGATCTTGGGTCACTGCAACCTCTGCCTCCTGGGTTCAGGTGATTCTCCTGCCTTAGCCTCCCTAGTAGCTGGGATTACAGGCATGCACCACCACACCCAGGTAATTTTCTATTTTTAGTAGAGATGGGGTTTCTCCATGTTGGTCAGACTGGTCTTGAACTCCTGACCTCAGGTGATCTGCCCACCTTGGTCTCCCAAAGTGCTGGGATTACGGGCATAAGCCACCATGCTTAGCCCCTTTACACATTTTAGTATTGTTTTCTCTTATATCTGTGAAAAATGTCATTGGAATTTTGATGGGGATTATATTGAATCTGTAGATTGCTTTGGGTAGTATGAATATTTTAACAATATTAATTCTTCCAATCCATGAACATGTGATAACCTTTCCTTTTGTGTGTGTGTGTGTACTCTTCAACTATTTTCTTTTTTCTTTCTTTCTTTCTTTCTTTTTTTCTTTCTTCTTTCTCTGTCTCTCTCTCTTTCTTTTTTTTTGAGACAGGGTCTCACTCTGTTGCTTAGGCTGAAGTGCAGTGGTGGCATGATCATGGCTCACTGCAGCTTCAACCTCCCAGGCTCCAGAGATCCTCCTACCTCAGCTTCATGAGTAGCTGGGACTGCAGGCATGTGCCACCATGCCCAGCTAATTTATGTGTTTATTTTTTGTAGAGATGGTGTCTCCCTATGTTGCCCAGGTTGACCTTGATCTCCTGGGCTCCAGTGATCCTCCTGCCTTGGCTTCCCAAAATGCTGGGATTACAGGCACTGTAGCCAGCCCCTCCTCTTCAATTTCTTTCATCAGTGTTTTATAGTTTTCATTGTAAAAATCTTTTACTTCTTTGGTTAAATTTATTCCTAGGTATTTTTTGTGGCTATTATAAATAGAATCACTTTCTTAATTTTTTTTTCAGATTGTTTGTTGTTGGCATATATAAATGCTACTGATTCTTGTATGTTGATTTTGTATCCTGCAACTTTACTGAATTTCCTTCTCAGTTCTAAAAATATTTGGTATCTTTACATTTTTCTAAATATAAGATTGTGTTGTCTGCAAACAAGGAAAATTTGACTTCTTTCTTTCCAGTTTGGATGCCCTTAATTTATTTCTCTTGCCTAACTGCTCTGGCTGAGACCTAAAGTGAGAATCTCTGCCTTGTTCCAAATCTTAGGGGAAATACTTTCACATTTTCCCTGTTCAGTATAATGTTAGCTTTGAGTTTGTCACACGTAGCCTTTATTGTTTTGAGGTATGTTCCTTCTACAAAAACTGTTGAGTTTTTGTTATAAAGGGATGCTGAATTTTATCAAATGCTTTTTCAGCATCTATTAAAATAATCACATGGCTTTTGTTCTTGAATCTGTTAATGTGATGTGTCATGTCTTTTGATTTGCATATGTTGACTCATCCTTGTGTCTCTGGAATGAAACCCACTTGATCATGGTGAGTGATGTTTTTAATGTGTTGGTGGATTTGATTGCTAGTATTTCATTGAGGATTTTTGCATCTGCGTTCATAGAGATATTAGATGTGGTTTTATTTTCTTGTTTTGTCCTTGTCTGGTTTTGGTATCAAGGTAATTATGGACTCACAGAATAAGTTTAGAAGTATTCCCTCTTCAATTTTTTGGAATAGTTTGAGTAGAAGTGGTATTCTTTAAATGTTTTGTGGAATTTCAGCAGTGAAGCCAATCAGTTCCTAGGCTTTTGTTTGATGGGAGACTTTTTGTTACTGATTTGATCTTGCTATTCGTTATTGTTCTGTTCAGGTTTTGTATTGCTTCATGGTTCAACATTGGTAGATTGTACGCGTCCAGGAATTTGTCCATTTCTTCTAAGTGTTCCAATTTGTTGGTATACCATTGTTCATCATACTCTCTAATGAGCCTTTGAATTTCTGTGGTATCGGTTGTAGGCCTCCTTTTTCATCTCTGCTTTTATTTAGGTGGGTCTTCTCTCTTTTTTGTTAGTTAGTGCTCCTGAACAACCAATGTGTCAATAAAAAAATTAAGAAGAACATTTTAAATTGTTTTGAAACAAATGAAAATAGAAACACAACATACCCAAACCTATGGGAAACAGCAAAATAGTGTATAAAAATGGAGGTTTATAGCAATAAGCACCCATATCCAAAAAAGTAGAAAGGGCCAGGTGCACTGTCTCACACCTATAATCCCAGTACTTTGGGAGGCCAAGGCAGGAGGATCACTTGAGCCCAGGAGTTTGAGACCAGCCTGGGCAACATAGTGAGACCTTGTCTCTACAAAAAATAAAAAATAAATCAGCTGGGTATGGTGGCCCACGCCTGTGGTCCCAGTTACTTGCGAGGCTGAGGTGGGAGTGTTTCTTGAGCCCGGGAAGTTGGGGTTGCAGTGATCTGTGATTGTGCTACTGTACTCCAGCCTCGGTGACAAAGCAAGATCCAGTCTCAAAAAAAAAAAAAAAAAGACAGACTTTAAATAAACAACCTAATGATGTACCTTAAAGAACTAGAAAAACAAGAACAAACCAAACCCAATATTACTAGAAGGAAAGAAATAATAGTGATAAAAACAGAAATAAATGAAGTTGAAATGAAAAAAATACAAAAGATCAATGAAACAAAAAGTTGGTTTTTTGAAAATATAAACAAAATTAACAGACCTTTATCTAGACTAACGAATAAAAAAAAGAGAAGACCTACATAAATAAAATCAGAGATGAAAAGGGAGTCCTTACAACTGATAGCACAGAAATTCAAAGGATCATTAGAGAGTATTATGAACAGCTGTATACCAACAAATTGGAAAACCTAGAAGAAATGGACAAATTCCTGGACATGTTGTTTAATTTCCATGTATTTGGACAATTTCAAAAGCTCCTCGTTATTTATTTATAGTGTCATTCTATTATGGTCAGAAAAGGTGTTTGGTATAATTTAAATTTTTAAAAATTGGTTAAGACTTGTTTTGTGGTCTAAAATGTGGCCTATCCTGGAGAATGTTCCACGTGCAGATGAGTAGAATGTATATTCATCAGCAGTTGGATGAAACGTTTTGGGCTTGGGCTATGAGTCTCCACCTGCCTTGGGTAGCTCTCCTGAGCCTTGGAGGACCAGCTCATCATGAATCCTTGGCTTTAACTGTTCTTTGCTGCTATCTGTAAGTAATAAATCTTCATGTAACTTGTGTGTGTGAGCATTCTGCCTCAATAGACTTGAGCAAACAACAAAGCGCAGACTAAGATGCAGGGGGCTGAGGTGGTAACCAGTGCACAGTGAACCTACTTTACAGCATGTCCTGTCTCTTCCTCAAGGAGATTATTACTCTTTAGAACTCAATTCATTTGGTCACCTTGTTGTCATAGTAGGTAAGTAGGTGCCACTCATACACGAGCAGGGCAGGAGAGGCCCCCCAAACCCAGGAATGTCAGGCAACCATCAGGTGATGGTCAGACAGCTGTTAAAACTGTCTCTTTAAAATAATAATTGGTTGCAGCCGGCGCCAGGGAAAGGCAGTCTCCCAATAGATAAAAACATCTGAAATGGGTGATCAGCTTACCGATAAGATCTCAGGAGTTGGGCAAATGGGCTCAAGCATGCGCACTAAAAGGCAAAATGGTGGAGTTTAAGTGGTATGTGGCCTTCTAGGAACACTCGAATGGTAAGGGAAGAACGCCTCAAGTGAGCATGTGTACAACTGCAGTAAACACACTGCGCATGCGGCCCCTCCCAAATGCGGGCAGGCCCCTGTGCATGCAGACAGCCCACCCCAAGGGAAGAATCAGGGGAGAAGTAACGCAACCTCAGAAGCATGCCAACGTATAAGACCCCAAGTCAAAGGTCAAACCACACACTTCACTCTCTCAAGTCGTCAGCTTGGCCCTCTTCCAAGTGTACTTTACTTCCTTTCATTCCTGCTCTAAAACTTTTTAATAAACGTTTACTTCTGCTCTAAAACTTGCCTTGGTCTCCCGCTCTGTCTTTCGGCCCTCAGTTGAATTCTTTCCTCTGAGGAGGCAAGAATTGAGGTTGCTGCAGACCCATACAGATTTACCACTGCTCACATTGTGATCTCAGTTCTCTGATGAGCTCAAGAAAAGTTATGATTTTATGAATAAATTATCTTTTTGTCTTTTTTAGGATGAGTGCACCATTCTCTTGCAGACCCTTTTTTTTTTTTTTTTGAGATAGTGTCTCGCTCTGTTGCCTAGGCTGGAGTGCAGTGGTGCGATCTCGGCTCACTGCAACCTCTGCCTTCTGTGTTCAAGCGATTCTCCTGCCTCAGCCTCCTGACTAGCTGGGACTACAGGCGCGCACCACCATGCCTGGCTAATTTTTGTATATTTAGTAGAGATGGGGTTTTGCCACGTTGGCCAGGCTGGTCTCGAGCTCTCGATCTCGAGTGATCCGCCCACCTCGGCCTCCCAAAGTGCTTGGATTATAGGCGTGAGCCACTGTGGCTGGCCTTCTCTTGCAGCTTTCTATATCCTAAGCAGAAATGGAATCCCATATTACAATTTTTCTAAGATCAGGTAACTTTGTTTTGTTTCTATATACTAACAACAAACACGTGAAAGCCCCAAATTACAATAGTACCATTTAAAGTATCTTCGAAGAAAATGAAATACTAAGGTACAAACTTACAAAACACATACAGGATCTGTATGCTGAAAGTTACAAAATGCTGATGAACAAATTCAAAGAAGACCTAAATAAAGAGAGAGACATCGTGTTCATGGACTGGATCACTTAACATAGCAAAGATGTCAGTCCTCCCTAAATTGATTTATGTATTGAGTGCAATTCGTGTAAAAGTCCCAGAGAGGTTTTTGTAGACATAGACAAGCTTGTTCTAAAATTTATATAGAAAGGCAAAACTTTGTGAATATACTCAAAATCACTGAATTGTATACTTTAAAGGGCAAACTTTGGGGTATGTGAATTATATCTCAATAAAGTTGTTATAAAAACATTTAAGCTGGGCATAGAGGCTCATGCCCGTATTTCCAGCACTTTGGGAGGCTGAAGTGAGTGGATCGCTTGAGGTTAGGAGTTCAAGACCAGCCTGGCCAACATAGTAAAGCCCTGTCTGTATTAAAAATTCAAAAATTAGCCAGGTGTGGTGGTGCACACCTGTAATCCTAGCTACTTGGGAGGCTGAGGCAGGAGAATCACTGGAACCTTGAAGGCGGAGGTTGAAGTGAGCCGAGAGCGCACCACTACACTCCAGCCTGGGCGACAGAGTGAGACTCATCTCAAAACAAACAAACAAACAATGATGACAATGACAACAACAACCATTTAAGAGGGTCCCCACCATCAGGTGCTGCTTCTGCCCTTGCAGAGCCTGAGGGTGAGAGCCTCATGTTTTGTACCCTTGTACCTCCCTGCTACACCCTAGTCCTGGTCCTGGTGGAAGATGGGGGTATTTATCCTCTAAATTCTGATTCTGGGGTTTAACTCTCCTGGCTTGCCCTCTGTATCCATCCAAGTTCAGGACTGTGGGCGTGTGACTCCCTTGGGCTAAGACACAAGAAGCCATCAGGCTGCACGGCCGCCGATGTCTGTGGTATTGTCAGCGTCTGCCACTCTTCATGTCATCTGGCTGCCACCATCTTCCCTGTTCTTCTCCTCCTGGCCTCGGTTCTCTTTCAAGGAATACACCACTTTCCCACCCTGGGGCCCTCACACAGGCTGTTTCTCCTCCCTGAAGCACTGACCCCACCCCCTTCCTATCTCATTCTTCAGGACCCAGTCCAAATATCACCTCCTCAGAGAAGGCTTCTCTTCCTGCCCTGTCCCAAAATGTTCTCCATTATTCTCTCTCATAACACACAGAATATTTTCTTAATAGCACTATCTCCTTTCAGAAAGTGTGTACTCATTTGTTTTTCTAAGTATTTAGTGTCTGTCTTCCCTACCAGGCAGTGAGATTTAGGAGAGAGGGACTGGGTCTGTTTTGCTCGTGGCTGTATCCACCATACCCTTCTCTGTGCCTGGCACATAGGTGGTGCTCAATAAATGCTTGTCAGGTGCTTTATGAATACAACACGCTTCCCTGGCCCTGCTCCCCTAAACAAGCACTCCTAAGTGGGGGAGGGAGGCATCGAGGCAGGCATCTGTGGCGCCAGGTGGTCTGTGCTATGATGGGCAGGTGAGCAGAGGAGTGCAGGAAGCTAAATGAGGCAGAAATTAATTTTGGGAGCTCAGAGAGGGAAGAAAATCTAGAGAGCAAGTGCAATGTGAATTGGGTTTTGAAGGATGAATAGGAGAGCGCTGGGTACGTAAGGACATTGGAAGAGAATCTCAGGCAGAGGTAAGAGCATACAGAAGAGTTTGGAATAGATAAGAGCCACTGCCTCTGGCTGTGTGAGTGCGTGTGTGTGCATATGTGCATGAGTGTGAGTGTGTGTGTGTGTGTGTGTGTGTGTGTAGGGTGGTAGGGTGTGAATCTGGAGATGCAGGTGGAACCCTGGACACAAAAGGTTTTTAAGGCCAGGCATGGTGGCTCATGCCTGTAATCTCAGCACTTTGGGAGGCCAAGGCAGGGAGATCACTTGAGCCCAGGAGATCGAGACCAGCCTGGGCAACGTGGCAAGACCCCGTCTCTACCCAGAAAATGAAAAATTAGCTGAGCATGGTGGCGTGCCTATAGTCTCAGCTACCTGGGAGGCTGAGGCAGGAGGATCACTTAAGCCTGGGAGGTTGAAGTTGCAGTTAGCTACAACTGTGCCACTGCACTCCAGCCTGGGCAACAGAGTGATACCCTGTCTCAAAAATAAATAAATAAATAAATAAATAAATAAATAAATAAATAAAATTAAATAAAAGGTTTTTAACACCCAGCTAAAGATTGATTCTAACTTCCAGCAGTTTTCTTAGTGTGAAGTCAGTTTCACTGGAGAGGGGAGGTGGTGCCTGTCTGGGTGATTTGATGTAGGACTCATAATTCTTTCTTTTCTTTTTTTTCCTTTTGAGACAGGGTCTCACTATGTTGCCCAGGCTGATCTCACACTCTTGGGCTCAAGTGATCTTCCTGACTCGGCCTCCCAAAGTACTGGGATTACAGGTGTGAGCCACCATGCTCAGCTGAACTTATAATTTTAGAAGGATTTTAAAATAGTAAATCATTTTAATAGTTTCCTTTTAAAGATAAATGTATATAAGTCAAAAAGGCAAGTCGACTTGAAGAAATATATTAAGTAAATAACAAATACAGGTGAAACCAGGGCAGACATTTGGAAAATGCTGCTGTGGATGGTGGGAGCCACAGCAAGGACAGAATGAGGGAAGAGGGCGGTGGGGCTGGAGTTGAAGGCCCAACTGGATGGACTGGGGAACATGCACTAGGCTGGAAGGCATGAGGCCAGAGCCTGCGGGACCGGGAGGAAGGGAGAATCTACAGGCCTGGGAGTCTGATTAGATGTGGGAATGAAGCAGGCCAGGAGTTGAGGGACACCCTGGTTTGGGGCTTGAAGGTACCAGGCTACTTCTAACAGGAGGTGTCACAGTTGGGCATGTTACAGAACCTCTTTTTCTAAGACTTGGACTCTTATTCACTGCAATGAAACAAAATTTGCAGACCTCTGTGTGACAAAAGGGTTCCTTCCTGTGTCCCCAGTCAAATGCTGTAGCAGATGTGGTTGGCACCCTATCCACACCCTTCCCTTGACCCATCTTAGAATTGACGTGCAGACAGTACCGTGCTCACCAGCAGCTTTCTGTGTCTCTCTGCCCAAGGGCATTCTCTGGCCAGGGCCAGCTCAGCCTACACAAGTCCCAGACTCGCCATGGTCCAGCAGAAGATGGGAGCTGGGTAAATGGCCCAGCCTGTCCTCTCAGTGGCACAGCTCTGAGGTGTGGTCTGCAGTCTCCCAGAGGGACCTCAGCCAAACTGAGCCCCAGCTGTCCACAGCAGGAACCCATTCATTAGCGCCCTGTACTGGCTTCCTTCCCTTCCCTGGATGGCTTCCTGACTCTCAAAGTTTGCTTCCTGGAACCATCTCCCAAAGACACCACCTGCACCCAAATTTTTGCCTCAGGGTCTGCTTTCATGGGAACCCCAAAGCAAAACAAGCAAGAAATGTTAGGGTCACCACTACTTCCCCAGCCTCCTCTGGAGCTGCAGGTGTCATTTTTCCAGCTGATGTGGGCCCTCACAGCCCACCACATGCAGCTGTCTTTCTGGACACAACTGGAGGCCCACGATCGGGGGCAGGCCCCCTTTTTAATTGTGTTAATTAAGTCAACAATTGGCAGCCCTTGGGTACATGCCAGAGTCAGAGGTGTTTGAACCAGAGCAACTCCATCTTGAATAGGGGCTGGGTGAAATGAGGCTGAGACCTGCTGGGCTGCATTCCCGGGAGGTTAGGCATTCTTAGTCACAGGATGAGACAGGAGGTTGGCACAAGATACAGGTCACAAAGACCCTACTGATAAAACAGCATGTGGTAAAGAAGCCGGCCAGACCCCATCAAAACCAAGATGGCAACGAAAGTGCCCTCTGGTCATCCTCACTGCCCATTATACACTAATTATAATATATTAGCATGCTAAACAACATGCCCACCAGCACCATGACAGTATACCATTGCCATGGCAATGTCCAGGAGTTACCCTATATGGTCTAAAAGGGGGAGGAACTGTGAGTTCCAGGAACTGCCCACCCCTTTCCTGGAAAACTCATGAATAATCCATGTTTAGCATATGGTGAAGAAATAACCAAAAAGTAACCACCCGGTAGCTCTCAGGGCTGTTCTGCCTTTGGAGTAACCATTCTTTTATTCCTTTACTTTGTTTTTTTGGGTCTCACTCTGTTGCCCAGGCTGGAGTGCAGCGGTGAAATCTCAGTTCACTGCCACCTCCACCTCCCAGGTTCATGTGATCCTCCTGCCTCAGCCTGTAGAGCAGCTGGGACCACAGATGTGCTCCACCATGCCAGGCTAATTTTTTGTATTTTTGGTAGAGACAGGGTTTCACTATGTTGCCCAGGCTGGTTTCAAACTTCTGACCTCAAGTGATCCACCCTCCTTCGCCTCCCAAAGTGCTGGGATTACAGTAGGCGTGAGCCACCATGCCTATCCTATTCCTTTACTTTCTTGAGAAACTTGCTTTCACTTTATGAATTCGCTTCGAGATCCAAGAACCCTTTCTTAGAGTCTGGATTGGGACCGACGCCAGCATAACCTTTGTTTCAATTATTTGGGGCATGGAGGAAGAGGCTTTCTTGCCTCGGGGCCTTTGCAACTGCTGATTCTGCCTCCTGGAATGTTTCCCCCTAAGATAGCCCTAAGTGCCAGATCCCTCACTTCATTCGGGCTCAAATAGCATCTCCTCAGAGAGGCCTCTCTGACCACATTATCTTAAATATACCCCTTTCTCTTTCATCCTATTGTTGTTATAGCTCCCGGCATTATATCTTTTTAAAAATCAACTTTATTGAGGAATAATTCGCACACAATAAAATACATTTACTTGAAGTGTATAGTTTGGAGTTTTGTATGTCCTGGTAACCACCATCCAATCAACATTTCCATCACCCCAAAAGGTTCAGTTAGAAGGCTCCCTCCCTGCCCCAGGTGTCAGAGGTGTTTGAACCGGAGCGACTCCATTTTGAGTGAGGGCTGGGAAAATGAGGCTGAGACTTGCTGGGCTGCATTCCCAGAAAGTCAGGCATTCCTAGCCTCTAGAGTTTTATGGTTAGGGGAAGAAATTAATAATGTTCACTAAACAGACCCACATCGGGAGTGTCCAGATATCCCAATATCTGGAGAACAAAGACATTTCTTTTTTTTTTTTTTTTTTTTGAGATGGAGTCTTGCTTTGTTGCTCAGGCTGGAGTGCAGTGACGTGATCTCGGCTCACTGCAACCTCCACCTCCCAAGTTAGAGTGATTCACCTGCCTCAGCCTCTGAGTAGCTGGAATGATAGGCGCCCACCACCACACCTGGCTAATTTTTTGTAGTTTTAGTAGAGACAGGGTTTTACCATGTTAGCCAGGATGGTCTCGATCTCCTGACCTTGTGATCTGCCTGCCTCAGTCTCCCAAAGTGCTGGGTTTACAGGCGTGAGCCACTGCGCCTGGCCGAACAAAGGCATTTCTAATTTTGCTCTAAAGATAATACTGATTCTTGAGAAATACAGTAATTAAGAAAATTAATTCTTTATCACAAACCCTTGTAGCAGAGCACATCTCCCTATATATACGACCATTGTACCTAGGGTGGATGCATTCTTCCACTTACTTTTTTGGTTTGTTTGTTTTTGAGACGGAGTTTCGCTCTGTCATCCAGGCTGGAGTGCAGTGGCACGATTTCGGCTCACTGCAACCTCTGCCTCCCAGGTTCAAGGGATTCTCCTGCCTCAGCCTCCCGAGTAGCTGGGATTACAGGCATGCGCCACCATGCCCTGCTAATTTTTTTATTTTTAGGGGAGACAGGGTTTCACCACGTTGGCCAGGATGGTCTCAATCTCTTGACCTCGTGATCTGCCCGCCTCGGCCTCCCAAAGTGCTGGGATTACAGGCGTGAGCCACTGCGCCCGGCCTCCTCTTACTTTCGGGAACGTCTTACTCTGTTTACGGAGTAGCTGTACTTTCACCACTTTACTTTCTTAATAAACTTGTTTTTGCTTTGCACTGTGGACTCGCCCTGAATTCTTTATTGTGCAAGATCCAAGAACCCTCTCTTGGGGTCCGGATCGGGACCCCTTTCCTGTAACACAGGCACTCACTGATCTGCGTTGGATCACTATAGCTCAGCTTTACTTTCCTAGAATTTCACACCCATAGAATAATCTGGCATGTCCTCTTTTGTGTCTGATTTTTTTGCTCAGCATGATGTTTTTGAGATTCACATATGTTGTTGCGTGTACCGGGGGTTCATTCTGTTTTATCGCCAAGCTGTATCCCATCGTACAAATGCACCGCGTTGCTTATCCACTCTCCTGTTGATGATGGACAGCTGGGCTGTTTCCAGTTTTCAACTATTAGAAATAAAGCAGCGTGCTGGGCATGGTGGCTCACGCCTGTAATCCTAGCATTTTGGGAGGCCGAGGTGGGCGGATCATGAAGTCAGGAGTTCGAGACCAGCCTGGCCAGCATGGTGAAACCCCGTCTCTACTAAAAATACAAAAAATTAGCCGGGCAAGGTGGCACGCACCTGTAATCCCAGCTACTTGGGAGGCTGAAGCAGGAGAATTGCTTGAACCCGGGAGGCGGAGGTTTCAGTGAACGGAGATCACTCCACTGCACTACAGCCTGGGTGACAGAACGAGACTCCATCTAAAAAAGCAAGCAAGCAAGCAAGCAAGCAGGCAGCTATGAACACTCGCATGCAAGTCTTTGTGCAAACATAGGTGTTACAGGAAAGGGGTCCCAATCCAGACCCCAAGACAGGGTTCTTGGATCATACACAAGGAAGAATTCAGGGCAAGTCCACAGAGTAAAGTGAAAGCAAGTTTATTAGGAAAGTAAAGGAATAAAAGAATGACTACTCCGTAGACAGAACAGCCCTGAGGGCTGCGGGTTGCCCAGTTTTATGGTTATTTCTTGATATGCTAAACAAGGGGTGGATTATTTATGCCTCCCCATTTTAGACCATATAGGGTAACTTCCTGACGTTGCCATGGCATTTGTAAACTGTCATGGCGCTGGTGGGGGTGTAGCAGTCAGGATGACCAGAGGTCACTCTCATCACCATCTTGCTTTTGGCAGGTTTTGACCAGCTTCTTTACTGCAACCTCTATTATCAGCAAGGTCTTTATGACCTGAAACTTGTGCTGACCTTCTATCTGATCCTATGACTTAGAATGCCTTAACTGTCTGGGAATGCAGACCAGTAGGTCTCAGCCTCATTTTACCTAGCCCCATTCAAGATGGAGTTGCTCTGGTTTACACACCTCTCATATAGGGACATATCTGTATGTTTTCATGTCTCTTGGGTATAACTAATAGTGGAATTGATGGATTACCAACTGGCATTATATTACCTATATAATACGAGGTATTATACAGGTAAGCTCCAGGAGGACAGAGACTTTGCTCATTACAGAATATGCACGGTGCCCAGCACACAATGGCATGTAGCCAGTGCTGCAAGTCCACCTGAATGAATAAAAAGTCAGCCAGCCTGATTTCCAAACATAAGGGCTACACCCAGGAATTTGTTGTTCTTCCTCCTCCCCATCCACAGGCTACTGCTGGAGTTCCTGGCAGGTGTGGGGGCTGGGAGGGGAGGGGAGTTGGGGGAGGGGGAGTTGGGGGAGGGGGCCTGGACACTTTTGTGAATCCTATTGAGGTTGACAAAGGAGATGGGTCACCACGGTCACGCCAGGGGTCTCTATCCCACACCTGGAATTTCCCTTAGGGCTTCCTGTGATGCTGAGATGGGGCAGCTGTGTCCCTGGCCCCACTCTTCTCCCTTGATGAAACTGCCTTTGCAGAAATTATAACAGTGAGAAAATTAGGACAGTGAAAGAGACCCATCTAACCAACCTCTATCTTGCCTTTCACCTCTAAACTGCCCTTAGGCATTCCTGGGCTTGGGCCAAGCTAACTTTGGGAGACATTTAGTTTGTAGTTTAAATGATAATAGCCCATCTCCCACACTAAACCGCCTTTGTACAGATAATGAAAGAGCACTAGCTTAGGAGGATGAGAAGAGCCTACATTCTGCTAAGGTGGAGCTGTAACCGGTTATCAGTCATTATTCCAGAGGCCACAAGATTCGCAACTTCCCGGGTTACTCCTGCAGATAACATCACTCTTGGAAAGTGTGAGATTGACTTTTGGAGATAAGTTTTCAGGTTTTTTGGCATTTCTTACTACCAATGGCTGGGGCATAGGGGTGCGGGTGGCACCCCAGTCCTATGGCCCCACCCAGAAGCGGACTCAGCACCCCAGGACAATTTTCCACACCCCTGGGATTGCATCCCCAGCCAGTCAGCAGCACCCATTTCCTGGCCCGCCAAACTATCCTTGAAAAACTCTAGCCTCAGAATCTTCAGGGAGGCCGATCTGAGTACCAATAAAACTCCCGTGTCCAGCCAGCGCTGGGAAATCTGGCTGCCTCCGGGCAGCGGGCAAGGTGAACCCACGAGGTGGTTACATGGGTACCCAGGCTGTCTCTTGTATGGGAGGCTTATGCAGGCCCAGCCCCTCCCCTTCTCCTTCCCACCCTCTAAGCGGCCTCCAGGGCGCACTCGCGTGAGGACACCCGGCCCGCGTGTCCGAGTTCTGCCCACGCCTTCTGCCAACAGCTGCCCCTTGCTCTTCGGGGCTCCTGGGACCGCGGGAAGGGGCCGGGGTTGCCTGGGTAAAGGGTGGGTGGATCTGTGTGCATGGTTTAGGGGTCTGGAGTCTTTGAGGTCGGTAGGTGTTTGTGTCTCTGTGTGTCTGTGAATCTGTCTCGTCTGTGGTTCCAGGCCCAGTGGCGCTGCGGACCCCAAGAGGCTGCCCTCCGCCTTCAGACAGCGCCCGCCGCCTCCCGGCGCCTGGGAGGAGACGGTGGGAAAATCGCGGCGGCGGCGAGAGCCCGGCCTGCTCTTTCCGTTCCGCTCCCGCAGGGGGCGCTGGCGCTCCGCGGAGAGCGGCTGCGGCCCCAGAGACCACGCTCGGGCCGCCTGACTCCCAGAGCCCCCAGGAAAGTGAAACTGAGGCCCAGGGAGGAGAAGGGAGGCTACTCAGACCTCCTAAATTCCAGTCCCAAATTCCACAGCATCAAGCCTGTCTCTAGACTTAGGAAATGCAGTGGGAGCGCTGTTCTCTACCTGGGCTGCACAGGCTGGCTCAGAGGCAGGGGATTGGACTCAATGACGTCTCAGTCCCCTCAGAGACCCTCGCCAGCTGTGGAGAGGTCCACCAGCTCAGGGATGAGGTCTGGAGGGTAGGGCTGGGGGGACTTGGCCCTCTGGAAGTTGCTCACTGTGAGGCCTAGGCTGGGGACCCATTTATTCATCTGTAAAATGGGTGTGTAGGGAACAGGCACGTTCAGTTCTCTCCCTTGCTTTCAGCTTCATCCTAGCCCAAGTCAGAGGCTTAAGGGGAGCCTGGGCCAGCGTCCCGGGCATCTCATCCTTGCACTTTCCACCTCCAGACCCTACTCATTCCCAGATCTGCCTACTGGACCACGGGATGGTCATCGCGCCTACAGCATCCTTACCTAAGCAGCCCGACTCAAAACGATGAATTGGACCAGTTATTGCCCTCCTGTTGTTCTAGAACTGTATACGGACACCCATTGTCTGTGGCCTTGTGCTGGGTGCTGGGGAGAGAGCAGTAAACAGAAAAGTGAGGCTCTGCCCCTAGAGACCCCACCGTCCATAGAGAGGAGGCAGCGGCCAAGCAAGTAAACAACAAACCAAAAAACAATTACAAAGTCCTGTGAAGGAAACCAAGAAAGGGCAGATAGAAAGGATGACTGAGAAGCAGGAGGCTGCTCTTAGCTGCAGCTGTCAGGGGAGTTCCCGCCAATGAGGCAGCATTTAAACCAGGAGCTGAAAGATGAGTTGGAGTCACCTGTGCAGAGGCGAGGCCAGCGGAAAGGGTGAACTAGGGCAAGGAAAACAATCAGACTCATCCTTTCAGAAGATCCTCGGGCTGCTGGGTGGAGAGTGGGCCTGGGCGGGGCGTGAAGGGAAGTCAGAAGGCCAGAGAGGACGCCGTTGTCATGAATCAGGGGACAGGTGCTGGTGGCTCAGACCAAGGTGGTGGCTGTGGAGGTGGTGGATTCTGGATGTATTTTAAAATAGGATTGGCCGGGCGTGGTGGCTCATGCCTGTAATCCCAGCACTTTGGGAGGCCGAGGTGGGTGGATCAAATGAGGTCAGGAATTCGAGACCAGCCTGGCCAACATGGTGAAACCCTGTCTCTACTAAAAACACAAAAATCAGCCAGGCATCGTGGCGCGGATCTGTAATCTCAGCTACTCGAGAGGCTGAGGCAGGAGAATCGCTTAAACCCAGGAGGCAGAGGTTGCAGTGAGCCAGGATCGTGCCACTGTACTCCAGCCTGGGCAACAGAGTGAAACTGTGTCTCAAAAAAATAATAAATAAATAAATAAAATAGGGTTTATTTAATTTATTTATCAAATCAAATCAAATCGCCTTGAAGCCTTGGGTAGTTGGAAGTGCCCTTTTCCAAGGTGGGGACAGGTGTGTGAAACGTGGGATGGGCTGTAAGGGATCCCAGGACAGAGTCCAGCCCTCCCTATGTATTTCCTGTCTTTGCAGGTGGGTTGTGGTTCTGAACTCAAGGATTAAGGCTTCCAAACTTGGCCCAGCCTCAGTATTGCCTGGGAGCTTTGGTCAATATGATTCTCAGGTCCCAGATCTTTTAACACAGGAGCTCTCAGGTGGCCCCTATGTGGGAGTCCCTGCCCCAGAGCCCAGTGGTTGTTTTCCCCCTAGGACTGTGGTGACTCCTGTCTTTCTCTTCTAGGTGGCCAGACCCAGGTGAGGGAAGAGGCAGTGGTGGGAGAGTTTGGAGGGAGCCGCAAGAGACACACATGAGCAGAGGCTGCTGGAGAGTCAGAGATGTCGAGAAATGCCGGGAAAAACAAGCCACCTTTTAATTTTGACCTCATTTCTAAATGATCACAGCTACCAAGGAAGATACTAATTTGCCTCCCGGGAAGTGGCTGGGGGGAGCACCAAGAGAAACTGGCAAGCAAAACAGGACCCAGAGGCTGAAGTCCTTGCACTGAGTACTTGCAGAGGTGGAGGTGGGGAGGGCTGGGACTCTGAGGGCCCTTTGGGTCCCTGGGATGACGCTAAGATAAGTCAGGCAGCTGCTGGCAGTCCAGTTCATTCTGAACCCATCCCACGAGAGGGGCTCAAATGACCAAAATGTGTCCATTGCCTTGACAGGCTTGGGAGGTTCATGGAACATTCTCTCACCAGCCCTCTTCACCTGGGGGTCATCCTGTAGGTCTCCCCACAAGCATCACTTCTCCAGGGAAGGCCTCCCTCGCTCCCCATTACTGGGTCATATCCCCAGTGTGAACACCCACTTGGCCTTCTCTTTCCTCCCATGGGCATGTTCAATTCATGATGTGCTTTCATCGAGCAAGGCAGACCTGCTGTCTCCTTTTACAGGTGAAGGCGCTAAGGTTCAGAGAGTTTAAGCAGTTTGTCCAAGGTCACACAGCTTGCACATGGCCTGGAACTTCTGTGGCTGCCGCAGATACAGAAAACATTGCCCCCAAGTCCTTTGTTATAGCTGAACACCACTTAACAACAGAAAACTATGGCTACCCAAAAGGATCAGACGAAGCCTCTCAAAGGACCAAATAAATATCACTGCTAGGCCCAGGCACGACGTAGGGATTATGTTGTGGATGCCACATCCACTTGGCGACAGGGCGAGGCCAACCTTCGCTGAACGGAGCCCTCCCCTTCCCCAAAGTCAGCTGTTTCTCTGTCCCTAGAAATGCCTTTGAAATGTCAATTGTGAGTCACCCCCACCTCCCCCTCCTCCTACGAGCCATGTAGCAGCTCAAATATATTACACATATTAAAAGAATATATTCTCTGGCAGCCCTGAAGGGGATAATGAAACCTATATATATATATCTATATATTTATACACAATGGATTGGCTCGAAATGCTCTGAATATCCCTCCAGCTGTGGCAACCCTCTGAAATATGACACTCAAACGCCTCCCCCACTGGTGGCTGGTGGGAGACATTAAAGATTTAAAAAAAGGGAAGGAAGGAAGGAGACGAAGGAGAAGAAAAAGGAGGCAGCTGCTCTTGCCTATGGCTGTGCAGCAGCAAACTATGTTTAAATATTAAAACCACCCATCACCCGGCCCAGCTGTCCGCCCCCTTCAGTGGCCTGAGTTCTTGCCAGGGTCTCCTGTGGCTCAGAATGGCTGGGGGGCGGGGTGGGTGCCACGCAGATCTAACCCCCCAACCCTGGGGATGTGGCAGAGGCTGGGAGGTTGGAGGGGGAGGCTCTGCTCCTGATCTCAGATTCTGGGCTTGTCTAGGCTCGGCTGGGAAAAGGGATCTGATGTGGGAGTGGGGTTGGGGGGCGTCTGCTGGGTTTGAGGCAGAAGATAAGGGTTGGGATCCTGACTGCCGATTAGGTGCTGTGTGAACTTGACCTTGGGGAAATCACTCCCCAGCTCAGGCTGCAATAACCTCGTCTATACTGTAAGAGATTTAAACTTGATCGTGGGACTTGAGGAGTCTATGAATCCTCAAAAATTACATGCAAAATTGGGGTGAGGTCAAGGGAGTCACAGTCTCACTGGAGTGACTGGCTCCTCTCTGAGTGTTCAGACCATGGTTCCCATCTCAATGCTGGTATTTTAGGTCTCCGGGTAGGGCCTGATTTCCTCTGCATCCTGGTTCCTGCAGGAGAGGCACTTTGTAAATGTTTGTTAATGATCAGAGATATGGGAAGGTACACCTTGTTCCAACACTGTAATTAAAGGTGACCGGAAGTGGCATGGGTTGTCTTGTAAGGTGGTGAGCTCCCTGCCACGGAAGGAATTCAAACAGAGCCTGAATGAACTCTTTTTGGGGATGCTGTAAGGGATGCTTAAGCATTTGACAGGGTTTGACTGTGAGATCCCTTCTGATCCCAAATTTCTTATAATTTTAATTTTTTAAAACTTTTAGGTTCAGGGTTGCATGTTAGGTGGTTTGTTCTAAAGGTAAACTTGTGTTACAGGGATTTGTTGTACTGATTATTTCATCACCCGGGTATTAAACCAAGTGCCCACTAGTTATTTCTCCTGATCCTCTTCCTCCTCCCAACCTCCACCCTCTGGTAAGCACCAGTATCTGTTACTCCCCTTGATATGTCCATGTGTTCTCATCATTTAGCTCCCACTTATAATTGAGAGCATGGGGTATTTGGTTTTCTGTTCCTGTGTTAGTTTGCTAAGGATAATGACCTCCAGCTCCATCCATGTTGCTGCAAAGGACATGATCTCATTCTTTTTTATGGCTGCAAAGTATTCCATGGTGTATATGTACCACATATTCTTTATCCAGTCTACTGTTGGTGGGCAGATAATTTTAATTTGTTATGATTGAAGGCTACATAGAACTTCAACTATGACTTAGGAGAGGAAGAGGGAGAGCAGTTTGGGGTTCTGTATATTCTACCAGAGTGTAAAGTGGCAGGCGTGTAGCTTTGCCTTCCAGGTACCTCTCATGGTGGTGTGGAGTGATTCCAGGGTTTAAATACGCATATTTTACTATGCCATAGCTCCTAAACTCACACCAAACACTTTTCATCGTCTGCTCCACTGAAAAGGCAGGGATCTGTTCCTTTCCTTTCCTTTTTTCTTTTCTTTTGTTTTCCTTTTCTTTTTGAGATAAAGTCTCCTGTCGCCCAGGCTGGAGTGCAGTGGTGCAATCACGGCTCATTACAGTCTCGACTTCCTGGGCTCAGGTGATCCTCCCACCTCAGCCTCCCGAGTAGCTGGGAACACAGGTGCATGCTACCATGCCCAGCAAACTTTTGTATTTTTTGTAGAGATGGGGTTTTGCCATGTTGGCCAGGCTGGTCTCGATCTCCTGGGCTAAAGCGATCTGTCTGCCTTGGCCTCTCAAAGTGCTAGATTTACAGGTGTGAGCCACCATGCCTGGCTGGATTTGCTTCTTCCCTGGAGGAAAAGCTGACTGAGCTGGACTCACTGAGAGCTGAATGGTTTTCAGCATGGAATGTCTCCACAGGATTTGCAAGGGAAATTTTGTCTTTTTTAAAAATTATTTTTTAATTATTCTGGGTACATAATAGGTGTAATATATTTACGGGGTACATGCGATGTTTTGACGCAGGCATACAATGTGTAATAATCAGGGTTATTGAGGTATCTGTCACCTCAAGCATTTATTTTTTCTTTGTGTAAGGAATATTCCATTTCTACTTTTTTAGTTATTTTAAAATATACGATAAATTATTTTTGACTATAGTCATCCTAGTGTGCTACTAGATCTCATTTGAGACAGAGTCCCTCTCTGTTGCCCAGGCTGGAGTGCAGTGGTGAGATCTTGGCTCACTGCAACCTCCGCCTCCCAGGTTCAAGCAATTCTCCTGCCTTAGCTTCCTGTTATTTCTTCTATGTTTTTTTTTTATTATTAATTTTTTTTGCATACAAAAACAATAAACATTTTCTAAAAATACATACAAACAAAAAGATGCGTATCAAACATATTAGGAAGGTTGCACATGGGAAGTCGGGGAATAGAAATGGGGGGTGGGAGTTAAAATAAATGAGAGAGGGACTTTATATGGATCAGTGATAATAATCCTCTATTTGACAAAGAAGAGGGAGAAGGAAGAGGAAGAAAAAGAAAGTGGGATAAAGGATCAGAAAGGGAGGAAAATAGAAAAAATTAGAGTATGACTCCAGGGTAGACCTGTTTTGTTGTCACTGAGTTGGTTGGTTGGTTTGTCTGTTGTATTCTTCATGTTTCGCCAAGTTGGCCAGACTGGTCTCGAACTCCTAGCCCGAAGTGATCAACCCGCCTCGCCCCCCAGAGTGCCGGGACCACAGGCGTGAGCCACCATGTCCAGCCCCCACATTGCTTCTGGCCTCCGTGGTAGACCTCCCAGATGGAGCGGCCAGGCAGAGGCGCTCCTCACTTCTACACCGACACGGGGCGGCCGGGCAGAGGCGCTCCTCACTTCCCAGACGGGGCGGCCAGGCAGAGACGCTCCTCACTTCCCAGACGATGGGTGGCCGGGCAGAGGCGCTCCTCACTTCCCAGACGGGGTGGCCGGGCAGAGGCGCTCCTCACTTCCCAGACGATGGGTGGCTGGGCAGAGACGCTCCTCACCTCCCAGACGATGGGTGGCCGGGCAGAGGCGCTCCTCACTTCCCAGACGGGGCGGCCGGGCAGAGGCGCTCCTCACTTCCCAGACGATGGGTGGCCGGGCAGAGGCGCTCCTCACTTCCCAGACGATGGGTGGCCGGGCAGAGGCGCTCCTCACCTCCCAGACGGGGCGGCCGGGCAGAGGTGCTCCTCACTTCTTCCCGGATGGGGCGGCCGGGCAGAGGCGCTCCTCACTTATTCCCGGACGGGGCGGCCGTGCAGAGCCGCTCCTCACTTCTTCCCGGACGGGGCGGCCGGGCAGAGGCGCTCCTCACTTCTTCCCGGACGGGGTGCCCGGGCAGAGGCACTCCTCACTTCTTCCCGGACGGGGCGGCCGGGCAGAGGCGCTCCTCACTTCTTCCCGGACGGGGCGGCCGGGCAGAGGCGCTCCTCACTTCTTCCCGGACGGGGCGGCCGGGCAGAGGCGCTCCTCACTTTTTCCCGGACGGGGCGCCCGGGCAGAGGCGCTCCTCACTTCCTCCCGGCCGGGGCGGCCGGGCAGAGGCGCTCCTCACCTCCCAGACGGGGCGGCCGGGCAGAGGCGCTCCCCACTTCCCAGACGGCGTGGCCGGGCAGAGGTGCTCCTCACTTCCCAGACAATGGGTGGCCGGGCAGAGGCGCTCCTCACCTCCCAGACAATGGGTGGCCGGGCAGAGGCGCTCCTCACCTCCCAGACGGGGCGGCCGGGCAGAGGCGCTCCTCACTTCTTCCCGGATGGGGCGGCCGGGCAGAGGCGCTCCTCACTTCTTCCCGGACGGGGCGCCCGGGCAGAGGCGCTCCTCATTTCTTCCCGGACGGGGCGGCCGGGCAGAGGCGCTCCTCACCTCCCAGACAATGGGTGGTCGGGCAGAGGCGCTCCTCACTTCCCAGACGATGGGTGGCCGGGCAGAGGCGCTCCTCACCTCCCAGACGGGGCGGCCGGGCAGAGGTGCTCCTCACTTCTTCCCGGATGGGGCGGCCGGGCAGAGGCGCTCCTCACTTCTTCCCGGACGGGGCGGCCGTGCAGAGCCGCTCCTCACTTCTTCCCGGACGGGGCGGCCGGGCAGAGGCGCTCCTCACTTCTTCCCGGACGGGGCGGCCGGGCAGAGGCGCTCCTCACTTCTTCCCTGACGGGGCGGCCGGGCAGAGGCGCTCCTCACTTCTTCCCGGACGGGGTGCCCGGGCAGAGGCGCTCCTCACTTCTTCCCGGACGGGGCGGCCGGGCAGAGGCGCTCCTCACTTCTTCCCGGACGGGGCGGCCGGGCAGAGGCGCTCCTCACTTCTTCCCGGACGGGGCGGCCGGGCAGAGGCGCTCCTCACTTTTTCCCGGACGGGGCGCCTGGGCAGAGGCGCTCCTCACTTCCTCCCGGCCGGGGCGGCCGGGCAGAGGCGCTCCTCACCTCCCAGACGGGGCGGCCGGGCAGAGGCGCTCCCCACTTCCCAGACGGGGTGGCCGGGCAGAGGTGCTCCTCACTTCCCAGACAATGGGTGGCCGGGCAGAGGCGCTCCTCACCTCCCAGACAATGGGTGGCCGGGCAGAGGCGCTCCTCACCTCCCAGACGGGGCGGCCGGGCAGAGGCGCTCCTCACTTCTTCCCGGATGGGGCGGCCGGGCAGAGGCGCTCCTCACTTCTTCCCGGACGGGGCGCCCGGGCAGAGGCGCTCCTCATTTCTTCCCGGACGGGGCGGCCGGGCAGAGGCGCTCCTCACTTCCCAGACGGGGCGGCCGGGCAGAGGCGCTCCTCACTTCTTCCCGGACGGGGCGGCCGGGCAGAGGCGCTCTTCACTTCTTCCCTGACGGGGCGGCCGGGCAGAGGCGCTCTTCACTTCTTCCCTGACGGGGCGGCCGGGCAGAGGCGCTCCTCACTTCTTCCCGGACGGGGCGGCCGGGCAGAGGCGCTCCTCACTTCTTCCCGGACGGGGTGCCCGGGCAGAGGCGCTCCTCACTTCCTCCCGGACGGGGAGGCCGGGCAGAGGCGCTCCTCACTTCCTCCCGGACGGGGCGGCCGGGCAGAGGCGCTCCTCACTTCCTCCCGGACGGGGCGGCCGGGCAGAGGCGCTCCTCACTTCTTCCCGGACGGGGCGGCCGGGCAGAGGCGCTCCTCACTTCTTCCCGGACGGGGCGGCCGGGCAGAGGCGCTCCTCACTTCTTCCCGGACGGGGCGGCCGGGCAGAGGCGCTCCTCACTTTTTCCCGGACGGGGCGCCCGGGCAGAGGCGCTCCTCACTTCCTCCCGGCCGGGGCGGCCGGGCAGAGGCGCTCCTCACCTCCCAGACGGGGCGGCCGGGCAGAGGCGCTCCCCACTTCCCAGACGGGGTGGCCGGGCAGAGGTGCTCCTCACTTCCCAGACAATGGGTGGCCGGGCAGAGGCGCTCCTCACCTCCCAGACAATGGGTGGCCGGGCAGAGGCGCTCCTCACCTCCCAGACGGGGCGGCCGGGCAGAGGCGCTCCTCACTTCTTCCCGGATGGGGCGGCCGGGCAGAGGCACTCCTCACTTCTTCCCGGACGGGGCGCCCGGGCAGAGGCGCTCCTCATTTCTTCCCGGACGGGGCGGCCGGGCAGAGGCGCTCCTCACTTCCCAGACGGGGCGGCCGGGCAGAGGCGCTCCTCACTTCTTCCCGGACGGGGCGGCCGGGCAGAGGCGCTCTTCACTTCTTCCCTGACGGGGCGGCCGGGCAGAGGCGCTCCTCACTTCTTCCCGGACGGGGCGGCCGGGCAGAGGCGCTCCTCACTTCTTCCCGGACGGGGTGCCCGGGCAGAGGCGCTCCTCACTTCCTCCCGGACGGGGAGGCCGGGCAGAGGCGCTCCTCACTTCCTCCCGGATGGGGCGGCCGGGCAGAGGCGCTCCTCACTTCCTCCCGGACGGGGCGGCCGGGCAGAGGCGCTCCTCACTTCTTCCCGGACGGGGCGGCCGGGCAGAGGCGCTCCTCACTTCCTCCCGGATGGGGCGGCTAGGCAGAGGCGCTCCTCACCTCCCAGACGATGGGTGGCCGGGCAGAGGCGCTCCTCACTTCCCAGACGGGGCGGCCGGGCAGAGGCGTTCCTCACTTCCCAGACGATGGGTGGCCGGGCAGAGGCGCTCCTCACCTCCCAGACGGGGCGGCCGGGCAGAGGCGCTCCTCACCTCCCAGACGATGGGTGGCCGGGCAGAGGCGCTCCTCACCTCCCAGACGATGGGTGGCCGGGCAGAGGCGCTCCTCACCTCCCAGATGATGGGTGGCCGGGCAGAGGCGTTCCTCACTTCCCAGACGATGGGTGGCCGGGCAGAGGCGCTCCTCACCTCCCAGACGGGGCGGCCGGGCAGAGGCGCTCCTCACCTCCCAGACGATGGGTGGCCGGGCAGAGGCGCTCCTCACCTCCCAGACGATGGGTGGCCGGGCAGAGGCGCTCCTCACCTCCCAGATGATGGGTGGCCGGGCAGAGGCGCTCCTCACTTCCCAGACGGTGGGTGGTCGGGCAGAGGCGCTCCTCACTTCCCAGACGGTGGGTGGCCGGGCAGAGGCGCTCCTCACTTCCCAGACGGTGGGTGGTCGGGCAGAGGCGCTCCTCACTTCCCAGACGGTGGGTGGTCGGGCAGAGGCGCTCCTCACTTCCCAGACGATGGGTGGCCGGGCAGAGGCGCTCCTCACCTCCCAGACGGGGCGGCCGGGCAGAGGCGCTCCTCACTTCTTCCCAGATGGGGCGGCCGGGCAGAGGCGCTCCTCACTTCTTCCCGGACGTGGCGGCCGTGCAGAGGCGCTCTTCACTTCTTCCCGGACGGGGCGCCCGGGCAGAGGCGCTCCTCACTTCTTCCCGGACGGGGCGGCAGGGCAGAGGCGCTCCTCACTTCTTCCCGGACGGGGAGGCCGGGCAGAGGCGCTCCTCACTTCCTCCCGGATGGGGCGGCCGGGCAGAGGCGCTCCTCACTTCCTCCCGGACGGGGCGGCCGGGCAGAGGCGCTCCTCACTTCTTCCCGGACGCGGCGGCCGGGCAGAGGCGCTCCTCACTTCTTCCTGGACGGGGCGGCCGGGCAGAGGCGCTCCTCACTTCCTCCCGGACGGGGCAGCTAGGCAGAGGCACTCCTCACCTCCCAGACGATGGGTGGCCGGGCAGAGGCGCTCCTCACTTCCCAGACGGGGCGGCCGGGCAGAGGCGCTCCTCAGTTCCCAGACGATGGGTGGCCGGGCAGAGGCGCTCCTCACCTCCCAGACGGGGTGGCCGGGCAGAGGCGCTCCTCACCTCCCAGACGATGGGTGGCCGGGCAGAGGCGCTCCTCACCTCCCAGACGGGGCGGCCGGGCAGAGGCGCTCCTCACCTCCCAGACGATGGGTGGCCGGGCAGAGGCGCTCCTCACCTCCCAGACGATGGGTGGCCGGGCAGAGGCGCTCCTCACCTCCCAGACGATGGGTGGCCGGGCAGAGGCGCTCCTCACTTCCCAGACGGTGGGTGGTCGGGCAGAGGCGCTCCTCACTTCCCAGACGGTGGGTGGCCGGGCAGAGGTGCTCCTCACTTCCCAGACGGTGGGTGGTCGGGCAGAGGCGCTCCTCACTTCCCAGACGGTGGGTGGTCGGGCAGAGGCGCTCCTCACTTCCCAGACGGTGGGTGGCCGGGCAGAGGCGCTCCTCACCTCCCAGACGGGGTGGCCGGGCAGAGGCGCTCCTCACTTCTTCCCAGATGGGGCGGCCGGGCAGAGGCGCTCCTCACTTCTTCCCAGACGTGGCGGCCGTGCAGAGGCGCTCTTCACTTCTTCCCGGACGGGGCGCCCGGGCAGAGGCGCTCCTCACTTCTTCCCGGACGGGGCGGCAGGGCAGAGGCGCTCCTCACTTCTTCCTGGACGGGGCGGCCGGGCAGAGGCGCTCCTCACTTCTTCCCGGACAGGGTGCCTGGGCAGAGGCGCTCCTCACTTCTTCCCGGACGGGGCGGCCGGGCAGAGGCGCTCCTCACTTCTTCCCGGACGGGGCGGCCGGGCAGAGGCGCTCCTCACTTCTTCCCGGACGGGGCGCCCGGGCAGAGGCGCTCCTCACTTCCTCCCGGACGGGGCAGCCGGGCAGAGGCGCTCCTCACCTCCCAGATGATGGGTGGCCGGGCAGAGGCTCTCCTCACCTCCTAGACGGGGCGGCCGGGCAGAGGCGCTCCCCACTTCCCAGACGGGGTGGCCGGGCAGAGGCGCTCCTCACTTCCCAGACGATGGGTGGCCGGGCAGAGGCGCTCCTCACCTCCCAGACGATGGGTGGCCGGGCAGAGGCGCTCCTCACCTCCCAGACGATGGGTGGCCGGGCAGAGGCGCTCCTCACTTCCCAGACGATGGGTGGCCGGGCAGAGGCGCTCCTCACTTCCCAGACGATGGGTGGCCGGGCAGAGGCGCTCCTCACCTCCCAGACGGGGCGGCCGGGCAGAGGCGCTCCCCACTTCCCAGACGGGGTGGCCGGGCAGAGGCGCTCCTCACTTCCCAGACGATGGGTGGCCGGGCAGAGGCGCTCCTCACTTCCCAGACGATGGGTGGCCGGGCAGAGACGCTCCCCATCTCCCAGATGGGGCGGCGGCTGGGCAGGGGCTGCAATCCCAGCACCCTGGCAGGCCAAGGCAGGGGGCTGGGGGGCGGAGCCTGCCGCGAGGCCAGACCACGCCACCGCACTCCAGCCGGGGCAACACCGAGCACTGGGTGAGCGAGACTCCGTCTGCAATCCCAGTACCTCGGGAGGCTGAGGCGGGCAGAGCACTCGGCGTTGGAGCTGGCGACCAGCGAGGCCAAGATGGCGAACGCGTACCTGCAGCGAAAGGAGAAAAGGCAGTCCGCGGCGCCGCGTGCCGGCAGTCCCAGGCAGTCCGCGGCGCGGACAGCAGCAAGCCGAGTAGATTGCAGCCTGGGCCACAGAGGGAAAGAAAGGAAGGAAGGAAGGAAGGAAGGAAGGAAGGAAGGAAGGAAGGAAGGAAGGCAGGCAGGCAGGCAGGCTGGCTCTATCTATGTTTTTGTACCCATTAACCATCTTCACTTCCTCTGCCTCCCTGCAACCCTTCCCAGCCTCTGGTAACTGTCATTCTTCTCTCTGTCTCTGTTAAGTTCAATTGTTTTCGTTTTTAGCTCCCGTATATGAGCAAGAACATGCAAAGTTTGTCTTTCCGTGCCTGGCTTACTTCACTTAACATAATGTCCTTCAGTTCTATCCATGTTGTTGCAAATGACAGGATTGTATCTTTTTTTATGGCAGAATAATATTCCTTTGCATATATGTACTGGCAAGGGGCATTTTGACTACACCAGACTGGGATATTTGCTCACCTATTAACTCTAGAACCAAATCCCTGAATAAGATGTGACTTCCCTAATCGGGATGCTCCAAGTCTAAGATCCAGGAGTCTTAAGGGTTCAGGATTCCAGAATCTAAAGTTTCTATAACTTGAAGTTTCTGAAAGTCAATATTTCTAAGACTCTGTAAGTCAAGAAATCTTTAAGAGATAGTTCAAGATAAGACTGTCTATGGGGAATGTATGTTAGGGGTGGAAGTGCTAAGGAATAAATGTGAAACTTTTTTGCTTTTTTTTCAATGTGTGAACCACTTACCCATAGAAAATAAATCTATAAAAAGACCATCTGCAAAAAGCAAAGTGATTTCGCTTGTTTAACTTAGAAAAATACAAAATATTTTCTCTGTTAACAGGACTGGAGCTCAGGTGGGAGTTTGATAAAGGGATGGAGTCTGTTGCATGCTAGTAAACCACCTCTCCAAAGAATGCCAGGGTCTGTAGCATTTGCCAGTTTTCATGGTGTAAATACTTCCACCGCATTCGATTTCAAGTTGCCAGCAGTTTAACAATTGGTTCTCAAGGTTCCCGAAAATCTAACAATCGCCCTTTTATGACCTAGCAAAAGCTGGCTGGCTAGGCTTCTGCAATTGAACCTGGAAGAGTCAGAGGTGTTGTGGCTTTGAGGGCAATTGTTCAAGTGAGAAGAGGGATGTGCAGATCTCAAGATGACATAGGGATCCTGATGGGAATTTTTCCTGCTTCTGGAGGAGGGAAGCAGAGGGCTGTTTTTCCTCCTCTGGGCCAGGGATGCATGGAATGGCAGAGGTGGGGGCCCCCAGCTATGGAGACTGGGAGGGCAGGTGAGTGGTGGGACTGATTAGGAAGAACAGCAACTGTCTGTTCACCCAGCCCATCCTTCAGTGGAGGTGGACATTCACCTATTTCCTCACACTTTTTTTTTTTTTTTTGACAGAGTCTCGCTCTGTCTACCAGGCTGGGGTGCAGTGGTGTGATCATGACCCACTGCAACCTCCGCCTCCTGGGTTCCCACAATTCTCCTGCCTCAGCTTCCCGAGTAGCTGGGATTACAGGTGTGTGCCACTGCTCCTGGCTAATTTTTGTATTTCTTTAGTAGAGACGGGTTTCACTATGTTGGCCAGGCTGGTCTCGAATTCCTGACCTCAGATGATCTATGTGCCTTGGCCTCCCAAAGTGCTGGGATTACAGGCTTGAGCCATCACACCTGGCCCCCTCACGCAGTGATTCCATGAAAATTTATGCAGAGCAGAGATCATTATGCTCATTCTGCTGATAAGAAAATTAAGACCCAGACAGGAAAAGGTATTTGTTTCCAGTCACATAGTTGCCAGGAAATAAAATGATAGTAGCTCAAATAGATTGAGCATTTACTCTGAGCCAGATCTATGCTAAATAGCTTGACTTGTTGCTTAGGTTGGGGTCCCTGGAAGCAGATCTTGAGACAAAGTTTCCTGTGCAAGAGATTTATTACAAAGGTGTGCCCAGGTAAGGGGGAGAGGGGCTGCAGAACAGGGAAGGGGAGGAAGCCAGGTAAAGGTGTGAGTTCAGGCCATGCCCCAGCCTCAGCCTAATGGGGTGTGGGTCTGGAGCATCCCAGAATTTGTCCCAGCTGGAAGCAAAAGATCTGGGCTTTCATACTCCTCTGTTAGTAATTGGCTGGGGGCCGTTCTCGGGGCACATTGACTCCCAGACCCCCAGGTCAAGCCTCTGAATAAGGTTTTCTTTCTTTCTTTCTTTCTTTCTTTCTTTCTTTCTTTCTTTCTTTCTTTCTTTCTTTCTTTCTTTCTCCTTCTCTGTCTTTCTTTCTTCTCTCTCTCCTTCCTTCCTGTGTCTCTTTCTCTCTCTCTTTCTTTCTCTTTCTTTCTTTTTCTCTTTCTTTCTTTCTTTTCTTTCTTTCTCTCTTTTCTTTCTTTCTCTCTTTTCTTTCTTTCTCTCTCTCTTTCTTTCTTTTTTTTTTTGACACAGTTTCACTCTGTCACCCAGGTTGGAGTGCAGTGGTGCAATCTCAGCTCACTGCAACCTCTGTCTCCCAGGTTCAAGCAATTCTCCTGCCTCAGCCTCCCGAGTAGCTGGGATTACAGATGTGCGTCACCACACCCTGCTAATTTTTGTATTATTAATAGAGATGGGGTTTCACCATATTGGCCAGGCTGGTCTCGAACTCCTGACCTCAAGTGATCCACCCATCTCGGCCTCCCAAAGTGCTGAGATTACAGGCATGAGTTACCATGCCCGGCCTGAATAAGGATTTCTTATTAGCATCCAAACACATTGGAGCTGGGCATCAATAATTGTATTAACTCAATTATTCCTCCCAGCAATGCTAAGTGGTATTATTATCACCCCCATTTTGTAGATGGGGAAAATGAGGCACAGAGAGATGGAGCCACCTGCTCAGCATCACACAGCTAGCGATTGTCAGAGCTGGGTGGAGCCTGGGCCAAACTGAGGCCTGTTCCCATTGTTCTCTTCTCGGAGGAAGGGAAATTGGTGACTGGAGGAGCAAGAGAAGATGGCCAGAGGCAGGGGAAGCTCTCAGGACCAGGGACAGCAACTGTCGGAAGAAGGGGGAAAGAGAGGGGAGGCTTTAAGAGATCTGTTTGGGCTGGGTGCAGTGGCTCACGCCTGTGATCTCAGCATTTTGGGAGACTGAGTCAGGTGGATCACTTGAGGTCAGGAGTTCTAGACCAGCCTGGCTAACATGGCGAAACCCCGTCTCTACTAAAAACACAAAAATTAGCCGGGTGTGGTGGTAGGCACCTGTAATTACAGCTACTTGGGAGGCTGAGGCAGAAGTATCGCTTGAACCCAAGAGGCGGAGGTTGCAGTGAGCTCAGATCGCACCACTGCACTCCAGCCTGGGCGATAGAGTGAGACTCTGTCTCAAAAAAAGAGAGACCTGTTTGGACAGAGGAAGGTAAATGAGAGAGAGGAGTAGGGAGGTGGGGGTATGGAGAAGAGGCTCACACAGCGCTCTCTTCCTCTCCCCCAAACATCCTAGTCCAGCCCTCTGAGCCTTAGTCTTTTTCTCTGTAAAATGGGATGAATAGAGGTACCTGTTCCCTCATAGTGCTGTTGAGAGAATTAAATAAGAAAGTGCTTGTCAAGTGCATGTTCCGGGTGGCCCACTGTGAGGACTGACAGCCACAGCTGTTCCCTCTGCCTGGCCAAGAGGCACCAGCTGGGGTGCCAGATATGAGCTAAGTCTCTGGCCTGGGGGACGAGGGGCTGTTCTAGGGCTGAGTGTATGCTGGGGGAGAGGGCTGGGGTGAGCTGAGGTGGGGCAGTGGATTTGCTCCCAAGAGCCTGAGGGGAGCCATCAGTGTGCTTTCAGCTGGGAAAGTCATGACTGCAATGTGAGGTGTGTGCTGGGGCCAGAGGGGCAGCAGAGAAATGACAGGGTGGGGAGATGGTTGAGTTTGGGCGATGCTAACGTCCAGGCAGAGGAGGGTGGTGCGGCTGGGCTGGCACAGTGGCTGAACACATGGCTTGTGGGTGTGCAGCATAGTGTGTCCTGTGCATGGGCCTGCATGGGCAAGTGTGTGTGGTCTACCTGAGTGTGTGTCGTGTGTGTCTGTAGCGGCATCTGTGTGTCTGTGTAATGGTGCATGCATATCTGGGAGTGAAGTTGAGGGCGTGCATTGTACTAGTGTGCCTACCATACTTGAGCGTGTTGGCAAATGTGTGCGGGTGTGTGTCTGGCCCAAACCCGACAGGCTGGGGTGGCAGACGGGCTGAAGGCCTGGCAGTGGCCTGATGGGCAGCTATGGAACCCCTTCCACCCCTCTCTCACAGGAGCTGACTCCCAGACCAAGGAGGAGGGCTGCTGGCACTGAGTCCGTCCTGTATCTGGAAGGATTGCCGTGGCCCTGGCCGTGGGGGAGGGCTCTTAGGACCTGGGGCAGGCTGGAGGAGTCAGGACTGAGAAGGGAGTAGGGTGGGTGAAGGCTGGGTGCAGACCTAGGAGAGGGCCACCTCCCTGGACCTCTGTTTCTGTGTCTGTGAAGTGGGCCTCGAAGAGTGGCCCCAAAAGATAGAGCTGGGCAGATGCACCAGTGTCCACTGGCTCGAACCCTACCTTACACAGAGGCCCAAACTGGGCAATATCTTGATGAGTGTTGCCCAGCAAATCAGTGGCTACTTGGAGGGCAGACCCCAGCTTCCCGTGGCCATCTGAGTCAGGGCCCTGGCAGGGATTCTGGAACACCAGCACCGGGCCTCCCTTCTCCAGGCAGCACCCAGCACAATACTCCAGCCTGGGGGACAGGACTGATAGATGCTGTCCCCTCATGTTCTGGCAGATGCCCAGGCATGACTTCAAAGCTTGAAACAGCATGGGAATCCCACTATCAGAGCTCACAGCCTGTCCATTCTGCAGGATTTCAAGGCCAAGGAATAGCTTTTCTGCCTATCATTCCGCCATTAAGGAGTCAGTCATTTGGCTATGTAAATCTTTCAAATGTTTCTTTTTTAAAATGTAGGTAATTTCAGAAAGTATTTTACTTTCCACCTTGGTTGTCAATTAAGATTGGGACCAGGGAGTTGAGTTGGACTCTCTATGAGGCCAGGTTACTGGGGGAGAGGTTCTGAGGTCAAGCTAGGACCTTGTACTTGCAGTGATGAGCCCTGCTTTGAGAGAAGTGCCAGCCCCACCAGCCAATAAGATGGAAAGAGGGAGGAGGGTGGAGTATGTAAACTGAGGCACAAAAGCTGGGGCCAAAGCAAACATTTTGTAATTGTTATTATTATTATTATTTGAGATGAAGTTTTGCTCTTGTTGCCCAGGCTGGGTGCAGTGGCACAATCTTGGCTCGATGCAACCTCCCCCTCCCGGGTTCAAGTGATTCTCCTGCCTCAGCCTCCCAAAAAGCTGAGATTACAGGTGTCTGCCACCACACCAGGAAATTTTTTGTATTTTTAGCAGAGACGGGGCTCTGTCATGTTGACCAGGCTGGTCTTGAACTCCTGACCTCAGGTGATCCACCTGTCTTGGCCTCCCAAAGTGCTGGGATTACAGGCGTGAGCCACCACGCCTGGCTGCAAATACCTTATTAAAAGACACCTTAATTGAAGTTGAACACCCTAGTTAATAGCCAGCATCTTCATTAACAGTTAACACCCTGGTTAACTGCAAACACCCTACTTAACAAAAAGCTTACTTGTTGAACACTGTAGCATAGTTAACAGTGAACACTCTAGTTAACAGCAAACATTGTTCTTAACAGTTAACACCCTAGTAAACTGTGGACATGCTACTTAACAAACACTTTGGTTGACAGTGAACATGTTAGTCAACAGTGAACACATCCTAGTTAACAGCTAACACCTTCATTAACAGTTAGCACCCTACTTCACAACAAGCCCTTTAGTTGACAGCCGGTCTTTGGCAGAAAATTAGGATGAGGCACTCACTGAGGGTTTTGGGAGAGGGAGGAAGCTCAGCCTCTGGCTCTGTCCCGAGGCCTGGCCCACCAGCCCCACAGCGCTACCTCCATGCAGTAGTGCCCTCCGCCCGCAGCTTCCCCCTCCTGCCCCACACCCCTGCTGGCTGCAGCTGTACTCTGCTCAGGAACCCAGGCTTACAGAGGGAAGGAGGAAACCACAGCTGGGATGTGAAATCTCAGCCTGAGTGTCCTGTGCTTCCCTGGAGGGGAGCTCAAGTTCCTCTTTTGTGTCAGAGATGAAAGTCTGAGCTAGAGTAGGTGGGGAGCTTGGAGTGATTTGTGTGTCTCTCTTTCCTCTCACCCTCCCTTCCTCCTTGCTCTCGGTCTCACTGTTAGCCCCCAGCTGGCTGTGTCTGGCTCCCATTTCTCCTCTATCTCGCACTCCAGCTGACCATCTTGTTTCTGGATCTTTCTCTTTGCTCATCATCTTTCCTCAAACTCTCTCTCTCTCTCTCTCTTTCTTTTTTTTTCTTTTGAGACAGAGCCTCTTTCTGTCACCCAGACCAGAGTGCAGTGGCGCAATCTCAGATCACTGCAGCCTCTGCCTCCCGGGTTCAAGTGATTCTCATGCCTCAGCCTCCTGAGTAGCTGGGACCACAGGTGTGCACCACCACGCCCGGCTAATTTTTGTATTTTTAGTAGAGATGGGGTTTTGCCATGTTGGTCAGGCTGGTCTCAAACTCCTGGCCTCAGGTGATCCACCTGCCTAGGCCTCCCAGAGTGCTGGATGTGAGCCACTGCACTGGGTCCTCAAACTCTCTTCCTCTGACTTTGTCAGTTTCTTCTCCCTACTGTGGTCTTTCCCACTCTTTGTCTCTGCCTCTCCCTCCCTCCTTCTCTTATCGTCCTCCAGATCTCTGCCCAAGCACCACCTTTTCCAAGAATCCCTCCCTGACCCTCCAGGCCTGACTTATGTCCCTGTGTCCTCCTGGAAACCATGCTCCTTGCCTTCAGAGCCCCCACTTCTACTCGTAATGAGTAATTACAAACCAGGGTCTGTCTCCCCACCAGCATATGAGTTCCTTGTTTGCCTTGCTCACTGCTGTATCCTCAGTGCCTGGCATACAGTGAGTGCTTAATAGATGTTCCTGGTGTAATTGCCTTTCCCTCTGCCTCTTCTATTCTCTCTGCTTTGTCTTGGCTGCCCGGATGACCCCGCCAGAGGCTTCTCCACTTGTCTCTCATCCTGCTCTTCACTTACCCTGTCTCCACAGCTCTTGGTGGCCCAGGGTGGGCCTTGGCCTTCAGCCTGCTGCCCCAGGACCCTCACTGCTTCCATAGTGGGAACCAGTGCCTGTCTGAGCCCCATCCTGACCCTGCTGGGAGGTACTTGTTATAACTGATTAGAGAAATGAATGATACAAAGAGAAAGGGATTTGCCATTCCGATCCCAGCCATCTCTGCTTGACATACCTTGTGACCCTGCACAAGTCACCTCATCTTTTGAGTTTCTCTTTCTCCATCTGTGAAATTGACTGGAGATCAGCAAAGACATTCCATGGGAACCTGCTTTGTAACCCATGAAGTGCCTTGTTGGTACCTGTGACTACCAGATGTTAGTACAACGTTTTCCTTCCCTCTCTGGGCACTGAGGTGCAAGAAACTCAATTTGCAGTCCCCAGGAGCCCAGGCTGGGGGGCTTGGGGTGCTGGGGCTCTTCAATGAGGGAAACTAGGAGAAGGACAAAGTTGATGTCTCAAACCAAATTCATTAATGTGTGCATCATTGAGCAGGGGTCCTCAACCTCCAGGCCACACAGCAGGAGGTGAGCAGGGGACAAGCAAGCAAAGCTTCATCTGTATTTACAGCTGCTCCCTATCGCTCACATTACTGCCTGAGCTCCACCTCTTGTCAGATCAGCGGTGGCATTAGATTCTCACAGGAGGGCGAACACTATTGTGAACTGCGCATGCGAGGGATCTAGGCTGTGTGCTCCTTAAGAGAATCTAATGCCTGATGATCTGTCACTGTCTCCCATCACCCCTGGATGGGACCATCTAGCTGTAAATACAGATGAAGCTTTTGCTTGCTAGTTGTAGGAAAACAAGCTCAGGGCTCTTACTGATTCTACATTATGGTGAGTTGTATAATTATTTCCTTCTGTATTACAATATGATAAAAATAAAGTGCATGATAAATGTAATGTGCTTGAATCATCCGGGAATCATCCTGAAACCATCCTTCCCCCAACCCCACACCAGTCCTTGGAAAAATTATCTTCCATGAAAGCTGTCCCTTGTGCCACAAAGATTGGGGACCACTGTTACTGAGCACCTATTATGTGCCAGGCACTGTTTAGGGCTCTAGGGCTATATCAGCAAACAAATTAGAACTCTGCTCCTAGTTCCTAATGCAGTCATTCCACCATCCATGACTTCAACAGATACGCATTGAGCACCTACTGTGTGCTGGGCACAGTGGAGGCCTTGGAATGGAGAAGTGAATGAGACCTGCCCTCACAAGTGCATATTCAGTGCTCCATCTCTGTTCAGTGCTTAGTGCCTTTCCATGCTCCAATATTTTACCTTCGGCCTGCCCAACTAAAGTGACGAGAGCAATTGCAGATTAGGTGACTCGCTGAAGGTCATGCGTGCTGGAAATTGGAAGAGCTGAATCAAAACTCCGATCTGTTTGGTCTAGGGCCCTAATTCTTTGGGTACCTTGGGTTGTACCTATCCTCTGTTTACAAGTCTGTCTCTCTCTTTTTTTTTTTTTTTTTTTTTGTGAGATGGAGTCTCGCTCTGTCGCCTAGGCTGGAGTGTAGTGGCACCATCTCGGCTCACTGCAACTTCTGCCTTCCAGGTTCAAGCAATTCTCCTGCCTCAGCCTCCCAAGTAGCTGAGATGTCAGGCATGTGCCACCACGCCTGACTAAGTTTTGTATTTTTAGTGGAGATGGGGTTTCACCATGTTGGCCAGGCTGGTCTCAAACTCCTGACCTCAGGTGATCCATCTGGCTTGGCCTCCCAAAGTGCTGGGATTACAGGCATGAGCCATCGCGCCTGGCCCCAAGTCTCATTTTCCCTGTCTGTACCCTGAGTGACCTTGGAAACCATCCAGCAATGTGAATCAGTGAGAGGAGTGCTGGGGTCTGCGAAGCCGGGGAAGGGGCACCCAGACTAACATCCCTTCTCCACTAGCGGCCAGGCCAGCTCAGCCTCTGTGCAACTTTCCCTGCTTCTGAGTCTGGAGGTAGTTCTTATTATTGGCTCCAAATGACTTTTGCATCCATCTATTTGCTGCATTTTGATTTTGCATTCAATTTCCGGTCCATTCATGGTGTCTGCGCTACCTAGGGGATGCGAAATTGAGGCAGCCAGGAGTGCAGTTTGGACATGCCTGACAGCCACTGCTCCTTGGAGGGAGGAACGCTTGACCGACTCCACAGTGGAAGGGCTGATGAGCAGGAGGCTGCCCCGCCACTGCCCCCTACTCCAGCCGGAATCTGCCAGATGGGCTTCCCACCCCGAAGCTGGCTTCTCCACTCCCCCGGATCCAACACACGTATCTCAGCTGGTGAGATAGCCACTGGGAACCCAGCCAGTCCCTGGGGCCTGTAGGCAGGGCAGGCACTGGATTTCCCAAAGGATTTGAAATCCTGCAGGGCTGTGCGGGAGCATTTGGGCAGGGAGAGCAAGATTTGAGTCCCAACTTGGTCCTGCCAACCTCTCTTCTTCACTCACCTTTAGTGGTGTTTTTTTTGTTTCATTTTGATTTGAGATGGAGTCTCACTCTGTCGCCCAGGCTGGAGTGCAGTGGCGTGATCTCGGCTCACTACAACCTCCGCCTTCTGGGTTCAAGTGATTCTCCTGCCTCAGCCTCCCGAGTAGCTGGGACTACAGGCATGCGCCACCATATCCGGCTAATTTTTGTATTTTTAGTAGAGACAGGGTTTGGCCATGTTGGCCAGGCTGGTCTCGAACTCCTGACTTCAGGTGATCCACACACCTTGGCCTCCCAAAGTGCTGGGATTACAGGTGTGAGCCACTGAGCCCAACCTAGTGGGGTCTTTCTAATAGACAATTTGACCTGGCCACTCTCCTGCTCAAGCCCCTTCCATTGGTCCCCACTCCCCTCAAGCTTGGGTACAAATTTCTGGCCTTCCAAGCCCTATCCACACGAGCCCCCTCTCTCAGTTCTTCCTAAGCTCCAGCATCTCCCAGTGGCTCCTATTTCCCCATGTTCACACCTTGGCAGAGGCTATTCCCTTTGCCCAAACCATTTGCTATATTGTCCTTTAGGCAAACTCCTAGACACTCTCCGCAAATTGTGAGGATACCAGCTAGCCCTCTGCAACAGGTATTACACTTTGCACTTTATATGCCTTATTCACTTGGCACTCACAGCCCCTCTAGGAGAAATTCCTATTTGCAGATCTCCTGAAGTCAGCAGAGGCTCAGAGAAGTCAAGCAACTTGCCCTGGGTCACACAGTAGGATGGCAATGCAGGCAGTGCAACTCCAGAGTCCATGCTTCTAACCTCAGAGCCTCAGAACCAGCTCAGAGCCCACCTCCTCAGAGCGCTCCCAGCCACACAGATGCCAACCTCCTCCATTGCACCTCACTCCTGTTCTCAGCAGAGAGACCTCCCTCCTCATCTGGGGCTCCCATGGACCCAGGACGTTTTTGATGATTACATTTCCACACTGCCTTTATTCCCTCATGTCTGGCTGTGTCATGAGATGCTGAGGCTGGTCCAAGACTGGCTGTGGGTTCCCAGTGGCCAGCATGCGGCTCGGCAAAAAGGATAAATGTAACTAAGATTGGTCTCATCGGGAGCCCCGCAGAGATGACAGAAGGAGCAAACGAAGTAAGAGATGTAAACAGGCTGGGTGCAGGGGCTCATGCCTATAATCCCATCACTTTGGAAGGTTGAAGTGGGAGGATCACTGAGCCCAGGAGACCAGCTTGGGCAACATAGTGAGACCCATTCCCTCTACAAAATATAAAAACTTAACCGGGTGTGGTGGCATGTTCCCATAGTCCCAGCTACTTGGGAGGCTGAGGTGGGAGGATCGCTTGAGCCCAGGAGGTCGAGCCTGCAGTGAGCTGAGATCGCGCCACTGCACTCAGCCTGGGCGAGACCCTGTCTCAAACAAACAACAAACGAAAAACCAAGCTGTAAACAGACCTTGTGTGGCTTTTGGGTTCAGGAGGTGGGGAGGTGTTATTACATGCAGAGGTGACGGGCTGCACAGCAGTGATCCGCAGTGTCTACACCATCTTCCCTCCACAAAGTCAAGATGGGGCATGATCTCCTAAAGGGTCTCTGAAAGCACACCAACATTAGCCGGTTCAGTATCACTCCATTTCTCCCCGCCCCCCAATCCCCAGCCTTGGGGAGATTGGGGGAGAAGGAGGGTGCTTCTGGGGAGGAGGGGTCTCTGATGGAAGTCATATATCACAGTGGCAGCTGAGGCAGAGAGATGGGAGCGATTTTTTCTTTATGGTTTGCAGACAAATGTGGTGGACAGAAAATGGATGGCAGCCTTTGGCAGCGAGAGACCTGGGTCCTAGGGAGCAGCCATGCCTGCCCGGGCAGTGGGGATCACAGGCAACCACTCCCCGCGGACCCCCGGCTCCCACCTGAATCTATTGTCTTGGGCAGAGGCAAGGGGGCAGCCCAGACGTGGGGAAGAGGAATTGAGGGGGCGTGGGAGGAGGGTATGTGTGAGGTGGCCTGGGTCTGTGCTGACTGTGCGACCAGGGCAAAGTCAGGCCCTCTGTGGGCCTCTGTTTCCCCTCTGGTACAGTGAGTTGTCAAGGCCAGCAGAATCTTGGGGAGGGATGTAGGTGGGCTTTTTCCCGGATCTCTTATCTTTAGCTGTCTCTTAGGGCCTGGGAGAGTCAGGAAAGTGGACGTAACTCTGGCAGAAGTCTCAGGAGCCCCAAAGCTACACATTTCCTGCTTCCAAATTATCCTTGAACCTAAAGGTTTGGGGAGCTTAGAATCTTAGAACCTGGAAAGCTTGTTTTCCTAGAAACCCAGATTCCTCAGCTCTGAATGCATTCAGTGTAACTTTCCACCCACACCCCAGGTGTGCAAGAAATGTAGCTTCCTTTGTTTTTAAATAACGCATCGAACTTGCATTTCAAGCTCCGTTCTGCCAGGATGGAAGAAACCCAGGCAGACCGGGCTTCCCTCTTTCATGGGGCTGGATGATACTGGGGGACTGCCACAGGTCATGGGAGAGGAGAGGTGACTCCTCAGTTGTCTGCCCATCAAGACATGCTGCCCCTTCTGACCCTCAGTGGCTGGTCACCATGGCGTGCCACTGTCCACAAGGCCGCTCTGGTCCTTTGAGTCTCTGTGATGCTCCCACACCATGCTGGGCACAGGGGCCTCTGCCAGGCCATATCAGAACTGTGGATCCAGACTGGGGCTCAGCCTGGAGTGGGGCACAGGCCACCATTGCTCTCAAGTCCTCTAGATGTGGCTGTGGTTTCTGACATCACCCTCAGGCCTGGAGATGGGGTAGGACTCCTTTCTCCAAGGCCTGCAGGTTCAAGGGCTCTGGGTTTCCCTTCGACTCCTCTCCTGAAACCCAGCTGAGGGGACTGCATTGAGGATCTTAGGGGTGACTGGGAGCTGGGTCACATCTGTTAGAGAAAAAAATTATTCCCACCTGGTCAACATGGCAAAACCCTGTCTGTACTAAAAATTAGCTGGGCGTGGTGGCACATGCCTGTAATCCCAGCTACTTGGGAGGCTGAGGCTGGAGAATCACTTGAACCTGGGAGGCAGAGGTTGCAGTGAGCCGAGATTGTGTCACTGCATTGCAGCCTGGAAGACAGAGCTATCTAAAAAAACAACAAGCAAACAAAAAGACAAAACAAAACAACAAGAAAAACAGAAACATTTATTCAACGACACTGGTTGAAGAGTGGTAAGGTAGACTTTTTATTCAGGACCATGGCAATAGGGGCCATTGCAATGGGATTTTGTGGTGGGGGAGAGAGAACAGGCTCAACTCCGAATACAGCATGTGCAAGTGGGAGTTTATGGCTAAGGAGCAGTGCAGGGGTCCGAGGATGGAAAATGACTGAGAGGAAGCATCAGGGGTGAGGGAGAACCTGACTTAACTGATCTAACAGGATTCTTGCTGAAGACAGGCCAGGGGGATCAGGCATAATCTGGGGCGTGGTGGAGGGTGAACAGCCTGAATAGATATGGAGGATGATCAGATATTGAGGATGGGCGGTTCTTGCTAAACTGACTTAGGGTTTTTTTTTTTTGACATGGAGTCTCACTCTGTCGCCCAGGCTGGAGTGCAGTGGCGCGATCTCAGCTCACTGCAAGCTCCACCTCCTGGGTGCACGACATTCTCCTGCCTCAGCCTCTTCAGTAGCTGGGACTATAGGCACCCGCCACCACGCCTGGCTAATTTTTTGTGTTTTTAGTAGAGACGGGGTTTCACCATGTTAGCCAGGATGGTCTCAATCTCCTGACCTCGTGATCCGCCTGCCTTGGCCTCCCAAAGTGCTGGGATTACAGGCGTGAGCCACCGCGCCCAGCCGTAGGGTTCTTGCTAAAACTGGATTTTGTAAGAAAGTATGCAGATGGGCTTAGCAGAGTTTCGGGAGCCTGACTAAAGTTTGGTCAAGTGAAGAATCTCTGTTACTCTCTAGAGTTACTCTCAAAAAAATAAAAATAAAAATAAATAAAAATAAACATGATGGATAGAGAGGCTACACACCCTGTTCCCTGAGAGCATTTGCTTTTTTTTTTGAGATTGAGTCTTGCTCTGTCACCCAGGCTGGAGTGCAGTGGTGCAATCTTGGCTCACCGCAACCTCTGCCTCCTGGGTTCAAGCAATTCTCCCATCTCAGCCTCTTGAATAGCTGGGATTACAGGTGCGTGCCACCACATCTGGCTAATTTTTTTTTTTTTGTATTTTTAGTAGAGATGGAGTTTCACCATGTTGACCAGGCTGGTCTTGAACTCCTGACCTCAAGTGATCTGCCTGCCTTGGCCTCCCAAAGTGCTGAGATTACAGGCGTGAGCCACTACTCCTGGCCAAGCATTTTCTTTTCAGGGGTTGGGAGGAGAAAGAGAAAGGAATTGGGTTGGTGAGTGGTATATACAGGGGTATTCAACTGTATCTGTAACATTTTATTTATATATTTATATATTTTTATTAGTTATTATAAATTATATATAAATATACATATACATGTGTTTCTGTATGTAAGTTGTTTATAAGTTTTTAAAAGAGAAGCATGGCCTCCATATCCTTCTGAAGGTGACTTCTCTCTCTTCCTATTGCATTGCTACGATTCACATTTGTTGTTGCTTGTGGCTGTTGTTCATTCATTTTGACTGCTGGATAGCATTCCATTGTGGGAGGATATCGGAGGATGCAAGTCCCCAAGACCTCCCCGACACTGCTGGTGGCGTGCAAACTGATGCCACTACATTGGAAAACAATTTGGCAGTATCTCATGGAGGTGAATATTCAGCAATTCCACTCCCAGGTAAATACCCAAGAGAAACTCTTGCACACACACAGCAGCAGACACGACAAGAATACTTATAACAGTTCTGTCCACAATAACAAAAACCTGGAAACAACCCAAATGCTCATCAACCCGAGAAGGAATGAATATGCTTGTTTGCTGACAAAATACATTTTAAAAAATAAATAAAAAGTAAGAACCGAAGCAAGTCAGGCATAATTCTAATATAAGTTAAAACTGGATCGTGGGCACATCGATCTTTATTAATTTATTCTTTGAATGTCTGAGGTAATTCATAACAAAAAGAAATTGTGTCTTGAAAAATCCTGAATTGTAGCATCTTGGACTTAGAAGGTCTGTAATCTTTGGTGTCAGAAGGGGTTAGGGATGAGCTAGTCATGTCTGTGACATCCGGGAGCTTACCCAGCGAGCTTCCAGCCTTTGCCTGTGTACTCTCTGCAGTGGAGTGACCCAGAGTGCATGATAAGATTAACTCCAGGGGTGGGATAGGTCAAGATACAAACATTACTCTCATCTGCAGATATTGTTCATAAGGACAGGAAGTGACCTAGAATGACACAGAAAGGGCTGATAAAAAATCAGGGTGACCAAGGATGACACCCCCCTGCCAACTCCACAAGGGGCTGACAAAGCTGTGCCCTATCCTAGAGATAGGCTTCTGGAAGGACCAAGATGGGTCAGCATAGCTGGAAAAGGGTGTCCCAGAGCAGAATGTGGTCCATGGGTCTGCCCGATAGAGGGAAGCTGGTGGGCCCAGGGCATCAGGCCAGAAAACTGCATCTTCCTCATTCCCTCCCCTCCAGAATCTTGTCCTATTCACCAAGTCCCCTTATGTTTTATAATTCAGTCCCCCAGCCCTTCTGGGACATCTGTACTGCATTTCTCTTTAACTTGAACAGCACGCTGCCGGATGCATGCATGCCTGAACACACGGACTCTGTATCTACATATGGACATGCCTAGACCTGTATGCACATGGGGTCCTGAGGAGTTAGTAGCTGTGGACATGCGTGTAGCTCCCTCTGGACCAAGTCCATGCCACACCTTCACTGCTGCCAGATGACTCCCCAGCCTCTTCTTGGCTTCTCTGCCTTCCATCTCATCCTCTCCAAGCTCCGCATTGCAACCAGGGGTTGGGGAGACTCCTGAAACCCAGAGCTGACCCTGCCACTCCACAGCATGGATGAATGAATGTGTGTTACAGGCACATTTCTATGCTTATGCATGTGGGCTCCTGGATCCTGTGTGTGCACAGGGAGATGTGTATGTAACCTGTTTCATTTTTATATTTATTTTATTTTTTGATTTGGTAATACCTGGACACCATAAAAGCTTCACACAATTTAAAAAGATACATAAGTAAAGTCCATGTCCCAGTGGCTTTTTGAATGGTGGAGGAAGGACTTCCAAAAATCTGCTCCTTCGTAAAAGCAGTGAAAATACTGGAGAAACTCTCCAATATACCCTTTTAAAATGCTGGAAATTAAAAGCTTACAATAATCTGAGGAGTGTTGATTTTAAAATAGCTGAATCTTGGTAAGACCGTGAGCTTTATGATGTTTTGTTTTTGTTTTTCTAAGACCGAGTGTTGCTCTGTCACCCAGGCTAGAGTGCAGTGGCATGATCACGGCACGACAACCATAACCTCTTGGGCTCAAGCAATCCTCCCACCTCCCAGTCTCCTGAGTAGCTGGCACCACAGGCATCCACCTCCATGATGTTTTAACCTGCCTTAATCCCATTTCTCTCTCCCTATCTCTGTGATGTTTTTGAAAATGGTGGTATTTGGTTTTCTACCTGTTTCTTTGGATATAGCTTCTAAAACATTTGGAATCTCCAGAGTAATTAGTGTCTTTTGTGTGCTAATGACATGACTGATGGCACGAGGTAGGAGGGGGGCCCTAGACAGCTTCAGGATGGGATCTGGTCACTGGACCAGTCTGAGAAACAGAAGTGAACTCTAGAGCCTCAGAGACCTGTAGGATACCATCAAGTGTACCAACATGTGCAAAATGGGAGTCTCAGAAAGACGGGAGAGAGAGATGAGGAAGAAAGAATATTTGAAGAAATAATGACCAAAACCTCCAGAAATTTAGTCAAAAAACATTAATCTGCACATCCAAGAAGTGCAACAAACTCCAAGAAGGATAAACTTAAAGGGGTCTGTATCTAGGCACTTCATTGTCAAACTGTTGAAAGCCCAAAGCAGAGAGAATCTTGAAAGTCTCAAGATAAAAGTGATTCACCAGGTGCAAGCAGTGCTCAATAAGATTAACAGTTGACTTTATATGAGAAACCATGAAGACCAGAAAGCAGTAGTATGAATATTTGAAGTGCTGAAAGAAAGACTACTAACTAAGAATTCTTTATCCAGCAAATTATTCTTCAAAAGGGGGAATTAAGACATTCCTAGATTTAAAATATTGGGGAATCTATTACTAGAAGATTTGCCTTACAAGAAATACTAAAGAGAGTCCTTTAGGTTGAAATGAAAGAACAGTAACCAGAATCTGCATGAAGAAACAAAGGTTATAGAAGTAAAGTATAGAAATAAGGAGGGCTGGGCGCGGTGGCTCACACTTGTAATCCCAGCACTTTGGGAGGCCGAGGCGGGCGGATCACGAGGTCAGGAGATCGAGACCATGGTGAAACCCCATCTCTACTAAAAATACAAAAAAAAAATTAGCCGGGCATGGTGGCGGGCGCCTGTAGTCCCAGCTACTCGGAGAGGCTGAGGCAGGAGAATGGCGTGAACCCGGGAGGCGGAGCTTGCAGTGAGCCGAGATTGCGCCACTGCACTCCAGCCTGGGCGACAGAGTGAGACTCCGTCTCAAAAAAAAAGAAATAAGGAGGAACGATAACTACATAGGTAGATATATGGCTACATAAATGTAATTTTGTTTATAACTTTTTTCTTCAATCTTATTTAAAAGATAACTGCACAAAGCAATAATTATAAAGCTATGTTGATGGGCTTATAATGTAATGTATAGAGGTGTAATTTGTATGACAACAATAGTATAAAAGAGGAGGGAGGAAATGAAAGTATATTGGAGCAATGTTTTAGTATACTATGGAAATTATATTGGTATTGAACCAAATTAGATTATTTTAAGTTAATATATTGATTGTAATCTCCAGGGAAGCCGCTAAGAAAATAACTCAAAAAATAAAAGAAACAAAACAAGATAATAAAAATGGTATACTAGTAGCCAGGCATGGTGGCTCACACCTGTAATCCCAGTACTCTGGGAGGCTGAGGTGGGTGGATCACTTGAGGTCAGGCATTCAAGACCAGCCTGGCCAACATGGTGCAACCCCGTCTCTAGTAAAAATACAAAAATTAGCCAGACATGGTGGTGGGCACCTGTAATCCCAGCTACTCAGGAGGCTGAGGCATGAGAATCACTTGAACCCGGGAGGTGGAGGTTGCAGTGAGCCAAGATCGTGCCATTGCTACTCCAGCCTGGGCAACAGCCCGAGATTCTGTCTCAAAAAAAAAAAAAAAAAAAAAAAAAAAAAAAAAAAAAAAAAAGGTATACTAGAAATTATCTGTTTAACACTAAAGAAGGTAGTATTGGAGGAATAGAGGAACAAAAAGACGTAAGACATACACATGGCAAAGTAAAATGGCAGACATGAATTCTACCTTATCAGGTAAGAAAAAGAGGAAAAATACGTAACATGAAAACCATAACCAAAAGAGTTCTGGAGAGGCTATACTAACATTAGACACAATAGTCTTTCAGATAAAGATTAATACTAGAGACAAAAAAGGACGTTTCATAATGATAAAATGGTCAATCCATCAGGTATACATAACAGCTATAAACACATATGCATCTAACCATAAAGCTCCAAAATATATGAAGCAAAAACTGACAGAATTGAAGGCAGAAATAGACAATTCAACAATAATAGATGGAAACTTTAATATTCTACTTTTAAAAATGAATACAATACCTATGCAGAAGATCAACAAGGAAATGAAAGACCTGAACAATATTAAAAACTAACTTGACCTAACAGACATCTATGGAATATTCCCCTCAACAACAGCGTTTTTCTCAAGTACACACAGATCATTCTCTAAAATAGATAATATGTTAGGTCACAGAACTAGTCTCATACGTTCAAAAGGATTTAAATCATACAAAATATGTTTTCTGACCACATAAAATGAAATTAATTATAAAAACATAATGAAAGAACTTTGGGAAAGCAGTTTTCAAAAAATGTGGAAATAGAAACAGCACACTACTAACTAGCCAATTAGTCAAAAAAGAAAAACAAGGAAAGCTAGAAAATACTTTGAGATGAATGAAAATGAAAACACAACATACCACAACTTATGGGATGTTGCTTAGGCAGTGTGCTTAGAAGAAAGTTTACAGCTACAACCACCTATATTAAAATAAAGAAAGATCTCGAATCAGTCACCTAAACTTCCTCCATAAAGAAATTAGAGCAAACTAAATTCAGGCAAACTAAATCCACAGTAAGCAGAGACAATTACATAATAAAAATTAAAGAGGAAATAAATGAATGTACCACTTTATACCTAGTAGGATGGGTATAATAATGAAAAAAGGACAATAACAGGTGTTACCTGGCAAGGATTTGGAGAAATTGAAACCCTCATACACTACCGATGGGAATATAAAATGGAAACTTTTTGTTAGTTTCTCAAAAAGTTGGACATAGAGTTACTATAGGACCCAGCAATTTTACTCTTAGGTATACAACCAAGTCAAATGAACCTATTTTCACACAAAAACTTACTAATGTATGTTTATAGCAACATTATTTATAATAGCCAAAAGGTGTAAGCAACCCAAATATCCATTAGCTGATGAATGTGTAAACAAAATGTGGTATATCCATACAACAGGGTATTATTAAGCCATGAAAAGAAAGGTGCTGCAACATTGATGACCCTTGAAAACATTATGCTAAGTGAAAGAAGACACAAAAGGCCACACATTGTATTATTCCACTTATATGAGAGATCTAAAATAAGGAACTCCATGGAGACAGGAGGTAGATTGGTGGTTGCCTAGGGCTGGGAGCAGGGAGAAATGAGGTCTGACTGCTAATGGGTATGGGGTTTCTTTTTGAGGTGATGGAAATATTCTGGAATTAAATAGTCATTGTACAACTTTGTGAATATACTAAAGACACTGAATGCGCACTTTAAAAGAATAAATTTTATGGCATATGAATTATATCTCAATAAAACTGTCATAAAAGTCAATGTTCTGCCATGCCATTTTCTTAGTTTCTTGTGTATCTTTCCAGAGATACTCTAGGCACATGGCAGCATATATATGTATATAATAAATATTTCTGGTTTTTTTGTTTGTTTTTGTTTTGTTGAGATGGAGTCTCGCTCTCTCGCCCAGGCTGGAGTGCAGTGGTGCAATCTCAGCTCACTGCAATCTCTTCTTCCTGGGTTCAAGTGATTCTCCCACCTCAGCCTCCAGAGTAGCTGGGATTACAGGCATGTGCCACAACACCCAGCTAATTTTGTATTTTTAGTAGAGATGGGGTTTCGCCATGTTGGCCAGGCTGGTCTCGAACTCTTGACCTTAAGTAGTCTGCCCGCCTTGGCCTCCCAAAGTGCTGGGATTACAGACGTGAGCCACTGCGCCCAGCCTATAATAAATATTTCACTAAGTCTGAGATTCTATTAATGAAAACAGTATTTTATGTACTAAAAAGGAAGAAAAAATTAATTTTAATTGTAAGGCATATCTCAATTTCAGGTATGTTAACATGTTTAACATGTGGCTCTTGGAATCAATGCAAACATTGATCACATGTTTTGGAGAGCTCATGTATCAGGATATATCCTGGATGTGGTGGATACTTTCAGTGAACCTCTTAGGTCTGAAAGACACAGTAATGGTTTTCTGTGTCTTTATCTAAGGGTGCTTCCTGCGTGCGCTTAGCCCAGAAATGCAGAATTAGTGCCCAGAAGCAACCCTCAGCCAACAAGGAACAGGAGATGTAGAGAAAGCCAGGCGTGGTGGCTCACGCCTGTAATCCCAGCACTTTGGGGAGCCGAGGCGGGCAGATCACTTGAGGTCAGGAGTTTGAGACCAGCCTGGCCAACATGGCGAAACCGTGTCTCTGCTAAATATATACAAAAAAAAAAGAAAGAAAAGAAAAGAAAAAAAAATTAGCTGAGTGTGGTGGCATATGCCTGTAATCCCAGCTACTTGGAAAGCTGAGGCAGGAGAATCGCTTGAACCCGGGAGGTAGAAGTTGCAGTGAGCCAAGATCTTGACACTGCACTCTGGCCTGGGCGACAGAGCAAGACACCATCTCAAAACAACAACAACAACAACAACAACAAGAAACCAACCAGGAATTTTAGAGAAGCACCAACAACTTCCTTGCCCTTCAGAGACAATTCTGAAGTGCGTCTCACATGGTCTTTCAGAGGATGTCTAGCAGGACGGAGCCCCAGAGACCCCAGGTGGTAACTCACTCAGAATACACATTTGTCCTCCTGTCATCCTTGCTGAGATTCCTGGGATCCCACATAAACTATTTGCACCCAAATCCCAGTCTTAGACTTTTCCTTTGAGAGAACCCACATTTAAACACTGTGTGTATGGCTGTGAATGGGGTGCGCACATCTGTGTTCATGAGTATATGGGAATCAAAGTATGAATACATGGGCACACCCATGTCTATGTGTGTCTATGGAAGTATTTGTGTTTGGAAACTGGCATGAGTGTGTATGTACACGTGTGTATGTTTGTGCATAAATTTTTTTTTTTTTGAGACAGGGTCTTGCTCTGTCACCCAGGCTGGAGTGCCATGGTATGAATATGGCTCACTGCAGGCTCAAACTCCCAGGCTCAAATGATCCTCCTGCCTCAGCCTCCTGAGCAGGTGGGAATACAGGTGCCTGTCACCCCATCCAGCTAAATATTTTTGATTTTTTTGTAGAGATGGGGTTTCACCATATTGCCCGGGCTGGTCTAGAACTTCTGGGCCCGAGTGATCCTCCTGCCTTAGCCTCTCAAAGTGCTGGGATTACAGGTGTGTGCCACCACACCCAGCCTTTGTGCGTGCTTATACTCCAGTGCAGATGCATCTATGGAATGCTCGTGTGTGACAGTGTCCATGCACATGTATATATTTGTCATATTGCACATCAATGGGCTCTGAGACCTGTTTAAGGGCGTGTTTGTGTGCCTGCATGAGCCAGAAAGGTCAAGGGAGCCTGAGAAAGACCCTCAGAGGATCTCTGGTGCTTAGGAGCCTCTTGTTGGGTGGTGTCGCTGGGGAGACGGGTGGGGAATGCATTATAACAGTGGCCTGCTGCATGCCCTCTTTTTCTCTGCAGATGCCTGTCTGGAGACAACCTCATCAAGTCTGGTCTCAGATGTGTGTTCTCTCTGATGGGAGACAGCTGGAGCGGCTGTCAGGCCTCCCTGGCAATAGCGGTGCCTGTGGCGGCACCTGTCAGCAGCACCTTAACGCTGTCCCAGTGATGGCTGCTGCGAGTGGGAAGGTGACAGGAGGCAGTAGTTCTTGGGGTTTGGGAGGCTCTTTGCTGCACTGCTCCTTGACCCCTCTACATGGAAGGGTGAGCCCCAGTTCCTGTACATCTTCTGGAATTGCAGACCTCCTCCCCACATCACCTCTAGTGGATTTCCTCGCTGGTCTTGACTCTGGCTGATGCCATCCACACGCCTCCACTCCAGCTGTTTTCCTAAGACAGGGTGTGATGCCATGCCTCCCTGTGTTTCCTGGTCCCTCTGCCTCAAAGACTTTGGTTTCCCACCTCTGTCTGGTGAATTTCCCCTTTCCAAGGCCAGCTTCCAATTCCCTTTTTCAGACATCCTGTCATGCTGTGCCCAGGCAGAGCCTTCCTCCCCAAACCCACACAGCCCTTTGCACATGTCTCTTCCATTACACATATTGGTTGCCAGGAAGGAGAAGTCAGGTGAATGCCTGCCTCTGGCTCCCAATCACAATGTTTGAGTCTCAAGGAGGGCGACCAGGTGGAGTTAGGTGACCTCACCCCAAGAGTACAAGGGTCACAGTTGGGCAGGGTAAGTTCTGGATCCCAGGAAGATAATTCTGTTGTTCTTAAAATAAGACCCCAGCTGGTGATGAGGAGAGAGACCTGGAGGACACAGAGAAGGGCCCAGAACCCTCCTTCATTCCAAGAGGAGAGGCTGCTGACCACAGTGCAGAGGGCCAAGGTTCTAGGAAAGGGGCACAGAGGTCAGGACCGGACTGCAGTCCAGCAAGAACCGGAGCTCAAGCTTCAGCCTTCTGATTGAGCTCACCAGTCTCGAAGGAGACTGGAGCTCCCTGGACCTAGGTTCAAATCCCCACTCCTCCACTTATTTGCTGTGTGACCTTGGGCAAGTCACTTCACCTATCTGAGCCTTGGTTGCCATCAGTGCAACATGAGGTAACAGTGCTCAATTTATGGAGATAATGTTGGGGAGGGCCTAGCCCAGATATGGGCACACATACAATCTTTACTACCAGCCATATGAGGTAGACAATATTATCATCTCCATCTTGCAGATGAGGAAACAGGCTCAAAGCAGTTGAGCATTTTGTACAAGGTTAAACAACTGGCAGTGGGATCTGACTCTAGGCGCTCCAATTCCCAAGCCCATGTTATTTCTGATACTGTAGGTGTGTTCTGGAAACAGAAAGGAACTGTCCAGTGTGGCTAAAAGTTAGGGTCCTTGCAGAGAACAAAGTATGGAGCAGTTGGGACTGAATTTCGAAGGGCTAGATGTCCATTCATACAGTAGACAATGGGGAGCCACTGAAGATTGTGGAGTAGGGGCATGGCAGGGCCAGAGCTGCAACTTCCAAAGATGAATCGTGTCGCAGTACCTAAGATGGATGGGATGGGGATGACAGAGGCAGCAGGAGCCCCATCAGGAGACAGCACTGGGTGATGCTGACTTTAGATGACAAGGGATATGGACAAACTAGCATTTTGCTGGGGAAGGAAAACAGAGAGCTCAGGGATGAGAAACAGCCAGGGGCAGGGCCATTAGCCTTATCAAAAACCTGATTGCTCTTAGCAAAGTATTTAATACAATTTCCTGCTATTAGGGCCAAACCTGGACTAGCAAGATTATTAATTCTAAAGATAATCATTATGCTGGGCGGACCGTATTTTAATATATGGCAACAGGCGAGCTATTGTCATTTTTTTCCCTTCTATCTTGATTGCAGGTCACCCAATTAGAGCTGGCTTCAAGTGCCCCTTCCTGGAGGTAGTGAGATAAGGCTTAATGTCCTCAAACAAGAACTATCGGCTGTGACTAGAGGCCCATAAATATTAATAAATCTATAATTAGTCCTGTGAAAAGGGGGATCAATCTAGGAGAAGGTTCCGCCCATTAATACTAGAAGTCACTTTTGCTGGCAAAGTGGGCTTTTCTGTTCCAAATGCCGGGCTGTTTGAGGAGGATGCAGCTCTGTCAGGTTTGCCAGCCTGATTCACGCCTACTCCGCCATAGCCGTAGTATCGTGGGGGCGGCGAGAATCCCTGCAGGGTCTCACAGGGGAGAAAGGCTTCCCAGAGGTGGTGACGGAGAAGGTTGTGGCCCCCATGATCTTGTCTATCATTATTTTAATTTTTTACCTGTTTTTTTTTTTCTTTTTTTTTTTTTTGAGATAGATTCTCACTCTGTTGCCCAGGCTAGAGTGCAGTGGCATGATCTCAGCTCACTGCAACCCTCCGCCTCCCAGGTTCAAGCGATTCTCCTGCCTCAGCCTCCCTAGTAGCTGGGATTACAGGTGCCCACCATCCCGCCCAGCTAACTTTTGTATTTTTAGTAGAGGTGGGGTTTCACCAGGTTGGCCAGGCTGGTCTTGAACTCCTGACCTCAGGTGATCCACCTGCCTCGGCCTCCCAAAGTGCTGGGATTACAGGTGTGAGCCATTGCACCTGGTCGTAAGTTGCTTTATTTACTTATTTAAAAAATATTTATGTATTCATTTATTTTCAGACAGGTGTCTTGCTGTATTGCTCAGGCTGGTTTTGAACTCCCAGGCTCAAGCAGTCTTCCTGCCTCAGCCTCTGTAGTAGCTGGAATTACAGGCATATACCATCATGCTTGGCAATGTAAGTTGTCTTATTGTTATTGTATACCAGAATCCTAATAAAGAAAAAATTTCTTATTCTTCATGCGAAATTTGAGTGGGATAGTGGGCTAAGTGAGGGAGCTTTGTAGAGCTATAAGGTACCCAGAGATATGAATACATGTTATTCTATTCCAAAATTTTTATTGAGGTATAGTACATACTCAGTAAAATACACACATCTTTAAATACAACTTAATGACATTTTTTTCCTTTTTTTTCTGAGATGGAGTCTTGCTTTGTCACCCACGCTGGAGTGCAGTGGTGTGATCTCGGCTCATTGCAACCTCTGCCTCCTGGGTTCAAGCAATTCTCTTGCCTCAGCCTCCTGAGTAGTCGGGATTACAGGTGTGTGCCACCACGCCCAGCTAATATTTTGCTTTTTTTTTTTTTTTTTTGGTAGAGACGGGGTTTCACCCCATGTCTGGCCAGGCTGGTCTTGAACTCCTGACCTCAAGTGATCCGCCTTGGCCTCCCAAAGTGTTGGGATTACAGGCGTGAGCCACTGCGCCTGGCCAATGACTCTTTATATATGCATATACCTGTGTAACTTTTACCCAGGTAAAGATAATGATTCCATCAACCCTGAAGGCTCCCTTGCACCCTTCCCATTCCACATCCCCCCAGAGGTAACCACCCTTCTGACCTTTCGTACTAATAGACCCAGTTTGCCTGGTCGTGAACCTTGCGTGAACAGAAACATACAGCACCAACTTCTGGGACTCATCATTATGTCCCAAAATCATAGGTGAAGTATGTTTTAAAACAATTGCTATTTGGTATCACAAAAGTAATACTTACTGTAGAAATGATATAAAAGCACAAATGAACAGAAAATGGTGGACATCCCCTTTGTACCTGAGAGCTTCTAAGAGCATCTCTCTCTATGTGTTTGATAATAATAATTTGATGTGCCCAATGTAGAAATTCTGGAAAGTAAAAGACTCTTGGGCTGGGCGTGGTGGCTCATGCCTGTAATCCCAGCACTTTGGGAGGCTGAGGTGGGCAGATTGCTTTAGCTCAGGAGTTTGAGACCAGCCTGAGCAACATGGCAAAACCTCGTCTCTACAAAAAATAGAAAATTAGCTGGGCGTGCTGGTATGTGCCTGTAGTCCCAGCTATTTGGGAGGCTGAGGTGGAAGGATCACTTGAACCTGGGAGGCAGAGGTTGCAGTGAGTGGAGATCGCACCACTGCACTCTAACCTGGGTGACAGAGGGAGACCTTGTCTCAAAACAAACAGACAGAAGACTCTTGGTTGCAACTGACACAAACCCGACTTCCATTGGCTTGAGCAAGATTCAATTGCTTGTGTCAAGTAACTGAGAGAACCAGGGGCTCAAACGATGTCTCTGTCTCTCTCCCCATCTTTCCCAGGCTTGGCTTCATTTATGCAAATGGGCTCTGTCTATGGCCAGTAAAGTGGCCACCAGCAACCCCTGACTCAACCCCTCACTTCAGCAACCCTAAGAGCATCTTTCTCTATAGCAATCCCAGGGCAAACTCTGATTGGCTTTGCTGGGGTCACATGCCCATCCTTGGGCCAATCACTTGGCTAGGCTGATGGGGGACTCTAAATGGTCAGCTGGAGTCATGGTGGGGCAGCGTCATGGTTACAGCTGCACCAGAGGCAGGAAGTTGGTGAGGGGAGGTATTCCAAAGTCACCAGAGAAGGAACACAGAAAGAGTGTTGGGGAGACCTAACTAGGGCAGCTTTGTCTTGCACAGTCAGCAGGATGTTGTCCAGCTAGGCATGGTGGGTCACACCTGTAATTCCAGCACTTTGGAAGGCCGAGGTTCGCGACCAGCCTGAGCAACTTAGAGAGACACTCCCTACCCCGTGACCCATCTCTACAAAAAAAAAAAAAAAAAAAAATTAAAATTAATTGGCCGTGGCGGCATGCACCTGTGGACCCAGCTACTCAGGGGGCTGAGGCCAGAGGATCGCTTGAGCCAGGGAGGTGGAGGTTGCAGTGCGCTATGATTGCACCCCTGCACTCCAGCCTGGGTGACAGAGTAAGACCTGTCTCAAAAAAAAAAAAAAAAAAAAAAAATTGACTGTCTGCTCTGCAGAGCAGGACGTTCCTAAGGATAGGGGCTGGGACTTTTGTCTCCTTAGTGAGCTCCAACCCAAGTGTCTCAATCTTTGGTCCCATCTTCGTGCCTCCATCTCATATTTTACAAGGTCAAAAAAGCTTCAGGGCTTGAAAAATGAGGATGTGGAGGAGACAAACCTCAACAATCTAGTGAAAACCAGCTGACCATGACCTCCTGTGTGCACCAGGCCAGCCTCCTGGTTGGGTCCCTGGCATGGCATCCAGCCCAGAGTCTGGCACAGAGATCGTGTTGTGGTAGAAGGCGGCACTAGACTCCAGAGGCCAGGCTTGGACACTGGGCCAAATTGAGGACTAGCTAAAACAGATCTGCGATGGAAGCCCCTCCCCAAACAAAGCATCTCCCTGTAAGATATGCTCACCAGTGCGCCAGGTCAGTTTACCATTGCCATGGCAACAGCTGGAAGTTACTGACGCTTTTTATGGCAACCACTGGACAAACCGGAAGTTATCCTCATCCTAGACATTTTTGCATCAACTGCTCCTTAATTTGCATATAATTAAAAATGGGTATAAATACGAGTGTAGAACTGGCTCTAAGCTGCTACTCTGGGCACGCTGCCTATGGGGTAGCCCTGCTCTGCAAGGATCAGTACTGCCTCTGTGGCTGCGTACACTGCCACTTCAATAAAAGTTACTAACACAACCAGCTCACCCTTGAATTCTTTCCTGGGTGAAGCCAAGAATCCTTCTGGGCTAAGTTGGGGCTTGCCTGTCCTGCATCAGTGTCATCAGATGTTTGAATAAAGGGAGGGAGGTGATAACAGCATTTATGGTGCACTCATTGTGTGCCAATCCTCCGTAATTCCCTGGACATCTTACTTTAGCCTCGTGTTTCAGGCACTGGAGATTCCTCTCTTCCGGGGTATTACTTTGAGTCCCATATAATGGGTTTGCTATTTTAATTATCTTACTTTTACTATTAAGTGTTTAGGGTGTACAAGAGAAAAGATACCAATTCTTTCTCCCGGAGTTTACAATCTAGTGGATGGGGAAACTGAGGCACGCACAGTTGCACAGAGCAGTGTGGAGCATAGGGAGGTGTGTGGGTGTTCGGTGGGGGAGGCCATCTGGAATGAGTCCGGAGTCTTGATGAGAGGGACGAGAGGGATCCCTTGAGGTGGGCTAGAGGAGAGAAAGGGGGTCTCAGCAGTGGCGTCCCCAGGTCTAGACCCGTTTCAGCCAGTCCAGGGCGGCCAGGGCTGCTCTTAGCCAGGCCCTCTCCCCTCTTCCTTCCCCCACCTCCCCTCTGCAGCAGCCGGATCAGTGATTGACGCGGTAATTGGCGCGCGTAGGCACCGGGCTAATTGAGGTCAGGCTGCAGATTGCAGTGGCTGCTTCGCAGAAGAGGTGGGCTCGGGGGCTGCGCGCGCTCCCTCCCCCTGCAGGGCCTGGTGTGAGGACGTGGTGGAGCGGGGAGGCCCCGCCACCCCGCCCCCAGTCCTTTTTCCCTGGGGAGGACGCTCTTCAGCGGCAGGTGTCCTGGGGAGGTCTCCTGGGCCCTCCCATTTCAGGGGGATGGGAAACTTCAGACAGAGGGAAAGAGGGCCAGGGAGCCCTCCAAGGCAGGTTGAACCCATCTTGGAGCCTGAACTCCTGGGGAGGGAGGGGCTCGGGAAAGAGCCCACGGGTGGGGGCGGGGGAGCCTTGGCGTGAGTAATTACCCCTCTTTGAGCTTACTCCCATTCATTCACACATTCATTCATTCAACACTCACTTATTGAGTGCCTTATGTGTTTGAAGCACTGGAAATAAAGTTGAAATAAAGACAGACATGGTTCCGCCCTCAGGAAGCTAACAGACAGTGGGGAGATAAACGAGCTAATAGTTGCTATTGCAAACATATTCTGTAGAGAGACATTATCTGCAGGGAGGCAACTCAAATGGGGTGGTCACGGAAGGCCTCTCTAGGGAAGGGACATTACGGCTGAGACTTGAGGGACAGAACACACTGGGAATGGGCAGTGTGTGAGTGATGGGGGCAGGGGGAACCTCTTCTCTAAGACAGGGTACAGAAAAGTCCTGATGAGCAAGGGTCTCGGATGGACCTGTCATTCTGCAACTTGCTTGTTTGGACTTATGTAATCCTGAGATGAAGACACGTTGGTACATGCAGTTCTAGTACATTCATTTTGCCTGTGCTTTTTCTACCATGCACAGCTGGTTCTTAGGCAAACAGCAGTTCCAGAATGGTTTCTGAAACCCCTACTGCAGAGGCGGTGTTTAGAGGATTTGGCTCATGTGGTGGGTAGGGGAAAGAAAGCTGACAGGGACTAGAGGTTCATTGCAGACAGCTAACATGGGGAGCATAGAGCAAAAAGGGAAAGATTTATCTAGCCTTGCAAATACTCCCCAACACTTACCAGCCTAAAGGAGCCAGGGAAAGGGGCTTGGGCTGGAAGACAAGAGGTGGCCTGAGTCCTCATCTCAACTCAAACACAGTGTAAAACTTTGGGGAGGTCCTTTTCCCTTTTCCATTTGTAAAATGGGTGTATGCGTGAGAATAAGACAAGGTTAGTCATTTCAAGGTGGTTTCCTGTCTGTGTTTTCTTAGATTCTGTTCTTGTCTCTTTGGCATACATTAATCACAAGGCCAACATTTCCCCTGTGATCTAGAGCCCGTACTCTGAACCACTTTAAAAAATTTAACTCTCAGGACAGGCACAGTGGCTCATGCCTGTAATCCCAGCACTTTGGGAGGCTGAGGCAAGAGGATTGCTTGGGCCCAGGAATTTCAGACCAGCTTAGGCAACATGGGGAGACCCAGTCACTATAAATAATTTAAAAATGAGCTAGGTGTGGTGGCACGTACCTGTGGTCCCAGCTACTCAGGAGGCTGAGGCAAGAGGATTGCTTGAGTCTGAGAGGTCGAGGCCACAATGAGCTGTGATTGTGTCACTGCATTCTAGCCTGGGCAACAAATCGAGACTGTGTCTCAAAAAAATAAAAATAAAAATAAAATAATATCCAACTCTTTTGCACCAAGGCATCATTTTCACCCAGGGCCAGGCACCAGACAACTACGGAAATCCCTTATGCTTCCCACCCACCAGAATTATTCAAACTATCCTCAAGTCATTTACCCTGCTTTGCCTTTCCCAAGGAAACCCGTAGGCTGTAGCTGCTCCTGCTCCTGCCTGCTGACCAATCCTGGTGATTTCCATCTGGCCTGCATGGTGTGGCATGCCCCCTTGTCTTGGGAACTGTAAGGAATTAATTATTTCAATGGTATTAGCCTGCCTGGGTCATTACTCAGTCAACTTCATAATTAAGATCTGGGCAGACATTGGTTTCTCAGATGGTTTTGTGTATGCCTTTGGGGGCTGTCAAGAGGAATGTGGAGAGGAGGAGCAGGCTGCCCTGAAGGATTTGGATGTGTGTGCCACAGGTCCCCTCCCTGGCCTCACGAGAGCTGTTCTCTGGGACATATATAGCTGTCACTTCTGGGGAAAGAGTTTTGCTGCTCCTTAAACTTCAGAAAACCTTGGTCCTACAGGCTCATCCATCTCAAAGATTTGTTCTGGCACCCATGTTGGTGCTACAGGGACAGAAATTCATCCACTTCTGTTTTATGGTTTCAAAGGGTTTCTTCAATTACTTGCTTTGTTGACTGAGGACATCTTGTGGACCAATTATTTGCTGATGGCTCTCATGGCTTCCATTCTCTGCGGTTATTGTGGGGGCTAGAAGTCTGCAAACTACATTTGTCAGATGATCTCATCAGCTGGGGCCAGTAGGTTCTGCTAATGGGAGGTTCTAGCAAGAGACAAAACATAGCAGCAGTAGCAGTAGACAATTTCAGTCGACCACACACAAGTGTGGGTTCCAGCAGGGTCAGTGGTTCCAGTGGTGACCATGGGAGTGGCTCCTGCTCAATGGCAGTGGCAGCACCTGCAGCAGCTCAGTAGTGAGTGCTGGCCTGTGGGCCAAGCCTGGAGTGTACCAACTTCTTGATAATTGGGTGCCACCTTCTATTCCTGTTTGCTCTTCTGCTTCTCCTGGCCAACAACTTTGTAATAAATTCTATGCATTCAGTCCCTCTCTGCTTGAAATATCTTAAGGGCCTTCTATTTCTCCAATGGGACAATGACTGATATACCTATATACCTTGGATAATTAGAAAGGTACGAAAAAGACTGTATGCTCACCTGGACATAAGTGCCATCTTTGGCAGCATTACTAGGAGTATAGTTCCAGGAGACCTAGGTGATATCTGGATTTCCTCTTTGCTGATGAGAGTCAACATGGAGGACAGTACTAGGCTGGACAAGATTCTGGGGTTCTCAGTAATCCTGAGTGGGCAGCTGGGCAGTGTTGTAGCTGGCTAGAAGGTGCTATGTTTTAAGTGTTTGCCCCCTTAAAACTCACGTTGAAATTTAATTCCCAATGTAGCAGTATTGAGAGGTGGGGCCTTTAAGAGGTGATTGGGTCATGAGTGCTCTGCCTTCATAAATGGATTAATCCATTTATGGATTAATGGATTGATGAGCTAATGGATTAATGGGTTATCATGGGAGAGGGACTGGTGGCTTTATAAGAAGAAGGAGATCTGAGCTAGCATGCTCAGCCCCTTCTCCCTGTGACATTCTGTGTCACCTTGGGTCCCTGCAAAGTGTCCCTATCAGCAAGAAGGCCCTCACCAGATGTGGTCCCTCGACCTTGGACTTCTCAGCCTCCCTAACTGTAAGAAATAAATTCCTCTTCTTGATAAATTACTCAGTTTCAGGTATTCTGTTATAAGCAAAAGAAAATGGACTAAGATAGAAGGTGAGATTCTAAATCATCTTTTCTTATCTGAATTATGGAACCAGCCTCCTCACTGGTCACCCTGCCTCCAGCCTTGTCCCTTCCAGGTCATTTTCTTTTTGTTTTTTTCAATCTATAGGTATTTTTTATTAGAAAATAAATTAAGCGTCTCACTAGAGACTGAAGAAGGAAATTAACAATCTTACAATTCTAGAACAGGCAAACTTCATGATAAGGGATTCTTAGTTTTCAAAGTGTGGGGTGCTCTTTCGCAGATACACTCTTGGGGTGGGGGCTGTAAGTTTCCTCAGATATTTTACATTTTGTGCTTTAATTCTTGTTGGTACTCTAAATCAAATAAATACACACTGTTCAGGATTATCTGGATAGCCATCTTAAATAACAGCATGTCCCACATGATCATAGCCTCTGCAATTGTGCCTCTGATCCATGTGATACCAAGACCAGCTATGCTTAACTTTTCATATTTCTCCAATTGAGTCCTCAGACCTTTCACAGAATTGTTGAACATTTCCTGTGAGATCTGTGAGAGGTCAAGGTGGAGAGCACTGGTTCAGAGCAGTGATTCTCAAGGCAGGATGGGATGGGGTGGAGTTGAGTGGAGAGATGCATGTAGTTTGAAAAAGCACATTCAAAATACCCACTAATTTCAAAACACCAACTCCATAAAGTCAAGCAGTGGAATGATTTCAGCTAATGGGCAGTAGCAGAAAACCAACTATGGATTCATCATTGTGGAGGAGTCTGGATCAACATAGTTGAAAAACACCGGCTTAGAGGTAGAGGCATGCCGACACATGGGGAACAGTAAGAAACGTGTGCCAAAGAGAAAGAACAATTGAGGGTCAGTGAGTGAATCCTAGGCCAGAACTTGTCACAGTCTTCTGAAAACCAAAGCGCATATCCGGAAGAAAACCAAGATGGTCCCTCAACCTTCTTGGCCCTGTGGTTAAGAACAAGTTGATCAACTTTTAAATACTGAGCCAAAAGAAGAAAAAAAGCTGTTTGTGCCCCCAGATTGATCCACCAAGAAGTGATGTCATCATTTGCAATGCCATCCAGCTCTTGAGGAGGGACATCAGAATGGGGCCTGCTCTGTGGTTACTGCAGAACTCCAATCTGCTTTAGCCAAGTCAGCAGCTCCCAGCTCTGTTGCATAGTGACTAGATCACTGCATCCGCCTATACAATCTTTACCAATAAAGACTTGAGGCACTGTTCTTGCTCCCGTGAGCTGTTTCAAATAATCTTGAATCTCGTTGGTGTGGTTAGTAGCTGCAATATCGACAGCTGCTACTACTACTTCCAGAAGCCCCTGTTTGATGGGCAATTGATTGAGGATCTCTTGGGTCTTCCAGCAGTATGGGCAGGTGGGGTTGATGAACACAACCACCTTCCCAGGCTGGATTTTGCAGTTCACAAACTCTTGAGCCATGCCGATGGGCTGTGGTCTCCCTGAGAGGAATCCTCAGTTGCAGGCATTGCTTGGGGTATTGAGCTCATTTATTTGCTTCCTTCCTTCCTTCCTTCCTTCCTTCCTTCCTTCCTTCCTTCCTTCCTTCCTTCCCTCCTCCCTCCCTCCCTCTCTCTTTCTCTCTTTCTTTCTTTCTTTCTTTCTTTCTTTCTTTCTTTTTCTTTCTTTCTTTCTTCTTTCTTTCTTTCTTTCTTTCTTTCTTCTTTTTTTCTTTCTTTCTTTTTCTTTCTTTCTTCTTTCTTTCTTTCTTCTTTCTTTCTTTCTTTCTTTCTTTCTTTCTTTCTTTCTCTCTTTCTTTCCTTCTTTCTTTCTTTCTTTTCTTCTTTCATCTCACTGTTACCCAGGCTGGAGTGCGGTGATGCAATCGCAGCTCACTGCAGCCTCGAACTTCTGGGCTCAAGCAATCCTCCCACCTCGGCCTCCTGAGTAGCTAGGACTACAGGCATGAGCCACCATGCCTGGCCAATTTTTGTATTTTTTATAGAGACAGGATCTTGCCATGTTGCCCAGGCTGGTCTCGAACTCCTGGGCTCAAGCAATCCTGTCTTGGCCTCCCAAAATGTTGGGATTACAGGCATGAGCCATCGTGCCTGGCCTCTCTCAGGTCATTTTCCACATATTGAACCGGAGGGTCTTTCAAAACCATTCCAATGAAGCACCCTCCCTGCTAATCCCTGTCCCAAATCAAGACCCGTCAGCAGCTCTCTGGTGCTCAAAATTATAAACTTGCTATTCCAGACCTTTCCTAACCTGGCCTCTATGGAACTCCCCAGTCTCTGCATGATCTCTCCTTGCCTTGCAGGTTATCATCTAGCTGCTCTGAATCACCTGCAGCCGCCTGAACATGCCATGCTCTATTTACTCAACTGATGCTTATTAAGCATCCACTGTGTGCCTGACAGTGTTCTAGGCATTGGGGAATTGGCAGAAGACAATTCAGCCAAAGTCTCTTCTTTCAAGAATCTCTCCTCCAGGCCTTTGTACGTGCTGTTCCCTTTGTTTGGAATGTTCTTTCTGCCCCGTTTCCCATCCCTTTTCCTCCTTTCACCTTGGTATCTGCCATCTTCAGAGCTGAGCTGAGGCAGCACCTGCTTAGGGAGTCTCCCTTGACCCCAACCCCTCTCCCCAGACTGTTTGGATATTTCCTTTATGCTCCTACAACCCCCCCAGCTCCCTGAGCTTCCTCTAACCCAAACATGGATCTCTGAATTGTCACTGTTGGTTTATACTCATAGAGTATAGCGTTTAGAGCTCCTGGAGAGTGGGACCTTGTCTGATTTGGTGGGACCATGTCTGTGTCCCTAGACCTAACAGCGTCCAGCACGTGAATTTGTTGAATGAATGAACGAATGAATGAATAACCATGGACTACAAAAGCAGGAAACACTTTTTGGAGGGAAATGACCATGCAGGTCTTGAAAGGGGCACCCAAGATCGTTCCAAACAGATATTAGAGGACTCAGGGTCCTCGTTTCCTCTGGCTCCCATTATCCTCAGCCTCAGCATCCGGTGCTTGGCGACCTACTCCTACTGGCCTCTCCAGCCCTATTTGTGCTTTCTCAACCCAGGTCCAGCCCTTTGAGCCAAGTAGGATTTCAGATTTGGGCTCAGCCAGGTCCTGGCTGTGTAAACTTGGAAAATAACTCCACCTCTCTGTGACTCAGTTTTCTCACCTTTCAAATTGTTTAGATCAGGGGTCCCTAACCTTGGGGCCACAGACTGGTATGGGTCCGTGGCCTGTTAGGAACTGGGCCGCATAGCAGGAGGTGAGTATCACCGTCTGAGCTCCACTTCCTGTCACATCAGCAGCAGCATTACATTCTCATAGGAGCACGAACCATATCGGGAACTGTGCACGTGAAGGATCTAGGTTATGTGCTCTTTATGAGAATCCAATGCCTGATGATCTGAGGTGAAACAGTTTCATCTCAAAACCATTCCCCCACCCCACCACCATTCTGTGGGAAAATTGTCTTCCATGAAACTGGTCCTTGGTACCAAAAAAAATTGGGGACTGCTAGTTTAGATGATCTCTGCCTCCCAGGGCTTTTGTGAAATCTCCAGGCAATAACCCATGTAAAGCACGAGCCTCAGGGCTGGGGCTGTAGTCAGCACTCAATGAGTGGGTGCTCTTATTGTTATTGCTTATGCTGAGAGCTGTGGGGAGTCACGGCAGCTTTCAGCAGGGGTGGGAGTCATGGGGTTGGATTTGCTCCTCAGATCTCCAGAGGGGGCTCTGGGGAGGACAACCTAGACAGGGCAAGACAGAAATGGGCTGGTGCAGGCTGGTAATTTACACAGCTCTCAAAATCAGATCATTAACGCTTTTGGCCAATGGCTATTGTAAAAAATTTAGAGTGAAATAAAAGATACAATCTAATCTTCAGAGCAAATTATAAAACACAAAACAGAAACAAATTAGACAGGCAATACAATCTCATTGAAGCAAACCAGTTTTCCCACGGACAACTCTGGGCTGGGTCAGAAACCACTTCTGCTGCGTCCCCATAGCACAGAACAGGTGACAGGAAGAGTCACAAACATATGTGTGGCTTCTAGGGACTTGAGTTTCCAGATTCACTCTCTCTTTTGTTTAAAAATCAATTAAAAAATTATTGCAATGCAGGGTGCAGTGGCTCACGCCTGTAATCCCAGCACTTTGAGAGGCAGAGGTGGTAGAATCACATGAGGCTAGGAGTTTGAGACCTGCCTAGGCAACAGCAAGACCTCATCTTTACAAAAAGTTTAAAAATTAGCCAGATATGGTGGTGCATACCTTAGTCCCAACTATTCAGGAGGCTGAGCTGGGAGGATCACTTGAGCCCAGGAGGTCGAGGCTGCAGTGAGCTATGATTGTGCCACTGCACACAATTAAATATTCAATTATTGCTAAAGACATAAGACGAAAAATCTTCCTCCAACCCCAGGCTGTCAGTCTCCCTTTCACCAATAATAATGTATTGTTTATCTCACCTGAAAATTCCCATTCCTTTGCAAGTCCAGATATACACAGATAATTCCTTTGTTTCCAATACAGTTAATATTTTACACCCTCCTTTTTTCACTTAATGATGTGTCTAGGAGATCTTTCATATTAGGGTTTGTTTGTTTGTTTGTTTCTGAGACAGAGTCTCGCTCTGTTGCCCAGGCTGGAGTGCAGTGGCGTGATCTTGGCTCACTGCAGTCTCCGCCTACTGGGTTCAAGTGATTCTCCTGTTGCAGCCTCCTGAGTAGTTGGAATTACAGGTGTGTGACACCCCACATGCCTAATTTTTTGTATTTCTAATAGAGACAGGGTTTCCCTATGTTGGCCAGGCTGGTCTCGAACTCCTGGCCTCAAATGATCACCCACCTTGACCTCCCAAAGTGTTGGCACTACAGGCATGAGCCACCATGCCCGGCCCATATTAGTTCTTTTAACAGCTGTATAATAATCCAGTATATGAACAGACCATAATTTACTTAACCAGACCCTACTAATGGATATTCAGGCTGTTTCTTCAGTGAGTTTGTAAGAGAAATTTCTAGAAGTGAGGTTGATGGTTAAAGGATACAGGCATTCTTGATGTTGGTAAATGTTTCCAAATTACCCACTTTTAAGGGGACTATTGATGCTCTCTCTAGAGCCTTTGGATCTTTTACAGGTTTGGGGTGCTTCCCCTGACCTCTGTGTGCTCTTTTTTTTTTTTTTTTTTTCCTGAGACAGAGTCTCGCTCTGTTGCCCAGGCTGGAGCGCAGTGGCACGACTTCGGCTCATTGCAACCTCCACCTCCTGGGTTCAAGTGATTCTTGTGCCTCAGCCTCCTGAGTAGCTGGGACCACTGGTGTGGGCCACCATGCCCTGCTAATGATTGTATTTTTAGTAGAGGTGGGGTTTCCCCATAACGACCAGGCTGGTCTCGAACCCCTGGCCTCGAGTGATCTGCCTGCCTCAGCCTCCCAAAGTGCTAGGATTACAGGTATGAGCCATCGCGCCCAGCCATTCGTTGCCGTAAGAGAAGAGTTCATGCCTGTGACCTTCGTTGGAGGCCTGTTCTTCAGCTACTGGAGCTGCCTTGTCCATGGAACGAACCTGAAATGCCTGGCTGTTAAGCCCCACCTTGGGGGACTTAGTCAACAACAGACTGGGACAGGAGTGTGAAAGCCCAGTTTCCTTGCCTGGAGACTGTTTTACACTCCAGAGCTCCCTGTGGGATGTGGCTGAGGCTGGGACTTTGCTGAAAGTTTCACTGGGGTAGGTGTACACTCTAAGATGGTCCTAAGGGACTTGCCTCCTGGCACTCACACCCTTGTGTGATCCCTTCCCTTTGAGTGTAGGCTGTGATGTGATGTCACTTCCAAGATTAAGTGATAAAAAGACCATGGCGGGCTGGGGGCAGTGGCTCACGCCTGTAATCCCAGCACTTTGGGAGGCTGAGGCGGGCAGATCATGAGGTCAGGAGTTCAAGACCAGCCTGGCCAATGTGGTGAAACCCTGTCTCTACTAAAAATACAAAAATTAGCCAGGCGTGGTGGCGGGCACCTGTAATCCCAGCTACTTGGGCGGCTGAGGCAGAGAATTGCTTAAACCCGGGAGGTGGAGTTTGCAGTGAGCCAAGATCATGCCACTGCACTCCAGCCTGGCGACAAGAGCAAGACTCCATCTCAAAAAAAAAAGAAAAAAAAAAGACTATGGCTTTTGTCTTAGGGTGGCCCTCTATTTCTCTCTTTCCCTTTCAGGGCTGTCTCTCTCTAGGGCAATCAAGCTGCCATGATATGATATGATATGATATGATATATGATATGATATGTGCTAGGATAGGATATTATATGATATGCTATGATACTTCAGCCGTCTGAAGTGGCAGGGAACTGATGTCTCTGGCCAACAGCCAGTGAGGACCGGAGGGCTGTCCACACTCACAAGAGTGAGTTTAGAAGTGGATCTTCCCCAAGTTGAGCCTTTGATTTTTTGAGACAGGGTCTTGCTCTGTTGCCCAGGCTGGAATGCAGTGGCACAATCTTGGCTCACTGCAACCTCCACCTCATGGGTTCAAGCAATCCTCGTGCCTCAGCCTCCCGAGTAGCAGGGATTACAGGCGTGCACCACCACACATGGCTAATTTTTGTCTTATTAGTAGAGATGGGGTTTCACCATGTTGGCCAGGCTGGTCTCCAGCTCCTGATCTCAAGTAATCTGCCTGCCTTGGCCTCCCAAAGTGCTGGGATTACGGGAGTGAGTCACCATGCCCGGCCTCCCAGTTGAGCCTTGAGGTGATTGAGCCCCAGCCAACACCTTGACTGCCCCCTCCTAAGATACCCTGAGACACAACCATTCGGTGAAGCCACTCCTGGGTTCCTGACCACAGAAACTGAGATGATCACTGCTTGTTGTTTCAGATGCTAAGTCTGGGCTAATTTGTTATGCAGCAATAAATAACCAATGCATCTTACTGGGCTTCCTTCCCTTTCCTGTCCTGCCTCCTGCACTTTCTCGCCAGCCTTCACTGGGAGCACTCTTTTTTTTTTTTTTTTTTTTTTTTTTTGAGATGGAGTTTCACTCTTGTCGTCCAGGCTGGAGTGCAATGGGGTGATCTCGGCTCACTGCAACCTCTGACTCCCAGGTTCAAGTGATTCTCCTGCCTCAGCCTCCTGAGTAGCTGGAATTACAGGCACCTGCCACCATGCCCAGCTAATTTTTTGTATTTTTTTTAGAAGAGATGGGGTTTCTTGGCCAGGCTGGTCTCGAACTCCTGACCTTGTGATCCACCCGCCTTGGCCTCCCGAAGTGCTGGGATTATAGGCGTGAGCCACTGCACCCGGCCTGGAGCACTCTGTTAATACACCACTTGCACAGATATCCTTGTCTGCTTCTGGGGAACCCAACTTAACACACTCCTATAGGCTTGTGCTAATATACATTGTTGGCATTTGGAGGGGGAGGAGCTGTTTTCCCCATGGCTTCACCTACACCATGCACATCAAACTTTTACACGCAAATATAGCCTCGAACTGGACAAGCCAAGATAACTTTAATCCCAACGAGAGTTCCACAGGGAGGTCTGGGTTTGGGGGCTGCAGTCACTGACCCACTGCCCCTGACCCGCCTGCAGCACCTCCTGTACATTCCCACCTCTCTGACTTTGCTTAGCCTGCATCTCACCCTCACTTCACCTGCCTATCTTGTCATCCTTCCCATAAGGCCCAGATCCTAAATACTCGTCCTCCAGAGCATCTCCTGACCTCTCCATCTGGAAGTGATGCTTCCCTCCCCTTGAGCTTCCTTCACCCTCTGTGCTCCTTCTGATGGCTTTCTGATGGGTTTTACCCAACTTATCATTATTTCTGCTCAAGTATTATCTCCCTGCCTGCACGAAGAGCTCTTTGCAGGCTGAGATCCACCTCCCCGGAAAGTGGTTGGTACAGAGAAGTCGTGGAGATACTGTGTGAATGAACACCCAGACTCAGGGATGTCCTGGTGGGCTAGATGGCAGCCATCCTGAACTCCCTAGTCTCTGCCCCACGCCCAGCAGCCCTCCTCACTCATCCTCCTCCCTAGCATCCCTCAACCACTGTATTAGTCTGTTTTCACATTGCTATAAAGAACTACCGGAGACTGGGTAATTTATGAGAAAAAGAGGTTTAATTGACTCACCGTTCTGCAGGCTTCACAGGAGGCGTGACTGGGAGGCCTCAGGAAACTTACCGTCATGGAGGAAGGTGAAGGGGAAGCAAGGGCCTTCTTCACATGGTGGCTGGAGAGAGAAAGAGCGAAGAGGGCAGTGCCACACATTTTTAAACCATCACATCTTGCGAGAACTCACTCACTATCACGAGAACAGCAAGGGGGAAATCTGCCCCCATGATACAGTCACCTCCCGCCAGGCCCCTCTCCCAATTCGAAATGTGATTTGGGCAGGGACACAAATCCAAACCATGTCAACCATGCTCTGGTTGAGACCTCATTACCTGTGCTGACAATCAAGGCCCCCCCGTGCCACTGCTGCTCCCCCTCCCCCCTCACTCTTGCTGCCCGTGCTACCCGCACTGTCTTTTCCAGCCATGCAGAGCTGCCCATAGTTCTCTAGAAACCATACTAGCTGCCATTTTCGGAGCCATGTCTCAGGCCCTGTGCTAAGCATTTTACATCGTCGTGGTTGCTGTGTGGGGGGTACCATTTTCAGCCCCATTTTATAGGCAGGAAAACCAAGGCACAGAGAAGCTAAGTGTACACAGCCGGCAAGAAGCTGAGGCAGCTGCTCTTGGTGCTCTGCTACCTCTTTCATCTTCCCTGGGGATCACCAGTAGACGGCTCTTGGACATGCCTCACCCAAGGGCATTCTTCGGCCTCCTGAAGGTTGCTCAGCCAGCAGGGCAGGCCAGAAGTGACAGAGTTCAAACCTCAGGAGCAGCCCTCAATCAATGGGGAGGAGTCCCGCTTCCTCGTCCCTCGCAGGGACAATGTTGCAAGCAGTTTCTCTGAGTCCTCAGCAGCACGAGCTCCAGTTGCCTGCTCACGAACACATCCGTATTGATCTCTTTCCCTTCCCAGTCTCACATCCCCACTCTTTCAACATGCTGGAAACAACTCCCAGATAAACCATGTGCACCCAAATCCTTGCCTCAAGATCTGTTTTGAGGAAAGCCAACAGGAAGCAACAGCAGAGTGGAATTTGCACCCAGTCTGCCTGCCTGGGGCCACTCTGCTGCCCAGATATCCAGACATGACTGGCTGTGCCAATGGCTTCATGCTCCTGTCCATCTTGCCCCAAACCCCACCCATCTCTGCCCACCCTCCTCTGTTTAAAAGACCCTACTTATATAGATTTTTGTGTTTTCTGGAGACAGAGTCTTGCTCTGTCGCCCAGGCTGGAGTGCGGTGGCATGATCTTGGCTCACTGCAACCTCTGCCTCCTGGGTTCAAGTGATTCTCCTATTTCAGCCTCCAGAGTAGCTGAGATTACAATACAATTTTTTTTATTTTTAGTAGAGATGGGGTTTCGCCATGTTGGCCAGTGTGGTCTCGAACTCCTGACCTCATGTGATCCACCCGCCTTGGCCTCCCAAAACGCTGGGATTACAGGCGTGAGTCACTGCACCTGGCCTTACATAGATATTCATAAGAAAATTTCTCTGACATCCTTTTTCCCACTTAGAATTGACCACTCCCTTAGGATCTCAACAGACAGACTTCTCCCCAGCCCCCATCATATCCCAGTGCCCTTATTTGTGGGCTTTGGGCACAACCTACCAACCTGGGAGGTCCTACTCATGGAGAACTTGCTCTCGTGTCTTCTTCATTATGGAAATACCCAGGTCCACCCAGGACTAAACACAGCAGGTGCTAATCCACCTTTGAATCCACTGTGGCCCCAACCACAGACCTCTCCTCCTCCTTCTGCCCCCCACCCCTTTCCACCCCACCGCCCACTCATTTTACATCATTTCCAAGAGGTACACCACTGTTTCCATCTCTTTGCTGGCCTGTTTGGCCACCCTCAGGGTGTCTCACCCTCTCGTTCTCTGATACATGGTTTCTCTGTCTCTCTTTCTCTCTGCAGACTTCTATCTCACTCTGTCTCACTCATTTATTTTCCTATCTGCCTCCCCAACTGGATTGTGAGTCCTTTGAGGTCCTAATGTATCTTGTTTATCGCTATATCCACACTGTATCCTTAGTGCATTATCTACTACAGAGTGCATGCTAATAAATGTTTGTTGAATGGATGAATTAATTAATTACTTGATACACGTATCCCCGGATCCCTCAATGGAAGGACACAGGAACTGATATAAATTCTTAGGATTGTAAGTGACAGAAACCCAACGCAAGCTAGCTTAAGCAAAAGAAGAAATGTATTGACTTAATTATTAGGAAGTCCAAGTAGACTTCAGGCATGGCTGGATCCAGAAACCAAACAAAATCAACAGTTGACTCTCACTCATCCTCCTTCTCTCTGTGTATGTCTCTTTGCCTCTCTGTATCTTTTATTCATGTTGGCTCTGGTTCTCTTTCAGTTTTGACCACTTTCTCCTCTATCATAGTCAAGTGCAAATGCAAGACTTAGTCCTCTCTCTCTGGGCCTCAATTTCACTCATCTGTAAAGCAAAGAGTCAATTCAACCTCTTGCTCTCTAAGCCTCCTTCATAGCAATGTAGTCTTAAAGGGGATCTAAGATAACTTTCTCATTTTCTAGTTAGGAAAAACTGAGGCCCAGAGAAGCAAGTGATTTGTTCAAGGTTACCCAACAAGTTAGGGGTGGGGCTGACACCATAACCCAAGTCTCAAACCTTCATGGAAAACAAGGACAGTATTATTTTTGACACAGAGAACCCCAGAGAGAAGGGCCTTGATACTGAGTCAGAGCCACCCACCTCCTCTCTGCTTCCATTCTATCCTATCCAAATGCTGAGAATCCTAGACCACTGAAGGTTTTGTATCAAGTGCTTGTACCTCCCATACCCTCAGACCTGGATTTGAAAATCAGCTCCACCACTTGGCAGCTGTGGCTCTGGAAAGTCATTTCTCATCTGAGCCTCTGCTTTTTTCATCTGGAAAATGGGACAATGAGCCCTACCTTCTGGGTTGTTGTGAGGACTCCAGGAGGAGATGAGAGTAAATCTCTTAGCAAGGCCTTGCATGAGGTGGTAGGTCATAACTCATCCCAGTTAGACCGGGATCTTCCCAGTTAGACTGGGATCATCCCAGTTTTAAAACTTAAACTCTTGGCTGGTTGTGGTAGCTCGTGCGTGTTACTCCAGCACTTTGGAAGGCTGAGACAAGAGGATCACCTGTGTCCAGGAGTTCAAGACCAGCCTGGGCAACATAGTGACACCTCATCTCTGCAAATTATTAAAATATTAGCTGGGTATGATGGTGCATGCCTGTAGTCCCAGCCACTCAGGAGGCTGAGGTGGGAGGATCACTTGAGCCTGAGAGGTCAAGGGTGCAGTGAGCCAAGATCTCACTACGGCACTCCAGCCTGGGTGACGGATTGAGACCCTATCTCAACAAACAAACAAAAAACAAACTTAAAGTCTTACATCCCAGGAAGCTATTTGTCCTGGGCAAATCTGATGGTTGGTTACGGATATTGTTTGGATGTGTGTCCCTTCCCAAATCTCATAGTGAACTGTAATCCCCAGTGTTGGAGGTGGGGCCTGGTGGGAGGTGACTGGATCATGGGGGCATATTTCTCATGAATGGTTGAGCGCCATCCCCCTTGGTACTGTCCTTGTGATAGTGAGTGAGTTCTCTTGAGATCTGGTTGTTTAAAAGTGTGTAGTACCTCTCCCTTCACTCTTTTGCTTCTGTAAAGATGCCTGCTTCCGATTTGCCTTCTGCTATGATTGTAAGTTTCCTGAGGTCTCCCAAGAAGCTGAGCAGATGCCAGCATCATGCTTCCTGTACAGCCCTCAGAACTGTGAGCCAATTAAACTTCCTTTCTTTATAAATTACCCAGTCTCAGGTATTTCTTTATAGCAATGTGAGAACAGACTAATACAGCTATCCTCTCAGTCAGGCACCTATACCAGGCAGCAGGGAGGAAGCAGTATTCTCAGAAGATCCCGTAAATCAGGCCTGAACAAAGCCAGATCTCTCAGAAAGTTGGAGGAATCTTGCCCAAGACAATGCTGAGAAGCATCTTTCTGGGCCTTTGGGCCCTTTGAAGTTTGGAGCAATTTGTACAACAAGAAGCCTGAGAGGCTGTTTCTGCCTCCTCCATCTGTCTGTCCCTCCAGCTTCTTGGACATTCAGGGGCTCTCAGAAACTCTGACTCCAAGAACATGTAGCTGGAGAAAACCCTGATTCTCACCCAATCTCACTGGGTACTCTCCCACTGTACAGATGGCAAAACCAAGGCCCAGAGAGGGAAGCCCCTTGCCCAAAGTCTCATGGCAGACTGTCTCCAGCATGGCTGACCGTCTCCAGCATGGCTGACCTTGCAGATATGCTCCTGGATGCTTTCAGTGAAAATTCAGTTTACACCCATGCTGGGAGTAGGGGTTGGGGGAGACAAGTGAGTGATGTCTGTGCGGCAAGGGGAATGAGCACAGGCTCAAAGCCCAGCTCCCCAAGCCACAAACTTGCTGAGTGACTCCCCTGGGCCTCGGTGACTCATCAGTGAAACGAAGGCGATAATCTTGCCTGGGGTGCCCCAGGGGCTGTGGCTAAGTGACAGAAAGCAGTGGGCAGCGTTAGTCCTTGTATGGCTAGCAGAGCAGAAAGAGCCTTCAAAGACTGATTTTAGTGTGTCTGGAATCTTGGGCATTCCCAGATCACCCCTTAGCTACCATCTATACTATTAGTTACTTAATATATTTCTTTAAAATAACTTAAAGTATTTTAAAGGAATATGAAACATTATTTGTTATGATGTACTAGTTATATATATATCTATATATATATATTTTTGAGATGGAGTCTTGCTCTATTGCCCAGGCTGGAGTGCAGTGGTGTGATCTCGGCTCACTGCAACCTCCAACTCCCAGGTCCAAGCGATTCTTCTGCCTCAGCCTGCCAACTAGCTGGGACTACAGGCACACGCCACCACGCCTGGCTAATTTTTGTATTTTTAGTAGAGACAGGGTTTCTCCATGTTGGCCAGGCTGGTCTCGAACTCCTGACCTCAACTGATCTGCTTGCCTCAGCCTCCCAAAGTGCTGAGATTACAGACATGAGCCACCACTCCTGGCCTAGTTATATATTTTTTTTCTAGCACTATTTAAAGTAAATTCAAAGTATTCAAACAAAAAAGTTGGATCCTGGAATGCCTCCAAACCTAGGGCATATCCCCAGGAGCATGCATGTTGTACCTAGTTAAACATTGATTTCATCCTATCCCCACTCCCTGCATCCCATTGTAAACTCAGATCCGGAGAGGAACAAGGACAGAACCAAAGTCACAGAGAGCGTTAGCCACAGGGTGGGTGCTAGAGTCTAGACCCCTCCACTGTTCCCACCATTCCAAGGCAGGAGCCCTTGCTGAAAGGAGCCAGGGCTTTTCCTGCTTCCAGATATTTTCATGTCCTGTGTCCCCACCCGGAAGGCCCTTTCCCCTCAATTGTCCCAGGCCAACTCCCATTCATCCTTCAAAACTCAGTGTAAACAGTCACTTTCTCTGGGGAGCAACCCTGGCAAGCAGAGCAAGCCTGTCTCCCTCATGTGACACCCCACCCCACATTAGAATGACCTGTTTGGGAATCTTTCTCCACACTGAGACAGGGAGACCCAGGTCTGATTCATCTCCGCCCTGAATGTGTTCCCTGGGGCTGGACATCCAGGAGGCTCCAGGCAGCACTGATTAATTAGGGAAATCTGAAAACAGTGGAGCCCAGAGCCCTGGATCAGTCCTGTCTGGGTCCCAAGAGGGACAGGGCCACCAGGCTGGCAGCTTGTCCCAACTGATGAACTAGTTCAGCCAGGGCCCCCATCACTCCACTGGATACATTTCAGCTGCTGAGAAAAAAGTTCAGGGGCTCACCTGGGTCTGTTGCTTAGCAACAGGAGGCTGTAAATGACATCGCTCCTGACACTTTAACTAACCCCTCCATGGCAGGTGGAGGATAATGAAGGCAAAGGCAGACAGCAAGACGGAATTGAAAGCCAGACTCAGGAGTGAACAGAGGCAGGTTCTGGGAAATATGGAAGCCTGCAGCAGGCAGTTGTGGGCCTGGGGATATGGGAGGGGTCTTTGAGACAGTTGGTGGCTGCTCTGTTCCTGGGAGTTCTGTTCAGGTGTCCTGGGCTTATGTGTGCCGGCCTTTAAAGGAGATTTGCTAGGCTTGGTCACTAATAACAGGTTAATAATTCCAGGAGCACTATGCCTGTAATTCCAGCAGTTGCCGCTAGGAGGACAGCAGCAACTTCAAAGGTAGATGACTCAGGGTAGACATAACTATACACCTATCAAATCTATGAGTTGGCAGGGAACCTAGTCTAGGAGGGAGCTTTTATTAAGCACCACCTTACTTTTGTTAACTCACAAGATCTTCATAATACCTCTCCATGATTACAGAGGTATTTCCACGTTAAAGATGAAGAAACTGAAAGCTATTCCTTCAACAAGTATTTGTTGAGCTCCTGTTATAAGGCAGTAACTGTTGTAGGGTCTGCATAGACAGCAGTGACCAAGACAGATGGAAATCCCTGCCCTATGGCATTCTAATCAAGGGATAGATAATAAAGAAGAGAAATAAGTAAAATATATGGTATATTAGAAGATGACAATGGCTGTGGAGAAAAATAAAGCAGAAACAGAGATTGAAAGGGACCCGGGGGAATGGGTACATGGAGTAGTCAGAAAAGGCCTTAGGGAGGGGCATCTGAGCAAAGACCAGAAAGAAGTGAGGAGGAAGTCATGTGACTATTCAGGGGATGTGCATACCAGGCAAAGGTCTTGTGGTAGGTGTAAGCTTGGTATATTTCAGGTTTGGAAGGAGGCCAGCATGGCGGCTGCTGGATTAGAAAGGAGGAAAGCAGAAAGACATGAAGTAGGCCATTGTAAGAACTCTGGGTATTTCTCTGCATGAGATGGGAACCACAGGAGTATGAGTGTTGAATTTGCTAAATAAAAATACAGGATGATGACTAGGCGAGGTGGCTCACGCCTGTAATCGCAGAACTTTGGGAGGCTGAGGTGGGCAGATTGCCTGAGCCCAGGAGTTGAAGATCAACCTTAGCAACATGGCAAAACCCCACCCCTACAGAAAATATGAATGTGGTCGCATGTGCCTGTAGTCCCAGCTACTCAGGAGGCTGCTGTGAGAGAATCACCTAAGCCCAGGAAGTTGAGGCTGCAGGGAGCCTTGATTGCACCACTGCACTCCAGCCTGGGCAATGATGTGAGACCTAATCTCAAACAAAAAAATCCATAAAAGGATATCCAGTTAAATTCGAATTTCAGATAAAGCACACAAAAAAATTTTCGTATAAGTATGTCCCCAATGTCGCATGGGATATGCTTATAATAAAAATTATGTGCTGTTTATCTGAACTTCAAATTTAACTGGGCATCTTGTATTTTATCTGACAAACCAACATGGGAGGGTCTTGAGCAGAGGAGTGACATGGTCTGACTTGGATTTCAAGTGGATCTCTCTGGCCAGTGTGTGGTACACAGTCTGAGGGGTGTTTTGGTGGAAGCTAGAGGCCCCACGAAGAGGTCGTTACAAATGATCCAGGAAAGAGATGATGGAGATTCGGAGCAGGGTGGTGGTGGGGGAGGTGGTGAGAAGAAGTCAGTTTCTAGACACATTTTACAGGTAGAACAAGCAACGCTTCCTGTTGGATTAAACGTGGAGTGTGAAAGAAAGAGGGGTCAAAGCTGACTCTGAGGTTTTGGGCCTGAATGGCTGGAAGGATGAAGGAGTCATTTACTGAGATAAAGAAGGGTAAGGAGGAGTAGATTAGTGGGGAAGAAAGGGGAAAATCAGGGGTTCGGGTTTGGGTATTTTAAGTTTGAAATGTTATGAGGCGTTCCACAGGGAGATGTGGCATGGGATGATGTACTGGTTAAATAGTGTCCCTCTAAAATTTGTTCTTACCCAGAACCTGTGAAGGTTTTTGCAGATATAATAAAATTAACATGAGGTCAGACTGGATTAGGGTGGGTCCTAATCCAATGACTGATGTCCTTATAAGAAGAGGGAAATTTGGGCATAGAGAAATACACAGAGGGAAGATGCTGTGAAGACACTAACACCATGTGAAGATGGAGGCGAAGACTGGAGGGAAACATCAAGCCTAGGGATGCCAAGGGTCGCTGGGGTCTGCTAGGACAGATCTAGAGGTCTGCAGGAGGGGCTTTGGGTGGGGCTATGATTTAGGAGACATCAGGGGACAGATGATATTAATATATTATTTTTTAATTAAAAATTGTTTTTTTTGAGACAGAGTTGCGCTGTGTCACCCAGGCTGGAGTGCTCACTGCAACCTCCGCCTCCTGGGTTCAAGCGATTCGCCTGCCTCAGCCTCCCAAGTGGCTGGGATTACAAGCACATGCCACCACGCTCAGCTAATTTTTTGTATTTTTAGTAGAGACGTGGCTTCACCATATTCGCCAGCTGGTGTTGAACTCCTGGCCTCAAGTGATCCACCCTCCTCAGCCTCCCAAAGTGTTGGGATTACAGGCATGAGCCACTGCACCTGGCCTGACATTAACATTTAAAATCATAGATTGGATAATATCACCAAAGCTGTGAAAGTAGATGAAGAGGAGAGGAGGACCAAGGACTGAGCCCTGGGGCCCCAGACTGAAGAGGTGGGAAGTTAAGGGGTAGCCAAGGAAGGGTACAGAGAAGCAGCTGCTGGTGAGGTGGGAGGAGCACCAGGCAAAGGCAAGTGGAGAAAGTGTTTCCAGAAGAAGAACATGATCAATGTTTTTGTGTCACTGCACTCCAGCCTGGACAACAGGGTGAGACTCTGTCTCAAAATAATAAAAAACAGAGAGAATGGAAGATTCTTCCTCTTCTTTTTCTTCTTCCTCTTATCCTCTTCTCCCCTCTCCTCTCCCTTTCTCCTTTCCCTTTCCTTCCCCTCTCTTGGAGGTGCCAGCATTACCAGGGACTGAGGAGGCAGCAGGACCAAGAAGGCGGCAACCTGGCTGGAGACCGTGGATGTAGGGGGGCCATGGTCATGGTCATCATGGTTGGGGTATTGTTTGCATACAGGAGACTGAGCAAACATTGAGAGTAATGGGAGCCAGCTCCCCCTCCCCATCTAATCAGTACCCCATTCCTGTCAATTGCCCCTCCATAATCTTGTGATCCTCATGCAGTATGCCTCTGCACACGTATTTACTGCAGTTCTATTCATTCATTGATTTAACAAATAGTTTTGAGCCTGCTACTGGCTGCTGGATGGAGATCTTAGGATATAGCAGTGAACAACACACAGTCCCTGCCCTCATGGGACTCACATCCTAGAGGAAAAGATAGACATTAATCCAAGAATCACACAAAGAAATGTCAAATTTCAACAATGATAAGTGCCTTACAGAAGAGGTCCCTTGGGCTTTTAGCACATAATAATGGGAGGTTGACTTGCATTGACCTGAGAAGATAACTTTTGAGTGGAGACCTAGTGGTGGAGGTGGTAGGAGATAACTAGGCAAAGAGCCAGAGAGAGTGGTCCAGGCAGGGGACATAGGTGGCCGAGGTCTATTGGGCGTGGGGGGTTGGGGGTTCAGGGCAAGGAGGAGTGGTGAAGAAGATGAGGGCATGTGCTGGGTGCAGTGGTTCACGTCTGTACTCCCAGCTACTTGGAAGGCCAAGACAGAAGGATTGCGTGAGGCCAGAAGTTTGAGACCAGCCTGGGCAACACAGCGAGACCCTGTCTCTACAAAAATAAATCAATAAATAAGACCAAAGGATGAGCAGAGCCCAGACCATGCAGGACCTCGTAGGCCATGATAAGGAGTTTGGTTTCTTTCTAAGAGCACTAGGAAGCCAGCATAGGGGTTTAACCAGGTGCAACATGGTCTGGTTTGTATTCTTCAAACAATTTTTTTAAACTGACACATAGTAATTGTGCATATTTATGGAGCATTAGTGATGTTTTGATACATATAATGTATAGCAATCAGATCAGAGTAATTAGCATATCCGTCATCTCAAATATTTATCATTTCTTTGTGTTGGGAACATTCAATATCCTTCTTGCAGTTATTTGAAACTAATATATTATTGTTAATCCTAGTCATCCTACACTGGTATAGACCACTAGAACTTGTTCCTGTTATCTAGCTGTAATTTTGTATCCTTTAACAAAAGTCTCCCTATCCCCACCCCCTTAACCCTGCCCAGCCTCTGCTAGCCTGTGTTCTACTTTTTACTTCTATGAGATTCGCATTTTTTAGCTTCCACATATGAGTGATAACACATGGTGTTTAATTTTCTGTTTCTGGCTTGTTCCACTTAAGATAATGCTTGTATTCTTAAAAGATTACTTGGCTGATGTCTGGAAAATGGATTGTAAGAGTGTGAGAGTGGAAGCGGGGAGACCACAGAGGTGGTTTTTGTCGTGTAGGAGAGACAGGATGGTAGCCGGACTAGGGCATCGGATATGGTGGTAGAGAGGAAGTAGGAGATAGAAGTGCTGGGATGAGTGGGATGAATGGTATCTTGACTGGTGGGGAGGGTGTGTTGTGGAGTCAGGCTTTGGGCTTAGTAGCAAGGTGGGTAGTGGGGCTGATCCCCAAGAGCCCAGAAAACAGGGAGAGAAACAGGCTTTGAGGGCTGATAGGGCATTTGGTTTGAGACTTGCTGCAAAATGTCCACACAGTACATTCAAGCAAGCTGTTGGTTGTGCAGATCACAGTTCAGACTAAGGCAGCGACTTCAGCCTCAACTTACCAGCAACAAGCATTTGAACAAGCCTAATTATTACTTATCTCAATGCACAGATGAGAATGAACTGTCCAGGAGAAATGACCTCAGGCTGGATCAATCAGAGAAGGTGTCATGGAGGAGGTGGGACTGGAGCTGGGTCTTGAATGATGGGTAGGATTTGAGGAGGGGAAGGGAGGGTGTACCAGGCAGCATAAACAAAGGTACTGAGGTGAGAATAAGCATGGGGCATGCCGAGGGTCACAGAAAATCATGAACAGCCCATTTTGGGTGATGGCCACTTCTATGGAGGCAGGGAAGGAGGAATGAGTTCCAGGAGGGGGAGATCAGGAGCCCTCAGAGTTCCTCATAATGTTCTAGTGCTTAAGCTGTGTGCTGGGCAGATGAGCATTTGTTATGTGATGAACTCTATTTTCTTGTTCTTAGATAGAGTCTTTCTGTCACCCAGGCAGACTCATTGCAACCTTCTCCTTCCAGACTCAAGTGATCCTCCCATCTCAGCGTCCTGAGTAGCTGGTACTACAGGTGCATGCCACCACGTCTGGCTAATTAAAAAAAATTTCTTTTGTACAGATGAGGTCTCACTATGTTGCCCAGGCTGCTCTCAAACTCCTGGACTCCTACCTCCTTCGGCCTCCTAAAGTGCTGGGATTACAGGCATGAGCCACTGTGCCTGGCCTGATTGACTTTCTCTCTCTCTCTCTCTCTCTCTCTCTCTATATATATATATATATATATATATATATATATATATATATATTTGGTTGTTTGTTTGTTTTGTTTTGTTTTTTGTTTTTGAGATGATCTGTCGCCCAGGCTGGAGTGCAGTGGCGTGATCTTGGCTCACTGCAACCTCCGCCTCCTGGGTTCAAATGATTCTCCTGCCTCAGCCTCCTGAGTAGCTGAGATTACAGGCGCGCACCACCATGCCTGGCTAATTTTTGCATTTTTAGTAGAGACGGGGTTTCACCATGTTGGTCAGGCTGGTCTCGAACTCCTGATCTTGTGATCCACCCACCTTGGCCTCCCAAAGTGTTGAGATTACAGGCGAGAGCCACCGCACCCGGCTGATGGATTATATTTTGTATGGTTCAGATCATTTTTTATAATTCGTGGTCTAGAGGGGCGAATAGAGGGGATAGTAGAGAGAGGTCTCTTAGGCTTGAGTTTACATTGCAGCTTCCTAATGGTGTGACTGTGGGCCTATGGATAAGGGACTTTATGCATTTGAACCTCTTTTCATCTGTAAAATGGGCATGAAGAACTCTTACCTCATCATCTCTCCTTCCCTGTCTCCTTCCCTTTCTTCCTTCTTTACTCCCTCTCTTTCTCTTCCTTCCTTCTGACAAATATTTACTAAATGCCTACAGTGTGGAAGGCCCTGCACAAGGTCCAAGAGATATGCTCCCTTATGGTACTTACAGTCTTTAGAGAGAGACATGAATCAAACAAATACACGAATGCACCACTGCAGACAGTGATAAGAGCTATGAAGACAACAAACGAGAGCTTCCGTGGTGAAGAATAAAAAGATACTGAGACAGGGTGGTCAGGGAAGGTATTTCAGAGGAGATATGAAGGAGTTTGCCTTGGAGGGGGTGAAGAGAGCGGGCAATGTGTCAGTCAGAGGGCACAGCATGAGCAAAGGTCCTGAGGTGGGAAGCACACAAGGAGCTTTGAATGTTGGTGTTAGCAATCCAGCCAGAGAGGGGCAGGCAAGGGGGAGAGAGGCATGGCAGGAGAGGCTGGGAAGACATGTGCATTCAGGAACATGGGCTTGCAGAGCACGTAGCACGGCGCTTGGTGTGCGTGCTCAGGAAATGCTGGTGGCCTTTCTTCCCACCCCTTCTTGGGGGCCATGGCTAGGGTGACAAATGGACGTCTGAGGTCAGAAAGGGGGCTTGGAGGCCCAGGAAGCCTCTAAAGAGCACCTATGGTAGCTATGACAATGAATCCAACTCCTTACTTCCTCTCCAGCATGCCGCCAATTGTATATTCCCATTCTTTACCATGTTACTTTGCAGTGCCCTCCCACTGTGACTTGAGTGGACGTTGCTCGGCCATGGGTCTTGCTCTGGCCAATGGGATGAGAGCAGAGGTGCATCAAGCAGGGGCTTGATAAGCACTTCCGTGGTTGGGCTTGCCTGCTTGTGCCTCAGCTACTGCCACAAGAACATGCCCAGCCTAGCCTGCTGGTCCTGGGAGGAGGAGGGGGCAGAGCTGAGCTACCCCAGCCAAGCCAACCCAGCTGACCCACAGACTTGCAAGTTAATTAAATGCTGCTTGTTGTTTACCACGGGGATTTTTCTGGCTGTTCTGTGTGCAGCACTCAGTTCTTTGCTCCAGTGAGGTCCTTGGATCTGGGTCTTTTCTGCCTTCACCCAAGCTCAGGAATACTAGAAGAGAGATGGTTGGGCCAAGCCCAGGATTCTGACCTTGGACCTGCTGAAGCCTCACTCTAGGCACCAGGAAAGCCCTTCTCCCTATGGGGTCTCAGTTTTACCATCCATTTAATGAAACATCTGGCCCTGATTGCCAAGGCCTTCATAGGGACTAAGAGCTCAGGTTGTCCAAATATGACTATGTCCCTCCCTTACTTAAAACACTCAGTGGCTCTCTATAGCTTTCAGAGAGAAGTCGAAGCTCCCTAGGCTGGCATTCAAGGCTCTGCGTGGTTTTCCTCCTGTCCACATCTGCAGTACAGCTTCTACCACTCACTCTTTGCTTCAGCCATGCCTTATTGGCTCCAGTCTTCTTATCATGCTGTGCCTGTTCATGCCTCTGAGTCTTTGCACCTGCTATTCCCTCTGTTTGCAAAGCCTGACACTGCATTTCTCTGCTTTGTGAATTCCTATGCATGGGCTGTGGCTTGTTTTTAACTAACTTTCATTTCCTAACATTTGCTGAGCTCTTACACTATGCCAGGCACCTTGCTAAGCCCTGTGTTCTAGTTTAGTCTTCCTGGAAACTCTATGAAGTAGGTATTATTATCATCTCTATTTTAAATATGGATAAACAGAAAAGTAAACTGACTGATCCAAGGTTACACAGCTAGTAAGTGGTGAAGCCAGGATACAAATTCATGCATCAACAACAGATTTGAACCTAGGTCTATCTGTTTCCAGAGCCTAGGTCCTGTGGAGTCACCCCTCCGTGATGCTTCTTGCAGAATTCTCATGCAAGTGCATGAACTATATTCATTCAACTCACAGACATTTTCTTGAGTGCCAGGCACTGTGCCAACCTATTCATGAGCAATGACTTCCTTAATCCTCATACCAGCCCTAGGAGGTCATGATTCTTACCAATCCCATTTTGCAGATGAGAACAACTGAGGCCCAGATAGGTAAAGGGACTGGTCTAAGGCCGTGGAACCAGTAAGTGGTGAAGCTGGGACACATACCCAGGCACTCAGATGGATGCCCAGACCCAAACTAGACCTCTTGGCCACAGTGACTTTCAGTTTGCCATAAACTTCAAGATCCAGTTTGGGCACCAACTCCAGGATGCTGAGTGGCTAATTTATGGCTCTGGGGAGCCAGAAGACTCATGGCTCTGGCCTGTCCAGCCTCCCTACCCACCCCCAAGGACTTCAGAGCTGACAACCCAAGATGCAGTATGGTTTGGACAGAAGTCAGATGCTTCACAACACTGTTGGGCATCCCCCATCTCCCCAGTTTTCAGCCTGATGCCTGACCCCAGCCCCCACCCTTCCCCCTGGGCCTCAGGCTCTGAATCCAAACAAACACAAAAAGCCAAATGACTTTCACTCTGTCCCTTCCAATTCAGTGATTTTGGAGGAGAATAAATACCGAAGCCACTGGCATGAATAGAAATTAATATAAAACTGTGCTAACGGCACAGGGATGTTTTTTAAAAAGAAAAAAATTCTCAATTTAAAATCTCTACACAAATAGACTCTTCTAAGGTCAAATGAAAGATAAATGCCTCAGGAAAGCAAAGAAGTCATCATTTAGGCTGAATTTTTTTTCTCTCTCTTTCATTTCCTCTCTCTCTCTTTCATTCTGTCCCCTACCAATATTTCTTTCTATCCCTGTCTTTGCCTCTCTTATCTGACACTCGCTCTTCCTGTCTGCATGTTTGTATGTGTCAATCTGTCACTTTTATTTCAGTGGCAGAATTGCAACTGCAGGTGAGTAGTATGACCTTGGTCAAGTCATTTCCCAGCTTTGTGCTTCTGTTTTCCTATCTTTACACAGGAAGTACAATTACTTTTTGCAGAGGGATATGAAGCAAAGCAGGACCTCATGAAGTAAAATGATGTTTCTAACCAGAGCTGGCAGTCTCACTCACCCTCTAGGTCTGGGCCTGGAGGATGGAAAAGATTAGGAGCAGGCACCATCTGGTCACAAAGTGATGCCAATGAACCAATGGAGTGAATGGCCTTCTGACCTTGGCCTCTTTACTGTCCATCTGATTCAACCTAAAGTTGTCTTAAGAAAATGATTCTGGTTTGAAAAAAGGAGAAGCTGAGAAACATGTAAGGCCAGAGAAGTAGAAACCATTTTAAAGGTGAGATAAGAGTCACCTTGAATGGGAAAACAACCATATGATGAATTTAAATCAAAGCCAGAGGGATTGTAATTAGTAGAAGGAAGATCTCCTTGACAACTGAGGGGGAATAAAGCACTGGGGAAAACCTACCGGAATGGGAGGCACAAGGCTGTGATCTTTTTAGGGCAGAGATCACATCTTTCTCGGTTACCATTATCTCCACAGGGCACAATAGAGGGTCTCGGTCCATAAGTATTAGTTGAGTGGCTGACTTAATGAGTGAGGGTTTCTATTCCTGGAGGCCCCTAGGACAAGGCTAGATACCATTTCCCCAGAACACAGAGCCTTGCTCACCAATGAGCAATACAGTATTGCTCACCAATCATTGGATGAATGTTGAATATGAGAGTTTACTAGCTGCAAGTATTGCGTGTGCAGTATTGCTGCTATTGCACACGCATCTCTTAAGGACTGAGTGGATATTGAAGGGGAGGGGGCATCTCCAGGGTGGAGCAGGAATCAGGGGTTGGGGGGATTACATGAATGACACTTTGTCAAGTAGCCTATGAATTTCTGCCTTGTTAGTTTGAAGTATTCTGCTACCTAGAGGCAGAGTATTGGACTAAAAAAATTCTGACAGCCCAAGTATCATCTCCTTCTGAGACGGACTAAGCCAGTAGATGGAGAGGAGAGACCTAGGACAATGGAAAGACTGGAAGGAATAGCTTTTTGTCCTGGGAAAACCCTTGATTGGGAGTCAGAAATCCTGGTTTCTAAACTCAAATCAATGTAAAACAAGAACACCAGCAAGATACCCCAGAGCCTTCTAACCAGCAGGAACTGCTCTAGTCATATAGCACAGATTGGATTTCCTGGGAGGTGGACTTAGAGATGGAGACTAGCATGTAGGGTGCTTATTATGGCATGCTCTTAGTCGCAATACCTGCAGATGAGAGGGAAGGAAGTGGGACTGAGCAAAGGGAGAAGTAGAGTTGTGATACAAGCTCAGCAGGGACCTTAGCTACCCCTGTAGATGGTTCTGAAGCTAGGATACTTCGGAGTTGTCCAGAGTTGGAGTGGGCCTTTACATTGCCATATCAATCAGTTGTTGGATACAGGCTAACGCAGGAAGAGGTGTTACCTTGAATGAAGCAACTCTCTTCAGCTGAGGCAACTCCTGTAGGGGACTGACAGCTGATGGCTTCCCGCCAGTGATGCTACCAGTAGCTGGTGGAAGAAACTCTTCTATTATGGAGGGGGATCTGGGTGTACATTGCAGTTCCCACCATAGCATGCTACTCCCATTAACACTAATCCTTATTGCAATCCTACAAGTTAGATATTATTATCACAGTGAAAAACTGAATTTTGGAGTGTGTCAACTTGCCCCAAGCCACACAACTGTTAAGTACTAGTTGTGGAGCTAATTCAAACCCATGTCTTCCTGGCTCTTAATTCCTTCCTTTTTTAACTACACCTCATTGCCTTTGATATCTTCACCCCTTCCCCCAACCCAAATTCCACCTATCACTCTCAAGATCTTGACAAATAGCTCCCCTCCCTGAGGCTCAGACTCTTCATCTGTAAAAGAAGGAGATTAAATTATATCTGAGATTCTTAACCAGGGGTCCATGAACCCTATGAAATAGAAGGCTAATTTTGGTATTTATGAGCAAAATTTTGAGTTTTAAATATTTTTCTTAGTAAAAGACCCATGAGATTGTTTATATCCTAAAAGGTTTATGACTCCCCTAAGAGGCTGAGATACAACAGGACCAGATGGTCTAAGGTCCTCTTCAGCACACACATGCTGTGATTTTGCACTCTTACAGCGGAAGCACGACAGACAGCGGCAATACCATTCAGCACCACGGACAGAGCCACGCTCCGACGTCTTCTGCAGAAAAGTCCCATCAACTATTACACTGACCCAAAGAATGAACGATGCAAGACCCCTGAGTGCCCAAAATCAGTGGGATAGGAAGTCAGAATCTGCAACAGACGCAGATGGCTTTCCCTCTCCCCCCTGCCTTTTCTGTAAAAGAGTCCCAAATGTTGCAATTGTCCTCACAGTGACATTTCCCCCATCCTGGGGGCCTCCAGTCCCTCTCCCCACAACAGTTACGAAGAGGGTATCGAGCCGGGCAGTGGAGTACCCTGGTGACAGATTAGCACTGCCAACCACCGACACAAAACCATTTGGTGTGGGGAAATGATAGATGTTAACACTCATTTTAAACACAGGCAACTGAATTCCTGCAGACAGGCGCCACGGCTGGAATTTAGGGCACAGCTGCTAGGTTCAGATAAGGTGCAGAATCAGCCCAGCATACCGCGATGTTACTTAATAATGAAAATGTGGTGATTGATGCTGCTGTCTCGAGAATATAACCTCCCCATTTGGAGGTTTTCAGCTCCCAAATCATCCATTCCACCGTTTTTTTTTTCCTTTCTTTCTTTTTTTGGAAAGGCAATGTGTGTGTGTTGGGGGTGTGGATACAGGGTTGATGGGGCCTGGCAACATGAAGCTCATGATCCTAAAGAATTTTTTTTAAAGTCCAAAGCGCTTAGTTTGAAAGAATTCAATTCTAGCAAGCTCACCTGGGACAGCAAGTTCAACATGAAAAATTGGTTTGGACAAGTTACCTTCCATATTTTTATGGTCAAAGGCTTCTTTTACTACACTACTCCCCATTTCTATGATGTCACAAAGAGCCAATCAGAGTTTTTGATACAGGACCTCAACTCCCACCTCTTCCTGAGCCCCAGGAGAGCTGGACCATTTATCTACTGCCTCCTGAACAGCATCCCCTGGAGAAAACCTCAGATTCTGCATGTCCAAAACTAGTCTAGGTTAGAATATCCAAGCAAGCCCTTTTTGCTCACTATGACAAGTGACACCACTCAAGGCAAACACCTGGGCATTATCCAAGACTCCTCCTTCCCCCTCATCTCCCAAGTCGAGCATCTCAAACCTGCTATTTTTATCTCCCAAACCACTCAGTCTTAAATTCACCTACTTTTTTTTTTAGCCCTATAGCATTAAAATACAACCTCACCCCTTTCCCCTAAATAGCCACTGGGCTCCAGCTCTTTTCTCCAATTCATCTTTCATCCTGATCACCAGAATAATTTTCCTAAATGGAAATATGTCATGTCACTCTTCTGCTTAAAACCCAATATCCTGTAGGCATTCAATGTCCTGTAGGACAAAATCCAGTTTCCTTACCATAGCATCAAAATCTTTAAGGATCTGGTTTCAGTGTATCCCTCAATGTTACTCACAATCTTTACCAAAAGCACCTGAAATATATGCTTATTTCTGCCTCCTTGCCTTTGCACATGCTGTTCCTTCTGTCTTACAAGCCCTTCCTCTCCTTTTTCTACCTGAAAGGCATTCATTCTTCAAGATTCAAGGCTCAAATTGTTTCTCCTTTGAGGAGTCTTCCTTACCATCTTCCCCACTCCTGACAATGTCAATTTCACTTTCTTCTGTGCTGTTACAATTATAGTCACCCTGTATAACAGTGACAGGTTGCCATCATTCCCTCACTTGCTAGAATTGGATTCAAATCCCTGTTCCATTATTTTTCAGCTCTATAACCTTCAGCAAGTCATAGGACTCTCTCTGGCCCTCAGTTTCTTCTTCTATAGCCTGGAGATAATAATAATACCTATCTCATCATTAAATGATAGATGTAAAGTATCCAGTGTGTACCCTGGGACACAGTAGGAGCTTAATAAATATTAATTTCCCAGTAGAGAAAAGTTGTTAATCTAGAGCCCATGGAAGACTTGGGAAGTCCCTATCTCAGGTCAGGGTCCTAGAAGCAGAGCCTCAGAAGAATTCTGTGCAAAGGGTTTATTGAGAAAGTGCTCTCAAGGAAAGGAGAGAGGGAAGCAGGAGAGGGAAGGGGACAAATAAGGATGTTGTTTAGGGTAAAGTCTGTCCTTGGCCTAATCCAAGGGGGGTTTGGAGCATAAGTTACACCACAGAGTTGTCCCTACCTAGAAACAAGGGAGTTGCCATCTGTACCCCCTTGTCAGCCATAGCTGGCTATGGGCTGATGCAGGGTGGGTGGACATGGGTGTAAACTCCCAGAAGAGAGGACCCTCATCAGCCGAGAGTGATGCTACAAAGAAGGGAGCAGCTATTTAGGGGGCATTGAAGCCTACAGCAAGAGGGCAACAGGTGTGCCTGCCAGTGGGAGGGGGTCTGAATGCAGTGTCAACAGAATCTACTAGTCCTGAGAGACAGTTACTGCTTTAAGGAGGCTGAGAGGTTGTTTTGCATGGAATGGAGGCAGAGTCCAGACTTCATAGATATCTCCATTTTCATTCATGCAATAATTCATGTATTCATTCAAAAGATCTTCATTGAACATCTACTCTGTTCCAGAGACTTTAGTAGGCCCTGGAGATACTGGAGAGCAAAAAAATGGCATCTTTAGGGAGCTCATAGTCTAGTAAGGGTGAAGATATTCATCAAATGGTCTGTCTTCAAAGACAAAGGTTTCTGAAGAGAAGGAACTCAGTTCTGGGAGAGCATATAACAGAGGGACTCAGTTCAGCTTGGGGCACTTAGGAGGGCTTCCCAGAGGAGGAGACTTTTGAGTGAAGGTATGAAGGGTAAGAGTTCACGTGAAAGAAGGGGTGATAATTAGGAGGGGAAGGAGAGACGTGTGGCTCTCTTCTTGCTTGCTTTTGGAAGTCCTGCTAAAAAATGGGAGAGAGCATCTCTAAGGCAGGGAGCACTGCCTTAGAGCTGTTGTTGGTCATTTACCCTTGAGTATAAATGACATTTTAGTATTTTTTTTCCTGCAGATAGCTTGTTGAAGGGGAATGAAGAAAAAAGCCTGAGGGGCACTGAATGCTTTGGAGAAATCCATAAAATGGCCCAAAATAAGAGTTGGGGAGAAAAGGGCTTTGAGACAAACTTGCTGATTTTGAATCTTGCAGCCACCTCTCCTCCCTCTCTCAGGGCCTCTCTCCCTGTCTCTCACAGAACTTGGAGCTGGAGGGAAGAAGCTTGGCTTGGAGCCAGCCATGTCCAGCCTCTGCCTTTTTTGAAGCTAGAGGTAGCAGCTGCCTATGCAACATGATCTAAGTGCCCAGCCCTACTCTCTCTCTGCCCAACCCTACTGCCAACAGCCACTGTTCATTGCCTGAAATTCCCATCATTAGCATCTCAAAGCCTAGGCTGGGGGTCCTAGGAGCTCCATTCTCATTCTGGCTGTCTTGTTCTGACCTTGGGCATGTTCCTTCACTTCTCTGGATGCAAGGGCAGGACGGATTCGGCTCCTCTGAGGTCCCTGCAGCCCTAGCTGTCTATGTGTTTTTTCCTCACCACAGTTAACCTATTAAGGTTGCAAACTCAAGGTGGTGTTCTGGAGACCCCCAAGAGAGCTGGGGGATGTCTGAGCACCTGGAATCCAGGCTGGGCACCTTCCTCAGTCTTCTGGCTGGCAGAAGCTGTGGCCCAGGAGTTGGGAGGGAGAAGGGCTCTGGAAGAGGCCCTCAGCCCCTTGTGGCCCTTTAAACGCTGCCAAAATGACTCCTGCTGCCCAGATTGCTGCCTGGAGCTGTCAGACACGCGTCAAGGTCAGGGGTGTGCATCTGCCCCAGACACAGCAATAATGGCTTCTAATGGACTGTAAACAGGTGAAGTTTGCTGCAAAGACATTGCTGCTGCTGGAACAATAAAAGCTTCTTTCTTCTTAACCCTCTCCTGGATTTTGATTATGCCACAACTATGCTGTCTTTAAACAGGGCCTTCTCCAAAGACATTCTTGCCTGGAATCTCATCCACCCTTATCAACAAGAAGGTTATTATTAGTCCACCTTTCAGCTGGGAAAACTGAGGCCCAGAAAGGGAAAGAGACTTGTGTGAGGTCTCAGACCTATGATGAGACACAACCGCAAGTATAACTTAAGGCTTGGTTGGTCTCATAGCCCAAGCTACTAACCACTACGCTACCCTGTCTGCAGCTACTGATGATTTGCGCTGGACTTTGCTAAGAGATGTAAGAGAGATAAAAAGTGACCTTGGAGCTCAGAGGTCCAGAGGGAAAAGTGAAGACCTTCGAATCACACTAACCTGAGTTCTTGATCTCTTTAACTTGCTGCGTGACCTTGGGTCCGTTAATTAACCTCTCTGAGCCTCAGTTTCCTTATTTTTAAAGTGGAGCAATAGGATGATTGTCAGCATTGAAAGAAATTAGATGCATGAAATGCCTGGCACAGAGGTCTCAATAAAGGTTAGTCCCCTCTCCTACACCCACTCCCCTTGAGTAAATCTGGGATATTTGAAACTTCCTAGAGGAGGTGATCTTAGCACTGGGACTGCCAGATGAAAACCAGTGATCCAGGTCCCAAAGTCCAGCCCTCCTCTCGGGGATGCTGTCCCCAAAGTCATCATGTGCCAGGCAGGCAGATAGCAGCCCCCTCTCCCTCCCTCCCAGCCCTGGGCTGGCGGGCAGGAGTGAAGACAGTGAGGACCATAAACAAGGCCAATGAGAACGCGGTAATTCCACGGCGCCACCATTTCCCATCATGCTGCTACTTTTAGTGCCAAGGCAGAGAGGTTGGATGGCTCCTCCCCTGGGCCATTTTTTCTGAGCCTGTTAGACACCAGGTAGGGAGGTAAGGAGAGTGAGGGCAAGGGAGATAGGGGAGGAGGGAGTGGGACTTCACCCTGGCCTCACCCACCCTCCACCCAGCCACTCTGTGACTCTGTCCTTTCACCCGCTGGCTAGAGAGCGCCTCCTCTTCGATCTGCTTCCCTGGTGGACCCCAGAATAGGACCTTCACCCTCTACTGTGAACTGCACCTGAGGACCCCAAAATAGGACCTTCACCCTCTACTGTGGACTCCACCTGAGGCTCACATTCCTGCCCTCATTTCCGTCCCCACTCTATCTCTCTCCAGAGCTCTTGTCACCTTCTGACATGCTTGAAAATTGATTTACTTACTTTTTTGTTGTCTGTTTCTCTCCAGCAGACTGATTCTCCACACTAGCCTCTCTGAGGGCAGAGATTTGTACCTGTTTTGTTTACTGCTCTATTCCTAGCACCTAAAACAGTGCCCAGCACATAGTAGGTGCTCAGTAAAGTACAGAATGTGGTTATCCACTCATCCACTCTTATTATCTAATATTTCATTCAAAACACATTGAGGTGAATAAATGAAGCTACCTGTTCTGGGCATGGGGTTAAGTGCTGGTGGAGTCTAAATGAACCGCACAGCCTCCCCTTTGAAGTGGGGGGATCTTCAGTGAAGTGGTGCAATCATGGAATTACGATTACTGATTGGAGTCAGGATGCCTGGGTTTACTTGGTGTGTGACACTGGGAGAGCTTTCTATACCTCTAAGCCTCTGTTTCTCGATCTGCCAAGTGGGGATGGTGAAAGGGGTTGCAAGGGGGCAAGGAGGCCCTGCATTCAAATGTGCTTTAGCACAGTGCAGGTGACCAGGGGAGCTCCATGGACGATGGCCATGGACCTGCGATCACTACTACAACACAGCCCAGAATGAAAGCAAGTAAGCAAGTGCTCTAATGGAGAAAGAAACCACGTGCCGAGGGTCCGCAGGAAAGGAGGAAGTGATCCTGATGTGGAAGGTCTAGGACACAGTCTCAGAAGCAGCAGTGCAGGAGCTGGGCATCCTGGAGCTCCAACGTTCTTGGTGGAGGAAATGGCAGAAGCAAAGGCACGAGGTGTGGGAGGAGCTGCAGGATCCTTCTGTGTGTGTGGGGGTGGGTGCGGGTAGGAGATGAGGAAGGAGAGGAGATGGAGGGGGTGAGATCAGGGGATCCTTAAATGCTGGAGGGAGGAATTTGAACCCTGTCCCAGAGGTGTGGGTGCCACTGAAGGATTTCGAGCAGGGGTGGGGCATGGCCCACTGGGATTTAACATGTCTGTCTGAGGTGGCTTGGATGTGGGGACAGGAAGCAGAAAGGGTAGCCAAAAGGGGGCTGATATTTCAGGTGGGAGATGCTGAAGCTTATACAGAATGTCAAGGGGGGAACTGGGTGCTGACCATGGCACTCAGACCCACACTCCCTGCTGATGGGCAGAGGCCACCTGTCTTGTTCACCCTCATGCCCACCCCTGGTCTCCAAGAGGGTTCCAGGGAAGAGCAGGGGGAAGAAAACTCAGGGCCTATGTCCCTGGCCCCTCCTGAAATATCTCTGACCCTCAGATCCCCCAGCCATTCACCTATCCTGATGGGTGAAAATCCCAGCTCCTCTATCACCCAACGCTGTGATCTTGGGCAAGTCACTTAACCTTTCTGGGCAGGCTCCTTTACGTAAAACATGGAAAAGGCTGAAATGAGAATAACCCCTGAGTCCCTACTCTGTATCAAGCCCTGCCACTCATCGGGGGAAAAATTCTAAGTGAAACCTCCAGAAGGAGGCTGGTACCCAGAGGGGGTTCAGTCAACATCCTCCCGCCTTTTTTTTCTTAGCACTTCAAGGGGGCCTGCTGTGTTTTCAGTGATGCTCTGGAATATCTGGCCAATGAGAGCAATATCTTATGAACAGGACTTTATAGTTTATGCAGCACCTTCAACCCTATTATCTTACTGGAAGCTCTGTCTTAGAGGAATGTTAGGTTCCATTGTATGGATGAGGAAACTGAAGTTCAGAGAAGTTAAGCAACTCTCCTAAAATCACGTATGGTTTGAACCCAAGACTATTGCGTCCAAGCCCAAAGGGTTTCCCCTCCAGCCTCACCACCTCCCCAGTCGTATGAGTTTCCTGAAGGCAGGACCCTCTTCCGGGATTGGCTTCTCCAAAGTACCTCCCCTAAGTGTATGTGGGAACAGGCAGACAGTGCCCCTAGTATCTTCCTGGGATTGTCAATACCTGCTACGTACCACATTTCTCACGTTCCTTCTCTCTGACCTTCATGTTGGACCTCGTGAGCTGCGACTCGTTACCTCCATTTCACAAATGCAGAAAACAAGGCCCAAAGTTCTGCCAGCTCCAGGGGGCGGGGCTCACATTAAAGCCCAAGCTGCCTGAATTCCCTGACCAAGCTCTTCCTCCGTGGGAGGCTGGTGGCCGAGCTCACCAGGATGCCACAGTCAGTGGGGGAGGAATCGCAGGGCAGAGACAGGCTGTGCACACAGCCCTGTGCTTGGGTAACTGATGGTCAGCATCTCCAAAACTTTCCCATGGCTCACCTTTCAACCCCTGAGCTGACCCCCTCTTTCTGCACATTGCTGGCACAAGTAGGGATGAGACTGGGAGCCTGCCCGAGAGGGTTTGAGGACACCTGAACCACCCATCAGCCTCAGCAGATCTCATGGGAGCTGAGGGTTGGAACTTACCCTCCACTAAGAGATCTTCTGGTGTCGCCTCCTGGTTTTGCAGATGGGGAAACAGTAGCTGGAGCGACTTTACTGGGCACCAGGCATTGTCACACTCATTACTGTTTGAGTTCTCATTATTTTGCAATAATGCACAATTTATGAGTGAGGAAATGGAGGCTCAGAGAAGGAAAATGTCTTGACCTGGACTACAAAACTAATGAATTGTGAGATGAAGACACAAGTTGGCCCAAGCTAGCTGGCTCTTTCCATCACATGAGGACACAATGGGAAGTCAGCAGTCTGCAATCCAGAAGAGGGCTCGCACCAGAACCCAACCACGCTGATACGCTATTCTCAGACATCCAGCCTCCACAACTACGAGAAATTAATGTGGCTGAAGCTACCTAGTCTATGGTACTTTATTACAGCAGCCCAGACTGACTACGGCTGTCAGTCAATAACCTGCTTGTGATACTGTACTATAGTTTTGCAAGACGTTACTAGTCAGAGAACCTGGGTAAAAGGTGCATGGGATCTCAAATCCCAGTTCTGCTCCTTTCTCACTCTATGACCTTGTGCAAGTCACTTCACCCCTTTGACTCTCAGTCTCCTTATTTGTAGGAAATAATATTTGTAGGAGGTAAAATGCTAGCCATTTAGAAGTGAAAGGCAATGAGAGTATGTCATTTCCAAACTGATGGCATGCAGGCAAAGTAGTATTCGGAGGGAAATTTATAGCCTTTGATGCATTTATGAGAAAGCAAGAGAGATTAAATATAAATTAATTAAAATTTCAGTTCAAGATACTAGAAATATAACAAAGTAAATTAAAAGAAAATAGAGAGAAGGAATTTTAAAAGACAAAAGCAGAAATTGATGAATCAGAAAACAAAATGGAGATAATCCCTACAACACAGTTGTGGCAAGAATTAAATAAGATCATTCATTCATTTGCTCACATACTATATTCCAGGCACTCTGCTAAGTACAAGGGGTATAACAGTGAGCAAAACACACAGCCCTGCCCTCATGGAGTTTTCAGTCTAATGACAGAGGCAGATACATGAGTAAATGCAGTACAATGTTCAGTGAAATCAAGGCAAAAGCAGAGGGCACTGTGGGGTCTAGCAGAGGGGTCCTGACCCATCCTGGGGAGAGGGACTGTCCCCCAGAAGGAGGTGTGTAAGGTAAACATGAGGATGAACAAGGTTATTGTGAGAGTGTTCTTGGCGAAGAAAATAGTACATGCCAGTGTTTGATGCAAGGGAAGTTGTGTCAAAGTGGAGGAAATGCAAGCATTCCTGATTTTCGTGAGTACTTCCAACAACCTTGTGAGGTGAGGATGATGATCACCTCCATTTTATAGCTGAGGACACTGAGGCTCAGAGAGGTTCATTAACTTGTCTCAGATCTTTCAGCAAATACGTGATGAAGTTGAGATTGAACCAGGTGGCTTAGCCTGGGTTTCCTAAAACACAAAGTCTGGAGCAAAGTGTACATACTTTATGGGAGGTGCAATTCTTGGGCAGCAAGAATGAGGGGGACGGGGTTGCAGATAGAGAGGAATAGGAAGCAAACACAAAGAGCTATGTTTCTGAGCTGGCCATAGAAACATATCTTTTCGAGCCAATGTAACTGGGTGCTGGGTCACTTGGAGTGGCAGATACACAAGCCACGTGGAACCTCCCATTTTTGGAATAGTCCATTTGTCTGCGGCTCCTTCCTGGCTCATGATTGTCAATGTTCCCGATTTGCTGCAAGGAGTGCTGTTATTCGGCCCCTCCAGAAAGCCACTAGGGAAGCCTGATTCCCTGCCCTAAGCATGGTGCTCTATCTGAATGTGAAAGTGGTGGAAAGAGCCTCCCTCAGATCGAGTTGGACCCAGGGCGTCAGCTGCTGCAGCTTGACAGGCTTGATGGGGTGTCTGCAGAAGGCTAGTCCTCACCTGGGGGAAACTTAGGCAGCTGGACTAGAAGAAGAGCCAAAGACAGCAGCCGGGCTCTTCATTGAGCAAGAGGGGACAGGTGGATCGAGTCAATCTGGGACGATACACGAGACCAGGCCTGTCTGATTCCAGAACTTACACACAAGAGGCCAGACCTAAGGCTGGCAAGGTGGGCAGGGGCCAAAGTCCAGAGGGCTTATTGACAGATGGAAATATGGGGCTCTGTCTGCAGGGTAATGAGAAGCCATGGGAGGATTCTCAGCACCTGGCAGGACGGCTGGCACCAAGGGCAACAACCCAAGAGAAGCTAGATCCCACTGGAGGGTGTGGGTCCAGCAGCCTTATATTGGCAGGGTGTAGGGGGCTGCCCGTCACCCCCCTGCCCTGCCACTTCTCTGAAGCCCAGGTCCAGAGGCTGGCAGCGGGGTGCTGCCCATGACAACTGCAGTGCTCATCCTTCAGCATGACATTGGCACATCACTGGGGGAGTGGAGGGTGACGGAGCACCATTCCGGGCGGTAATGGCTCCAGCGCCTGGAGGAAAATGACATAAATAATATCCCATTAGAGGCACTGAGCGGCTCCGCTGAGTGCCTTGTGTTGCTGGCAACATTATGGGCTTCATAAACAGACTCATTCATTTTCCACTCCCTGCTCTGGTGGATGGGAGATGGGGGGGCTGCCAGGGAAGGTGCAGCTGCAGAGGCAGTGAGGGGCAGGAACAGCACAGTCCACCCCTCCAAGCCTCAACTCTCATGCCTGCAGCTTGGGCCACCAGACTTGCTGGCCCCGCCCACCTCTAGACTTTTGCCCACACGCCCTGCCTCTGCCTGGAACACGCTCTCCCCAGCTCAGTCTTTGGAAACCACACTATTTCTTTCAAGGACTAACTCAGGTTGCTCCTTGGTGCTGAGTTCTCCGTGCAGCCTTCGTAATTCCCAATCCTCATTTTTATTTTATTTTATTATTATTATTTTTTTGAGACGGAGTCTCACTCTGTTGCCCAGGCTGGAGTGCAGTGGTGCGATCTTGGCTCACTGCAAGTTCCGCCTCCCGAGTTCATGCCATTCTCCTGCCTCAGCCTCTCGAGTAGCTGGGACTATAGGTGCCTGCCACCACGCCCGGCTGATTTTTTGTATTTTTAGTAGAGATGGGGTTTCACCGTGTTAGCCAGGATGGTCTCGATCTCCTGACCTCGTGATCTGCCCGTCTCGGCCTCCCAAAGTGCTGGGATTACAGGCGTGAGCCACCGCGCCCGGCCCCCAATCCTTATTTTTTTATTTTCTTTTGAAATGGGGCCTCTATCACTCAGGCTGGAGTGCAGTGATGCAATCACAGCTCACTGCAGCCTCTACCTCCTAGGCTCAGGTGATTCTCCCACCTCAGCCTCCCAAGTAACTGGGACTACAGGCACGTAACACTATGCCTGGCTAATTTTTATATTTTTAGTAGAGCTGGGTTTCATCGTGTTGCCCAGGTTGGTCTCCAACTCCTAGGCTCAAGTGATCCACCCGCCTTGGCCCCGCAAGGTGCTGGGACTACAGACATGAGCCATCGCGCCTGGCCCATTCCCCATGGCCTTGAGGCTCCCTTAGCTCTGGTGAGACAGGCTGGCACACTGGAGGGCATCCTGGAGACAGACAACTCTGGATTCAAATTCTGAGCTGGCAATTGTAAGTCTGGTGACCTACAGCAGAGCCCTTCTGAATCCCTGATCCACAGAAACCACAAGCATCAACAATGATTGTAGTTTTAAGCTACTAGGTTCATTTGTTATACAGCAATAAATAATCAGAACAAGATCTCAGCTCATGTGCCTCATGAGATTGTTAGTCCTCGAATCTCTCTGGGCCTCAGTTTCCTCTTGTGAAAGGATATCTCGTGAGGGTATCTTACAGGCTTGTCATGAAAAGTGTCTTTTAGGCTTGTCTGGAACACAGTTGATTTTCATAATTGCTCTGCTTGTCCGCTTTACTATGTAGACATTTGAGTTTTCCTCTCCCCAAAGGGACCATTGATTTTCTTGTGTCTGTCCCTCCTGGAGTCTAGTCCTGGGCTCCGTGCATGGCAGGCGTTGAAGGCAGGTTTGAGGGTGCACTGGGAGGAGCTCTGGGTAAAGAATGTGGGGCCCTGGGTCTTGTCCCACCTTGAATGTCAATGAGCTGTGTGACCTTGGGCCAGTCCCTTCCCCTCTCTGGGCCTCTTTCTCTGCAAGGGTAAGACAGAAGGTTACATAAAAGGACATCTGTGGCCCTTCTCAGCTACCACTTAGAGGACCTCAGGCTAGTACCCCATCCCTCCACCTGTCAGGAGGTGGGCTCTGGCTTTCAAGTCAGAGAGAATCAGACTAGGATCCTGCTCTGCTGTGTGGCCTTGGGCAAGAAGAGAACATCTCTGAATCTCAGTTTCCTTGTGTGAAAAATGGAGATAATAAAGCCAGCATTACAGGGTGGTTGTAGTAACTTAGTGAAATTATCGAATCAGTGGTATTTGCTGAACACTTATTATGTGCCAGGCACTATTCACTGTTGGGGATACAATGATGAACAAGATAAGGATTCTTCTCCCCCTTCCCAGAGCTTATATTTAAATGAGAGAGAGAGAGAGACAAAAATCAGCCATCACATAAATAACTATGTAATTACCAACTGTGCTATATGTTATAAAGAAAAAGTAGGCTAGGCATGATGGCTCACACCTGTAATTCCAGCACTTTGGGAGGCCAAGGTGGGAGGATCGCTTGAGCCCAGGAGTGCTAGACCAGCACGGGCAACATGGGGAGACCGCGTCTTTACAAAAACTAAAAAATTAGCTGGCCATGGTGGTTTACACCTGAAGTCCCAGTTACTCAGGAGGCTGAGGTGGGAGGATCGCTTAAGTTGGGGACATGGAGGCTGCAGCGAGCTGCGATCATGCCACTGCACTCCAGCCTGGGAAACAGAGTGGGACCCTGTATCTAAATAAAGTAAAATAAAGTAAAATAAAATAAAATGGAAGTACAGGGTCCTGACCTAGTGCTCCTAGTTATGGAGGGCTTCCTAGGGAGGTGGCACATGAGCTGAGATCTTGTTCTGATTATTTACTGCTGTATAACAAATGAACCTAGTAGCTTAAAACTACAATCGTTGTTGATGCTTGTGGTTTCTGTGGATCAGGGATTCAGAAGGGCTCTGCTGTGCAGCTCTAACTCAGGGTCTCTCATGAGGTTTCAGTTAGATGAGGGCTGGAGCTGGAGCAGCTGGAAGCTGCTGGACATCTCTTTCCCTCTCTGTAAGTGATCTCAGGGATTCTCCATGTGGTCTTTCTGCAGAGGCCAGCTTGGGCTTCCTCATAGCATGGCATCCTCAGGACAGTCATGCTGCTTAAATGTAGCTTAGGGCTCCAGAGCCAATGTCCTTGACCTCCTTCCAGAAGTGTCCCGGTGTCACTTACAAGGCATCCTATTGGCCACAAACAAGTCATAGCCTGCCCCAAATCAAGGGCAGGGAACATGGGCCCCACCTCTTCCCAGTATGAGACTGAAGGTCATATTTTATAAAGAACATGTAGGATAAAAGATGCTGTTGTGACTATCTTTGCAAAATATGCCCTGACATAGATCTGAAGGGTGAGTAGGGGTTAAATAGGCAGAGAAGAGAGTTCCAGGCAGAGGGACAGCTGGCACAAAGGCCCTGGGGTGGAAGAGAATGTGTGGTTTTGTACTGAGGAAGCACTCAGGGACACAGTAGTGAGTAAGACAACAACCCATAACGTTTGGAGCTTCCATTCTAGTGGGAGAGATAGACAATAAACACACAAAGAAACAAACAACACAATTTCAGGTTGCAATCAGTCCCAGAAAGGGAATACCCTGGGGGCCGTGACAGAGTGAGATTGGGAACTGGAGTAGTACTTCAGGCTGGCAAGACCTTTCTGAGGGGGTAGCAATTGAGCTGAGAGCTGCAGATGAGAGGGAGCTGGCCAGCCACGCAAAGGGCTGGGGAAGAGTGTTTGCATCTGAGGGAACAGCATGTGCAAAGGCCAAGAGGTGGAAAAGGGATGGGTGGCGTGGTTGAAACTTGGTACACAAGAGGGCTGGCAGGTGTGACATGAGGATGGACAGGGTGGGAGAGGCCAGGTTTTGCAGGGCCCTGGCAAGGAGTTTGGACTTATTTCTAAGTGTGACAGGGAGCTATTAGAGGGTTTTAAGCAGGAGAGTGATGTGATCTCATTTTGTAATAGAGATCCTCTGGCTGCCGTAGCACTGACTTCTGGGCATGACGCCAGACTTCCATTCCTGGCAGTATCATGAATGTGCTGTGTGACCAGAGGCTAGTCACTTAACCTCTCTGAACTGTAAAATGTGAAGAATGGAATATAGTGGGCAGGAAGGAGGGAACCCAGGTAGAAGGCTGTAGCATCATCCAGGCAGAGATGATGGTGGCCTGGACCAGGGTGGTTGCGGTAGGGTTGTTGGTAAGAAATGGGTAGGATCATGACAGACTGGGAGGTAGAATGGACAGAACCTGGTGATTGGATGTGGAGCATGAGAAGGAGGAAAGCACAACCCCCAGGTTTCTGGCAAGGCTTAATCTTATTTTACAGCTCAGAGAGGTTAAGTGACTAGTCTGTGGTCACACAGCACATCCATGGTACCCAGAATTTAGTGCCACCCTCTGGGCCAATCTTGGGCCTGGGGATGGTACTGATACTGAGCCCTTGGCCCTTCTCTCTGTGTCTCCCCTGCCCTACCCCACCCCTCCCATCACCTCCCCTTCTTCCTCCCAGGATGCTGGTGGCTCTGACGCAGTCCCAGAAGGTGTGCCTCGCCAAGCTGTCGGCGTGATGAACAGCTTCCCTTGGCTGAGCAGATAACAGTACACACACAGGTCGGGGGGGCCCATGTAACCCATCCATCAGGCCCGGGAGTGAGCGGAGGGCCAGCACACCCTCATGCCTGTTATTTGCCACAAATGTGTTTTTCCCCCAAGGTTAACAGGAAGAGTGACGGCCAGGCGCCTGACATCAGCAGGGATGGTGCTCGCAGGAGCCAGCCAGACTCTCCCTCCTATTCTCTCCCTTGGCATCTGAAGAGTCCTGGGTGTGGAGACGCTTAGAGCCTCAGAATTGCAGACTTTTCAAGTCTTGAGCGCTGAATCTTCGAAACTTAGATGCGTACAGTCCTCCATTCCTTGAGGCAGGATTGTGCGGTGGTTAAAAGCAGGGACTCTGGATCCCGCCTAACCTGATTGGGTTCAGATCCCAGTTCTGCCACTTACTAGCTGTGTTATCTAAGGCAAACACCTCAGCATCTCTGTGCCTCATTATGAGGGTGGTAATAGTGTAATAGTGTCTAGACCACGGGTGGCTGTGGGGATTATAGGAACTAATCTTTGTATCTAAAGTGCTTAGAACAATGCCTGGCACAGAGCATGTTGCTCATATTGGTAGATATAGAGTTCTTAAAGACACAGAATCTTCAAGTCTAAGTCTTAGAGACACAGAACTTGAAAACCTTTGAATCTTCTTAGGGCCACAGATTTTCAGAATCTTACTATTTTAGGTGATTATAGTCACACCTGCAGTGGTGGCTGCAGGGGCTTTAGCCGTCCATAATCTCTGTCACTTCTTTCTCATTTCTTTCACATGGGCAATAGCTAGTTTCTCAATCTTATGTAAAGTGTTCTTTACATAAGACCATATAAATATGGTGGCAAGCCCACCTTCTAGCCAGATTGCGGGCCCCAAATAGAAATTCTAGAGTGTCTACTGCACAGCATCTCACGGTCTCTATAAATACGTTTATCTAACTATCCACCTCAGTCCATCCATCCATCCATCCATCCATCCATCCATCCATCCATCCATCCCTGCATCCCTTCATCTATCCGTCTTCCCATACATCCATCTATCCACTCATTCCATCCATCACATTCTCACATCTATCAATCAATCTATTGTCTAGCCATCTATATGCATTTCCCATCCTTCCATCCATCCATACATTCTTCTATCTATCCATCTTTTCATCCACCCATTGATCCATACTTTCATCATCCATCTGTCCATCCATCCATCCATATTTGCTCATCCCTCCTCCCCCATCCACTTATCCCTTTTCTCTCTCTCTCCTTCCTTCCTTCTTCCTTTCTTTTTAAAATTTTCTCATCCATCCATTATCTGTCTATCTATTCACCCAACACTTATTCACTTATTGAGTATCTATTGCATACAAGGTACTGGATTGGGCTATAAAAGGAGGTCTGTGCATTGGTGTCAGTTTCTATCTTCCCTGAGCTTCCAGGCCAGCAGGCCATAGAAGACCAAACACAAACCAGATAATGCAAGCTTGGCTCTATTCAGCAGAGATAAAATGCCATGCTGAGTGACAGAAAGGGAATTCTCCTTTCTGCTGGGGCCCCTGGGGCAGCTTCATGGCAGAGGTGGTATTTCATCAGGATCTCCAAAGACCCTGTCTTGATGACATTACAAGTGGCTTCATCTTTCAGGGGACCGGGAGGAGAAGTCTGGGGAGCCTTAAACACCATCTGGTTCACCTGGATGACCACTGCTAGGAGGTTTGCTTCCGTTTTTTTTTCAAATTTAATATTTTTCATTTTGGTTTAGCGAAGGGGACCAAACGAAAGGAGGTTCCCTTTAAATACCATGTGAAGAAATGCTGCAATCCCTCCTCGCACACCTCCAGGGCTGAAAAGCTCACTACCAGACAAGGAGAAAGGTCTCTAGAACTCTACCGTGCTCCAGGAACTGAAAGGCACAAAGGGCTCTGTTTGATCTTCCTGACCCCCAGGAACTGTCCATTACTGTTATCTGGGGGGTGTGGGGTAGGAATAGTGCTCTGGACCCAGTGTATCTGGCTCACATCCCAGCTTCCCATTCATGAACTGTATGACCTGGAACAGGTTACTTCACCTCCATGGAGGTGAAGTTTACTCATCCATAGTACGGGGATGGCAATTAGAATACCTCTCATGGGATTGTTACAAGGATCAAACGAGCTAACACATTCATGATGCTGAGTGAGTGTTTGTGAAATTATTGCTATTACTGTTTTAGGCGATTGTATTAGTCAGTGTTGCATCAGGCAGCTCAGTGGAGAGCACGAATCTAGCAAAATCATGATAGTGGTTTGCAAGAGTTCAAAGTGCAGCGGCTGGAGATTATCAATAGCAGAAAAGATGCTACAGACCATATTCACCATTTATTGAAGGCATCCTCTTTGGACTGGTGAGTGCTGCACAAGTAAACAGGATGCTGTGAGGAACAGCTGGGACTACAGGCATGCACCACCATGCCTGGCTAGTTTTTTGTATTTTTTGTAGAGATGGGGTTTCTCCATATGCCCAGGCTGGTCTCAAACTCCTGGGCTCAAGCAATCCTCCTACCTCGGCCTCCCAAAGTGCTCACAGGCGTGAGCCTCCGTACCTGGCCAAAAGAGGAAGCAGTGTCACAAGAAAGAGCCCAGGAGTTGGGGCTGCCTAGAAGGAGCTGGGACCACAGAGGGAGAGGCTGCCTTTCCAAAGACTAGAAACCAGGGAGGAGATGCAGCTAGTGGAGACCTTGCCCTGAGTAGAGGGAGCAGAAAAATACCCGCTTCTCCCTCCCTCCTGCCCTGCAGTCTCTATGCACCATCATCTAGGGAGACAAATCAGAGACAAGGAGGCCTGCCCTCCCAGCTTGCAGAGCCCAGAGGATCATTTCGTAGGGTATGTTCCTCATGATCCTATTCTGCAAGATACTTCTTTAGAAAAAGGTTGTTAGGCAAATCAGGCTTGGAAATGCTGTAGGGAAGAACTCCGTCCCGCAGATCTGCCAGGCATGTTACTACAGTGAAGATGAGCAGCAACAGAGTTAAAAAGCTCAGGCTCTGTAGTCAGACTCAGTTCCCTCCTCTATCAAATGGGAATAGTAACAACATGTACTTTACAGGGCCATTTATTCATTTGTTAATTTCTTCATTAATTGAGTAGATACAATGTGTCAGTCTCCAGGGATATGCTGGTGAACAAGACAGACATGGTGTCAGTCCTCAAGAAGTTTACATTCTAGAGGAATATAAGCTAATGAGGTAATGAATGTAAACTGCTTAGCACACTGCCTGGAATATAGTAAATGCCCAATAAATGCCACCCTTAAAGGCTCTGAGAAGTCCTGCAATGGATACATCTTAAATCCAAGGCTTTCCAAGCATATCTGGCCATGAAATCTGCCTCTTTTCCCCCCAGTAGTACCCTATTCCTATGCTGCAGCACTCACTGGTCCAAAGAACATAGTTTAGAAATGCTGGGTGGGCCGATATGGTCTTTACACACACTTATACACAAAGACACACAAAGATACAAATATCAACTACTTCTGGTAGCTAATGAAATATTAATAGGGCTTTGAAGAAATGGGAATAGCTCATCTCTTGTTTCATTTTAAAGTGACCACATTTTGTATAAATCTTGTCTTGGAGGGTAGTAAGTGGAATTCACTTTGATGAGTTTGTTCTGAAAAATATGGAGTCATTAATTAATTGATCCACTCAACAAGCATTTACAGCAGCTTCTGTCATTCTGTGCTGCCTGCATGGCACTGGGGACACAGTGATTCTAAGGCAATGTGTAGGATCAAGATACGCCCTGTATATTGTGGCAGCCCCAAAAGAGGCTGCCTATGACCATCTGGGAGGGCTTCCAGGAAGAGGTGCTATCTGAGTTGAGTCTAAAAAGGTGAATGGGAGTTTAGCTTGGAAAGGGAGCCCTATAGGTATGGGTATTCACTGTTCTTGTCCCTGACTCCTTGGGGTCAGAGTCAATTTTAGGTCCAAGAAGGGAGAAGATGGTCTGGCCCTCAGTGGTTTCTCCTCTACTTGTGTTGGGGGCTTGGGGGGTCCTGAAAGGAGCACTGGGCTGGGAGTCAGGCAGCCTGGGGAGCAAGTCCAGTGTCTGTCACCGCCTACCGTGCGAACTTGAGTAACTCACTCCCTCTCTCTGAGCCTCAGCTTTCTCATCAGTGAACTGGGGCTAGCAGAGCTTACCTCACTGGGCTGATGTGAAGAGCAGGGGAGGTGATGGATGAGGAAGTGCTTTGTTAGCTGCTGAGTGCTGTAGACTGCAAAGCTCTATGTATTTGCAACACATTGGCTGCATGTCTTGGCTCAAGACCCGGTTCGCAGTAGGGGCAGAAAGAATTGAACCAAATTCTTCTGCCACCTTTTGGGCTCTGTTCCTCTGGCTCTTGAAATCGTTTTGGTCTTCCTAGGTCCCTTATTAATATACCAACACTCTGAAAGGTGTTAATCCTTATTAGCTAATATCTTAGTGCTGGCACTTTCATTAGCAGTTAACACCTGTAGTTAGCAGCTAACTCCTTAATGGGAATCATCTGGCATTCATCTGCAAGAATAACATTCAGGAATGGAGCCAGGAGGGGCTCTTGGTGGTCTTGGAGCACAAGGGGGCTATGAGAGAAGAAAAGATTGTCCAGGAGAGACATCTCTGACAGAGCTATTTTGCCAAAGGAAAATTCCGTTACCTGTCCACTAGACTGAGACCCCTAGAGAATGGTACCCTGAATCATCTCTACTGCCTTGTCCAGCAGAGAGGCTTTGGGCAAACTACTTAACCATTATAAGCCTCAGGTTCCTCCTCTAATAAATGGCGATACTCAATCATACATTTTTGGGTCACCATGGCTAATGCTATGTTTCTCAAATTTGCTGTATATTTGCAGGTGGTATCTAAAATTTTTATTTTAAGAGTGAAACGTTTTGCATCCATCAACTTAAATAAACTTATGCTGGGTATCAAACGACCTTCCCTTAAATCTCAATGACTTTCAACAATAAGGATTTATTATTTGCACATGCTACTTGGCCATCAGGTAGCTTTGGGTCTGCCTTGATTCTGCTCCACGTTGTCAATCTGGGAACCAATTTGAAGGGGAGGCCCTGCCTAGAACATGCTGGTAACACGGCAGCAGAAGGAACAATGGCGGAACCCCACAATGGCTCTTAAAGCTCCCATTCAGAAGTGGCATCCAACAGTTCTGCTCAATTTCATTGGCCAAAGCAAGTCACATGGCCAGGTCTGATGGTGACGAGGTGGGAAGCATACACCTTTGCAGGGAGGCACCTGGTAAGGAGGGGCCATGAGTATTGTTGAATAATAATACAATCTAGTGCAGTATTGATTTTCATGTATATTAGAAAAATAGGCATGTAATTCCAGAACTTTGGGAGGCCGAGGTGGGTGGATCACCTGAGGTCAGGAGTTTGAGACCAGCCTAGCCAACATGGAGAAACCCGTCTCTACTAAAAATACAAAAATTAGCTGGGTGTGGTGGCGCACACCTGTAATCCCAGCTACTTGGGAGGTTGAGACATGAGAATTGCTTGAACTTGGGAGGCAGACGTTGCAGTGAGTTGAGGTAGAGCCACTGCACTCCAGCCTCGGCAACAGAGTGAGACTCTGTCTAACTATGGAGCATGTTGGCTCATGCCTATAATCCCAGCACTCTGGGAAGCCAAGGTGGGAGGATCATTTGAGTCCAGGAGTTTGAGACCAGCCTGGCCAACATGGTGAAACCCCATCTCTACTAAAAATACAAAAATTAGCTGGGCGTGGTGGCAAACACCTGTAGTTCCAGCTACTTGGGAGGCTGAGACAGGAGAATTGCTTGAACATGGGAGGCAGAGGTTGTAGTGAGCTGAGATTTTGCCACTTTGCTCCAGCCTGGGCAACAGAGTCAGACTCTGTCTCAAAAAAAATTAAAGACTGTACACATATATAGTACAAATATATAGAGAGAGAGCAAGAGAGAGAGAATGATAAAACGAACATGGCAGAATGCATACAATTGGCAGGCCTGGGTAAAGGGGTGTATGGACATTCTTTGCAACTTTCCCATAAAGTTTGAAATCATGTTAAAATAAAAAGTTCCTTGTGGGTAATGAAAATGGAGAAAAAAAATCCCCAATAAATAAAATAAATTAAGTTCCATATATATTTCATATCGAACCATGATGTCATGGATCTGATTTCTTTCTTTCTCTCCTTTTTTTTTTTTTTTTTTTTTTTTTTTTTTGAGACGGGATCTTGCTCTGTCACCCAGGCTGGAGTGCAGTGGCATGATCTCGGCTCACTGCAACCTCCACCTCCTGGGTTTAAGCAATTCTCCTGCCTCAGCCTCCTGAGTAGCTGGGATTACAGGCATGTGCCAACACGCCTGGCTGATTTTTATATTTTTAGTAGAGACGGGGTTTCACCATGTTGGCCAGGCTGGTCTGGAACTCTTGACCTCAGGCGATCTGCCCGCCTCAGCCTCCCAAAGTGCTAGGGTTACAGATGGATCTGATTTCTTAAGGTGAGGCAAAGGTAGAGAGAATAAAAACTAGCTGAGCTAATTTAAAGAATATTAAATAACAGTAGCCAGGTGGGACATTGGCAAAGTGGGACTTGCACCTCCCATGAGGCATTTGATGTTCCTCACACTTCATCAGAGGTCCTCTGGCTGGCAGCCCCCTTCTCATTCATTCATTCCGTATCCCCTTATTGAGCACCTACTGTGTGCTAGGCACCTGTTGGGCACTGAAGAGTCAATAGTGAATGATACAAGGCAGACACAGGTCCTCCCTGGAGAGGCTCACAGCCTCATGGAGGTGTTGGGATAGGAAGACATGCAGTGAGTGGTCTAGGGAGCCCTGTGCCAGCTGCTGTTGTCCCTGTGGGGAAAGACAGGCTGTCTAATGGCTTACCATGGACAGTTCGTGTTGGGGGAACCATCACATGCTATGCTTCCTAACAAGAGACAGTTGTGTCACTGGGTCCACATAACAGTGTCTCTGTGTGAGCAGGGGGTAGGGAGCAGATAGGCGAAGTCACAGTATGCACTGAACACCTTCCTGGATGCTTATTTGTTGCCGAAATTTGTTGTCATGGGGGGTGAAGAACTTATTGTTTTTATATTAAAAGAATCAGAAGGACTGGGAAGGGGCACAAAAGCATGTTTTAGAATGATTAAAATGTTCACTTTTGTAGGCTGGGCACGGTGGCTCATGCCTGTAATTCCAGCACTTTGGGAGGCCAAGGCGCGTAGATCACTTGAGGTCAGGAGTTCAAGACCAGCCTGGGCAACAAGGCGAGACCTTATCTCTATTAAAAATACAAAAATTAGCTGGGCATCGTGGCAGACGCCTGTAATCCCAGCTACTTGGGAGGCTGAGGCAGGAGAATTGCTTGAAACCGGGAGGCAGAGGTTGCAGTGAGCCAAGATTGCACCACTGCACTCCAGCCTGGGTGACAGAGCGAGACTCCGTCTCAAAAACATTTTTAAAAAGCTTATTTTCTTGATCATGGTGGTAGTTACATGGTTGTATAAATTTTAAAACTCACTGAAATGTACACTTTAAATGGATAAGTTTTATCATATGTAAATTATACTCCAATAAAGTCGATTTACAAGAGAATTTTTTACAGGATTATGAAAATTATACATTACTTTAGAGAGGCTCAGAGAAGTTGAGTAACTTGCCCAGGATCACAAAACTACTGACAGGAGGTGCAGGAAAAGAGACCCGGGTATGCCTGACCCCAGGATTAACTACAATTTGTACATGCCTTTCATTCATCCACATAAAAAAAAAAAGCGACTTCCATTTTGAAACGCAACATTCTCAAACAGCATAGAATCTATGCCAGGGATAAAGATTTCAGAATTAGAAGGGAATTAAGCGGCCTCAGAGTTCTGTCTCCTTCCTCCTCTGCCCAGTGACACACATAGATGCCCTGCCCTTGTCTTTGGCCTTGACTGACCTCTGGGTCAAGCCCTTGAAAGTCACCCTGGACACTTCCATCTATTCTTTTTTTTTTTTTTCTTTTTTTGAGGTGGAGTCTTGCTCTGTCTCCCAGGCTGGAGTGCTGGGATTACAGGTGTGAGCCACTGCGCCTAGCCCACTTCCATCTATTCTTGTATTCTTGTACCAGTTAAGCCTCCCTCACAGCTTCTGTCTCCTCTTTTCTGCCCTGGCCCTGGGGTTTTGGAGGCTCGGCCCATCTCGTCCTACCCCAGCTAAACATCTTTGTGTCACCCTTGCTGTTTATTCTTCCACAGTCTGGGACACCAGGAGGGGACCCTTTGATCTGGGTAGGAAGCAGGGACCAGTTGAGAGGGTTTGCCATTGACCTACTTTATAGATGAAGAAAGAAGGTTCAGGGAGGTGGAGGACCCGCCTAAGCTTAAACAGTTTGCACGGGATAGAGCCTGAACCCACCCAGATCTGTCTGATTCCAGATCCCGGGCCCTTATCCAGGAAGACAGGAGGAGGCCAAGTCATGAGGCTGAGGGCTGGGTGGGGGGAATGCAGAGGGTATGAGAAGTCTCTTTCAAACTCCCTTCATTCCAGAATCAGCTCTGTCAACGGCTTAGAAAACCCAAGTCCCTGAAGGGACAGGGCTGCCAGGGCCTCTTGCCGAGTGACTGCGGACCACATTTTTCTTAATCTTAATTGAAAACTGTTCAAGTAGAAAAACCATTTCACTGCTTCATCTCAGAAAGGAAAAGAAGAAGGGAGAAGGGAGGGCTCGGGTTGGGTTGGGGGATGGAGGATTTAGCCAGAGAGGAAAGGCTGTGGCTATCGAGGGCTTGGTCCCTACCTGCCCTGGGCCTGCCTCTAGGCCTTGCCCCATTGGGCGTCCCTGAGCCCCAGGGCCTGGGGGCGGTTGGGTCTGCCTGGCTACTGATGCAGTCAGTCATAAGTACAAGGGTCCCACCAGACACCACGCAGACCCTTGGTCGGGGTCCCAGGACAATGAAACACCGTCAGATGCAGCTCCTAGGGGCTGGGAACTAGAGGCTTCTAGTTCCTCCCCTCCTCCTCTTCCTCTTTCATTCATTCCTTCCCTCCTTCAATATTTATTGAGCATCTGCAATGTGTCTGCTACTGTTTCAGAATATATAAATAGCCCCTGCCCTCCTGGAATGCACTGTCTAGCAGGGAAGGGAAATGATCAGATAAATAGAGAATAACAAACTGAATTTAGCCTCTGAAGAAATGGGGAGGGTGGGGTGTGCAATTATTCTACAGGCACAGGTGGGAATTGTGATTTAGGCTGAGCAGTCAGGGAGGGTCTCCTGGAGGAGGTGGTATTTCAACAAGGCACAAAGGGTGGGTAGGAGTTATCCAGGCAAAGGCAGAGGTGGGGTCAGTGGTGGGAGTGGGATAGCACCCCCAGGACAGAGGGAGGTGCTGGAGAGGCTAGACTCTTAAGCAAGACTGATTGGGTTCAAATTCCAGTTCTGTCACTAGCCAGCTGAGTGATCCCGGAACAAGTTAACTAACCTCTCTGTGCCTTAATTTTCTCATTTGTAAACAGAGGATTATTGTGAGGATTAAGTGGGTTTACATAGATAATATGCTACAATGGTGCCTGGACAGGCTATTTAACTAAGCAAGCAAACAAAAAGCCCCAGCATGTGAAAAGGCACTAGGGCAGGCAACTGCAAAGTGAGTCATCGAAGTCAGCAAAGGAATAGGCTTTATCCCAGGGCAAACACAGACTGGGTACACGCCGTGGAAATCCATGCTGTGCCCCCCAAAAAATGGAGGCTAAAATCCTATGTCTGCCGGGTAGTCAGAGCAAACCTATGTTGGTACCTTCTACCCCTCTTTTCATGGCATCCCTGTAACCTTGGGAAGAATCCTTGGTTATCCTCACTTTACAGATGAGTGAAATGAGGCCCAGAGAGGCCAAGTGACTAGTCCAAGGTCACGCAGCTGGGGCTGAGCCCAGGTTTGGCTACCTCCAGAGCCCAAGTCTCTTACCACTGTTCTCTACTGCCTCAATTCTGAGATGTGACAGAAATGGCATCTTATCTAGGTTTGACTATTTGTTGAGCACACGCTGTGTGTTGCATCTTGGGCTACACGTGCCACACAGGAAGCAATTTATAAGACGCAGCCTAGGTAGGGCAGTCATACAATATTTTCCCTAAACTGAGTCACTTTGGACAGTGAAAGTGGCACTCTTCCAGGATGGCATGTGACAAATGGACCCTAGGGTCACCTAAGACTGGGGCAGGTGATCAAGAGCATGGAATCAGGTAGACCTGGCTGGCTTAGTGCCCTTGGGCAAGTCACTTAACTTCTCTGAACCTGTTTCTCCATATGGGGGTAACAATCCGTAGCTCCTAGAGTTGTGAAGATCAAATGAGACAATGGGATGACAAATACTAAGCCCAGTGCCTGGCATGGAGTAGGCCTTCAGTGAATGGTAGACATTATTACGTAATACGCAATCAGTGGATTTCCCTCTGTCTCTGTCTGTCTCTTTACCCATCTCTCTGTTTCTCAGGTTTTCCCCTCCAATCCCCTTACCCCTTCCAGGACCCAGGTCTAATCCGACTTGCTGTGTGTCCTTGGGCAAAAATCTCTTCCATTCTCTCGGCCTGCTCTCTCCACCCAGCTAGAATGCTTCAACAAGCCTGCTGGGGTCCCACCTCTTCCGCTTTCTCTCTTGGCTGGCCTTGCTGCCCCGCCATCCATCCCCAGGCTCATTTTACAGGTCAGTTCCCTTTAATGAGCAGGGCTCGGAGCCTTTTCCCTCGCAAAATGGAAACTGCGGGTTCATCAAAATCTCATTAACCTCCATTCTCCTGGTGGCCCTGCAGAGGTCAGGCCTGTCTCAGGGTGGGGGTGCCACCTCCCAGTGGGCCAGGGTCCAGGGCTGTCTGGGGCTAGGGGTGGGTGGGGCTACTGGTTTGCTGGTTCCAGACAATATTCAGGCCACAGCGTCCAGTCCTGCCAACCTTGGCCACCTGAAGGGAAGGGGAGAGAGGGGGCCTTCGGCACTTTAATTTGAAAACTTGCCATGGGACTGAGGGATGTTGGGAGCAGAGGAGAACGGCTGGCTTCTAGTGAATTAATGTTTTGCTTGTAACTGGTAATTTTCTCCACTTTCATGTCACCTGGCTCTTTCTTCTTCTTCTTCTTTCATTTGATCTTACTTGGAAGGGTAATGTGGCCCACCACTGTCTCCTCCATTACAGTCCTAATTTTTCATCTAGGACTTGTCTGAGCCTAGCCCTGCTCATGTCCATGGTCTCTGGAGGAGCTTGGTAGTGAGGGTTTCCGGGATCCTCTTACTAACCAGGGGCTTGTGGGAAAGTTGCTTAGGCTCCCTTAGCCTCACTTACCTCCTCTATTCTGAGAATAAAATGAGATAGTATATTTAGTGCCTGGCAACCACTTTGAAAAACATGGTGGCAGTTTCTTCTAACCTTAACTGTGAACTTATTTAGTCAAGAGAAATAAAAACACATGTCTATCAAAGATCTGTGTGCAAATGTTTGCAACAGCTTTATTCTTTTTTTTTTTTTTTTGAGACAGAGTTTCACTCTGTCACCCAGGCTGTGCTGCAGTGGCATGATCTTGGCTCACTGCAACTTCTGTCTCCTGGGTTCAAGTGATTCTCCCGCCTCAGCCTCCCAAAGTGCTGGGATTACAGACATAAGCCACTGTGCACAGCCTAATTTTAAAATTTATTTTGCTTTTTAAATTGAGGTATGTTGTACAAATAGCACACTACACCATAAAGAGCCCCAATCTTGTGTATACATCTTGAAGACTTTTTACATTTTTGTACATCCCATGCAGATCAATGCATGAAACATTTCCAGGTCCTCTCACTCCCTCACTCCCCATCCAAGGCCACAACCCTGAAAGTTAACTAATATTTTGACATCTCTCACCACAGGTTAGTTTTGTGAGATTTTGGATCTCCTATGAATAGTCATTCTGAATGTAATTGTTTGTGTTTGGCTGATGGTGAGGTATTGAAGTCATCTTCTAAAAACACAAATCAGATTGTGTCATGTCTTGATTAAGAGCCTTCCAATGTCTTCTCAGTAAGCTTCAAGTAGAATCCCAAGCACTCTCCCTGCCCGCTAAACTATGCATGTCCTACCCACACCATGGGCCAGCTGCGCTGGAGTCCTCTCCAGCCACACAGAGCTTCCTTCAGTTCTTTGAGCGCTCCCAGCTCTTTCCAGCTGTGAGGTCCTCACCTTTGCCGATTCTTCTACATGCAATGAACTCCTGAGGGCCAGATTTCTCCCTGTCCTTTGGGTTTCTGCTGAGTGGCCTTCCCCAGACTCTACCCCAATGGGTTCCTGACTTCCACTCCTTGGTTATTTGCCATCTCTGCACCTGTTGGTTCCTCTGTAACCCTCATCATGGTTCACAATTGCTCCTTTGTTTGTGGGTCGATTGTCTTTCTCCCTGCTTAGGTTGAGAGTTAGACAAGGCTAGGTCTAACCTGTCTGCATGACCTAGGTGCCCAGTCCGGTGCTAGGCACATGCATGTGCTTAACACGTGTTGGCTGAATCAATACATGAACATCACCATCCAATTCAGAATGTGGCTTCTCATGCACCTTCTCATTTGTTTCTCACAATATCAACAAGGGAGCAAGGTGTCATCAGTGCCCTCCTCAGCTGAAGAACTTGGAGAAGTTGGCCGGGCATGGTGGCTCATGCCTATAATCCCAACAATTTGGGAGGCCGAGGCGGGCGGATCACCTGAGGTCAGGAGTTTGAGACCAGCCTGGCCAATATGGTGAAACCCCATCTCTACTAAAAATACAAAATTAGCTGGGCATGGTGGCACATGCCTGTAGTCCCAGCTACTCAGAAGGCTGAGGCAGGAGAATAGCTTGAACCCGGGAGGCATAGGTTGCAGTGAGCTGAGATCATGCCATTGGCCGCTAACTCCAGCTTGAGCGGCAAGAGTGAAACTCCGTCTCGGGGGAAAATTAAAAAAAAAAAAAAAAAAGAACTTGGAGAAGGAGAAGTTGATCTGGTTGCTCAGGTCACGTACCAATCATGGCTGAGATGGAAACTATCGCTCCCTTTCTTCCCCCTTTTCAACACCCAATGCCAGCAGAGCCTGCCTCTGGCTCTCACGCATCATTCTGTGGTGGTTATTGTTAAATTAGAACTTGAGCACCATAAAATCTCAAGTGCACAGTTTGGTGGATTTTTGCTTAGGTGTACACTCACAGAACACCCACCTAGACCAGGATGTAGAACCTTTCTAGCATCTTAGAAGGGATTCCTCATAATGGACCCCTTCTAGTCAATACCACCCCCCTCCCAAGGGAAACAGTTATTCTCATTTCTATGACCATAGTTTAAAGTTGCCTGGTTTTAAACTTCATATTCAGGGACTCGTTCAGTATGACCTCTTGTGTCTGGCTTCTCTCACTCAACACAAAATCTGGAGAGTCATCATGTTGCTGCATGGAGCAGTAGCTTGTTTTTTAAATGCCACGTAGTATTCCAGTACATGAATATATCACACTTTGTTTATATCCATTCTGTTGATGGGCATTTGAGCAGTTTCCAGGTTTCGGCAATTATGAAAAAACCTTCTGTGAACATTCTTTTGGTAGACATATGCACGTATTTCTCTTGGGCATATACCCAGGACTGAAGTGGTTGTTTCTTTCAGTGGGCATGTGGTTAGCTTTCCTAAATACTGCCAAACAGTTTTCCTAAATGGTTGTACTTCATGCATTCTAGGAACCCAGCAGCCAGAAGGTTCAGTGCTGACTTCCCTGCAGCTCCAGCCTTGATGAGATTGAAGTCACCATGGCCACAGTTCCACCAGGTGCTGGGACGCTGAGCCACCCTGCTCCATTAGCAATCAGAGCAAGGAGAAGGGGCTCAGTAGTCCAACCCTTTCTGCTGAGAGGCTGGCTGGTTTGCTGAGCCCAGCAAAGGTTAGGTCACTTTGCATTTTCCCCTCCAATGATCTCAGATCTTAGGGGCAATTAGCCCTCAGTAGAGCAAGGAGCTCAGAATACTAACCAGATCTGGCCTAGCTGGGAGAGCATTTTTTTCCCTCTGCCTGGACTGAGGCCCTGCCTTGCAGATGGAGAGGCTGAGTGGAGAGCTAGAAGAGGAGAGCATCCTTTACTACTGACCATGTGCACTGTGTTAGTGTTTTGGGTCACCAGATGCTCTTCAGTGGGGAAACGGGAGCAGCATCTGGTGCCACCCTGCTGATGTATGCCTCAAGAGGGGCACCATCACTCCTGGTTGCTGTTTACTTCTTCAGGCAGCTCTGCCCATCACACAATACCCTGTTCAATGTAGTGCTGTTTGTAACAGTCCTAAGGTGAAAATAAGCTAAAAGACTGGGCACGGTGGCTCACGCCTGTAATCCCGGAACTTTGAGAGGCTGAGACGGGCAGATCACTTGAGGTCAGGAGTTCGAGACCAGCCTGGCCAACATGGTGAAACCCCATCTCTACTAAAAATGCAAAAATTAGCTGGGTGTGATTGCACACACCTGTAATCCCAGCTACTTGGGAGGCTGAGGCAGGAGAATCACTTGAACCAGGGAGGTGGAGGTTGCAGTGAGCTGAGATCGTGCCACTGCACTCTAGCCTGGGTGACAGAGTAAGACTCCATCTCAAAAAAAAAAAAAAAAGGAAAGAAAAGAAGCTAAAAGTCCACTGGAAGGGATTGATGAAGTAAATTACATGTTACATCCTATTAAATATACAATGGATGCTCTGCAGCCGTTATGGACAGGAATAAGGCATATTAACATAATGTGTCCCTAATATGACACCCTGAGATGGGAATAATATCACTCTTGGGTTATGCTTGCCAAAAAGGTATAAGCTCAATCTAATTATGAGAAAATCAGACAAACTCAAATTGATGGACACTCTACAAATTAACTGACCAGTACTTTTCAAAAGTGTCAAGGCCATGAAAGACAAGGAAAGTCTGAGGAATTATCACAGATTGGAGGAGAGCATGGAGACATGACAATGAAATGCAGCGCAGGATCCTGAACTGGCTCCTGGAACAGAAAAAGAACAGTTGTGGAAAAACAAGCAAAATTCCAATTAGATCTGAAGATTGCTTAATGATATTGTACCAATGCTAATTTTCTGGCTTTGATGACTATTCGATGGTTATATAACATGTTGACATTAGGGGAAGCTGAGTGAGGAATACATGGGAGCTCTCTGTTTTTTTTTTTTTGCGACAAAGTTTCACTCTTGTCGCCCAGCCTGGTGTGCAATGGCACGATCACGGCTCACTGGTCAACCTCTGCCTCCTGGGTTCAAGCGAATCTTCTGCCTCAGCCTCCCGAGTAGCTGGGATTATAGGTGTTCACCACAACACCCAGCTAATTTTTGTATTTTTAGTAGAGACGGGCATTCACCGTGTTGGCCAGGGTGGTCTTGAACTCCTGACTTCAGGTAATCTGCCCGCCCTGGCCTCCCAAAGTGCTGGGATTATAGGCGTGAGCCAAAGCACCTGGCTGTAGCTTTTCTATAAATTTAAAATTATTTCAAAACAAAAAGTTTAAAGTAAAGGTGATGGTATAGATCAGGACTTCTTAACCTTTGCCGTGCCATGGGCCTTTCGGATGAAGCCCATGAATCTTTTCTCGGAATAATGGTTTTAAACATATAAAATAAGATGTTTAAGATTTCCAAGAAGACCAATTATCTTAAAACACACTTATCAAAATATTTTAAATGTTCTTATGTAGAAATATACATGCACCTTTATTAATATATTCATTAACAAGATGCAGTGGCAGGTGTAAGACCACTGTAATTTCAAAGCAGTGATGAGTGTAAACAGTATTTCGAGATAGCTGCAACAATGATAATTTGGTACAAAAATATCTACAATCACTATGGTAGTGAAGTCACAAATAGTGTTAATGCTACTGTAGCTTGTTGCTTACATTCAAATGGAAGGAAATGAGAAATTTCAGTTAGAAGTTAGTGAAAATAAGGGTATAATTTTGTCCCGTTCAAGTTCACAGACCCCAGAATTCTGTTTGCAGTCTGGCAGTATCTATTACATCCCTGATGTAAATGTATATTTACTGAACTGGAAAAAGGCTCATAATATACTAGTAATGGGGGTGGGGGAAGCAAGTTATCAATCAATATATACAGTAGAATCCCATTTTCGTAAATTAAAAATGTCAGTGTGTGTGTGTTCATTGCGTATTCATTCAACAAGCATTCCATGATCACCTACCATGAGCCAGACTCTGAGAATATAACAACAAAAAGAAAGACACGGTTTTTACCTTCCCAGAGCAGTGCAGCTAGAAACATGAATAACTTACAACAAAATGGTGTGTGATTATTTGTTTTTTTTCTTCTTGTTTTGCTTTTTGAGATGGAGTCTTGCTCTGTCGCCCAGGCTGGAGTGCAGTGGTGCGATTTTGGCTCACTACAACTTCTGCCTCCCCAGTTCAAGAGATTTTTCTGCCTCAGCCTCTAGTAGCTGGGATTACAGGTGCCCACCAACACGCCTGGCTAATTTTTGTATTTTTAGTAGAGATGAGGTTTCACCATGTTGATCAGGCTGGTCTTAAACCCCTGACCTCAAGTGATCCACCAGCCTCGGCCTCTCAAAATGCTGGGATTACAGGCGTGAGCCACTGCGCTTCGCTTGTTTTTTCTTTTTGCTTCTGTGTATTTCCTAATTTTTTATGAACACGTATTTTGGGGAAAATATTTTTTAAAACAAAGGATAAAGCTCATCTTTATCCCAAGCTGCATGCTGTCTGCAGGTAACACTCCCTATTGCCCCTAGGTCTGCCCCCTGGTGTCCCCAAAAAACTCATCCCCACTTCGGTGTCCCACCATAGCCATTAAGATCAGGCAGATGGCAACCTACAGGCCTTCCTTTCTCCAAGCTGACCACCCCCAGATTCTCTGATGGTTTCTCACCCAACATCATTTCAAATCTTTTTACCATCTATCACGGTGACCTTTCTTGGGACCTGCCCTGTTTTTTTTCACATTCCTCTTACAGTGTGGCATTCAGAGCTGAGCTCCAGATGGAGTCTGCCTCACTTAGATTGCAAAGAGACTATCACCTCCACCCTTCCAGACGTCATACTTCCATTTGTGCCGCCTAAGAAAACAATCATTTTTTTAAACAGCTTTATTTACATATAACTCACATACCGTATATATTAGTTTTCTACTGATGCTGCAACAAATTACCACACACTTAGTGGCTTGAAGTAACACAAATTTACTATCTTGTTCCATGGATCAGAAGTGTGACACAAATCTCACTGGACAAAAATCGAGGTATTGGCAGGGCTGAGTTTCTTTCTGAAGGTGCTAGGGGGGAATGGGTTTCCTTGCCCTTCCCAGCTTCTAGAAGCCACCTGCCCTCCTCGGCTCATGGCTCCCTTCCTCCATCTTCAAGGCCAGCAACACTGGGCTGAGTCTTTCTCAAGATGCTGCCTCTCTGGTTCTCTCTTCATATTCTGTCTTCTACTTTTAAAGTCGTTTGTGATTACATTGGGCTTACCTGGGTAATCCAGGCTAAACTTCCTGTCTTAAAGTCAGCTAATTAGCAACTGAATTAATTTCATCTGCAAACTTAATTCTTCTTTGCCATGTATCCTAACATATTCACAGGCTCTGAAGTTTAGGACATAGACATCTTTAAGGGGCCATTATTCTGTCTACCACATCACACAATTCATTCATGTAAAATGTACAATTCAATGATTTTTAGTATATTCACAGGGTTGTTGGCAACCACCACGATCAGGTTTAGAACGTTTTCATCACCTGGAAAAGAGACAGGCAGCGATTAGCAGCCACTCCTATTTCCTCCCACCTCCCCCAGCCTTAGGCAGCTGCTAGTCTACTTTCTACCTCATAGACTTACCTATCCCAGGCATTTCATATGAATGGAATCATACAATATGCAGTTCTTTGTGACTGGCTTCTTTCACTTAGCATAATGTTGTATCATGTAGCAGCACTGTATCCCTTTTTATTGCCAATAATATTCCACTGTATGCATATACCACATTTTATTTATCCATTCATCATTGATAGACAAATGGATTGTTCCCACTTTTTGACTATTGTGAATAATACTCCTATAAACATTTGTGTACAAACTTTTCTGTGAGCATATGTTTTCATTTCTTTTTTTTTCTTTTTCTTTCTTTTTTTTTTTTTTTTTGAGACAGAGTTTCGCTTTTGTCACCTACGCTGGAGTGTAGTGGTGTGATCTCAGCTCACTGCAACCTTTGCCTCCCAGGTTCAAGTGATTCTCCTGTCTCAGCCTCCCGAGTAGCTGGAATTACAGGTGCATGCCATCATGCCTGGCTAATTTTTGCATTTTTAGTAGAGACGGGGTTTCACCATGTCGGCCAGGCTGGTCTCGAACTCCTGACCTCAGATGATCCACCTGCCTCAGCCTCCCAAAGTGCTGGGATTACAGGTGTGAGCCACTGCGCCTTGCCTGTTGTCATTTCTCTTAAGTGTACACCTAGGATTGGAATTGCTGGGTCATATGGTAATGTTATGTTTAATATTTTGAGGAACCACCACGCTATTTTTTAAAGTGGATGCACAATTTTACATTCCCATCAGCAGTGAATGAGGGATCCAATTTCTTCATAACCATGTCAACACTTGCTATCTGTTTTTTTTTTTTTTTTTTTTTACTTATAACCATCCTAGTGGGTGTGAAGTGGTATCTCGTGGTGTCGATTTGTATTTTCCTCATGATTAAGGAAGTTGAGCATCTTTTCATGTGCTTAGTCATTTGCATATCTTCTTTGGAGAACTGCCTATTTAGATCCCTTACCCATTTTAAAAAACTGAGTTGGTTATTTTATTATTGAGTTGTAAGAATTCTTCATCTATTCTGGATATGTTACAGGAAAGGGGTCCCGATCCAGATCCCAAGAGAGGGTTCTTGGATTTCACACAAGAAAGAATCCAGGGCGAGTCTGCTGTGCACAGTGAAAGCAAGTTTATTAAGAAAGTCAAGGAATAAAATAATGGCTATTCTATAGACAGAGCAGCCTCAAGGGCTGCTGCTTGCTCATTTTTATAGTTATTTCTTGATGATATGCTAAACAAGGGGTGGATTATTCATCCCTCCATTTTCAGACCATATAAGGTACTTCCTGATGTTGTCATGGCATTCGTAAACTGTCATGGTGCTGGTGGGAGTGTAGCAGTGAGGACAACCAGCGTTCACTCTCACGGCCATTTTGGTTTTGGAGGGTTTTGGCCGGCTCCTTTACTGAAACCTGTTTTATCAGCAAGGTCTTTATGACCTGTATTTTGTGCTGACTTCCTATCTCATCCTGTGACTTAGAATGCCTTAACCATCTGGGAATGCATCCCATTAGGTTTCAGCCTCATTTTACCCAGCTCCTGTTTAAGATGGAGGTGCTCTGGTTCACACGCTTCTGACAGATACAAGTTCCTTATCAGATGTATGAGTTGCAAATATTTTCCCCCATTCTATGCGGTGTCTTTTCACTTTCTTTTTCTTTTTTTGTTTTTTGAGACGGAGTTGTGCTCTGTCACCCAGGCCAGAATGCAGTGGTGCATCTCAGCTCAACCTCTGCCTCCCAGTTTCAAGCAATTCTCCCTGCCTCATCCTCTCAAGTAGCTGGGATTACAGGTGCCTGCCACCACGCCCGGTTAATTTTTGTACCTTTTAGTAGAGACACGGTTTCACTATGTTGGCCAGGCTGGTCTTAAACTCCTGAGCTCAGGTGATCCACTTGCCTCGGACTCCCAAAGTACTGGTATTACAGGCATGAGCCACTGTGCCTGGCCTTTTTCACTTTCTTGATAATGTGATTTGTATTGCAAATGCTTTTTAGTTTTGATGAAGTTAAATGTATCTATTTTTTCTTTTGTCATTTGTGCTTTTAGGTATCTATGGGATCATTGCTTAACCCAAGGTGAAAAAGATTTATTCCTGTGATTGTTTTCTAAGCGTTTTTATAGTTTAACTTTTACACTTATGGCTATGATCCATTGTATTAGTCTGTTTTCATGCTGCTGATAAAGACATACCCAAAACTGGGCAATTTACTAAAGAAAGAGGTTTAATGGTTTCACATGGCTGAGGAGGCCTCACAATCATGGCAGAAGGCAAGGAGAAGCAAGTGACGTCTTACATGGATGGCAGCAGGCAAAGAGAGAGAACTTATGCAGGGGAACTCCTCTTTATAAAACCGTCAGATCTCATGAGAGTTATTCACTACCACGAGAACAGCATGGGAAAGACTTGTCCCATGATTCAATTATCTCCCATCAGGTCACTCCCACAACACATGGGAATTCAAGATGAGATTTGGGTGGGGACACAGCCAAACCATATTCACTTTGAGTTAATTTTGCATATGATATGAGTTAGGGGTCCAATTTCATTCTTTAGATGTGCATATCCAGTTGTTCCAGCACCCTTCGTGAAAAAGGTGATTATTTCTTCACTGGCACTTTTGTTGAAAATCAATTGATCGTAAAAGTAAGAGTTTATTTCTGGACTATTGATTCTGTTCTGTTAATCTATTATTTGAAATCAGAAGGTGTGAGTTCTCCAATTTTGTTCTTCTTTTTCAAAATTCTTTTGGTGATTTGGGACAATTTGCAATTCCATATGAATTTTAGGATCAGCTTGTCATTTTCTGGAAAAAAAAATCCAGCTGGAATTTTGATAGAAATTGTATTGAATCTGTAGATCCATTTGGAGAATATTACCATCTTAACAATATTAAGTCTTTTGATCCATGAACATGGGATATGTTTCCATTTATACAGGTCTTATTTAATTTTTTTCAACAATATTTTATATTGTTGAAATATAAGTTTTGTAGTTCTACAAGTTTTGTAGTTCTTTTATTAAAGTTATTCCTAAGGATTTTATTCTTTCTGATGCTATTGTAAATGGATTTTTTTAAAATTTCATCTTGTACTGTTCATTGCTAGAGTACAGAAATACAATTGATTTTTTATATTGATTTTGTATCCTGCAACCTTGCTGAATTCATTTATTAGTTCTATTTTTTATTTTTGTAGGGATGAGGTCTTGCTATGATGCCGATCTCAAACTCCTGGCCTCAAGTAATCCTCCTGCCTTGGCCTCCCAAAGTGCTGGGATTACAGGTGTGAGCCACCATCGCTTGGTCCATGTATTAGTTCTAATAGGTTTTTGTTTTTGTTTGTTTTTAGATTTCTTAGGATTTTCTATATACAAGATCATGTCATCTGCAAATAGAGATAGTTTTACTTCTTCCTTTCCAGTCCAGATGCCTTTTCTTTTTCTTGATTGCTATGGCTAGGACCTCCCATACAATCTTCAACAGAAGTGATGAGAGAAACATCCTTGTCTTGTTCCTAATCTTAGGAGAAAAACACCTTTAGTCACATTAAATATGTTGGGTGTGGGTTTTTTTTGAGATAGCCTTTATCAGATCGAGTAAGTGCCCTTCTTTTTTTAATTTGAGACAGAGTCTGGCTCTGTCATCCAGGTTGGAGTGCAGTGACATGATCTTGTCTCATTGCACCTCTGCCCCATGGGTTCAAATGATTTTCCTGCCTCAGCCTCCCAAATAGCTGGGATTACAGGTGCGCACCACCATGCCTGGCTAATTTTTTTATTTTTAATAGAGAAAGTATTTCACCATGTTGGCCAGGCTGGTCTCAAACTCCTGACCTCAGGTGATCTGCCTACCTCGGCCTCCCAAAGTGCTGGAATAACAGGCATGAGCCACCGCACTCGGCCTGGAGTTCCCTTCTGTTCCTAGTTTATTGAATGTTTTTTATCATGAAAGGGTATTAAATTTTGTCAAATGCTTTTCCTTCATTTATTGAGATGATCATGGTTTTTCATCCTTTGTCCTATTGATACGATGTATTACATTAATTGATTTTCATACATTAAGCCAACTTTGCATTCCTGGAATAAATCCCACTTGGTTATAGTGTCTTATCCTTTTTGTATGTTGCTAGATTTGTGTTGTTAGTACTTTGTTGAGGAGTTTTCCATATATTTTCCATCTTTATTTCAATAAAGAAATTAGTCTATAGTTTTCTTTCCTTGCAATGTCTTTAATCATCATTTTTATAAAGCCACATCATACTATCTTTTTTTTACAGTTGATTTTATTTTTGGAAATTTTATTTCATTTCATTTTTTTGGCTGTGAACACATCATACTGTTGATGGCAATTTTGTTTGTTATCTGCAGTTCCCTCCTGCACTGGCCGAGATGTTAGAAGACCTGGAGTGAACCTGAACCTATGTTAACACAATCGCATGGTGCAATTTTGAATTTGTATTCTCTGGACTTCAGTCTCCTCTTCTGTAATTATGAGATTGTAAGCTCTTCAAAATTGTAGTCTTTTTTTTCCTTTCTGTTCTCACAAGCTGTTCTCAATTTATAGAGTTTTATAGCTAGCATGTATTCCCAGTCCAGGGCTCTTTGCCTGGGATCAAGTCTGAAAGGGTCTTCAATGTCCTGCTGATAAATAAGAGAGATCAGTGCTTTTAAAACAGTGCGCACATGAACATGCGTATGAATCACCACGGACTCTTAAATGCAGATGCTCATTCTGTAGATCTAGATTCTGCATCTCTCACAAGCTCTTGGGTAATATTAATGCTGCTGGTCTATGGACCCACTTTGAGTAACAAGGAACCAGAATATTGTTTCCTAAGCTTCATTCACATAAGAGCCAATTTCATATTTTTTTGCCATATTCTTCTTTCATCTATACAATTAAAAATATATTTTTCTTTTAATTAACCAGCAATTAAATCCCATCTTTGGGTAAAAATTAGACTAATTCTAGGCAATAGCATACATCAAACCACAGGTGTTAGATTATATATATATATATTTAGATAGAGTCTCGCTCTGTCATCCAGGCTGAAGTGCAGTGGTGTGATCTCAGCTTACTGCAACCTTTGCCTCCTGGGTTCAAGCAATTCTCCTGCCCCAGCCTCCCAAGTAGATGGGATTACAGGCACCTGCCACCATGCCTGGCTAATATTTTTGTAGTTACATATTTTTAATGCACATTAAAAATGTCTATTCAAATTTAAAAAGACAGTCATCTGGGTACCACCAGAAATGATCCCACATACCACTTGACCACGCATCCCCTGTGGTAAGCATTGCTTTAGAACTTCCTAGGGTCTGAGAACATGGTTCTTGCCCTTTAAACGCCATTACACTTTAATTGGATGCTTTTGACTTGCCTCTCATAATTTTGCCCCCCAACCCTTTTTTTTTTTTTTTTTTGAGACGGAGTCTCGCTGTGTCATCAGGCTGGAGTACAGTGGCATGATCTTGGCTCACTGCAACCTCTGCCTCCCGGGTTCAAGCAATTCTCTTGCCTCAGCCTCTGGAATAGCTGGGACTACAGGCGTGTGCCACCACGCCCCGCTAATTTTTGTATTTTTAGTAGAGACGGGGTTTCACCCTGTTGGCTAGGATAGTCTCGATCTCTTGACCTCATGATCTGCCCACCTCAGCCTCCCAAAGTGCTGGGATTACAGGTGTAAGCCACCGCACCTGGCTGATTTTGCCCCATTTTTCTCTGCTGCAATTTGGCCAGTGATTCCTGTCTTTCCCTCTATTATCCACCCTGATTAACTCAGCTGCACCTGTCAGCCTTTATTCCTGCGAGCGAGAGTGGGTGGAGCGAGGCGTGCTGAAGAAGTCATTAAAATGCATGAGTTTGATCATATTCACTCTTTCCTGTCCGGAGCATAGGGGGCTAAGTCCTTAAGTCCCTGGGTCCCACATCTGAGCTTCATTTGGCAGGCCTGGGGCTCATGGCCTGGGGCGAGGAGGCCTATGGGAACCAGCAGTGGCAACATGCAGGCTTCATCTGGTGGACACTACTGGGGGCTGGGTCTCCGAGATCCTGTGAGTTTCTCCTGGGGTGTCTGACATCATCCACTGCAGGAAGCAGGGATGAGGTTGTTCAGTGAATTTTCCCTGTATTCTCTGGAAGACGTGCTTATAAAGATGGAATAAGGCTGGTTTAGAGAATTTTGATTCCTCTTGCTGCTGCTTGTTTCTTCCAGCCTCTTTGTCTTCTTCTGTAAAATAGGGATAATAATAACTGCCCACATGAGGTGGGAGGTGCAGTAGTGAAGAATTCAGGTTTTGGGCCCGGAGTGGTGGCTCACGCCTATACTCCCAGCACTTTGGGAGGCCAAGGCAGGCAGATCACCTGAGATCATGAGTTCGAGGCCAACCTGACCAACATGGCGAAACCCCGTCTCTACTAAAAATACAAAAATTAGCTGGGCGTGGTGGCTCACACCTGTAGTCCTAGCTATTCGGGAGGCCGAGACAGGAGAATTGCTTGAACCTGGGAGGTGGAGGTTGCAGTGAGCTGACATTGAACCACTGCACTCCAGCCTGGGTGACAGAGCAAGACTCCATCTCAAAAAAAAAAAAAAAAAAAAATCAGGTTTTGATGTCCAACAGGCTGGTTCTGTCATTTATAATGTGTAGGACCTGGAGCAAATCATTTTACCTACAGGAGTCTCAGTTTCCTCCTCTGTAAAGTGGAGATAACACCTACTTTCTAGGGACAGTGCAGGAGGATGAAGGCACGCTGAGCTGGTGGCTAACATAGGCTGAGCACTCAGTGGATGGCAGCAATTGTCATTATCATCATTATCACATCACCATCATCATTACAATATAAAATATTGAGCAAATCTGGGATATTTTGGTACTTAACATTTGTTTCCTCTTCCTTTCTCCTTACCTTTCTCCCTCCTTTTCTTCCTTCCTCCTTTTTCCCTGTCTTCTCACCTTCTTTTATTCCCATTCTTCTCACTTTCTTCTCATCCTTCCTTGGTACATCTGGTTGCAGCTGCAAGGAGCAGCAGGAGCTTACACAGGAAAAGGAGGTGTGGTCAGATCCTTGGGGGACCTGAATGTCAGAGGGAGTCTGATCTTTAGCCTAGGGGCAATAGTGAGTCACTAAAGCCTGCAGTGGAGCAGAAACAAGGTGTGGTGAAAGTGGGGAAGTGAGCCTGGCAGCAGAGATTGGGAAGGGGCTGTGAGGGCAGAAGCTGGAGCCAGAGAGATGAGTTATTCAGGGAGCCTAAAGGTCAAGTGAGAGAGATGGGGAAGCAGAGGCTGCATCTCTGCCTAGAGCTTGCCTGGGAGAAGCAGCCTCATTCTCAACGTTCCCCTTGCCCACAGAACCCAGCCGCTCCGAGCACCCACCTCTGTGTGACCTCAGACAAGTGCTTAACCTCTCTGAGCAGCAGTAAGGCCATCTTAAGTCTCGGTGACACCCCTGGCTTCCCAGCAAAGACACTTCTGGATCCTACAGGCTTCCATCATCTTCCAGGCTGCTCTCTGCTCAGAGATTAATTTGTTTACTCCCTTGCCTGGAGATGAACCGAGGGAACTAATCGTCCATCAGCGCAGGCTCCTCCAACCTCGCCCCGCCCCAAATGTCCATTTTCTGGCAAAATATGTCCTTGCTGCCGACAAGGCTGCTTGGAAAATGCTAATTTTATCCTCGAATTAAAATTGTTCCCTTACCCTCATTTTAATAAAAATGAAGCATCCGGAAACATTGCACGGTGCAGAAGAGAAAGATCTGACATAATTTTTAAAATGCCTTCAATCACGCTGCCTTCTGAAAGGTCTGTCCTCTAACCCTGACCCCCTCCCCATCTCCCAACCCCCTGAGGCAGCATTTACATTTCTTAATAACCCCTCATTAATATTCATCAGAAGGGGCGGGTGATAATGGCTGAGCACACCGCACTAATTCAATTTCCACCCGCCTCAGCGTGTTTACTTAATCACCAAGGGACCCAGGTTACTCAGTACAATTATTTATTCGGAATTAGATCTGGAGGCATCTGGACTGGAAACAGGGAATCAAGAGCAAAATGAAAATCGAATTCTCTTCGTCCTCCCCTCCCAGCCGCCTCTTCCTGACCATGTTCCAACGCTCAGGCAGCCAGCAGGGCTTAGAGGACAAGGCTCCGTGCCTGCCGGGCAGCTCCTGAAGGAACTGGCTCGTGAGGGGCTGAATGTGTTCCAGATGCTCTGGCCCCGGCAGGAATCTCTCTTCAACAGTAGCCTAGGAGTTATCGCAAGGCCCAGCAGTGGGCCAGTTGCACTGTCCCAGCCAAGAGCATGGCCAGCCAGAGTTAGGGTGTTCAGGAGATGCTGGGGTATTAGCCCAACCTGGACATGCAGTGTGGACAGACTCTTGATCACAGGCCCCTGTAGAGGAGAGAGTTTGTGACATGGAGTCTAAATAACACCTGCTCATCCTTGAAGCCCCGCTTAACTGTCACCTCCTCCAAGAAGCCTTTCCTGGTCCCCAAACAAGGTTAGCTTCTATTACACACACCTTCTGTTACAACCAGGATGGGCTTGGTCATAGCACCTTGCCCACTGTGGGTGTTCACACAATGGTTTCTAATTAGTTGTTCAGGGTCTGTTTCTCCCAATAGTCAGTTCTGTGGGAGTAGGTCCCATGGCTGTCCTGGTCATGTGTCCCCAGCATCCAGCAATGCCCAGCACAGCGATGCTCAACAATATTTGTTAACTTCTTGACTGATTGATTCTACTACTGACTCCTGATTCTCAAGCCTCTGTTTCCTTATCTGTAAAATGAAGCTAAGAACATTCATCTTGCAGGATTGCTGTGGGGACTCAGTGTTTTCCGTGTAAAGAGGATGCAGAGGATGTTGGTGTAAAGTGTTGAGCTCAGTCTCTGACCCACGATAAACACCCAGTTCACATAAGATGTTATTATTATTACTGTTATTTCTGATGGTGGCAGAGCACAGACAAGTTAACTGTGGGAGGCCTAGGTAGACCCAGAAGAGGCTGGGCTTGGAGGGAGCTCTTTCAGAGTCTTGAGACTCTGAGATTCAAAGTCTTGAAATGCCTTTCCCAAGTTCACACAGCTAGTAAGGTCAAGCCTCCATCCTGCTTATCCTTTTAAGCATTGGATGACCTTAGCAAGTTGTTTAACTTTTCTGAGCCTCAGTTGCCTCCTCTGTAAAATGAAAATAATAATGGCACCCGCCTATTGGATTGCTAGGGAAGATTCAGTAAGGTCCCTCGTGCAATTTAGCATGGAAGCTGATACATGAACTTAATGAAAAGGGGTACTGGTACGGCAGACGTGGTGAGTCCAGGCAGAGGGAATAGCATGAATGTATTTATCTATTGATTCACTTACTAATGTATTCAGTTATGCATTCAGCATGCATTCATTAGCCCCTACCAGGTGCCTGCCCCAGTGCTAGGCTCTGACAGGGAGCAGAGAGGTGCAGAAAGCACAGCTCGCTCGGACCGGGAGCTCCCGGCTGATAGAAAAAGTGAGTCAGGAAGGCCCTCACTGACACATCAGCAAATGCCAAGGCTGTGAGGGGACACTGGAACCGTGGCTTCCAGCTCTGAGGTTTAGGAACAGGTGACTGAAGGGGTGGCATTTGGGGCAAGAAGAAGGATTTGGGCCAGAGTGAGGGAGCGGAGCATCCTACGAAGAGGAACCAGCAAAGGTATAGGCCTGGCAGTGGGGATCTTCTGTTACAGCCAAAGCATCCTCAATTGATACACCTTTGTGTATGTTACCCCTACTACTTGGACTACACCCTTCTACCTTGATGCTCAGCAAACTCCTGCTTATCCTTCAAAGCCCAGCTCCAAATGACCCGATTGTCCAATATTCTGACATCTCTTGGCAAAGCCGCAGTTCTTTCCTTGTGTTCTCCAGCACTGTGCTCCTACCCAGTCCTCAGACTTCTCATGTAGTATCATCTGCTTACCCACCTATCCCTGGTTCTCACCCTTCTGCCCCTCTGTTCTGTATTCCAGGGGGCTGGGTTTGGCCAATGGGAGGCGCTGGTGGGGGGGCTACAGGGCAGAAGGAAGGGAGAAGTCCAGGTATTTCTCCTCTCCATCTTGGGCAGCATCTCCAGCAGTGGCTGTGTCTCCTCCACGTCTCTAGCTCTCCTGGAGCTACACCGTGGTCCCATATTCCACCAAGTGACCCTCCTCCGGGGCTGGGGTGGTGGCAGCCTCTTGCTATTACTCATCTTTGGGCTGCTTTGCCATGTCCAGTTGTCTTCTCAGACCTTCCGCCACCTTCCATTCCCTGGATTAAAGTTCCTCTTTTGTAAATACTCAAGTGTTTCCTGGTTAGACACTGACCCATACACTTCGCTACCAGGAGACAAGCTTCCTCTTGTATCCCCAGGGCTTGGATACAGAGAAGCTACCCAAAGGTAAATGAATGAATGAATGAATGTCTTTTGATTACACGGCTTGTCTAGCCAGATTCTACTCTTGTTTAGCAAAAGAGAAGAGGCATAAGGGAATGAATTGCTCCCTGGGGTTGACAAATGTTTGTATGAAAACATCAGGCCAGGCGCAGTGGCTCATGCCTATAATCCCAGCACTTTGGGAGGCCGAGGCAGGCGGATCATGAGGTCAGGAGTTTGAGACCAGCCTGGCCAATATGGTGACACCCCATCTCTACTAAAAATACAAAAATTAGCCAGGCGTGATGTCACGCACCTGTAGTCTCAGGAAGGCTGAGGTAGAAGAATCGCTTGAACCTGGGAGGCAGAGGTTGCAGTGGGCCGAGATCGCGCCACTACACTCTAGCCTGGGTGACACAGCAAGACTCCATCTCAAAAAAAAAAAAAAAAAGAAAAAAGAAAGAAAAGAAACAACATCAATAATAATAATACTAAAGAAATGATCCGTAAATAAGAAAATGCTTTCTAAATAATGCTAAGCCTGTAAGCTTCTTTGTAGACTGTAAAATTCAGCATCCACTTTGGACTTCCCTGTTTCAGTCCATATCAGTGTTTCTGCTGAGGTGGCTGCAGAGTGGGAGGCCAAGAGATAAAAGAGACAATAATGGATTGGGGGCCATGTCTCAGCCCAAGAACAAAAGGCAGAGAGGAGCGCAGGGGACAGCAGATGATTTAATCATTACGGACTCGTTTAGAGAGGCCCCTTCCCTCCCTTCCTGCCTCCAAATCATCTGGACCCTCAAGTGCCCAGATAAGTTCCCAGAACTGGGCTGGGTTGGAAGACAGTGAAGGCCTGCCAGCCTGTCTGCCAGAGAAGTTCAGAGGACTGTGGGAGCGGGTATTTCTCTAGAAGTCAAATGGGAACAGCGGGATGGGTGGATTGTGGGATTCAGAGAGGAGAATGAGTGAAAGGGAATTTTAGAGATGCAAGGAACTGGCACAGCCTGTCTTAGGTTGGGTTCCCTGAAAAGCAGAGACTAAAACAAAGACTTGAGTACATGCTTGGGTACATATTTTATTTGGGAGATGCTCATAGGAAGCAGAAGTGAGGGAACCGAGAGAGCAAGACGGGGAAGGAGCTGGTTGCTGCAGTGGATAATTGGGATTCGATTCTGCAAATAGCCTCTGAGTGTTATGCAGAAGGCATCTCAGAATTGTTCACCCAGAGGATAGAAGGCTGGGGCATTTATCCTCTAACTCCTATTCTCCCAAGGGATAAGCATTACCCCAGGTAGGTCATTAACTTTCCACACCTCTGGGCTGTGCCTATGAGTCACAGAACCAGGGACCAGGACTTCCAAGACAGCCTTGAGGCTGCAAAGCTGAGAGACTAGGCAGGCACTTGAGATGGGAATCTGCCAGCATTCATGGGAGCTGTGCAGCCCAGCTGCAGTTGAGGTCAGAGGTGGGGCACAAGGCTGTAGCATGGTGGCACTCACAGCATCTGTCACACTCCACTATCCCTGCTGCACACAGCCTGAGTCCTCAAGCTCCATGGCCATTCTTTCCCTCCTTCATTCACTCAACAAACACTTTCCGAGCACCTACTCTGTGCCAAGAACTGTGCTAGGTGCAGGGAAGAGTGTGTGAGAAAGACAAACATGGCCCCGAAACATACGCTGCTTATATTCAAATTCAGAAGGCAGAAATAAATAAATATATGTGCAAATTAGTAAGATGCCTTCAGAGAGTGATAAGTGTTCTAAAACAAAGAAACAGGGGTGATAATGGTTTGGCTCTGTGTCCCCACCCAAATCTCACCTTGAATAGTAATAATCCCCACTTGTCAAGGATGGGACCAGGTGGAGGTAATTGAATCATGAGGGTGGTTTCCCCCATGCTCTTCTCATAATAATGAGTGAATCTCGTGAGATCTGATGGTTTTATAAACATCTGGCAATTTCCCTGCTTGCTGTCATTTTCTCCTTCCCGCCACCATGTGAAGAAGGACATGTTTGCTTCCCCTTCCACCATGATTGTAAGTTTCCTGAGACCTCCCTAGCCATGCTGAACTGTGAGTCAATTAAACATCTTTCCTTTATAAATTACTCAGTCTAGAATATGTCTTTTTTGTTTTTGTTTGAGAAGGAATTTCACTCTGTCGCCCAGGCTGGAGTGCAATGGTGCGATCTCGGCTAGCTGCAACCTCTGCCTCCTGGGTTCAAGCAATTCTCCTGCCTCAGCCTCTTGAGTAGCTGGCATTACAGGCACGTGCCACCATACCCAGCTAATTTTTGTATTTTTAGTAGAGATGGAGATTCACCATGTTGGTTAGGCTGGTCTCGAACTCCTGGCCTTGTGATCCTCCTGCCTCGGCCTCCCAAAGTGCTGGGAATACAGGTGTGAGCCATCACAACCAGCCTCGAATATGTCTTTATTAGCAGCATGACAGTGGACTAATACGAGGGAGATGGAATAGAAAGAAAACATAGGGAAAAGGAGGGGACCTGCTTTAGGCAGGGCCATCAGGGAGGGCCACTCTTGATCGGTGACCCCTGAGCACAGCCCAAATGTTGAGAAGGAATATACACATCTTCTGCCACCAATGGCTTCTGACTCAGTGGTTCTGAAAATGTGAGGTTTCAGGGAATATACAATATAAAATTTTTTTTTGAGAAGTAATATAGGGTTGCTAACTAGTTTGCCAAATAAAAACAAAAAACAATTCAACTATGAATGGCCATTTACTATCTCCATGATTTCATAAATGAAAGCACATTTAAAACACTCCCAAAGTAGAAAGAACATGACCTCAGAATAAAGACGGTCTTTTAAGTGAAATAAATTTAGCTTTATTAAAAACCCTCTTCTTTTCTTCATTTTGTCCCCAAACTCTTGGAAACTTCTCTCCATCTCAAGGTCTACCTTGAAGGCTCAGGACACGTTGTTATTCTCTTTGTTTTCTTGGCTTGGGGATTTTGGTAATGGGAGATAAAGTGTGAAATTGCATGTATATGCCCATGTCCATCAGTTTTTCCATTTGCAAAGTTGGGTAGTTGCTTGAATTATTTCTGAAGTATAAACTGGAAAGTCCGGAGATCTTAGCCATTCATTCATTTAACAGTCACGGAAACTGCATAGAATTCCTTTCTTCTCACCACCACCTTCTCTGCCGGGGAAACTCCTCTTCTACTCTCAAAACCCAGTTCAAATATCCTGTTCCTGGGCTTCTCTCTGCAATCAGTCAGCCATCCTCCCTGCAGAGAGTCTTGGCCTATATTAAGGACACGGCCCCTATGTGTCCTATGTGATAGGTGATTGTTTCTGGGTGGGGGAAATTGGTCCTGTATCTCTCTTCCAGAAAATCTTTTCATTTCTCAGAACTCCTCAGTATAAATGTGGATAATGTAGAAATGCAGGAAATAGAGATTTGTGAGCAGAAGAGAAGGGGAAGGGAAGTAGCATTTATTAAGTATCTGCAATGCACCTGTCAGGTGCTTCACGTGTGTATTATTTCATTGGAAGCTCTTACTTACTTTAATACAGTCCCTCCTACCATAACTACTGCTCCTTATCCCATTCCTACACACACACTGCTCTTTCCATCTGTGACACCTGTGTTCCCGCCATTTCTCCTGCACAGGAAACCTCGCCTCCTAAGTCCTCCTGGATTCTTCCTGTGTGCTCTTGACTCCACACCTGCGACCTGGCAGCCTGGGGGTTTGTCTGCCGTTTAGAGGAAAATGGTCATTGCATCCAGGCCACATATTTAGGGTCAGAGTTCAGGGAGACAGAAGCTCAAATGAAGAGCCTGCCTGGCCCTTTCTAGCCTGAAAACACTGAGATCCTTTAAACCAGAGACTCCCTTGATCCAAGACTCTAGAGTTGTTCGCAGTTTTGTGTTCATGGCTGGTCCTGGAATGCTGATTCTCACTTCCAAGATTCTAGAACTCTGAGATTCTACAAACAGGGGAGAGAGCCTCTGCTTCAGAACTTGAGCTGTCTCTGCTGCCTCTCCAGGGGCCACCTGGCCTCAGGACCCCAGGCAAGCACCATAGGTTGGGAACCAACCTGGTGGAAAACCAAAATCAGCCCGTCTTCAGGTCTACTGCGGTGGCTGAAGCCTCACGCAGAACAGATACAGTTGCTGGGCAAGCAGGGGCTGCAGGTGTGTGGAGGTGGAGAGGATGTCCCCCGAGAGACCTTTCTCCCCTCTGAGACAGGAGCTGCTGTGCCAGCCTGCAGGCCCTTTCCATGACAACAGTTGCTTAGCGCCTGCCAGTCCTCACACCAACTTCCCTCACCTGCCCCTCTTTTCTTTTTTCCTTTCCTCACTCAAGGAGCTAATTTTCACTCAGTAAACTTTCACCACTTCATCCTGCGTGCCAAGTGCTGGGTTAAGCATTTGGCATCTATCACAGATCGGGCTCTCATAAGCCAAGATTGCGCCACTGCACTCCAGCCTGGGTGACAGAGTGAGACCCTGTTAGAGAGAGAGAGAGAGAGAGAGAGAGAGAGAATGGTCACAGTCCTAATCCCAGGTACTTGTGAATGTGATCTTATTTGGAAATGGGGTCTTTAATGATGTAATTAAGTCGAGAATCTCGAGTTGAAATCATCCTGGATTTAGGATGAGCTCGCAATCCAATGACGGGTGTTCTTATCAGAGGAAGGAGAGAGGGTTGAGACACAGACACAGAGAAAGGCCATGTGAATGTGGGGAGCAGAGGCTGAGGCAGGAGAGATATATCTGCAAGCCAGGGAACACCTAGGCTTGCCCACAGCCACTGGAAGCTGGGAAAGAGGCATGAAACTGATTCTCCCTCAGGGCCTCCAGAAAACCAACCCTGCTGATCTCTTGATTTTAGACTTCTGGCCTGTAGAACTGTGAGAGAATACACGACTGTTGTCTTAGGCCCCCAAGTTTGTGGTAATTTGTGACGGCAGCCCTGGGAAATGAGTCCAGAGGCTTAGTGTATGCTGTTCCATTGCCTGGAACATGATCCTCTTCTCTTTCCCAAACATTTTCTCAACTTTGCCCTTTGGTGCTTGTAAGTGGACAAATATGCAGAGAAGAAAGGAGACCTTTTCAAGGAATTGCTCTTACTGCCTCCTCTTTGTCCTGTGGCTCTCAGCTCAAATGGCACCTCCTCCAAGAAGCCTTCCCTGATTTTCTACCCTTCTCTGTGCTCCCAGTTTCCTGGACTGCCCGTGCCACAGACGTGCTGGCACTGTCTGTTGACATGGCTTGCTCTCTTCTTCCCCACTGGACTGGGCACTCTGCAAGGGCAAAGACTGTGTTTGGCCCCTCTTTGTGGCTGCAGCTGTACCTTGCACAGGTTCAGGCACAGTACGGGCATTCACTAATGTTTGCTGAATGAATTAATGAACAAATGTTTCCTTTCAGTTCTGCTCTACCTCTGGACTCCTGCCCCACAGGGGAGAAACCCTGTTTGAAAGCACCTGTGACATAGGTCAAGATCACCAATGTCGGGCGGGGGTGGGACACGCACCCTGGAGTCCAGCCATACCTCAGCACAGCCCTCCTGCCCACATTGCCGAGGCCCTGTCAGAGGCATGACGAACAGCTTGACTGTTGGCTTATAATGTCAGAGATGATGGAAACAGGGAGGCGACGGCTGAAAGAATGGGTTGGGGACGCTTGTCATAACTTTATTTGTGGGAGGTGAGTTTCTGTCGGCTGGGTGATGGATGGTGGCAGGGCAGACACAATACAGACCCTGCTACTGCTTCTCTCCCCTGTCTCTAAGCCAAATGACTTTGGGGATGAAAAATGACTTTCTTGGGAGAACCCGGGCGAGGGGAACTTCAGGGTGAGGGGGCTGTCTGGTCAGCACGTTGGAGTGACTTTTTTTTTTTTTTTTTTTGCTGAGAGTTGACTTTTTTCTGGGACAGCCTGATCACTTCTTTCCTTCCTTCTTCCTTCCCTTCCTCCCTTGACAATAATCCCAGACACATTGTCTGCCTTGATTCTCCAAACTGCCCTAAAAAGAACATATAGTTTTGCAGAGGAGGAAACCGAAGCTTGAAGAGGAGAAACGACATATCCAAGTTCCCCATGAAGTAAGTGGGAGACCTGGGAGTTGAACCTGGGTCCAGTTGCTCTAAAACCTGAACTCTCTCCACAATCATGTGATAAAAAGGCCACAGGGCCAGGCACGGTGGCTTACGCCTGTAATCCCAGCACTTTGGGAGGCCAAGGCAGGCAGATCACCTGAGGTCAGAAGTTCGAGACCAGCCTGGCCAACATGGTGAAACCCCATCTCTACTGAAAACACAAAATTAGCTGGGCATGGTGGTGCACACCTGTAATCCTAGCTACTCGGGAGGCTGAGGCAGGAAAATCACTTGAACCCGGGAGGCGGAGGTTGCAGTGAGCCGAGATCATGCCATTGCACTCCAGCCTGGGCAAAAAGAGCGAAACTCTATCTCGAAAAAAAAAAAAAAAAAAAAAAAAAGCTACAGAAGTAGCAGCATGTGCCATGTTCCCTGGAAGCACAGTGAAGACAGCAATTAATCCAACAGGAGGAAGTCAGGGAAGGCTGCCTGTCAGAGGTGACATTTGAGTTGGTCCTGAAAGGGGAGTAAAATGTTAAATGATAGAGAAATAAGGCAACAATTTAGGAAGAGAGGGTTTTGGGAGTGAGAAAAGAAATAGAGAGGATTTGCATACATTTTTGTTTGCTTACCCAAAACCAGGCACTGTCCCCTTTCTCCTTTCTATTTTTTTTTCTGTGTGTGACAGTGTGACAGAGTTTTGCTCTTGTCACCCAGGCTGGAGTGCAATGGTGCAGTCTCAGCTCACTGCAACCTCTGCCTCCTAGGCTCAAGTAATTCTCCTGCCTCAGCCTCCCAAGTAGCAGGGATTACAGCTTACAGGCGCCCGCCACCATACCTGGCTAATTTTTGTATTTTTAGTAGAGACAGCGTTTCAACATGTGGCCAAGCTGGTCTCGAGCTCTTGTCCTCAGGCGATCTGCCCCCCTCAACCTCTTAGAATGCTGGGATTACAGGCATAAGCCACTACACCTGGCGTCTCCTTTCTAATAGAGCCACCATTTTGGGGGAGGTGGTAATCTAGACTTCTACAAAGAGCCATGGGCTTTACCAAGCCATTCATGAGGTTCAAATTCCCTTGTGAGTAGCTGGTTTGGAAACAGGAATGAGAACAATTCTGCTGAATGAAATAAGAGGAATGTTTGCTCAGGGGCTTCTGGAAAAGACTTTTTGTTTGTTTGCTTGTTTTCTTTTTTTTTTAACAGGATCTCACTCTGTCACCCAGTGCTGCAGAGGCACAATCACTGTTCACTGTTCACAATCACTGTTCACTGTTCACAATCTCCTGGGTGCAGGTGATGCTCCGCCCTCAGCCTCCTGAGTAGCTGGGACCAAAGGTGTGCACCTCCACACCCAGCAAATTTATTGTATTTTTTTTGTAGAGGGGGGGGTTTTGTCATATTGCCCAGACTGGTCTTAAAATCCTAGTCTGAAGCAATCTGCCTACCTCAGCCTCCCAAAGTGCTGGGATTACAGGCATGAGCCATTGTGCCCAGCTTTTTTGGTTTGTTTTCTGAAAGAGAAAGCCCCTCCTCTTTTGCAGGACATGGTAAGATGCAAGCACGATGCCTGGAAGTGTGGCAGCCGTCTTGTGACTACATGATGGAACTAATACATGGGTGATGACTCAGTGGGAAGACGGGAAGGACATCATTAAGCTTCTGAATGAATGACTGCTACAGCCACTGTACTACAGAACTTAATCTTTGAGTTGATACATTTTTCTCACTGTTAACCAGCTGGATTGGTAGTTTCATTTTTGCAGCCTAAAGTATTCTGGCTGATAGAAGAAATAAAGAGGATGTCAAGACTCCCAAAGGCCCCCACCTCTTAATACCATCACACTGGTGATAAGGTTTCAACATATGAATTTCAGGGGACACAAACATTTGGACCATAGCGGAGGGCATGTGCATCGGTCACATTGCCTTGGTCCGAAATCTGACTACACCTGGCTGTGTGACCCAGACAAGTTACTTAACTCCTCTGAGCCTTGGCCCCATCATCTGTAAAATGGAAATAGAGAGGATGTTAGGATTAAATAAGTGCTGAGCATAGCACCAGCATGTGGAACAACCACCAAAAAATTGAGATTTGAGGCCGGGCGCAGTGGCTCAAACCTGTAATCCCAGCACTTTGGGAGGCTGAGGTGGGTGGATCACAAGGTCAGGAGTTCAAGACCAGCCTGGCCAAGATGGTGAAACCCCGTCTGTACTATAAATACAAAAAATTATCCAGGCATGGTGGCAGGTGCCTGTTATCCCAGCTACTCGGGAGGCTGAGGCAGAGAATTGCTTGAACCTGGGAGGTGGAGTTTGCAGTGAGCTGAGATCAGGTCACCGCACTCCAGCCTGGGCGACAGAATGAGACTCCATTTCAAAAAATAATAATAATAAAATAAATAAATAAATAAATAATTAAGATTCGAGTGTCTAAGGAGTTAGTCAAGGTCACAGAGTCAACCAGTGTGGTGGAAGCAGTCTGCATCTCAGGCCTGAGCTCAGAGCTCTGTGTGTAACCGCTGCATCCTCCTGCCTCTGGAAGGCAGATTCGCGGAGCCAGCACCAAGGCCAGGGCCCAGAGCTCAGGGTTGGATTTCTGGCTGCTGAATTCTTGCTGTACTCCCTGGCGTTGGCTCAGCCAAATGTGGCTAAGAGTTGACTTTGCTTCCCTGCTCTGCGTACCTGCCTTCCACCCCTCTCCTGAACAGTATTTCCCTGGGGCTCCCGTTACCAATTTGCAGAGCAAAGACACGCACAGGCAGTTCAGGGGTGGCACGAGCTCAGCGGCTCTGGTATTGTTTTTAATTCAATATTTTGTCCCTGTGCGCCAGCCTCCTTTATTGGATAGAACACTGTTATTGGATCCTGCCCTGCAGGAGAAAATGCAGGCTTCCCCGGACGATGGCAGCTACGTTGTTCTACAGTCTGATGAGTCAAGGCAGGGCAAGAAGACAGAAGAGAGTTCCAGAAAATCTGGTGGTTACAAGCTGTTCTGTGACACGCACAAAAAAATTAACATATGTATTATTGACCCTTCTCCTTCCCCTCTCTTCTAGGGAGGACAAAAGCCCAGGAGGCAGCTGTCGCATCATCCTCTTCCTTTCCCTGCACATCCGCTACATCCCTTGGTCCTACTGATTTCACCTGCCGTTTCCTCTATGTCCAGTGTTACTCAGTCTAAGTCCCCAAGCATTTCCTACCTCGACAGTTGGTCTACCCCATCCTCCCCTGCTACTCTCAAACTCATCCTTCTTCTTTTTTTTTGAGACAGACTCTTGATGCCCAGGCTGGAGTGCAATGGCGTGATCTCGGCTCACTGCAACCTCTGCCTCCCAGGTTCAAGTGATTCTCTTTCCTCAGCCTCCCAAGTAGCTGGGATTACAGCATGTGCCACCACACCCAGCTAATTTTTGTATACTTAGTAGAGATGGGGTTTCACCATATTGGCCAGGCTGGTCTTGAACTCTTGACCACAGGTGATCTGCCTGCCTTGGCCTCCCAAAGTGCTGGGATTACAGGCTTGAGCCACTGCGCCCAGCAAACTCATTCTTCTTCTTACAGACAGTCTTATGTGAGTTCACCTAAAAGCCTGAGATAAGGAATTGGATGTACAGAATTTATTTGCATGGCCATCCCAGGAAACACTTGGAAGTAGGGGAGTGGGAAGGGAAGACAGGGAGGGATAGGCTGCCAGGAAAAGGGTTATTGAGCAGGTTACACTGTGCATAACGGGGGCTTGATTCCACCAGACCTCTGGGAGCCCATGAATAACACCTCGGAGTTTTCCTGCCTATGGAGTTGGGGAGCAGGATATTTATCTACTAAGTCCTACGGGGTCAGGGGTGTTCATTCTCAGGCACCTCTGACCTGCTTCACAGGCGGGAAGAGTGTTCTCCAGAGTTGTTAAAGAAAGTCTTTAGGTAAAGAGACACAATGGGCTGGGCGCAGTGGCTCATGCCTGTAATCCCAACACTTTGGGAGGCCAAGGCGGGTGAATCACCTGAGGTCAGGAGTTCAAGACCAGCCTGACCAACATGGTGAAACCCCGTCTCTATTAAAAATACAAAAATCAGCTGGGAGGGGTGGCGGGTGCCTGTAATCCCAGCTACTTGGGAGGCTAAGGCAGGAGAATCACCTGAACCAGGGAGGCAGAGGTTGCAGTGAGCTGAGATTGTGCCACTACACTCCAGCCTGGGTGACAGAGTGACACTCTGTCTTAAAAAAAAAAAAAAAAAAGACACAGTGCTGGCAATTTGAAGTCTGCCCAGTGCACACTTAGGTGTGAGGGTCGGGGGTATGGGCGAGGAGGCACTGGCAGCATCTCTTCCATCAGACACAGCCTTTGACTTAAAGCCCGCTAATGGCTTCCCTCTGCTCTTTGGAGTAAAGACCCAACTTATTTGGGTTTTTGTTTGTTTGTTTTGTTTTGTTTTAGAGGGAGTTTCGCTCGTTCACCCAGGCTGGAGTGCAACGGCGCGATCTCGGCTCACTGCAACCTCCACCTCCCAGGTTCAAGCGATTCTCCTGCCTCAGCCTCCTAAGTAGCTGGGATTACAGGCGCCCGCCACCACACCCGGCTGATTTTTGTATATTTAACAGAGATGGGGTTTCGCCATGTTGGCCAGGCTGGTCTTGAACTCCTGACCTCAGGTGATCCGCCCGCCTCGGCCTCCCAAAGTGCTGGGATTACAGGCGTAAGCCACCGCGAAGACCCAAATTATTTGCTCCACTCTACCAGGCCTCAGTGGGCCAGTTCCTGCCTCCTCCCCTCATCCCACTCTCCCCCTCACTCCCTGGGTCCCAGCCTCATGTCTGCTCCACAGAGGTGCTTTCTCTCACCACTCCCTCTTCTTCGTGGGCCCATGGAGAGACTACATTTCCTAACCTTCCTTGTCCTTAGGACTGCTTCCTGGATAACAGGATGAGGGAGTAAAATACACCACTTGCAGGCTATATACCTCTCACATGATCCTCCGTGTGCTCTTTTCCCACCCACAGATTGGAAGCAAAAGTCTTCAAGGTCCTAGAGGATGGTGAAGCCACAAAGTGGGAAGAACCTGGATGCCTGACCCGACATGTGGACGGCCACATGCCAAGCATCTACATCAGACTATTGCATAAACAAGAAATAAACATTGATTTTGCTGTTTATTACAGTAGATGACTCGACTAATACAGTATTTCTATCCACATTTTACAGATGGCGGAAAAGAGGCTCAGAGAGAAAGTGGCTTTCCTAGGTTTGTACAGCTACAGCCTGCAGAGCTGGGATTCTGACTCCAGAATATATGTAAAATGTAGCTGAGGCTGCTTTTCATGTTGTAGGCCTTCCATTAATATTTGTGGAATAAACGCAATTAAAAGTCTTGTTTCCTTAGCCTTTACATTAAGAACCTAGAGGAAAAGTAGTTCAAAAATAAATCACAGTGACCAAAAAATAAAAATTAAAAAAAAAGATGTATTGATCTCCTGCATTAGATGGTAGGTTTCTAGAAGACATATGCTTCTTTTGTACTCATTTTTAAATCTTTCACTCTGCCTAGCACAACACTTGGTACACTTTGGGTGTGCAAATATGGCTGCTCAACTGAATTCTCAGACAGCATGGACTGGGTATTCCTCAGCTTTTTCAGATGGTGGTGAAGAAGTACTTTTTTTTTTTTCTTTTTTGGAGCTAGAGTCTTACTCTATTGCCTAGGCTGGAGTGCAGTGATGTGATCTCAGCTCATTGCAACCTCTGCCTACCGGGTTCAAGTGATTCTCCTGCCTCAGCCTCCTGAGTAGCTGGGATTATAGGCACATGCTACCACGTCCCACTAATTTTTGTATTTTTAGTAGAGACGGGGTTTCACCATGTTGGCCAGGCTGGTCTCGAACTCCTGGCCTCAAGCGATCCACTTGCCTCAGCCTCTCAAAGTGCTGGGATTACAGGCATGAGCTACCATGTCTGGCCAAGAAGTACCTTGACATCATTGTCTGTCTTGCAGAGTACCATGAAATAGTGACAAATTAATGTTAAAATAAGTAAATATATAACTTTATATGAAATCAAATGATATCTTGTACTGGGCTCCACCAAAAAGGTGGAAACAGGTGCGAAAGTTGGGGAAGTGCACTGGAGAATAATCACAAATGAAGGTACTTCTACTTTCCATCCTTCCGTCCCATGAATTGGCCTAAGACCACCAGTTCTCCACTACTGGATTTTAGTGGTAGAATGGCTGGGTTCAGTTCACATAAGTATTCTACAGGCGCATAATTTGAGACCAGTAGATGAGCTGGTTAGAGTAGAAGGGATCAGTTAATTAATAGACAAAGTTCTGTTTTCATATTTGCTCATCAGCAGCTTAAAACCAACTCGTGACCTCCCCAGAGCACACCAACAGGACTCCCTGCAAGCGTTTTTATATTAGCTCCACTTCCGTCTCTGTTTTATGCTCTTCTCTGAGCTTTCCTTTTTTTTTTTTTTTTTTTGAGACAGAGTCTCATTCTGTTGCCTGGGCTGAAATGCAATGGCACAATCTCAGCTCACTGCAACCTCCACTTCCTGGGTTCAAGCGATTCTCCTGCCTTAGGCTCCCAAGTAGCTGGGATTATAGGCGTCTGCCACCATGCCTAGCTAATTTTTTGTATTTTTAGTAGAGACAGGGTTTTGCCATGTTGGCGAGGCTGGTCTCAAACTCCTGACCTCAGGTGATCCACCCGCCTCGGCCTCCCAAAGTGCTGGGATTACAACCATGAGCCACCGTGCCCAGCCTTTTTTTCTTTTTTGATATAGTGTCTCACTCTGTCATCCAGACTGGAGTGCAGTGGCTCAATGTCGGCTCGCTGCAACCTCCGCCTCCCGGGTTCAAGCGATTCTCCTGCCTCAGCCTCCCGAGTAGCTGGGACTATAGGCACCCGCCACCACACCCAGCTAATTTTTGTATTTTTAGTAGAGACGGGGTTTCACCATGTTGGCCAGGCTGGTCTTGAACTCCTGGCCTCAGGTGATCCACCGCCTCGGCCTCCCAAGTGCTTACAGGCGTGAGGCACTGCGCCCGACCAGCTTTTCTTTTTCTTATATCTTGTTTTCATTTATGCCACCTTTTTGTGCTTTATGTATCTTTGTCAGCAATCTTAAATTCTTTCTGGAATAATGTGGTGGTATAAATAAAAACATACGGCCGGGCGCGGTGGCTCACGCTTGTAATCCCAGCACTGTGGGAGGCCGAGGAGGGCGGATCACGAGGTCAGGAGATCGAGACCACGGTGAAACCCCGTCTCTACTAAAAATACAGAAAATTAGCCGGGCGTGGTGGCAGGCGCCTGTAGTCCCAGCTACTCGGAGAGGCTGAGGCAGGAGAATGGCGTGAACCCGGGAGGCGGAGCTTGCAGTGAGCCGAGATTGCGCCACTGCACTCCAGCCTGGGCGACAAAGCGAGACTCCGTCTCAAAAATAAATAAATAAATAAATAAATAAATAAAAAATAAAAACATACAACATAAATATAAATAAATATAAAATGTAACAAGCTTTATAAAAACCTGTTCCTAAAATATCAACAGTGCTTGTTTTTTTGCAGAAAGAAATAAGATGATTAGAGATGTGTTGGGGGGGAATGTGCATCCTGTGGGGGCTGATGTGTGTGATTTTACGAAACCCAAAGTGTAAGCATTACAGATCACTTCAAGAAATACCAGGGAGATTGAAAAAATTATTTTTTTCCTACTTTATTTATTTATTTATTTATCTTGAGGCAGGGTCTCAGACCCATCAGTCAGGCTGGAGTGTAGTGGTGCAATCACGGCTCACTGGAGCCTCAACTTCCTGGACTCAGGTGATCCTCCCACCTTAGCTTCCCCAGTAGCTGGGACTACTGGTGCGTGTCATGACGCCCAGTTAATTTTTTCTGTTTTTAGTAGAGATGAGGTTTTGCCATGTTGCCCAGCCTGGTGTGGAACTGCTGGGCTCAAGCAATCCACCCGCCTTGGCCTCCCAAAGTGTTGGGATTACAGGCATAAACTGCCACATCTGGCCAAAAATTATTTTCATTATTTACTTTTATCGATATAGATTTAATATATTTCTTTTATTATTTATTTCTCTAATACTTGTTCATGGTAGAAATTGAGGAACTGCAAAAAGGAACAAAATAAAAGCCATCTGTATTTCACTAGTCAGAGATCACCACCACTAACTTCTTTAGGTGAAATTTGGATGGGGGTAAAATTTTTGTATTTTTTTTGTAGAGATGGGGTTTTGCTATATTGCCCAGGATGGTAGCGATCCTCCTGCCTCAGCCTCCAAAAATGCTGGGATTACAGGCATGAGCCTTTGCACCCGGCCTTTTCATTTTCTTTACTCAAGATTTGGAGAGGGGTTCCCAGCAGGGCTTGGAGTAGGGCTTGGGGTCTGAGGGATTAATGCTCCCCCGCTAGGTAATAGGAGATGATGAAGAAGAGGAGGAGAAGGAAAAGGAGTACAGGAGGAAGAAGAGGAGGAGGAGGAAGGGAAGGAAGAGGGAGAAGGTAATGATGGGAACAGAAAGAATCTTTGAGGCTTGTGTGTGTGCCTTCGAGGCATCTGAGGGTAAATTGGGAATTGAGAGGACCAGACAGTATCTGCTGCTTGGTCTGATTCAGGGATGAAATCTAACCCTCCTAGGGTGAGATGTTGTGGACAGAAGAGGTGAGAAACAAGATAGAAGCAGAACCGCCTTGGTGCCCAGACAACTGTAACTCAGCACTGAGAATGGCTGCCTGTACCCCATGTTTCTACAGGTTACAGTATGGCTCTGCTGCTAGGGGCACCCAAGCAGAAGGCCATGCCCCTTCAGGGTCCTGCAGCTACTGAAGTGCCTGGGATCAGTGCCCTAAGTTGGGCAGCAGTGGCAGGGGTGAGGCTCCCCTTTCAAGTGACATGGGGGCTGCAGATGTCAATGCAGCGCCTGAGCAGAGGACCCCTGGAGAGGAGTATACATGAGACAGGAGTATACATGAGCTTAAGCACATCAGAAAGAACGCGGTCATTCATGACAGCTGGGCTCAGATTCTTTTACTGGTGCATGTGGAAGCTCTTGAGTCAGAGAAAGTTAATGAACATCAATGTAGCATCATGTATGTGCTCAGAATGTCAGGCTTGGAAAAATTTAGATCTTTTAAATATATACATAGGCATTTAATTAATTACTTTAGAGACAAGGTCTCACTCTGTTGCCCAGGCTGGAGTGCAGTGGCACTGCTAGCTTTAACCTTGACTTTCAGGCTCAAGCCATCCTCCTACTTCAGCCTCCCGAGTAGCTGGGACTACATGTGTGCACCACCACACATGGCTAATTTTTTTCTAAACAAAAACTTGTGATTTCTTTGTTTTCAATGTCAGGTTTATTTTTAAGAAAATGAAAGAACAGGAAAAGATGCGCAATTTTCTGAAACTTCTGAGGTTGAGGTAGATCAGTTTTTCTTAAGGTGTGTCTTTCATAACACTAGTTCCACAGGATGCTAATAGGTGTTAGATGAAAAATGGCTTCTGTTATCAAATGGGCTTGGAAAACATTGGGTGAAACAGTTAAACAGTTTTCTTCCTGCAAGACTGCACAGAGCTTCTCATATATTCATGTGCATAATGAGTCTCCATGAGAAGATGTGAGTTTAACAGCTGCCCCTCTTCCCAATCTGGGGCACAGGAACATTCTTTGCTTTCATTGTTGCTGGTGTTAATTTCACTGATAGCTCCTGGGAATGATTCAGGGCATCTAACTGGTATTTATCAATTGCTCTGTTTATCAATAGGTCACAGAGGCTACCAATAACAGAAATGTCACTTTTTGATACCTAACCTGCTTGGACTTTGTATGTCTCTTGCTGCACAATAAATTGCCTAAAAACGTAGGAGGTTAGAAACAACAAAAAGCATTTATTATCTCACTGTTTCTGTGGATTAGGGATTTAGGGATGGCTTAGATGGGTGATTCTGGTTTCGTTTGTCTCATGAGGTTGCAGTCACCTGAAGGCTTGACTGGAGTTGAAGGCTCCACTTCCAGGATGGTCCCAGTAAATCTCACCTCCTGGTATTCATGCCCTGTGTGGTTCCCTCCCGTAATGAACAGGCCTGAGCTGTGCACTCCATAGGATATCATAGAAATGATGGACTGTGAATTCTGAGGCTAGATCACAAAAGACACTGACTTCTGTCCTGTTCTCTCTTGGATCACTTGCTCTGGAGGAAGTCAGCTGCCACGTGAGAACACTCAGCCAGCCTGGTAAGGAGACCTACGCATCAAGGAATTGAGGTCTCCAGCCAACAACCATTACAACTTGCTTGCCATGTGAATGAGCCATCCTGGAAGTGAATGACATCGTGACTACATCATTATGAGAGACCCTGAGCCAGAACTATCCTGCTAAGCTGCTTCTAAATTCCTGATTCACCAAAATTGTGTAACATAATACATGTTCTTAGTTATTTTAAGCCACTAAATTTTGGGATAACTTGTTACACAGTAATAGATAACTAATACACATACTTAGTGCCAAGGCTGTGTAATAAACAGCCGATTCAGCTCACTAGCTAAGGAATCTGCTTACTTCCCAAGCCAAAAGTGGTCTTGACCAATGTCCTTTGACTGGCCCCAAATGGTAATAGCACAAATAGTTCTCCCTATCCTTTCATACTAAAGCATCTCTGAAAGGTCTGACTCATGAGGGTCATTGGTATGGGGCATTGATGACTGGCATTTCTCAGAATTAGGGGTTTATGAAATTTGTTTGATTCTTATGAGTCATTGTGAGTCTGGTTTCATGGTTTTTCCAGCTCAACATCTTTTTTAAAATTGGCTTTCTCGGGGTTGACAGCCCAACTTTTTTTTTTTTTTTTTTTTTGAGATAGGGTCTCCATTGCCCAGGCTGTAGTGCAGTGGTACAATCACAGCTCACTGCAGCCTCCACCTCCCAGGCTCAAGTGATCCTCCTACTCAGCCTCCCAAGTAGCTAAGATTACAGGTGTGCACCACCACATCCAGCTAATTTTGGTATTTTTTGTAGAGATGGGGTTTTGTCATGCTTCCCAGGCTGCTCTACAGTTCAACATTCTTGGCCATGGAATACTTTCTTTGTGCAATGGACACAGTTGGTCCTTACCAGCATTCCTTCTCCATTCTTTCTAAGAGACAGCCCCAGGAAAAGATGATCTTACTTATTCTTCTTGCTGTTGTTGTTCTTGGAATTGCTGCTGCCATCCTATTTCCAGAATAGCAAAATGAGCTCCGATGTATCTGTCACCCACCTTCAGCAGTTACAACTCACCAATAATTCTTTCATCTATGCTTCTACTCAAATCCATACCTATCCCACCTCTGACAATTTTGAAGCAAATTCTAGTCATCACATTATTTCATACATAAATTTTAGTATGTATCTTTAAAAGTTGAGGTCTCTTAACACAATCACAATTCCTTTATCATACCTCAGACTCTTTTTCCCTCCCACACCAAATAATTCCTTTTCGTTGCATATCCATGACTATTGAGTTTTTACTTGGCTCACAGTCTGTCTAGGAACATAAATTCTCCTTGTGTCTAATTGAGACCTGTGCCTGCTGGGAGAGATAATTACTCGTTAGCAGTCAATAATCTCCTGTGCCTGGATCATAAGTGTCAGTACTATTTGAGAGGTTAACTGAGCCCAAATCCCTACTGTGAAACGTGTAGTCAGACAGACTTGGATTGGAGTCTTGCCAGTTACTATGACTGTGGGCAAGTAGCTAAACTCCAGATCTCAGTTTTCACAATTATTTAAAAATATGACAGTACAGGGGACCCATGGACCTGGATGTTGGGAAAAAGAGGCAGAGGGAAAGACTCTTCCTGAGCCCCAGAAATTGCATTCTGCTCCCCAGAAAACAGGTTCCTCTTTCCATTGCCCACTCTGTAACTCTTCCCCACCCATTCAGGCACTGATTGGAAGAGTGAGGATTTCTTCGGCAGTGTCGTATGTTTCAAATCAACCCAAGATTGTAGGGTAGGAGCTCGATATTGATGACAAATATATTTTATGAGTGTGTTTTTGAGAGTATTTTCTTAAAGGCTGTTCCAATAGATAGTTTATTGGGCAATGAAAAATGGAGAAGGTGACTCTGATTACACTTTGGAGCATCTAAAGCGTGAAGTTTAAGGAATCTAGGCAGCCCATGGCTATTTAAAAGCTTTCTGGAAGGGGTAATTCTTCCACATTTTTTTTAAAGGTTCCAGCCCAGCAGTTGGTCTCCTGAATGGTGCTCTTCTAACTCCCTCCTGGATGCCACTCTGAAATCATTATTGTCACGATTTCATTCTGCTTGGTGCATAGCACATAGCTCTTCTGAGCATTCCTTTTTTTATCTTTAAAATTGGAATAGTCACATTGTTAGGATTTTGGGTGAGAGTAAAAAAAAAATTTTTTTTGAGGCAGGGTCTCGCTCTGTTCCCCAGGCTGGAGTGCAGTGGTTTGATCTTGGCTCGCTGCAGCCCCAATATCATGGGCTCAAGCGATCCTCCCACGTCAGCCTCCTGAGTAGCTGGGATTCCAGGCACATGCCACCCAGCTAATATTTTTATTTTTATTTTGTAGAGACAGGGTCTAACTTTGTTTCTCAGGCTGGTTTCAAACTCCTGGCCTCAAGGGATCCTCCTGTCTTGGTCTCCCGTAGTGCAGGTATTATAGGTAGGAGGCATCACACCTGGACCTTGGATGAGAATTTGAAGGTATCTGAGATTATTATGACCAGGAATTAATGAACCAATCAGTAGATTAATTGGTTCATTTATTAAATCAACAACTATTTAGTGAGTAACAGTTAAGCGCCAGGTACTGTGTTAGGTTCTGAGGTTACTGTGGTAAATGATACAGCAATCTTTGGCCTTCTGGAGCTTAGAATCTGGAAGGGAAAGCAGTCTACAAATGAGTAAAAAGCAAACAAATATAAAAACAAAAACAATAAGTGTTCTGAAGATAATAATGGTCAGGAATACTGATAGAGACTCTTGAAGGGGAGGAATTGTCTTAAATCTTGTGGTCAGGAAAGATTCTCTGATGTGTGCAATTAAGCTGAGACCTGAAGAGTGAGCACCCCAAGTCTCATTCCTGGGGCTTCCCAAAGAATTATTAATGGATGCTCTCATCAAGATAAAATGAAAATATCTTAATCTGGCATTCAAGTTTCTCCAAGATTAGGGTTGCCAGATAAAATAAATAATGCCCATTTAATTCTGAATTTCAGATAGGCAACAAAAAATTTTTAGTATGTTATTAAACACTGCATGAAACAAATTTATGAAAAATTCATTGTTTGTCCGAAATTCAGATTTAACTGGGTGTCCTGTATTTTTATTTTCTAAATCTGTTAACCCTCTTCATGATCTTCTCCAGCCAGCCTCTCTTGCCTACTCTCCACCTTTTCTTCCACACATTTGAAGCTCTGTCCACAAGGAAGGGTCCAATTGCCTTGTCTTTGCTCATGCTGTTCCCTCTGCCTGGGTCACCATTCTCCCACTGTATCTTCTTGGTAAACTTTTCTTTCCCTTTAAACCCCTGTCCAGATGTTACCTCCTCAGGGAAACCTCTAGCAGAGCACATTATCCCCAGTTCAGGGTGTTCACCAAACCTGGTTCTTATAGGATTTTGTCTTATAATTCTATGTTTTAGAACTGGTCTCTACAAAAACAGACAAGACTGAATGCCTAAAAAGGAAAGGTTATAAGGAATTCTCTCATTCTTCCTGCCCTCTGCTTGCCCCCATCCCACTCAACTTCATTTTTTTTTTTTTTTGAGACAAGATCTTGCTCTGTCACCCAGGCTGGAGTGCAGTGGCACAATCTTGGCTCACTGCAACCTCTGCCTCCTGGGCTCAAGTTATTCTCCAGCCTCAACCTCCTGAGTAGCTGAGACTACAGGCACGTGCCACCACATCTGGCTAATTTTTTTTTTCTATTTTTTTGTAGAGACAGGGTCTCACTATGTTGCCTAGGGTGGTCTCGAACCCCTGGGCTCAAGGGATCCACCCACCTTGATCTCCCAAAGCTCTGGGATTACAGATGTGACCCACCATGCCCAGCTGCCAACTCCTTATAATATTAATATAAGACATTCAGCACTTTTCTGTGCCAGGCACTGAGCCAAGTGCTTTGCGTGCAGCATTTCATGTAAACCCTCCATAACCTCATGAGGCAGATTTGATTGAATCTCCACTTTGCAGGTGAGAAAATCAGGCATGTAAAGGTGAAGTTCCTTGCCACTGTTTCCACATCTGTAAAATAAGACTCATATCAACATTTTCTCCATGAAGTTTTCTCCCAAACTAGAATGTAGGTTTCCAGAAGGCAGGAGCTTTGTTTTATAAACTTGTATATATCCTCAGAGCCCAGAATTGTGCCTAGCATCGATTAGGCTCTCAGTAAATACTTGTTAAATGTATGAATGAATGAATGAATGAATGAGTCATGTTACAGATAAGGAAAGTGTAATTTAGAGACAGAGAAAGTAACTTACCCAAGGACCCATAGCTAGATGTGGTGGAACTTCCACTAGAACCAGAATCAGGCTGTGTTGGTAGATGTTTAACAACTGGCTCGGCTGGGTGCAGTAGCTCATGCCTATAATCCCAGCACTTTGGGAGGCCAAGGCAGGAGGATTGCTTGAGCTCATGAGTTTGAGACCAGCCTGGGCAGCATGGTGAAACTCCATTTCTACAACAACAACAACAACAAAATAAGCCAGGCATGGTGGTGCACGCCTGTAGTCCCAGCTATTTGGGAGGCTGAGGTGGGCTTCAGCCCGGGAAGCGTAGGTTGCAGTGAGCTGAGATCCCGCCACTGCACTCCAGCCTGGGTGATAGAGCCCGAGCTTGTCTCAAAAGCAAACAAAGAAACAAAAAAACCCTGCAAGTGGCTCTCTGGAAAAACAACAACATTAACAACCCTGATTTGTAGTATTTGCTGATTTACAGTCTATAAATACTCCTAGCATGGCTGATTTCAAGCTATCAACCTGGTGTCAATCAGCTTGCAAGTTTCCTGCAAATTTAACCATGGGCTTTTGTAAACCTGTCTATGCAAGCTGGCATCAACATACCATGAACTAGAACACAGGAGTCTGGGTCCAAAGGATACACCCTCACTATTACTCTCTCCTGTCTTCCCGAACAAGGCACAGTCTATATTCTATGTTTTTTCTTTTTTTGAGATGTAGTCTTGCTCTGTCGCCAGGCTGGAGTGCAGTGGTGCCATCTCGGCTCACTACAACCTCCACCTCCCTGGTTCAAGTGATTCCCCTGCCTCAGCCTCCCAAGTAGCTGGGACTACAGGCGTGTGCCACCACATCCAGCTAAATTTTTGTATTGTAGTAGAGATGGGTTTTCACCATGTTGGCCAAGAAGATCTCGATCTCCTGACCTTGTGATCTTCCCTCCTCGGCCTCCCAAAGTGCTGGGATTACAGGCGTGAGCCACTGCACCTGGCCCGGCACAGTCTATATTCTTATATAATATAAGTAGAGGGGGAAAGACACCCAAATAAACTGAATTCAATGCAGATTGCACAGGTGATCCTTTAAAAACATAAGCCCAATCACAAAACTACCTTGCTTAAAACTTTCCTTATGCTGTTAGCATAAAATCCAATCTCTTGCTCTCTCTTTTTTTTTTTTTGAGACAGAGTCTTGCTCTGTCACCCAGGCTGGAGTGCAGTGGTAGAATCTCAGCTCACTACAGCCTCTGCCTCCTAGGTTCAAGCGATTCTCCTGCTTCAGCCTCCCAAGTAGAGGCATGTGCCACCATGCCCAGCTAATTTTTGTAATTTTTAGTAGAGACGAGGTTTCACCATGCTGGTCAGGCTGGTCTCAAACTCCTGACTTCAAGTGATCTGCCCGCCTTGGCCTCCTAAAGTGCTGGGATTACAGGCGTGAGCTACCACGCCCGGCCACACCTAGCCAAAATCCAATCTCTTTACCATGGCACACAAGGCCCATTATGAAACCTCTCCCTCTCCCAGGCACTGTACTAGGCTTGGGGGATACAGTGGTGAACATGACACACACGTGTCCTGCTTGCATGGAGCTTGCAGTCCAGTAAATGAGGCTGTCAAGAAACAAATAGTCAACCATTAAGCACAAAATTACGGAATGAGATATATACGTAGTGGAGAAGGTACTTGGAAAAAGAATAATGAGGAGAGAGGTTGATTACTTGGACCGAGGGTGAGTTGAAGAAGCCCTTGTGAGAAAGTGACATTTGAGACCCGAAAGATGAGAGTTGGATGAGGTGTGGTGCTGATGGCCAGGCAGAAGGGGAGAGGATTTGTCATTTTGAGGAATAAGAATAATTTCTGTATAATTGGAGCCAGTGCAGATGGGATGGGGACCAAAATTATAAATATGAAGAGCATATTAATATATAAATATAATTATAGATATAAAGGGCAGGGGCTTATGGAAGGAGGTTTAATTTCCTTTGAAGATGGAGCCTTAAGTCCCAGGTGCATTCTGATCTTGTTTAAGATCAGATGCACTCTGAATGATTCTTTTCCAATTATGGGCAACTTTCTCCTTCAGAAACCTTTTTATATCACCGGGGTAGCAACGGGATCATCTAGTGACCGTTAGACTTCGCATAGATGTACAGACACAAGCCTAGAGAGGGACATGTGATCACCAACAGTTTCTCAGCCAGTAATAGTTGTACAGCCTTGGGACAAGTCACTTTTTGAGCCAGCACTATCTGATAGAAATTAATGGGAACCACAAATAAGAGCCACATGTGTAATTTAAAATTTTCTACTAACCACATTTAAGAAGTAAAGAGAAACAGGTAAAATTCATTTTATAACATATGAATTTGACCCAGTATATCCAAAATATCATTTCAACCTGTAATCAATATAAGTCTTAGAAATCTGGTGTGTATTTTATTTACACTTATGACACATCTCACTTCGGACTAGCCGTATCTCAAGCGCTCGGTAGCCATCCTATGTGGCTAGTAAGTAAAGTATTGGATGGTGCAGTTGGGAGCGTCAGTTTCCTTTTCTGTGAAATAAGGATAAATCACTGGAAGCTCATGAGAGCCCACACGAAGCACCCGGCACTCCGCCCTGGACACTGGGGGCGCGCAATCAAATTTGGTTTCTTCTGGTCCCTGCTCTCCCCTCCCACCCCTCCTCTAAGTCTCCGCCCCCTTTCCCCGCCCCCTCAGGCTCCAGGCGGAAGTAATCCTGTTCCAAATGCAGCGCGCTTTACGGCGGCGCGTCCTTTTACCGCGGTGTGGCCGGCTCGCTTGTCGCGCGCACTTTTGCCCTATTGGCTCTGCGGCCCCGCTCGCCGCACTTCACGGCAGTGTGGCTGGAGCCGCGGCTGACGGGCCCGCGGTCTGGGCGTGAGTGCAGGGAACCGGAGTATTTGCTGGGCCGGGTACCATGGACGTGGGCGAACTTCTGAGCTACCAGGTATGAGGGGCAGGGAGGGCCGAGCGACCGCGTTCTCACCTGGGCAGGGGTCGCAGGAGCCAGAGCCCCTTCATCTCACTTCCTCTCGTCTCACTCCCGGGCCCTCTAACTTCTCATGCCACCCGGGGTCTCAGCCCCTCGTTTTACTTTCCTCTCCGAAGCCCTCCTGGGCCCTTTCGATTCATCCCTTCTCAAGACCTGAGCCCTTCACCTCCTCTTCCTCACCCTGGGGCCTGGCTCCCTGCAACTCCTCTGAAACCCCTGACTATCCTTTTTTTCACAACCATGTCCTCTCAGCTCTCATGTCCCCCCAGTCATTGAGGTGATGGTGGTGGTGGCGGCGGTGGGAGCGCACTGATCTCTCTTGGATTTGATCTCCAGCTTCTCCACTGACTGGCTATGTGGCTTTTGGACAAGTCATTTCCCCCCTCTTTGAACCAAGTTTTTCTATCTACATGGTGGAGACACTAATAACTGCCTTAGTGGGGTTGTTTGAGGACTGTACAACTGATGTGTATGAAAGCTGGTTTTAAAGTGTGGAAAGCTGTGCTTGTGTTTACTGCGATTTGGAGGAGATGTTGGGAATTCTAGCATGGAATGAGTTTCTAGGAATCTTGCTCAGGGTCCCCCTTGCCTAGGATACTTGTGGGGAAACTGTATGGGACCTAGAGAGCAGAAAGGACTTGTCCAAAGTCACTCAGAAACAAGGAGCTGGAATTTGAGCTCAGGCGTACTGACTTCCACCCCAAAGTTTTCCCCCCGCTTTGATTCCATAGGAGAGTCATTGTGAGGAGCCGTAGAGCTGCACTGCCGAATGTGGTAGCCACTAGCCACACAGGCTGTTGATTGCTTGAAATGTGACTAGTCTGAATTGAGAAGTACTGTAAGTGTGAAGTCACATTTGGGTTGGAGACTAGTATGGAAAGAGTGAAATTTTTATATTGATTACATGATCGTACTGATTATATCAATTACATTGGTTATTGGTCATATTGATTAAATGATCATATTTTGGATAATAGGTGAAATAAAATATACTTAATTAATTTTTAAAATTTTATTTTATTGTTATTTAGAGACAGGATCTTGCTCTGTCACCCAGGTTGGAGTGCAGTGGCACAATCATTGCTCACAGTAGCCTCAAACTCCTAGGTCTAAGGTATCCTCCCAAGTAGCTAGGACTGCAGGCGGGCATCACTATGCTTGGCTGATTTTTAAATTTTTCGTAGAGACAGGGTCTTGCTATGTTGCCCAAGATGGTCTCAAACTCCTAGCCTCAAGCAGTCTTCCCACTTGGCTTCCCAAAGTGCTGAGATTACAGGTATGAGCCACCACACACCACACCCAGCCAATAAAATATGTTTAAAACCAATTTTAACTGCTCCTCTTGACATTTTAATGTGTTTACTAGAAAATTCAAAATCACACATGTAGTTCAGCTTATATTTTTGTTAGACAGCTCTGCAGTCAAGAATAGGTCATTAAGAGCCATGAGTCTGGACCCCTAGGTTGCTGGCAATCTCTGTTTTGCTACTAACTGGCTGCTGTAACCTTGAACAAAATACTTAACTTCTCTGTGCCTTGGTTTCCTCATCTGTAAATGGGGGACAATGACGGTACCTGCCTCACAGGGCTGTTGTGAAGCTGTTGAGAAATGTAAAGTGCTTAGACAATGCTTGCCAAAAAGTAAATATTCAGTAAATATTAGCAGTTATTTTCATACCACTCCCTCAGCCAACGTACATACCCTGGACACTTAAGACATCATGGGAAAGAACAATTCAGCAATGGGGAGCTATATAACCAAGAGATTTTTCTTTTAAAGACAGTTTAATTGATAGTGAAAGACGAAGGGAAATAGGCAAGTTATTAAATGAGTGATTGTATGCCTGCTTGGAATTTCTAGAATGGCTAGCCCATTAAAGCTAGAAAAGGTTCATCCATTTGCTCAACAAATATATATTGAACACCTACTGTGTGCAAGGCAGTCTATCCACTGGGTATACAACACTGAATAAAAGACAAGATTCTTGCCTTTGTGGAGCATCTGGTGGGAAGTTACAAGATAATAAGTAAGCAATACATTGGCGTTATGGTAAGTGTTAGGAAGGGAATATAGCAGAGTATGCTATAAAATTGCACTGCTTTGTATAGTAGCCACTAAGCACACGTGATTATTGAACACTTAAAATGTGACTAGTTTCGAATTTAGATCCGCTACAGGTGTCAAATACACACTGGATTTCAAAGATTTAGTATAAAAATAATGTACAATATCTTTTTTTTGTTTTTTGAGATGGAGTTTCGCTCTTGTTGCCCAGGCTGGAGTGCAATGGTGCGATCTCAGCTGACTGCAACCTCTGCCTCTTGGGTTCAAGCGATTCTCCTGCCTCAGCTTCCCGAGTAGCTGTGACTACAGGCGTGTGCCCCATGCCTGGCTAATTTTGTGTTTTTAGTAGAGACGGGGTTTCTCCATGTTGGTCAGGCTGGTCTTGACTCCCAACCTCAGGTGATCTGCCAGCCTTGGCCTCCCAAAGTGCTGTGATTACAGGCGTGAGCCACTGCCCCTGGCCACATGAAAATAATGTACAATATCTTAACTTTTGTGCTGATTACATGTTGAATAAATGATAACACTTAGAATATACTGGATTAAAGAAAATATATTACTAAATTAATGTTGCCTTTTTAAAAACTTTTAAAATGTGGCTACTAGAAAATGTAAAGTGGGCCGGGTGTGGTGGCTCATGCCTGTAATCCCAGCACTTTGGGAGGCCGAGGCGGGTGGGTCACCTGAGGTCAGGAGTTTGAGACTAGCCTGACCAACATGAAGAAACCCCTTCTCTACTAAAAATATAAAAAATTAGCCGGGCGTGGTGGTGCATGCCTGTAATCCCAGCTACTTGGGAGGTTGAGGCAGGAGAATCGCTTAAACCTGGGAGGTGGAGGTTGCAGTGAGCTGAGATCGTCCCATTGCACTCCAGCCTGGGCAACAAGAGCGAAACTCTGTCTCAAAGAAAAAAAAAAAAGAAAATGTAAAGTTAGGTGTTTTGTTTGTGGCTTTTGTTGTATTTTTATTGGACAACAGTCCTGTAGAAAATAACCGCTGGGAGTTGGGGACAGGACCTTTTACTTTATGTAATGTGGTCGAGGAAGGACACAGAGGAATGGACATTAAAGGACTGAAGGTTGAGAGGGAGCCACTCATGTGAAGGAAGCAGAATGATGGAGGCAGCGAGAACAGCAAGTATGGATATAGGCTATTGGTAGAAGCTGGTGCAGCCTTGTAGGGGACCAGAAAGAGGATCTATGTAGCTGAAACATGGGAAGTGAGCAGGGGAATGGTAAGTGGCAAAGCTGAAGATGTAGGCACGTGACAAGACTATGTAGGCTTTCCTTGTGGGCCTTGATAAAGACCTTGACTTTTGAGAGATATGGTAGATACCTTCGTTCAACCCACTTGTTCACGGATGAAAAGTGAACCTTAGTCTGATAAAGGGACTCACCTGAGATTGTGGGCCAAGGTGGTGCCAGAGTTGAAACTAGAATCCTGGTCTCCTTATTATTATTTTTTAATGTTTACACATCTTACCACATTTAATCTTAATGGCAGTACTTAATATGTTAATATAGGAACCTTCATTTTAAAGATGAGGGAATAGGTATAGAGAATAAAAAACGTGTCCAAATTCACACAAGTGAAATGTACCTCAAGGATTCCAATCTAGGTAGCTTTGCTTCATGATCATAAACATTTGTTTATTGTGTTATTCCAAAAGTATTTCACTTTGTCAATCTGACCCCTTTCCCCCTCACCAAGAGCAAATATGCCTAGCGCCTACAGGTAGTTTGGGGTTGCCACAGGCTAATTTTCCTGAACTACAAAATATTACTTGCCTTCCTTATCCTGGATCTTAGCCTTTACATTTTCTTTTATATCTGAGGGTTCAACCTAAGAGTTTTAAAATGCAAATATGTTGGTTGCACAATAAGGAACTACAATAGTAGAACTCATTTAATTCAGGTTGACAACAGTGAACTGAACCGGGTAACAGGGCTGAAACCTCCTAAGTCTGCTACTGGAGAGCACTTTCATCTCGCCAGCCTAGGCAGGCATGCTCATGTCCAGCTGGCCAGCCAGGAGCATCTCCTTTCCCATCACAATTTCCCCACTTTGGCTAATTGGCCGGCCAGAACCATTCGAGAGGTGAGAGGCCCACCCGTTAGGCACCAAAAACCAGCTCTAGGCCTTTTCTCAGCAAAATATCCTCAATTCAAGGCTAAGTTCAGAACCCAAATTCAGAATCATGGTCTAAGGCTTGGAAAGCAGCACCGGTCCCAAAATCCACCGCAGGACCTTATTCAGGCCCTGGCTTCCTTACACCACCTGGCCCTTATCTCAGAATCCTGGTCTCTTTATTTCCAGCTCTGTACATTCCCCATGTGTTCTGTTCATTTAGTTTCCTTTTTGTAAGATCCATGTCCACTCTTCCTGTTCCTAAAAGATGGTAAAGGCTGGAATGTAGTTCATAATCAGTTGCACCCATCCTCTTGGAGAAAGTCATGAGTTTATGGATGCAAAAGTTCTTTGAGGCCAAGCGTGGTCGTTCACCTCTGTAATCCCAGCACTTTGGGGCGGATTGCTTGAGTCCAGGAGTTCTAGACCAGCCTGGGCAACATGGTGAAAACCTGTCTCTACAAAAAGTATAAAAATCAGCAGGGCGTGGTGGTGTGTGTCTGTGGTCCCAGCTACTTAGGAGGCTGAAAAGGGAAGATTACTTGAGCCTGGGAAGCAGAAGTTACGCTGAGCCAAGATCGTGCCACTGTGCTCTAGCCTGCGTGACAGAGCGAGACCTTGTCTCAAAAACAAAAAACAAACAAACTCCTTGAAAACAGTAACATTTTATAGACATGAAAGATGTCTATAACTATTACTAACTATAACTATTATATATATATATATAACATGAAAGATGTCTATAACTATTACTGACTATAACTATTACTAACCCGCATGATCTATCTAAATCCTCATAACAACCGTATGAGGAAGGTACTGTTGTTAATCCCTGTTGTACAGATAAGGAAACTGAGGTACACAAAAAAAGCACCTACCTTAAGGCATCTAGCCAGGTAGAGGCAAGGCCAGGGTACCCGGGCAGTCTTACTTCATAGTTGGAGCTCCTAACCACTGTGCTGTACTGCCTGCCTGCTCTATGCCAGATGCAGAACCAAAGTGTTTGCAGACAAGTTATCACATTTAATTCTCACCATGCCCTCTGAGGTCGGCAGCATGCCTGTATTATAGGAAAGGAAACTCAAGCTAGGGCGGTCAAGCTGCCTACCGAAAGCCAGACAACCAGTAAGGAGCAGGGCTAGAACTGAAACCAGCTGAACACTCAGAGGTAGTTTTCCATTTTGTTTTCAGATTTGAAAACTTTTTAAAGTTGAGGTATAGTCCACATGTCGAAGAATACATACATCTTATGAGCCTTTGGTTATAGTTATCATTTACAAAGTAGACTCAGTACGACCACTGAAGTTTGCTTCTCAGGGACATAAGGGAACAAAATTTTCTGATTTGAACATCCCCATCTCTAGAGTTTGATTCAGTCTCCTATGGGACTTTAGATTCTGCATTTCTAACCAGATCCCAGGTGATGCTGACGCTGTACTTTGTGATCCCCTGGTCTAAAATGATCTACCTTCCTTGAAAAATTTTCCCCAGCTGAGACATTCTCCTCCCCTCTTGTGGGCATTGGTTTGCAGATTTTTGAGCTGAAGTTGTACTTTTTCCCTGCCATTCAAGATATTGAGAGCAAATCACTTAATCTTCCTGGGCCTCAGTTTCCTCATATGCCTAATGAGGGGATTAAGTACGCGACTCTCTCTGAGGCCCCTTCTAGCTTTAAAATTCTGTGGTACTAATTATTTAGACCGGGGCTCCAGAGATTTCAAGGGATAAAAACGCTTCATGTGGTAGACTGAGTGGGGCTGAGAATCTGGGAGATTTGGGTTTTAATCCCACTTTTATCATTACTTATCTGGGTACTCAGGACAAGTCATTTTTCCTTTCTATACATCATTTTTTTCAATCGCTTGTAAAATGAGGAGACTGAGCTATGACTTCTGGTTCTTTTCATTTCCAAAATTCAGAGACTAAGATGGATGCCGTTTCTAAAATTCAGAGACTAAGCCAGGAAAAATATCATGCAGTGTCAAGAAATGTTTATTAAAAGTATTTAACATTTTTTGGGTGCTTACTACATTTCATTTCTGGGGCAACTTGGTGGGAAGATTCCAATTTTCTGCTGAGATTGGTTCTTCTACAAGTAATAGACATAGGCACTAAGCGCCTCAGTATATGCCGTATATCCTTGACATATGTTAACTATTCATTTGAGAAGACAGGAGAATTACAATATGGGCAGGAGGTGGTGGAAAAAGTCTTCAAGAGGAAACCAGTTATGTTCCCAATATGGAAATGTACTTTTTTGGTGCCTTCAGGCTTAGACATCTCATCAAGAAGTGTGCCCAGCAGTGCCTTGGCTGAGAAGTTTCTGCTGGCATAGGCGTGTGTATGAACTCCAGGGCACTCTCATTAAATCTAATTCCACAGATGTCTGGAAAAAGTTCTTACCTCTGAAGTTTTCCAATAAAGAATTCACATTTAGTATGGCTTGTGACATGAGAGGTATTCTTTTTGAGGCAAATTGGGGTCAGGGACCCTTGGTTTTGGTGATATTGCAGACACCCACTCCTCTTGTCCTCTATCAGTAATATCTTAGTATATCTCTTGGATTGCGGGGGCTTACAGAAATATCTAAACTTGCTCCTTTCCCCCTCTTAGTTTTTTCTTTTGAAATAAAATTTTAAATGATAATAAAGTGATAGAAATAGTATTAAAGAAAATACGTGAGAAGAGGAAAACTATTATCCTAATTCAATCAATATTTTTCTGTTCCCACAGTCCTTACGTATTTTGTGAGGCTGGAACCATTGCATATATACTATTTTATGTTCTATGTTTTTAATTTAACATTGCCAGAAATATTTTCTGTGTTTCTACATCTCCTTCATGTTATTTTTAATATTTGCAAAGTTTTTGCTTGAGTGATAGACCATTTTCCCTAAATTGTTCTTCTATAATTGGATATTTAGGTGGTTTTCCGGTTTTTGTTCTTGGAGATAACATTGTAGTGAAGTGCTTTGTTCATGTAGCATTTTTTTCCTTCCCATCTGTCATTAGTAATTACCACGTGCCATCTCCTGTGCCAAGTATTGCATGCACTAAAATTATTATGACATGGACCATGGACATTAAAGAAGAATTCATAATGTAAGGAGCAAGACAGACATTTAGAAAACTAACTGTATGAATAAAAGTATTATGGGAGCACAATGGAAGGAATGATTGGATATGGAAAGGGGATATATTGATAGGGATGGATTTGGTTTGGTCATTGAAGAAAAGGGAGATGACACTGGAATCCTAGCCTTGATGAATGGGTAGGGATTCTGTGGGTGGTAAAGGACACTGGGGACAGTGATTCTTGACTGGGGTTATTAAAAGCAAAAGCAGGGGAGTGAAATGTTCAGAGCATTGGGTAAATGCAGCAATGGGTAAAAAGCAGGGAGTGGCCGGAGACGATGGGGGTCATCTCAGCTGCAAATGTGTGGCGTAATACATCGTACTCACGTGGAATGAATCATTGTTTTACAGTGCTAACAGTATACTGTTTGTGTGTGTTCCAATTTTATTACAATCTTTTTTTAAAAAAATAGGATCAGGGTTTCCCTATGTTGTCCAGGCTGGTCTTGAACTCTTGGACTTGAGCTATCCTCCTGCCTAAGTCTCCCAAAGTGCTGGGATTACAAGCGTGAGCCGCTGTGGCTGGCCCCAGTTTTATTACAATCTTGATGGTACTAGTTGTCATAATTTATTTTTTCCACTAATCTAGTAGGTATATAAAAGACTAGTTCAAGGTTGCTTTAATAAGCTTATTTTTTTCTTGTATGAGTCTATCATTTGTATTATTATGTGCCTCATAAGGTAGTAGTTGTAATTTCATAATTGAGTTTTTCTGTTTTATGGGTTTTTTGGTTGTTGTTGTGTGTATAAGAAACATTACTGAAAATCTGAAAACTGGTACTCAGATACATACTTCATTCTGTGAAGGCCTCATCCCAGTAGCCCTAAGAATATGATTTTAATCATGAAGTCATTTTATATAGGCTCTTTTTGCATGTCAGTTTAGTACATTTTGAAGTTACTTTTTGTTGGAAGTGTGACTATAACAGATAAGGAGGACCAGAACAGATACAGAGCTATTCTCATTGATAACATTTCAGACTGTTTTTCTCTTTCATCTCATGAGTGATTTTTTTCCTTAAGTTCACTTCCTCCCTTTGCATTCTTCTCATCATCTCTTTCTTGTGGCCCATTCTTCTCACACTTACAAAACACATTCTATTTATATGCCTCCTTACACACATTCTTTACTGAACTGTAGACTTAGAGGCAAGGACCAGCACCTAGCAGAGCATCTCAACTGTAGTTAATGTCAAATACATGGTTGTTTAATGATTGAATGAACTGGGACATGCCTTTGTATATGCTCTGGTTGTTGCCCGTTCTGGAAAGCTCTTGCTCTACTATCTTGTTAGCTTGTTGGCCTACATCTTTGTGCTTTCATGTCAGACTTCAAGAAAATTGGGTTCACACCTGATACTTCAGTTGCTTAATCATTTTCCTCTTCTTTATTATCATATCTTGCCACTCTTGCTACAAAACCTATATTCTTTGCTTCTTAACTTTTAATTTTGAATTTTAAACTTATAAAAAATTATAAAAATGGTAGAGTTTCCATATATTCCTCATCCAGCTTCCCCTAAAGGTAACATCTTATATAACCATTATGTAAAGATCAAAACTAGGTTATTAACATTCGTGTAATACTAGTAACTAAACTGCACACTTAATTCAGATGTCATCAGAGATATCTGGTCATTTTTCTGTTTCAGGTTTCTATCCAGGATCCCACATAATGTTTGTCATATTTCCTTAGTCTTCCCTTGTCTTTCAGGTTGAAGAGTACTGGTCAGCTATTTTGTAGAATGTCCAAAACCTACATTCTTGAAGTTGTCAGTGCTGTCTTTTGCCAGAGATTTTCTTGGGCCTCATTAGTCTGGAATCTTCACTAGAATTGGACTCTGTAACCCTCTTCTTCATCATTTTAGAAGAACTCATTCATTCTTTTCCTTTTAGCATCTTTTTGCAGACAGCTCTTAGTTCACCATCCCTGATTAACGTTTCATGTGTGTACTGAACATTCTGGCCAGATGTTCAGATATCACGTAATTCTCTGCTTCCTCCCCTGCCTATCCCCATGGCCAGCTTTGCATTTTAGTCAGGGGTGTCGATGTTCAGCAGACTTGAAAGGAGCCTTGGAGCTGTTTCTCAAAGATGAAAGGGCTCAAAGATGAAAGACAAGGTTCTTTACTTTTTTTTTTTTTTTTTTGAGACAGAGTTTCGCTCTTGTCACCCAGTGCAATGGCACGATCTCGGCTCACTGCAACCTCTGCCTCCTGGGTTCAAGCAGTTCTCCTGCCTCAGCCTCCCGAATCGCTAGGATTACAGGCATGCGCCACCACGCCTGGCTAATTTTGTATTTTTAGTAGAGACGGGGTTTCTCCATGTTGGTCAGGTTGGTCTCGAACTCCCGACCTCAGGTAATCTGCCTGCCTCGACCTCCCAAAGTGCTGGGATTACAGGCATGAGCCACCGTGCCCAGCTGTGGTTCTTTTCTTCATGGGTTGTACAGGCTTATGAGCACAGAGCCTGCCTCTCTCTCAGAGTAAAGAAGATGTTAGGATATGAAAATGATTAACTCACAGTTTTTGCTCTTCTGGAGCTTGCAGTCTAATGAGGGTATACCCCAGATATGAAATCCAAGTACAGAGTGTCAGTGCTGTCAGGGCTGTTATGGTGCCACGAACAAGATGTGGTGGCACAAAGACCCAAGCAGCTCTACTGCTGGGAAGTTGGGAAAGGCTTTATGAAGGGAGCGCTGCGCCTTCAGGAGTCTTCTCTCCATCCCTTCCTTTCTGTTCCAACCACCACCACCTTAGTTTAGACTCTTAAAACTTTGTTGACAGAGTGTAGTGGTTCACACCTATAATCCCAGCACTTTGGGAGGCTGAGGTGGGAGGATCTCTTGAGCTCGGGAGTTTGAGACCAGCCTGGGCAACACAGTGAGACCTCGTCTCTAAAAAAAAAAAAAAAAAAAAAATTAGCTGGGCTTGGAGGTGTGTGCTTATAATCCCAGCTACTGGGGATGCTGAAGTGGGAGGATTGCTTGAGACCAGGAGATTGATGTTGCAATAAGCGGTGATCACACCACTGCACTCCAGCCTGGGTGACAGAGCTAGATCCTGTCTCAAAAAAAAAAAAAAAATAGAGAAGACTTTGTCAAATAAGTAGCCTCCTGGGTGGTCTTACTTTTATCATTGTGGATCTCATATTGGCATGGTGAGATCCAACAGAGGCCAACAGAGAACACTGTTCTTCAGTCATAGACTTCAGTCCTACCTAGTTCAGCTTCCTTGGAGACAGGTCTTCTTACTAAGTTGCCTTGCTAATTTTGAAGGTGAATTTGATGAAGACAGCCATGCCTTTCTGCAGTCTCTCAGTAGTTGTCATTGTTTAAATTGAGGGATTGAATTTATAAAGTTTAACCGATTAGAGAAGTTTTCCTGTATAAAAATGACTTCATTGGAGAATGTGGATGGTTCACAATAGCTTGTCAGCACTGTCAGAGAAAATACTTCAAAGCCTGTTAGGCATCCCTTAATGTTTAGCGTAGTGAGTGAACATGAACCCTTGGTCAGACGGCCTGCATTGGAATCTCAGCTGTGCTACTTGCTAGCTATGTGACCTTGGGTCCGTTAATTAACCTCTTTAAGCCTCGGGTCTTCATCTTTAAAATAGAGATTGTATAATAGTGTCTATCTCTGCCCAACCATCTTTAAAAAAATTTCTGCTTTACCATCTTTCTTAAAAATAAAGGATTAAATGAGACAATTTGGATAGTGCTAAGTAGTACAGTGCCTGACACATAGTGAGTGCTCAGTGAGTGTTAGCCATTAATTTTCATTATTTATCTCATTACTAACAACACACATGCTACAGCAACATGGCAAAAAAAAAATTTTTTTTTTAATTCTAGAGAACTGCCTCAGTATTCCCAAGGTCATTGGTCCGTTGGAGATTAAGGTTCAGAATCCTATACAAAGAAATGAGAACAGTTTGTTACCTACACATGCCACCGTATAGAAATGTTCACAGTAGGTTAAAATACAACCTTATTCCACCACAGTTAGCAGTGATTGATATCAAGAATTATGTCATCACCACAGTAATTATTTTCCCCCAGTCTCTTTAATATTACTAAGATATCTCAGTTTTCCTATTTTCTAGCGCCAAGAATCTCATTTACGAATTACTCCTTCCTTTGTCTTTTTTTCCCCTTAGTGTACTAAAGGAAGTGGTTGGGTTTGGTCTGAGTCTTGTGTAGCTGTAGAGAAATTGGAATCAGGAGAAGATGTAGTAGGAACTCTGATACTGCTTTTACCTTCTCTAAGGTGAGCCATTTAGCTCTTTAGTATTTCAGCTGAATATTGGCATCCCTTGGAGATATTAAGGGTTTGGTTCCAAACCACTCCAGTAAAGCAAGTCACACGAATCTTTTGGTTTCCCAGTGCATATTAAAGTTCTGTTTATACTATACTGCAGCCTAATAAGTGTGCAATAGTATTATGTCTAAACAATGTACATACTTTAATTAAAAATGCTTTGTTGTTAAAAACTGCTAACCACCATCTGAGCCTTCAGCAAGTTATCTTTTTGCTGGTGGATGGAGGATCTTGCCTCCTTTTGCTGGCTGCTGACTGATTAGGGTGGTGTTTGCTGAAGGTTGGGGTGGCTGTGGCAATTTCTTAAGACAACAAAGAAGTCTGCTCCATCTGTTGGCTCTTCCTTTCATGAGATTTCTCTGTAGCAAGCTGTGCTGTCTCATAGCGTTTTACCCACAGTAGAACTTTTTTCAGAATTAGAGTCAGTTCTCTTAAACCGTGCTGCCAATTTATCATCTAAGTTCATGTAATATTCTAAATCCTTTGTTGTCATTTTAACAATGTCCACAGCATCTTCACTAGGAGTAGAGTTTATCTCTAGAAGCCACTTTCTTTGCTCATCCTTAGGAAACATTCCATTCAAGTCTGATCATGAGATTGCAGCAATTCAGTCACATCTTCAGGCTCTGCTTCGAATCCTAGTTATCTAACTGTTTCCACCACATCTGCAGTTACTTCTTCCACTGAAATCTTGAACCCCTCAAAGACATCCACGAGGATTGGAATCAACTTCTTCTAAGCTCTGTTAATGTTAATATATTGTCCTCCTCCCATGAATCATGAATGTTCTTGATGGCATCTAGAATGATAAATCTTTTCCAGAAAGTCTTCAATTTATTTTGCCCAGATCCATCAGAAGAATCACTATCCATGGCAGTTATAGACTTCCGAATGCATTTCTTAAATATTAAATAATAATACTTGAAAGTTGAAATTACTCTTTGATCCATGGGCTGCAGAATGGATGCTGTGTGTGCAGGCATATAATTAACATTCATCTCCTTGTACATCTCCATCAGAGCTCTTGGGTGACCAGATGCATTGGCAATGAACAGTAATATTTTGGAAGAAATTTTTTTTTTTTTCTGAGCAGTAGGTCTTAAGAGTGGGCTTAAAATATTCAGTAAACAATGCTGTAAACAGATATGCTGTCATCCAGGCTTTGTTATTCCATTTCTAGAACACTGGCAGGGTAGATTTAGCATAATTCCCAAGGGCCCTAGGATTTCAAAATGCTAAATGAGCATTGGCTTCAATTTAAAAGTCACCTGCTGCATTAGCCCCTAACAAGAGCATCAGCCTGTCCTTTGAAGCTTTGAGGCCAGGCATTGACTTCTCTCTAGCTGTGAAAATCCTAGATGGCCTCTTCTTCCAACAGAAGGCTGTTGTGTCTACATTGAAAATCTGTTGTTTAGCGTAGCCACCTTCATCAATGATCTTAGCTAATTCTTCTAATTAACTTGCTGCAGCTTCTGTATCAGCACTTCTGGGTTCACCTTGCGCTTTCATGTTGTAGAAGTGGCTTCTTTCCTTAAGCCTTATGAATAAGCCTCTGCTAGCTTCAAACTTCGTGTGCAGCTTCCTCACCTCTCTTAGCCTTCATGGAACTGAAGAGAGTTAGGGCCTTGCTCTGGATTAGGCTTGGCTCAAGAGAATGTTGTGACTGGTTTGATCTTCTGTCCAGAGCACTAAGACTTTCTCCATATAAGCAGTAAGGCTCTTTAGCTCTTTTACTATTCATGTATTTACTGGAGTAGCACTTTTAATATCCTTCAAGAGCTTTTCCTTTGCATTCACACTTTTCTGTCTGGTATAACAGGCCTCGCTTTCGGCCCATTGGCGCTTTCAACATCCTTTCCTCACTAAAGCTTAATCTTGTATAGCTTTTGATTTAAAGTGAGAGATGTGAGACTCTTTCTTTCACTTGAACACTTAGGGCCATTGTAGGGTTATTAACTACTTAATTGCAGTATTGTTGTGTCTCAGAGAATAGGGAGACCTGAGGAGAGAGAGAGAGAGAGAGAAAGAGGAAAGGCTGGTTGAGGCACTCAGAACGCACACATTTATTCATTAAGTTCGCTGTCTCACATGGGTGTGTTTGTAGTGCCTGAAAACAAAGTAGTAATATTAAAGATCACCCATCACAGATTACCATAGCAGATATGATAATAATGAAAAAGTTTGAAACATTGCAATAATTATCAAAATGTGACACAGACATGAAGTGAACACATGATTTTGGAAAAATGGCAGCGATAGACTTTCTTTTCTTTTTCTTTCTTTTTTTTTTTTTTTTTTTTTTTTGGAGACAGAGTCTTGCTCTATTGCCCAGGCTGGAGTGCAGCAGCGGGATCATAGCTCATTGCAGCCTTGACCTCATGGGCTCGAGCAATCCCAGGGTAGCTGGGACTACAGGTGTGTGCCACCATGCCCAGCTAATTTTTGTATTTTTTGTAGAGATGGGGTTTTGGCATGTTGCCCAGTCTGGTCTCAAACTCTTGGGCTCAAGTGATCTGCCCGCCCCAGCCTCCCAAAATGTTGGGATTACAGGTGTGAGCCACCGTGCCCGGCTGATAGACTTTCTTGATGCGGGGTTTCCTTTTTTGAGACGGAGTCTCGCTCTTTCACCCAGGCTGGAGTGCAGTGGCGCGATCTCGGCTCACTGCAGGCTCCGCCCCCCAAGGTTCACGCCATTCTCCTGCCTCAGCCTCCCGCGTAGCTGGGACTACAGGCGCCTGCCACCTCGCCCGGCTAATTTTTTGTATTTTTAGTAGAGACGGGGTTTCACCGTGTTAGCCAGGATGGTCTCGATCTCCTGACCTCGTGATCCTCCCGCCTCGGCCTCCCAAAGTGCTGGGATTACAGGCGTGAGCCACTGCGCCCGGCCGCGGGGTTTCTATAAATCTTCAATTTGTAAAAAACACAGTATCTGCAAAGGGGGAAAAAATGAGGTATGCTTGTAGTTCAGAACTGGTTTCTTTTCCATAGAATTCCAGCAGTGACTGATCTGAAAATGTTTTAGCCTAAACTTTAGAATTCCAGCTCCGTTGTGGGTTGGTAAATGGAAATTAGCTTTTCTTCATCCTGGAGTTCAGTGAAGGATCTAGTGAGACTACTGCAGTGCCTTTCCATCTTTTAACTCACTTTGGATTATCAGCTGCTTGTAAGCAGATTATGTGCACTGGCTCTTTGAACGTCCTTTTAACAGCTACTCAGCAATATCTAGAGTCACTGAACTAAGAAGGAGTTGAAACTGGCCCGGCGCGGTGGCTCACACCTGTAATCCCAGCACTTTGGGAGGCCAAGGTGGGCGGATTATGAGGTCAAGAGATCGAGACCATCCTGGCCAACATGGTGAAACCCCATCTCTACTGATAATACAAAAATTAGCTGGGCGTAGTATCATGCACCTGTAGTCCCAGCTACTCAGGAGGCTGAGGCAGGAGAATTGCTTGAACCCAGGAGGTGGAGGTTGCAGTGAGTCGAGATCGCGCCACTGCACTCCAGCCTGGCAACAGAGTGAGACTCCGTCTAAAAAAACGAACAAACAAAAAAAAAAAAAAAAAAAAAAAGAGGGAGTTGAAACCAAGCAGAGTATCATGATGCTTCTCTCTGAATATATCTGACTTTATTCCGAAAGCAGGCATGATTGATTATTGAACAGTTTTGTTGGCATTATTATTTTTAGTGCACGTTCTAGCTTCATGTTTGGCATTATTCATGTGCTCATTCTCTTAATACATAAAATTGAGGGTTGATGACATTTCTTTATTTGAATGCCCTATTTCCAGTTAAGAGCATCGCAGTTTAAAATTTCTTTTGGGATCCTTGATAGAGTTAAACATTAGCAGCACATCAGTCCTCTGCTGGTACATAATGTTGGAATGTGATTTTCTTTGCAGCTTTGCATAAAAAGAAACAAATTTTAGCTATAGTTTGTCGTGTTATCTTTTAGCAGACGCTCTCAACATCAATGCTTCCATAATAGGATTAATGATGGGGGAAACTTTTGAGCATCTCAGGCTTGCATAGTTATTCACAGAGAAGCTGAAACATGGAATGGAGGCTCTGGCCAGGAGTACCTCTATTGGGCAAGGGAAGGTAGAGATGCTGAAGAACTAACAGAATAGTGAAACTTGACAGTAAAGGAGGACACGAAAAAGACATTGCGATTGATTGAGGGTTGTAACTGAAACCCATAATGAGATTCCTTTTTTAAAAAAGGTGGCACAGGTTGTATTGAATTGTACTAACTTCTTGTTTCTCTGGTGTCTTTGGAAAATGTGATGCCCTTCAGAAACAGACTTTCCAGGTAACTGAAGCTTTTAAGCGGTGAGATGATCGATTCCAGCTTCTTCTTTGTATACATGGGTAAACCAGAGAGCCCAGAGAGGGAAATAACTTTAGGACCCCAATGACTTGGTGACAAAATGGGGGTCAGGCAGTGCTGTGTCCATGATGATGCTTCCTCTTTTCCATGTGCAAAACATGTATTTTTCATCATTTTGTATGGAGATCTTTCTAAAACATAAACATTCTTGCCTTTCTCAGTAGGACACACTGTGATCTCAGGAGCATCATTATGTAATACATGTTAGTTGTGCCTGAATTCTCTCATGACCTTTTGAAATGTGGAAAGCTTTTACTCCTGCACTGTGGAATAGTAGGGATTTTGAGTTCTTGTGCCTACTTTGTGTAGTTTGCATTCTTTTCCTTGGTGTCAGCTGTCACTCCTTAGTGTTATTGTTTGTTCGATATGATATCTAACCTCTAAGGCCTCTTTTGCCCATTCTTTTAATGGTGTTTTGAAAAGTTGAGGGTGTTGGATGAATGAAGCATTAGTATTCTTAGTCATTTTTGGATGAACTGCAAAACTTTTTAGAGCTCTGTTGCTAGATTCCAAAGTCTGTGAGATACTAGAAATCATTTTAGCCTGACTAGTCTTTATTTTCCGTGTAGCTTTTCCTGTAGCATCTCTTTGCCCCCCCACTGCCATCCTGGGAACTAGAGAACATCTGAGCAATTACTGTTGTCCACTAATCATGACTCTTTCAAGAGAAACTACCACTCACAAATAGGGGCTTAACCTGGCCTTCTATGGGGTGCTCCTTTCTTTCATGATTGCTTATCTTTCTGGAGGGTAGCCATTTACCTGTCTGATTGCCTTAACCCTGTATCTTTTAGTCAGCCTTATATCCAAATACATACACCCACAGGCCCATGAAATCTAATTGTATCAATCACCTGAGACCCTGTATGCTTGTTCTTCACCAGTTTATGCCTCTGCTCACTTCTTGTCTTGTGCCTGACTCTTGGCTCTCTGTCATGTCCTACCTCTCCTTTCCTCTCCTCTCCAACACACACACCAGTTTCTTTAGGCTTGGTATGTACATGTGCTCTGTGGCTCCCAACCCAGAGTCTATTATTAAGGGCTCTGCATGGTTGGGATGGGAGCTGCCATATACAGTGTGCCTCATATGGTGTACCCTACCCTAGCTGGACCTTTAAGACCCAACTTTTGGCCCTAGCCCATTATCTGGCCCATCTGATCCTCCTGTGAAAGGACAGTTTGAGCAAAACCCTGCTTGAGAAGCTTACAGACTTTCCAGTTCTGCAACTTTGACAGTCTGTGAGTTCTCCATCTCTGTCTTATCTCCCTTTGCCATAGTTTCCTAGTCATTCACCAGGCGTTGGTAAGGAAATAGGATGTTGTTTACCATTCTTTCTAGGGCATTGTGACATATGCTGCTAGTCAGGCTGTGAGACCATCCAGATTTTGGGGGGGGTTAGCAAATTTCATTTGGATTAGTGCTCCATATTGAACCTGTCATTCTTTAATCATTCCACACATATTTATTAAATGCCTACTAAATGTAAGGTATTATACTAGACATTGGGAATAAAGTGCTAAACAGGACAGTTATAGTCCCTGTCTTTATGGAACTTACATCCAGGGAGGCAAGACAGACAATGAATAACAATACCTAAACAAGCAAACACATACTAGATAAATAAAAACAAGATAATTTCAAATAGGAATATGAAGGAAAAAAATAGGCTGATGTAATAGAGTGTTGGGGGAGCAGTGGCTGTTTATTTTGGAAGGTTCTAGAAGGCCTCTTTGAGAGGTGACATTTGAGCTGTGAACTAAACGATGAGAAAGATCCAGACAGATGAAAAGCTATGGGACTAGCAGTAAAGATCAAGGGAAAAGCCAAAACAAAAACTCTGAGGTGGGAACAGACTTGTCATGTATGGCCAGAGCTTGGTGAGTGAAGAGGGGACAGTTGATAAGGACAGAGGGGTCAGCTTCGGGGAGGAGGGAGAATCCTACCATTTTTTAACTTTATTCCTAGCACCGCGGGAAGCCATTAGGGGTTTTAAGCTGTGGAGTGACACAATTTGGTTTACGTTTTAAAAGATGGCTGCATCTACAGAATGGAGAATTGTAGAGGAGCATTCTGGCCAGCTTAGCTGTTGAAGGGTGTGGAATTCACCTTTGTGCTGCAGAGGGCCTCAGCTGAAGCCGTGCTGTCCCTGGGATAATTGCTTTCCTGCCTAGGTTGTTTTCACAATCTCTGCTTCTAAACATTTAATCTGTGTTCTGGCTTAATCAAGAAGCAGCGCTCTCCTTGTGCCAGGCTTGGCTCAGAAAATGTGGGCATGGTGCCTTTTGTTGAGCGCCCTGGCCTGGAGAGAATGAAGAAAGCAGCCCCTCGTAGCCTGAGGACAATGCAGCTGACCTTCAGCACCTGGTAACTTGTAGGAAGCTTTAGAATCTATAAACTTGATGTGCTTCTGCAAAACAGTTGCAGATGGTCTGAAGTGATGATTAAATATCACTGCCACTTTGCCCAGATCTGCTGTGGCCATCCTCTCCATGTCTGGTTTTACATTACAGTGGGTAATTAAGGGGGCACAACCATTTCTAGTTACTTCCAGGCTATCTTTTTCAGTTGGCTTATGGGGAAATTATAGTTGCTGTCAGTTGTGTAAGTGACTGCATTGAGCAGCAATTGTGAATGGCTACTTTTTGTGTTCAAAATAATACTAATACAAAACACCCAAACTTAAAAAGAACTGTCCCTAATGAATGGGAATAATTGCCTGCCTCTGCTGTCTCTGCTGGATCTCCAGTGGGAGTTCTGCCATCAGACTTGTCAGAGTTGGTTGGCAGGGACTTTTTATCCTGAGTTAGCACATAGAGATCTGAACGGGCAGAGATAACACAAATTAGCAAAGATACAAGCATATCTGCAGAGGAACAGATTTCCTTCCTACCAGAGGTGCTGTTGGTGGGCACCACCCTAATTTTCAATGCATCTCTTAGTGCTGATGACAGGACTTTTCAGCAAATTTAAAAAAAAATGGCGTAAGCACCACCTGAGCTGGGCAGTTTTTATAAGATTTTAGAGTTTCAAAGGGCTGCTAAGCCTGCCAATGTAAAGTCACTGAATATTATCTCCCCGGCTGCTCACTGGGGATCCTTACACCTCACTCAGCATAATGAACTTGGAGACAGAAATTCGTAAGCTTCTGCCCCATTTTTTTTGACTGAAGATTTCTTCTTCCATTCCCACAAAACTTGCAAGGACACAGAAGGCTCAGTGGGGGAAAAAGATGGCGTGTGCCTCTGGCTGACATGACTTGTGCCAGTGGTCACGTGGGGATTCCATAATGAAGATTGCAAATCACTTCCCATCCTCTTGGAGCCTGTCCCATAATTAGAAGATTAAACATTTTGTTTAAATTGGTAATTTTTTTCCCCACCCCTCTCTGAGTGCTTAAAACCACCATTAGAGCAGGATGGAGACTGGTTAACTGATTCTTGGCTCCATGTTCTAGTTGTGATTGTCAGCAGGCGGTTGAGGAAGTCTTATTTTAATTAAAAAAGCAATTTTTAGCTGTGCTTCACCTTGTGTGAGGCAGAGGCACCTCTGACCATGTGAACTTTCTGATTGCTGAATGTACTGAGCATAGCTTTTCTCAGGGGCATGACACCAAGCCTAGCCAGATAATATCATGGGGTGGGTGTGCAGCTGGCCTTGAGGTATTGCCTCTGCACTAATGGCAGATTTGCCCTTCATTTGACAGATTGACTTTGTGTTTATGGGAAGGGCGTCACTTACAGGGATGGCATGTTCCTGAATTGAAGTGAATGCAAAACAGCTCACAGAGGAGCATGGAAATTTTCCTGCTTTTAATGAAATAAAAGAATATACGTTTTCTCCTTCCCATGAAACCAAGCCAAAAGAACAAAACAAAGGGCTGGGGACTACTCGGTATCAAAGCCCACTGAGAGCCAGGCTTTGTGCTGTTCGACTTATGTGTGTTACCCCATCTCATCCTAAAGGCAGCCCTGGGAAGTCAATATCCTTAGTTCCATCTTGCAGATGAGAAAAGGAAGGTCACAGAGGTTTAGTAACTTGCCCAAAGATACCCAGTAAGTAGATGGTGGAATCTTCTTCCTAGAAGAGGGCTCCAATGGATGAACGTAGGTTAAAAAAAACAAGAAGAAGAAGAAAGACCTTCGAGAATAAACTGCCACAGAATCCTACCATTACTCTACCTTGTACTTGCCTCCAAGTCTACTCTGCCTGCCACTTTCTATTGGAATTTCTTGATTACATACTTTTCTTATTGGACTTTGAGTTGCTCAAGGACAGTGACCAGATCATCGCCTGCCATTGAGTAAATGCTCAATAAATATCTCTTGACTAAAGAAAGGATGAGGATGAATGAATGAAGCAGTGAATCAATGATTAGGTCACTGAATTTGAGTCTTCTCTAGGTATCTTTTTATACTGAGGCTTAGCACCTCCCCAGTTGCCTTTTTTCTTGCCTTTTCCTTGATGGGAGCAGATTAAGGTGTTTTTGTGAATGATAGTAGCCCTGGTCATAGAAAACTTGGGGTTGAGTGAATCTTGCTTTAAGTAACAGTAGATGATCTTCATAAAAGCCTGATTCTATTATTTTGTAATCTGAGAGTTGACTGGCATTTCTTTTAAAGGCTATTGTTGTCTCTGACTCTAAAGCAGGAGATTGATTGATTCATTTATTTGCCAGAGATTTGTTGCAAGTCTACTGTGGGCCATGATTGCTGTTTTCTCTTTACCCAGCCTTATAGGCAAAAAATAAGAGGTTGTACAGAACAACCAAATTAGGTTTTATTTTGTGTTGGTTGGATCTGGCCTATCCATTTCCATTTGATATTTTTCTTTCTTTCTTTAAACATTTATTGAGTGCTGTTTTTGAGTTAGGTACTTCCACAACACTACTACCCCACATCAGTAGGATGGCTTTTTCCAAGGATGAAACTAAGGCTGAAACGGTGGTTATTTGTCCAGGGTCACACACTAGTGACAACAAACCCAGGGGTTTTGACTACCAAAATCCATTCTCTTTTCACTGCACCACACCCCCTGTTCATGGGACTAGTTTAGCATCAATTTCTTATGTGTTTTATGTTTCTTACAGACCTAGGACAAACATGGGTTTCTAAAACAGAAAGTACTAGAGCCGCTAACAGTTCACTTGAGTTAAAGGAGCCTCAGGAAACAGAGCTGTAGTAATCACAGAAACCAGTTACAGCAAGATGATTTCTTAATCTCATGGTGGTAGTATGATGTCTTAGAAAGAGCCTTAGGCTTAGACTGACGGGCAGCATTTGAGTCCCATCTCCACTATTTTCTAGCTCTTTGGTCTTTGGCAGTTCGCTAAGCAAGCCACCGCACTCTGGCTTCCTTACTTGTAGAAATGAGGAATGGTATCACCTACCTAGAAGAGTTGTGTTAAGGTTAAAAAGATAATGAAGATGTTAAGTTCCTGGTACAGAGTAGGCACATCGTTAATGGTAACTGTTGAATAGTTTGGATAATCGTTTGGTGAGGAAGCTGTAGGAGGAATTCTTTATGGTTTCTGTAAACCCCACAATGCTGTGACCTCGGTGCCTCCTAAGAAGTTATTTGTGAGATTTATATCTGACTTTGCTTTGTGAGGCCCATTTTGGCTCACTTATGCAGCTTTATTTAAAAGAAGTGGCCGAATTCCCTTGTGTACAGGGTTTTTCAGGCCGTGCATCTTTGTGTTTTTTTGGTATGTTTACTGGAATTCTCGGGTTTCTAAGTAATTTCAGTCTGAGACAAGTGAGTAGAATTGATGTCAGGCTGCTTTAACACAGGTGTTATAAACAAGATTAAGAGGTTGTTGAAAAGGTATCAGTGGAGCTCTGAGGCTAGCTCTCTGAAGTCATTCTAAATTGACAGCTAATGGGTAGTTTGCCTTGATGGCTCTCTTTGAGTTGGTTGTAACTGACTGGAGATTCACCCACAGAGGAAACTTGCTTATGAAAATTCACTTTACATTCCTTTATCAGAAACTAAAGCCATAGTAATATGTAGTATTGTCTGTGCACTGTTTTTGGGTATTTTTTTTTTTTTTTAAAGGCAACCGGTTCTTAAGTATTTTTGATACCTTAAGCCTGCCAAGCTTCAAAAAAAACTTTAAATAGGGGAAGATGGGTCAAAATAATTATTTTATTCTACTGTTTATTTTTATGTATAAGACACTTATTTTCTTATTTATATTACCTTTGGTAGAGCTTCTTCCTGCCCAGCAAGGTATGCGTTTTGCCTATTTGGTCTACTAAATGCGCTTGCTAGGAAATTGAGTATCTTAAAATGTTCTTGAAGTGAGCAAGTATTAATTAAAAATCACTTTGAAATCAACTTTATAGGTTCCTTGAGAGAAAGTTGTGATGGTGTGGATAGAGCTTGTAGGGAGAATTTGTAGGTGGCCAAGACGCATTTGCCCAGGCTGCCAGAGGATTCCTTTTGATCATCCACATGGCCAGGAGGTCAGGTTTCTCTTTGTTTTTTTTCCGGGTGGGGAAGTATTTCTGACCCTGAATTGTCTTATCTAAGAATAACTCATTCACCATCCTTGTCTTTATTGGAAATGGAGGTATTTTACTGACTTTAGTGGTTTGTAAAGCTTCTAGAAATAGTAAAACCTTTGAGTTGAGGAAAATAAAGTTCTTCTTACACAAAAGCAGACATGAAACCATATCTTTTCGTTGTCTTCGATGGACCCATCAACAGGCATGTTTTGAGGCCGTAACACCAGATACTTAATTCAAGCTGAGAGGGATAGGTAAATCAGCACTCAAGTGCTGGAAAGTATATTGTATAATCTTGCTACATTTTCAGACTCTAAAGTGTTGCCCATAATGTTGAAAAATATTCTTCTTTAACAAGATACTCAAGGGAAAGTTCCATGTGCGTTCTATCTTCCTTGAAATAAATGTGGCAGCTACTGAATAACAGACTTAGATGGATAAGTTTTAAGTTTTTGAAGAAACAATGGCAATGTCTAAGGTCCCAAGCCTTCTGATACCAAAACCATATAAGAAGTCTTAAGGAATGAATGAGCAGGTGTTTGTAAGTGAATAAAATGGTTAGTTTCTCACACATAATCCGGTTCTCACTCATTCAGTCCTGGATCATTTATTCCCCCCTTCCCATTTTTCCAAAACATCTTCTCTTTTTTTCCTGTCCCTACTCCTGGTAGTATACACTCTTTTCCCCCGACCACTCCTATTTGAAAAGGGAATGCAGCTTTACGTTTTTAGTCTTGGCAGTGACCTCAGAGACAACTTGTAGAAAAAATAATTAAATATTTCTTTGCCCACTTTGGTCTTAATAAAATCATGCATTGCTAGAGGCAGTATTCCACTGGCTGGAGACTTCTATGTTAATAGGTATGTCTTGTAACCTGCAGAACCATTGTGTGAGTTCACTGGTTGTAGAATGCATACTCCACCCTCCTCTCTTAGAAACTTACAAAGTATCAGCATTTGTGTCATCCTAAATAGCAAAGTAAATTTATTGTATCTGAGCCTTGGTTTAAACCTGTAAATAATTTTAAATAGCTTTCCCATATTAATTTGTTATTTAATGTATAAAGGTTCAGAATGGACTGGCGTCAATAGTAGGTGACCCAGTGCTCAGTGTGGGTTCCTCCAAGTGATATGGGGGAGGAATTTCTTACTGAAATCTCCATTTAGACAGATGACACTAGTCTCTTCTGGATAGCAAAATTGCAAATAGGCAAGGAAAAACTGCAGAAGGAACTCACCTGACTAAAAGCATGGGCAGAAAAGCAGCAAAGGGATTTTAGTGTTGGCTGAAAGATGATGGCAGCAGGGAGAGCTGATGCAAAGTATGCCTTGAAGATGATAATTTCTGAGGTCTTGACTGAGGAAAGGAGTCTGGAGGTTGTGTAATACTGCTCCTCCTAAGATGAGAGTTAGATTCCAGGCCCAGTTCTGTGGCTTCGGGCTCAAGTATTGTCATTAATTTGAGTCTCAGTTTACTCATCTGTAAATTACAGGGTTAGACTAGTATTCTTTGTCTGAACCTGAGTTTTACTATACTTACTTAGCCTCTGAATATCCTTGATGCCACCACTGGAAAATTTACCAGATTATATATAGATATGGCCCAGTGTGGTATAAAGTAAGTCGACAGGTAGATGCAGAAGAGATGAATTCTGCTTGGAGAATTTACCCTAATGGCCCAAGGAACTTGGATGAATTCTGCTTGGCTGCAGTCACCCTAATGGCCCAAGGAAATTGGAGAATTTGCATACATTTGCTAATAGTAAATTATGATTCCTGGTGAGTTCATTGGTTTAACTTGTCCTCTCCCCTTGAATTATGCCACCTTCCTTGATCTCCAGTCTGATACAGATGCCCCATCCATGGTCTCTTTGTTCTCTATGCCTTCTCAGCCACAGCGCTAACCAGAAGGTTCAATAATCCTCCATTGACTTGTCAGTGTTGTGGTTCTCACAAGATTGAAAGCGCCTTGAAGGAAAGAACATGCCTTTTTTGTTTCTTTGTTTCTTAAACCTTGTACTCCTGGCATGGAGCTGGGTAGGTGCTTAGTAAGGGTGCCCTGTAAAGCTCAGTGAGGACAGTTCCTTTCTCATCTCCATGTTCACAAGGGCCCGTATACATGACACTCATTGGCTATCAAGTGGGATTTATCTTACTTTTTAAATGTAATAACCTTAGAAAAATGTTAGAAGATATTTTATTTTATTTGAAATGAGATATAATCTGTAGGCAGAAAGATTTTGTTTTGTTTTCATCCTGCATTTGTTCATGGCTGACATTTATACAACTTGTTTTTCTTTTTTTCTTTTTTTTTTTTTTTGAGATAGGGTCTTGCTTGGTTGCCCAGGCTGGAGTGCAGTGATGTGATCTCGGCTCACTGCTGCCTTGATCTCCTGGGCTCAAGCAGTCCTCCCATCTCAGCCTTTTGAGTAGCTGGGACTACAGGCATGTGCGTGTATCACTGTGCCTGGCTAATTTTTTAAAAATTTATTTTTTATTTTTATTTATTTATTTTTGAGACGGAGTCTCACTCTGTTGCCCAGGCTGGAGTGCAGTGGTGTGATCTCGGCTTACTACAAGCTCCACCTTCCAGGTTCACGCCATTCTTCTGCCTCAGCCTACCTAGTAGCTGGGACCATAGGTGCCTGCCACCATGCCCAGCTAATTTTTTTGTATTTTTAGTAGAGAGGGGGTTTCACCGTGTTAGCCAGGATGGTCTTGATCTCCTGACCTCGTGATCCACCCATCTCAGCCTCCTAAAGTGCTGGGATTACAGGCATGAGCCACTGCGTGCAACCTGAATTTATTTTGTGTAGACACAGGGTCTCACTGTTTCCCAGGCTGGTCTTGAACTCCTAGGCTGAAGCAATCCTCTTGCTTTGGCCTGCCAAATTGCTAAGATTACTGGTGTGAGCCACATTGCATGGCCTATACAACTTAAAAACTTTTTCAACAGGATGAATAAAATAAATTATTTTTCAAATTAAAAAATGGTGGTGGTAAATTATTGTTTTGAAAAACAGAAAAATAGTTTTCATTTAAGCTGGGTTAAGGCCCAGACATTGACTACGAGAATCTTAGAGGTCTAAAGAGTCCAGCCAGGAGGGCCTGTTGACAGCAGCATGACATATAATTTGGACTCTATTGGGACACTTTCAGTGAATGTGTCTTTTTCTTTTTCACTTTAGTGAGTATATATATGCTAATATGTATGGAGCCAAAAATCTGTCTCTCATTGATTTAGGATTAAGTGCCTGCTATGAACAAGTCACTCTTAGGTGCTGAGATACTTGTTAGGAGCAAGGGTCAAATCCTAGGATCCCTACTCTTGAAGACCTAGCTCATGATTTAGTAGAGGAAATAGAGACTTATTCACACATACATTGTGTGCCGGAAGAGATCTGACACACTGCCGAGGAAGCTCACAAGTCTTACTGGAGTATGTGGAGGACTCTCAAGGGAGGTGACATTTGAGTGAGGGCTTAAGACTGAGTAGGACTTCTCTAGCTGCAGTGAAGGGGGATGGAAGGTGATCTGCCATTTTTTGTAGCACTGTTTGCACTTACTGTATTCTAAGGCATCCATTAATAACTGATGGTGATTCACTCCTGGGTCCCTTCATGAATCTTCTTGGATTCCTTTATTGATTTTTCCTATAGCAAGGCTTCCAGACCCTCTGCTATCCTGCTCATATATTCTCCTGTTGGTAGTGTGTCTTTTAATGCACAGTAGTTAACTCACTGCTGTTGAGCTAAGGTGAATTGAGTTTTATACTTCTAAAAGTGCACACTTAATATGCATTAGCTTTAAAAATAATTAAAGCTGGTTATCCTGTTGACTCATTGAATAACTCTGTGAGAGATCTTGTTGACTTTAAGGTACCCTGTGAGTATTATAAACCCTTAATCTTAATCAACAGTAACAATATCAAAGAAGCACAGCCAGTTGGGCATGACTTGGTCTGCATGATCCCTGCTAGCTTCTGGTGGTACCCCCCAACCTTTTTCCTCTTCAGTGTGTGTATAATCACACCATTTTGCCAAATTTACTTCAGATCTTACTTTAAGAAATAAAACATTGTAAATACAGATAAAGTCTCCTTTGCACCCTTCCCTAATCTCATTTCAACGCATACTCCTCCCTAATCCACTTTCTCTCTTAGCCTCCTTTAGAAGCAATCAGTATCCTGAATTTGGGGATTATTATTCTCATGTACTTTTTTCTTACTGTCACTATTTATGCATGCATCCATGGATCATTTAACTTTGTTTCTTATTGTCCAGTGATCATTCTTTAAATAACTCCTTGTGTATATGTGTGAGCATTTCTCTAGTGTCTATGTCCCTAGGAGTAGAACTACTGGGATAGTCGTAGAATATATGCATCAGTGGTATCAGGCCTCACCAATTTGCTCTGTACTCATTTATACTCCTCTGTCAGCAAGTATCAACAGTTCTTGTTTCCCCATATCCTCACCAACACTTGGTATTACCAGATTTTTTATTTTTTCATTTTTGTCAATCCAATGATAACTAATGGTTTTTATGTACATTTCCCTGATTTCTAATGAGGTTGGGCTACTTTTTATATGCGTATGGGCTACTCATTATTTTTTCTTCTACGATCATCTTATGTTCTTTGTCAAAAGCTGGCTTTAAGTGATTTTAAGTCTGGTCAGGCATGGTTGCTCATGCCTGTAATCCCAGCACTTTTGGAGGCCAAGGCGGGCGGATTATTTGAGGTCAGGAGTTTGAGACCAGCCTGGCCAACATGGCAAAACCCCATCTCTACTAAAAATACAAAAATTAGCCAGGTGTGGTAGTGCACGCCTGTAGTCCCAGCCACTTGGGAGGCTGAGGCAGGAGAATCGCTTGAACCTGGGAAGTGGAGGTTTCAGTGAGCCAAGATCACGCCACTGCACTCCATCCAGGGAGACAGAGTGAGACCGTCTTAAATAGATAAATAAATAAATAAATAAAGTCTGTTGTATATACAGGGCTTTGCAGTCATTAAGAGAAATTGAATTCCGTGCTTTCTTTTCAAAGTCCTGTATTTTTATCTCATTTTAATCTTCTTATCCCTTAGCTTACTTTAAAGTAAAGTTAGTTTTGTGAGATAGCGAAGCAAGAGCTTAGCATTTTTTTATAAATGCAGCGTTGATAAGTCTAATGACTTATCCAAGGTCACGTGGCTCTTAAGTGATTTACCACTAGAACCCAGATTTTTCTGATTTTTGGTTTGCTGCTGTTTGCATTGTACCACCTTACTTCTTTTAGATCAGTGCTGTTTTGTTGTTAAATTGATGTCTAATAGTCCCTCCAGCACCTAATAGAGTGATGTTCAGATTCTTTTATCTCAGTAAATACTTCCTTAATGAATGAATGGATGCTGATGGTTCTGGTGTAGCTAACAAAACAGATTCATAAGTGTGCTAAAATGGAGATAGTTTGCCTTCCAGTAACTTTACAAGTAATCTGCCTATGTTAGTTTTGATAAACTGAATCAACATTCAGCTTTCTGATGTAGCTGTAGAATCAATCAGAGCAGATGTCAAAGTAAACCATGGACATTAAAGTATAGTTTGTACTTCTGAAAAAGAAATCTATACACCTTTATGGCGGTGAGATGAATATATATTCAGGCTTTAACAAGGAATAAGAATTTTTTGGTAGGAAAAGTGGATTAAGTAGTCTTTATGGCTAGTGATTTAAATCGTAAATCACATCCATCTTAGCTGTCAGCCAATCAGATTACAGATCATAAGTGAGACTGTTTGTAATTTTGATTTTTGATACATTGATATTTTCCCCTTCATTGTGAACATTGATAAAGACCATAGTCTCCAGTAATTACTGTGGTCTTGCTGCCTGTAATTTTTTTTTAATTGGGAATAAATGGTGCTTCTCTTTTATATTTTGCAAAGGCTCTGCTTTGGGATTTTGAGAAGCTCTTGATACCTATTTTTTCCTCCAAAAAAAAGGTAGCAGGTTGACATAATTCATTGATCTTTTTTTTGAAGCTAGTCTTGCAAATTTGCAGAGGTGTAATATGTATTTATATACGAATATCTGGCATTTTCACTCAGACATTTCCTAAAAATGTGATGATGATAACACCTTTCATTGGTATAGCAATTTATAGTTTACCTAGGGCACCTTTGTAAGGTGTATTGTTTAATCATCACAACAACCCTTTGAGGTGGGTGGAATTTTCTGTCTCTGATTACTTTGATCTCTAATTATGAACTTTGGCTGATGATAGTTGCAGCATTAGAGTGTGAGCTTTTTCATTTGTGGTGCCTTAAGCAAATTTGCAAGGGAGCCCTGATGTTAACTTTGGCAGGTTTCATGCTTGCAAATATTGACTGAGCCAGAAGTCCTAGTTGTAAAATGTCACCAGTGAATGTGCAGCCAGTAAAGGAAAGGGAAAACTCATTACTGCAACTCATCTGTAACTTCTGGGTCAGGCCACTCACTACCATCTGGTACAAATGAATGTTTGAAAACTCCCTTTTATTCTGACAAAAGGTAATCAGAAGAGGTTAACAGCAGATGATTTCTGAGCATTTCAATTTGGTTAGACCAATGCATCCACAAGCGGATTTGTGACATTCCGTATGTCTAATTATTCCAAGAGGTATTAGAAAGCTTTAAAATTATGAAATTCCAAAATAATGCTAGGAAGGAATGTAATTATGTGTATACCCCCCTCCTCTCCTCTGTTGCCCCCCTGCCCGACCTTCTTATTGAAAGTGTTTATTCTGAAAAAGAAAAGGCAATTGGGAAGGAAGAAATAAGAAGAATTGCTGTCTTGAAAAATGTAATTTTTTTTTTAAATGTGAGTGAGACTAGACATGTTTTACATTTCCTTAAGGGGGGAAGTATTAGAAGTATTAGGAACCATGGAAGGGGAGTGTAAGTGGAAAGGTTTCTCTTCAATTGAATGAGCTTCCTAACTGAGTGATTCAAAGTGGAGGGGGCACAGTTTAGGGAGGAGATGAGTATCTGGTCACTGGAGGTGTTAGGAAAGCCCTGGCATATGCCTGGGCAGAGATATGTTAAAAAGGATTCAAACCTAAGATAGATGACTGGGTGAGATCAAGGGTGCCTGATGCCAGAACTGTCTCTAGAGCCTCAGAATTATTGCAAGAAGTTGTGGATCCAGATGTACACAAGCATTTTCTGAGAAATGAGTACATAATCTCTCTCTCCCCTCTTTCTTTGTCAATGTGGACATTAAAAACACAAATTCAATGAAAAGTATTACCAAATAATAGTAATTTATTTATTTGTCGTCATTGTGTCTTAATCATTGGGTACCAAAAAATGGAAGTCCGAAGGTGGGTGGTCCTGTCAATTTTTTTTTTTTTTTGAGACAGAGTCTCTCTGTGTCACCCAGACTGGAGTACAGTGGCACAACCTTGGCTCACTGCAGCCTCCTGGGCTCAAGTGATCCTCTCACCTCAGCTTCCTGAGTAGTTGGGACTACAGGTGCATGCCATTATGCTCGGCTAATTTTTTAAATTTTTTGTAGAGACAGGTTCTCACTATGTTGCTCAGGCTGGTCTTGAACTCCTGGGCCCAAGTGAGCCTCCCGCCTCTGCCTCCCAAATTGTTGAGATTACAGGCGTGCGCGACTGCACCCGGTTGGTCTTGTCAAATATTTTGACATTAAAAAGGGGACCCACATTTAAAAACCTAACTATTAATGGTCAGAGTTCTTTCCAACCTTGAGCCTCTTTGATTTTTTTTTTTTTTTTTGAGGCGGAGTTTCGCTCTTGTTGCCCAGGCAGGAGTGCAATGGCACGATCTCGGCTCACCGCAACCTCCGCCTCCCCTGTTCAAGCAATTCTCCTGCCTCAGCCTCCCCAGTAGCTGGGATTACAGGCACGTGCCACCACACCTGGCTAATTTTTTATTTTTAGTAGACATGGGGTTTCCCCGTGTTAGTCAAGATGGTCTTGAACTCCCGAACTCAGGTGATCCACCCGCCTCAGCCTCCCAAAGTGCTGGGATTACAGGCGTGAGTCACTGCGCCCAGCCTGCCTCTTTGATTTTTTAATCAAGTATGTCAGGAGAGAGAGAGAGCTCAGTGTGTTGTTTTCTATGGCCAAACTGCTCTGTACTTTAGGAACACAGGCCTTTAGGCTGGGCGCAGTGGCTCATGCCTGTAATTTCAGCACTCTGGGAGGCCGAGGCAGGCTGATCATTTGAGGTCAGACATTCGAGACCAGCCTCGTCAACATGGTGACACCCCATCCCTACCAGAAATTAAAAAAATTAGCTGGGTGTGCTGGCACGTGCCTGTAGTCCCAGCTACTTAGGAGGTTGAGACAGGAGAATCGCTTGAACCCTGGAAGCGGAGATTGCAGTGAGCCGAGATCGCACCACTGCATTCCAGCCTGGGTGACAGAGTGAAGCTCCGACTCTAAAAAACAAAAGAAAAGAAACATAGGCCTTTATGTACATGCATACATATATGCATAAATGTCTGTGTGAAAGAGGTGATTGTTCCCAGCTTATAGACTGAGAAAACTGAAGCGTAGAGGGAGTAACTTACTTTCCAGGGCTGCTGAGTAGAGGTGCTAGGATTTGAATTGAGGAAAAACTGACTTCAAAACTCATTCTCCATACAGGATATCACCATTGCAAACAGGTTAGGAATCATTAACCCTAGCAATAATGAATTGAAAGCTTTTCCTGTTGATGGTGGTTTCTAGTTATATCCTGTCTAAAATAGCCACTAGTCTGTGTTCTTATATTTTAATAGTAGCTTTGTTTACTTATTTACTAGTGAGTTCTTCAGGGTCCTCTTATTTTCTTTCCAACCAGTTTTAAGTTAACATGGAGAAAAAGGAAAAGCACTATATTGGGATTTAGAAGCCTTGTGGTCTTGCTCACCATAGGCAAGTTGCTTAAACTCACTGGCCTCAGATTTCCCTATTCTATTAATATATAGAGAGAGAGAGACTAGATTATCTCTTTCTCCTAGCTCAAATTACTAAGTCTTTCCTGTTGTTTGATATCTAGGAAACAGTACTTCATGCCCCATTTGGAAGATCATTTTCTGAAGTTAGCCAAGCTCCTAAGTTCTAGATGAAGAATTCTTGGTTTATTACAAGGTTTAGAAGTTTCCTTTGACTTTTTCCATTTTCTTATTAGAATTGGACATCTTTTTTCATAAAAGTACCTTTTACAAATTATCCCCTTTCTTAGCCAGGGAACTTGGAATGTTGAGCTATATTTAGACACACACACATGCACACATTTACACTTTTATATTCTGATACAAATGCGCTCTTCACATTAATAATTGCATTGTGTGTTTTCATAATTTATCATAATGATACCATTATTGCTCATTATAGAAGTTCTCTTTTTCCCCCACTGCCCCCAAGCCTAATTGAGGTCGAGACAGCCCATAAATGTGATAATATAGATTGCATGCTCAGAGGAAATGGGGTTGCTTTCATAGTGGAGTTTTAATTTAGGATTTGTTCTGGTGATGTGGCCTCTTCCTATGGTACATTACTTTGAGCTCAATATAACTGCATGTTCCCACAGCCCCTCATTATAGCTACAGCTTCTCACTGCTTTTTAATTAAAAAAAAAAAAGAGGGAAAAATGAAACCCAAAGCTTAGGTTGGATATTGTCTGGGTACGCAGGGAGTCTCCTAGGCAGATTGATTATTTAATTTTTTTAACTCCTTCGAAGCTTTCCTGAAGATGTCTTGATTTCTGTTTTCAGGGGCATGGAGGGAGACACACACACACACACACACACACACACACACACGCAATAGGCCTCAAGATTATTGGCGAGTAAAGGCATCTATCTATTATCGTGAAGCCTACTCTGAGCTTTGAGTGAGTGGGAATCCTTTATCCTAGAAAGGCTGCCAGCTGTGTGGTTGGATGGTGGGAAATGCTTAGCTTTTATACCACTCACCACCTATTGGGAGTAAGGCAGGGAATTGTAGAAGATTGTAAAAACCCTTAAAGGCCGATGTTCAGAAGTTAAGAGTTAAATCATTTTTTCTCTAGTCCTGTGGGCAGCAGAGGCAGAGAAATGACTTTATTAAGAACAGTTGCTTTTGTCATTCCTTCATCTTGAGGGATTCCAAATACCTTTCAGATACCAAAACAAATTAATCTCCAAAGGTGACTGGTAAGAATGGCTTAAGCCTCTGGGGTTTGGTTGTGTAAGACACAGGGAGAGCACAGCCTGAACTGTTGACCTCTGTGACAGGCTGTGAGTGTTACATTCTTTTTGTGGATCAAGAGCCCTTTGGCTTCCCTTTGGTGAAATCAGTTTGACAGCTCTTTCTTCCCTGCTTACAATTCTTGTTTTGTTTTGTATAAGCAGTCACTCTCTCAGTGGTGAATATTGGGTAAATATAAATTAGGAAGTTTATTTGTTGGTCAGGGTGTTGAGTTAGCTTCATAATTTTTAGTGTGAATCTTTCACAAACAAACAAGACTTCAACTTTTTGAGTCCATATTTCATTCAATGTTGCTGGAAAGGCAAATCCATTTTAGCTTGTATCAGGGAGCTGGAACCCCTCAGATGGAAATCCCCTAGGCCTGTGCTGTTCAGTACTATAGCCACTGGCCTCATATGGCTGTTGAGCACATGAAATTGGGCCAGTCTGTATTGAGATACACCATAAGTGTAAAATACATACCAGATTCCGAGGACCTAGTGTGAAAAAAAGAACGTAAAATAACAAATGAGTAATTTTTAAATAGAGATGACATGTTGAAATGATACTATTTTGGGTATGTTAGATTAAATAAACATATTACCTGTGTCTTTTTAAATGTGGCTACTAAAAAATTTAAATTACATCTGTGGCCTGTACTATATTTCAGTTGAACACTGTTCTAGATTGTTAAGCTCTGATAACAAGGCAATGTTTGTTTTGTTCACACTTACGTGCCCAGTACTCATCACAGTACCTCATACGGTTGGCACTTTGTTGAAGAAATGAATCCTAACTCTGATTATTCAGAGTGGTCAAATCTCTGGAATGATTCAAAACTTCCCTATTTGCAGTGTTAGTGTTTGAAAAAGAGATGTTTGAGGGTTAAGAAGAGAAATGAAGAGAAGTTGTTACAATTTTTGCCTTTAGAAGAGAAATGTGGAAATAAAACATATCAGGGCCTTTGCATGGCTTATTCTCTGTTGGAGGGGGAGGTGGGAGCTGCTGAGTTGCCGAGGGAGCTGTAGCAGAGCATTGTAATGGGTTCAGCTCTGCCATAGAGTTGTCATGAGGAGCTAAAGCTAAAGCTGAATACTGTGTGTGAGGGAGAAGGTTGGAGAAACAGTTGGTGAACTTAAAGGTAGCCCTATCAGGGATGGTATACTTACACTATCGATAAAAGTTAACAGTTATTCTTGTCTCAAGAATCCACACTGGCCCTATTAATCCCTGTGTCCCTATTTATACATGACCCTGTTGGAAGCCTGTGACTGGCAGCTGATTACTTGAAGACCCTTCAAGCCTTTTAACTCTTCAGTAAGTTATTTGTTGAATTAATGATTTAAAAAGTATTGTTTTAACTTAACCAGGGTCTTATATGACATATTTGTAGGTGGGTGTTTTTGCCTGAAAGTTCCTCAGATCTGTCTCAGTTAGGGTCCTGGAATCTTGGTAGATTAGCAGTTTTCCAGAGATCAGATTCAACTTTGAGAAGGGACCAGGTTGTCTTTGCAAGAGTTTATTAAATGATCTTAGGCATCCTGTCTCCCTGCTTATGAAATAGAGCTGTTAACTACTTCTCATTGCCAGAGATGTGGTGAAGATTGAAGTTCTGTAGAAGGAAAGTGCTATTTTAATGGGAATTTAATAAATGAAACTCCTCCTCTGACTTCTGAAATGTTTGTTTTAAAGAAGAGGATTGGAAGATGTGTTCAAAAGAGACATAGCTACTGTTTTTTTTTCTATTTTGCATTTCTTAACTGTGGCAATATTTAGCTTTCTCCTTTTAATTGGGGCCCACTGCCTTTTCTTTCTCTCCTTGGAGATAAACAGTCTAGAAATCTCCTTTCCGTGGAGAACTATGGAGCTCATGCCTTGACTTGGCTGCTGCAGTAGGCTCACGCTAATCAGAATCGCAGCAGGGCTTATTTTATGAGCTTGAAAGAATTAGTGTTCCCAGAGGGCTGAAGTTCCTTACCTGCTGAGGAGCTACAGATTTCCAGTTGGAAGCCTGCCATCCTTTAGGATGAATCTACCTTCACTTCCTCTTCTTACATGAAAACCACCACCTCCTTTTTTATTATAGCCTGTTTGTGGTTACTGGCATGTTGCTTTCCTTTTTATTTTTCTTAGGGTAGAGCAGTAATGATGATAGTACATTTTTGTAATTTTTGTCCTTATGGAAAATAGAGTGTGTTCATATGAAATTATCATCTAGCTCAGGGAGACGAGGAAGAGAGTGAAAAATAGCAGGTGGTACCCTACAAACTAAATTGTCGAATGTGAGTTTTCTAAGCAATGTCATATGCTCAGACTTACTAAAGCACCTGGTATGTGGAGCAAGCAGGAAACATGAATAAAGAGGGTAATGACTTTCTACCACTGGCAGAGTACTGTTCAATACAAGTCAAAAGGGGAGATGTGTAACATGTATAATAGAAAATTTGCTCTTATTACCAAACAACTTAGCAGGCTGGCAGTGAAGGTGGCATTTTCTTTTGTTTGGTAGTAACATACCACATTGCACCAAGCATATCGCTGGTGGGCGTGATTACTATATCAGATGAAGAAATCTCATTGAAGAATCTAACACAAATGTTTTGTTGGAGAAGACAGAATCATGTGGATTACCTCACAGTGATTTTATGTATGGTTGAGTTCTTTCACTTGAAGTTCACAGAGAAAAGAATTATAATGTCCATTTACAGATGAGGAAACTAAGGTTTAGAGAGGTAGGCGACGGGCCCAAAGTTGAGCCAGGAGTAAGTTGAGCTGAATGGAGACACTGGGCTGTTTGGTGTCTGTGCAGTGCTGTGTCTCTTCAGCTCTGAAGCCCCTTTCACTACTGCTCTGTTTTATTCTAATTTAATGGAAAACAGCAGTAAGAACTTCTTCATGGATTGCATTGTAAAAGGCAAAATGAGCTGGCTGCAGTGGCACACACCTGTAGTCTCAGCTATTCAGAAGGCTGAGGCAGGAGGATTGCTGGAGCCCAGAAGTTCAGGTCCAGCCTAGGCAACATAGTAAAACCTCATCTCTAAAAAGTAAACAACAACAACAAAAGGCACAATGAGGTCCTAACAGAGTACGGTAGAAAGGTCCTTGGACTAGGAGTCTGGAAGTGCCAGTTCTATTTTCAGTGGTGCAGTAATGGTTTTGTGATCTTACGTAATACTTGGCTTCTGGGCTTTTATTATTATTATTATATTTGATTTTAAAAACTTTTATTTTTAATTAGCAAATAATTGTATATATTTATAGGGTACAAGGTGATATTTTGACATGTTTACAGTGTGGAATGATTACATCAGGCTAATTAACAAATCATCTTTAATACTTTTTCTGTGGTGAAAATATTTAAAATCTGTTTTATCAATTTTTAAATGTACAGTTCATTATTATTTATTATATTCAGCATTCAGGGCAATAGCTCACTAAAGCTTATCTTCCTGTTTAACTGAAACTTTTTTTTTTTATGAGATGGAGTTTCACTCTTGTTGCCCAGGCTGGAGTGCAGTGGCACGATCTTGGCTCACCACAACCTCCGCCTCCTGGGTTAAAGCGATTCTCCTGCCTCAGCCTCCTGAGTAGCTGGGATTACAGGCATGCACCACCACGCCTGGCTAATTTTGTATTTTTAGCAGAGACGGGGTTTCTCCATGTTGATCAGGCTGGTCTTGAACTCTTGACCTCAGGTGATCTGCCCACCTCTGCCTCCCAAAGTGCTGGGATTACAGGTGTGAGCCACCGCATCCGGCCTTACTGAAACTTTATACTCTTTAGTCAACATTTCCCTCCATCTCCCTTCCTCCTCAGCCTCTGGTGACGATCATTCTACTCTCTACTTCTATGAGTTCAGCTTTTTTAGATTCCACATGCAAGTGAGATTACGAGGTATTCGTCTTTCTGTGCCTGGCTTATTTCACTTAGCTTAATGTCTTCCAGGTTTATCCAGGTTGTCTCAAATGACAGAATTTCCCCACTTTTTAGGGCTGAGTAGAGTTCTATTGTGTATATGTACATTTTTTTATCCATTCATCTAGTGGTGGACACATAGGTTGCTTCCATATCTTAGCTATTGTGAATAGTGCTACAATAAACAGGGCAGATATCTTCTCAGCGTACTGAATTCAATTCTGTTGGTTACATACCCAAAAATGGGATTGCTGGATCATATGATAATTCCATTTTTAATTTGTTGAGGAACCTCCATCTGTTTTCCATCATGGCTGTATTAATTTGTGTTTCCACCAACAGTGCACAGGGTTCTCTTTTCTGCACACCCTCAACAACACTTTATCTTCTGTCTTTTTCATGATAGCCATTCTGATAGGTATGACATGATAACTTAGTGTGGTCTTTCTTTGCATTTCCCTGATGATTAGTGATGGTAAGCATTTTTTTCTCATGTATCTTCTGGCCATTTGTACATCTTCTTTTGAGAAGTGTCTATTTAGGTCCTTTGCCCAGGCTCTGGGCCTTACTCAACTCTTCTGTAAAATAGAATTGGGAGTGCAGTAGACATTCAGAAGTTACATATGTAATATTTTATGTTTGTACTATTTGTGAGTAACTGTAAAAAAGGCTTTGTAATCTTTTGTAGATGTGAATTAAAACCAGGTGCTAAGAGGCTGGCATAGGGAGTTATATCTTGACTAGTACATGAGCTTAACCCAGTGTCCCCATCTTAAGATAGCTTTGTTGCTATTTCTGTATACATAGGAACTTTTGTGAAATGGCAAAACTGCATATAAAAATATTCCCACTGACTTTCATGGTATATTTATAGAATCATTAAGGATCTGAAAAATGACCACATAGAGCTTTACCCCATGTGGTGGGAGAAATTGTATGCTGGATGCTTTTGAGTCAGATAATTCTTGAAAGTTTTTAGGATATTTGCTGTCTGTGCCTTGCAAAGCCTTTTTTTGTAGAGTCAGGGTTTTACCATGTTGCCTCAGGCTGGTCTCAAACTCCTGGGCTCAAGAGGTCGGCCTGCCTTGGCCTCCCGAAGTGCTGGGATTATAGGTGTGAGCCACCACGCCCGGCTTCTATGTTGTATCCAGCTCTAAAATCCTGTGTTTCTTTTCTCTCAGCCCAATAGGGGCACAAAACGTCCCCGAGATGATGAAGAGGAGGAGCAGAAGATGCGTCGGAAACAAACTGGTACTCGAGAACGTGGCCGCTATCGGGAAGAAGAAATGACTGTGGTGGAGGAAGCGGATGATGACAAAAAAAGGCTGCTTCAGATTATTGACAGAGATGGGGAAGAGGAAGAGGAAGAGGTAATGTGGCAGCGCTGGGTGGGAGCTGAGATGGCTGGCCATATAAAACGTAATTTTGGGCCAAATACTCAGCTTGTCTGAGCTTCCCATCTTCATCTGTAAAATGGGGTTAAGAATTCATATTTCATTGCATTAATGTGAAGGTTAAATGGGCTAGTGCAGTTGGGAAAGCATCTTACGAGATGTAAAGAACGTGACAGAGTTTTAAAGTTATTCCATATTATGTACTGTAGGGGAGGATCAGGGCAGGCTTCCTGGATCTTACTGAGGACACATAGAAGACACTTGCATTATTATCTTTGAAAGAGGGGTCAAATTTCACCAAGTGGAAGGAAGGGCTTTTTGGGCAGAGAAAATGGTATTAACAAAGCAACAAAAGTGGAGAAGTTTAAGGGGGTGCCACAGTATTAGGTATTTAGGTGTGACTGCAAAAGTACAGCTTAGGGAAGGAGATTCCTCAGGGCCTTTCTCTTTGCTGTTCCTCAAGATGCCTTGGGGGCCTTTCCACTCATTCCTGCCTCTGGACCTTTGGACTTCTGTGTCCTCTGTTGGAATGCTCTTCTCCTTAATGCTTTGTATGACTGGTTTCTTCACATTCAGGTCTCAGTTCAGATGTTTCCTCCTCCAAGAAGTCTTTCCTGTGTAGCCCTGCAAGCCGTTCTCTCATTCCCTCATCACTGTATTCTGTATATTGTCTGCACAGCACGTATCATGATTTGAAATTCTAGTTGTTTATTTTGCTCATTGCTGTCCTCCTCCCAACCTCCCATGAAAACAGAGACTGGCTCTGTTCTGTTCACAGCTCTATCTTTGGCACCCAGAGCAATACCTAGCTCTTGGTAGGCCCTTAATAAATATTTATTGAATGAATGAAGCTGGGAAGAGTAGAGGTAAAATATCAGTGATTAAAAACAAAATGACCTTACCTCTGTGTCTTTTTAAATCTTTAAGTGTTAACTTGTGTGTTATTTCACTCTGGCATTTTGTTCAATATGAATTATGGAAATAGAGTCTTAAGAGCCAGCTGTTTTTTGGTTCTCTCAAAGACACGATGCTAAGTTTGGATTTAAAAAATGAGGCTGGCGTGTGAATCTGAGAAGAAGAAAAAATGGATTCATATTCCAAAAAGGTCTTTACTGTGTTGTGACAATAGCTCTGTCCTTATTAGGATTTGTACTAGTGCTAATTTGGGGGTCTGCCCCTAAAAGATGATGGCACTTTAGAAATACATGGTGGGAGACAGTCCTGAATTTTTGAATTTCCTCTCTGAGGGCAGCAGCCTTGCCAGGGCTTAGACAAACAGTGTGTGTAGCACATCCTCCCTCCCTTCCCTCCTCACCAGCTTCTGCTCAATCTGTTAGCCCTGCAGCAGCAGTTAATTGGCAGGTATAATTCCCATGTAGGGCAAGGCTGGTACTGGAGGATTAGGATAGTAGCTGTCATGGGTAAGTGGTTTCTAGCCTGAGAGACAGAAATGTAATGTGGGACCAGCCCTTCTGTTAAGGGACAGGGAAAAAGAGATCACTTTGTAAAAATGACACATGGAAGGCTACAAGTCCAGGAGTTATTTTCTCACTGCCACCAAAGTCCCATTTGATGAAAAACAAGTGATGTTTGCCCCTGTAAAGTCACATGAACTTGTAAAATATTATTGTCCTTTTTGTGCTACATCACCAGCATTCATCTTTCTGAAATCTCCCTCTGGTTTCTGACATTGAGCTATTGGAGATACTGCTGTGGCTGATGACTAAGACTGATAATTCAGTTTTCCCCCAGTGTTGGAGAGAAATTAAAGGAGGGAAGGCCAAACCCTGGAGAGGCTAGGACTTCGGAAATCCCGTGAGAGCTGTGTTAACACTAATGTGGTTTTTCTCCAGAGTGGGGCAAGATGTTAGCTAAGAAAAAAAAAAGTAGCAGATATTGAGCTTGCTTGAAAGTGATTTAACCCTTTCCTAGAAATGTTTTGATTATTTTAGTCAAATTCTAGTGGTATGTTGGGTACATTGTGCCTGTTGCTAATAATAACCATAACAGCTTGTATTCATGTAGTTTACAAAGTAGTTTTATGTACATCCTTTCTTCAGGTCATCTCTATGACCTTGAGAGATAACAGGTAACATTTTCATTCATCCCCTCCCTTCCCCTCCTCCCTTCCTCTGTTCCTCAGATCTTCACTGAGTACCTGCTGTGTGCCAGACACTGGAGAGTCTACTTATGCCAGAGAACAAGTAGACATGGGCTAGCAGTGGGAGTCTTTGCCCTGGTTTGGGATTGGAGAGATTATCTGGGCAGATCCTGCCAGATCCTTACATAGATCATGTGAGGGATTTGGGATTTTATTCTAAGTGTGTAGTGGATGAATTCAGGAAAGACCTAGGAGATAGAATTAGCTGGACTTGTTGAAACTTTGAGGAATATATTCAGCAGAGTAACATTGTCACATGGCTAGTAAGTAGTGAAGCTAGGCTCTGAGTCTTGACTGAGCCAGGACTCTGACTTGTTTTTACCATGTCAGGGAACCTCTCTTTAAGCTGTAGACCCTGGGGAGGAGTTAGGGGTTCAATAGAGAACCTTGGGATCTAGGAGTCATTGGTATAATCTAAGAAATGTGTCATGCTGAAAATGAATTTATGGGTAGCTCCCACTCAAAGTCCCATATGTGGAAATAGAAATTTAATAATAGAATAATAGCTAACATTTTTGAGTACTTATAAAATTATGGGATGATTCAGTGCTTTCCAAAAGGATCTATTTCAGGTTCTCTTAATAGCAGTTTCTTTATTGCTTTTAGGTGTGAGTTATGGTCAATGACTACAAAGCTGTGAAGCTTTGAGTTGGGATAGTGTTAAGAGAAGCAGGGTGCATTGCAGCATGTTAATTTAAACTGGAAGGGAAACTGAAGATAAAACGTGTGAAATTTCGGTGTAGATTTTTTGGAGAAAAATGATTTAGTTTTCAAATATTCATTTTATTTGCTTTCATAGGTATTATTCCAATGTATGAAGCCAGAAAATTCTGTACGGTCTACTAGCTTTTTTCTGCATTCTCTAGGCAAGGTTACTAAATTCTTGATGCTACTTCAGGATTCAAAGTACCTGTCTGAATTCCTTCTGAGCATCTAGTAAGGACCAGGCAAAGTAATATATAAGAAATGCTAAGCAGTGACTATAGCTAATTAACAACCGTTCTTAGTTTACGCACTGTGCAAAAACAGGCAGTAGGTTGGATTTGGCTCATGGGCTGCAGTTTGCCAACTTCTGCTGTAGGAAAAGATTAAGGGTCACTGTCACTGACTCAGAGTTTGACCTTAAACAATTCTGTTAAACCTGTCAGTCTTATCTTACATGTATAGCAAAGGATGACAAGGTAAATGTATAATAATATCATCTAATATTATTGCTTACTCTGTGCCATACAGTATGCTCAAGAAATATTTGTTGAATGAGTGAGTCTTTAACACCTTTTCTTTTTTTTTTTGAGACAGAGTCTCCCTCTCTCACCCAGGCTGGAGTGCAATGGCACAATCTCAGCTCACTGCAGCCTCCGCTTCCCAGGTTCAAGTGATTCTCATGCCTCAACCTCCCGAGTAGCTGGGACTATAGGCATGTGCCTGTATTTTTAGTAGGGATGGGGTTTTGCCATGTTGGCCAGGCTGATCTTGAACTCCTGACCTCAAGTGATCCGCCCACCTTGGCCTCCTGAAGTGCTGAAGTGCCCAGTCTTTAACACCTCAAACTGAATTTCCTATGTTACAGATAGTGGGCATTATGTGAGACACCCAATGTGATATACCCGAAAAGAATCATGTGATTACAGGCCCTTACTGCTCATTGTAATTGGAGAGATAAAGTGTGTACTGTGGCCGGGCACAGTGGCTCACACCTGTAATCCCAGCACTTTGGGAGGCCAAGGTGGGTGGATCACGAGGTCAGGAGATCGAGACCATCCTGGCTAACACGGTGAAACCCTGTCTCTACTAAAAATACAAAAAAATTAGCCGGGCATGGTGGCATGTGCCTGTAGTCCCAGCTACTCGGTAAGCTGAGGCAGGAGAATCTCTTGAACCTGAGAGGCAGAGGTTGCAGTGAGCCGAGATTATACCACTGCACTCCAGCCTGGGCGACAGAGCAAGACTCCATCTCAAAAAAAAAAAAAAAAAAAAAGTGTACCGTACATTTAACCCAGAAAGGTCAATGGCAGAGCGAGATGGGGTATAAGAGCCACAAGAAAGTAGTGACAATGAATGTGAAACCCCTGTGGACTGAAGTTTTTGCATTTGTCTCTTTGTACCAGGAGGAGCCATTGGATGAAAGCTCAGTGAAGAAAATGATCCTCACATTTGAAAAGAGATCATATAAAAACCAAGAATTGCGGATTAAGTTTCCAGACAATCCGGAGAAGTAAGATTCTGTTCTACTGATACCCTGTCTCCTCTGTGGCGTTTCGTTGGCTAATTTTGTTTTGGTTTTGGTTTGTTTTGGCTTTTGTGATTTGGGCCAGGAATCCCAGGATGACCCCCATGTTTGGGAAGTCACTAGAAGGACTCCCAGGACTCAAAGTCAGTGATACTCAGGGCTGTGGTTTATTACACAGGGCACACACCAGGATGAGCAAGGGAAAAAGACACATCAGGTGGCATCTGGAGAAATTCAGATACAGGCTTCCTATGTTTTCTCCTTCCCAGTGGGTGGGATTATACAAACATGCTTCTTTCTTCAGCAATGAAATGCATCAAGCAACATGTGTGCAGTGATGCTGTCCAGGGAAGCCCATTTCAGACTCTGAGTTCAGGGTTTTTATGGAGGACTGGTCATGTAGGCATTCTCTGCCTGTAATAACAACTAAAATTGTAGGCTCCTGGAAGGAAAGCAGCTGTTCAGTGCCCTGGGCTGACAAAGCAGCAACCTTATCACTTAGGGAACATTTCAAAAGCCGAGTTCCTGGCTGCCAGCCTAGGGCCAGCCCTGTAAGCCAGCCCTTTTCAAGGTCAGCCCTGCTATTAACTCTCCTGCATTATTCTTTTCAATGCCCAAAGAAGACTGATCATCCCTGCCATTAGCGATAGCTTTACTGTGGAGATCATGTCAGAGGCTCTGAAGTTAGACAGATATTGGTGTGATATGCACATGCCTTTGAATAAGTTACTTCCCTTTTTTTAGCCTTGAGTGTCTCATCTGTATAAGGAAATAATGCCTTCCTCACAGGGTTGTATGAAGATTAAAGGAGAATAATGGTAAGTGTTTAGCTTAGTACCTGGCACATAGTAGGTGCCCATGAGATGATAGTTAATGTGACTTTTGCTACACTGGCACCTCGGTGCACTATGAAGTGCTATATGAGGAATCTGGCATCTTTCAGTCAGTCTTGAATCCTAACCAAGGGGACTTTCACATTTATACGATTTTAATGTTCTAAACCTCTCTTTCTCTCCCTATCTTTGTCCCTCCCAGGACATACAATTTTAATGAATCAATATGCCCAAGGCCCCCAGGCAATTAACAGTTGAGTAGTACAGGCTTTGCACTGAAGTTCATAGGTTACTAGGGAGACTGACTATAAAGGCAAGGTAGAAGGAAACACACTTTAAAAGAGATATAAGCAGAGTTCTGTGGGTGCTTAGGAGAAGAAACAGTAAATACCAAGTTGGGGGCTATTGAAGATGTCACAGAAAAGATAGTAGTTGAGCTTGGCCTTCAAGATTCATTTGTATTAGGCAGAAAAGAACACAGGAAGGCATGCCAGGCAATATGAGAAGCATGAACAAAGGCACAGAGGTGTCAGAGGGCACAGAGTCTTCATGGCAACCTAGAGAGGCCAGTGTGGTCAACTATGTTGTCCCTGTGCTGTGGATGAGAAGGCAGAGTGGGGAGAATGTGGTTACTGGGCCTAGGGCCACAGCCCTCTTTGATAGTAGGAGTAGCTATTAATAGATCAGGGCCCAGCTTACCCAGCACCAGAGTCCTATCAGGTTTTGTACTGATCTCCACCATACAGGAGCACTGTGTGTGTGTGTGTAATTACACAAGTAATGCATGAATAGATTGTCATTCTGAAAATACCAGTGGTACATGAGTAGAGTGAAAAATGAAAGTTCTCCTTCACTACTCTGATCCCTTTCCATTCCTCTGCCTAGAGGAACCTTGTGAACAGTTAATTATGCAAATGTATTTGTTTCTACTTAAATCATACTGTACATATTCTACACCTTGATTTTTTGGGTCATCTAACAGATCTGTCCATAGTGGTACATGCATATCTACCTTGTGTTTTTTTAATTGGTACATAGTATTTCATGGTTTGGAAATACCATGACCTATTTAATTACTTTCTATTAATGGACATTTGATTATTTTAAATATTGGCTTTTATGGAAAATGCTATAGTGAACCTACTTGTAGATGTGTCTTTGTGTGCATGTGTTTCCATAGGATAGATACCTAAATTTTGAATTCCCAGATTGAAGGGTATGTACATTTTAATGATAGCTACTGCTAATTTTCTCACTATTTTTAAATTCTCCCTCCAGCAGCAGCATCTCTTTTCTTGTGTTCTTGCCCACAGTGCATGTGATCAGTATTTAACATCTTTGCCATTTGTTTTGTTGTTATTTCTGTACTCAGTGGTTCCTGCATTAGACTCTGTTCCTTTTAGGAGATGGACTGTGTCTTGTTTGTCTCTAGTGCCTACCACAGTACTTGCCTTGCTGTAGGTGCTCAATAAACATGAGAGAGCTTATGTAGTCCCTGTCATCTTTATTACGTCCTCATTGCCTGAACCTAAGGATACGTTATGAGGAAGCTATGCTGCGGGTTAATGACACTGGAAATTTAAGAAATTCAGTTTACTTCTTTGAACACCAATATTTCCTTCGCCCACTTGGTAGATATACGTCTCTCAATTTGGAGTAGAGTTTCTGCAGGTTATGTTCACCATCTACATCTTAGGTACCTTAGTGTTATGGTTCATTAACTGGTTTTAAGACAATGTGATTTTATTTAGTGTTTTCCATTCAGACAAAATGTATATACTATTTTAGTTTTAAAATCTGAGCATATGAAAATTGAAATTATGTACAAAGAACTTTTTTTCATGTCAAAAAGCAGTTAGGAAACTACATTGTGTTTTAACCTTGAGTTCTTGAATTCTTAATGGTGCAGTGTCTTTCATAATTCTCTAGATCAGCAAGGTGCAATTAAGATGAAAATTGCTAGAGTGTATTCGGATGAAACTTTCCGGTTGAGATCAGAAACATTCAAATTTATTTTCCCATATATCTAATTGTCATTTTGATCGCATACCCAAAAATGCCTCTATTCATTTGACTACATTTGAGATTCAGTTGACAGTTCTCCTTATGCAGCCTCCAATTTGCACTGCGTGATCTTTCTCCTAAACACCACATTGATTAGAGTGTGCTGTTTCCTTAGAAAGTCCTTTAATAGTTCTTCTCTTCATTTTTGCAGGGACAAAATTACTTCGTTTACTGATTTTCAACCTTTTTGGTCTCAGGATCTCCTTGTACTCAAATTGTTGAATATCCCAAAGTGCTTAGAAAATTCTGGAAAATACAAGAATAGACAAGCACACATTTCATTAGCCATCAGGACAATGATGTCATCATATCATGGAGCCCTTCAGAAAATCCCATTGTACACTCCTGAGAGAATGAGAGTAAAAAAGGCAAATGGTGTCTTAGATTTATTATAAAATAGTTTTGATCTTATAGTTCCCTGAAAGGATCTCCAACCACCCCGCTACCCCATCCTAGGGTCCTAGGACTACACTTTGAGAACTGCTGATTTAGTTGGATAGAGGGAGCATCATGTTCCCCCAGCAGTGATTGCATTTAGGACTTATCAATTTCCGTGGCTTTCCCAGTGTTTTTGAGCTTTGCTGGTCATTTGCTGATATTCACCCTTGTGGTTGAAGGAGAATATCCTGCTGGTCTGAAGCAAATGCACATGGGCAGCCTAGGAAAATATTCTCTGTCATATTAGATGGAATCGATGACCCCATCTCAGCCTGGGTTACTGTTTTAATATGTTACTCTATTGCTTTCCCGTCACCTCTAACTTGATCCTTTCCCCCAGCTGTGAGTCATCTATTGCTGAAGATATGCCTAATTCCTAAAGACAGTTCTCTGCAAATAGTAGTGTGTGCTTTAAATGAGTAGGCTCATGAGTAGGCTGTGCTTGGTCAGGCAAAACAGAAGATGACTGTTATAGCATAACAAACTTGAGGGTACATAGATTCATTGAGTACTTACTATGTGCCAGCTATTATTAGGCACTGTATATATATATTATCTCTTTTAATCCTCACTATAGGAAGATAAGGAAATCAGGGTCTAGCAATAAGTTAGTTAATATTCTGTGTCTTGCTTGATCAGTTTGGGACACCGCGCTCTGTGTTCCAGTGACACTTCTCTTGGGTAGTACCAGGCACGCTTATAATTAATGGTTTGTGATAGATTATTTATATTTAATGGAGGCCAGAAACTGGGATTATTTTATCTGTTATATCCTAAGAGCCTAACACAGTGACTGGCACCCAGTATGTGCCTAGTAAATATTTGTTAATTCACTGTTCATGGCCACACATCTAGTAGACAGCATGGCTGGGAGTATGACCCAAGTCAATCTCATTCCCAAATCCAGCATTTCTCGCGATATCTTGTTACTCACGTAACACTGGACCCAGTATATTTTTGTAATATTTCCCTGCTTGCAGTTTTATTCTGTGCTTGTTTTGTTTTGATAATTTTCTGACTTCCTAAACTTAAAAGCATTGGGTTAAGACCATATTTGGAAGAAGAATCTCAAAGTTGGAAGGAACTGAGAAGCACAGTCTATTCTACCATCTAACTCTTGGTATTTTTTTTGTAATATCATCCTTTATTAACTATCCCAGTGAGAAGGATCTAACTTTCCAAAGGAAGCTATTCCATCATTTGGCAGCTTTGACTCTTAAAATTTCAACTCAGAATGAGAAAGCATTTCAACAAATTCTTATATGAGATGTGTCTAGACTCCTTAGAATCTTGGTTGTTTCCCTGAATTGGTTTCCACATCCCTTCTAAAAGATGGTTCCTTGAACAGATGTCACAAAGTTTTAGGGTCGTTGAATCAGCATAACTCTGTATTGTCCTCTTTTAAGTACCCTAAAACCACCGTAGCACTTGTGGCAGCTGTTTTCATCTGTGCCCCCATTTACAGGCATCTCCCAAGTTTCTGTGTTGGACCAAGGCCTGCGTCAGGTGCTGGATGTCCAGAGATGAATAAGAAATTGTCTCTGGCAGAACTGTCTCATGTTCTGATTTGTATTACAGTTATGGTTCACTAAAGCCATCAAGTTCAGAAAGAAACACATGTGCCCTTATGAAACTGTATCTCTCCCAGCCTTCACATTTGTACTTGACTTTTTGGTTCATTAGTTTTCTGTGTGGATCCCAGGTAATTTTGGTTAGATTTGGCACATCATTATTGCCTGTCAGGAACTTTTGAATTGATTCTGTCAGCTGCTGTGCTTACTGTCTCTTTAAGCTTTGTGTCATATAACATTTTTTCATTTTGCCTTTTATATATCTTTGCTCATGTTATTGATTAAAAAATAATAATAAAGTACTTGATCTAAACAGGCCTAAGGACAGACCCCTCCAGGTAACTAACAATCGTTCACTTTATTTATTTATTTTTTTTGAGACAGAGTGTCACTGCATTGCCCAGGCTGGAGTTTAGTGGCACGATCTTAGCTCACTGCAACCTCCACCTGCCAGGTTCAAGCAATTCTGCTGCCTCAGCTTCTCGAGTAGCTGGGATTACAAGTGTGCGCCACCACACCTAGCTAGTTTTTGTGTTTTTAGTAGAGACGGGGTTTCACTGTGTTGGCCAGGCAGGTCTCAAACTCCCGACCTCAAGCGACCCGCCCACCTTGGCCTCCCAAAGTGCTGGGATTACAGGCATGAGCCACCACATTTGCTGTCGATCACCTAAATCACCAGATCTTATACTGCACTCAGCACAATTTTTCTTTTTTTTTACTGTTTAGGGCCCAGTCTCCCTTGCCAGTTCTTCCAAGTGAACTGGAAAAACCTCTTGTCAGGTTGTTGTCCAGAAATCTTGTATACACACACTCACATAAGGCAAATAAGCCTTAGAGGTTTGTTGAGGTCTTTGAGTTCAAGGATTATGTAGATCTCCTGGCCCATGGAATATTTGAATCCTTCTGCACCAGCCTTACTGAGTCATGATTCTGATTTAGCTTCCACACTTCAAGTGATCTAAAAAATTAATCTATTTGCAAGCAGAGAAGGAAGTCTTTTAAAAAAAAGGTATTGGGGGAAGATCTTGCTAAAATAATTATGAAATTTACTTGGAATAATAAGTGAGAACAGGCAAGGAAACACTGAAAAATAAAAACAAGGGAGTTTTTTGCAGTAACAGACATAAAACATACTATAAAGCTATAACAATGTGGAAGTGTGGTCCTGACTCAGGAATTTACAGACGAATCAATGAAACGGAGTGAAAAGCCCAGAAACAGAATAAAGTACACATTAAAGTTTAGTGTATGATAGATGACATTTCTTTAAATCTCTGGGGAAAGATAGATTATGGTATTGGAGCACTTGGCCAAACATTTGTAGAAAATAAAGTTAGATTTGTGCCCTATATCAACACACTAAAATAAATTTCAGATAGATTAAATATTTAAATATATAAACATAAAAGTACATCTTAAAATATATCTTCTTTTAGCACAGAAAATATTTTGCTCAGGATACATGTAAAATAGAGTTCATAAAGGCAAAGATTTTGCTACTTGAACTTTTTAAAACCTTTATGTCAAAAGGAAAAAAAAAACCCTTTATGTCAAAAAGCACAATGTCCAAATTAAAGGGCAAACACTTTTCTCTGATTTATTTTTTTGCAGCATAGTATAGAGATTAATTTCCTTAATATACGGTGTTTATAAATCTATAAACAAAATGAGCATCCTAATAAGAATGGGCAAAGAAGAAATACAAATAGTAAACATTAGAAGAATGTTAACCATCTTACTATCAGAAATGCAAAATACAAAATGAGTTGTCTTTTCTATCTCAAATTGGAGGAAATACTGTTTGTGAAAACGGTAAGGGGAAATAGGCACTTCATGCACTATTTGTACTTTTCTGGCAAAATATATCAAAATCTATTTAAGTCATGCTTACTCTTCGACTTGTCCCTTTCCTTCCTGGGAATTTATCCTAACACAATAATTAGGAATGCATATATCTTAGTGTCATTTGTTAAAGGGAAAAAAATGGGAATTATCTGAATGCCTGACAAAGGGGGATTGGTTAATTAAATCACAGTGCGTCTACTCAAGGGAATATTGTGTGGCCATTAATCTATGATTTAGAACAGGGATTGTAGATAAGCTTAATCTGCCACACCCAGCCTTTGATTCATTCATAGTCTCTTCTTGGAACACTGTGTTGAGAAGGATTCTGAGGCCAGCCATGTCGGCTCAGCGGGGAAGAGTGCTGTGGTGAGTGAGGGATTTTGCCATGGAGAAGGAGAAAGACCCATAGCAGTTTGTCAGGTATTGGCTTCTCCTATTGTAGTAGAATAATGATAAGGGGAATTATTTAGCCTATATTAACAACAACAGCAAAAATTGAATATAGAACTATATACTATATATATAGGCTTACTTTTTGGGGGGAAAGTCTGTGAGTTGAGAAGAATGACTTAAACATACAGGCAAACATACATGGTATTGAAGCAGTTGGTCAAACATTCACAGAAAATAAAGTTAGACCTTTGCCTTATATCATACACTGAAATAGAATTTAAGAGTCTGTGAGTTGAGAAAAAGGCTTAAACATACAGAGTATTATCAATGGTTATTTTTGGTTAGTAGGCTTATGGATGGTTTGTTTACATTTTTGAGGGATTGCTTTTCTTTCCCTGGTTTTCTACAAAAAGTATTCTGTAATTGGGAAAAAATATATAAGCCTGTAATTAAAAATATTAATGGAGAAGAACAGTAATAGATATTGTTTAAAATATGGGCATGTTTTAAAGAATTCTAAGTCTCTAGAGTTTGTTCCTTACCGAATCCAGATTTTTGGAGAAGCTGTATCTACCCAGCCCCACAGCATCTGAAAGTTGATGAGTGCTGTGTGACTTCAAGAGTCCCTGCTTGTGTTCCTTTTCTTTGTGCCCTCAATTTAATTCAGTAGGCATCTGTGGATATAAGAGACAAAGATATATTTCCTGTCTTTAAGAAGTTTACTTTCTAGAAGAGAAGATAGACATATTACAGTAATAGTAGCAGCAATAGTAATGAGAACAAATACATACATCGTGCTTTTTATATGCTAGACATTGTTTTCAGTGCTTTATATGTCCTTACTCATTTACTCTTTACAGTGGCCCTGTGAAACAGATAACCTTATTGTCCCTATTTACAGAAGAAACTGAGGCATAGAGAGGCTAAGTAGGTGGCTAAGCCAGGTTCAAACCCAGATAGTCTGACGCCAGAGTCAGTTTAACCACTGCTTCCTCTCAGTCACTCTGTGTCAGGTATTGTTCAATTGCCTTACACCAGATTAGCTCATTTCCATCTCAGAACAAACCTTCCTGTCTTGTTCATCCAAGGCTTAATCAGCATTTCTTATATGTCAAACACCGGGGGAGGGCATGCAGCGTGAATGCAAAATAGTTCTGTTCTTAGTGCCTGGGCATAGGTTTGTTGAAAGGTTCAGGTATAGAGATGTGAGTAAAGTATCATGCTGTGTAAAGTTGGTGGTGATTGTAAGATGCCAGAGACTAGGTCTGCTTTTCTTAGGTATCTGCCTCTGAATCAGCTCCAAAGAGGAGGAAGAGGGAGGGTATTTTTGGATACAGAAAATCTTATCTTCCTTTGGGTAAGGAGAATAACTGGCCCTTGATCTGAAGTGGGAAGTAAGAGAAACCCTTTTTTGGATGGGTAGTAGGATAACTATGTTCAGGGCAACAGAGTGAATTGCCACACCAAGGGGTAATGGTAGCTAATCTATAAGACTGGTGGGCAGATCGTTTAGTGCTGCAAAATGCTTTGGGAGCCTCTGAAAGGCAGCTTGTGACTGCAAGAGTAAGGGAACCCTGTAATGAGATCTGAATCTAAGATTGATTTTTGTAATGAGGAAATCGATTTCCCAAGGAAATTGTGTGACAGTATGATGTTTGGATGAGTGTACTTCTTGGTTGGTCTGTTGTAGACACTTTGACAGATTGTCTTGATGTCTAGATTGTTGCTATTTGCTCCTCATTGCTGATAGTGCCCCTTTCCTTCTAATGATATCTTGTTTTCCCTCCTAGGTTCATGGAATCTGAGCTGGACCTAAATGACATCATTCAGGAGATGCATGTGGTGGCCACCATGCCAGACCTGTACCACCTTCTGGTGGAGCTGAATGCTGTACAGTCGCTTCTCGGCTTGCTTGGACATGATAATACAGATATCCTTTCAGATCTGACCTCAGTAGGAGAGATGACATGGTGGGGAAGTGCTATTACTCTCTCTCCTGTCTCTCTTTGTAGATGTGTGCTATAAAATCTGATGTTCTGTTTCCATTCTAATTATCTTCTATCTTGAAACACACAATGCTTTTTACTCATTTAAAAATCTGGTTTTTCTCTATTAACAAATCTTGCAAATCTTGGGCAATCCTTAATTGTCCTATTTGCTCTTATTAGTACTAGAATTCATCATGATATATCTGTTCATACATTAACAGCTTTACTTTTCAGGATCTGGATTGGAAGGCCCCTTTTGGGGGCAAAGCCAGACAGATTTGAATCTGTAAATCTAGGCATCTTTCTGCTAACTGATGGTCCAGTGGACTTGAGACTAGAGGAGGTGGTGAACCATGGTAGAAAGCACATTTGGATGTATAGGAGGACAGGGGAGGTGTTCTGTTTTGTTCGTTCCTGTATTTCAAGTTCTTAAAAACAAGGCTGGGTGCGGTGGCTTGTGCCTGTAATCCCAAGACTTTGGAAGGCCAAGGTGGTTGGATTACTTAAGGTCAGCAGTTGGAGACCACCCTGGCCAACATGGCGAAACCCTGTCTCTAAAAATATAAAAATTAGCTGGACGTGGTGGTGCACACCTGTAGTTCCAGCTACTTGGGAGGCTGAGGCAGGAAAAGCTCTTGAACCTTGGAGGCAGAGGTCGCAGTGAGCTGAGATCGTGCCACTGTATGCTACCCTGGGCAACAGAGTGAGTGGGACTCCATCTCAAAAAAAAAAAGAGACTGAGTACACAATAAATAGCATTTAATATTTGTTGAGTGCATGTTAGACCTAAACAGACAATCTAGGTTTGACTCTCAGCTGCATTTTTGTGTGAAAGACGGTGCCCCTCCACAGCTTGTATTCTTCTTTGCACAGGTAGAGTTAATAACTTTTGTCTTTCAGTGTTATTTTTATTTTTATTTGTTTTTAGAGACAGGGTCTTGCTTTGTCACCCTGACTGAAGTGCAGTGGCATAATCGTAGCTCACTACAGCCTCAAACACCTAGGCTTAAGTGATCCTACTCCTTAGCCTCCTGAGGAGGGACTACAGGTGCATACCACCATGCCTAGCTAATTTTTTTTTATTTAATTTTTTTGTAGATGGATCTTGCAATGTTCCCCAGGCTGGACTCAAACTCCTGGCCTCGAGTGACTTTGCCTCAGCCTCTGGAGTAGCTTTCTGTGTTACCGAGAGGATCAAAGGAGTGTATAAGTGCTGAGCACAGTTCCTGATACATAGTAGGCACTTGGTAAATGTTACTTGTCACTGAATCTGATTCGTGACTTCCAAAACCATTTTATACTTTATCTTGGCTATCAGGTGTGCAGTAGCTTTATTGCAAAGGCTTTTGATGTGCCTATGGACAGGGTTATGTTCATTAAACCAAATTCTCTTCTAGTAGTTGTTCTGTTTGAATCCAGATTTCCAAAGGTAAGAGACAAATGTAGTTAGTCTGCTTGAGTGATATTCACAGGGAATCTGCTGTTGCTTCATGTTATTTTCATCTTTCTGATAATCTCTCTCCTGAGAGCGTGTCTGACTTAAGTTCTTGCCTGGCTGATAATTCTCATAGAAATAAATCAGTGAATAATTTTAATGCAGGCTTCTTGAAGGGCAGTCTTATGACATTTCTGATACTTCATGTAATGTTAGATAGCATCAAGAATTGATCTGTTAGCTCCCAGATTTATGACTTTGTTCACCAGGGTTTGCTGTGGGGTTCTGGGTTGTATAAGAACCCTAGTTAGCTTGTTGCTGAGTGAGCTCAGTGTATGGTCTCATGAAATTCATTCAGTAGACCTGCTGTGAGTGCTCGTGATGTACCAGGCACTGTGCTAGGCCCTTAGGAACCATAAGCTGTGCTGGTTGCTCAAGCAGCATCAGTCAGTAAGTATATATTGGGTATTGTCTTGGTCTGTTTGGGCTGTTATAACAAAATACTATAAACTGGGTGGCTCATAAATAACAAAAATTTATTTCTCACAGCTCTAGAGGCTGGGAAGTTCAAGACCAAGGCACCAGCAGTTTTGGTGTCTGGTGAGGGTCTGCTTCCAGATTTGTAGATAGCTGTTTTCTCACTGCGTCCTCACATGGTGGAAGGAGTGAGGGAGCTTGCTGGGTCTCTTTTTAGAAGGACACTAATCCCAAGGGCCCCACCTCCAGGTACCATCACACTGGGGATAGGCTTCAACATATGAATCTGTGGGGGGGTATAAACATTCCGTCTTTGGCAGGTAACTGCCATATGCCTAGCTGTATTCAGGGCACTAATGGTCTTCACAGACTCAGTGACTACGAGTTCTAGTTGTTACTTCACATTTCAGTTTACCTACAGAAGGGTAGATTTCAGAATCTGATCAGACTTTAGAGAGGACTTAGCTCAGTACCTTGTTTGTTTCTACTTAGTGACAAGCGTGAGGTCCAGATGTTGGACAGCTAACCTGAGGTTAAGACAGGCACTCCAGGTCTGTGATTTTCAGTCCGGTGTTCCTCCAGTGCACCTCGGGTCTTCCTGTGGGATTTACAACATTGCTGACAGAGTCGCATGGTCACCTGTTACCCTGTATATTAGTGCAGAAATGACTTATTTTCTTTCTGGAAACACCACTGTCATTCTTTTTTCTATTCCTGCTAACTCAAAATAATAGTAACAGCTTTTGGAAGATACTGACATTTTGCTGATTCACCAGCCTGGCTCCTGCTGGGGAGAAGACTGACACAAAAAACGCTGCTCGACATCGGCATATTTGGGAAAGGCAAGGGCACAGATGTTCCAAGTTGTTAAGTTCTGGTCTTTAAAAAGGGAAAAAACACATCCCCCTATAATAACTTTGACAGATTGCCATTTCCCTCCTGTTTTCTGAGAGCTGAACTGTTTTTTTTTCCCTCTTGTATGCCAACCTGCACCCAACTGCCCTAATGATATTTTTTAAAATCTGATTTTTTATTATGTCTTACATCAAATTTAAAGTGCATTTGAAATTTTTTAAATTACCTTAATTTTAATTAGAGGCAGTAATTAGGGTAAATGTCATCCTCCTCAAAGTACGATTTTTCTTGAAAGTGATTTCAGGAAAGGATAGGTCCTCTTGACTTGCATCTGCCACATCCTCTGTTGGTTGGAATATTGCTCTCCCTGCAACATTGCACTCTGCTGCTTGTCTTATCTGTGATCTATAATGGAAATTTTTCTTCAGGAAACGGTTGTTAACAATTTACTGTTGTACAGCTGTAACTGCCCAAAACACCTTACCATGAATAAACAATTTCATGGCAGTCATGACTTAAATTTTTAATCTTTTTTAACTCTTCATTTATCAACCAAGACCATACATGGTTGGTTATGTTCCTAGCAAGCACAGGTCATCTTTGCTTTGTCCTCCTCTGTGAAAACATAAACTGCAGGGATTTTAATTGGATCAGAGCCTGGTTTGTTGTAACCTTAAGAGGCAGAGGATGTGAGAAAACAGCTTGTGCCTCATCCTTTCAACCGTGAGAAGCAGCTTCAGAGTTTATTCTGGCGCTCTGCATCACTGCTGCTGGTGAAGGCTTGTCAGCGCTTCTGTGCCTCATCTGCCCCCTTGAGAGGCTGGAGCCCAGCCATCGGTTGGCTGCAGAATGGATTCTGATCTGTGGAGAGCATATCTTGGGGGTGGGGAGCACACACCTCACATGGTTTTGGAGGGTTATTCTAAATGCAGTCAGAGGGAGCAGAAGGTGGAATCCAGCAGCTGCTGCCTTTCCAAAATATGCTTTTTAAACAGTTTTTCCTTTAAAGTAAATCATTAAACGTGTTTAGAGCTCCTTTCTTGTGAACCTTTTAGAGTGTTTCTATGGAAAAATAAAACCAAAGTTACACTTAAAGATATTTTCTTAAGGTATTGCTAAAAAATCCATTTTTGTGGACTGCTTTAAGCCAGATTTACTCAGTTGGCCCAAAGGAACAAGGAGGAATAAAAGGGAAAAAAACAAACCACAACAACAATCACATGGCACCAAATTGATAAATATTCTGTTTTTGTATGTCTTTTGCCATGTTCTTAATTTGAGTGGTCAGTTGAGTCCTTTCTAAAGTTTTTTTGGTAGATCACTGTTATTTACTGATCCATATGTGTTGGATGCTAATAAAAAAATAACAACTCCAGTTTAAAGCAAAAGCTCTCAAGTTACCACCCTCCCCAACCATGGTGTGCGTGGAAGGTGCCTTTGGAACAGTATGCTCAGGAAACGCCACTGATTGGAGCCCTGAGAAGGTGTGGGTCATCTCTGGCTTGGGGGTGTGGGGAGTGGAGATGGGTAAGCTTTTGACAGACATAGAGATTAGCATGCATTTCAGGTTTATTTTTGTAGTCTCTCCCTTTGCAATGGAAATTGCCATTCCTCATACTCCGGATAGAAGCTGATGTGGTCTTGCTGGCTGCCCATGTAGTCACTTCAAATTTATCAAGGTATCGGGTCCATGGCTTAATTAAAAAAAAAAAATCATGACTACTGCTTCCCAGCTAAATGCCTTTATTCTTTAATAATAATAATAATCCAGTAATCTAAACCCAATTTATTCAAAGTCAGCTTTCTCTCCACCCCTTTGTGAGACAGAAAAATGAGGTCTCATTGTAATGTTAACTTAAGGCACCAATACATTGGGTTGCATGCTAATATTTAAGCAGGGAAAAATTTTTAAGTGGCAGAGTAGATCATTATGCTGATGGGGCAGCCCTTTTTGGTGTGGAATAATTTAGGGAGTGGTCATTAACACTGTTCTTTTCCAAATGACTGTTTAGTTTTCTTCTGATTCTAGAAAACCTGGAGAACTTACAGAGTTGTCAAGTGAGTTTTGTGTACTGTGGGAATTTGGAAAATAAGGAGGAGGCAGGTTTTTTAGACCAACAGGGATCAAGATCTGAACTTGAGTAGTGTGGGTCTGAGAATACTAAAGTGGAACAAACTGACTGAGACTCACCGTGTTATCCCAGAAGGTATGTACAATAGTCAAGGGTGCCTTGTGTTACAGACCCAGTGCTAATGAGCAAGAATAGGGCTGGGAAGGGTTTGAGCCTCCTAAGGGGCTTTCTTCTAATTGGACTGGGAGGGAGTTGGTATTTGCTCCATTGCTTTCCTGTAAGCACTGTCTAACAAGACTTACATATTTTGAGCTGTTATTTTGCTAGGAGCTATATTTGTCTTGATATTTCCAGAATTAAAATTACATTTAGAATAATTTACTTCTTTTTCTCATCTGTCATCTGACTTCTTGATATGTATTGATAAGCCACTTATTTTTTTGGAACCAATTAAATGTGCTCTGAAGATAAACACCTTAGGTTAAAAGTGCCAAAATGGCAATGTAGAAGAAGGATCTTTTAATGTAACTTGAAACAAACGGACAAACTAACAAAACCTGGTACCAGATTAATGTAACTTTTGGTCTTGTTTATGGGTTTTAGGTGAAATCTATGTCCCTGGAAGATGAGGGTGGTTGTAGCCTGCTTTGGACATTTCCCCTGTGGCATATTACACCCCACTGGCATTTAGTAAGGACTTACTAAATGTTGAATGAGTACATTTTCTCCTTCATATTAGTTTGATCTAGGATTGGGATAAGAGTCCAGGTTCATTCTAGGTAGCTTTGTGCCAGCTGCTTTAAAAGGAGAAAAAGACCATTTTGTCTGTTTTGAAATTCGTCTGCATTAATTGAGCTATATCTAATTACTGTCCTAGTCTAGAAATTAAAGAAAATATATTTTTTAACTCACATTTATTGCATTAATCAGTTATATTCTCTGAATCTATAATGGTTTATTTGTCTTAAGAAAGCCTTTTTGAAATGACTTTTAAAAAGCCATCTGCTTAATACATCTTATTTCCCTGTCTTTGTTGTTGTTGTTTTTTTTTAATAACTTTGTTCCTTGTGGACTCATCTCATTGGAGATTAATGAGATTAATGCTTAATTTCTGTACCAAGAACTCTAAGTGGGATATGGCTCCAAAACAAATATCCACAGCCAAAAAATAGAAGTAAACACCACTCTTTTTTTCCAAGAGTCATTGTGTTATGGACCATTTCGTGCCCAGCTGGTCTTTTCTGGTTTACCTATTATTACACTAACTTATTGCCCCAGTAGTGGACAGGTACAGAGGGAGTGTGTGGGTGGCCTTTCTACTCGACATGACAAAATAGGCTATCAAAAACTGTGTTTTAGTAATTCGCAGGGAGACAGGCTCTCTCTTTTCCTATTATACTTGGACAGAAGAGCCTTTTACCTTGTGAAATGAAATTGTAACTACAGTGGAAAAACCTATCACCCATGCCCAGAGTCTGCTTGTGAAGAAATGCTGGAGGGATGGCCAACCATGCTGAATTTTCTCATCAAGATTGAGAGTTTGTCTGTCTTTAGTTTTGATTCTCATTCTGCTTTCTGGTCTTCAAATGACCTCTGTCTTCTGGGTCATATTATGTTACACAGGAGTTGATGATGACAATTACAGACTGATTACTGCCTTGCTGAAATGCTATTTTGTGAAAGTTGGGAATTTATATAAAATCAGTTAGTGGTAGGATTGATGAGATGTTTAGCAGGCCTGGTAGGTAGCTGATTTCTTGTTTGACTTCTCAACTGAGGCAGGAAAGTAGGCAAGGAGATATCCACTGAAATATGATAAGAAACAAGTTTTCCTGGAAAAGCCATTTATGCTCTTCTATAAAATCACTTTTGTCTAAAATGTTTCTTATTTTTTAAGTTTCTAGGTTTCATGTGACACATTTGTGAGCATGGTATAAGACTAATCAAAGAAAAATGTGATATCTGGCCCACAAGACCTTAGAGGCTGAAAAAGGACTTGATCAATCTGAATCTCTGTGGCATAGCTGAAATATAAAATTAGATCTTCCAGCCCATTGTGACCCAGAAAGGGGGGACCATGCTCTTGTTAGCTTAAACTTTAGATTTTAGAGGCTTTTGGAAAAATGAAGGCAATAGTGAGGGCTTTGGGCATTCTGTGGGAAGACAATCTGTATTATAGTGCTTTCATATTTCTTGAGTATTTTAACTTCATTGGCCTTTGACATACCTGATCTCATTTATTCCTTATAGCTACTCAGTGGAAGAGGCTGGGCAGAGACTATTACCCCAGTTTTACAGATGAGGAAATTAAGCTGTAGGGAAATAAAGGGGCTTGCACAAGATTACATGGCTGGTGATAATTTTGGGACCATTCAGGTCACTAAAGATGGGAGGCAAAGATGGATATGACATGACCCCAGTTTTACAGATGAGGAAATTAAGCTGTAGGGAAATAAAGGGGCTTGCACAAGATTACATGGCTGGTGATAATTTGGGGACCATGTGAGGCAAAGATGAATATGACATGACCCTTGTCCTCAAGCGTGCATTGACTCTTCATCTGTTGGTCTTTCAGATGTACTCCACTTGTCTTTTTGAGGCTATTGTTTAATAATCATCCCGTACTAGTTAAGAAGTATTTAATCATGCATGGTGTTATTCAAGGGATGTAATGATAACACTACTTATAGCATTATTGCATGCTGATTTAGATCCTTGTTCTATGGACATCTTATTTATGTATTATTTATTTGCTTTTTTTTTTTTTTTTTTTTTTTTTGAGAGACTGGGTCTCACTATGTTTCCCAGGCTGGTTTCAAACTCCTGGACTCAGGCAATCCTCCTGCCTTGGCCTCCCAAAGTGCTGGGATTACAGGTGTAAGCCACCGTGCCCAGCCCAGTTGTCCTGTAGACATCTGACTCCACAGTGGGTGGATGGGTGGATGGATGGATTTAGGTGAATGTTGCCATGCATATTAAATAAGCATTTGAATGGATTATGAACTTTTCAAGAGAATAAATATGGGAGTTTCTTGCAAGAGTGGGGAGGTGTTAACATTTTTATTCTTTTCCCTGAGTCTTTTACTAATTTATGGTGGAATTAAATGATAGTTCTTTTCTCTGTGGTTACAGCAGGGTCAATAGCTAGAATTAACCTGAATGTAGCCGTGTTTAAACTGAGTGTATATCCCCTTATGCATTAATATGAAGTATAGTTGGCAATAGCATTGTTATTGAAATCAGATGGACCTAACATTCTCCCTTACTATTGCAGTGACCTTTAGATAACTTTTTTTTTTTTTTTTGAGGCAGGGTCTCGCTTTATCACCCAGGCTGGAGTGCAGTGGCACAATCTCAGCTCATTGCAGCCTCCACCTCCTGGGTTCAAACAATTCTCCTGCCTCAGCCTCCCAAGTAGCTGGGATTACAGGCATGTGCCACCATACCTGTCTAATTTTTGTATTTTTAGTAGAGACAGGTTTCACCATATTGTCCAGGCTGGTCTTGAACTCCTGACCTCAAGTAATCCGCCCACCTCGGCCTCCCAAAGTGCTAGAATTATAGGCGTGAGCCACCACAGGCCAGAGATCTTAACCACTACTAGCTTTACCTTTCCTATCTGTTAAGTAGTGCTTACACCGAATCTTATAATGCTGGTGAAAGAATTCCAGTAGCATAGCACCAGACATGATGCTGTGACTTTTAAAAATGGCGGCTATTATTATGACAACTATTTTAATTTTAGAGAGGGAGAACTACTAATTCCTACTAGTCAAGGGTAGCTCTAGGATTTCTAGGGGTGGTTATTTTTGCTGTTTTTTTATTATAATTGATTCAAATAATTTGTGTGTTTCGGTTTACTCTATATCAGGCATATATGTTGACTCAGTCAACAGCTTTCTGATTATTTTTTAGATGAAGATGCTAAGCATGAAGGATTTTTGTCCAAAGACCTTTAAGCTCTTTACTCATATTAAGTTTTGGGTAAATATCACCTTTAAGAGTGAAGGAGTAAGACACAGAAAGCGTAATTACTTATTCGTGATGGTCAGCTGGTCAGTTAGAGATGAGTAAAGCAAACCTTCAAGTATTTTTTCTTTCAGCAAAAGACCTGCATGTAATACCCAGAACATCAGTCATCAGCTAGCAAGTCCAGTCATTCTTGTTCGTATGTTCTGCATCTTTTATTTTTTCTTTTGAGTGAAACTGCCCTGATTCTGACCTTTGTTGAATCTTCTGGATTCTGTTGTATGTAGTAGCTTTGGAATAGGTCTTTCTCCTTCAGGCCTGGGTCCCACAACTACCCACACATGCTGTCCACATGGTGGCTCCTGTGTGCCACCCCCATCCCTCACGCTCACCATGCTTTAGTGCATCCTGCACACAGCTTTTAGCTTATTCTTTCAAAATATTGTTTTCTTCAGCTAGTTACAATTTTCTCTCCCCTTTCCACTTCCTTCCCCCTCCTCCAATCCTCTCTTCTCTTCAAATGCCTTTGTACATTCCAGTCTCTCTGCTTTTATTCCTGTGGTTTTGCTTTCTAGTCTGCCTGTCCTCATTTTTAGTTGCCTGTTTTCTGAGCAGTCTTCTTCTAGCAAGTCATTACTAATTCCCCAGCTCCATCTGATTGCTCCTTTTCAGGACGTGTGCAGTTCATATTGTCTGTGTGTATTCTTCATTTGTTACATGCTGGTTATGGCCTGTGGTGTATGGTTTTTAAAATTGTTTTAGATTATCTGTCTTTTCTCATTTTACAGATGAGGAAACTGAGGCCCAGAATTAAGAATGGATTGGCCTTTATCATGTTCAGTGTTTTAGTCATCATGGGCATTCAATAAATGCAGTTTGCTGGAGCAAGGTGTCTGTTTCTCTCTCTCTCTCTCTCTCCCCCCCCCCGTTGTGTGTGTGTGCACCCGTGTGTGTGTGTGTGTGTGTGTGTGAGAGAGAGAGAGACAGACAGACAGACAGACAGAGAGAGAAAGAGGGAGTTTTAAGGTGAGGGAAAGGAAGCTTAGTTATAAGTTTAGTTCTGCCACCCAGTTTCCAAATATAACTCTTTCTGTCCTTCATGTTTCCCTTTCTTTATACTTCCCTTTCTTTTCTTTTCTCTCTCTCTCTCTTTCTTTTTTTTCCTTTGAGACAGGGTCTCACTCTGTTTCCCAGGCTGGAGTGCAGTGACGCGATCATAGCTCACTGCAGCCTCGATCTCCTGAACTCAAGCAAGCCTCCCACCTTAGCCTCCCAAGTTTCTGGGACTACAGGCATGTGCCACCACGCCTGGCTGATTTTTTTTTTCCTAACTGTTTAGTAGAGACAAGGTCTTACTATGTTGCCCAGGCTGGTTTCAAACTCCTGAGCTCAAGCAGTCCTCCTGCCTTGGCGTCCCAAAGTGCTGGGTGTTATTACAGGCATGAGCCCACTGTGCCTGGCCCTGTACTTCCCTTTCCTTTTCCTATTTTTGCACAGTTTTAAATTCTGTCTTCTTCCTTTTATATTCACAGCAGTGTGACATTTGAAGGGACAGAGGTTGGTGGGGACTAGCCCAATTCCATATAAATTTTTCCCTTTGTTTTCAACCAATTATATCAAGTCCTGATCTCTGAAGACTCCTTGGTGAACATCAGCCACCTCTTCTCAGAAATTATTACTGCCTTCAAAGGTGAACTGTACAAAGTAGTTAAGATTATACTGAGTTTCAAGAATTTAAATTATGAGATGAGGTTGAGGGTGTTGGCCTATTTCTCACTGGAAAGTGACTTCCCAGGTGATCTATTTAAAATTTTGAAATCTGTGAAAATTCAGTGAACCTGTGGACTAGGCAGCCAGGAAGGCAGCATAAGGCAAGAGACTGAGTGAGTCAGTTAACATTTAATGAACACCCACTGTGGGTAGAACCTTGTTGAAGAGATGTTAATAAAACCGGAGTCTATTAAAGGTAGATGGTGATGAAGCAATTAATAAGGAAACGGAAGGGAATCAAGGATTAAGAAAAATACCGGTACCGTTTCAGTGTGTGTGTTATACCCTTAACATTTTTCACATGTGTCCATAGCCGTGGTCGATTTGCTTCAGGAATTAACAGATATAGACACCCTCCATGAGAGTGAAGAGGGAGCAGAAGTGCTCATTGATGCTCTGGTAAGTTGCACATCCTCTGGGGTTTTGCAGGTTTGTATAAGTTGTTGGCATTACCACCACCATCGTCTCGGAGAGTGGGCACCAGGTGGAACTCCACGGCAAGGCTGGAGTGTGGTGAGGCTGGAGCGAATAAGGAGAGTAAAAAAGTAGAGATGTGACTGGGGCAGTGCTTTATGCTTTGGAACTGTGTCAGGTAGAGGCCTCACCCTTATTAAGTCTCTGCCGTGGGCAGGGCCATTTCTCATTCTTCTCACCACATCCTCTCACATGGGCATTATTGCTATTATTCCCATTTACAGCCATGAAGCTGTGGCTTAGAGAGGCCAAACAAATGGCCCATGGTCACACAGCCAGGATTTGAACCTGTGGTCTCCTAGACGCTATATTTTCTGCCCCTTTCTTTCCTCCTCTCTTTTGTTGCTACTGACCATTTTACAAAGAGCTTTCACAAATGTTTTTCTCATCTGGACTTTCTAATCCCAAGTGCCAGTGAGAACAGGTATTATTATTATTACTTATTTTACAGATAGGTCATCAGAGAGGAATTGGAGAATGTTAAAAATAAGAACAAACTTTATAGATCATTGAGGCCAGAATGGCATTCCCTGCCTGTAGACAAGGCAGTTGATTTCTGCCGTCTTTTGAGGAGCCCGGGCAAGGCCTCAGAAGTTCCTCAGCTATTGATCCACACAGCAGCCAACCCAGAGGAGTTGGTCTGTGAGGTGCAGCTGTGGCCAGGTGCCAGCTAGTCAAACTGCCTTACATATGAGGAAACCCAGCTGCAGAAGTGAAGCCTCCCGCTGGGTCGCTCAGCCCGTCCTCTGACAGCTGATAAAAGAGCCTGCATGTTCTGATCCCTAACACAATTCTGTTTCCACTGCCCCAGATTCCCTGGTTCACTGGTGATCAGAAAGGGCCACAAAGCTCAAAGGCACCCCAGCTGGCCAGCGGCAGAAGTGCATCTAGTCCAGCCCGTACCCTGGTACCACCCTGTGGAGGAGCTCTGTCCACCTGCAGAGCTGTATCCCTCCTCAAGGCTCTGTGGATTGTTCTTCCTTCTGTTGTTTCTCTTGTCTTTTCTCTCTGGTAAGAATGTTAGTATTGGTTTTGACTCAGTTAGCAGTTGATCAAAGATCACTCCAGCCACTTGTATTAGAAGCACCTGGGCTGCTTGTTTGGCTACTTTCTAGTCCTACCCAAGACCCACTGAATCAGAATGGCTGAGCCTGGAGTCCCAGATGATCCCGAAACCGCACTGCTACACTGCCCACCTCCTCCTCACCCTTTCTCATAATGTTCTCGACATTAGAAATTTCCCATGTGCCGTGCTCGCTGCTGGCATTTGGTGTGAATGAAGGGGTTGTGAACCCACTGATTATGAAGAACTGGCTCTCACAGAGAGTGAGGCTGGAGTCCAGCAGGGCCATTTATGACCAAGTATAATGAAAATTTCTATGGCCATTTTTCTTTCAGGCTCCTTTAGAGAGCAAACTGCTACTTTTGTAGAATTCAGGGCCTTTATTTTTCCTTTGAACCACTGTGCAGAAAGAAAAGGATGATGTTGGGATATCCTTTTGTTTTGAGGGGTGTCTGAGGAAAGACTGTGGCACTTGCTCCTACTCTGTGTCCCCGCAGTGTCGTTTGTGCAGTCTTACCTTCCGGAGGTTAATTACATGGCCCTGAATGAGGCTTCCTGCCTGGTCCCTCGGCTGATTTTAATTACCATCCTTTGCCTGTCTGAGTAGGGAAGACGAGAGAGGAACAGCTAGCCTGGCTGTTGCATGTAAAATGTACCCAGAAACAGCAATTCACACAAAAACCCCCTTTGTTTTTTCCATGTTGCCAAGCCTACCGACAAAAGATGCATCTTGGCAGATTTTATTGTTTGTTTGGAAAGAAACAGTTCACCCTCAGTCTGGGGAGCCATTAGGTAACTGCTATACAGGATGTTCTGTTTGTTTAGCTTGGTTTTTATTTTTATTATTATTATATTAGTTTAAGATTTTGACTCTTACAGGTTTATCCTGGTGGGGCTGGTAGGAATCACAAGCATTGAACATTCCTGGACTCCAGTAGATTATTTGCTTGTCTGCAACCAGTTAGAAGTCATCAGTAAATATCAGAGAACAGAACCAGCAGTGGTCTTCCATTTACTTTTTTTACTCTTGGCTGCATTCAGGAAGAAATTTGATAAGTACTCTCATATTACAAGGGTTGAGTTGTCTTTGTAGTTTTAATTTGGGGCCAATATCTGAGGCCTAGAATTGCATGAGCAGAGGCTAGAGGGCATGTGGCAGAATTTATTGTGGTGTGCAGTTTGCAGTTATTGCTTTGGTCTTTTTCCCAGTTGGAAGTCCTAAGCAATAGGATAGCACATTTGTGGGGAAAGAATGCTGTCCTGGCATTCTCAGGGGTCTTCAGGGTTTTAAAATTTGATTCATATCTGCTGCTGTTACTTACGCAAAAGGCAAATATTTGTGCTTTGTAACAAGTTGATCTGGTAGCCTGGAAAATGGACTCTTTTCTGAAGAGTGGTAAACGAGAGGGTATATTGCTTTGATGGCAATTCCCTGGCCATCAAAGTCCACAGATGACTTTGGACTTCTTGAGAATGATGATTAAATTACAGTCATTTTTCTACTTGCCAGTCCCCAAACTTGCCATGAGCTAGGTAGTCCCATGCCTTCGCTCATGCTTTGCCTTCCATTTGCCTAGCCTTGCTTCTCTGGGGCTACCTGGAATACCACCTCTCATCCCTTTATCTCTTCCCTTTTGAGTTTTTTCCAGACTTATCACCTCAGCAGGATGTGTTGTTCTAGCACTTTGTACATTCTGGCACTTGTCACATTGGATTATAGATGTCTGTTTATAAGTTTGTCCTTCCTGAGGTGTGATCCCCGTCAGGGGAGTGGTCAGAGCAGTGACTTTGTCATTTACCAATTCTGTGTCCTTGGGAAAGTTACCAACCTCTCCATACTGTTTCTTTTTCTGTAAAATGGAGATAACAGTAGTGCCTATCATACAGTACCAAAGTGATGAACAAGTGAGATATTTAATAAGTCTTTAGAACAGTCTGGCACAGAGTAAACACCTGATAAATGTTGGCCATTATCATTATAAAGGTACTATGCCTGGCAGATATTAAGCACTTAGCAAATGTCAGGTTAAAATTGTATGTGTCATCTACCACACAGTAAGATGTCTGTGAATATTGAGTTCACAAGTATTTTTTTCAGTTTAAAAAATATTTCAAAAACATTTTGAACAAACACTCAATAAAACCACATTTAGATGGGGTGGGCCTAAATAAGAAATGGGAGTATAGAGCTTTAGTTTAAAAAAAAAAAAAAAAAGGAAGAAGTAAGTAATGATAATACAAGGCAGAACATTGAAAACAGCTATGAGAGAGGCAGGCTTCTGTGGACATGAAGAGAGAGCACTCGCTTCTGATGGAATAATCAGGAAGGTCTGCAGAGATGCAGGCATCGGCGATGGCCTCTGAAAGGGGGCTTTAATATGAGAGCATATGGAGGTGTCCCAGCCAACGGAGATGGAAGTGTGGCTGGTTGGTGTAGCTGGCCAGTGTTTAGGAGCCAGCATTTGCTTTATAGAAACGCTTTATAGAGTTCCACAAAAAGTGGCTTTGATGTGGACTGCCAGGGGACTACCCTCCATACCCCTTCCTGCACTCAATTAACTCTACTGAAATGTTAAACTTTGAAGCCCTATCTCGGTTTGCCTTGGACTTGGTTGGCAATGGATTTGTGCCGCCCAGGTGAGGCTGAGGTTGGCCAGGTTTATGTTGCTATAAGGGTACTTACTACGAAAATTCCTGGATCCTATTCCTTCCCATTTCCATTCATGTTCTCACCTTCATCTGTATTTGTTCCAAAGCAAAATTCATTTGTTCATTTGTTCACTAAATGTTTATTGAGTGCTTGATGTGTTCCTGATTGTAGGAACCAGGTATATAGCTGTGAGCAAGCCTGACAAAGCCTCTGCTTTTGTGGCGCTCACATGGTATGAGTGTAGGGAGAAACAGTAGATACATAAACAAGAAAACTATCAGAGAGTGGTTCTCTGTTTAAGAGAATTAAAATAGAGTGATGTGATGTAGAGTAGCTGGAAAGTCAGGTTGGATTAAATAGTCGGGCAAGGCCTGAGTTCTGGAAGAAACCAGCCATTCAGAATGATCAAGAGCAGGATGGGAAACGGGCAAAAGACCTAAGGCAAGACTGAGGTTGACATATTCAAGGAACAGAGAAGGGGCCAGTCTTGGTAATGTGCAGCTGAGGTGAGGGGAGAAAGCAGAGTCAGGGCCAGACCACGTTGGGCTCTGTGGGCCTTGATGAAGAGGTTGGGTGGCATTGCCAGGGTGAAGGGAAGTAATTAGAGGATGTAACCAGGGGAGTGCTGTCGTGGCCTGACCAGCGTTTTAAACAGAGCATCTAGCCGCTGTGTGGATAATGGACTGGAGGGGCAAGAATGGAAGCTAAAAAGTTACAGCTAGGATACAACAGGCCTGAGTTTTGCATTATGACCATGTTACCATATTATTCTCAAAACTTGTTTGATCAAGATTCAGTGGGTGTGGGGTTTTATTGTTATTACTGTTTTTTAAATATGAAATTCCTGAAACTCCTAGTAGGCAGAAAAATCCCAATCTAACTCTTGAGAAAGCTTACCGGCAGATCGTACCAGATAGAAAAAGAAGCCTCCTTCAAACCCTCTCATCTGTCTCTTTTTTATTTCCTCCTCCTCTCTTGTATCCATCCTCTTTGGTCAAGTGGAAGATGATGTGTGATCATGTCCTTGAACTTTACCTCCCAGAATATTGTTTGGGATGCCTGCTAACAATCAGAAATAACAAATGACTTAGCAGAAAACATCACACCCAAGACAGCCCTGATTTCCAAGGCAAGGGTTGCTCCGGCTGATGCTTTAATCCCTAAGCAGGATTTGTTTTTAGTTTCAGACTTTGTCACAGGTCCAGAAAATTGAAGGTAGACCCAAGGGGTTAGAGGGAATAGAATAGAATGCTAATATGTACTTTTCCTGAGCGATATCCAGATATGCATAATATAAATATTTTTCGAAGGGTTTTCTGAGCTAAATGTATTTTGACTGCTTTTGGCCTTCCTGCAATCAGATAAAATTGCATTTAACCCAACTAAACATAAAATTTCACAGTTTGCAAGCTTAAAAAGGGCTGCCTGTTAGAAGTTGGATTTCCGTATCAAGAAAAAAGATTTTCCTCCAGCCAGAGGCCCATTATCCTAACCATTCAGCTCTAGGACTTAAATGCATTGCTCACTGACAGTGTCCCCACTACCTTCTAGACAGCAGAGATGGGAAACATAATTAAGAATCAAAGAAAGGGGAAAAAATAATGCAGGTAGAGCGGCAATAAGCAATTGAAGTTGGTGTAGCAGTTTGCACAACTGGCAAGCAGTGTGATACCCAGTGGAGTGGCGGTGTCTGCTGCTTTAGGATTCAGGGAGATTATAAGTCAATCAGGGTGATTTAGGGAAAAACATACTGTGACATGGTTCATATTTTCCCCCCAGATGTTTTTCTGTTTTCTCTCACGTACTCAAAATGTCCAGTTAATTAAGGAAAAACACTGTAGTAGATTTCTTTAGTGAAGCTTTTGCTGGCTGTGAGATTTGAGAGCAAGATTGTATAGCTCTTGGCACAAGATGGGAAAACAGCACCTTCCTGTATTTACAGGCTCCCAAATCTGGCATCAGTGTTTCTTCAAATGGCATCCCCTCCTTTTTCCTCATACCAGGGCATAAAGGAGAGCCTAGAAAAATCTAATTCATTTGTGATTCAGGTATCACAAATTAGTCAATAATTTCACCTTTGCCTTGTCCATATATTTCCCTTAAGCCTTACCCAGACAGAGTAAAGAGTCCATGTTTCAAGATCTATGCCGCCTACCATTGCCTGCCTCCTCAAGCTCCGTTTGAATTGTGTCTATAGAATACCTTACACGCAAGTGCTCTGGAAGTACTGGTTGGATGAGATCATTTCCTTCTTTTTTCTCCCTCCATTCTCTCCCATCATTGAATTAATGGGGGATTATGGGAAAAAGTAGAGTTGGAGTTGGGTACTTCTGCCACCAGCTTTGTGACTTCAGTCAGGCTAATTAACCTCTCAGAGCCTTTACTTTCTCGCCTGTGAAGGATGTGAGAATTACATGAGGATAAATGGAGCAATTACAGTGCACAAACTATGTGTTCCATCAGTTTATTTAAATCTAGCAAGATTTACTGAGTATCTGCCGTATATGGCATTGTAGTAGACTTGGGGTATACAAAGATGAATGAAGCAAGATGCCTGCCTTTCAGGAACTTGGCTTTTTCTTAGCCAGTGGAAGAGAGGAACAGTGAATAATCAGGTATCAACAGGGTAAAGGGCTAGATTCAAACCTTCTGCTTGATTCTTTGAGCAGCTGCTGTGAACTAGACCTAAGGTAAGGCCTGTTACATATTTTCATTTACTCTTTAGCACTTATCCCCATTTCATAAGTGAGGAAACCGAAACACTGAGAGGGAGGATAACACAAATATGCAGCAGACCGTGTCTTCAGATGTGTCTTTACTTATTGGCTGTGCTTAAGAATCCATTACCAGATGGATCATCCCTTCTTGATGATAGAAAACTAGGTGTTTCCTTAGTTATCTTCCTTGGTGTGCCTCAGGGCTACCTTAGGGCAGTCTCCCTAGAACACAGATTGTGCACAGGAGGTAGCATGAAGTAGTAAAAGCATTATTTCACCCAAGGAGAAGGAAGCCTGGTTTTTGCCTTTGCCTCCACTGCTCCATAGCTGTGTGGTCTTGGCTGAGTCACTAATGTCTTGAACATCAGCTGTATCATGTGGCTACTGAAAGTTTCCTATCTGTTTCAACATGTGTGACTCCATTAAGAGAAATACAGTAGCTTTCTGTGCATTCAATGTCATACAAATAGAAGATATTTTATTGTGTTGATTATTCCTTTTAAGAGGGAACTGTAATTCTTCATAAGTAGTAGTTTCATAAAAGCTTAGCAAGGAAACAGGAATGTTTTGAGGTCAACATAAAATGTGACTGGTGCACATTCCAGTGAAACATCTTTTGGTGCATTGGCCTAAAAATGTGTTTTGGCTTGAATGAACCGTTGACCTGACTTAAGATGGCATTCTCGTAAGGTAGTACCACAGAGAAGGAGAAAGAGCACAGGGCTTGGTTTCAGATGGTCTGTGTTCAAGTGCTAACACTGTCACTCACCAACCTTTTAACCTTGAATTTTACTTTGTCTCACTGAGCTCCAGTTGACTCATCTGAAGTTAGAGATAATGATGCCTGCCTTTTACTTACCTCTGGGTCACTTTAAGACTTAAGAGAGATAATGGGATGGGAGAGCACCTTGTAAACCATAGATTGCTGCTTATTTACTTACTTTGTTTATTCAAATAGTGGAGAAGTAAGTGTGCAAATGGGAACATTTTGGGGACCATTTTGTGACATCCCTCTCTCCTTTTGCTTCGCTATTCTTGCAGGTGGATGGGCAGGTGGTAGCACTGCTGGTACAGAATCTGGAGCGCCTGGATGAGTCTGTGAAAGAGGAGGCAGATGGCGTCCACAACACTCTGGGTGAGAGGAAGGGTGCTTGCCATTGCCTGAGTTGCTTCGTGTTTGTTTTGGGACTCTGCGCTCATTTCCCTTCCTTCTTCATAATAGAGTGAATAGCAGGAGTATTTTCCTTCCTTCTGCTCCCAAACTGCCTTCTCAGAAATGAAGACCTTCGTGTAAATTTCATATAACTGCAGCTTTGGTTTGGCTTGTAGGTAATAAAAGCAGAAATCCACTAAGTAGGTAACCTTCCTAGACAAAAACCGCTGGCTCTGGTTAGCAGGCCTTTGCCTCCAAAAGTTAGGATGAAGCCTATGCTGGTTAGTTTTGTTTCCTTTGGAATGTGTATATTTAAAATTTTAAATCCTTTCAAGTCGGTTTTTCTTATCACTTTCCTTTAATGGAATTGCAAACTTTTGGACCATTCTGTACCTTTGTAGGACATTTTATTTGAAAAAAAGTTTTTCTTTCTCTTCTTAGGTATAGACTACCACGTGAACTGTGATTTGAAATATTGCTACTACTTGGCTGTCCCTACATCAGATTTTTATTTAAGTGGATTCCTCTGTAGTATTTCTCCTCTTCCTTCTCTTCCTTGAATCTCCCCAGTCTTTCCTTTTGTAAAGTTGTTGAACCAGTATCCTATTTAAAATTGTGTTTTCGGGGTAGCTCTTTTTATTACTGGTCACTGTCTTATAAAACCAGAGATGACATATCTGTAAACAGAGCTTGAGAAATGAATGAGGCCCAGTGGAAGCAGAAAATTTGATGAGATAATAGATTTTTTTTTTTTTAGCTTCTTTGTGTACCACGGATTTCTATTGTAGTTCTGGACTCTGTTCCATGAGGATTATCATAAAGAAGGGGAAACATGGGCACCTGGGGGGAAGAGGAGGAACACAACACTGTAATTTGGGTTGGCTGTAGTCTAGAGCCAGAATTTGGCATTGCCATTTGTTAGCAGAGTGCTGGATTTTGCGGTATCAAAAGTCTGTTAACTGACTGTTAATAAAAAGTACCAGCCTCCCAGTCTACAGAGATCTATTTGCAGCTCTGTCAACTACTAACAGCTCAGGAGAGTCTTCCCTCTCTCTCACTTATTGAGTGCCTGGTGTTTGTCAGGCACTGTGCTAGGTACTAGGGTAGATTATGGTGAAGTAGGTATGGTTCTGCTCCTGACAGGGCAGACAGATAGGTAAGTCTTGAAAAAGGAAAGTCAATGCTGGGTGACAGATGGTATCATAGGAGTCAGTGAAAAGCACTGTGGGAATGAAGAGGAAGAGCCTCCAAATTGCTGGATAGGAGCAGCTAGCTCCTGTGCATGACTGTGGCTGAATATGAAGACAGGTGCATTTTGACAGGTGGAGGAGTGGGAGAAGGGCCTTCATGAGGGGAGTATCATTTGCAAAGTCATGAATGGGGCTGGGATTTGAGGAAAGACTAGAAATGGCCTGTGACAGTCAGAGGTGGGAGATGGAACTGGAGGAGTAAGTTTGTCCAGACAATGGAAGACCTTGTAAACCATGGCAGGAAGCTTGGATTTTGTTCGAGTGAACAATAGGAAGCCATCTAAAATATAAGCAGAAGAATAGGATAAAGTCATGGAAGATTAAAACGAATGAGTTGATTTTTGTAGGAAATGGCAGAAAGTAATTCAGGGTGTCATTGTACTCTTCATCTCTTAGGGTTTCATTGCTTCTCTGCTCCCACAGCTTCGTGCTTCCCCTGCCTGGTCATCCTTTAACTTGCCACTGGGGAGGCTGATGTGGGCAAAGGAGTAAGAAAGAAGATAGGAGGTGTGGTGATTTCTTCAGCCCTTTCTCCTTCAAAATTCACACCCAGTGTGTTCTGGGTATTGTGTTTAGGGAACACAGAAGTGTATCTGTTTCATGATCGTAACATATTCCAGGATACGGAGTGGAAGGGGGGCTGAAAGAAATGAGACCATTTGATATTAAGGACTCTAGGTGATTAAAAAAAAGGTCTCGTTTTTCGTACATAGTCATGCAGTAACTTTTTTTCCTCCTAATTTTTGATTTTTCTATTAAGCAACACTTTGGCTGTTGTAGGAGATAGCAGGACCAATTATATTTGCTTCCTAGTACCTGGGAGTTACCTCTGCCAGCATGGCCTTTTCTCTCTGTGCATGTTATTTTGTTCAATTAAAAAGACCATGCTTGCCTGCTTTGCAATATTCTTGCTTCCACCTGATGCAGGGAAATAGAACTGCAAATGGATGAATCAGGAAAGGAAGAGACTCTGAGTTCACCAGCCCCTGATTTTTCCCTAAGGCTTTTGCCCAGCTCCCTATCTGTTTGGTTATGGGTTTCTGGGACTCATTCGGGACTGGGTGGGACTTCTTAGGCAGATACCCACCCTTTTGTGTGTTCTGCTCTAGTGTTGTTCCCTATTAGCATGGAAAATCTATCACTTAGCTCTTTTGTGAGTTCCATCATTTTCAGTTATAAGTTTTACCTGTAGCATAACTGGAAGAAGAAAACCATAGCAACTCCCTGGTTAATCTGAAAATGACAACCCAGCATCTGGCTGGGAGGAATGCAGGGAAGTGGGGAGAGGAATAACATGCCTGTCATGGGAAGCAAGCTTGTTGCAGATGGAAACAAAGTTGTCCTCCCAAATGACTGGTGTCTGTCTCCCTTCAGCTATTGTGGAAAACATGGCTGAGTTCCGGCCTGAGATGTGTACAGAGGGTGCCCAGCAGGGTCTTCTACAGTGGCTGTTGAAGAGGCTGAAGGTGAGTTTGGCTGTGGGGAACTGCAGCTCACACCTGTCTTTGCTCTGGGCGTAATTGATGCTGGGTTATTAGCATAGACTGTTATGCTGGGCTGTATGATCTAGTTTGGGAAGCTTCTGGTACCTCTTGCTTCTTTCTTCTCCATTTTTCTTTGTTTTAAAACAAGAGGCTTTAAAAATAGTCTTTAGTACCTCTGAAAATACAAACATGTTATAAATACAAATTCATGAGATACAGAAGGTATAAAACTGAAAGATCCCCTCTGCTGATCCCTTGTAGTTCCACTTCCCAGAGGCAGTCACTGTTAACAATATTATATGCTGCTATAAAGACACATGCACATGTATGTTTATTGCAGCACTATTCACAATAGCAAGACTTGGAACCAACCCAAATGTCTAACAACGATAGACTGAATTAAGAAAATGTGGCACATATACACCATGGAATACTATGCAGCCATAAAAAACGATGAGTTCATGTCCTTTGTAGGGACATGGATGAAGCTGGAAACCATCATTCTTAGTAAACTATCGCAAGGACAAAAAACCAAACACCGCATGTTCTCACTCATAGGTGGGAATTGAACAATGAGAACAGATGGACACAGGAAGGGGAACATCACACACCGGGGACTGTTGTGGGGTGGGGGGAGGGGGGAGGGATAGCATTAGGAGATATACCTAATGCTAAATGACGAGTTAATGGGTGCAGCACACCAACATGGCACATGTATACATATGTAACAAACCTGCACGTTGTGCACATGCACCCTAAAACTTAAAGTATAATAATAATAAAAAGGACAATATTACATCCATTCTCTCAGAAATTTTCTGTGTATATGAGAGAGTGTATGTTTCACAAACAGAATTATATAATATTTTCTTATGCAGGTTGATTTTCTCACTGAACTAATTATTGCCTAGTTAGTATTCCACTATACTGATGTACCAAAATTAATCTCATCATTCCCACTGGTAAGTTTATACTGTTATAAACAGTGCGGCTGTGAATACAGTAGTCCCCTCTTATCTGTGGTTTTGCTTTTTGCGTTTTAGTTACTCACAGTTAACCATGGTCTGAAAACAGGTAAGTATAGTACTAAAAGGTATTTTGAGAGAGAGAGACCACATTCACAAAACTTTTATTACAGTATATTGTTATATTAGTTCTATTTTTTATTGTTGTTAATTTCTTACTGTGCCTAATTTATAAATTAAACTTTTTTTTTTTTTAAACTGAGTCTCACTCACTCTGTTGCCCAGGGTGGAGTACAGTGGCATGACCTTGGCTCACTGCAACCTCCACCTCCCGGGTTAAGGTGATTCTCCTGCCTCAGCCTCCCGAGTAGCTGGGATTACAGGTGTGCGCCACCACGCCTGGCTAATTTTTGTATTTTTAGTAGAGACGGGGTTTCACCATGTTGGCCAGGCTAGTCTCAAACTCCTGATCTCAAGTGATCCACCCGCCTCGGTCTCCCAGAGTGCTGGGATTACAGATGTGAAACACTGTGCCTGGCCTATAAATTAAACTTTATTATAGGTACATATATAGGAAAAAACATAGTAAATATAGAATTTATCTGTAGTTTCAGGCATCCACTGGGGGCCTTGGATCCTATCCCCCACAGATAAGGGGAGACTGCTATATACAGACTTTTTAAAATACACATTTGTCTCAGTTTATCTGTACGATAAATTCATAGAAGTAGAATTGATAGGCCAAAGGCTATGCACATTAACATTTTTTGTAGTATTGCAAAATTATTCCCACTGATAAATCAGCTGCCCCACTGATTTAGCGTTATCTGTTTCCCTCTGCTTCTAGTTAATCTGATAGTGAAAACTGGTATTAGTTTAATTTGTAATTTTAAAATCAAGTGAAGTGTGTTGGCTTCTTGTTGTTGATTAGCCATTTGTATTCATGTCTTTTAGCTTCATATTTGTGTTCTTTGTCCATATTTCTATTGAATTGTTCATTCTCTTTTCTTCTTAGCATAGTCCTTGTGATTGTCTTAACAGTTAGTATTGTCTAATAGAGTAAATGAGAAAAAGAAGAGGCAAGAGCTCCTCTCACAACAGTTTGAACCAAAGGTGTGATGGGAGGCAGTTTGGAACTGCTTATATGCTATTGAAATGGCCCTTGGGCAGGCAAGGATCCCAGCTTCTTGGTGAGAAGGAGGCACTTGTTTGTAGCTAAAGTATGCTCTAAGTAATGGCCTTGCTCTGCTTCAGAATGTCATAAACATCCAGAAAGTCTGGGGTGTATCAGGTCAGATTTGTCCTCCACTGTCTTGGCAGGGCTAAAGGAGAAGGTTCTGCCTAAGATATCTTATGCTGCATGGTTTTCTCCATTTCTGACACTCTAGTCTTCTCCAATCCTACTTATTCAACCATTTGTTCTCATTAAATCTGTAACCTTGATTTACATAACATATTGGCCCAAGGATGCTCAGGTAGCCCAGCTGCTACCATCAGTGGGTATGGGCACATTTGCCTAGCGGAGGTCAGTAAACTCTAACTCCCTCCAAACTCCATCCCTCTTGCCTTTCAGTCTTGCATCCTGCAAGTAGTTAATTCATGCATTGTCATTTGCAACTTCCTTTTGACCTCCTCTCTTGAATCTAAATATCCTTTGGTTTTAGAACTAGACTTGTTTCTCATTTAATTTCCTTTACATCTCTCTAAACTCAGTTTCTTCTTTCCTCAGTATTCTACACGTTTTTATTCTCCAAAGCCTTGAGAAATTTTGGGAACAGAGTGGAAGAGAGGAAAGTAGAGCACCGAGTTTTAAGGGGATGGCATAGATGTCAGGGACCTGAGTTGTTGGGGGAGTAGCCACAGGTTAGGGATGCAACCTTGAAATATACAAAATAATTCAATAGTTTTTTTGTCTCTGTTACGTCAGGACAGATTTTTCCAAGTTACTTGAGACTTAGTACTGATTCAGGGATCTTCATTAAACTAGAATGTCAGACCTTCTGCCTTTTGTTGAAACTTGCCAGTCTTTTTTTTTTTTTTTTTTTAATTGGTAACATAGGAAGGGAGGTTGACTTTTGAGTGTTTGGCTTGGATGCCATTACCCTTATGATCATAATGAAGGGGCCCATTTGATAGTTTAGCAAGCTATTGACTCTTGCCACATAGGCACTGCATTGATGTAATCCTCGGGGCATAAATAGCCATGTTGCTGTGTCTGAAACAGTTTTCAGGCTTTTAAGGGATATTTAAACATCAAAATGCTATTTGGGTTTTTACTGGTAAGCAAGTGCTTTTAGAAGAAAACTGTGCTGCCCAGGCTTAATTAATTCTTTCATTAATTAGTTAATGAAATAAAGTCCTGCTTAAGGGTGAGGCCAGCAAGAGGGCATGTCCTTCACAGCAATGCCTTGCTCTTATTTCTCATAATCCGGGGAATGTTATAATCTTCATTCTCTTCAACGTCATGGTGACTCTTAGTGAGTACTGGACCCAGATCCTGACTTTCCCTTATTAGCTGTGTAATTGTGAGTAACAGCCTCTTAACTGTTCTGGCCTGTTTTCTCCTTTGAAAAATGGGGGTCATACCCCCTGCCCTTCCAATCTCACAAGGTTATTGCGAAATCAAATATGATAATGCTTTTAAATTGTAAAGATGTTATAGCAATGGGTTTCAGCTGAGGGGTTGTATTAAGATCACCAGTGGAACTGAACAAAAACAGATTCCCACACTGTACCCTAGACCTACTGTCTCAGTCTCTGTCTTTGGTATATTTTAGAAAGGTTCCAAACACATGTGATTCTAATGTACAACTCTCACTAAGATCCACTTGTCTCTGGAAATGTAGACCTTCTTGTTAACCATTTTACTCTGGAGACTAATTTAAAACTCCATTTTCGTTATGCCATTACCCGTTCAGAAACTTACCTGGAGTGATGCTGTGTCTTCTACAGCAGATCCCACCTTCTCTGCCTCTTACCCTGGCCCAGTTTGACCTTTTCATTTTTCAGTTTTGAAACATTGGCCTTTGTTACCTTTTAGATACCTTTTTTTTTTTTTAACCTATCTCCTGCTCTGCAAAGGTCAAAGTTATCTTGACCTCTGTGTCTGGCTTTGTTCACACTCCTGACTCTACCAGGAATGACTGGCTCCTCTCTTCCATTCGTATTTCTAAATTATACACACCCTTCATAAAACAGCTTAAATCCCTAATCTTCTGTGTAGCCTCCATCACTTTTAGAACTGAAAGGAAATCTGTAAGTTCTGTTGTAGATAAAAAATTTAAAATTGGGACCTATCGATATTAAGTGCCTTGCCCAAACCCCTATAGCTAGTTAGAGATAGAGCTAGGATTAAGACCCAAGCCTCCAGAATTTTCTTCATGCCCCCTTCCCATAGTACTTTGCCTCCAGCCTATACTGCCCACTTTCTTTTATAAAAAATCAACCCCTTCATCTTTTTCCAATGGGTTCTCTTGCGAGAGTTGGCCTATCTGGGTTCTAGCATCTACCCATAACTGTGTGATGCTCACCCTCATGGAGCACCTTCTCTCCATCTGTAAAGTGGAGATGACTCCATCACCTGGCCAACTTGAATATTCTTATGTGTGCTGATTTTCTTTCTCCAAATATCTCTAAATTTTATAATTACAAGGACCGTGTCTCTGTCATATCTGTATCTCCTCCCAGCTGTTCTCAAACTGTGGTTCCCAGCCAGGAGCATCAGCATCACCTAGTGCCTTGTTAGAAATGCAAATTCTTGGGTCCACCCAGACCCACTGAGTCTGCAAAGTTGGAGTGGAGCCTGGTAGTCTGTGTTTATTGTTGTTGTTGTTGTTGTTGTTGTTGTTGTTTTTGAGATGGAGTCTCACTCTGTCGCCCAGGCTGGAGTGCAGTGGCGATCTTGGCTCACTGCAAGCTCCGCCTCCCGGGTTCATGCCATTCTCCTGCCTCAGCCTCCTGGGTAGCTGGGACTACAGGTGCCAGCCACCACACCCAGCTAATATTTTGTATTTTTATTAGAGACGGGGTTTCACCGTATTAGCCAGGATAGTATCAATCTCCTGACCTCGTGATCTGCCTGCCTTGGCCTCCCAAAGTGCTGGGATTACAGGCGTGAGCCACCGCGCCAGGCCCAGTCTGTGTTTTAATAAGCCCTCAAGGTGATTCTGTTGTAAGCTGAAGTCTGAGAACCAAGGTTCTAGAGTAATTATGTCTAGATTGCTTGATAAAACCTTGCGATTTGACTGATCATCTCATATTTATTCAGTAATCCTTGAGTAATTCTTAAGCGAGTGGCACATTGGTGACAGCATTCCAGTGTTGGATTTCTCCTTTTTGTACTGTTAGCCTAGCAGTATATAGAGATATTCATGGATCTCTTCATCCAACAAATCAAACCTCACTAATTTATTCTAATGAGGATAAAAACCACTGCAGATGATTGCATTAAATGGATTAACAGGTAAGTAGGTAACAGTAGTGTGAGAGATGCTGTATCACAATGTTTTTAATGGGGAATACAAGCTTATTAGGATATTACGTACTATTGAAAAATAACAGCAAAACCAAGTTTTATTTTTCTTTTCTAAAGAAACAAAATTAAGATTCCCTCGTTACCCAGTTAAATCAATGCTTCAGAAACAGTTGCAGCGTTCAGTTAAGTTATATTACATGTATAACTGGTTGATGCTAAAGTTCTTAGCCTCTGTGACCAGAGGTTGGGATTTTGTAGGGCACAATCTGCTTTGACAACTGTACAGGGCTGTAGATATGTCTGAACCTGCCCCATGTGTTCCAGGTACCAGAGGTGAGCTACAGATATAACCTGCAGCTTCTGGCTGTGGGTGGTAGCATAATTGTTTTGTACTTTCCAGAAAAGCAGCAGCTCCCAAAAAGGTGAAGTTTAATTTTATTCAAGGCTAGTACATGCTGAGTACAAACCTATGCATGACTCTATAATTACTCTGACAGCTGAAAGATTTAAGAGAGCCAGGCTCCTGGATAGAAGAGAGCCCTACAAGTTCCAAGTCCTGCTGATTAACTTTGCAGAATCCAAGAGACTGTACCTGCTAAGTAAAATCTCCTTTCTCTTGATTTTGATTAAATGTCTTTGCAATTTGGCAGTTTGGTATTGTACAATCTCTGGCTGAGATTTAAACAGAAATAAAATATCCTTTGTAAGTTTTGTCTTTGGCTAGACATGAAAGATTACTTTCCCTTCTTCCCACCTGGCCTAATTTCTTCTATTTCTCTTCTACCAGATTAAAACATTTGGTTGTCATCATCATCATCATCATCATCATCATCACCACTAAGTTTTCACCATCTGATATGAGTTTCATGTATTGACTGCTCACTACATGCTAAAGTGTTTTTCTAGAACCTTCTTTCCTTCCTGTCTTTTTCTTCTTTTCCTTTCTTTCTCTTCTTTTTTTTTTTTTTTTTTTTTGAGGTAGGATCTCATGCTGTTGGCCAGGTTGGAGTGCGTTGGTGCCATCACTGCTCACTGCAGCCTCAACCTCCCAGGCTCAAGTGATTTTCCAACCTCAGCCTCCCAAGTAGCTGGGACTTCAGGTGCACACCAGCACACCCAGCTAATGTTTGTATTTTTTTGTAAAGATGAGGTCTCACTATGTTGCCTAGGCTGGTCTTGAACTTCTGGGCTCAAGTGATCCTCCCACCTCAGCGTCCCAAAGTGCTGGGAGTACAGGTGTGAGCCACTGCCCCTGGCCACATACATTATTTCTAATCCTCACAAACAGCCCTGCCAAGACGGTGCAGCTATCCCCAATTTACAGATAAAGAAATCCCAGAGAGAGGAAATGGTGTTGCCCAAACCACATGGGAACCACATGGGAGAGCCTGTGAGCAATGGGCCTTGGCATCTCTGAAGCCACCTCCTCTTGCCAAGCTGCTTCCCAGCTGGCACTGCTTTTAGGTTCTGAAGCTTTGCAGAGCTCAGTGTTGGGGAGTTACCAGGCCTCATCATTTTGGTTTCCTGATTAGATTCTTCCTTCATGCCAATTTCTCAATCAGAACTTATATTTTAATTAAAAATGATGAAGTTATCAGTCTGTTTTTTAAAAACTTAGTTTGGGTAAATTGGAAACTCTTAGTAGTGTCTTACAGCAAAAGGTGGAGATTTCCTGCAGAACCAGGAATTCTCAATAGCAAGAAACTCAGCTGGTCGGTGCCTGTTATGTATACACTAGTTCCCTTAGTACAGCCACTTCATGAGGAAGATATTAATTTGGCCAGTCTCACAGCTGGTAACTGTTAGAGCTGAGATTCTAATGCAGATATTTCTGGTTATGGTTGTCAGAAAAACTTGTGGTACCTACTGTGTGTTAGGTACTTTCATATTATGTTTTTAAATTCTCATAGTAACTCTCCAAATAAATGGGATTTTTTTCTATTTCTTTTTTCTTTCTTCATGTCAGTGCCCTTAATCAAAAAAGTGCTATTTTTTATTTTCATTTTACAGATGAGGAAACTGAGACTGAGAATGTTCCTTGGGTCGTAGATTCCCATTGTCAGTTCACGGCATTCTTAGTGTCTCAGTAATTCTGTTTTTACAGCACCGCTATGCCAAAAAGTACCTAATAGTCTCATTTATTAAGTAGTTATGTCCAAACCATTTAATATATATTTATGTCCTTACAACTTATTAGCTATTTGAGAAGATAATACACACAAATTGAAAGAAAAAAATACCTTTATTTCATTCTTAAATACCATAGTTACTTCCTAATGGTATGTGTGCCTTTTGGTACTGCTCAAATCCTCAAACCTTAGGATCAGATTGAATGCCATGACCATCATTCTGATTTCACATCGATTTTCACAGTTATTTTTGTCAGAGCAGCTATCCAAACGCAGCTCCACAAAGATATGATGCCACCAGAAGAAGTGTAACTTGAGCTCCTAGTTAATGCAGTGTTCAACAGATGTCACATTTCACTGTGTTCTCCTTGGTGAATTCAATATGGCACCCCAGTTGCCACAGCACAAAGTTGGAGAACTGCAGATTTGAGTCAACCTTAGGTGTGTCTAATGCCAGATCCGTGTTTTTTTTTTCTTTTTTAAAATTTGATATTTCTACAAAATTAATTTTAATTCAGTGTAAGGTTTTTAAATGCCACAACAGTGGACAGAGTTCAGATCTAAGTCACCCCTGTTTGTTCTCTTGCTTAATTCTGTGTCTTCCCTATAGCAGGTGCCTAATAAGTATTTATTGAAAGGAAGAAAAACTCCCCCCAACTTGAAAACAGGAGCTTACAAAATTGAATAAAGGACAAGAGGCATTAGATCCACAGAAAGGCCATGGCTCTACTGACCTATTGTCTTTTGGCTTCTTTCAGTTAAGTGTCTTGTTTTAAACAAGAACCATGGCCCTTGCAAAGCTAATGTATAAGCTGGTGTGGCTTAAATCTTTTAAAATATAATAGCAGCACTTGGAACTTATATAATTTGAGTGGGAAATTTTATTTGCAAATCCTTGATTTTGATAGAGATGCTTACTTCTTGGCTTTTCACCTTCATGTTTTGATTTTCGTTAATATGAAACCATTTTTCTTAAAGTGAAACATACCACAGGTTGCATTAAGCCCTGACTATTATGCTGAATTTCTTAAAACAAGGCTTCAAGCTTGCCCAGGGAGCATACCTTACATTTAGCACATGTAAGACCTTGCATTTATAGATCTTTTAACCTAAGATGGTCATACTTGGTCGACCTCCTGAAGCCCTGTAGGCTGCACTTAGCTTGATGAGGAAGACGTGCACAGAAAACTGAAATGATGCTGAATATTGCTTGATTAGGTACAACTCTTCCTCTTTAAGTATAAAACCAATGTCTAAACAGATCTGTAAATGGCGGTAAGGTGACGGAAGTGTTAGTTGCAAGATAAACACTTCGCTTGTCTTTTCCAAGTACAGAAATTCTTTGTCATTTCAAAAACACAGATAGGTAGCAAAGGTTGCTGCTGATTAATAGTTATTGTTTACGTGCCTGCATTTTAAGGATCATGGGCACCATAAATAAAAACACATCACTGAGACTCACTCCTCTCTATGCACCTTTATCCAAGGGGCAGTGATAATGGTGAGATATTTAAGTCTCACTACCAAAGCAACACTGAGGACAGCCATGAAAGATAGTCTGTGCAGTAGATGTGTCCCCTCTGAAACTTCCAAATAGCAGAGCATGCAGCGGGGAAAGAATTGTGGGTAGTAATTTGGGTGTTAAAATATTAACACATTTTTGCATATTTAATATGGTTTCCTTTTTAAATAGTAGGCAGATTATGGCATGCAAGCAGATAGGTTTATGATTTTAAATTAAATTTTAAGCATTAAAAAAATTCAGAAGGAACTACTTTGTGATAAATACATTCAGTTAATCAAGAATTGCTTTCTTTTCAACTTCTCTGCTCATATATTAACTAATTTATAGCCTAATTTCATGATTGTAACTTGTGAATTAAGCTTCATGGTGAGTTTTAATCTTAAAAGCTCAAAACTCTCATTCATCTCGTTCACATTTGAGTACTATGGGCTAGACATATATAATCTCTGGACTCAAAATGGGAAATCTTGGAAGTCCTCACCGAGGAGGTAACCTTAATACCTGGGCATTAAGAGTGTGAGAGCCATTATTTCAATCTGTCACTTTACTTGGTTCTGGTCTCTTGAGAGCAGAGGCAGACATTTTTACCCTTAACTGCCTTTTCCCTTTCTAACTTCTGCTTCTCTCTAACTCAGACCGTAGTACTCGTGAAAAATTTGTCCTGGGGAAGGAAGCAAAACCCCTTAACATTTTTCTCATTTCTCCTATTTCCCCATAGGCAAAGATGCCTTTCGATGCCAACAAACTGTATTGCAGTGAAGTGCTGGCCATATTGCTCCAGGACAACGATGGTGAGGCGCCCTCTCAGTATTGATATTCTGTTAGGATAGGAGCCAGGCTTGTTTCAGATCATGACAGCAAGCTCTCTTGCCTTTGGCATCCCCTTGCTCTCCCTCTCACTCCCTGTGCTGCTTTTGTACTCTGTCAAGCTGTATTGATTTTGTTTGCTGATGTATCAGTGTTAGACGGCTGTAAAATCTGACAGTTAGGTTCATTTTTTTTCTTCCTCTATTTTTTTCCCTTTTAGAAAACAGGGAATTGCTTGGGGAGCTGGATGGAATCGATGTGCTTCTTCAGCAGTTATCCGTGAGTAATTCTTATGCTTCCTGTCTGCTGTAAGATACATGGTCTGCTTTGAATGGGAGGTGGAGCTGGAAATTGTGGGAAGGAATAAGCCATGTGCTGCAAGCCATATGGAGCATGTTGGCAGGTTTGAGGGTTATATGGAGGGACATGGTTTGCCTCCTTTTCTTAGTCATTTGCTCTTTATGGCCAGACATGACTGTGTATCAGATATGAACTTTCTTCATCTTCTGACATGATATTGTCAACTCAAAAAAGATGTGCCTCCTGCTTGAGCGTGTATCTTCTGGGCCAAGCATGCCAAATTATTTTCATTTGACCTACTCCCAAGATTATTCACCAACCTTCCTTTCAATCTGCTGTGAAAAAGGAGTATGTTCATTTAGGATCTGAATAAGCTCAAGGAGTACAAGTTCCACTGCAGTGGGATGGGGGTCAAGGGGAGGATAGGGGAGGATGTGGTGCTGAAGGCTGGAGTGAGAACTTGGAAACTGCCATTTTCTCACTGTAAGAAATGTAAATCCGGTTGAAATGTTATTCTGCTGGCATTCTGAAAATACTGTTAAGATTTCCTCTTACAAGTTTCAGCTGTGTTATTCTAAAAACAGGACTGAAAATAGATCATTTAGATAAAATCTTAAGAGTGTTGGGAGAGTCTGAGATGTCAGTTTGCATACAGCTTCCATCTTGGTGCCAGCAGCCTGAGTGGCTTGGCCTCCACCCCAAAAATAGAGCTTTGAAATGTGAATCTATTTCTAGTTCTGGGAAGGTGCTTAGTCCTTTTCCTGTGAGATTATTGATCTTCTCGTAGTAGACTGTATGGGTATGCATATACCGTTTAAAGGCTTCTCTTAACATGCCTTACGTCTCTGGCAAAAAGAAAACTAATGCTGTAAGCCCTTCCCATGAATTAAAGCCCCAGCTCCCCTGTGAGGGAATTAAGTAGCCTTGATTGTCCGGAAATGCTTCCTTATATTGAGCCACAATTCACCCCTCTGGATTGCGATTGCTTTTAGAAGGGAAAGAAATGAGATATGGTTGGGTTGGGCAAGTGGAGGGCTTCGAGGGTAGTTGGCAAAGTTGTTTCTCATCCTAGATAATGATTTCAGGGATGTTCACTTCATTCATTTAGTTTTACATGTCCTTTATGGAGTTTTTCTGTATCTGTGTTATATTTCACAATAAAAAGGTTTTGTTTTTTATTTGGGTTTTGGTTTTTAAAAAAATCTGCTTGCCTGGAACTGTCAATTACTGATGGACCCAGTGGTCAGTTGAGTGTTTTGGCTTTTTTTTTTTTTTCATTTATTTAATATATGTGAATTATTTGGTTTCTCTAAAATGAAAACTGATGAGAATTTTGTTTGGTGAGCTTCTGTTTCCTCAACCGTAGAGTTATGACCCACAGGTTTTAGGAATTGTTGGATGGAGGCTCATGAAAAGACATTCTCTTATAGCTCTGTGCTTTGTGCTGTTTTTGCTTGACAGGTGTTTAAAAGACACAATCCCAGCACGGCTGAGGAGCAGGAGATGATGGAGAATCTGTTTGATTCCCTCTGCTCCTGTCTAATGCTTAGTTCCAATCGTGAGCGCTTCCTGAAGGGCGAGGGTCTTCAGCTGATGAATCTCATGCTCAGGTATGTTTCGAATGCCCTAGTTCTCCCACGTTTTTTGCCTGACTTTTCACTGTTAACCTGAATTCAAGAGCATGTAGCTATGGTCATTTATTCTGTTGGGTTTCCTAGACTTTACCCTGAAGAGTCAAGTCTTCAGGCATGGGAGTGTGTTTGTGTAGGTATGTCGTCTTTCCTAAAGTTAGAGTAGATGAATAAAAAGTATATTGTGTTCTGTTTGTGCCCTATTGTGGTGGTTGCTAATATGTCCACTCCATTGAAGGACATTGGTGTTTTTCCTCTCCTTCCCATAGTGTGTTAGTTTTGGGGAAATCTAGCCATTACTTCTAAACTTGGACTAATTTTCTGTATATATCACATAGACGTATCTATGCCATATGTTTGTCTGTATTTTTATTGAAAGCAGTATATCATTGGTATTTTTCACTCCTCATTAAGTAATGAGTTGTACATGTGCTGTATGCCTAGCTTAGGAAATATGAAAATGTGCAAGACAGTTCTAGAAACTTTTATTTATAGTACTTTCCTTGTGTGTCTTATTATTTATACTCTAATTCCTGAAAGTGGATCTTATATTAGTTTCACAGTTATTTTATGGAATCCTAAAGTTAGAAGCAAAAAGGGGAGAGGAAGCTTATATTGATAACTCTTGAGACCCCGTCTAGGAAGGGGAGTAGAGAAGTGTGTGGGCTGGCCGGGCACGGTGGCTCACGCTTGTAATCCCAGCACTTTGGGAGGCCGAGGCGGGCGGATCACGAGGTCAGGAGATCGAGACCACGGTGAAACCCCGTCTCTACTAAAAATACAAAAAATTAGCCGGGCGTGGTGGCGGGCGCCTGTAGTCCCAGCTACTCGGAGAGGCTGAGGCAGGAGAATGGCGTGAACCCGGGAGGCGGAGCTTGCAGTGAGCTGAGATTGCGCCACTGCACTCCAGCCTGGGCGACAGAGCGAGACTCCGTCTCAAAAAAAAAAAAAAAAAAAAAAGAGAAGTGTGTGGGCGAAGGCTGAGGGGATAACCAGGGTGTGGTACAGGGTCAAGGGACTTTAAAAAAAAAAATTGAGCATGTTTATGTGGTTGGAAGATTCTAGTCATTATGAAATTGTGCCCTACAGAAGGAGCAAGTTGAGATTTAAAAAAAACAAGAAAAAAAGAAATGGAGCCAGAGTCTACTGTCTTAAAACTTCAAGTATACTGAAAGTTCTGTTGAACTAAGATATTTCTTTAGAAAGGTTTTTCAGAAATGTGATATATATTTGTTAAATAGAATTTAGAATACTAACATACAAAACTGCTATAAAACATTGACAAGGTACTATGTTAAGTACTGGGCATACACAGAAATACCTAAGACAGAATTTCTGTCTCCACAAAGTTGGGAAAACAGTTCTGTGACCTAAACATAGCCTGTCTTTGGGTGTATATTTTCTTCTAGTCTTTTTTTCTATAATTTTTAACAATTTTTAAGCCTGCCACACATACGATTTTCTATATTGCTACATTTCAAACATAACATGCTGTTTCCCATGCTGTGAACAATCTTCATGAGAGTTTTCAGTAACTGCATCATGGCCTCTAAGGGACTGTAGCTTACTTAGTATTCTTCTGTTGTTGGCATTGAGGATATTTCCAATGTTTTGCCGTTATAACAAATTCTACAGTGACCATTTTTGTGTTTAAAATGATGTTAGGATTATCCAGGTACAGTAAGTCCTCACTTAACACCATCAGTAACATTCTTGGAAACCACAACTTTAAGTGAAATGATGTGTAATGAAACCAGTTTTTCTGATCATTGTTATAACGATGTTATTTGAGGATCTGACCTCCTATATCCCGTTTTACTTAAAGTTGCCATTTCCAAGTCTATCTATGATGTTAAGTGATGACTTACTGTGTATATTTCTAAAATACCTTATCTTTAAAGGCTTCTGGAGGACTGGAGGCACGGTAGACCTCTTCATTTGTCCAGTGCGTACCAGACCTTGCATTGACCAAAAGTCTTCCTTTGAGGAATTGCTTTTAAAAACAATTTAAAAAAAAAAATGCAGAGAGGAGCATGAGAAATTACTCAGAGGCCTTTTGTGTTTAGCTGATTTTTGCTAGCTTTACTCTCTTGAGTCTTTTGTTTATCTCCCTTACCCTTCTAATTGCTTGTCCTTTTGTTGAAATGACCCACCTTCTCTCAAGTAAATAGCATAAATAGAAGATGCATTTGGCTTCTTGGGTCTTCTACCCTTAACACAATGTTCTGAAGGGACTTTTCCTTAAGCTTCTTAAAGGTCTGAATTGCCAGTGTCTTTGGATGGTTGAGTGCAAATATGAAGTGATGTATTTCTGCAGCATATGGCTTGGTATTGCGTAGCAGTGGGGAGCTGAATAAATAACCAGAAATATGGATTATTCAAACAGGAATGCTGAGATTCAGGGAGGCTAATTAAAGGAGAGCTCCAAAAAACTTAGAAATTGTACCTCTCTAGATCTCCTAACTTTTCATTTTTGAATGCTGAAGTTGCTGTTACATTCATTCTTTTGTATTAATTAGCTATATTAGCAGATTCAGCATTTCCTTTTTTCTCTTTCCCGTACTCTTTGTTCTGTGTTATTTTTCTTCAGACTCCCAAATGGAAAGTTTAATTGGGATGGAATTTTTTTTCCATACTATAGTCATCCTTTCTGATCTTCTAGTAAGAGCTGCCAGGTGGCTCTTTGTCTAGAGAGAGCCTATTCAAGACTATGAAGCTGTAACACTGGAAGTTCAGGAAAGTTTCTGTGGTTCCATTGCCCCTAAATACAAATCTTTACTTTGACTCAGTCATTCATCAGATACAGTTGTGAAATGCCCATGTGGAGAGGTGGCAGTATGGAGCAGGGTGGAAGAATGGGCCTGGGACTTGTCAATGTGGGTTTGGAACATGCTCTTTTACTTACTAGCTCTGGATATTTGGTGAGTTACTTTAACCTTTGTGACCTTCTCACCCTCAGTTTTTCATCTGAAAACTGGCACTAATAATACCAAATTTACAGGGATTTTGACAGAATTAAACTATTATAAAGTATCTGGGAGAATTCTCCAGTTGCAAAACACTGCTAAGGTACGATGTTAACTTTCTATGTTAAGTGCTAGGTTTATACAGAGATGAACAAAACAGGGTTCCTGCCTCCAAGAAGCTCAAAGGCTAGTGAGGGATGCACACATTAAATAACTATAACATAATTTAATATGGTGACTCTTCAGGAGAACAGTTACTTTTGCATGTATATACTCAGTGAATTTTTTTCCTCTCTGATTATTGATGAGGAAAGATCACAAGCAAGATACTCATTGATACATACTCCCTCCTTCCCACACATATGTGCACACACACACAAGCATGTATTCACTACCAATTTAACATTTTTATCTACTTTATTGAGGCATAATTTTTATACAACAAAATGTATGCATTTTAAGTGTACAGTTTTGACAGATGTTTCCACCACCACAGTGAAGATGTAGAACAGCACTATCCAGTCGAAATGTAATGTGAGATAGGTAATTTTACATTTTTTGGTAGCTACCACATTTAACGGGTTAAAAGAAACAAAAATAATTTTAATAATGTATTTTATTTAACACAGTAAGTCAAAAATTATTTCAACACGTAATCAGTATGACAAAATTGTTAGTGAGCCATTTCACATTCATTTTTTTGAGACTAAGTTTTCAAAATCCAGTGAACATTTTACATTTACATCCCAATTCAGATGCTAAATTTTCATCAGCATACTTGATTTGTATTTAGATTTCATAAAATTTAGAGTTGAAAACATAGATTCTCATACTTAAGTTTGTCCAAAGATACTTAAACGTTTTCCAATAAGTCCAGTATCAATTTTTAAATTTAAACTTACATTTATTTAAATTGTATTTAAAATTTAGTTTCTCAGTTACAATAGCCACATTTCAGATGCTCAGTAGCTACACAGTGTCTACATATAGGATGATGTATATACAGATCCTTTTTGTCACTCCCAAAAGTTCCCTTGCATGCTGCCAGGCCCGGCTAATTTTTTAAAAATATTTTTGGCAGAGACGGGATTTCACCATGTTGCCCAGGCTGATCTTGAACTCCTGAGCTCAAGCTGTCCACCTTTCTTGGCCTCCCAAAGTGCTGGAATTACATGTGTGAGCCGTTGCACCTGGCCAAATGCCTCCTTTTTCATTTCTGTTTTTATTTATTTGATCTTCTCTCTTTTTTTCTTAGTCTGGCTAAAGGTTTAATGATTTTGTTTATCTTTTGAAACCTAACTTTTTCATTTTGTTGATCTTTTATATCTTTTTTTGTTTCATTTATTTCTGCTCTGATCTTTATTATTTCCCTTCGTCTACTAATTATGGGTTTGGTTTGCTCTTGCTTTTCTAATTCTTTAAGATGTATTGTTAGGTTGTTTATTTGAAGTTTTTCTACTTTTTTGTCTTAGGTGCTTATTGCTATAAACTTTCCTCTTAATACTGCTTTTGCTGTATCCCATAAGTTTTGGTATGTTGTGTTTCCATTTTCATTTGCTTCAGACTGTTTTAATTTCTTTCTTAATTTCTTCATTGACCCGCTGGTTATTCAAGAGCATATTGTTTATTTTCTGTTTGAATAGTTTCTGGAATTCCTCTTGTTATTGATTTCTAGTTTTTTTCCATTGTGGTCAGAGAAGATACTTGATAGAATTTCAATTTTCTTGAATTTTTAAAGAATTGTTTTGTGGCCTAACATATGAACTATTCTTGAAAATGACCCATGTGCTAAGGAGAATAATGTGTATTCTGCAGCTTTTGGATGATATGGTTTGTCAGTATCTACTAAGTCTATTTAGTCTGTAGTGCAGATGAAGTTTGATATTTGTTGATTTTCTGTCTGGATGTTTGATCTAGTGCTGAAAGTGGGATGTTGAAGTCTCCAGCTTTTATTTTATTGGGATCTATCTCTCCCTTTAGCTCTAATAATATTTGCTTTATCTATCTGGGTGCTCCAGTGTTGGGTGCATATATATTTACAATTGTTATATTCTTTTGCTGAATGGGCCCCTTTACCATTATATAATGACCTTCTTTGTCTCTTTGTCTAATTTTTGTCTTGCTATCTATTTTGTCTGATTTAAGTCCAGTTCCTCTTGCTCTTTTTTGGTTTTCATTTGCATAGAATATCTTTTTCCATCCTTTTATTTTAAGCCTATATGTGTCTTTATAGGTGAAGTGTGTTTCTTGTAGGCAATGGATTGTTGAGTCCCATTTTTTTAATCCATTCAGCCACTCTGTATCTTGTGATTGGAGAGTTTCGTCCGTTTATATTCCATATTATTGTTGATAAGTAAAGACTTACTCCTGCCGTTTTGTTATTTGTTTTCTGGTTGTTTTGTGGTCTTTCCTTCTCTTTGTGAAGGTGATTTTCTCATATGGTATGCTTTAATTTCTTGCATTTTATTGTTTGTGTATCTGTTGCATGTCTCTTGACTTGACATTACCATGAGGCTTGCAAATACTATTTAATAACCCATTATTTTAAACTGATGACAGGCTTAACACTGATTGCAGAAACAAACTGACAAGCAAAGAGAAAACTAATAAAAACTCTACACTTTAACTTCACCCCTCCACTTTTTAACTTTTTGTTGTTTCTGTTTATATCTTATTATACAGTCTATGTCTTGAAAAGTTGTTGTAATTATTTTAATAGGTTCATCTTTTAGTCTTTCTCAAGGTATGCGTAGTTTATACACCACAATTACAGTGTTATAATATTCTGTGTTTTTCTGTGTACTTATGGTTACCAGTGAGTTTTGTACCTTCAGATGATTTCTTATTGCTCACTGGCATCCTTTTCTTTCAGATTGAAGAGCTACCTTTAGCATTTCTTGTAGGATGGGTCTGGTGTTGATGAAATCCCTCAGCTTTTGTTTGTCTGGGAAAGTCTTTATTTCTCCCTCACGTTTGAAGGATATTTTCACTGGATATACTATTCTAGGGTAAAATATAGTTCCTTCAGCACTTTAAATATGTCAGGCCGCTCTTCCCCTTTAAATATGTCATGCCACTCTTCCCTGGCCTGTAAGGTTTCCACTGAGAAGTCTGCTGCCAGACATATTGGAACTCCATTGTATATATTGTTTCTTTTCTCTTGCTGCTTTTAGGATCCTTTGTTTATCCTTGACATTTGGGAGTTTGGTTATTAAATGCCTTGAGGAAGTCTTCTTTGGGTTAAATCTGCTTGGTGGGGTTCTGTAACCTTTTATTCTTGAATATTGATATCTTTCTCTAAGTTTAGGAAGTTCTCTCTGATTATCCCTTGGAATAGACTTTCTACCCCAATATCTCTATCTCCTTTTTAAGGCCAATAACTATTTGATTTGCCCTTTTGAGGCTATTGTCTAGATCTTGTAGGTGTGCTTCATTCTTTCTTATTCTTTTTTTCTTTTGTCTTTGACTGTATTTTCAAATAGCCTGTCTTCAAACTTACTAATTCTTTCTTCTCCTTTATCAGTTCTGCTGTTAAGAGACTCTGATGCATTCTTCAGTATGTTGCATTTTTCTGCTTGATTCTTTTTAACTATTTCAATATCTGTAAAATGTAATAGGATTCTGCGTTCCTTCTGTGTTATCTCAAATTTCATAAAGCTTCCTCAAAACAGCTATTTTGAATTTTTTATCTGAAAGCTCACATATCTCTGTCTTGCTGGCATTGTTCACTGGTCTCTTATTTAGTTCATTTGGTGAGGTCATGTTTTCTTGGACGGTCTTGATGCTTATGGATCTTTGTCGGTGTCTGGGCATTGAAGAGTTAGGTATTTATTGTAGTCTTTGCAGTCTGGGCTTGTTTGTATTCATCCTTCTTGGGAAGGCTTTCCAGGTATTTAGAGAGTCTTGGGTGTTGTGATTTAAGTCTTTGGTCACTGCAGCTGTGTCTGCATTAGGGGGCACCCCAAGCCCAGTAACGCTCTGGCCCTTGCAGACTTGTAGAGGTACCACCTTGGTGGTGTTGGGTAAAATCGAAGAGAATTCCCTGGATTACTAGGCAGAAACTCTTGTTCTCTTCCCTGACTTTTCCCCAAACACATGGAGTCTCTCTCTCTCTCTCTCTGTACTGAGCTGCCTGGTGCTGGGGGAGGGGTGACACAAGCAAGCACCACTGTGGCCACCACTGGGACTGTGCTGGGTCATTCCTGAGGCCAGCACAGCACTTGGTTTCACCCAAGGCTCACATTGACCACTGCCTGGCTGCTGCCTGTGTTCATTTATGGCCCAAAGGCTCTACAGTTAACAGGTGGCAAGTCCAGCCAGGCTCGTGTCCTTCCCTTCAGGACAGCAAGTTCCCCCCAGCTCCAGGCAGCTCTAGAGATGCCATCTGAGAGCCAGAGCCTGGAGTTGGGAACCTTAGAAATCTACCTGATGCTTTACTGTATTGCGACTGAGCTGGCACCAATTGGATTTGTTTTTTTGGAGGGCATCTTTTTTTTAGAGAACCAACTCTTGATTTTGATATAAATATGCATATGTGTGTGTGTATATATATATATATTTTTTTGTGGTCTACAATGCTTATAGCATTTTGTATATTTGTATACCTTTCCCCCGCCTTTAGTTCTTTTTTCTACTTTTTTATTTATTCTGTTGCCCTTCTTCCAAGTTTCTGAGTTAAATGCTTAATGCTTTAAAAATAATTCTCTTATTTAAAAATAAAAACATTTCAGGTTAAAAAATTTCCTGTTAATATTGCTTAGTTTTATTCTCTATTCCCAGGTGATTAAGTCTTATTTTCTTATTACATTAACAGAAAATAGAGGCTGTAAAATGCATTTCTGAATTTGAGATTTTGTTTGCGGCCTTATACTTGGGTAGTTTTTATAAATATTCCGTGAACATTTGAATAGAATTTGTGTTTCTAGGGTATAAAGTACTATAATTATATCGTAAGTCAACTTTATAAACCTATTTCGTTCTTTTCTGTCCTTTTTATCCCCTAATTTGTTTAGTCTCTAATTATGGTTGTGGATTTTTTTTTTCTGTTTCTTCTGATGCTTCCCATATCTTTAGCATTTTTTTTTTTTTTAAGAGACAGGATTCCACTATGTTGCCCAGGCTGAAGTGCAGTGGCTGTTCACAGGAGGCAAATCACAGTGCACTACAGCGTTGAAGTCTTGGGATATGATGATCCTTCCAAGTAGCTGAGACTATAGGCACCTGCTGCCACACACCTTTACTTTTTATGTCATTTTGTGTTACATGTAACTCTTGTTAAAGACACATAACTGTTTTTTAATCCAGTGTGAAAGTTTGTCTCTTGGTAGATGAATTTAACTATTTGATTTTATTGTAATTATGTTTAGCCCTTTTCCTGTTTATTTTGTTTTATGGTTTCCTTGGTGGTTTTATTGTGTTTTGTCTTATCTTTTTTCACTTCCATTATTTTCCTTCTTCTGTGGAGATTTGGAAAATACTATTCTTTCTATTAGTGATTACCTTTAGCTTTTTAGAAATGTGGCTTTATTTGTCTATGAACGTTTGAAATTGTTTCTAGTCCCTTCGGGATCTGGCCTCTGCCTCCTCCTCCTACTGCCATCTCTCTCTTTCCTTTCTGCACATTTACATTCCACTCTCTAAACCAAACTGTTTGAGATCCCTTGACACATTTTATTATTATTATTATTTTGATGACTCACCTTTGATGTTTAGGCTTAAACTTCTCTAAGCAGCCATTTTCTTCCATGTCACTTCCCCCACGTCTGTCCTTACATCCCCACCCCTAAGTTTTGAAGGTTGGGTGCTAGCATCCTTTGCTTCCTCTGTCGGAGCACTTTCCGCACCATGCATGGTAAGTTGTACGGCTGTGTCTTCAATTGTACTGTAATACTTTTCAGAGTAGAGAAAGAGTCTTCTTCCTCTTTGTGTCTCCAGTACCTAGCAAAAGATACACCTTTGGTTTTCTGTGGACATTTTCTAAATTAATGAGAAACATTGTGCTGTTTAGGATCATTGGCCCAAAGAATTTTTGGCAAACCCTGTTCATAGACCCAAAGAAAGAGGAGTTAAAAAGGCTGTTGCCGAGAACGCAGTCTCTTGCCTGAACATATTTAGTTCTGTTTTCCCTGTCAAATTTTTCAGTGCATGGAGAGCACAAAACGGGGCCATAGTGTGGTTGTAATCCTGGTCTTGAGGCTCAGGGGAGGCTAGGAGTCCACTCGAGTCCTGGGCTTGCTGCCCTGTTTGGCCTGTGCCCATGCTGGGCTTCAGAACAGAAGCTGCACAAGCTCCACAAATGAGCTTATTCTCCTTTGCCTCTCAACTCTCTTCTTCTGTTATCCTCCCAGGTATTTAGGGTTGTATTAGGTTTTCAGTTCTTATCACCTTTCTTCTCAAGGTTCAAAGAAGTCCTTCATTCAGATTTGTAGTCTCTGAGCTTTCGTTTCCAGGAGCTGTTTGTGAAGCACTAATACCTGCTCGCCCTTACCTCACAGCCCTCTCTTCTCTGGTTTCCCCTGTCACCCAGGTGACTTTTCTCCATTCCTGTGTTCAGACTATCTGGATTTCACAGTGCTTGACAGAATCAATAAGAAGAAAAGCTTTCTTGTTTTTCTCTCTTTGCCAAAGGACAGATGAAGACATCTTGGAAAAGAAGAAAAGATTGTTGAGGTGATGTTTAAAAGTGGAACTCTGTGAAGAAAGCAGCGGGTAGCCATCTTAGAGTACAGGAACCAAAAAAAGAAAATGAATTTCTCATTTGCTCATGTTAGTGTTTTGATAAATGAAAAGAAAAGATGAGGTAAGGGTGGAAGACGCAGAACCTCTCAACCGGTGGACATCGGTGTACTGAAAGGCAGAAAGGACCAGAGTCTCTAATGTAGAAGGAAATGTTCCTTTGTGCATCGGGCAGCTCAGCCTCCTTCTTTCAGTTTGATAGTCAACAGTTAGGCTACAGTAAGGATGTTTGGATGGTCTTCGGCGAGCAGCAGAAGAATTAACATATGAATGTGAACCAAGTGGTAGTTTTATAGTCTGTGATGTTTGAGAGTAAAATAAAATTCAGAAAAGTCACAATTTATTGTGCTATTTAACAAAGTGATCAGATTCAGAGGTTCCAATCCACAAAAATAAGACAAAATTATACTTACTTGGGGTGGCCATTTTAGAATTAGTCAGGAAATGAGGATGGAACTGTAACAGTGCCCTCATTGTCCCTGGAGGGAGACTGGTTTGCCATTTCCGTTTCTTCGTTACAGATACCTTTCTTTGGTAAGATGGTTGCTACAAATAGAAGATTCCAATATATCAGGTTTAATTATAGCCTGCACTCTAAATCATTTGCTTCTTGCCACCACAAAGCGCTTTTTAACAGTATGTCCTTGTATCAGAATACTTCAGTGTTCTGTAAGGAGCAACAGAGCCAGTGGGAGACAAAAGAATTATATTGTCAGTTTCCTTGAAAATGTTGACATGAAGCTTATTACTTCTGCTGTAAAACCCTGTTCCAGTTAGAAAGAGAAGAGACCACTGTGATCCCAGGGGATGTGTACAAATGCAGCTTTGGGTTATGTAGCATAAATACAGTGAACCCATCTTGGTTATTAACTGTAAAGGCAAAAAGAGAAATAGGAGGATACACAGCCACATCTGCTCCAGGAACCACTAGTTTTTGTTGTTGTTGTTGTTGTTGTTGTTCTAAGGTTTTCAATAAGATTTTCCTTACCCTAAAGAAAAATGTCTCTGATAAAGAAAACAAATAAAATGGCAATGGTATAATATGTGCAGAGTAAGTTTTTGCAGGCCCAATTCTGGACTGTGGCAAAGCATGTAGATAGGCCAGCCTGGGGAACTTTGGATTTTTATTCCCTTGTTCTTTTCCTTACTCTACTTTGCTTTTGTTCCTAATGAGCATCTGAAGGTCCAAACAATATTGCATTTTATTCTTGTCATCCTTTACAGTTTTTCAAGAGCTAGTCTTTTCTTCTAACCTCCAGTCTCCCAGGATTCAAGTGCAAAAGCAAAATAATAATGGAAATCTTTTAGAAGTCAGCTGTGCTTCTTGATGGGGCCGTATACAGGTTGTGTTCCAAGCTGCACACGCAGATCTTGCTTGTTTGTCTAACAAGGAGCATTCTCTTTCCTCTTCAAGCTTAATATTACCATTCTCTCTTAGATGGATAATAGTAGTTTGCACCTGTTCTCTAGTAACCAGAAAAATACTCCAAAACACAAAGTAATCCTTCCAACAGTCCTCCAGGCTGGTGTTACCTTTTAATAAATGGGAAAGTGCTGTGGCAAAGAAGGTAGATAAACTGAATCAAGATTACCTGGCAGGAAGTGGTGTAAGGCCTGTCTGAGCCCTGCCATCAGACCTCATAGCTATTCATCATTCCAGTGTAGTTTAAATTGCACATATTTGAAGTATACAATTTGGCGAGTTTTGCAATATGTATAGACCCATCATACCCCCACTGCAAGCATGACAGTGAACATATTTGTCACACCCAGATGTTTCTTTGTGCCCCTTTGTAATCCTCTCCCCCTACCTCAGTGTCTTCAGGCAACCATTGATTTGCCTTCTGTCCATTATGTATTAGTTTGCATTTTCTAGAATTTTATGTAAATGGAGTCATACAGTATATTCTTTTTTTGTCTGACCTATTTCACTCACTGTAATTATTTTGAGATTCGTCCATGTTGCATATCAATAATTAGTTCCTTTTTCACTGCTGAGTAGCATTCCATTATATGGATATATTGCAGTTTGTTTATTCACTTGTTGAAGTATATTTGGGTTTTCAGTTTTTTGCTCTTATGAATAATTCTGCAGTGAGCTTTCATGTGCAAATCTTTGAGCAGACATTTTAAATTGCTCTTAGGTAAATACTTAGTTAAATTGCTGGGTCATATGTTAGGTATGCAGTTAACTTTTTAAGGTGCTGCCATACTGTTTACAAATTGGTTATAGCATTTTAAAATTCCACAGCAGTGTGTGAGAGTTCCAGTTGCTCCACATGGAGCAGTATAGTCAGTCTTTTTTGTCTTAGCCATAGTTTTAATTTGCTTTTCCCTCACGACTAATGATGTCAGTGTTCTTCATGTCCAAATTTGCCATCCATATGTCTTTTTTGGTGGTATCTCTTCAAATCTTTTGCCCATTTTGGGGGTAAGGGGTTATTTGTCTTATTGAATTTTAATAGTTCTTTATATATTATATGATTTATATCAGAGGTTACCCCCTCACCCCCAGAATGCACAGCAGAAGGTGAGTGGCAGGTGAATGAGCATTGCTGCCTGAGATCTGCCTCCAGTAAGGTCAGCAGTGGCATTAGATTCTCATAGGAGTGCAAATCCCATTGTGAACTGCGTGTGTGAGGGATCTAAGTTGTGCACCCCTTATGAGAATCTAATGCCTTATGATCTGAGATGGAACAGTTTCATCCTGAAATCATCCCCTGCCCCTGTGGAAAAACTGTCTTCCACTAAACTGGTCCCTGGTGCCAAAAAGGTTGGGGAACACTGATTTATATCATGTAAGACCTACACGTTTTACAGATATTTTCTCCCAGTTCATGTCTTGCTTTTCATAACAGTCTTTTGAAAATTTTTCAGTTTTGATGAAGTATGATTTTTTATTTGTTCCAGTAGTCTTTTTCTGTTGGTGTCATTGAAGACATTTATTCATTTTGTCTGTTGTCAAACTTACTGGCAAAAAGATGTTCATAAATATTCTCTTATTATCCTTTTAAAATCAGTAGAATCTGTATTTGATGTGCTCTTTTTTATTTTTGATGTTGGTAATCTGTGCCTTTTTTTTCCTGATCAGTGTGGCTAGAGGTTTATCAGTTTTATTGATCTCAAAATATCAGTTTTTGTTTTCATTGTTTTTCTGCTTCCAATTTCATTGATTTCTGCTGTCGTCAGTATTTTTTTTCCCTCTCTTTCTCTCTATGTGTTTGTGTATGTGTGTTTGAGATGGGTTCTCGCTACATTGCCCAGGCTGACCTCTAACTCCTGGGCTCAAAAGATCCTCCTGCCTCAGCCTCCTAAGTAGCTGGGACTATAGGAACGCACCATGATGCTGGGCTTTTAATCTTCATTCTTTCTTTTCTTTACATTACTCAGTGTTTAATTTGCTATTCTTTTTCCTACAAACTGCTCCAAAATCTGAAACTTTTTGAACATCAACATGATCTTCAAAGGAAATGCTCGTTGGAGCATTTTGAATTTTAGATTTTCTGATTAGGGATGCTCAACCAGTATAATGCAAATATTGCAAAACTGGAAAAAAAAATCAAAATTTGGAACACTACTTGTTCCAAGCATTTTGGATAAGGGATGATCAACCTGTAGGTGTTTACTGCTTTAAATTTCCCTCTAATTGCTACTTTAGCTGTGTCATATAGATTTTGATATGCTGTATTTTTATCTTTATTCAGTTCAAAATACTAATTTCTCTTCTGATTCATCTTTGACCAATGAGTTATTTGGAAGTATGTTGTTTAGTTTCCAAGTATTTGGGAATTTTCTGAGTATCTTTCTGTCACTGATTTCTACTTTCATATCATTCATTGTGGTCAGAGAACATACTTTGATTTGAACCTGTCAAAATTTATTAAGACTTGTTTTTGGCCCAGAATACATTCTTATGTTGCTAAATATTGTATACCTGAATATGTATTCACTGTTGTTGGGTGGAATGCTTTATAAATGTCAAATAGGTTAAGTTGCTGATCATGTCGTTCAAATCGTCTATATTCTTACAGATTTCCTGTCTTATTCTATCGATTATTGAGAGAACAATATTGAAACCTCTGACTATAATTCTCGATATGTCTATTTTTCCTTTCAGTTCTATCAGCTTTTGCTTCATGTATTTTGAGTTCTTTTAGCTGCTTAAACTTTTAGGATTATATGTTCTTTTGTTTAATCAACCCTTTTATTATGATGAAAATAACTTTCTTTATCCCTGGTAATGTTCTTTGATCTGAAATCTACTTTGTTTTATATTAATATAGCCACTACAGCTTTCTCTTAATTAGTGCTAACGCATGGTATCTTTTACCTTCTGTTATGAACTAAACTGTGACCCTCTGCCCACCAAAATTCATTTGTTGAATTTGGAGATAGGGCCTTTAAGAAGGTAATTAAGGTTAAATGAGACCATAAGAGTGGGCCTAATCCAAAAAAAGGCACCAGAAGTGCATCCACACACCTGTGAGGTAAAACCTTATAGGAGTGAACTTCTATTTCTCACTCCAGGTTTTTATGCTTCTATTGTCATACATTTTTATTTCAAAATGTTACTAGCCCTGTTATACATTACTGTTATTTTTGTTTAAGTGGTCAAGTGGTCAGTTATCTTTTTTTTTTTTTTTTTTTGAGACAGAGTCTCACTCTGTTGCCCAGACTGGAGTGCAGTGGCGCGATCCCAGCTCACTGCAACCTCTGCCTTCAGGGTTCAAGCGATTATCCTGCCTCAGCCTCCCGAGTAGCTGGGACTACAGGCGTGCACCACCACGCCCAGCTAATTTTTGTATTTTTAGTAGAGACAGGATTTCACCATATTGGCCAGACGGGTCTTGAACTCCTGACTTTGTAATCCACCTGCCTTGGCCTCCCAAACTGCTGGGATTACAGGCATGAGCCACCACACTCGGCCAACTGGTCAGTTATCTTTTTAAAAGAGATTTTTGAAAATAAAGAGAAAAAGTCTTTTATATTCACCCACTTATTTGCCATTTTCCTTGCTCTTCATTCCTTTGTGTAGATCCAGATTTCCATCCGGGGTCAGTTTCCTTCTGCCTAAATGACTTCCTTTAACATATCTGGTAGTGCTGGTCTATTGGTGATGACTTCTGTCAGCTGTGTATGACTGAAAAAATATTTGCCTTCATCTTTTCTTTTCTTTTCTTTTGAGACACAGTCTTGCTCTGTCACCCAGGCTGGAGTGCAGTGGCACAATCTCAGCTCACTGCAACCTCCACCTCCCGGGTTCAAGCGATTCCTGGGCCTCAGCCTCCTGAGTAGCTGGGATTACAGGCATGCACCCCTGGCTATTTGTTTTTCTTTTTGTTTGTGTTTTTTTGAGATAGTCTCGCTCTATCACTCAAGCTGGAGTGCGGTGGTGCGATCTTGGCTCACTACAACCTCTTCCTCCCAGGTTCAAGCGATTCTTCTACCTCAGCTTCTTGAGTAGCTGGGATTACAGGTACCCACCACCACGCCTGGCTAATTTTTTTTTTTTTTTTATACTTTAAGTAGAGACAGGGTCTTGCCGTGTTGGCCAGGGCGGTCTTGAACTCCTGGCTTCAAGTGATCTTCCTGCCTCAGTCTCCCAAAATGCTGGGATTACAGGCGTGAGCCACCGTGCCTGACTGCCTTCATCTTTGAAATATATTTTCACCAGGTATAGCTTTCTAAGTTGATAGAGTTTTTCTGGGAGTTTTTTTGTTTTTTTCCTTTCAGTACTCTCAGTTGCTCCACTGGCTTCTGGCTTTCTTGGTTTTCAATGAGAAGTCTCCCATCATTCATATATGTGTTACTCTATTTATAATTTGTCCCTTTTTTCTGGCTGTCTTTAGGATATTCTCTTTATCATTGGTTTTGAGTTGATGATGTGCCTTGGTGTAGTTTTTTTCACGTCTCTGGTGTTTGAGGTTTGTTGAGCTTCTTGGGTCTCTGGGTTTATAGTTTTCATCACAGGTGGAAATTTTTCAGTTATAATTTTTTTTTTTTTTTTGAGACAAGGTCCCACTCTGTTGCCCAGGCTGGTGTGCAGTGATGCAGTCTCAGCTCACTGAAGCCTCTGCCTCCTCCTCTACCTCTTAGGCACAAATGATCCTCCCACCTTAGCCTTCCAATTAGCTGGGACTACACAGGCATGCACCACTGTGCCCAGCTAATTTTTAAAAATATCTTTAGTAGAAATATGGTTTTCCCATGTTGCCCAGTTGGACAGTTAGAGTTTTCAAACATTTTTCCTGCCCCCATCCACGTTTAAGGGCGTATAATAATATGTATATGATATAATTATAAATTGTGTATTATAAAATAGGATTCCATGTATATTAGGCTATTTGAAATTTTCCGACCACAGTTCACTGATGATTTGTTCATTTTTTCCTGTATTCTTTTTGCTTTGTGTTTTATTTTGGACAGTTTCTGTCATTATGTCCTCAAGCTCAGTCTTTTGTTTCTTCTGCAGTGTTAATCTCATCTACTGTATTTTTCCTCTGTAGCTGCTCAGTTTGGTCTTTTCTTCTGTGTTTTTAGTTAACATGCCGAAGCTTTTCTCGACCTTCTTCATTTTACATATCAATTGTAGTTATAATTATGCTTTTACTGTCTTTGTCTTCTAATTCTGTCACCTGTGTTATTTTTACTGATGTTTTTTTCTCCTCTCTGCGGGTTATATGTTCCTTCTTTGAATCCCTAGTAATTTTTTATGGAAATTCAAATATTGTGAATTTTACCTTGTTAGATGTTGAATTTTTTTTTTTTTGGAGGGGTATTTCTGTAAATATTCTGGAGCTTTGTTCTAAAATACAAAGTTACTTGGAGATAGTTTGGTTCTTTTGAGACTGACTTTTAAGCTGTGTTAGGCAGGACTAGATTAGTCTTTGGCTAATAATGCCTCGCTACTGAAGCACTACCCATCTTAGTACTCCGCCAGGTGCACTGTGAATTAATAAGATTTTTCTACCGTAACTGGTGGGAATAGTAACTATTCCTGGCCCTCTGTGAGCTCTGGGATTGTCTTTTCCTACTTCTCTTAGGCAGCTTCTCTCTGCAGCAGTGATTAGTTTCCTCACATGCTTGCACTTGTCAGTACTGGAGACTAGAAGGGGCCTCTGCAGATCTCTATGCAGCTCCCTGCTGTGCTCCTCTGCCCTGTGAACTCTAGCTGCATTGGTCTGCCCGGACTCCTAGCTCTGTCTCCTCCCTTCTCCGAGGCCTGGAAACTCTCCAGGCAGTCAGCTGGGCTCATTGCATGTGTTATCCTCCTGATGTCAAGTGTCTATAAAAACCATTGTTTTGTTCATCTTTTTTTTTTTTTTTTTAACGTTCAGGGTTAGGGAGGATGTAAATCCAGTCCTTGTTACCCCATTTTGGCCCAGAGTGGAAGTCCAGCAGTATATGACACTTTTTAAACTACATTTTCTTATTCTTTATTCCTGGTGGATAGTAATGCAATTAACTTTTGTGTATTGATCTTATATTTAGCAACTTTGCTCTATCATATATTAGGCCTCAGTCATAACATGGTTATTTGTTAGAATAACAAGCCCAAAATTTCAAGGACTTTCAATGATAGGTGTTTATTTTTCACTCATGGTTCATTCATCACTGGCCATCAGAAGCTCAGCTCTACACCTTCTTTATTTCAGGACTTAGGCTGAAGGAGCAGTGCTTCATGGTACATGCCTGTCTCATGGTAGAGGGAAGAGACCGCATAATGCAATAAATCTTAAAATTTCCCCTCTGAAGTGCACATGTTACTTACATTCACGGTTTATTGGCCGTGCACAGTCACATGGCCAAGTGTGAGGTCTGTGGTGGGCGGTGGGGGTGATATGAGTGGTGATGTGTTGGAACTGGCTCATATGGGTTCATGAGAGCTGATGGTGCACATCTCTTCCTATCACTGCATTTAGTGACATCATATTAGTAACTTGAAATTGCCTGTGGTCGTATTTATTATTTATTTATTTTTTGTTTCTGTTTTTCTTTTTCCACCCACCCCACCCTCTGGCTGTCTTCCTATTGATCTTACTGTCTAATTCATAGAAATCCTGGATCCTGTAAAGTGATTTTATATTTCAGACTCTAATGTAAGTGAACTTTATCATGTACATTGTAAAACACACAAAATATGATCTCATGTGGCATTATCCAGATTTCTTGCCAGGATTAGTTTATGGTTCACAGAATATTTTAAAGAACACCTTGTTGCTTTTTTTTTTTTTTTTTTTTTATTCAGTCTCCCTTGTCCAGGAAAGGAGAGGATTTTACCTCTTTCATTTGTCCTTCAAATAAGTTTCCTTCAAGGTCCTAGTCTTCTTTTCTGAATACTTTCTGTACCCTCCCAGGGTAATCTTACTCACACCATGGATTAATTACTGCACATAGATTTGATGACTCTTTCAAAATTTTCCCTATTGGTGACTTCATTATTGGACTTCAGACATAGAAGTTCAAGCTGGACATCACTGCCATGTTCCACAGGCATCTCAGGTTCAATCAGAACTCAACCCTTTGTATCCCCGCCTTTCCTACCAGTCTTTCTGCCTCTAATATTGTTTCTCGCTTCCTTCTGCTCCCCCATCCCCATTACTGTCCAACACACTGTAGCAAGCATAATCTTTCTTATACACAAAAGTCAGCCTGTCTTCTATATTGCTGCTGCCCCTCTTCTTACTCTTTATATTCTAGCAGTACCATGCTCCACTTCCCTGAATGTCCCATGCTTACGCCTGTCTTTGCACGTGCTCTTGTTTCCTTCTGCATGAAATACCCTCCCCCTCTTTGCGTATCCAAGAAAAACATCCCCTGAAGCTTGGTTCAGGCATCATCTCCTTTGTGAGTCCTCCCTGACTCAGACACAGTCAGCCCTCCTTCCTGCGTTCACTCTCTGCTTTGTATATACCTCCACCAAAGGACTTAGCTTTTCTCAGTCTGCCCATTCTCTGCATGTCTGTCTCCCCTGTGGACCAGACTCCTTGGGACCAATGAGCTGTGCCTTGTCTCTGCATCCTGGACTTAATATCTGGCACCTGCCAGGTACCTCATAAATATTTCATGAGGGAACAAATGAACAAAGAAAATCATACTCAGAATCTGTGTTTATAGCAAAAGTGTTTTTGCATAATAAAGAAGGATAAGCTAATTAAAACTACAACAGAAAACGTTTTCTCCCACATCAGAGGCTCACTGTTAGCAGAATAGGGAGCAGTGGATGACTCTTCGCCGTTTCCCACAACCCCCCCAGTTTTATAGAGGCTAGCGTTCACATTGGTCCTAGCGTGATCGACAGCCTGATGAACCCAGACAAGACTAAGATAAACTACTTGTCTTCCAGTAGAATAAATATTTCAAATAAAGTCAACCCAAGAAAGTCAGGCCAAACAGCTATTGACTGGTAAAAGCCTGAACTCAAGCCCAGTGAATATTCCAAAGTTCACCTCCATGCTGCTTGTCTAAGTGGTGATCAATATGCAATTACTGCCCCCTCTAAACGTGTCTTACACTGCCTACCTGAAGAAGGGTTTTACTTTTGAAATCTTTTGTTTGTTGAATTTGCTTAGGCAGGAAAAAAAAGAGAGGCTTGGCTACACCAGAGTCTTTTGAATTGTATTTCAAACAGTTCTGTGTTATTTGTGAAATGGTTTGAGTGTATGCTGAATGGTAACTGAAGGTGCCCTATTTTATAACTGCCATACATTTCAAGAGGCCTTTTCCTGAGTGACTAAACAATACAGATATTATATCTCAATTTCCTAAATTTTGCTCACATGGTTATCTGCCCTAGTCATGACCTTTATAAATTCAAGCTTGTAAGATGCTAAAGTCCAGCTGCACTGAAAACAAGTTTCTGTTAGAATTTTCATTTTAATACAAAAAATCCCTTCCTACTGAATTTGGAGCCTTGTTTACCTGGCTCCTCATATTTAAGATTTCATGCTTCTCTCAAATAGGCCTTTTTCATACCATTGCCGTAGTCAGAACCTTTGGTCATTTCTCATTTTCGTTGTTGCCAGAGTCTCCTAATTGTCCTCCCTTACCCCCAAGCGCTGTCATTCCCATTGCTTCTTCACACTGCTGCCAGATTAAGCCTTCTGAAATGTATCTGTCCAGGGCCCTCCCTTGTTTGAAATTCTCACGCCTTCTCGACATCTACAGGATGGAGCCTGGGTTCCCTGACAGCACGTGTGGAGCCTGTCATGACCATGTTCCTCACCACCTCTCCTCAGTCATCTTCCACCACTGGCCATTCAGAACTACCTCTAGATCCCTGGCTGGTGTGCTCCTACAGGCTGCACACACCTTTGCACGTGCTGTACACCCACTGCTCCCAACAGTGTCCTTGCTCTTCCTTCTCTGCCTGGAAAATACTCATTCCTTAGACTCGGTGCAGAAGTCACCTGCCATTTGACACCTTCACTAACTTCTCTCAGATAAGGCAAATTATCTCCTCCTCTCATCATCTTGGACTTAATTTCCATTGCTTCAGACTTTTGAAAGCATTTTTATTTACCTCTTCTTAAATTGCTTAAAGACAAAGACCTTATAATTCCTAGCAGCTAGCATAATGCCTGCTGCATAAAGACATATGCTCAATAGTATATGCCTTTTTTTCTTTGAAACTCAGTAGTTGGATTGACGGGCATTTGTGAATCTTTGTATTGTTTGATTGATCCACAAGGACAATAAAGATAGGAATAGGTTAGCATGAAGTAGGATGGCCAGCTCTCTCTCTTTGCCCAGGACTGAGGAGTCCTGGGCTGTGTTACTTTCAGTGGAACAGTCCTAAGTAAACCAGGATGGCCTGTAGCTCCAAGGGGCACTGTCAGCAAGCTTTGTACCTACTCTCCTTTCCTCCACTACTGGGACCCAGTCCTGGCTGGCTAGTCTGACCCAGGATAGCACTCTTTGTGACCAGTAGCCCTTTTAATAGTGCAGTGTTTTAATAGTGTTGTGTCTACAAAAGACTATCCAAAGGGGATATTATTTCTGATTCCTTTTCTTCGGCTTTCACACGAGAAATTGGATGAAAGGCTCAGGGTTATTACCCTGTTTTTGATGAGTACTGCCTTCTCTTGCAAGACCAGTCACCTCTCTCCAGCTGTTTATTTCTCCCTTGTTTATCTTTGGTCTCCTCATCACCATTGGCTTTTCTTAAAAATAGTAGTTTAAAAAAATCTTGACCCGGCTTCCCTCTCTTGGGGTTCCTCCTCCAGGCTTTACTAAGGCGTAACCTACACTCACCCCTCTTACTTTCTCACCTCCTTTTACTTTTCACTCCACTTCTGCCCTACCACTGCTTTCTGGAAGGTTGCTAGTGGCTTCCTGATGGTGGAATCTGGCGGCCGTTTATTTTGCTTTTTTAACAGCCTGGAATCTCTTCAGAAACTGCCTCCTTCCTCTAACTAAAGTATTCCCTGCTTGTGTGCCCACTGTACTTAACTTATCATTTTGTTACCTAGTTATTTGTTCATTTATTTTAAATATTTACATATATATTATTCTTTCCCCACACTCTCCCAAATACATGTAATTTGTCTCTCTCACTTTAATGTAACACATGACAATCTCAGAACCAGCATGTTGAATTGCATCCACTTTACTCCTGGAATCACTTCTTCACTTGGATGCCTTGTGGCCTTTGATACAGCCCATGTTTCCCTCCCTGATCGAAGCTAGGAACACTCTGCTCCTTGGTGTACCTCAAACACACCAGTCGCCTGTCTATAGCTCATTTCTATTTCAGGACCTCTGTGCTTGCTGTTCCTCCTGTCTTGAATGTTGTTTTGCCCCTAAAATTTACATGACTGATTCATTTTATCACTCAGTTCTCAACACAATGTTACTCCTTAGGAGGCTTTCCTTAATAACTGAATCTAAGAGATCCAGGCCAGTCATTCCTTCACATGGCCTTGTTTTACTTCCTTGACACTAACCATTATCAGGTATCTCAATTTCTCTTTGTCTCCTGCCGTGAGAATGTAAATTGCTTGAGAACTGGGACGCAATCTTTCCCAATCATGTGAGAGTTATCCAGCAAATATTTGTAGATTGAATAATACCTGGGGAAAATTATATGCTGATTTATACTTTTCTCTGATCCTTTTATATTACTTTGGTCTCCCCAGATTTAGCTTTTTTTTTGGAAGCAGAACCCATTTCTTACTGTTTTCTCTTGTGTCTACCACAGTGCTAAGTAGGTGCCCAGTAAATATTGCATATTGGTTTGGTTGGTTTATTTACCAGCTGTAGCAAGATAGGAAATGACTGACTTGCTTCTCTCTACTTCAGAGTATTTAAAAAAATAATATAAGATTGTAGAAAAATTATGCTCCCTAGGGAAGTATCTGCAAGAATAGCAGCCAGTGGCACTATTATTCTATGACCTTTTGCTTCAAGAGGGAAAAACACCTTTATTTTTTTTTCTTGAAAATAGTTTATCTTTTTTAATTCTATATGTTCATTATGGAAAAATGAGAAACTGAGGTATAGAAAAAGGAAAAATAAGATGCAGAAAAAGCATCTGACACAACCCAACATTCTTTCATACCAATAGTTCAACTAGGAATAGAAGAGAACTTCTTCAACCATTGATAAAGAGCTTCTACAAAAACCCATAACTGACATCATACTTCATGGTGAAAGAGTGGATGTTTTCCCCCTAAGACAAGGACTAGGATTTTCACCCTCATCACTGCTATTGGGCATTGTCCTGGAGGTTCTAGCCAGGGCAATTAGGCAATAAAATGAAATAAGAAGCATCTATATTAGAAAGGAAGAAGTAAAACTATCTGTTTGCAGATAACATAATGTATATAGAAAATCCTGAGGAATCTACTAAAAGATTATTAGAACTAGCAAACGAGTTTAGCAAGGTTGCAGGAAATAAAACCAGTTGTATTTCTATACGCTTGCAATGAGCAATCCAAAAATGAAACTAAGGAAACAATGTTGATAGCAGCATTAATCATAATAGCCAAAGGGTGGAAACAAACCAAATGTCCTTCAACTGATAAATGGACCAATTGTGGCATGTGTTATTCAGCAATAAAAAGGAATGAAGTACTGATACATGCTACAACATGGATGAACCTTGAAAACATTGCCAAGTGAAAGAAGCCAGTCATAAGAGAACACATAACATATGGTATCTACTTACATGAAATGTCTAGAATAGGCAAATCTATAAGACAGAACATAGATCAGTGGTTGCTTAGGGCCAGGATGGGATGAAGAGGGTAGGGGGTGATAAGAGTATGTAGTTTCTTCTCAGGGTAATGAAAATGTTTTATAATTGACTGTGGTGGTAGCTGACATATCTGTGAATATTCTAAAACCCCTTGAGTTGTACATTTTAAATGGTAGAAATTGTATAGTATGTGAATTGTCTCAATAAAGCTGTTAAAAAGAAAGAAAAAAGAATAATGAAATGTCTATAATCTCAATACCCTGAAATAATCTAATTTTAATCTCTTTCTTTCCAATCACTTTTAATGTACATTTTTCATGTGTAATTGTGGTAATGCTTCATAAAGAATTTTGAGTATTGCCTTTTGTGTTTATCATTCTGACTGTAAGAATTTGTCCACCCTATTGTAGACGTCTTCTCCTAATTGTTAACAAGTATGTAATATTTCCATTTAGATATATAATGTGTACGGCAGCAAATACCCTTTTTTTTTAAGCACTATAATTTCCCCATGAAATACCTTATCTGAAACCTCTTTTGTTCACAGGGAAAAGAAGATCTCCCGGAGCAGTGCCCTGAAAGTGCTGGACCATGCCATGATTGGCCCCGAAGGCACAGACAACTGCCATAAGTTTGTTGACATTCTTGGCTTACGAACCATCTTTCCCCTCTTTATGAAATCTCCCAGGAAGATCAAGAAAGTGGGAACCACTGAGAAGGAACATGAAGGTAGGGGTCACTGGAGGAGTCAGCCTAATTTAGGTGCATTAGGAGAAATAGGGAAATGTGAACTACTTTGAAAAATTCTGACGTGTTTGGGGGATAGAGAGGAAGAGTGCTACCTTTTTCTTACTATTTTCTTATTTTTCATGAATGAAAAAGAGACCCCAGGGCACTGATAGCCTTTGTTGCACCAGTTCTCTGCTTGTTTGAATCCTGGTTGTTCCATTTCCTTCTGGACTGTTAATAAGTCTGTGTGTGAGGGTTTTGTTTTCTTCACTATTATTTGTAGCGAGGTGTCTCTCTGATGGAAGACCCTTTTGAAAAGAGTAATGAGGTGGCAACACATGTCACCTCCAGAGTGGTGCTTTCATGTATTTCTGTACTAAAGTATGATTCAGCCAACATTAGGAATTGCCAAAATAAACTATTTATAGCCCAAATTCCCCTTTTTATGTTTCTCCTCCCTGATGGTGCACACTCCCAGCAAAATGCTGCCATGAATTGCGACGCTGTGACCAGAGTAGTTATTGCTAGGCTAGTCTCTTCCTGCTGTTGTCTAGTGGCCTGCTGCAGCCCTCTCCCCAATAAATAGCCACAGTGCAATCTGGAAGGCCAGGGATTTGTGAGCATTGACAGTTCTGCTGGAGGCTGGCAGACACTTGCACCAGGGAATTTACATGGTTGGATGGTTATTTTAAAGTGTGGGGAGCGGGTGGAGAGGAGTGGGGAGGTAGTGTGTTGAGAGAGGAGGAGAAGCTGAGCTGACTGGCTCATTTGGCTGTCTTCTCAGAAGCAATGTTCGTCCCATGGTTTAGGAGGCTTTTTTTTTTTTGTCAGTGCTTGGTGAAATTGGCATGAGTATCTGCAGGATCTTTTGCATTCCTCATCCTCGTAGACGAAAGTTTGAGAACTCCCGCCTGTCTCTTTTCCAATTGACTTGGCTTGGTCTCTCCCAACTTGGAGTTGCTAAAGGGAAGGTGGTGTGACCTACCTTCAGTAGTTATCTTCAGTGATATCTTCTCTATCAAATCAACTCTCCAGAGACAACAGGAAATCTGGCTGGAGCAACGGAGGAACTGGCCTTGCAAATACTGTGGCCTAGAGACCTGAGAACAAGTAGAGACTTCATTTTAGCTCATTTTGACCAAACACTCGCTGTAAATATGTTAACCCCGTGCTAGATTTTCCCCACTGAAAATTCAGCAAAATGAGTCCCTGGGAGAGGGAATGGAGGAGGTCCTGGAGATCTAGGAGATAAACTTTTCAGACAGTCACCATTTAGTGAAAGCCTGCCACTTCCCTGGCCCGGCTGCACTATTTGCTATCATATTTAAAACTCACAACCTATGAAGTATTAGTGGCATCATTTTTTTTTTTTAGAGGAGATGAACTGGGAAAGCAACCGAGCTATGGGTTCTACAACTAACTAGGTGTGCGACTTTAGAACCTTGGCTTAACTTCCCTGCACTGCGTTTTGCTTTCTGGTCTGTAAGATGAGGGAAGTGGACTAGTGAACTAGAAACTCTGATAGCTGCACCTTCAGATTCTCAGCAACAAGCTCTGGTTGTCAGGATTGCCTATGACCCAGGAAGCTCCTCAGGGTGGATGCTGTGGCTGACCTGCTGGGTTCCACTGAGAGACCTGAGGCTGCATCTTGAGTGTGCTGGAAGAGAGTGTGAAGGAAAACAGCCCTTAGCAGGCTCCTGCTCTGTGGGCATGGCACTGAGAAGAGGAGGAAGTGACAGATTCAGTGAGCAGCTGCTTTTCTTCTGAAAAATATGCCCGGTGGCATGCTGGTAACAGTACATTTGCTTTAGAGTACCTGCATTAGGAATGTGATAACATTATGTTAGTGTGGGCAATGGCTTGGTAAGACATCTCCTAGAAGGCATGTTTGGGCTGTAATGGCTGGGGAGGATGAGCTCTGCATCCTGAGTGGACCAGCACCCAGAGAGCAGAAGTGAACCACAAGGAGAAAGCACAGCCCTGCACTCCTGCCACCTCTGCCAGCTGCTGCCACTCCTGCAAACCGGCCTTTGGCCATGAATGGCAGAGTGAGAATGGAGACAGCAGAGCAGTGCACACTGTGCAGGGTTTCTTTGTCCTGTCCTCTGAGTAAGACTGTGCTCTTCGTTGGCCTCTTGTGTGCCAGCCCTTCTCACGTAAGTGGGCCAGATTTGTATGCTAAGCTAGAGCACAGTGGCCTCAGACCATCAGGAATACTGGTGGGCATGCCCAGCTCATTCCTGCCCCTGGGCTTCCACTGTGCTCTTCCCTCCATGTGCAGTGATTTTTCTCCAACCTGTCTGCCTGGCTATCTTTGTTGTCCTTGGTCCTTGGTTTTGTTTTTTGTTTTTTTTTTTCCTTTTTTTCCTGGCCTGTTGCCCAGGCTGGAGTGCAGTAATGCGATCTCGGCTCACTGCAGCCTCTGCCTCCCAGGTTCAACCGATTCTCCTGCCTCAGCCTCCTGAGTAGCTGGGACTACAGGCACACACCACCACACCCAGCTACTTTTTGTATTTTTAGTAGAGATGGGGTTTCACCATGTTGGCCAGGCTGGTCTCAAACTCCTGACTTCAAGTGATCCGCCCACCTTGGCCTCCCAAATTGCTGGGATTATAGACATGAACCACTGTGTCCGGCCTGGTCCTTAGTTTTGATGTCTGTTTCTCAGGGAAGCACGTCATGAACCCCTAGACTAGGACAGAATCTTCAGGACTTTGCCTTCATGGCCCTTGAAATTATGGAACCAATGGCCTTGTTCCCTCTAGATCCCATTGCCTGGTCCCGTGGTGCTTGGCATGTGGTATAGATGCACAGTAAATGTTTCTTGACTGTGTGAATGAACAACCATTTCCCTGAAAGGCTCGTTGAGGACAAACGTGGGTTTGGGACTTTCCTCAGAAACCTACAAGGTTGAAGTCAATACAGTTGATTTCAGTTCAGATTGATGGTTGTCAGTCAGTCATACACCTAGAGTGAATGGTCTTTCACCCAGCTTTTTTGGATGCTAAAATGAGTGGGTTGCTAGCCCTAAGTTTTAACTTTGTCACATTGGCTTGGAGATTATGGCAGAACCCCCACTTTAGAGCCACACCCTCAAGAGCTTTGCTCTACACAGACCTTTCCTATAGGCAAGGCCACCCTATGACAAGCACCTAGGAGTAGCCCAGCTCCTAGGTGGAACACTGAGGCCTGGGAATCAGCTCGCCAGAAGCCCTAGGCAGCTACCCCACACTCTTCTCTTTCTTTCTTGTGAAGCTTCAGGGGCTTGTCACTGTTGTCCACAAGAGCACCAGGATGGCTAACTAGTAGAAAGGAGAGGTTTGTTGATGATACGAGTTTGTAAACTAGGAAGAGACAGTCTGTGGTGTGTACCAAAGGTGCTCTGTCTTCAAAAAACGAAAGGGCAGGTTGGGTTTTAGGCCTCACAAGGTCTGTATTAGTCAATAGAGTCATACACATTCAGCAGGTTTTGGGAGAAAGCTACACATATTTATGAGGGGAGTCAAGTGCATGCGCAATGGGTAAACATATGTAACACATCCCGTGTTCACTCTGGGGCAGGGTTTTAGCATTAAAATGAGGTAGGATTTGGCTCTTTATGTCAAAAGGTGAACTGTAAGACACAAAGTTTGTGTACAGTCTCTCTGAGCTTGTTGAAACTGGCTGGAAGTCTGCAGTTGCTTATCGGAAAAGAATGTTTGCAAGGCCAGTCCTCTGTCCAATCAGAGTTAAGAGGGGTCTGATAATTTGCCTGATATTGTTAGGGAGTTTCACAAGAGTGTGTTTTTTTCTTGTAGCCATGGGAATTCAGGGAGTTGCTATGCCAGCTGAGCCCTGAACCCTCCACCTGTAGGTGACATTTATTTCCTGAACCTTAGGGTCCATCTTAGTTGATAAAGGGGCATCTATTTTGGTCCCTCAAATGATATCACACATCCTGGTTTGCCTCTTTTAGACCATCCTGGTCCAGTCATAGCCCCTGTCACCTCTTAGGGCCTTCCCGTGACTCCCAAAGTCACAGTGCAGCCTGAGGTGGTACAGATGGATCTGCTGCTTATCAATTGTACCATCTTGGGCAAATTCCTAAGCTCCCTGGGCCGCACTTGTCCTATCTGTAAAATAATGAGGCTAGAATCCACCATGAAGGGTGTTTGCGAGAGTCAGATGAGATGACATGTAGATGCTTAGCATAGACCCCAGAATAAAGCAGGCACCATAAGAGACCTTAAGCTGTCTCCGCCTCTGCCCACCCTGGCTTTAGTCACACATACCCATGGGGATGGCCAGGCAGAGAAAATGCCCACACCTCTACTGTGGGAGGGCCAGGAGAGGGTAGGTTGGTTTTACTGGCCTGTGGTCTAATTGCTCCATGATAACTGTGGGCAAATGGGCAAATCCATTCTTGATGGGAATGTCAGGAGTCAAGCTATGCTAAGTAGTGAGTGACATAAAAACAGCTGTGTTCCCAAGCCAACAGAAGGGCTTGAGAGATGGGAGTTTCTAGATTAAGGTGACTCTAAATAGGGGAGTAAAAGCAAAACTGCGCTTACAACCTAGAATGCTGGTAATTTAGTTCCTTTTTTGTGACTTGGGGTGGGGAAGGAAAAGAATTATTATAATTGAAATCCATTCAGGTTTGCATAATAAAACCTTCAGAAATAGATCAGGGGAGGCATTAAGCTTGGGGGATGGGTTGGAAAGAAATGATTTGCCCTTGGGTGCACTAGCATGATTGGCTGCCTCCTTGGTTTTAAAAGAATAGCACAGTATATATTGTCTCCTTGGTATTAACTGCTTCAGAATAGGAGGGAAGAAGAAAAGAGGTGGGATCCAGAAATGGCATCTGACCTTTACTTCTTGTCTCTTTTAAAAATTCTTATTAAAATAGGTCCAGTTTTCCTCGTATTGCTTCATTAGGTATGTGAGTTATTGAGTTTGTAGCAGTTCTAGTTAATTGCACTGTTTTAACACAGTTCCCCTGGAGGCTGTTAAGAGCTTTAAGGGAGTGAGCCACCGAGCAGCATGTAGGTGTGTGGTGTGCATGCTAGGTATATACACGCATTTTTACCTTTTCAGCAGTGACAGCAGTTGATGATAGGTCAGTGCTTTAAAGAATACTTTTCTGTCATCAGCAAAGAATTGTAAGTGATTCTGGTGGACTCCACATGTCAGGAAGCATACAGCTGCCTTGTGTATCTTCCTAACAGTGAGGAAGTCAGGTCAGAGCTCCCACACCGCCTCCTAGGATTAGAAGAAGGAAACGGCAAAACCTTTCCTGCAGTCAGAAAAGAAGGGAGGTTAGCCAACACAGACAAAAAAAACATTTTTAAAAGTCTTCGTGCTGGGCTGTAATGACATGGCATTGTTTGAGGCCAGCTTTTACTGGGGCTCCTGCTAAGTTCAAAATATAGCAAAGACCTAGTATGTGACAGATCCAGTGGAGACAAGGAACAGAATACAATGCTTGTCCTGGGGGAGACTGCTGTTCCTAGTATTCTGTCTCCAGATCCTTTTCCTCTGCCTGGCCCTCAGGCATTCGTTTTTGAATAGATCGGCAGTGTCTTCCCCTAGTTCCCCTTTTTTCCTTCCATGCATTCCCCTTGGGTGATCTCATCTACTCCTGCAGCTTTAACCTTCATCTATCTGCCGTTGACTCCCAGATCTTCAATCTAGTTCTCACTCCCAACCTCTGGTTGACACAGCTAATAATCAGCAGACAGCACCAGATATTCAAACTCAGCTTATTCAAAACCATATCCATTCCTTCACTGCTGTCATCTTTTCTGCTTGGTAAATGGCACCAGCCTCCTCCCCACCACCCACTGTGGAAATCAACATGCCATGCTTTAATCTAATATTCACCACGTGTAATTGATCATCAGCCCTATGAATTCACCTTAGAAAATCTCTTGAACCAGTCCTTTTCGTTGCCACTGGCTCTGCCCTCATCATCTCTCCTGAACTTCATTGCAACCTTAATAAGTCTCTGCTTTAGTCTCCCAATTCTCATGTCCTCTCAAAGTTACCACCCAGGTAGGAGAGACTCCCAGCCCTCAGCAAATTTACAGTTTGAAGAAGTAGGAAAATAGACATGGGGGAAAAAGCAATTTTATTGATATTTACCACAAAACTATATTACAATTACAAAGACATACTAGACAAGAATATTTCATTGTTAAAGGGAACACAAGAACAGAAATGCTTACAGAGGAAGACACTTCTGGTGGGAGGTAGATGATGGTACAGACTGAAACAAAAGGCATTAGAATTTCAGCCAATATGTTCATTTGTTATTCCCTATATTCAGCACCTGTAGGAGAGTCTTTACACATCTAATCATGTTTGAGCCTTACAACAGCCCCTCAAGCTTGGTGTTATTTCTCATTCTGAAGATGCGGTCATTGTGAGACTCATTGAAATCATGGCTTTAGGTCATATAGTGGGTAAGTGGCTAAACTGAGAGACCGTTCCTCAGCTCCTGATCACAAATGTCACACTCATTTCACGAAGTCATTGCCATTGTTATTTGTTGTCCTGGGTCCAGACTAGCCTGCTCTTCTCTGAATTGCTGATAGTCAAGAGTTCTTGATCAGAAGACCTTGGTGCTTTGACAAGTCATCATAGTGGTAGGGACTCTTACTGTTTCAAATTATAGAAGTTATTAGGGGCAGATGGCAAAATAACTTGATGAAATTGTTGTTTGGCATTTGTACTGCCTATCATAGTGCTTGGTGCATGGTAGGTGCTCAGTAAATATTGAGTGAATGAATAAATGAATTTATTTAACACCTTTGTATCATATACTGGCTGTAATCAACATGAGACACATGCTGGTCGTTAAGAGCATTATGAAAGAGTGTTGTTAATGAGTTAACCAATTTATGGTTGTACCATAAGGCTGCTCAGCATCTGTCCTGTAGTAGTTTTCAATACATGTTTGTTTGTTTTTTTATCTTTAAGATCAGAATTAATACCTACCTTCTTGGGTAAGAATTAATTGAAGTAACTTATGCAAATCTAACACAATGTCGGGGGTATCTTAGTCCATTTTTGCGTTGCTATAACAGAATACCTGAGACTGCATAATGTATAAAGAAAAGTAGTTCATTTGGCTCACAATTCTGGAGGCTGGGAAGTCCAAGATCAGGTAGCCCATCTGGTGAGGGCCTCATGCTGCATCTACTCACAGTGGAAGGCAAAAAGGGAAATGATCATGTGCAGAGAACAGACACAAGAGACAGCCTTGCTTTATAACAACCTTCTCACAGTAACTAATCTAGTCCAGCAAGAGCAAGACTTGCTTCATTCTCACCAGACTACATTAATCCCTTTGTGAGGGTGGATCTCGCATAGCCCCGATGCCTTGTAAAGGTCTCACCACCTCTCAATACCATTACATTGTCAGTTAAATTTCAACATGAGTTTTGGTGGGGATAAACCACATCTAGACCATAACAGGTGGGTTGATAAATGTTGATTTAGATCATTTTAATACTGACTGCAGACATCACACTATAATAAATGTTCCATTAGTGGTTGAAGAAGCCCAGAGAAAGGAGTATCCTTAGGGATTCTGGGAAGGCTTAAGAGATGAGATAACATTTGAGTACTCTTCGAAGGATACATAGTATTTCATTATTATGCCAGTGAAGGAAATGGCAGAGGGGTCAGTGGGCACTAGGCATGTATAGCTAGTTATTGTGATATGGCTGATGAAGAACATGGGTTTTGGATTAAGACAGGACTTAGGTTGGTTTCCTGGTTCTGTCATTTACCAGCTTTGTGACTTTGGAAAAGTTGCTTAACCTCTCTGAGCCTGTAATTTCTTCTGTTGTAAAATTGGGATACTCTTAGGATCTATCTCATAAGGGTAACAAGTGAAGATTAAATGAAATAATACAGAAATCAAGTGCTTAGCACAGACCCTGTTTCATTAGTATTAGTGGCTGGAATGAGGATGAGTTTCCAGTTTGTATTCCTCCTCCTTCTATGTTGGTAATTTTAGAGGTACTTGCCAGAAGAACTTCTTTTCCTTCCTGAATCTACCAGTCTTAGAGGCGGGCTGTAAACGTGCCAGTTCTGTGTGGAATATGAGATAAAAACCTTCCCCGAGAGGATATGCCAAGGAACCTCAGGTCCCTATTTCTCCTCTGGCTAAGCTATAAACAGAGGATTCAGAGGCTGCTGCCACCACCCCGGTGCCCATATTTGTATTCTCCAAGCTTGACAATGACAGAGTTGGTTATAGTGGTCAGAACAATAAGCCAGTGAAGAGTGAACAGTATTTAAGAATGGCATTAAGCCATGTACTAGCAGCAGTTTATGTTAAATAAGGATGAAAATGTCTTGCTGTTGTTTTTTGTTGCTATTTGAAAATCTTATAATTGAATAGTTTCTGGATCAATTCCTTTCCTTCCAGCTGCATGTCTCATTCCTGACCTCGGATGACAAAATGTAGGGATGCTGAAATAAACAATGTGTTTGGATTTGGGGTTCCTTTCATCAGGCTTGAGGGGATGATTTTGAGTGGTGCACATCTGGTTTGTTAACTGGTTCAAGTCATATTAAAGATTTACCCACAGGTCTTTCCCAAGTAGAGCACAGCATAGCTGTTTGCCATTGAAGAAGACAGTGAGACAGGATGAATTTGCCATTCTGGAAGCAACTGTTCTCTTTCGAGGGAGTGGGGAAAACTGATGAATGGTCACCTCACATTTATCAGGCATCTGTCTACTAAGCCTCAGGGCTTTACAGGTGCATATAAAGTACCTTTATGAATTAGGCATTTCTGTCATCTTTTCACAGGTGAGTTTCAGAGAGTTTGTCAGTTACCAAAATACCGTTTAGCACATTAGTGACAAAGCAACATTTGAGCCTAAGTCTACTTCTAAAGCTTCTTCCAACACCAGGGTGGCTCCAGTGGTCTTCTGGTTGGTAATCCAGAGGCAGCACAAAGTCATAGAAGGCAGATTGCTTTTGTAGGCAGATAGGCCTGATTTCAAACCCAGCTCTATCTGCAAGCTAGCTAGTGGCCTTGGGCAAGTTATTTCTTCTCTCTGGACCTTGAATTCCTCCTCAGTCAGATAAGCCTTTCTTAGAATGTTTTGTTACAAATAATGATCATGAGTGTCTGACGTAGTCTCCAGCAGGTAGCATTCAATATGGTAATATAGTTATTGCACATTTGCCTTCTTTCAAAAATAGAATGGGTCCCTACCTCTTCCAGTTTTCATGTTTACATATAGGATATAAACCTCTTGCCTTTTGTGGTTGTGAAGCCTAGCTGTGACCCAGGACTTTATATGTGGGTAGGCTGGGTCATAACAGGAGCTTCCTGGGAAATGGGACAGCCACTGTTTTTCATGATGGCATATTACCGTGGACCCTCAGTTACGATCCTGGTTATGCTAGCACTTTTCAAATTCATTACGTCTTCAAACAGGTACCAGATTCTTCTGTTTCAGTTTGAAGCTCCCATTCTAGACTGCCCTTGCAGAGGGTCTATTTCTATGGATAGATGCCCCAAAGGTAGGTCAGTGAGGCTTCATTCATTCTTATATTAAACAAACCACTAGTCCCTGCTTTGTGTCAGGCTTGGTGCTGTAGCTAGAAGCTGAACAGGCTCACACAGCCCAGCTAGGGAGACATAGAAACCTGCATTTCTATTATGAGGTATAAATGTAAGGTGAATGAACTGGCAGCTCAGCTAGGGAGACAGACACAGAAACCTGCATTTATGTTACAAGGTAAAGATGTAGAAGGAAGTGTGAGGCACTGTGGGAGCACAGGGGGGGCGCCCCGTCCAACGTGGGTAGTGAGAGAACCGGTGATTAGAAACAGCCCCCTCCCCACCAGGAATGTGGCCCCCTGAGCCAAACCTTTGGTAAAAGTTAGCCAGGTAAAGGAAAGTCAATGGAAAAAGCAGCATGTATTAAAAAAAAAAAAAAAAGTTGGGAGGGACAAACTGCAGTGAGCCTTAAACCTAGCTGACCATCAGAATCATCTGGAATCTCATTGAGAATGTTGGGGACATGTTCTCAGAGTTTCTAATTCCAGCAGTCTGCATAAAGTCAATGGATCTGTATTTTTACCAAGTTCCACAGGAGCATTCTCTGAGACCAGTCTGGTGCCAGTCCTTGCTGAGGAGAGTATGGAGATTAGACAGCTAAGCAGAAGCCAGACCTGGAAGGACCTATAGAGCTGTTGCAAGGATTGACTTAGTTAATCTCTGGACAGTGTTGAGGACGGTACTGGTGCCCTAGTACCTAGTAAGTATTCATTAGGTGTTAGTAGTCATTGCTGTTAGGCTAGTTATTTTAACTCTGCTCTGCTGACAGAGGACTCTCCCAAAGTTTTACAGGTCGTAGGTATAGTACTAATTTCAGTTATTTTGATAGTTTCAGGTAATTAGCCCAAATTCAGTTTTGATATTGAGGGCTTGGTTGGGGAGGATGAAGGAGAAATACTTATCACTCCTGTTTTTCTTTTGTGTTTTTCATTTTGCCAGGTGGAAACTTGGCTCTTTAGGGGCAGCATTACCAGAATTCTTATTTTAGAAATAGAATTTTCCATTGATGCTCTGTTATTGTGTCAGTAGGACTCTGTTAGTTTTCATTTATAATCTTGATGAAGTTTTATAGAAATAGTTTAGGGTGTAGTATATCTATATAGATAAAACAAATGCCAGCAATGTAGAAACAAAAGTAGAGAAATAGCCAGACTCCTTTAGTTATTTCTCCAGCATTTGTAGGTGGTGCCAAAATGGGGAAATAACTTAGGAGCTAGGCAGTAATTAACTGTGGGATCTGGTTTATTAAAATTGAACACTTAATCTTTACTGGGATATGCTTCCTAATGTTGCCATTTGGGGGCCTTTTTTGTTCTTTGTCCGCTAATAGGCTTTTAATATATTAGCTCATTTTACCTAATCCTCACAATAACCCTATGAGCTGTGTATTATTACCCATAGTTTACAGGTGAGAACACTGAGGCCCAGATAACTTGTCATTTTCTGAAGGTCACACAGCCAGTACCTGGCCTTCCTAGGAACTGAACCTAGGATTTTCCTGCAGCTTCCAAAAACTGAATCACAAGCAGCGCTCTTCTGTTTTTGGTTTGTTTTGGTGTTTTAAATCATAAATTAAGGTTGCTAACCAGTAGTGGGACTAATTTAAACTGTTTGGTGTCTTTTCTCTTCAGTCTCTTAAGCTGTCAGTAGTCTTGGCCCAAGTACTGCATAAATAACCTTCATCTCTCAGTCCCAGACATTTCGCCCTGCCTCACTTTTTGTGCCTCTTGTTGGCCTTCAGACCTATCTATCTACCCACTGTATCCACTCTACTCGTGGTCTTCCATACCTGATGCCCAGCACTGCCCAACCTTCAGTTTCTGTTCCTAACCATTCCCTGCATGGTTACCTTGCAAAGTTACGTGCCTTTAGGTAAACACTTTCCTTAGCATTCTGGCCTTTTTCCCTGTTGTCCCCCTCTTGAGAATGAGACATAAATATGTAGTTTCTACCCTGACTGATCAATATCACCTAAAGAGTTTTGATAAAATACATGTCCCTCCTCCAGCAATTCTGAGGACTGGGGCTCCAAGCAGCTATATTTTTAAAAAGCTCCAGATCCTTCTATAAAAAGAGAATAATGAAAGAAAAAAAAGGGGGTGGGGGTCTAGATTCTGTTGCCCAGCTAGTGTTGAGAGCTACTGGCCAGAATTCTCACAGCACAAGCCTTGGTAAGCAGCCCTTTTACTTTCTCTCTGTGCCACTAGAAGATTTTTGAATGGTGGGTCTTTGGGGAAGGCTTGTTCAATGCAGCTTTATTGCTTTATCTGAGTATGAATAAAATAAACTCATGTAGAAATTTTTAAATTGTGAAAAAAGATGAAGGGAAAGTAAAAATCACCCCCAATCCTACCAGCCAGAGTTAATTACTGAAAACATCATGGACGCCATCCATTCAAACACCATGTTAGGGACTGTGTGTGTGTATGTGTGTGTGTGTGTGTGTGTGTGTGTGTGTGTGTGTGTAATTTTGTATAAAGGGAATCATGATGGATATACTGTTTTTACTCACTGCATCTTGGGCATTTTTTAGCAGCGGTGGACCTTTTAATACAGTTACGAGCTAGACTATATTTTTAGAAGGCAGGATAAACTTCAGGTTAAATGATTAGGTTGTGGAGGTAATAGCAGTTTGGGGAGGTGAGCTGGGCTTGGATGGTGACATTGGCTCCTCCTTTTTTTTTTTTCTGAGATGGAGTTTCGCTGTTGTTGCCCAGGCTGGAGTACAGTGGCGCCATCTCAGCTCACTGCAACCTCTGCCTCCTGGGTTCAAGCGATTCTCCTGCCTCAGCCTCCCAAGTAGCTGGGATTACAGGCATGTACCACCATGCCCTGCTAATTTTTGTATTTTTAGTAGAGACAGGGTTTCACCATGTTGGTCAGGCTGGTCTGGAACTCCTGACTTCAGATGATCTGCCCCCCTCGGCCTCCCAAAGTGCTGGGATTACAGGCATGAGCCACCATGCCTGGCCCACACTGGCTCTTCTAAGTGTTGTGAATGTGTTGGGACTTCAGGGTAGTAAGACAGTGAGTTGTAGACTGAAGGCTAATGCATCTAGGTTCATTTGGTTATAGCATAAGAAGGGGAAGTGAAGATGCCTTTCAAATGGTATTTTTTTAAATGTGTGAATACTTGAATGTGTTAGACATGTTGGCATCTAACAGAAGATATAATGTGGAAGAGAGTAAACTGAAAATAAACTTGTATACATTTCACTGCTCATAAAGAATACAATTACGTGTGTGAGATGTTTGTTGGTGTCTACCTTCCTGGACTCTTGTAATATTGGATGTGATTTTTATATGCAGCAGCCTGCAGGTTGCTGGGGAAATGTTCTGTGTATTTAATCATCTTGCAGTCTTACTTGTTTGTTTTTTTTATGGTAAGAAAATGTTGTTGGCTTGCTTTTGTAGCCAGATTGATTTTGCTTGTGGGTGTCCAGATGCTGATGAGCTGTAATTAGCATAAGAAGGAGGTTGAAAAGATGTTGAACATTGTTTCCAGGTAGCCAAACAAAGGATCCCCAAACAGAAATTATTCTCAAGTATCAAGTTCAAGAGAAGCAGCCCTTTTCTCTTTTAGGAGCAGTCTATGAAAGGATGTGTATGTTAGGCTAGGCTGGGTAGGTCACCACTGCGGATGGGGCTGTAGAAACTTGCTGGGAACTGGTCCTGGGGGTGATTTTCTGACGCTGAACATCTCTCTTTGTGAGAGTAGTAAATTTAAATCACTTGGGTAGTCTAGTAGAAAGTAGCCCTGGGCTGGGTTCAGAAGACTTGGGTTTGTGTTTCTGCCACAACTGTTGTGCTTAGGTTCTGTGACTTGAGTGTCGTTTGTTCTCTGAACCTCAGTTTCCTCACCTTTAAGATGGAGACAATGTTTCACAGTATGTGAGAATCAGATAAGATAATATACGAGAAAGTGCTTTATATACTATAAAATTATGCACATGTATGACATGGTAGTGTTGTGGTGTGTATTACATTCATTGTTTTTCCCTTGTCTCTTCTACATTCCTTATACTTTTTCTAAGTAACACTTTCCTTCCTTGTCCCTGGCTCCAAAGTAGAAAGAAAAGTATGGTTAATTTGGTCCCTAATTGCTGCAGGGTTATCATAAAATAAATTAAGCATGTCATTTTGATAATCACTAAAAAAGCCTATAACTTTCTTAAATGTATTGATTACTAATAAATCATGTCTATGTTAAGTATGCCTGCTGGCTGGCAAACTTCTGGAATAACAATGTTTGCTAGCCTGGTTAACTGGGTGATTTTCCTGATGATGTGTCATCTGGTCTGAGGCTACTGTAGATACTGATGATGGCGATAGTGTGATAGTGTCTCACGTTACTGAGTATTTGCTGTGTTCCAGTGTATACGTGATGTCATTATCCCTAACATCAACTCCATGTGGGTGATTGTTAGCCTGCTTTATTACTGAGAAAACAGCGCCAAAGAAGTTAAGTACTTTTTCAAATTGTGCAGACAGTTTAATGTCTGCTAGGACCCCCCAAGGCCTGTAATCTTGATCCCGGGCTTCAGTCTCTCAAGGAGACATTGGAGAACCAAGAAGTTACATGAATTTTAATCACCAAGGCAACAATCCAGTACCTTTAGCTGTTTTAGAAATAAACTAGAAAGATTTTTAATTCTGACATGCCAAGGCAAGAAACCTCTATGACCAGGATTTTTTGTATTTGGTAATGTGGGATGTGAACTTTTTAAAATAACTTTATTCTTCAATTTTGAAATAATGAACCATGCTATAATAAAGTTTTTAAAATATATTTCATACAAAGTTAGATGTGTTTTTCTAAGCTACAAGCTTGGCATGAGTGTCAGTAGCAGTGTGGTGGGAAATACACAGCCTTTTAGAAAATGCAGACATGAGTTCAAATCCCAGCTCACACCAGCTGTGTAACCTTTGGCATGTTAATTACCTTCATTGATCCCAGATTCCTCATCTATAACAGTGTTTCTTAAAGTTTATATCACAGACGAATCACCTGGAGATCTTGTTAAAATGCAGATTGTGCTTCAGTAGGTCTGGGGTGAGGCCTAACACTGTGTATTTCTAACCAGCCCCCAGGTAACACTGAGGCTGCTGCTTCTCTGACCACACTTTAAGTAGCAAGAATCCATAAAATGGGATATTGGTATCTGCCTCACAAGTTTATTGTGGCATGTAGTAGATGCTTAAGAAATGTAAGTCCTCTTCCCTTCTCACATACCTGGGAGACTCTTGGGGATGGCCTTTATTTAAGAAGTGGATCTGGAAATATCTATTTCTAGCATGTCTTATCTCTGTCAAAAGTCCCAGATAACAGAAAGCATTTGGAAAGTAATGAGCTCAGGATTAAGCTTTAAGATGAAAGAAGCCCACATCTGATTCAGAGGCTCATCTTAAGGAGTTAGCCCAGAACTGGAGTCATTTAGGAAGTCTCTGTGCAAACCTTCATAAGGTGGCTCAAAGGAAACCTCAACTGACTTCTTCCATGAGTTCATCATTCTTCAGTTCTTCAGACAATACCTGTTGAACACTTAATGATTCCAGGCAAGGTTTAGATCCTGGGAGACACAGTGACCCACCTCAGACCCACCCTAGAAGCACTTACCTTTCTGTGGGGAGACAGCATGCAAATAATGATTATAATACATACATTAGAGGTTATTAAGTTGTCATTGGAAGCACTGAAGGAGGAAATAGACTTCCAGTCAACTTTGGGAGATCCTCCAGTCTCCTGAGGAGATTAGAAAGATTGAAAGTAGGTAGAAATTTCCCAAGTGGACAAGAAACAGAAGAGCCTTTAGGCCAGGGAATAGCGTATACAAAGGCACAGAGAATGTGTTGGGACTCTGGGAAAGGCAAGTATTCCAGCCTTGCGGTCTTGGGGTTTGACCTAGAAGCTCAGTGAGCCAGACTACTGTCTTTGTCAAGACTTAATAGAAGTAACCAGGCAGGCAGAGGACCTGGACGAGGACAGCCTTCTCCTAAATGGGTTGGATCATAATCCCAAAAGATACAGTCCCAAATGCCATAATCCTGGATGTTGAAATCCTTGAACTCTAAAATCCTCAAAATCAGAATCACAGGAATCAGAATAACTTCAAAAAGAGCAGCACCAGAGAAAATGAATGTGAATGTATTCTCCAAGGAGAGCCATGTCCTAAAAGAAAAAATTAGCAATTTATTGTGACACAAGACTTGAAAATATAGTTAATGATCGTGAAAGTCGACCACCTCTTATGGACTAGCTTTGTGTAACTGCCCATAATCTGTCTCTGTAATATACTTTTCATATGTCAAATTTTCTTTCTGTTGTTTTTTTCCTTTTTTAGGCTCCTCCCACCACTATTTTAAATTGTTAGCATTGTTTCTTACAATTCACTTTGCTGTATATTTCATCTTTGCATCATTTCCAATACTGCAGGTATAAATTGTGTAGGGACTTTTAGAGAGTTCTAATTCATTTTATGCATTTTTTGCAAATTTGACTTGACAAAAGTGCATTATCACAACATCACCTTTGTGTATAAGCATTGTGTGTGTATGTAAAAATGTTGAAACTTCCCCCATAAATGAAGAGATGTCTTTTTGTGTATCTGCATTTGTTCAATGTAAAATTTCTCAAGATCTAGGCTCTTTGGGTGACTGCTTATGTGCAGTGGTGACCCATCATTATTTTTGATTGATCTCATCAAGACTTAGGTTATTCATCACAATATTTCAGGTGACTGAAATTATAAAGCTGGGTGCACACCATCACCAACCCTAATGATATTCACCTGTACATTTTCCTTTTTACGTATCTGCCTCATTATGAATAGGGTTTGTCTGCTCCTAATTGTCATACCCATACCACTGTCATTGGTATACCTGAGTGTTTATGCTTGCAAAAATACATATGTAATTATTGCCTATTTTATTGTGGAAAGTGGCCTATGAAGTATTCTGTCATGTTTTTATATGTTTCTAAAATAAGCCCCTTTTAAAAATATAAATAAGTATCTTTAAAGAATTTTTTAAAGTATTTTTTTCCAGAATTACATTTTTGGGATTTTAACATTCAGAATTATGATTGGCTTCCCTCCTACACCAGCCTGAGCAGACACTTCTAGCCACAGTGTCATAGCTTTTGTATAAGCCTAAAATTTTCAGAAATGGAGAGTCAAGAAGGAGCCATAGCCCACATATTATTGTCTTCCTTGAGTATCATCTTTAAAATCTACTAAATTCATTTTATCTTTTAAGATCTTTTTTTTTTTTTTTTTTGAGACATAGTTTCTCTCTGTCGCCCAGGCTGGAGTGCACTGGCGTGATCTCGGCTCACTGCAACCTCCGCATCCCGGGTTCAAGCGATTCTCCTGCCTCAGCTTCCTGAGTAGCCGGGACTATAGGCACGCACCACCACAGCCGGTTAATTTTTTTGTATTTTTAGTAGAGTCAGGGTTTCAGCATATTGGCCAGGCTGGTCTTGAACTCTTGACCTCAGGTGATCCACCCGTCTCAGCCTCCCAAAGTGCTGGGATTACAGGCATGAGCCACCGCACCCTGCCCTTTTAAGATCTTTTGTAGATTCTTCTGTGTTGATCCTGGTTTCGGTTTCCTTAAGGCAAATATTTCTTTCTGTCTCTGCTTTGGAGTTCATTTAATGACATCAGTTAGGAATAACATAATAACATAAGTACCTCTTGAATTTAATCTCCTTGCAATTCATACCATCTCCAGTAGGAACTCTGCTCCCCTTAGTTCCTCTCTCAGATAACGACAACCTTCTTCTCCTTACTATTGGAATTCTTGCCACTCTCCAGTCTATCCTATGCTCCTCCCAGTGTCCCAGAAGACACAGATTGATATGGTTTGGCTCCGTGTCTCAACCCAAATCTCATCTCAAATTGTAATTCCCACATATCCAGAAAGGGACTTGGTGGAAGGTGATTGGATCTTGGGGCCAGTTTCCCCCAATCTCTTCTCGTGATAATGAGGGAGTTCCCACGAAATCCAGTGGTTTAAAAGTGGCGGTTCCCCCATGCGCTCTCTCTATCTCTCCTGCCACCTTGTGAAGAAGGTGCTTGCTTCCCCTTCACCTTCTGCCATGATTGTAAGTTTCCTGAGGCCTCCCCAGCCAGGCAGAACGTCAGTCAATTAAACCTCCTTTCTTTGTAAATTGCCCAGTCTCAGGTAGTATCTTTATAGTAGTGTGAACGTGAACTAATACACAAATGAACTGCCTCTGGTGGCTGTAAAGTATGAATAAGATCGTGTGATTTTGCTGCTTAATCCTTTCAGGTCTTAATACAGGTCTAGGATAAAATCTAGACTTTCGCATGACAGAAGACCTGCCCCTTTGGCCTTCTCTTGCCGGTACCCCGTTGCTCATCCCCTGCCGTTTCCACCTAGCCTAAACTAGGGAAGCCCCTCCCGGCGTTACTCTTTTCTCTCCTCCACATCTTGACATTGGATGCGTCCCCTGACTGAGATGATCTTTTACCCACATCTCTGTAAGACTGATTACTTATTCTTTGAAATCTCCCTCATCCTACTTCCTCCTTGAAGCCTCTACTGATTTTCCATTTCTGTTTCTGAGACTGCTCCCTTTCTTATGCTCCCGACAGCATCCGTTTTGTATAGTGGTGGTTGGCTTGCTAGTTTCCACTCAGCTGTGAGCTCCGCTAGGCAAGGACTATGCCTTACGCGTGGGGGTGGATAGTAATCCCTTTTGTCCTTTATATCCCTTTAAGTAGACTTAATCAAAAGGAAAAAATAAACCTTTTTATTAGGGAAAATTTCAGAAATATACAAAGGTAGAGAAAATTATATATTGAATCCTTATGTACCCATCACTCAGCTTCAGTGAATAACGTTTTGCCAATCTTGTTTATTCGCCTCCCCTCTTTTTTTCCTGTAATATTTTAAGGCAACCTTAGACATCATGTAATTTTACCTTTTGTGGAATTTTTAATTTATAAAATCAATGACTGATATGAGCAAGAGCCTTGGATTTAGGCATTTTCCTAGCTGGAATATATATGTTAGCAATAGACTCTATTGATAGTTCAGCTGTATACCATTAGATGCCAGAAGTAACTTAGATCAGGGTTTCTTACCCTTGGCACTATTGACACTTTGAACCAGATAATTTTTTGTTGTGGGGGCTCTCCTTTGCATAGTAGAGTGTTCAGCAGCATCCCTGGCCTCTTGCCACAGCTGGATGCCAGTAGCAACCCGCAGTCAGTCATCATGAACATACACATAAAAATTGCAGAATATCTCAAACAGTGGAATCCTCCCACCCCTCGCCCTGCACAACCCCCGACTGAGAACCACTGTCATAGAGAAAGGGAAGAATTTTATAGCTGTTGAGATCTTCCAGATCTCAGGACTGTTCAATAGACAGTTGGGGAAACTGAGTCCCAGAAAGGAAGTGTGCCTTTCTGATTATTACTGTGCTTATTAGAGAATAAAATCTGTATTTTCTGCTTCCTGTGCCAGCGTGTGTCTAACTCTACCACACGTAGTTTCTAGGGGCTACCAGGGTGATGTCAGAGGCTGCCTAGGAGCAGGAAGAATTCCTGTGGCCCTGGTGTGGGTGTCTTCCCTGAACAGAGAAGATGACATGGCCAGGCTGAGGGGAGTTATAGAATACTGCTGCCAGCGAGGACGCACTGCTGCTGATTTGCAACCATGCCCAGCATCTGCCTTGGCTGCCCGTCATTCCCTTTTACCAAGTATTTATGATGAAGTGGGCTGGGGAGCTCCTTCCTTGGGAATGCATCTTGGATTCCATAGTGGTAGACAAATAGAATTTGTTTCACAGAAATTACTTTGAAGTTAGTTTTTGCCAGAAACCATCTGTTTTATATAAAGCAAAGGGACATTGGAGTTTCAGTTTATAGCTTTGTTCAAAATGGACTCTCTGCTTATTTCTCACAACTCATTCTGCTAAGCAGCACCCTGGAAAGTTGGGTGCTAGTAAATTTAGTTTACCACTAGGAAGGCAGATTTAGGGTGGTAGGGAGATAGCTGGCTCATGAAGTGAGATCAAAGACTCTCTGGCTTTCAGTAGCTCTGAAAACTTGGGTAAGGCTCATAACCTCTCTGGGCCTTATTTTTTCACATCTGTACAATGGGGAGAATAATTCACTCCAGGGGTGGTCATGAATATTAAGTGAGAAAGAGTATATGAAGCACCCAGCATGTGAATCCAGCACACAGTACTAATAAATGGTTTTTCGCTCCTCAGAAAGACCTGTCTGGAAAGGCACGCAGATTTTGCAGGCCCTTAGTTCTTTATTTGTACAATTCTAAAATGGTTGCACTGGGTGTATAGAAAGATTAACTTTGGAGAAAATGATGATGGCAATAAAGTACTTAATATATTTACGAATATATATTGTTGATTGTACCCGGTTAATAAAACAGCATGGACTCATTCTTCACAAATACAGTATGTTCTTGAGGATTCACTGGGTTATTTTATCTCCTCTCGGTGATGAGTCTGATCCCTGTTAGAATGTGGTCCTGAAGCATTTTCACTACAGAGATGACTGCCTGTTTTTCCAGTAGTCTCTGAGCATGAAAGATTATAGGATGGTTTCATTTGTTAGTCTGAGACTAGAAAAGAAAGAGCTATGTTAGTGCAGTGCTGAAATTCCTCCTGTCCTCTAACTGCCGCCTGACTGGCTAAAGGAAGAAGGGTCAAGAAGTCAGACTTCAAGAAAATGAACATAAGGCTGCCTTGGGTCTGCAGCAAGTTTTTCTGGTTTCTGTGGAAATCAGCTGAAGCCCTGGAGCCTGGAGGGAGTGTGAGTGTGTGTGGAGCTCAACAGTTGGTGAGGCTGCAGCAGCTTCAAGGAGGACTTTGCTGCTTAATGTGGGAAGAATAGGAGGAGGAGGGAGCGGCTGTTTGAAGAGCAGAAAGGCAGGACTGTCGCGTAAGATGAAAGCAGTGAAGAGGTAGGTTTAGATCATTCGTGGAAGGCCCTGGAAACAGGCCCCCTCCTCCACCAACTGAATTTCTGTCTAAAGCAGGCATCCAGGGAAGATTTTCAGAGGAGTGTGAACACCTTCTTTGCACTGGGACTGCGGTGTTCGGCTCTCCTGCACCAGGGTAGGTTGATGCTTGGACAGTGGGGAAATGGAAGAACAAAGACATTGCTGATGAGGGAGAATGTGGGGAAGTTCCCAGTTGAGCCTTTGTGCTCAGCCTTGGGTGTGTGGCTCCAGGCCCTGGCATGCTGTCCAGGACTAGTTGAGAAGACAGTGAGCAAACCACTGAAAAGGACTCGTTACAAAAGACCAAAGTCTCATTTTAGGATCTAAAGATTTTTCTACGTGTTTAGTTGGGTGGGGGTAGGGAGAGAAGCGGTAACTATATAATATACTTTTCAAATCCTGGAAGAGATTCCAGGGCACAAAGTCAGTTTAAATTACTTTAGATGAGCTATTGCTAAAAGTGATGCGCTGCAAGAAACCAAAGTGAACCAGCTGCGCTGACGTATAGCTATCTTCATTAGAGGACTCGGGCTGAAGCTCAGAAGCCAGTCTCATAGCACTTCCTCAGCATACTGCCAGGTGTAGGTGCTGCTAAGGTGAGTAAATGTGGAATACAAAGATAAAATAAAGGTGCTGAAACTCCAGGCATTTATTAATATTTCTGCCATTACAAGGATGTGAGTTAATGATAAAAAACTGTGTCGCTGCTTCCGGCCAGGTTCTTCGGAGTCCATATGTAATAATGGGAAAGTGTTCTGAGGAGACCCTTGACAGTGAGGCGAAAAGAAGGGAATGCACCTTTTCACCAGTGGTTGCGTTTGGCACTAGGACCTTCCCCACTGGATTGTGTGGCTGCTTCCAAAAATGACTACGGCCATGCACTCAGCTTTGCTTGGGGTAAACGCCTGAATTCTCAGGACTCTCTGGCTCTCTTTTGGCCCTACTTAGAAATTCCTAGAAAGAACCTACTGGATTAGTGTATCAGGAATTGCAATTGATTGTTAGTAACAGAGACTGGAAATAACAATGATTTAAACAAAATAGATCACATAAAGGTTTATTTCTCTCTCAGGTAAAACAAGTCCAGAGGTCAGCAGGACTTTGGAATGGCAGCTTCGTGGTGTCATTGGGAGCCCAGGTTCCTTCTGTCATTCTATTCTGCCATTTTTATCACAAGGCCAGGGATGTTTGTTTGCTTTTTAATGTGTCCCAAGCACCTATAAAAGTGCCTGGCTTCTATTTTCAAGATTGCCTCATGGTCCCAGATGGCTACTAGAGCTCCAGTTATTACGTCTATATTCCAAACAGCGGGAAAGCAAAAAGGGGAGAAGGAAGGGCAGAAGGACACGTGTCCCCTCCGGGAAATCCCAAATACCAGTTCAACCTGAATCTCTGACCTCACATTAATCACATGATCATACCTAACTATAAGGGAAGTTGTAATTGTTGTGTGTGTGCTTTTTAAGCTGGTCACAGTATCCCTCCAAATAAAATGGGTTCTATGACTAAGAAATAAGAGAATGGACTGGGTGTGGTGGCTCACGCCTATAATCCCAAAGCACTTTTAGAGACCAAGGCGGGCAGATCACCTGAGGTTGGGAGTTTGAGACCAGCCTGGTCAACATGGTGAAACCCCATCCCTACTAAAAATACAAAAATTAGTCGGGCATGGTGGCAGGCACCTGTAATCCCAGCTACTAGGGAGGCTGAGACAGGAGAATCGCCTGAACCTGGGAGGTGGAAGTTGTAGTGAGCTGAGATCACGTCACTGTACTCCAGCCTGGGCGGCAGAGTGAGACTCCATCTCAAAAAATAAAAATAAGAAATTAAATAAAAAGAGAAACTGAGGCTGGGCGTGATGGCTCACGCCTGTAATCCCAGGACTTTGGGAGGCCGAGGTGGGCGAATCACTTGAAGTCAGGAGTTCAAGACAAGCCTGGCCAACATGGTGAAACCCCATCCCTACTAAAAATACAAAAATTAGCTGAGCGTGGTGGCAGGCGCCTGTAATCTCAATTGCTTGGGATGCTGAGGCAGGAGAATTGCTTGAACCCAAGAAGTGGAGATTGCAGGGAGCCGAGATTGTGCCATTGCACTTCAGTCTGGCGACAAGAGCAAAACTCCATCTCAAAAAAAAAAAAAGTAGTAAGAGAATGGATATTAGGCAACTGGCAGTCTCAGCCAGTCTGATTGCTGCCCCTTGGTGTATAGAGCATCTCTCTTGGGCAGAGTTTAGCCAGGCCTTCTCTGAGTTCCTCAAGTCACTGGTGCCCAGCTCATACTTCATGGTGCTCCCCAGAATTAGCATTTTTCCTCAGTCCACACTGCTGCCACTGTAGCGATGGGGTTGGTTTCACTGACAAAGCCCGTTGCAGGAGCCATGGAAAATGAGAAAGGAAACTACAGGCTGGAGTCTCCTTTTCCACAGGAGGCAGCTGGTACACACATCGCAAGCACTTAAGGCTTCGTGGACCTCTCCTTCAACCCATCTGAGATATGGGCCTTCCCTAATATACAAACACTTGACCTAGGAAACTTCATGCCTTCCGCCCAAGCTCTGAAAGGTGATGTCAGATGCCACGTCATTCCGGTCTGTTCCCTCTGCGTTCATAGAGAGAAGTAATGTAGCACAGAAAAGCATTTCCTGAGCATACATACTCACTTCTTGCTGCAAGGCACATTTTCCCACAGATACAGTGCTGTAAATTAGTTAAGGTAACACTTAAACACTTTTAAAATCCATAATGCGCTGGAATATTCTGAAGAAGAGAATGGAATCCCATGGGAACAGTGAAAACAAGTGAGTTAACCAAAGGCAACAGCTATCATATTGCTTTGCACCCAGTAGGTGCTTAGACAATGCTTGTGGAGCCTCATCACAAATGAAAGATGAGACTACTGAGTTAATTTTGGCAATATTTCACATTAAATGGGTTTCAATGGACCTATTTCAATGGAAAAGGCATTCAGAATTTCAAACAACAGACATAAAAACTGCTTTCTGGAAAAATAGCCTTTGGATATCTCATCATTCATATTCCAAGTGCACACTTTTTCTTGCCTCCTTCTCAACATTTTCTTAAGATAATTTTCAAACATACAGAAAAGTTGGATGAGCTGTACGGCAAATACTTATGTACCTGCCACCCAGATTCTACAATTAACATTTTGCTGTATTTGCCTCACCACATGTTTATCCATGTCTGTCTCAGTCATCCATCCATGTTATTTTTTGATGTAGAAAGTAAGTTGCAGACAGCATTACACTTCATCCTTAGACACTTTAGCATGCTTATAAATTAACTGAGTTTCGTATGTATAATACGTATTTTTAAATAAAAGTAAAATGCACGGATCTGGAGTGCACCATTTGAGTGATGATAAATACAAACTATGTCAAGATACAGAACGTTCCCACCACCCCAGAGCATTCTCTCATGCCTCTTCCTGGGCAGATCCCTCCCTGTGCCTCACAGAGGTAACCACTATTCTGAGTTTTGACCGTAGAGTAGGTTAGCCTCACGTAGAGCCTCCTATCAATGGACTCATACAGTGTATATTCTTTTTGGGTTAGGCTCTCACTTAGCATACTGTTTTTGAGATTCACCATAGGTTGTTACATCCATTGGTAATTTGTTCCTTTTTACTGCTGGGTAGTATTCCAGTGTGTGGATATATTTTTCCATTCTTCCTATTGACAGGCCATTATGAACAGAGCTGCTATAAACATTTTTTATACAAGTTTTATTGTGGTAATATGTTTTTATGATCTCTTGGGTAAATATCTAGGAGTGGAATTGCCAGGTCATTGGGTAGCTATTCATATCTCTTTTGATAACTAAGATCTTATAATTGAACTGAGAGAGGACCTTATAAATCATCCAGGCCACCTCATTTTATAGACAAAGATGTTGAGACCCTGAGAATAGGTGGAAAAGAGACCTGTTCAGAGTTACAGAGAAGATTTTTCTCAAAGTATGGACTAGAAATCCTTGTCCCCTAACTCTAGCGTTCTCTATAGCAGACTTTCCTTCTTTCTCAGGGGAAGAATCAGGATTCTTTCCAGAAGATCATTAACTATTTCCATTGTTGCTTGGGGAGAATTAACTGTTAGATACACCTGGGTGCAGGAGATTGTGCTTGATGCCTGTGCTTCTGTAGTATCTGGATCTGACCCTGCTTCTCCTCCAGTGTACATCCCTGCAGCTGTTCCAGGATGGTCTTCGTGGAACACAGACCTGGTCATGCAGCTTATCTTCATCATCCATCCTGCAGGGCCTGTGGGAGAAAGTCCACACTCTGTAGTTGAGTGTGCAGGCCTCCTGCTTCCCTTGCCTCACCTTCCACCTTATTGCCCATCCCCTGCAGCCCACCCCATGCCATGTTCCTTCATATCTCCGGGCCTCTAAATCTTTTGTGTTTGGTCTGGAATGCGTTTCCCCCTTTGTTTCCCTGATAAATTCCATACTCTTTCTTCATGATTTGGTTCATCCAGACCCTCTCAGGGAGTCAGTTACTCCCTTTTTATGCATACGTACCTCTTCAAGCTAACTTACCATGGTGGTTTGTTATGATATCACAGTCAGCATTCGTTGAACTCACAGCACAGGACTAGACACTGAAGGTACAGATACGACTGAGATGCGGGCCTGGCGTTTCAGGCTTGAGGAGTTTACCGTCTATTGAGATTCCTGTAACAGGGTAGTTCCAGTACAACACAATAAGCTCTCACATGTGTTGCAGAGAATGAGAGCTCATCTCTACACATCCTTCCAAGTGTTAGGTGTTTGAAAGCTTCACCACACAAAACTATCTCATGACTTTACTTGCATTACTAGTGAGGTTGAATGCTTTTTTTTTTTTAATATGCCTATTGGATATATTTTAACTCTTGAGGAAAACAATCAAGTTGTATTGTGGTGGAACTAACTAGGTCACTTCCTAGCTGTGAGACCCTGGAAGGCAAATTTCTTTTCCCAACTGAGTCTCTAGTTCCTTGTCTGTGAAATGGGGAGACTAATAAAATGTGTTTCATAGGATTGTTGTGAGAATTAAATGAGATAACATGTGTAAAGCACACACAGGCACATAGTAGGTTTGCAATCGATATGGCCTCTTGAAGTTCCTGGCCCCTAGCCCAGTGCCTGCCACCTATGCAATATTCAGTGTTTGTGAAGGATAGGAATATATGTACCCTGTGTATGTGTTAAAAGGGGCTATATATAGATGCTCACACAGATCCATCTGTCTTGAGAAGGGTATCAATATTCAGCCGGAGTGGCTGAGCACACACGCGTGACTCTTCTTGGGCTGCCACATCCCCTGCTAGGCAAATGTCCATTATAATGAAATGTAAGAAGGGAAAAAATAATAATAAAGGCAGAGGAGTGTAATGTTATGGCTTGATTTGACAGGGCCTCCTGCTACTTCAGCTGCCAGTGCCAGACATGGAACAGATTAATCTGTATTCCAACACACCACTGCTGAAGTCAAGATCGATCTAATTAGGGTATTTTAAACATCCTGTTTGCATCTAGAGTCTTATCAGAAGCCAGGATGTCTGTCCATCTGGGGGGCAGGGGGCAGGGGCAGGTGGGTGGCAAGGTTCAACAATAAAACAGACACAGGCTGTAATTTTGGAAGTGAGAGAAGAACACTGCTGTTTGATTTCCTTAAAACAAAAGAGCTAATGGCCTTAGATGTTCTGTGGAAACAAAGGCAGCTCTGCAGCATGGCCTTGAATTTTAAAGTGGCCCTGCAAGATCTTGCCAAGATATGGGCCTGATAGGTTGGAGTGCAGGGACCATTTCCATCCTAAGAATAGAACTCTGGCTGACCCATGTGTGTCTTTCTTAACCATTTGGGCTGTGGAAGGCAGGTGCAGGTTCTGAAGCTGGGTGGGCAGAGCGACCAACTAGGCTGGGCCAGTAGGTAAATGCCAGGCCATTGGGGTGATGGTGAGGGTCTGCTTTTCATAGTCCAACATTCATATTTATCTCTGATCTGCACCCCATCTTTCCAGCCTCATTACTTTTCATACTTCCTTCCCTCCTGTGACATTGATCTCTTTCCAGTTCTTTGTCCATATCCTGTGCTTTCTAATTTAATTCTTTACTTCATGTTGGTCTGTCCACTTGGAATATTCTTGCTGTCATTTCCCCCTCTTCCCTATACCTGTCCTTCAAGTCTTAACTCTGATGCTACCTTTCCTACCATTTGTAGCTCCTCTGGCTGGGAGAGCATTTTCTCCATCATTAGTTTCTGCCCCTGTCCCATTTGCTGTCATTTTCTATAATGTAATTTTATGTATTTATTTAGGAGACAGGGTCTTGCTCTGTCACCCAGGCTGGAGTGCAGTAGTGCGATCATGGCTCACTGCAGCCTTGACTTCCTGGGCTCACATGATCCTCCCACTTTAGCCCCCCAAGTAGTTGGGACCACAGGAGTGTACCACCATGCCTAGCTAATTTTGGTATTTTTAGTAGGAGACAGAGTTTCACTGTGTTGCCCAGGCTGGTCTCAAACTCCTAGGTTCAAGCAATCTAACCAGCCTTGACCTCCCAAAGTGCTGGGATTACAAGCATGAGCCCAATTGTAATTTTTTGTTTTTAATTTTAACAGCTTTATTGAGACTGACGTGAAAAATTTATATATTTAAGGTATACCACTTTTTGTTTTGATATATGAATAGTATATATTATAAAACGATGACCACAATCAAGCAAATTAACATATCCTTCATCTCGCATAGCATTTTCTGTCATGAATCATAACACATTGTAGGATTCTTATACCTATTTTGTGAGTAAATGAATGAGTCCTGTGCCAAAGATTCCTAAAAGCCTCCTCCCGTGACCCAGCTCCGCTTGCTAGGGCCTCCTCTTCCTTTCTGGTGAACGGAGCCTTCCCCTGCCCCGCCATATTAAAATTTCAACAGAGGTTCCAGCAGGACCCCTCTAGAATCTGGAGGCATCTCTCTTGGCACAGAAGGTTAAGAAAGTCAAATTTAGGGATTGTTAGTGTGCACCTTGTCACTTTTTTCCTTCTACCACTCCCTCCTTGGGTGACTTGTTAATATACATAGGACTCATGCTCCTCAATGTACCATGGGGTTATGTCCCAAAAAACCCATCGTGAGTTGAAAATATGGTAAGTCAGAAATGCATTTAACACACCTAACCTACCAAATATCATAACTCAGCCTCACCTACCTTAAACATGCACAGAACCCTTACGTTAGCCTACAGCTGGGCAAAATCATTTAACACAAAACCTATTTTATTTTTTTTAAAAAGTATTGACTATATCACATAATTTATTGAATATTGTACTGAAAGTGAAAAAATGGTTGCATGGGTACTTGATGTATGTTTTCTACTGAATGCATATTGCATTTGCACTATCGTAAAGACAAAAAATAAGTCAAGCCATCATAAATCAGGAACCATCTGTATTCCATTTATCCCTGACTCCAAGAATGTGGCCCAGTTCTAGGCTTCAAAAACTAAGTGTGCCCATAGAACCCCAAATCCTGGTTTCTGTCCACCAACTTTACCACTGAAAACATGAAGCTGCTAGCGCACGGCCACTCACCTGCCAGTGTAATACATCCAGCCCTGCATCTCTCCCAGAGTCTCGGAGGAAAATGTTTTTCTTCTGTCTCAGTTCTGACCTCTTAACTTCCAGTGTGTAGCCACTCCTACTCAGGCCCTCCTCTTTCCTACCCCAACTGAATTAGGGGCCCTTCACATATGGGCTGAGTATTTTTCATGCATGCCAGTTAATTGTGTACTCTATTGTAGTTATTTCTTTCTTTCTTTTTTTTTTTTTTTTTTTTTGAGACGGAGTCCTGCTCTGTCACCCAGACTAGAGTGCAGTGGCACGATCTCGGCTTACTGCAAGCTCCACCTCCTGGGTTCACGCCATTCTCCTGCCTCAGTCTCCCGAGTAGCTGGGACTACAGGCGCCCACCACCATGCCCAGCTAATTTTTTTTATTTTTTAGTAGAGACGGGGTTTCACCATGTTAGCCAGGGTGGTCTCGATCTCCTGGCCTTGTGATCTGCCCACCTCGGCCTCCCAAAATGCTGGGATTACAGTCATGAGCCACCGCACCCGGCTGTAGTTGTTTATTTCTTAGCGTTAATCATAAAATGATGAGCTTCTCTAGAGTGGGCTAGCTTTCATCGCTGTTGTCTTAGTACTTGCTACATTGCCTGGCACATAGTTGGTACTCAGAATTTTGAGTAAAGGGAGGGCTAGTGACGTACCACTTCATGCGCTGTAATTATCCTAAGATTATAAAACTCTAGAAGGAGAAGCTAATCTTCATTTCTTTACAGATCACACATTGTATTTTCAGTTCTTGCAGGAAGACCAAAAGGCAAATAATTATCACGGCCAAGTACATTTCTTTTTATTAAAAGGTAGGACCATCTCTACTTAGATGTGCTGTGTCCTTCAACTTACTAGTAAACAGTCACTACCTGCCTTAGTGCTGTCTGCAGGTCTCCCAGAATCTTGTATTATTTGGCTTTATAGCCAACGACACACAAGCACTTTATTTTAATTTATTGTGGGATTAGAGAGTCTGAGCGAAGTTGGCCTTGCTCCATTTTAGGGTTAGAACAAATCTTGAGTTAGAGAAAATAGCCCTGCCAGCTGAGAGAGCCAAGCAATCTAGGTTTCTGTTTTTCTCTGCAGGAAGTAGTTAGGATGACCAGGGCTGACTGAAACATGTTCAGTGACAGACATGTGATCAGGTTGCAATATGGAAGGAGTTACCTGGTGATCTACGACAGGTGCGTAGGTGAGCGAATCCCTTGTGATTCTCTTTTTCAGTACAACAGATCTCAAACTGCTGTCTGTTGAGTGGCTACTATACACATTTGAAAGAATGGGTTTAATAGATGGGAGGGACAGCCCCAGCTTACAAATAAGAAAACTGAGAGTCAGAGGCTAAGCTCCATGCTTGTGGCTTAACCAGCTAGTGAGTGCCAGAGATAAGATTTGAATCCATGTCCCTGTGATCCTGAGTCCCCACATAAGGTTAATTAATTCACTTGTTGGCATGTCTGGAGCAGATCCCAGGAGTTAGTGTTCTCCATGTACCTGTGTGTCTTTTTCAGCAGTGGAACCATAATAGGCCTACTCATAAGCAGTCCTGTCTATGGATAAATCTCTCTCCTCATACAGAATGGGTAATGTTAACCAAACACCTACTGGAATGTGGATCATACTTTTTTTTTTTTTTAAGAGTAAGCATGAGACATGCCCGTCCCTTCCATTCTTCACAAAAATGGTGCACACTATAAATGGCTGGTTGGAGCGACTGCCACAGTCTGTGCTGTTCTGGAAAGACCTCTCATTTGGGTGTACTAGATCAAGGGTTCTTAACTAAAGAGCCATCACTAAGAGATGTGAATGATCTGAAACTCCATGGAAAATGTTACATTCGTGTATGTGTTTTGGGAGGGGTAGCATGCCTCCGTGTTTATCAGTCTCAAATGTCTGTCATGATTTGGAGGGAAAAAAATGCAGATCTAGATTCCAGTGGCCCACAAAGGTACTTTAGACCTGAGGCAAATCACATTCCTTCTCAGGGCTATTGTTTCCATACTCAGAACCCCATAATCAGATAAGAGATTTCTAACCCTCCTTCCATCTCTGAAAATTATAAAACTCGAACTGCCCCCTGGAAAATCAAACTTTTAGCCCTCTCACATAGAAACAGGCATCTAACCCTTTGCTAATCATCCTTGAGAAGCCCTGAAGAGAGCTGAGCTGGGGGAAGGGTGGACCAGAGCCTCCCTCCAGGAGGTTTCAGTAATTAGTGTCTGAGGCAGCCAGTTGTCTGACTGTTGAACGTTAAGTAGGGTATGACTGTTGAGCAGGGAACCCAGCAGGCAGGGACTCTCGCTGGCACAATTTCAATCCTGGCTCTGTACCGCTCCACCTAGATGCCAGGCTGCCTACCTCCCTAACTAGTGATTTGAAAATGTAGATTTGCCTGGCCTTCCCCTTGGTGGAGCCTTGTTGCTTCCGTATGTGTGTATGTGTGTGTACACGCGTGTGGGTTTTCTGCACTTCCTGGGCCCTCCCTTAGAGGCTGTTCTCTGCAGTGGGAACTACCACATCCACCCCATCTGCATTGACAGCTCCATAACCATCCTTCACCTCCATTTTATTCTGTCGAAATGACGGAGCAGCTGAGCAGTGTTGGCCAGCAGATAAGCCTGTTATCTCCCCTGCTCCCTGTGCCAGCAGCTCTCGCTGTCTCCTTGGTGCATGAAAAATTGACACCACCTTGGGCTGAAATCTGTTCTTAGGGAAGCTACATTTATTAGTAGCTAATGAAACTCAGTGTGTGTATATATGTGTAAATTTGGGGTGGCTGAAGTGTTTCCCTATCTGGCCGGCACCAGTAGCCTGTGGCGTGCCTCAGCATCCAGATAGAGAGGTAGAAGGGCATAGGCATCAATTGGCAACCTATCCTTCACTTAAAATCCTAAATAGGTAAATGTCATTTATTCTTAGTAGACCATTGCAATTGATCATGGTATACCTTGCTCCAGACTGGGGTGGGCTGTGGAAATGCATGCCAGTGTCATCTGCTGCCAAGGAAGATGGTTATTCTATTTATTACACTTTTCTCTTTGAAAATTACAGCTCCTGATACCCTCTCTGCGCCACCAGCACCCAGCCCTCCCGCCCCCATCTTGTTGAGGTATATAAAGAACATTCTCTTGCAACTCTTTCTCATCCATCTTAATCAGCAAGATTAAAAGGGAAAATTATTGAGAAGTTCTGGTTCAGTGTTTTTGTGGAACTGCCTGAAACTCAAAGTCTCTTCTTTATTTAGACTGTGGTGGAAATTGCTTCTGCAAAGACTAATTCTGTAAAATAGAGAAAGAGGGTTGTTATTCATGTCTTATTCCATATGGCCTTTTACTTCATTTTACTCTTGTTAAAACTGTTAATTTTTTAATCCACATTTACATAGTGTCTGTCTTTTGGGCACAGTGAGCCCAAATATGAGGCATATTTTCAGGCTTTGCATGGTCTTATTTACCTTCCTTCTTTAATAGCATTGATGATTGCCTTTTATATGTGGGAAGCATAACATGGTAGGAAAAGCTTATAGTTTGGAATCAGGCGACTTAGATTCAGATCTAAGATCCAGCCACCTACTCAAGCACATGACCTTAAGTCAGTTAATCTCGCTGAGCCTTGGGTTCCACATTTATAAAATGGAAATGTGGATAGTACCTTTTCCACAGCTTAGTTGTGAGGATTCAGTGAAAAAATTGTGTACAGACTCAAGCCTACTGGCATAGATAAACAGTAAAAATGATGACAGTTATTATTATACCCTACTTACGTTCAAATAGGAATTTGAAGGAGCTTTCACCAAAACAACATGGTGGCACTAAATCTTAGCTTTGAATAAGAATTTGTCAAAACACAAATGTTAAATTAGGGAACCTATTTGCAACATGTGGAAAAGGGTAATATGCTTAATTTATAAAGAGTTCATAGAAGTCAAAATTGAGCAAAGGATAAGGGCAGGCAGTTCAAGAAAAAGCAATACAAGTGGCCAATAAACATAGTGTGGTGGTTAATTTTACGTTAAGTTGACTGGGCTGTGGGATACCCAAATCGTTGGCAAAACATTATTCCTTTGGGCTTGGGTTGGTACTACTCCATTGGCTTTCCTGGGCCTCCAGCCTGCAGATAACAGATCACGGGCCTTCTCAGTCTCCATAATTGCACAAGCCCATCCCTCATAATAAATCTTTTTCTGTACATTTTTATATTTCCTATTCTGTTTCTCTGGAGAACCCTAATACACATAGGAAAAGATGTTTAACTTCATTCGTAACAAGAACAAAAACATGCTAATCAAAAGAAGATCTCATTTTTCACCTACTGGGCTGTCACAATTACTAAGTTGGATAATATGCAATCTGAGCGAGGATATGAGAAGACAGATGCTCATATATATACTAATAGTGGGTATGTCATTGGTACAGCCATTTTGGAAGACAGTTTGTCAGTATCTTTCAACATTTCGTATGTAAATTTCTTTTGATGCTCTAATTCCACTACTAGGAATATGCTTTAAGAATATTTGTGCAAAAGTAAGCCAAAATATGTGGACTTGTATACTCATTGCAGCATTGCTTCTAATAGAAAGAATAAAATAACACAAAACTGGAAACTACCTAAAATACCAATGAATGGGGCGCTAGTTAAAATTGTGATAAATAAGCTCAGTGGAATTCTAGATAGCCATTTTTAAAAAATGAAGTGTGGGTGCTGATATGGAAAGATATATTAGGGAATATTTATATATATGAAATGCAAAATTTTCCCCCTGAAAATATACACAAGGTACTTTGTAGTTTTTCTTGGGAGAGAAGAATGGGTTCGTGGAAGGAATATGGGAAAAGAAATATATTAGTATAGATGCTCAATAAATATCAAGTACATGTTGTACCTTTTCATGTAGTTTGATTTTTACCTCATACATCCATTGCTTTTATTTTAAACTCCATTGGTAGGGGGTAAAGGGAATCAGTAACAACAGAACAATAAAAGAAATTACTTTCTGTGGTTGAGTATAAATTCATCTTTGAGCTTCCTAATAGCCCAGGCAAAGAAGGAACATTGATAAGGAAATACAAAAAATTTATCAGGAAGGAGAAACATTTTCTTGATCTTGATCTCTGAAAAGACTGTGGCTACCGAGGAGATTGGTGTAAACTCAGACCCAGTGCTGTCTCTCCCCAGCTTAAAATTCACTGGTAGGTCCTTGCCCCCTGTTCTGCATGGTCAGCCTTTGCCCCCCTCACTGGCCTCCCCTCTCCGACATGGACATGGCACTCCATTCAAACTGACCTTTGCATATATTGTTCCTTCTGCCTGGAATGTTCTCTCCTTTTCTCTGCCTTGTTGTTGGCTATGGCTTTTCTTTGTTTTTTAAGATGTTCAGTTGTTGGTTATGTCCAGTGGGAATCCTTGGAAGAAGTTAGTTGTCCCTCCTCTATGTTGCCCATGTCCCGTTTGCCTCCCTCAGTAATGGAACTTGTTACACGGTGCTATAACTGTTTTGTTTTCTTCACTAAATGAGGAGCTCCTTCAGGTTAGGGGGCTGTGTTGTTTGTTTTTGGCCCTGAACACTCAGCACTTGCTAGGCACAGAGGTAAACTGGTCAGTGAATGAGGGAGTGGGTAATCTGAAGTTTGAGTTCTACCTCCTCCACCAGTTAGCTCTGTGGACAAGTCACTTCTCTCTGGGCCTCAGTTTTTCCATCATACAATGAGAAATTTGGCTCAAATAATCGATGAGAACTTTGGCTCTGATTTTTTTTTCTTCCTCTATGGTTGTCAGATTGTCATATATATAATACCAGGATGTTGTCACCAGCTGTCATACTAAGTAATTCCAAAGTTTTAGAACTGATCTTGTTAGAATTCACTGCATTTATTATGGCCTGTCCCATATCTGTTCACCAGCTGAAGAGATCACAGCTATTTCCAACTTGGTTGGCACAAGATTACAGAGTTGATTCTGTCCCTCATTCTTCCTGCCCCTAACCTTCTCTCCTTGGCATACACAAAGGTCAGAGTACTTTTCCTCAAGTGCATCTTCACAGATGTTCCTTTCTTATCCTACTTTCTCACCCTGAGCTGAGCTCTGTTAGCTCACCGTCCTTACCCTGGGTTCATGGGGTTTTTTGCCTTCCTGTGAAGGCAGGGCCCGTTCTGTCCACTACTTTCTACCCTCACCCCACCCCAGTGAGTGACTACGGCAGACGGAGGTTATACCACCTCAATCCCAGCTTTACATAAAAGTTGAAAGGAAGATACTGGGGGAGCCTGGGGTCTTGAGAAGGTATATAGTACCTCTGTCCACAGCATATTTTAAGAAAAATGTTATATTTTCAATACCTAAAAAAATGGATTCTACCAATTAGAAATATGTTATTGAAATTGATGGCGCCCTCGGAAAAAGCCGTTTACCTACTCCCACGTATAAAAACTCTTTAAGGACCATCTTGTAACTGAACAATTTGAAAGCATATTAGCAATGCAAAGGTAGTATTGCTCTGAATTTGGGATAGGCATTATATATAAAAGTGCAAAAGGTATTTGAAGGCATTTGAAACATATCCAGAATTCAAAAGTGGCCTGTTTGCCCCCACGGCCACCACCACCACTGAAAACTTTTATATTGATAGTCTGCTTTCTTCCCATTCATTCAGCAAGTATTCCCAAAACACCTACCATGTGCCGGACATTGTTTTAGAACCAGGGATATGGCAATGAACAGAACACACTTAAAATATCTGCCTTCAGGGAATTTGTATTCTAATTGAAGGGAGATGGTGAACAGAATAAATAAATAAATGATACAGTATTTTGGAAAGTAACACATGACGAAGAGAAACATAAAGCAGATAAGACTTGAGAATCGCAATGTGAGGCATTGCATTTTTCAATAGGGTGGTCAAAGGAAAGCCTCGCTGAGAGGATGACAGTGGAGTAAAACCAGATTTAAAGAGTAAGCCATGCAGATAATCTGCCGAGGAACATTTCAGGCAGAGGAAACAGCAAGTGCAGAAGCCCCAAGGCGGGAACAGCCTGACGTTAGATGCAGCATTTAGTCTGAGTTGGGGAGTCACTGGAGTGTTTTAAACAGACCTGACTTTGGGTGTTAACCTAAGGAATTATGCTGGCTGCCCTATGGAGATTAGGCCAAAGGGGACAAGGGTGGAAGCAGAGGGACTCACTAGTAGGCTATTGACTATTCCAAGCAAGAAATGATGGTGATGTGGACAAGGATAGTGTAGTAGCAGTGGTGGTAAGTAGTCAGAAGAGTTGGGATACTGGATGTGATTTGAAGGTAAAGCTGATGAGGCTTCTCATGGGACGTGAGAAAGAAGAGAATCAAGAGCATTTTCACTGGTTTGGGCTGGAGAAACTGGAGATTCTGGTTGCCGTTAGTTAATTGGAAACAACTGTGGAAAACAGGTTTCGGGAGGAAAATCAGGAGCTTATTTTTGGACATGTTAAGTTTAAAAGAATCAGCCAGGCACAGTGGCTCACACCTGTAATCCCAGCACTTTGGAAGGCCAAGGCAGGTGGATTGCTTGAGGCCACGAGTTCAACGCCAGCCTGGATAACATGGCTAAACCCCATCTCTGCAGAAAATACAAAATTAGCCAGACATGGTGTTGTGTACCTGTAGTCCCAGCTACTCAGGAGGCTGAGGCAGGACGATTGATTGAGCCTCAGAGGTCGAGGCTGCAGTGAGCCCTGATCGTGCCGCTGCACTCCAGCCTGGGTGACAGAATGAGACCCTGTCTCAAAATAAAAATTAAGGAAAAAAAGTTGATAGGATGTTAGGCAGCCAAGTGGAGAGGGCAGGTAGACAGTTGAATATATGAGTCAGCATTCAGAGGACAGGACTGACCTATAGGTTCAAATTTGTGAGTTGTCAGCATGTAATGGTTTTCAAAGCCATAGGACAAGATGGGATCACCAGAGAAGTGAATATAGATAGAAAATAGAAATCTAAGGACTGAATAACTCCAACATTAAGAAATTAGGGAAACGAGGGGGTGGGGAATGCTTATTAAGTGAAGAAAAACACACTGGCACAAAATTATATCCGTGCTATAATCAGAGAAGTAAGAATGTTTCCTTGTGACCTCAGTAGTCAGGTGACATTCTTGGGAACCCAAGGTAACTTTGGCATAGGAAGATGCTCCTCAGTTTTCAAATAAACTGTTTGTTGTTCACACTGTGAGCATTTTATTTCAAAATAAACTTTGTTCTGCCATTTCTCCACGAGTAGACTTTTGTCACCTCCTTTTCAAGGTCATTATTCTTGATTTTTTGAAAGTTCTTTTTAAAGAAAAGAATCTCTTTACACCTGAATCCTATAATATACCCTTCAATTACCCTCTTCTTCCAAGAGTAGAAGAATAGTATTTCATAATAGAAGCCGCTGGGTTGTTGAACTCAGAAAGCCCTGTTAACTGTTTTGAAGTGCTTACAGTACAGCCACCTTTAAACTTGAAGCAGGGGTGTTAGGTGCACCAGAATGTAAGTGATAGCACTGGGTCCCTGTCATATTTCATATTTAATTCCAGGCTGTTTACTTGGGAGAGTTATAAGGTAATTTGAGAATTCGATACAACATGTCTTATCCATTATTTGTTCATGTCATGGCTGGTGTTCATATTCTATTCACAGGTTATTTCTGTAAAGGTGGGATTAGTTTGAGATTCTGTTGTGGACAATAGAAATCAATTAATTCCAGACAGAAAAGGAATTCTAACTTAGTTTTGATTCACTTGCTCAAGTTGTCCTTGAGGATATCATCCCTTTTGAATATGTTTTTTGTCAGTTTTTTTGAGATCGGTGCAGTTTTTTAGTGACACAATTTAGGTTCTTGTCTTATTAATCAATAGCAGCAGTCAGAGAGGCCTACTTATTCTGCCCTCGATAGAACCAGACGAGGCTTGAAGAGAGGTAATAATTACTGCTCTGATCTCAGCATGTTCTCTTTTCTCTTTCCCAACCCAGAGCATGTCTGTTCGATCCTGGCTTCCCTCCTGCGGAACCTGAGAGGGCAGCAGCGAACCCGGCTTCTGAATAAATTCACTGAAAATGACAGCGAGAAGGTGGGTGACTGTTGGACTGTAAAGATGGGACGGGGACTGATAGAAAGGCTCTTTACCTGATGTGATCTGAGGGATACTGGGTTGAGTGGTCCTACCCTAAAATTCTCTTTTCTGGCACCTGGGCCCTGTTGCTTTGCATGTCAAAGGCTTTTCTGGTTATTCTGCTTTTCATCTCCAAATGTATTCTCCTGGGAGTAGTAACACCTGAGGATGATACCACTAGTACTTGAGGGGGATTTTTAGACCCAAAGAGCATGGATTAGACTAGGATTTTTGTTGAGGGCTGCTGCACAGCATAGCAAAGTGATTAAGAGCATTGGCTTTGGATACAGGCTTGAGATTTGAACCTGTTTTCGCTGCTTTTGAGATGTGTGCCACTCTGAACCTCAGTTTCCCCAGCTTCAACATGGAGACGTCAATACTCATCTTGAAGGGTCAGTGGGAAGTGAATTAGATAAGGTCTTACTAAGGTGGTGGTAATAAAATGAAGATAATGATAAGGAAATGGTAGAGCCTGCCCTAAATGGGCTATGGAAGCTGGGAATGCTGTTACATGAGATTAGATGGAATGGGCTATGGAAGCTGGGAACCCAATTACATGAGATTAGATGGATTGGGCTATGGAAGCTGGGAACGCAATTACATGAGATTAGATGGATTGGACTATGGAAGCTGGGAACACAGTTATATGAGATTAGATGGATTGGACTATGGAAGCTGGGAACACAGTTACATGAGATTAGATGGATCGGGCTATGGAAGCTGGGAACGCAATTACATGAGATTAGATGGATTGGACTATGGAAGCTGGGAACACAGTTACATGAGATTAGATGGATCGGGCTATGGAAGCTGGGAACGCAATTACATGAGATTAGATGGATCGGACTATGGAAGCTGGGAACACAGTTATATGAGATTAGATGGATTGGACTATGGAAGCTGGGAACACAGTTACATGAGATTAGATGGATCGGGCTATGGAAGCTGGGAACGCAATTACATGAGATTAGATGGATTGGACTATGGAAGCTGGGAACACAGTTATATGAGATTAGATGGATTGGACTATGGAAGCTGGGAACACAGTTACATGAGATTAGATGGATCGGGCTATGGAAGCTGGGAACGCAATTACATGAGATTAGATGGATTGGACTATGGAAGCTGGGAACACAGTTATATGAGATTAGATGGATCGGGCTATGGAAGCTGGGAACGCAATTACATGAGATTAGATGGATTGGACTATGGAAGCTGGGAACGCAGTTACATGAGATTAGATGGATCGGACTATGGAAGCTGGGAACGCAGTTACATGAGATTAGATGGATCGGGCTATGGAAGCTGGGAACACAGTTACATGAGATTAGATGGGTTGGGCTATGGAAGCTGGGAACACAGTTACATGAGGTTAGATGGATCGGGCTATGGAAGCTGGGAACGCAATTACATGAGATTAGATGGATTGGGCTATGGAAGCTGGGAACGCAGTGGCATGAGATTAGATGGATATTTTGTATCTTTAGTGTGCCAGACGGTAGGATTTTTAACAGTAATAAGAGCTACCATTTATTGAGTGACTACTATGGATTGGATAATAGAGCAGATGACTTTCATCGTTGCATATATTCTCATAACAGTGTGGTTTATTTATCCTTGTATAGTTATTATTCGCATTGACAGGCAAGGCAGTTGAAGCTTAGAGACATTATGTAACTTACCCAAGAAAGGTTTAGGACTGTCTCTTTGAGCTACCTCTGACCATTTTTTCTACCCTCACCAGGAGTATAGCATGATGAAGAGGTCACCAAGTTAGGACACGGAGATCTTAGTAGTCACGTCACCCTAGTGACATCATTTAACATCTGTGCTTTGGTTTCCTCATCTTTAAAATGGGGTTTGCTACCTGTCTTCCCTGCACACCTTGTCAGGTTTTTTTTTAAGGTTTAAGGAAATAATTGTCATGAAAATACTTTATAAGCTGAAACATTAAGGTCTTAGGGTCATCAGTGTTGGCTAGAGAAGGTTTGACCACAGTCTTCTCAGACTGTCTGATGGCGTGTTGCAGGAACATCACCTATTAACCAACCAGTATCAGCTCCTGGGTAAATGAATGCCAGAGTTGCCAAGGGCTGTGGTGGTGCCAGCCTGATAAAAAGATAAGTCAGGAGTCTGGGCTGGCTTCACAGTGCTTCTTCAGTCATTTTGGAGTCTTGGGGAAAAAAACAAAACTTTTTCAAATCCACTGAGTGTTCCTCAAGCCATGTTTGAAGCATGACTTTTCTCAAAACTGATTTTTAAGTTATTGCCAAGCAAAAGTCAGGGCCTTTTTTAAAGTTGCTGAAGGAGGTTTTCTTGCTCTCTCTTCTGACTCAAAAGCAACTAAAAAGATTTTACTCAGGCATTTTTAAAAAAAGATCAGCTCTGGGGCAGAATCTGAACATGAAAGGTTTCAGTTTGAAAAAAGAAATTTCTGTAAAGTTCTAAGTGAATATCAAGTGTGTAACTTCAAGCTCCTTCTCTTGGCAAGAAGAGACTTGAATTTTTATTTATTTATTTGTTTTTAACAACATGCATTCCTGGGAGTTCTAGAAGGGCTGAGAATGCATAGCCTCCTTTCGGGAATGGGCCTGGTTCAAACTGCATTCATCCTAAGTGTTTGCTTTGTTCTGCCCCAGCCCTTTGATCCATTCCTGATGTGTCCCTAAGCAAAGCTTCTCTCATCCGCTGTAAGGAGTGCTGGAGTGGGTCTCCCTTGGTAAGGAGCGACAGTGAGATGAATAGGAGTGCCACTGTTCTCTTGCTGTGCGTTGTCTTTCCATTTCACTCAAGCCTGTGAAATCTCTCTCTTTCAGGTTGACAGACTAATGGAGTTGCATTTTAAATATCTGGGTGCAATGCAGGTGGCGGACAAGAAGATCGAAGGGGAAAAACACGTATGTATCCCTGCCTCACTTTTGCCAGCTATTGACTTGCCCTCTATTTGGGTCCCTTGTGTTCCTCCTGTCTCCCCACAGGATAGGTAAGGGCAGCAGTGACATCTAACATGTTTTAGAAGTAGAGCAGATGATGGTCTACCAAGTGGTTATGACTGCTCTTCTGACACGAGTGACAGCCTTTCAGGAAGAAGTATGTGTAGCATCCATCCAGGTATGACCTGGGAGTCTGGGTGGACAGCACAGGCACCCTTGACAAGAGCTTCTCTTCGAAAATCTGGCCAAAGTACAAGGCTATGACCTGGTACCAGGTTGGCAGAGCATGTCTTAGTACTCACACTTGCTGGCTTCTGAAATCCTGAAGGAGGCATGCTGAGAAAGGGTGATCACAGCGTAGAGGAGCTGGAAGGAAACTGAATGGTCCTGGAATCCAGTTACCTCATTTACAGATGGAAAACTGGAGGCCTAGAGAACGGAAGCTCAGATGCATTGCAGCCAAGCCAAACCGCAGGTTCTGAAGGGCTGACCCTTGTTTTCTCATGTTGATGGTTGCTGAGAGAAGTGACACCTGCTAGACGTTTTTTCTTGAGGGGCTGTGCTTACTATGGTGTTATACCACCCTCTGTGTTTTTCACCTCCTTCATTTTGTTCTCCGCCATCTCTGGCCACTGTAGCTTTCCATCTGTATTCCTTAATCAGGGTAAGTTTTCCTGTCACTGTTTAATGTCCGATTTGTATTCGCTCCCCTACAAGACACTTCTCAAGTCTTCAGTCACATTATCAAATGACGCCTGGCTTACTTTTTTCCAAGTCTGCAGGAGACCTCATTTTCCTTGTGATGTTGTTTTGCCATGTCACTCCATCCTTCTTTTCAGTCTTGTCTTAAAGATACACTTGAGGCTTTTGAGCTTCACTCGTGGAAGGACTAATTTTAGTATAGTCCTCCCCTCCCCTGTGTTGGGACCATCCAGTTAAGGCTAGCATGTGCATTGGGAATTACACCAGCATTTTCCCTCAGGGCATGCCTCAGGCCAGAGTGAGAGACTAGAGCTGGGGGGATGTGGGGAGACAGTGACCTTGTTATCTGTGTCCTGTTTCTCTTTGCCACTTCTTATCCACCTCTCCCCTTTCATAAAATGTACCTTCATTCATGAACGCCAGCAGAGGTAGCTGTGCTTTTCATTCTTGTGATTTCTCTATGATCCCTAAACTGAGTAAGTCCTCAGAAGTTTGTGGATTGATTGAATTGATTAACTGGGGCTTTCTTCTTTTATACAGTGATACTACTGCAAGATAAAAGGCAGAGACTCTAAATTCTGAGGCTGCACTTTAGATACTAGCATGTTCCACCACAATTCTTTCATTCCAATTCACCCCAACCCCTTTGTTCTTTAATTAAACTTTCCGTTTCCATCTTTTCTTCCCTATACAGTAACTTGGACATGAAGGACACTCAGTGGTTGTTAAATTGCGAGAATGATGTACTCCTTCTCTTTATCTGAATGATAATTAGAAACAACTTGAAATTCCCTGGACTTTTGTAAGGAAGCAGCCATGAGACAGTTAGAACTCCAGCACTGCCGGAATCCCCGATGTTATCTGCTAGGGAGGTTTTGAGGGGTGGCAAAAGGAAGACCTGGGAGTCAGGGAACCTAGGATTTAAAAGCAAGCACCACCTTTAAATCACTGCCAGCTATGGCCTGTCACTATGCCTCATGTAGCCTCAGTTTCTGGGCTATAAAGTGATACTAGCCAAGGTGATCCAACCCCTCAAGCTTCATGTTTTCCCTCATTCCCTCAGGTTAAGTTAAACATTCTTTGGTAACTCTGCCATTTTTGGACGATGGAATGAATTAAAAGCGCAGTGATGGGTTGGTCAGTGACTGACTGGTCTTCTAGATAGAGGTGCAGCAGTCTAGTAGAAAAGGTAATCTTGCCACTTCTAGCTCTGAGATCTTGGATAATCGAGGTGACCTTCCTAAGTTTTGTTTTCTCATCTGTAAAATTAGAATAAAAACACCTCCCTTTTGGGCCAGACACAGTGGCTCATGCCTGAACTTTGGGAGGCCAGACATCCCTACCGTTTTAGGGTAGGCCAAAAACTTTGGGAGGCCAAGGCGGGCAGATCACTTGAGGTCAGAAATTTGAGACCAGTCTGGCCGACAAAGCAAAACCCCCATTTCTACTAAAAATACAAAAATTAGCTGGGCATGATGGCGCACGCCTGTAATCCCAGCTACTCGGGGGGCTAAGGCACAAGAGTCACTTGAGCCTGAGAGGTAAGGGTTGCAACAAGCCGAGATTGTGCCACTGCACTCCAGCCTGGGTGACAGAGCGAGACCCTGTCTCAAAAAATAAAAACAAAACACCTCCCGTTAAAGGTTATTATGAAGACTAAGCATAAAGTATAGAAAGTACTTTGCTCAGTAAGTAGAAGCTGCCGCTGCTGCTGCTGCTAGAATTTCCTAGCTTCCTTTGGAATTCTTGTGTAATTTTTTAGTAAGCCTTTTAGTAAGCCTTTTTAGTAGCCTTTTTAGTAAGCAGTCCTTTTCCTGAGAGCATCCTCCTTGCCAGAAGGAGTTGCCTAGCAGAAGAGAGCGTTGGCACCATCAGATGCTTTATTTGAGGTGCAGCTTAGACTTTTTTTGAGGGAGACTGAGTAAGCGGCTAGGTGTCAGGGAGCAGTTTGCACATAGCTGTTAGGAAACTTGGCCTGCTTCCCAAAAGATTATCTATTATCAGCATTGAAGAGGGTGTGAAATTGATTAGCACTGACGGAGAGTAATCGCTGCAGCCACTCTCCCGGCATTCACAGAGCTGCTGTGTGCCACAGGCACCAAGGCCGTGCTGTTCCCTGACAAACATCTGTCTCCTTGATGCCAAGGCCGTTTTGCTGGGCACTGGCAAACATTCCAAGGCCATTAGTGCTCAGCAGCCTCAGTGTTATGCAGAGAGCCAGGGCGGGTAGGGGTGAGGGATGCGTTTGTGAGCGGTGTTTGCTGCCAGCACTCAGGCGCCATCCTAGCAGATGAAGCCGCCTCACAGGTGTAAAGTGACTTAGAACAACACGACCTCCTTTTCACCTCTGCCTCATGCCGTCTTCTCTCTGAAGTTGCAGACAGTTTGTCTCCTCGCCCCCATTAAATTTGAATGTCCTATACCAGTTGGGAGCTCAGCAAATATTTGTCGACTTGAATTGGATGCTTATTTTTCAGGCATTTTGAAGACATTGACTATCAGATCAGTAGTGAATAATCTCTCACATACCTCACCAAGTCTGCAACCAAAAAACCTAAGATAACAGGCTCAAGTATTGGTATTTTTATTGTCTCAGCCATCACCTTCCCTGTGAACTTCAGACTTCTCTGGGCACAGTGCAAGTGCCCATGGTTTGCAGTTGACCAGGTCACTAGAGAGAATCTAGTCATTTGGCAAATGTTGATGAGGTGCCCACTCTGGGAATGTGCAAGGCCAGGCACCGGCTGGGGGTGAGAAGCGAAAGTGCTAAGAAAAGAATGGGCCTAGGGATGGTGTCGCAGACGAAGGCTGGAGGATCCAGGGAATGGGGAGAGGTCATCTAAGGCTAGAGTCACCCTAAACTCTAGGGGGGCTAGTTTTGTGGCTGAGCATTTGTGCTGAACCTAAAAAGGTAGGGATGTCTAAGACATTGTCAGCCTGGAGTGAAACAGCAAAGAGCAGCAGTGGGAAGCCAAGTGAAGGGGGAGAGGAGGGGGTACCTTCCATGAGTGGAGGATGTGAGAGGAAGAGCATGGGCTTTATAGCCAGGCTTCTTCCTGGTTCTCCGACTGTGGGCAAACAGTTGAACTGCCTTATCCTTATTTTCTTCCTGGATGGTGTTTGTTTTGTGTTTAAGGTGTATGTCCCAGTTTGTGTACTTTGAGAAGTTATGTATGTAGGGATATGGTGTCGGTGAATGTATTATGCACGAAAGCTGCTTGCACAGGGCCTGGCACACAGAAGGTGGTCAGAGAACCCTTAGCTTTCTTTTGTCTACAAGGACTGTTTGTGTCCCCCTACCCCGCCCCCGCACACGTGTACACACCCACTGTCCTGAGTCCCTGCTACTGCAAGGTTTTGCATGACTTGACTCTTCCCTGCTTCTCCAACCCCTTCTCCTGCCACTAGGCCCCTCCTGCCACACAGCCTTTCTTTCCTTCTTTACATTTGCCACTCCCTTCTGCCCTGAGCCTCCTCTCTGCTATCAGGTCTCAGTAAAATGTCGCCTCCTCAGAGAGGCTTTCAGTGATTACCATTTGTAAGAGAGCCCTCTCTCCCCAGCTGCTTCAGAACCTGTAATTATTTCATTTATTTGTTTACTTTCTGTCTCTGGGACTGTAATCTCTCTTGTTCATCGTTTTCTCAGGACATCATGCCTGACATTCAGTAAATGAAAGACCACTGCTCATTAGGTGAAATTAATATCTGTCTGTGAGTATTAAGGAAGATAGGGCGAGTCACCCTGCGCTTTCCGCATTATTCCTTAACACTAATTTTTAACCCTGATTTTTGTTTTCTCTGTGATTAGACCTGTCACCAAAAATATTTAAGTACAGTTCTGTGGATTCTGTGGCATAACTATAGCAATATTTCATAAGGAAAAATACTTCTACTTCGAAGAATCAACAGGCCTGATAGTTAATCCTATATATATTCAGTTCAAATCACGTTTTACAATAATCTGTAACTAGCAAAGACTTCCATGTCTTCGGCAGTGGCCTTCTGCTTTTATGTTGTATTCAAAGTCTGTGAGATTCCGGGGCCATAATGTCTCTGGACATACCCTAGGGTTTTCTGGTGAAAAAGATTTGACCTGAACTTTTCAAGGGCATGTAATTCTTGAGACCCATCTAGTGAGCAGCAGTTCTTGTGATCTGTAAATATCCAGGGTTCTTGTCTCAGCAGATTTCACCTGACTCTCCGAACGACTTGAAGCCCAGAAAATACTAAGATGCCTGTTGTTGGGAAGGCATCCTGACTTCTTGTTCATTCCTTCCCGTTTCCATTGGCTAAGTGTACAGAGCATGCCTGGCTTTTGACTGTCAGAAAGAAGACATAATTATATAGGTACTAGCAGGAATTTTTCTAAAAGAGGGAGGAGAGCCTTGGAGAGAGGTTTTCTCTTTTTTAGTTATACTCAGCAGGTTTGTTCAATAAAGTGTTCTTACCACATACTTTGCACCGTAATGACTTACAAATTGCATGCTAATTTTGTCACAGTTAAATCATTCCAGGCTTTACCTGAAAAGAAAAAGATGGACTCCTTGTAATGAAACAGTATCCACAGGACTTGATGTCTTAAACAGACTTTGTCCTTTGCATTTGAAGCTCATTTAAAGATTTATATGGAAGGGGGTGAAGTGCAGGAGTGAATGTGTGGGGTACGTGCGCCTAACACACTGGGTGAGATGGTAGACAGTGAAAGTGTGAGGCTGCCATCGATTCTTCTGCTAACTTGCTGGAAGATTCTGGGGCAAGCTTTGAAAAAGAATCCTGCTGAGAGTTCCTCCCAGCTCCCTTCCCATTGCCAGCTTTTTTTTTTTTGAGACAGGATCTCATTCTGTCACCCAGGCTGGAGTGCAGTGGCATGGCTTGATCACAGCTCACTGCAGCCTCAAACTCCCGGGCTCAAGTAATCCTCCCGCCCCAGCCTCCCGAGTAGCTGAGACCTCAGGTGCGTGCCACCACGCCCAGCTAATGTTTGCATTTTTTTGTAGAGACGAGGTCTTGCTATGTTGCCCAGGGTGTTCTCAAGCTCCTGTGCTCAAGCAAACCTCATGCCTCAGCCTCCCAAAGTGCTGGAGTTTCAGACCTGAGTCACTGCACCTAGCCTAGGCTCTTCTTTAAACCTGTGGTTCCCAAACTTTCTCAGTCCATAGATTTGCCAAAACACAGCTTACAGCCAGTAAAAGCTAGTGACAAGGGGGCTGGGGGCGGAGGATTACTAATACCCAGTTTCGACCATTTGCTCATTCACCCTCTACTGCCTCCCTGCCTGCCCCCTTGCCAATCACAATCATCCTTTTTACTCTTGGAAGAGAAGTCAGAGGACCTGAATTCTGGTCCCACACCTCTGCCACTTACCTTGCAGTATGACCTTGGGCACTGTTTTGCCTTCCTGATCCTCTCTGTCCTCATTCAGTGGTGCTCATAGGCTCTCTCTCCCTCTATCAAGCTCATAGGCTTGTTGCAAGGTCTGATGAGATTGGGGCTAAGTGCCAGGGCCTCCCGAATCTCTGCAGACTCATGTAGCCAGCTGCCACCTGGACATCACCCATAGGCTCTTCTGACTTAGCGAGTCCAAAACCAGGCTTGTGGCCCTAGCCCTATATAATCTCTTCCCCTACTCCCATATTAGGGCAGTTTACCGGTTTGACCAGATCAAAAACCTAGGCATCATCTGTTTGCTCCTCTCCCTCCACCTCCTACCTCTCATAGTCTGGTCAACTTTACCTCTGATATCTCCGCAGCCTATCCGCTTTTCTCTGTCTGTACTACCAATACTTAACATTCAGGCTACCATCATTTGTTTTCTTCCATTAGTGCAGCACCCGCCTAACTAACTAGTCTGCCTATCTGTAGGTTTGGGCCCTCCAGTTCATTTTCTACACAGCAACCAGAGATTTTTCTAAAATGAAAATTCACGTATGCACTTCTCCACCCAAACACAGTAAACAGTGGCCTTGCATCGCCCTCGGGATGCAGTCTAACCTCCTGCACTGGCCTCATGGTGTCTCGCCCGGTTTGGCCCCTGCTGGCTGCTCTAGCTACATCCCTCACCCTTGTGATGTGCGAAAGCCATTCTGTACCACTTGTGCTTCCTGACCTTGTGCTTTCTCAAACCTTCTAGATATTGGCCCATTGCTCTGAACTCTGCCCAGAATACCTCTCTGTGCCATCTTTTCCACATCCCTTTCATGAAGCTGGCTAATGTATTACTCTGTATCCTTCAGAATTTTGGCAAACAAATTAGTCAATAAACATGTATTGAGTGTCTGTCATATACTAAGCATTCTGCTTAGCGTTTCCCTGACCGTTTCTGCAGAAAGTCTTCCCTGAGAGCACCTGGAGCCCCTCCTGTGTGCCCCAAGTGCACCCTTGCACTGCAGCCTCAGGCTGAAAATCAGGGACTCTGGAGCCAGACTGTGTCGACATAAATCCTGGCTCTGACTCCTACCAGCTGACTCCTACAAGCAAGTTACTTAAACTCTCTGCTTCAGTTTCTTCATCAGTGAAAGGATGAGAATAATAGTACCTATCATGTAGGATTGTGGGGAGGATTAAGTAAATGTAGTGTATGTAAATCACTTGGAATATTTCCTGGCACAGGGAAGTATGCCCTAAGTGGTAGCTATTATTACAAGTGTTTTGGGCCTGCATGCTTATCTGTCTCTGCCTCTAAACTAACTCTAAGTCTTCACAAATAGGGACCAATCTTATTCACTTTCTCCTTTTCTCCAGTAAGGTTGTCATTTTCAGCTTTGTATTATTGCATTGCTATCACAGAAGTACTGATTCTCTCAAGACCAGAGTATAAGTTGTCAAAATTCAAATGAGCAGTCTGGGTTTTTTTTTAGGGGGGGATGTAAATTTAGAAACTGACTGAATTTAAGTAAATTTAGAATTTGCATCACACTTGTGTTGGTGGCATCATGGTAATATGGAAGGAACATGAGTATGGCGTCATGCAAGCCCAAGGTTAAATCCCAGCTCTGCCACAGGTGATCTCTGTTCACTTGGGAACTGCCTTGCCCTGTGTGTGTGTGTGTGTGTGTGTGTGTGTGTGTGTGTCCATTTTCATGATAGCTTTATTATAGGGTCATTTTGAAGATTAATGAGATTGTTTGTAAAAGCCTGCCACATGCTTTTGTGCTGAGACAGAGCTAACATGTAGCCAGTCACTTGTTTGTGGGCAAAGCTGTGGCCTGAGAGCCTTGGATTCTTACCAAAACTGCCATCAGTTAGCTGTGCATTTTTGAAAGAATTTTCTTTTACTGATTCTCCAGCCTCAATTTCCCCAGCTAAAAGACTTGCAGTTTCTAGGATTCTTCTCTAATAGTCTGCCCTATTTTAGAAGCTTTTGGAGGAAGATTTGTTTTGCTGGTGTTGATGCTTCTCTCATCTCTGGTTACTTCCCTTTCCCGTGGTTCAGGTTTCTCCCCTTGCTTTGGAAGAAAGCAACTAGCATTTTCCGAATGGTGAGGCAGTTCCCACCCATGACTAGAGACCGAGTGGAGGCTTCAGGTTTCAGCTCTGAGTCATGTCCCATGTTATTAAGGCAAGAGAGGTTCATGTTGGCTTCATAGCAGCCTCTTTTATGACTGTCTCCTTTTATCAGCAAGGGGCAGCTCACTGCCTGTCAGGGGCAGATTAGAAATGACATCCGCATGCTTATTTGGAGGGCTTGCGACTTGACTGCTGAAAGAGGTGGAGGCGTGTGGAAGGATGGTGATTTGGTAGTGCTCCCGAGGACAGATTAACATTTAAAGTGAGTATGTGGCTGGAAGAGGGGGAAATACACACACACAACCCTGCAGAAATGGCACCTTGGCGCTACACGTACCACCTCCTTGTGTATCTTTGGAGATGAATCTGTTTATTTTAGCAGCCCCCAAACAGGCTTATGCTGCTGTGAATTGCAATCTGTTCTACTTAATGCGCCATTCACTGAATTACCATCTAAGTTTTTATTCTAGCCCTCTCTTATGGAATGAACAAAACAAAACCTATCAGAGTATCTCTCTCTCTTTTTTTTTTTTTTTTTTTTTTTAGCTCTCTCAGATTGCATGTGGAATTTGCGGTGTAGCTATAGATTTTTGTTTCCCTTTTAAAAGTTTCTTGAATTTATAGGGAAACTATAGGCCAAGAAGCTAGGTGACCTTACATTTTAATGCTACTGGTTTGCGTCAGTCTCCAGATATGGCATAAAGAAAAATATCCCATCTATTTGTTTATATGCTAATACTATGAAAAGTCCATAAAACACAGACTTTTTCCTTTTTTGGACTATGAAAGTGAACACAGCCTTGGAGCCAAATTTGCATGGGTTTCTGTCCTGTTTCTGTTGTTTCCTGTTCCCCGTGAGCTTTTTGGCCTTAGGAGAGATTCATCTCTTTAAGCCTCAGTTTCCCATTTGAAAAGTAGAAATAGTAATAGTTTTTACCTCTTGGAATTCTTGCGAGGAAAAATGAGAAATCCGTGAAAGTGCTTAGCACGGTGCCTGGCACTCAGTAAGGACTCGAGAAATTTCACTATTGTTAGGATTCGGTTTTTGCTGTCATCTCTTGCCAGCATGAAAGAACTAATAGAGAAGGCCTAGGACTATGGAATCACATTCCACTCAAGTCTCCAACTGAAACCCAATGGTAGTCATTTGGCATCTGTCTCAATTTTTCCATCTGTGAAATCTGAAAATGGTATTTGTTGTACATACTCAACACGGCATGTACAGCAGGTAAGATTAATGCAGGTGCCCTGCTTTGCACAGTAAAAAATGCAGCATGAATGCTGAGTTGTCATTGCTTCACAGAGAAGGCAGTCACCTTCAGACTCTTCAAAGGTGAGAGTTGAGTGAATTGATTTGTGGAAGACTCTCTTTAAATCTTAACTCTCCTGTCTTGTTCAGATATAGTCCAACGTACGTATAGATTTTCACTCTGAAGTTTTGTAAAGTGAGAAATATTTACGACACTTAAGGAAGTTACTGGATTCTTGGAACGTCCCTTTAATCTCTGTTCATCATATTCCCATTTGAAGGGTGCGTGATTTGCATGCCCCTGTTGTCTTAAAATGGCCGAATGTCACAGCAGATCCAGGGGTTGTGTCTTTGTCACAGAGAAGATGAATTTATTGATGAAAGGATGAGCTAATCATCAGTGTTGGCCATCATGTCCTGTTGCGGTGGGTGATATGTGTCTCCAGCTTGAGGCATTTCTCGTAGCGGCTCCTCTCTCTGGGAACGCCACCAGCCAACATCCTAAATCCATCCACATACCCATATGCAGGTAGAAATCCGTTACAGCTGGCTAGACATGCCACAGATGATCAAAGCCAAAAGGACCTTCAAGAGCACCAGATCAGGGAAACAGGGGTGAGGCACGCTGCCACTCTCCCCTCCTGCAGTCAGGGTGGGCATTGCTAATGATTTCAGGGCTGTTTCCCACTGAGCTTCGCCTCGGCTTCACGACGGTTTTTTGTATCATACTCTGTACTCACTGCAGTGGGTTGAGTTGGCACTTGGGATGAACCCTGTTTGCCTTCCCTGATCTAGTGCAGGCTTCCTGTTTCCAAGTAAGAAGCTGAGGCCAAGAAAAGTTAAATGACTCGCCTAAGGACACTAGTAAATTCGTATTTGAGCTGGGATCTGATCCCATCTTCTTAGTACTCTGTTCCACCTTGGCAGAGGAACTTATTTGTAGAATTTATAATATATATCATAGTTCAGAGGAGTTCCAGTATCTAATTTGAATGCTTCCTGCACTCACACAAGGTCTCTTGAGGGAGAAAGGAGGCAAGGGGAAGCTGAGTGCCTTCTTTAGAATGGGATATTTGTAACCTGTTAGTTCAGTCTCCATGTGCTAAGGAGGTTGGGCTGCAGGTATGATCCCCCACACGGGCCAGCTAACTTCCCTCTGTCCTTTGTCTAGCCATTTTTAAAACATGTCTCATTGTCAGTGGGGCATAATTCAGTTTTTCCCTACCACTAGAGAAACAAGTCCACTTGTTTATCTTTAGTGCATAATGGTCAGAGTATTATAGATCAAACTCCTTCACTTCCTCCAGGACCTTTGATGAGGGAAGGTATAAGGCAGGGAGAAGCTTGTGATGATAATTTTTTTCTAGAACTTTTACATTGCTTCTCCAGAGACTGAATCCTAGCCATCCGATCATGAGTGGAGTTGACAACAGCCATTTTGGAGTTTCAGGCACCCTTCGAAGTTCTTTCAGATGGCCAGCTCTACCTCATCATGCACAGATAGCCAAGGAATCATCTCAAGTCTTTATCTCAAGATCAGCTTTTTATGTGGCATCTTGGGGACCCATAAAACAAGTCAGAAGTGTATTAATCCATTTAGAAGTTGACACTGTCTGTATGGAGTAAAATGGGCAGAGAATAAAGGTGATGCCATCTTCTTTTTAAAACACACCAAAACTTGAGAAGATAGAGAACTGTGCCCACACTTTCTCACTTTCTTGTTTTCCGTAATCATTCTGATTATTTTATTTCCTTTTAAACACTGAGTACACATTTATGTTTGGCTTCCCTGAATCCATTCAGCAGTAAATATTCCATGCCACAGAGTTGTAACAGGCTAGATAAGGTGCTATTCTGACAACAGTCAACTTCACTGCATGCTGGTTTCTATGGCACTTCTAAAACTGTCAGGGCAGAAACTTCGTCTTCAGAAGCCAATCTCTGTTTCATCTCTGTGCATGTTCAATGCAGCAATGATGATGCCTTTCTTGGAGATGAGCTATAGTCGTATCTCAGATCTACATTTGAAAATTTCACTTTCAAATCATGTGGCCATATGGCTAAAAGTAGAATGTCGAATTGAACATTGTCAGAGTCTTGAAGTTCTGAGGAAAGAGAAGAAAGTGGAGTTTGGCATTGCTCTCTTGAGTTTGTCCTTTCTAAATGACAATATAGAGAAACTAGAAGGTGCAGTGTGTACCTGCCTGGTTAAAAGAAGATCAGATGATGGAGAAAAGTACGAAAACGGAAAAAGTCACCAGGGATACTTCTGACCTAATTAGAGAAACTTAATTTTGCTAAGCTCCGTTCTTGAGCCTCCCTATTACTCTAATATTTAACGTCTTCCTTTGTTCTCCAGACAGCTCTGAAATCTATACCCACACAAACATGGTAGCATGAAAAGAACATGGACTAGGGTTTGAGTCCCAGTTCTGCCACCCACTAGCCTTGAGGAGCTTGTTCTGCCTGAGCCAGCTTCCTCATCTAAAATGGGGGTAAGAATCCCTGCCTCTCAATATTATTATTATTATTATTATTATTTGAGACGGAGTTTTGCTCTGTCCCCCAGGCTGAGTGCAGTGGCGCGATCTTGGCTCCCTGCAACTTCTGCCTCCAAGGTTCAAGTGGTTCTCCTGCCTCAGCCTCCTGAGTACCTGGGGTTACAGGTGTGCACCACCACTCCTGGTTAATTTTTGTATTTTTAGTAGAAACAGGTTTCACCATGTTGGCCAGGCTGCTGTCAAACTCCTGGCCTCAAATGATTCGCCCGCCTCAGCCTCCCAAAGTGCTAGGATTACGCGTGTGAGCCACAGCGCCTGGCCCTTGCTTCTCAATATTTCAAGAAGTAAAGGAGTTAATATACAGAAAGCCCTTGGCACTATCCTGACACATAGTAAGTCCTCAGTAACACTAGCTGCTGCTCTCTGGTAGGTGGGTAATGATAGCAGTAGTTATTATCCAGACTGCTTCACGCAATGCCTAGTATGTAATAATCAATCAAAAGTAATATGATCTACCGAAAGCTGTGATCTAATAAGCCAAAAAAAAAAAAAAAGCCTCCCCTTACCCCTTTCTAATGTTTGCATTAGTGATACTGATGTCCCACTGTTGTTCTCTCCAAGTTGACTTTTCTGTGCCTTTGTGCATGCTCTTATCTCCTCTGCTTGGAATGTCCCTTTCAGCCTGTCAAACTGCTTCAAAATCCAGCTCAGATGTTACATTTTCTTTAAGCACTCCTGACCCCACCCCCCAAATAGACTTAGTCCAGCCTTCTTCTGGGTTCCCACAGCACTCAGTACAGTTTGAAAGGTCCTTTATAATAGTCATTATTACATTTTTCAAAAATAATTTCATATTCATTAACCTCATTAGATTATAAGCACCTCGATTATGTAGACTGTTTTATCTTTGCTGTCCCAGCATAGCATCTGGCACAGTTAGCTGTTCAAGACATCTCTATTGAGTGGGTAAATGAATGAGTTCCACTCCAGGTTCCTGTGTTTGTGACCTCCAGGGGCCTCTTCTCTTCCCTTCCCCTTCTCACACAGGCTGATGCCCTATGTGCATGCCACATAGGCTATGCACTCTACCTGCCTCTCGATACTCTAAGCCGATGTGTCCATCATTTGGCTGTTTGCATATTCTGATTCATGACATTTTCCTGCACAGTGCTGGCTGACACTCTGTAGCGCATCATATCTGACTTCTCTGGCTGGCCTGTATGCCTGCCATCAGCTCGCCCTCCAAGGCACAGTCCTTCCCTATTTCCTGATGTTTTCACTTCTGCCCCAGCCATGCAAGTCTCAGCACACACAGCTCATTAAATAGCTTTGAACCTCTCCCTTCTTTTTTTTCAATACTATTTGGCAAATGCTTTCCAAGAGCCTACTAAGGGCTGGGCACAACGCCTCACGCCTGTAATCCCAACACTTTGGGAGGCCGAGGCGGTTAGATCACCTGAGGTCAGAGATTGGAGACCAGCCTGACCAACATGGTGAAACCACATCTCTACTAAAAATACAAAAATTAGCTGGGTGTGGTGGCAGGCACCTGTAATCCCAGCTACTTGGGAGGCTGAGGCAGGAGAGTCGCTTGAACCTGGCACTCCAGCCTGGGTGACGAGCAAAACTCCTCAAAAAAAAAAAAAAGAGCCTACTAAGCAAAAAAAGTGCTGCACAAGGTGCTTCCTAGGGTACAAAGATGAGCACAGTACAGCTCTTCCTTTCAAGGAATGCACACAAGGAAGAGGCACAGATCCGAATGGCTAGTTCAAGGCAGGCTGTGGGAAGTACCACAACAGAGGTACAAATCCAGAGTGTAGGGGGTTGAAGGACTGAAAAATCATATCTGCTTGGGGTTCTTAGGGAACATTTTGTGGGGCACATCACATTGTAGACTTTCAATATATGATTATCATAGAGACTGAGGAGTGGGCGGTACCAACATGAGGAGCAAGGCGAGGAGACCAGGAAGGGAACGCAGGCCTGTCTGGGCTGGGCTGGGGTGAGGGGGAGTGAGCAGAGAGTATGGACAACACAAGTCATTTCTTGTAGGGCCCTCACAGAACGCAAAGACCATACATCTAAGGTGCTCCATTCCGTGGTTTCTGCCCATCATGCGCCCTGAAACCTTACCCAAAAGTCTCTTCTTCCAAGACACCCTTACATTTCACCCAACCCCGATCAGCACCTATCACTTACAATTTTTTTAACATGTGGGCATGCTATACTTACTTTCTGGCCATTTCCTAGAAGTTTGTGACTTCCACCGACCTCTTCAGTGGTTAAAACCAGGGCTTCCCTTACCTTCATTTTCCTTATTTTTCTGCCTTAATTCAGTGCTTAGGGTAGTGTTCTTGCCATTAGGCACTTAGTAGGGCCAGAGTTCTCAACACTGTACCAAGTTACTCATTTCCACATCAAAGATGAATCAGACAAGATTCCTATCCCTGGGGAATCCGTTTTCTAGCAACTGGTAATTATGAGCAACTTAACCTCTGTGTGCTTTGGTTTCTAATTCATACAGTGGGATGAATAATCCCTTCTCTGCCCTTTTAAATTTTGGTAGTAACTGCTGAACACTTCAGAGTTCTGGAGCAGGAAGTCATGATTATGAGCAAATGAGAAACTAAAGAGAATGTTCTATTTTTAAACTCGTCGGACATGAGTCCAGTGCTCCATGACTACCTCGTGAACATTAATGCTATTACCAGATTACCAATGAATTTGCTACTAAATGAAGCTAGGAATTAGTGTTAGTGATTTGCCAGGCAGTGCAGGGCCTAGCAGTCTGCAGGCCAAAGAGGGTTCAGGTTTTGTCAGGGGCGCATGCTGCATTTCACACATCCAACACCCCCCAGGCCAAAGCTCTAATAAGTCACAGGAGTCTCCTTTGTAACCCTAGACCTCTCAGACTTGCTGTCCTCATATCCAGTCCTCCCAAGTACATTCACTCATTTACACATCAAGGATAGAGGCCTCATAGGAGCCGAGATGAAAAGTAGCCTTGTGTTGCTACAGGCTGGCCCCCCGGGCAAATAAAGAAGTGCATTATCTGTGTCTAAATAGTCTCTGAAGGATCCTTGGTGGAGATTGATGACCACAGTGGTGAGTTCTTCAAATGTGGAAGAGTGGAAGGCAGGATCCCAAGGGCTTCCATCAGTGACAGGAGTCTGGGTTGTCAGAAGGAACGGTGGCCATAAAGCTACCAACAGAGTTATGAAATGGACTGTTGCCATCAGAAGCATGTATTGAGCACCTGCCTTCTTAGGCCCATGTGCTAGTCATGCAGAACAAGTCCCCACACTGAGTTCTCACTCCTGAGAGCTCATAGCCCAAACCAGATGTCTGACTGGATGCAATCGTTCACACCTGTAATCCCATCACTTTGGGAGGCCAAGGCAGGAGGATCACTTGAACCTAGGAGCTCAAAGAACAGCCAAGGCAACATAGTGAGACCCTGTCTCTACACACACAAAAAAGTTTTAATTAGCTGAGTGTGGTGGCATGCACCTCTAGTTCTAGCTATTTGAGAGGCTAAGGTGGGAGGATCATTGGAGCCCAGGAAGTCAAGGCTACAATGAACTGTCATCATGCCACTGCACTCCAGACTGGATGACAGTAAGACCCTGTCTCAAACAAACAAAACAAAAAAAACAGAGATGTCTTTTTTCCTCTCATTGTCTCATTGGCTGCATAGATGTGTACTGAGCTAGGGCCCTACCTTCACAGAGCTCACAGTCCACTCTCACGAAATAAAGGCTGCAGACAGAGATAGCTGGTGGGGACTGAAGTCAGCGTGAAGATGATGGGGAGGAGAGGAGGTCATGTTGCAGAGTGGTTTGTCAAGGTGCTCTCAGCAATTTTAGAAAGGAGCAGTTGTTAGCCTTAAAATCAGGAAAGCTTTTGTTATGGACGTAGCTGAAAAATGATGTGAGCTTGAACCATACCCCAGAATCCCAAGGAGGGAAAGCAGTAGGGCCCTGAGCTGTCTTGGCAGAAGTGTTCACAGTGCCCAGGATGAGGGGTGAGAGGATTGGGGTTGGGGGATGGTAAAGATGTTAAAAATTGATTGCACAACTCAATATATAAAAGCTGTTAGATTGTACACTTTCAATGGATGAATTGTATAGTATGTGAATTATATTTCAATAAAGCTGGGTTTTTTTTTTTTTTTTTTAAGGAATCTACCGGGGAGGACTGGATATGAGGACAGCAAGTCTGAGAGGTCTAGGGTTACAAAGGAGACTCCTGTGACTTAGTTAGGGCTTTGGCCTGGGGAGTGTTGGACGTGGGAAATGCAACATGCCCTCTGACAAAACACCTAAGCCAGAGGGCATATTTACGCAAGTTGGGTGCCTGTGCCGTTGGTTTCAGAGTTGTGGAGAAAGGGGACCTTTCTCCCCTGTGTTTAACTTGATTTGGAAGGGAGATTTAAGTATACATATGCTCCTCGGCTTACGATAACATTGCATCCTGATAAACCCACCATAAATTGAAAATATCATTAGTTGAAAATGCATGGCTGCCAGGTGTGGTGGCTCACACCTGTAATCCTAGCACTTTGGGAGGCCAAGGTCAGGAGTTCGAGACCAGCCTGGCCAACATGGGGAAATCTCGTCTCTACTAAAAATACAAAAATTAGCTGGGCGTGGTGGCACGTGCCTGTAATCCCAGCTACTCAGGAGGCTGAGGCAGGAGAATTGCATGAACCAGGGAGGCGGAGGTTGCAGTGTGCCGAGATCACACCATTGCACTCCAGCCTGGGGGACAAGAGCAAAACTCCATCTCAAAAAAAAAAAAGAAAAGAAAATGCATGGCTGACTGGGACCTGAGGCTCATTGCCACTACCAGCCTTGCAGGAGAAGTACAGTTTCTACTGCATGCCTGTCACTCTTACCTCATCATAAAGTCGATCCGTGGTAGGTCAGGGGCCAACTGTATCTTACAGAGAGATTATTTACGGAGGCCCAAACCAAAGAGTGAAAAATGAGTGGAAGCAGATAAATAGCTTAGGTTTGTGTCCCTTCAGCTTTTTTTTTTTTTTAGCTTTTTTTATATGTGGATGAGATCATTTTGGCCCTGATTCGTCAGACAGGAAAAAATAGGCTTTAAGCTCGCCTCCTGGGGCCTCTATAGTCCATTAAGAATGAAGAATATGAAAGATACTTTAGAGTAAAGGGAGATGTAGACAAATCAAAAAGATGAGGTGGTTTTCTTTTGCTGTTGTTATAGTTGCTATTGTTATGTATATTATGGCCAGACTAGGAGTCCATTCTTTCCTCCCATTCACTGTCCAGCTTTTATTCCTAAACGTTCATTTGTTTCTAGGACATGGTCCGGCGAGGAGAGATCATCGACAATGACACCGAGGAGGAGTTCTACCTCCGGCGCCTGGATGCGGGGCTCTTTGTTCTCCAGCACATCTGCTACATCATGGCCGAGATCTGCAATGCCAATGTCCCCCAGGTAGGAGGGTCTTCCCCTGGATGAGCTTATCCATCCCTGCCTCCTTCCTCGCCAGCTGCTTAGGTGAACTCTCAGGGAAAGAAGGGGGTCACACTGTCCTTGAATTCCTTTACTCTACATCAGCCTTCTGTTTCAGGGATGGGGTGAAGTAAATCATTTCAGGGTGATACATTCTGGTGTGTCAGGACAAATGGTTGTCTTTCTTTCTCTATCCATTTTTTCCCTTATTAGATTCGCCAGAGGGTTCACCAGATCCTAAACATGCGAGGAAGCTCCATCAAAATTGTCCGGCATATCATCAAGGGTGAGTTGGATACTACTCATGTCTGGGGCTCCAGAGGATTAGATGATGCTTACTTTCTGAGCCTCTGTCAGTATCCCTGGTATTTGGTGCAGAGCATTTTCTGCAGAGCATTTTCTGCACTGAAAGCTTAGGTTGTTGTCCATTTCACTGTGTGTCCAGGTTGTCTTTGTCAGAATACTGAAGACTAGCCTCGTTGTTCTCTGCCTCTGACCCTCCAGTTCCAGAACTTACATCCATAAACAAGAGGCACAAGGGCTTGAAACAGTTGTTAAATTTTTTTAAAAAAGCAAAACAAAAAATTCAATTCCAAACTACACATAGTGGAAGGAAATTGCTTTCTTAGGGAAAAAAGCAAGGAAATGACAAGAAATACAATAGTCCTTTCTTATCCACAGTTTTGCTTTCAGTTACACACAGTCAACTGTCCAGAAATACATGAGTACAGTACAATAAGATATTTTGAGAGAGAGCGGCCACATTCATATAACTTTTTTATGGTATATTGTTATAATTGTTCTGTTTTATTTAGTTATTGTTGTTAATCTCTTACTGTGCCTAATTTATAAATAAACCTTTGTCATGGTTGTGTAGTTATCATAGGTGTGTATCTATAGGGAAAAACATAGTGTACATAGGTTTCAGTACTGTGTGCAGTTTCAGGCATCCATCGGGGGTCTTGGAACATCTGTAGGGATGCAGGGGACTACTGTAACTGGAATTCTGCAGTGAATTGAAGCAATGTGGAGTGGTGGAGAGTATGCCTGCCTTCTGGGCCTAGCTCTGCCTCCCCTAGCTGCGAGCCTGATCACAGCTAGGAGAAATTTTGCAAAGGTTACAGGAGGTACTACAGCGTCCAGTCTGTACCTGGCATACAGTGGGTGCTCAGTCAGTGTGGGTTTCCCTCCACCTCACCCACCCCATTGAGTTCCCCAAATGCTGTTGGATCTTTGACTGGACCTGACTCAGCTGGAGAGGCCTCCAGTCGGTGAGCAAGCCCCCAGTCACAAGGCAGGGCCCCTGTTTTGAGCTCTGAATGCAGCCCCACCGTCAGCCACTTAGGCACTAACTGGGGAGCACTGCCTGGTACGTGTGGCGGTGGAGGCCTATGTGGGAATTTCCAGTACCGACGACGCCAGAGTTCAGGGAGTGTCCAGATGGACTGGGTAACTGCAGACAAATCAGTATTCCCCTCGGGCCCTCATTCTGCCCATTTCTAAGATGAAGGACTAGGCTAGATTTACTCAGAGAGATTGCCTTTAAGTTGCTTTTAGCTCCCATTCCAGGTGGCAGATGAAATGTGAAGACAAATGTAGTCCACACAGTGAAGTGAAGCAAGGTTAAGAGTGTGGGCTCTAGGGTCAGAAGCTTCTGGATCCAAATCTTGGCTCTGTTGTTTACTCTGTTACCTCAAGCAAGATACCAGTTGCTTTGTGACCTAGAAAGTGCAAGGGGATTGAATGAGATGACACAAGTTAACAGTGAACGTTAGTGTCAGTATTATAAAATACCAGGAAGATCATTGTCATCATGATTTTAAGTGAGGCATGGCCAAAATCCTGTGGGAAGCCTTGTGAGAGAGGTGGCATTGAGCTGGTCTGAGAGGCTAGGACAAAGACAGTCCAGAAAGAAACAGCAGTGCGAGTGAAGGCACAGGGGCTGGAAATCTTTTATCTGCTCAGCCCTCCCCATCGGGGAATGGTAAATCCATTGCACCCATTTTGTAGATGGAGAGTATGAGGCATTGGAATCTGTTGTTTTCTCCTCAGAGAAAAAGACAGTAAAGGGGTCTGATGGACACACTTAGCCCCACTCATGCCTTCCGGGGTGACACCCTGGGGGCTCCTTCTCATTCTTAGTGTCAGATTCGCGTGAATTACTGCTCAGAGCCTCATTTCGCCTCCTCCCTAAGGTGTAGCTGTGGTGATTTGCAACTCCAGCCTTTAAATGGCATTTACTTCTAACGCCCACATGTTCAATTAGAACTTCTTATTACCCTCAGCTCTACTATCTTGCATTGAGCCTTCTCCCTGCACCTCCATCCTTGTAATCAAAACAGTGATCTTCCAAGAAAGGAAAAGTATTTTTAACGGGTGCTGACATGTAGTAGTAGTTGGATGTTTTTCTTTCTCAAACCCTGCCACACGCACCCTAAGTGATTCACAGTTTTCCATTATTGTGAGCCCTAGCCTCTGTCTCCCTCGGATCCTGGTTTATTTCCCTAGTGCCTTTTAAGGTGCTGACCCCATACTGGATACTGAGTGGATGATTGTTGAGTGAGTGCCTGGGCAAGCGAGCAGGTGAGCGAACTGGTGAAGGGTCCGCACAGGCGCCATCTTCATTCTCACCCCTCTGTTTTTCTCCCCCGCTGCTTTCTGCCCACCCTCACCTCCCCCACCTCCATGCATACCCTCGCAGCCATCCTTCCAGGCCTGGGCTCAGCCCTTCGTTTCTCTCCCCGTCACCCTTCATAGCCAGCTCCTTAGTCCATCCCACCTCTTCTGTCTCCAAACTCAACCTTGAATCCATCCACTTCTCTGCATCCATTATTCCCATCATAGCACCCTTTTTCTTTCCATCCGAGCCCTTATCGCAACCTATGATTGTTTTTATTTATGTGTTTGTTTACTCCTTTTGTCTGTCTCATACATTAAAATATAAGCTCCGTGATGGACACTGTCTGCCTTGTTCACTGTGTCTCCTCAGCACCCAGAGCAATGCCAAGCAAATAATGGAAACCAGTAACAACTGCAGACATTGTGGAATGAAACCCTACCCTTGTATGAATTTAATGTAGCAAACATTGACTGTGACTCTCCTCGGGACTAGCTGGGCACAGTGCTAAGTGCTGTACTACGGAGGTGTCACACGGCAGCTGCCCTCATGGAGTTTACAGCCTTCCGGGGACATAGAGTATAAATGATTGACCATAATCCAAGCCCAGTGAAACGCACACTCCAGGAACTACTCAGCTGGCCCTGCTCAGTGCCAGGCTCCGTGTCTAGTCCTAGAGATACTAAAGGAATAAGCGAGATCCCTATCCTTCAGGCGTTCACAGTCTAGGGGGAGAGGCTCAAAACTAATTAGAACGTGCTAAGCACCCGTCAAGTTGTGAGCAGTGTGCTGAGGGAGGGAGTGGCACGGAGGCAGTTATGTAAGCAGGGAGGGAGCCGCTTCTCCTCCTCAGGACTAGGACTGCTGCCCAAACCAGGCAGAGGGAGCAGAGGCCTGGAGGAGGACAGGGCAGGATGCAGTGGCCTTGGGGAGGACTGTAGCCCCATCAGGGGAGGCCAAGCAGAGGTGCAGGAGGCTGGAGTGTTGGGTGGGGTGTGGCTGGGCAGGGCTCCTGAGTTCTCCTAGGGGCACAGTGAGTTTGGGGTACAAGGGGTGACTGCATCCCTTGATTGGCTAGCAGACAGCAGACATTCTCATTAGTGCCTGGGGAATCATTTGGGAAGTTTGAGGTCATCAGTGTGGAAGTGATATTTAGAGCCTGGGAATTGAATGCCATTGCTCAGGTCGAAGAGGCCCCAAACATCACGCTGGCAATTAAGAGTTCTCTCTAGATGGAAGGTTGTCATAAAGAGTTCTCAGCCCTCCCGCTGGTGTGCCCCTGTTCTGCCTCACCCACAGCAGGGGAAGCCAGTCTGCAGCAGGGTGTGGAGCCTGTGCAGTGTGGCCTGCCTCTGGGAGCACCCCCTGAACAGGGTGCTGCAAGGACCCTGAGGAGCCCTCACTTGGGTGGAGAGGGTGGTGCTGAGGTTGACAGGGTTGAGGCTCCCATGGAGGTGGGAGGGGTGGGAGGCTGGGCTCTTCTGGGACCCCCGTCCAAAAAGCCCATCTGGTTCTCCTTTTTATACCACCCCCCCTCCCTCCCACCCTTCCTTCAATCAAAAGCCCAAGAAAACAAAGCCTCATAAAGAAAACCAGCTCATCAGTCTGTCCTCTTTGATTTTAATTTTGTTTTTCAGTTTGGGTTGCTTCCTTTTTTTCTTTAACATACTAATTAGATGCAAGCTTTTTTCTTTGATTTTATGGCCTACATATTTCCTAAGTTTTGCTGGCAGGATGACAGCTGATGTATCCCTTGAGGTCTCAGGAAAACGCTGATGAGGCAAGCCCAGCGGGGGACTTTTCCCGTTATTTTTCAGCCCCCACTCTCACAATTTTCTCCCTCCTCTGTTGGGGGTGCCAAGAGTACAGGGAATAATTGATGGCTCATTAAAGCCCCTCTCTCTGCACACTGCTCACTCGGTGCTCCCGACGTCCAGCCTTCCCCAGAACCAGCAGCAGCTCTGGCCTGAGGACTGTGGGCCCTCCTAGGGAACCGTGGTCTGAGGACTGAGATGCCCACAAAGAGAAGGGCAAATAGGGCCATGTGCTCCATGAAAACAGCAGAAGACTTACTGCCATTTATTTCTGTGGTGCTCGGCACCCCAAGTGGCAGAGAGGAGGAGTCAGTTACTGCTGACTGGGGTGTGTGCTGAGGTGGTGCTGTAGGCTTCTTTGTTCTATTCCAGAAATCCAGACCAAGTAGTGGTCACTTACTGAGCTCCTACCTCCTCTGGGTCAGGCCTTTGGGGTACAGTGTCATTACCTCTGGTCCTCACAACAGGCCTAGAAAGTGGGGTAACAAGGAAACTGAGACTCACTGAGCTTAGTGGGGGTACCTGGGTCTCTGGCGATGTAAACTGGATCCAGACTCGGAAGGAGCTATGCACAGCAGTATAAGGAATGTGCCAACTGCTGACTGGCCCATGTGCTCTTATGGGCTTTTAGGAGAGAAGAAAAATGCAGGGCACTCACCTTTAGAGAGCACCAATTTGACATCACAGGGTGCTAGGCAGGCTTCTAAGATAAGGGAGACACTCAGGAGACCCTGTCCCCAACAGGCATACGTCCCTCACAAGTGAGATGACTGACCGTAGCGCAAAGCAGAATGGAGCCAGTGCTGGGATGCAGAGGTACAGGGGGAATGAAGACGGCACAGTTAACTCACAGTTAATCCAGCTGGACATGAAAAGGAGCCCAAAGATCCAGGGAGGCTGAACGGAAGGCGTGGCTTCTTTTGTTTTTTATTATTGTAGTAATAATTTATCATTTTGACCATTACTACCATCACTACCATCTATCCACAGGCCTTTTTTTTTCATCTTGCAAAACTGGAACTCCCCGTTCCTCCCTCCCCCCAGCCCCTGGCAGCCACCATTCTGCATTCTCTCTCTGTGGCTGCCTGCATGGGAAAGGTTTCCATAGGCAGCTGTGCATGGGCATTGTTGAGCAGTCATCGCCTTAGCTGTGGCATAGGAGCTGTGACCTGAGAATGCTTCGAAATATAAATATTTGTGCCAATGGTTGCAGTGGAAGCCACTGGCCAGTCTTGTTGATGTTTTAGTCTCCTGGTGAAAGTTGTTGGAGGATCACACAGATGCCCGGGAGCAGCCACGGCTACTGCACAGCGGCTGGTTTGCAGAGGAAAGCTTAGAGGATTACTGGCTCAAAACTCTCTCACTGCTGGGCAAAAAGAATGAGCCAGAAACTTAAATGCTTTTAGAATTTGGCCCATGGCCCTTTGATTTGCAAGTATTCTTTATGGTTTAAAATCTCCTCTTAGTAGCTCATAAACATGTATTTCCATATTGATTTGGGGATCTTGGTAACCCAGTTTGTCTGTGTGATTTAAAGCTGCAGAGGCTGATAGGATTTATCTTTGGATGACATGTTGGCATGTGTGTGGCTTGCACCTGGTCATGGATACGGTGTCCTGCAGGGTATTTGGAGGCAAGAAAGGATCATGGAGAGAGGCCTGTATGTTAGCCCTGTAGCCAGCGGCCTTGACAGGGCTCAGAGGCGTCTTAAGGACACCTCGAGAGCTTTTTAGCAAATATGTCACATTTGCCTTAGGATTGCAGCCCCCAGGCCTCACACCCAGTTCACCCAAGAGGGCTCTCGGGAAGCGCTGCCCGGGGTAGTGTGGTGGTGGTATGCGGAGAGGCGGGGGGAAGCACTCTTGGAGAACCAACTGTGCTAACACCATGCAGCCTGCAGTGAGTTGCCCAGGTTCACAAGCAAGCTCTGCCGCTTTCTAGTGTCTGACCTCAGGCAGCTCCTCCCCTCTCCAAGCCATAACTCCTGCATCTGTAAGATGGGGAGAACCTGTGTCAGAAGGCTGCTGTGAGAATGGGGTGAAGTGCTGTGTGTACACATGCTCACATGGTGGCTGGCACCTAGAAGAAAGTGCCTGTTACATGTTAGCTGTCTTTATTGTTATGATTAGTGTCCAAGCTCACCCAGGAACGGAGACGCTCAGATGAGCATAAATTCTGGATCTCTGTGTAACTCTGGGCAAGTTAGTAGGTAACATATTTAAGTCTTGGTTTCCTCCTCTGTAAAAAATCCAAACAAAAAAACACCTAAAATAAATATTGCCTCTCTCAGGAAGCCTCCAAGGTTAAAATGCAGTTGGGTGCCTGGGACCAAGTTACATACTCAGTAAATGGAAGGTCCTTCCTTCCTTGACCTAATCCTTTCGCCTGAAGTTAAGCAGCAGCTTGGACTGAGATGCCACCAGGAAAAGCAGGGACCAGCACACAGGCTCGACTTCCCCGGGGCCTTGTGGGGGTGGGTGGGTGTCAGTGGGTGCTTTTCCAAGCAGGTTAAAACATCCGTGGGACTCTGAGAACGTGACCATTGGCATTGTAAGCAAGAGCAAGGGTCTTTCTCTGTAAGTGGGTTTCATTTGAATGGCATCCCTGATGAAATGAGAACCTACAGCCTAGCAAAATACACTGCTCCTGGAGAAGCGCAGCTTTCAACCTTCCAAGTTCGTTGCTGTTGTCAAGGAATCTCTGTTAGACCTGAAGGATTTTCCTTTCTCGGTTTCTATTTTGTGGTTATATGTACATCTTCAAGAGTTTTCAATGTGAAAATATTGGGCATTCCTCCTCCCTCTTCCTCCTGCATTTTTAAAAAGGTGAACATTTAAGGCTTAAGGTTCATGGATCTGAACCAGGCTTGTGAATACTCGTCCAGGTCTCCGCCCTGGAAGATGACTTTTCCCCATCCACCAGCCCCGGTGCCCCCTCCCTCTCCCTCTCAACATAAACAGAACAGCTTGTATTCCATGTCTGAATAGTAAACCTGCTGTCTAAAGTTTGCGTTAATATTTATGCGTTCAGCACTGCTGCCCATTTCTGAGTTCCATCAAAGCCTTTATTATAAGAGCATTTGAAAATGTGGGGGAAGTAGAGAAAGGAGTTGGCATGTATGCCGTCTTTCTCACTCTCCACTGACTTAGCCTCTTCCCCCTCTCCCCTCATCCTTTTCTCCCTCTCCCCTCATCCTGCAGTCTCTTTTCCTCTTACATACACATGCACACATGCACACACGCACACACACATGCAGCAGAGAGAACTCTTTCCCAAGACCTCTGGGAGGACTCTGTTCAATATTTATAAACTGCTGCAGCAGCTGTAATAACCAGAGGTAGCTGGCACCACCAAGATTTGCTCTAAATAGGACTCTGCCATAGAAACAAAGAATGAGCAAGGGCAAAGGGTGAGGGTGAGGTGCCTGAGGGTGCAGCTTCCCCGGACAGTGGAGGAGCACTAGGCCAGGTCGTCGGACCTGGTTCTGGGCCTGGCTCCGTGGCCGGCTCGCTGTGGGACCCTGGCCATTCACCTGTCCCCTCAGGGCTGCAATAAATTTCTGAGAACCCTTCCAGCTCTGATATTTGGTAACTTGGCATAAGACAGTGTGACCCCAGCCAGTCTACCCACATCTGTCCTGGCCACCGAGGCCCCTGTACATAAGACATTCCTGTTTTGGAACGCTCACAGAGCAGGGTTTTTTTCCACAAAGACCAGGGGCCAGGCAGGGTAGCCTGTTGCTTAGGTAACAGGGTGCTGCTGTGAGGACCGGCCCACTCCCAGTGGCTTTTTAGGGGCCTTTTTTTACTATCCACACATTTCAAGGTTTGAATTCCGGCTCCTCTACATCCTAGACTTGGGCAGGTTGCTTCAGTTCTCTGATAGCCTCTGTTTCCCCCGGGTAAGTAGGGCTGGTGTTCTTTACCTTGTGAGATTGCTGCAAAGGTTACATGTGAGACAACATAGATAATGCAGGCACATAGCAGTGCACAGCACATGTTAGTTCCACTCCGCTCTGTATGGGACAGGCCCTCTTCCAGGCAACACTGAGCAATTCACTGCCTGTGGGTCAGTCAGATATCCCCTTTCCAGAGAATGGGTGATGTGACTCTGTTTGCTTCTTAGCACAGTTGGAGTGACAGAGGAGACTTGCGCATGGGATGGGTGCTCTGTGTACCATCGGCATGTGTAAGTGAGGCCTCGGCACAGGTGATTCGGCAAAGGGATTGATGCAGGTGTGGGTTCCCTCTGCTTCGTACATCCCTAGAAAGAACTCAGGGAAGCCGGCTTTACTGTTGGAAAATCACTGCCCCAAAGCATCGGACTGTTTCTCCACTTCCCTCCCTCCTGGGTCTGAGAAGACATTAGGAGAGCAAAGTGTTAGCTCAATCCATTAAGACTCCTGCTTCCAGACCATGCCTCCGGGGATATTAGATGCCATAATGGTCGTTTCTCTCTCTCCTGGGGCAGCAACTGTATCATTCACATATGAGTAAGAGATACCACTTACACGCAGCCCCAGAGCCTTCTCCGGAAGCTCAGTTCCTGTCTCCATCATCCCAGCCCTCTCTCTAAGGGGCCTTAATAGGAGGCATCACAACCATTTGCTGTTGGAGGTGATGGATGGGCCTAACAGAATAGGATGATTTCCGGGGGGAGCCTCACAGCTGGCACATGCCTGAATCCCAAATCCCATTTTCCAGCATGCATCCAAAGTAATAAAGAGGAACGGGGCAACATAAAGAGGTAGCAGGAGCAAAATTACTTCCCCAGCATTGGCAGGGGTGGGGCTGACAGGGGAGGGGTGAGAGGTCACACGCTTTGTTTTCTCTCCCCAGTCTGTGTCTGGTTTGGATCAGCAGGTGTTTCATTATGCAAAAGCCTCTTACTAGAGAGTTCTCTCCATTTTCTTTCTCAAGCCAGGCGCCAGTAAGGGACCAGGGGGCAGAAGTGCAAGCAGCCATCCTAGTCACCCACTGCAGGAGATCCTTCAGCACGACACTCTGCTGGGGGGGCCCTCAACCAGGCTTAGCTGGGAAGAAGGCGAAAGCCCCTGCCTTCATGCAGCTCTCCGTCTAGGGAGAGAGGGGCTGGGTGGAGGATGGTCTAGCAGTCAGGCTCGCATGAACTGGAGGCAGTGGCCTGGGGCCGGGTGCGGGAGTGAGAGGTGACCAGGCAGGCAGGCTTTCACAGGGAGGACATCTCAGGAGGGGACCCGGAGGGGGTGTGGGACTTCCCCAGTGCCATTACTGGCCTGAGCAAAGGAGGCTCAGGGAGGGAACTAATGTTCCCTGGACTTTTGTTATTTGAACATTTTCAGAGGGGACCACCCAAGGGCACAGTTGTGAGTCAGAGCTAGGATTCGATCGCAGCCCGACGTTGCGCCTTTTCCTCTCTGGCTATGGGCAGGGGACAGTCAGAGGACAGTGAGGGGTTGGACCACCCCATCCTCCCCCTTCCCCTCCCACCAGATCCCCTACACTTGCTCCAGGAGCCACCGCAGGAAGTCCAGAGTCACCAAATCACCCCTCGCCATCTCCTAAAAAAAAACCAGAGTGACCATGCTATTTTGGGGGACCAGGACACTTTGAAAAAAAAGAAATGGAGTCTTAAGGATCACTGTGCTGGGACAACAAGGGAGACGAGAACACAAGTCTGCCCACCATGACACTCTCTATGGCATCCTCTACCGATCTGTTGCCTCAACTGTGCCCGGAGCCTCACCCTCCTCAGGAATGTTTCCTTTCTCTTCCTGGTCTCTCTGAAACCTGGCGCCCCTGCACCCCTCCTACCACTGGAGACATGGGAGGGGTCTTCCATGCTCCAGTACTTCTAGACTATTCTTTCTCCCTCCCTTCCCTGAATACACCCAGCTGTCAAAGTTTGTGTCGGGGGACTGCACCCCCTGACAGCCCCTCCCTGTTGTTGGCACCAGCACCTGTGCCCCCAGTCCTTGGGGGGATTCTGGGCTCACTGTCAGCCTCCCCAATGCTCTTGTCATATTTCTTGGTGATTGCAACATCCACATCTCGTTCTCACACCCCATTTCCGGTCTATCTGTAAATCTTATTGGAGCCACCCTCAGAAAACATCAAGAAGCTGAAGACGTTGCCTCACCTCCACCATTACCTGCCCGATCCAGGCCACTGTCACGTCACATCTCCTTTCCCTGCCTTTGCTTCCCCCATGGTGTCCCCCACACAGCATTGAGAGGGATCTGGCAAAAGTCAAATCACATCACTCCTTTCTGCTCAGGACCCACCCCACAGAAAGGCCACAGCCCTTACCGTGGTGCACAGACCCACACCATCTGGGTATGGCCCCCTCCCGTGGCTCCAGGCTGTGGCCACACTGACCTCTTTGCTGACCCTCAGATAAACCAAAGAAGTGCCCCCCCTTAGATCCTCTGCCCTGGCTGCCCTGCCATTCGATCCCAGACCTTTCCACACTCATCTCCTTCTGACCTTTAAGCAGATACTCCCTGCTGACAGCTACCTGTGTATTTTGTTCACTTTTTGGGTTGTGACCCTCACTAGAAAGTAGGCTCCACACAAGCAGAAATTTGCATCTGTTTCGATCACTCCTTTATTCCCATTCCCAAAAAGAGGTTCTTGAACTGGAGCATACATCAGCATCACCTGGAGACTCAATAAAACCCAGATCACTGGGCCCCACCCGTTTCCTGTTAAGTGGGTCTAGGGTGGTCCCAAGAATTTGTGTTTCTAGTAAGTTTCCATGCAGTGCTGCTGCTGCTGCTGCTGCTGCTACTGCTGCTCAGGTCCACACTCAGAACCACTAGCCCAGAGCAGTGCCTGCCCAGCGGGTGTCTGTCTTAGTCTGTTCGTGCTGCTGTAACAAAATCCCTGAGACTGGGTAATTTATGAAGAACAGAAATGTACTTCCTCACAATTCTGGAGGCGGGGGGTCCAAGACCACCGTGCCAACCTTTGGTGTTTGCTGAGGGCCTTCCTGTTGCATCCTCACATTGCAGAAGGGGGAAGGGCAAAGGGTCTTGAGAGTTCCCTGGAGTCCTTTTGCAAGGGTCTAATCCCCCTAGATTAGACCTAATCTAGACCTAATCTAATCTTATAATTAGATGGTAAGAACCTAATCACCCCATAAAGACCTTTGCTGCGTTGAGGATGAGGTTTCAGCATGAATTTTGGAGGGGACACAAACATTCAGACCTTAGTAGCATCCATGCCGTGTGTGTTGAGTGAATAAATTCATGAGGGCGGAAGTGAAGGGTGTGGCTAGGAGGGGAATCCCAGCATGGAAAGGTAAGTTGGGACCTTTCCACTGAGGGCCTCAAAGGCAAGACCCCAAGGAATTTGGCTACAATGGGGGCATTAGGGCGGCTTGCACCTCTGGGAGTTGGGGTTCTGGGAAAGGTATGAAGCGACGTAGCCACGGTGGACGCCATGCCTGGGATCCACTCCTGACTCTATCTTTGTCCCCCTAGAGTATGCAGAGAACATCGGGGACGGCCGGAGCCCGGAGTTCCGGGAGAACGAGCAAAAGCGCATCCTGGGCTTGCTGGAGAACTTCTAGAGGCACCTTGGCCCTGCGCATCGTGGACTCTCTCAGCTTCCCTCCCAGGATCAGTTTCTACACAACTCTGTGTGGCTTTTGGACAAATTAAAGCTAGTTTTGGTATCCCCGGGCCAGTTTTCTTTGTAGTTAAGCTTCGCCTGCTGACCCTCCCTTCCCCTCTCCCCACAGCAGCTACTTCAGGACTCCCCCAGGGAAGGCACGTGGGCAGCCTCACTCTGCCTGCGAGAAAGCTGAGGCTTAGAGGGCGTAGCAGTGACAACTTCACCACCGAGCTACGCAGGTGGTGCTGCTGTAAGGCTGGACTGGGGACCCACCTAGAGTCTAGATGTGGGACCCAAGGCCCCGGGCCTCATGCTCCAGCTCCCTGGGGAGGCCGGCCACACAGCACAGCCCTCAGAGCATGCAGAGCCCTGCCGCGCATCAGACCACAGCCCTCAGAGCATGCAGAGCTCCGCCGCATGTCAGACCACTCGGATGGGGGCTGCATGAAGGATTACCAGATCCCAACGTGGGCCCCACTGCAAAAATAGCATCAAATCTCTCAGTGAGGCCCTGGCATTTGGGCTGTTTAAAGCTCCCGATGGTTCTGTGCATCAGGGTGAGAGCCACTGCTTTAGAGTGGACAGGTTTGGGTCCATATCCCCACTGCGTCATTACCAGCTGTATATTTTGTTCTGGTTTGGGTTTTTTTTTTTTTTTTTTTGAGATAGGGTCTCACTCTGTTGCCCAGGCTGGAGTGCAGTGTCGTGATCTCGGCTCACTGCAAGCTCTGCATCCCAGGTTCATGCCATTCTTCCGCCTCAGCCTCCTGAGTAGCTGGGACTACAGGCGCCCGCCACCACACCCAGCTAATTTTTTTGTATTTTTAGTAGAGACAGGATTTCACTGTGTTAGCCAGGATAGTCTTGATCTCCTGACCTCATGATCTGCCCGCCTCGGCCTCCCAAAGTACTGGGATTACAGGCGTGGGCCACCGCACCCGGCCTGTTTTTTTTTTTTTTTTTTTTAAGACACAGGGTCTTACTCTTTGGCCCAGGCTGGAGTGGAGTGGTGCAACCACGGCTCACCGCATCCTTGACTTCCTGAGTAGCTGAGAGGGAGGTGCCACCACATCTGGCTGATTTAGCTGTACATTTGGATAAGTGAGTTTCACCTTTCTGAATCTCACTTCTTCAACTGCACAGTGGGGCCAATAATACCCATTCGCTGCAGAGGATGGCATGCTTAGCGTAGTGATGAAGGCACAGTCACGGCTTTGTAGCTGTCGCTTCCTTTGGTTCTTCCCGCACACATTTGTGACTTCAGAATTGTGATTTCAGGCCAGATGTGATGGCTCTCGCCTGTAATCCCAGCACTTTGGGAGGCCAAGGCAGGGAGGATCTTTGAGCTCGGGAGTTTGAGACCATCCTGGCTAACACAGTGAAATCCTGTCTCTACTAAAAATACAAAAAAATTAGCTGGGTGTGGTGGTGGGCGCCTGTAGTCCCAGCCTGGGCAACATGGTGAAACCCCATCTCTACAAAAAATAGAAAAATTAGCCAGGCATGGTGACACATACCTATGATCTCGGCCACACGGGAGGCTGAGGTGGGAGGATTGCTTGAGCCCAGGAGGTCAAGGCTGTCTTGCGGTCCGGCCGCAGGGGTTATTCAGGGATGCACCGAGAAGTAGTGAGAAAGAATGGTGAAAGAAAGACACAGAAAAGCGGGATTAGGAGGGACGGTTCCCTGATAGGGAAACGCCAACAGCTCTGGTTTATTCAGTACTTTTATACATGCCAGGGGTTAAAAAGTCCAGACAATAATTATTTTTGTCTTCCTTTGATGCGGCCTCTGCAGTCTGTCCTATGCTAACTATTAACTATGAGAAGCCATTCACAACGCTTCACTGATCTGGGAAGAACAGGAAGGTACCCATAACAGGATCTTCGGTGGGGGTCTTTGCCATCCCACCTACTTCCCTGTCTGCAGGCTTTGCCAATGCATGGGAATGTGAATTTGGCTCTCCACAAGGCTGCAGTGAGCTATGATCATTCCACTGTACTACAGCCTGGGCAACAGAGCAAGAAGACCCTGTCTCAAAAAATAAAAAAACTGTGATTCTACTCATTCGACATAGGTGATGAGAAAGTTGGTTTCCCCCTCAGAAGTCAGCAGTGCTTTAGCATGTTTTTAATCAATCCTCAAAGGACAGAGTCCCCATGAGTGAGGAGGCAGACGAGTGGCCAGATGAAGAAAGCAGCATTTCATTCCAATGCATTGTGCAGCCCAGGGTCACAGACAGGCTGCTGGGGACGCCACACGCCTCGAACTATGTCCCTGCCGCTCTTGCTGTTCCCTAGACCCTGAGGGACAGGGCTCCAAGCGGCCACTGCCATCTGGCCAGAGTTGACGTGCTGGGTGAAACCTGTTTGCCATCCCAGGAAGCCACCTAGAGGTCCCCGAAGAAGAAGGCACCTGCTCTGTGTCCAGCTTTGGGCTGGTGACGGAACAGTGAGTAAGGCAGGCCCTGCCGGCTGGTGCTCACTCGCAGCCTGGCGGGAGGACAGTGCATAACCGTAAGCGTCCCTGCAGAGAGGGGCAGGAGAGCACAACAGGGCCTATCACAGGATCAGATGGTGGCGCTGTCACTTTGGGTCTAGTTCCTTGACTTTTCTGTAACTGTAGTAGCTAGCACGTATCGAATGCCCAGTGGCATTGTTATCCCCGATTTATGCAAGCGGAGGCTGAGGGCTCAGAGAGGTTAAGTAGCTGCACAAGGCCCTGTGGCCAACAAGCATCAGAAGGCACATTCTAGCCAGGCCTGTCCAGCAGCGCAGTCCACACCCTCTCCTGCCGAGCTCCTCTACCTGGAAGAGTCACACCATACCGGCTGACGCCGTGCTCCAATCCTTTCATCTGTTGTGTGGTTTAATGAATTCACAAAAAATAGAGCACGTCCAGGTGTAACTTAGAGAAGCAGACTTCTAGAGCTAAGATCGGTACTTTAGACATCGTCAGTCCTTCACCTTGATTTTCTTTTCCAATTTTAATTTTAACCAGTTAATGCTTGCAAACGGTATAGGAGTTCAAGATTTAACAAAAAGCAAGGCAGTGAGGAGTCCACCCACTCCTCTCCCATCGCCTAGGACTTCCTGCCCCTGGAGGCAGCCGCTGCCATCTGATTCTCCTCCAGAGTTCTGTCCAGCGTTTTGCCAGCCGTGTTCGGAAGCCCAGGCCTCCCCACCATCTCCTAGAGGCCAACATAGGAAGGGAGGGCCGGGGAGGCTCAGGCACTCCACAGTTGCCGCACCTTGCCCTGCTTCGCATGTGGCAGCCTCCTGAGATCCTGTCCCTTTGCTAAAAGCAAGTTGGAACTCTTCCCTTGACAAGTGAGGAAGCAGCCCCCTTTTCCATTAGTTTTGTGTGGGGAGGGTTAGGGGCAATGTGAGGTGTAGTCACTTCGGGTGCAGCAGGGGAATACAGTTCCAGGGCCCCAAGGGACCAAGGAGACAGGGTAAGGAGAAGGCAGCCGCCACCACTCCCTGATTTCAACGACCCAAGGCCCTGCAAAGCTTTTCGGGGTGAGGTAGAGCTCCTCATTGCTCACCCCGGGCTCATGGTCCCAGCTTTCAGGCAGCTTGCTGCCTGCCTAAACAACTGTCTGCCTCACAAAGCAGCACCTCTCCTCTGGGGGAACTTCTTGGGCTTCCAGGAAAGGCTGCCCTCGGCCTGTGGCTCCGAACCTGACTTCTTTGCCCACTGAAAGGGTTCAGTCTAAATTTGCCCCTTCAAACAAAGCTTCTTCATGTTCATCCTCATGTCCATAGCTGAGTGGGACCAGACCATAGCATCCAGAGAGGTAGTATTCCTTTTCCAACCCAAACATGGCAATCAGATTACCTTTTAGCAATATTCGCCAGGGTTTCTTCACAGGGGAAATAGGATTCCACTCTCATCTTCCGTGGCAGCTTGCTGCTCCGTTTGTGGTGGTTGCACACTTGGATTCAGCAGCGGCAAGATGGGCCGTCTCTAATTCACAGAGATTTGCATGCAGGCCACGTGCCTTCCTTATCTGGGGAAACGCATTGTCAGGGCCGCTGGAAGGCATCCTTCAGTCACCCCCACGGTAGCACCAGTGCACAGGTGGCATCTTCTGCCATTACTGAGGGCGTCAATTTAGTGTCAACAGGGAGACGAGACTCGCTTTCCTAAAGGCAAGGCTTCTTGATTAGATTTCCTTACCCAACAGTAGAGGTAAAAGCAGACCCGCATTTTTCAATCTGTCTTGCTCTTTGGCACACATGGAAAGTGGCTGGTAGCACAGCAGTGGGCCTTCGTTATCTGTGCTGGGGAAAATGGCAGGCGTTTCTCAGTCACCTTCTTGATTAGGTAACACGTGCCCTTGGTGTAAACCTCAGACGGTGCGTAAGGGCACATAGTGCACGCATCTCCCTGCCAGGTGTGTCTCCCGGCCGCCCAGCACCCCTCCTCAGAAGCCACCACGGCTCATGAGCGGAAGTACCCGTTCTCTTTCAGAGAGACTCCTATGTGTTTTCAAGTGAATAAAAATATTTTTAACACAAATGGTGGCATCGTGTCCTCTGTTGTGCACCTTACTTCTCATTCCCCGTCACCACACACAGCTGCCCCCACTCCTTTAATAGGCGCACTCCATCGCAGAGCTGTACCATGATGTTGTTAATTGCGTTAATGGACATTCAGACTGTTTCTGATCTTTGGCTATTACAATGCTGCAGTGATCATCCTTGTGTAGGGCGTCATTTCACACATGTGTGAGTTTAAACTCCCAAGTAGCATTGCCAAGTCAAAGACAGTGTGCCTTTTTCATTGTGATACATATTGCCACTTTTGCCAACTGCGTGCACGAGTGTCCTCTGCCCACACGCACCCTCACCAGCGCGCTGTTAGCAGGCTCAGCGCTTCGCCTCGGTGGGTGAACAGTGTAGCCTGCTTATTGCTTTAATCTGCGTTTCTCCTATAAGTGAGGTCATTTAGTGCGCTAGAATCGAATTACGCATGTGCCATATTAGCTAATACTCATTGAGCTCTGGACTCATTGAGCTAAGTACTTTCCTCAGATTAGCTCGTTTAACCCTCGTTCCTGAAATGTAGGTACTTCCTTTTGTTGTTGTTGCCCAGGCTGGTCCCAAACTCCTGGGCTCAAGGAGTCCTCCTGCCTCAGCCTCCTAAGGTGCTGGGATTGCAGGTGTGAGCGCCCAGCCTGACTTGTAGGTACTTGCCTCATCAAGTCCATGCCACAGATGAGGACACCAGACTGAGGGGGGCAGTGGTTTAGAGTGACAGCTGGGAATGGAACCCAAGCCGACCCCTGCTCCTAATCTCAGGGCCACCCTGTCTTCCAGCTGGTTGCTAGAGAGGGCCTGGTGAGGCTGGAGAAGGTGGCACAGAATACATTGGGAGCAGAAGCCCCAGAAAGGCAGCGCTTTCCCTACCCCATGACTGAAGCCCATGCGGCTCTGCAGAGGCCCAGCGCCCTTCGGCCTGTCCCTGCCACATCTCGGTGCCTGGCTGTCATCCTCACCTGCATGGAGGCCCTAGGCCAGATTTCCTGGCTAGGGATGGGCAGTCACATGGATGTGGCCCTGGCTGCTCTCCCATGGGAAAGGGAGGAAATCTGAGAAACATCTGGAAGGTGGGGCTTTCCATCTGCAGCAGTGAGGAGAACCACTGTTTGGCACTGCTGCAGTGAGGATTGTTGCCTGTCCCCCCACCCCATCCACCCACCCCTGCCTGTGCACAGAGCCCAAACTCCTTCTCGTCCAGATCATCCACCAGTCTGTTCTCCTCACCCCATGTTGTGCCTCCTTCCATACATCTCCTAAGAAGCACTTGCTGAGCACCTACTGTGTGCCAGGCCCAGGCTGGGCGCTGAGGGGTGCACCGAAGTTTGAGATGCGGTTTGAGTTCTTAGCGTAGTCAAACAGGGCATCACCATAGAGTGACAGGGGGCTTCATAGAGGTGAGCAAAGGCTGTGGGACAGAGGAGGGCCCCCTGCCTGGGGGACCACACACCCTGTGTCTTGAGCAACTTTCACCAGAGTCTTAATGATGGCCGTGAGCCTCAAAAGCTGGAGGTGGAAAGTCTTTTGAGGCAGAGGGAACTGCCCAGGCAGAGGGCTAGGGCACAATAAGACACAGGGCTCTGGGGACTTTGGGGCTTTCAGCTGCCTCACTGGAGGCCCCAACTACCTTGGCACTGGCAGGGCATATGGGGGTTCAATGAGCTCCCGGCCATGGCAGAAGCTGACAGGCTCCGGGGTTGTGCTGGTCCAGAGTCACAGAGCTTGTTCCCGGACAAGTCCTGTGTCTGCTTCCCCCAGGCTCTTTCAGTCCCTGAATGAGGGGGAAGCAGATTCCATTGCAAGGTGACAAGCAGGGCCATCCGGGCAGCACCACGGAGCCACAGGAAGTCCACGGCCCCTGGGGAGCAGCTGGGGAAAAGCCACCAGGGGACTGACTTACAGAGGCCAGGGCCAGGGAAAAGGCTGGAAAAGGCTCCAATCTGCCTGCAGCTCCTGGAGCCTGCTTGAGCCAGCCCCATCCAGGAAACCCCCAGGAGTGTAGGGGCAGGCACCTGCCCTCAGCCCAGCTGCTGTGAGCCGTGAGCATGACCGTCGCACTCAGTCTCGGTTCTCCTTCACTCAAGGACAGCGAGTGACCAGCCTGGGGAGTCCCATGTAGACCAGTACCTGTGGCTGGGTCACGGTACCCAGCCGATCCTCCACCACTCATGGCTCTATCAATTACCAAACACCCCTCATAAGCCACATAGGGGAACAAAACAGACATTGTCCCTGGCCTCCGGGAGCACGCATCCTCAAGGGACAGACCAAAAGACAAACATGCAAACAGTTACATCGAGTGACAACTGAGTGTTTTGAAGGAGCAACCAAGATGCAGCGGGATGCGACGAGGAACAGGGGGACCTCAGGCTGAGTGGCCTGGAAAGCCCTCTTTGATGGGGGCCTTTGAGCTTGAGCTAAGCTCCGAATGACGTCAAGGAGCCGGGCAGCCAAAGAGCCGGGGAATGAGGGGGCCTATGCAGAGGCGCAGGTGCAAAGGTCCTGAGCTGAGGCGGAGCATCGTCCTCCGGAAAAGAGTCCAAAGAGGCCACTGTGGCCGGACCCAAGAGTGAGGCCGAGGATGGATCTTACAGGGCCTTGAGGGCTTCAGGGGAGTTTTGAGCCTGGAAGGGACATGATTTGATTTTGGAAAGATGCTTGTGGCTGCTCTACAGAGGACACTGTGGAGACCAGCATGGAAGCAGAGATCCAAGAAGTGTCTGGTGCACGCTGGACCAGGAGGAGACACTGGTGCTTCAGAGCAGGAACGGGCATGGGTTGGAGATAGGAGATTTGGGATGTATTGAGGCGGAGCCAACCAGTCACTGCAGAGAGAGGCCCCTGGTTGGCCCTGGGAGCCTTCCCCCAGCACCCAGAGCTGGGAGCAACTTCACTGGCCCTGCAGGAGTGGGGTGGGGCCAGCAGAGAGAGCTGCTTAGTATATAAATATCTTTAATGAATAAATAGAAGTGCTTTTAGGGCTGGTGGAGTTGTATCATTTCCACCTGCCGTAAAATTTCATTAGAAGCAGGCGCTGCATGGGAGAGGAATGGCTGCAATAAATCTGCCCGCCCACCCTCAGCCCTGCCTCCACTCTGAGTCGGCTCAGCCCCACTCACTGGAGAGTCCAGACCCAGACCCTTCTCCCCAGGCCTTCCTGCCCCACCCCCTGCCCCACCCCCACATTGAACAGGCAAGAGGTGGCAGAGAGCTGTGGCTTGTCGCTAAAAACCAGGGACCTCACTCCCCTCAGCTGGGAAATGGGCATGACAGTTTCTGCCCCCACCTAATGCAGATGAGTTTCAGGGGAAGCAGTGTTCAACACAGGGATTCCTGGAACAGCAGAGCTGAGGCAAAGCATACCTTGCAGGTATCCAGTTTTACAAATGAGCAGAGGCCCCAAGAGAGTAGATGACTGTCCTGGGCCAGGCACAGTGGCTCACCCCTGTAATCCCAACACTTTGGGAGACAGGCAGATCACCTGAGGTCAGGAGTTCAAGACCAGCCTAGCCAACATAGCGAAACCCCATCTCTACTAAAAATACAAAAATTAGTGGGGCGCAGTGGCACATGCCTGTAATTCCAGTTACTCAGGATGCTGAGGCAGGAGAATCACTTGAATCCAGGAGGCAGAGGTTGCAGTGAGCTGAGATCACACCACTGCACTCCAGCCTGGGTGATAGAGTGAGACTCTGCCTCAAAAAAAAAAAAAAAAAAAAGAGTAGGTGACTGTCCTAAGATCACACAGGGTCTGCAGGTCTGGCACTCAGAAACTACCACAGTGACAGCTCCAGTCTTTAGCATTAATCAAATGCTTGGCTCTATACTAAGCATTTGGCATGCACCATCTCACTGAGTCTTATTACCAGCCCATTTTGCAGATGAGAACACTGAGGCTCAGATAGAACTAGGACCCACACCTTCCCATCAGTTAGTGACAGACATAGATGAGTATCCAGATCTCTGCCCTGCCACAGAAGCCTTTTTTTGTTTTTTTCAAGCATGGTGAGGCTGGGATTATGTTTTCTTGAACCTACAAATTGTCAAAGTGAGAGTCTTTGGAAGGACTTGGGGTAGAAAGTTCACTGAGTGCTGGCCACGCACAGTGGCTCACACCTGTAATCCTAGCACTTTGGGAGGCCGAGGCGGGTGGATGACTTCAGGTCAGAAGTCCGAAACCATCCTGGCCAACATGGTGAAAGCTTGTTGCTACTAAAAATACAAAATTAGCCGGGCATGGTGGCGGGCACCTGTAATCCCAGCTACTCGGGAGGCTGAGGCAGGAGAATCCCTTGAACCTGGGAGACGGAGGTTGCAGTGAGCCGAGATCACGCCATTGCAGTCCAGCCTAGACCCCATCTCACAAAAAAAAAAAGCTGACCAAGTGCCTACTGTGTGCCAGGCAGTCTCCGAACTGAATGAAAGCTGCTGTCCCTAGCACTTCATTGCATCCCTGTAGCTTCTTCCAAGGTAGCCATGCTCACTTCCATCTTACAGATAAGAAAAGGGAGCACAGAGAAATCAAGGAATTTGCCCAAGGTCACACAGCTTTGCCTCTGACCTTGGCCATGGCTGCCAGCACTCAAAAGAATTGGAGACCCTTAGACCCCTCCCTCGGCCCCATGGCTACCTCCCCCAGCCCATGAGTGTGAGGCTAGGAACACCGGCCAAATGGACAGGCCCACCTGGCAACATGCCAGGGCCCATGGTTATCAGTTAAGCTCATTAAGTAGCTGTGACAGTTCATGGCCTGGGCCAGCTGCCTTTTCTCCCCACACCACTCCAGCCCTCCTGGGAATAGGGCCTGATGACAGGCACTTGCTTGCAGCAGCTGCAAGCAGAAGTCTCTCTGTCATGGGGGAAGATCCAAAGATACACGGACCGTACTTCCCCAGGCTGGCCTCTGGGCCCACTTGCTGCCTGACCTCCTCCGGGCTGGGCATATGGACCTGTGTGGTGAGTGAGCACAGGACGTGGACGCTGCAGCCAGGCTGCCTGGGCTCAAATCCCAGCCCTGCTGCTCCCCTGCTGTGTGAGTTGTTTCACTCCCTGAGCCTCAGTCTCCTCATCTGTGATATGGGGGGACCCTTCACTGTGGAGACCTGCCACAAGCTGATGCACGCAAAGGGCTTGACCAACTAGAAAGTGCTGATCCAGGCTCATATCATCATTACTGATATTCTTGAAATACTGTAAGATGAGACTAGACTGTTCCCCACTGGACTACAAGGTGATTCATCATTATTTATACCAGAACAACTGAACAAACCTGTAAAACATCAATCATCAGTAACCACCCAAGGCGAAGTCCCTTAGGAGCAAAGAGTGAGTAGTATGCCTATGTATACAACAAGTGCTCTTTAAACCAAAGTGCTGTGGGCCTGAGCTGCTAGTAGATTCCAGCCATGGCTTCCAGCCCCCATGGATGCTCCCTCATCTGTCGGCTCACAAGGCCACCCACCTCCGTTTCTGCTCCCCGGCCCCGCTACTTCCCGTTTCCCCTTGGCCAATTATGTTTCTTGCTCAGGACTAGCTCTGGGACGGATGCAGCCCTCTCTGGGAAACAGGAGCACAAGTCCTGCCCTGGCGAGGGAGACAGATGCAGACACAACCCGCCATCAGCCAGGTCATGATGAGTACAGGTCCTGCTGCCTGAGGACGGGGCTGATTTTCATCCGTTTCTGCACTTAGTGCCCAGCACAGGGCATGCCACCCTGGAGGTGTGCCTCCAACACGCCTGCAGCAGGTCGCTTCTGAGTACTTAGCATGTGAGCTGGCCCTGGGCAGGGCTATGGGGATTTCACAGCAAACGAGGCAGAACGCTCCCAGCCCTGCTGCCTCCGAGGACAGGAGACCCAGGGTAAACAGGCAGGCAGACACACAGCCGGGCAGCTTGAAAATAACAGAGTGACTGGAAGGGAGGGTGGCCACTTGGGCTGGATAGTCAGGGAAGGTCCTCGAAGGAGACGATGTCAGATTGAGAGTGGACGGATGAGTGCAGCAGCCACTGGGGGAAGCTGGGAATAATATTCTAGGCAGAGGAATTAGTGAGGCAAAGCCTCGAGTGTGCCTCACATATTCCAGGAGCAGCCAGATGTGTGTGTGAGTGAGGGGGAGACGAGGGGGCTCAAAGCAGAGGTGGGATCCTTGAGACAGCTCAGTCACCTCACCTGGCCAGAGATGAAGGCCACTCCTGAATTCATTCACCCACCTCTCCCATCAGCCTTTCATCTAGCCACTCAACCATCCAGCATGTACTGGTCCCCTCTCGAGGCAGCTCCTCCCTGGTTTGGAGGATTTGAGGGTGACTGAACTGACCCCTGGCTCTCTGGAACAGCTCATGGTCTCATGGGAGAGATCTTCATGCTAAGAGGCGATCGCAACTCAGTGACGAGCACACGCGACCAGGGACACAGAGTCGGGAGGGAGGAAGAGCGGGAGGTGAGAGGAGGGAGGGGTCAGCGCAGCCTGGCTCCACCTCGGGACAGTAGGTCTGCAATGTCATCCTCCCAGACCAAGGACAGTACATTATCAGTGTTATTAATTATCATTAATCTATTTAAATGGCAATTACAATTAAGAACACAGCAACAAAAATGCCACCTTGGATTTAAATGCCTCTTCTCTGGCACCGGAGTGAGTGATTTTTTTCCCGAGCTCAGCCCCACGCCCTGTCACAGCAGAGCACATGTAGCAGGTGCTCAGCCAACCTTTAACTTCAAAGTCACAGCTCAGGCATCACAAGGCCCAACTCCCTCGTCTTACAGATGGGCAAACTGAGGCCCCAGAAGGGGAAGGGACAGGCACCAGGTCACCCGCAAGTCTATGGTGAAGGTGGAGTGAAGCCAAGAAACCCGATTCCCAAATGCCTCCCAACTCACTCCATCTCTAGCTGCCTTTATTTTTTTCCAGGAAAAAACAGCTGTCAGAGGCAGCCACCCTGTTACCGATTAAACAAGGCAAATTCTATCGGAACAGAATCGGAGGCACTCCGGACACCTAATCACACAGTCTGGAAGAGAAACACAGGCAGGGAAATAGAAATATGAACAAACAGCACTGCCAGACAGCAGGGGCGCCCCCCTCCACCAGAGCTGCCACCCCTCCCGCTCAAGCCTCTGCGACAAGATGTGTCTCCCCGTCCTCAAATAAGATCCCCGCTCCCCAGGCGGAGGCTCACACACAGACCTCCCCTCTTCCCCACAGCACTGATCCGGGGCTCCCAGAGATGAATGGGGAGGCGCAGAAGTCATTTCAGGTGTCGTTTCAGGTTGACAGCCAGGACAGCCCAGCTGGGGCCCAGCGAGATTGGGCAGAGCTGGGCTTGAGCCCACACCTGCTGACCCTGGAGACGGGTCTCTGCCTGGGGTGCCTCCTGTGGGTGCTGCCTCTCTTCTGGCCAGCACACCTGGAGGTCTGTCCCCAGGAGGGTTAGTCCCATCCAGTATCATCACAGGCAGGAAGCTGGACTTGGCTGTCCCTGCCTGCCATGAGATTCTGTGATTGTATCTCGGGAGGATGCGAGCAGGTGAGGGCAGAGCCCCTGTCTGATTCCATTTCCGTGTTCCCCACATTGGCCAGCACCAGGGCAGACAGGAAGGAATGTGCCAGTAATGACGCTGGGCTCTAGGGAGACAGAAATGAGCAAAACAGACAAAGATCTCTGCTTTCAAAGAACTCATGAAGAGGAGACGGACACTAAACAACCTAACCAACCAACCAAAGGGAGGGAATTCAATGATACAATTTCTGATAGGAATAAATGGTAGGGCCGGACGCAGTGCCTCATGTCTGTAATCCCAGCACTGGGAAGCCAAGGCAGGCAGATCGCTTGAGCCCAGGAGTTCAAGACCAGCCTGGGCAACAAAGCGAGACCTCATCTCTACAAAAATTTAAAAATTAGCCAGGCATGGTGCTGCATGCCTGTGGTCCCAGCTACTCAGGAGGCTGAGGCAGGAGGATTGCTTGAGGCAAGGAGTTCGAGGCTGTAGTGAGCCATGATGGCACCACTGTACTTCAGCCTGGGCAAGAGAGTGAGACCCTGTCTCTTACAAAAAAATAATAAATAAATAAATAAATGATAGGAGGCCAGGTATGGTGATTCATGTCTGTAATCCCAGCACTTTGGGAGGCCAAGGTGGATCAGCTGAGGTCGGGAGTTCGAGACCAGCCTAGCCAACATAGTGAAACCCCATCTCTACTAAAAATACAAAATTAGCCGGGCATGGTGGCATGTGCCTGTAATCCCAGCTACTCGGGAGTCTGAGGCAGGTTAATTGCTTGAACCCAGGAGGTGGAGGTTGCAGTAAGCTGAGATCACGCCATTGCACTCCAGCCTGGGCAAAAAGGAGCAAAACTCTGCCTTAAAATTAAATAAATAAATGATAGGAAGAAAATGCACAAGCTGATGAGATCGAGCAAATTGGAGTGTGGGTGTAGGAAGGTCTGTGCAAGGCCAGATGGTCCTGGAAGGCCTCTCTGAGGAGGCGAGGTGTGAGCTGAGACCTGAACTGTGAGTGGGAACAGCTGTGGGAGGAGCTGGAGGAATGGTCCAGAAATAGGGAAGAGTGTGTGCAAACCAAATGAGCCAGTGAACAGATGTATCAGCCAGTGAGTAGATAGATGGAAATGCAGGCAGAAGGAGTCTGCTTCGAAGACAGGCCACGCCACAGCCAAGTCGGCAGGTCTTGCCCCCTTCTGCCGGGGTCCTTCACCTTGATGGGTCACAGGCCCCTCTGAGGGTCCCCAGCGTTGGGGGTGTCCTCCCTCCAGCCCCTCCATGAGTGACCTCCTCCGAGGTGCCCATTCCCTCCTCCAGGTGTTATTGGTGCACCATGAATAATCTTTATCCTCCTTCCTCCGTGCTTTTTCCTTTCTTAACCACCTGCTGGCTCCCTGCTCACAGGCCGAAGCCTAAGAAAAAAGTCCATGGGCTTTCTGAGCCCGGGTTCCCTCTCTCTGATTGGAGAACGTGCCCGCCACGCCTGCCAGGTTCTGCCTCTTCCGGGCCGTGGGCTCTGACTCCAGCCTTCCTGTGTGTGACCTGCAAGTGGCCACTCTCCCTGAGCCTCTGTTTGTTTTTGTTTTTGTTTTTTTGAGATGGAGTTCTCACTCTGTCACCCAGTCTGGAATGCAATGGCATGATCTCAGCTCACTGCAACCTCTGCCTTCTGGGTTTAAGCAATTCACCTGCCTCTCAGCCTCCCAAGTAGCTGGGATTACAGGCACGCACCACCATGCCCAGCTAATTTTTGTATTTTTAGTAGAGACGGGCTTTCACCATGCTGGCCAGGCTAGTCTCAAACTCCTGACCTCAGGTGATCTGCCCACCCCGGCCTCCCAAAGTGCTGGGATTACGGGCATGCGCCACCAGAGCCTCTGTTTCTGCACCTGAGAGGAAGAGGGTAACAACGTCCCCCACCCCATGCTGCTTCCCAGGCGCTGGCTCACAATTCTCACAACTCCCTGCCGATGGGAGCATTACCTGGACCACCCTTCACAGATGCAGAGACCAGGCCTAGGAGGAACGCTGTGGCTTGGCCAAGGTCACATGTCCAGCAAGTGGTGCCGTGGGATTAAAAACAACTCAGGCTTTCGCTGGGTTAGACACTAGAGCTATTTCAACACGAGTTTCCCAATTCTGGTGGCTGTCTTCTGGTTATGTAAGAATATGTCTTTGTTGTAGAAAATACACAGTAAAATATTCAGGGATGAGAATGTATCACGAACTGTACCTGCAACTTTTCTATAGGTTTGAGATTCATTGGAAATTTAAAAAAATTAAAACATCCAAAATATAAAAGTAAACAAGGACCAGCGCTCCGTCCATGCCGGGTCAGTGACCAGGCCAGGCACGGCGCTGGCTGGGCTGCCTATGGACACACGTTTTGTATTCACTGGCTCCTGCGGGGCGGGTGATGTGATTTTACTCCTCACTTTGCCAACGAGGAAACAAAAGCTTAGAGTTGTTCAGCCATTTTCCAAGTCCACACAGCCAGCGAGAGACAGGATGCGTGTTCCTGGGGAGCTTTCCCTAGAGAGGCGGGAGGGTCAGGAGAGAAAAAAACACGAAATGAGCTGGGGAGGGCTGGGGCCAGTGACTTGGTGCTGGGGGGCTGGGCAGGGGAGGCCTCTGGGCTGGGAGGTGGGATGGAGATGCTGGCTGCCAGGCTGCCACGGGCCAGGGCACTGAGCCACATGAACCCCCTCCCCTGTGCTGCAGTGCCCCCAGCCCTCACCGGGAAGGGAGGGGAGCCCCGTGGCTCCCACCCCGGTCAAGGGCTGATTGATCTTCCACGGTCCCTGGAGCTGGTCCCCTCGTCCGTACCTTGGGCTGCTGCGTGTTTTCTTGTCTCTGATTGTAAACAGATTTGACTAAAGAGGTAAATTAGAAGTTAATTAGAGAGAACATGATTGATGAGGCAGTTTGCCGTGATTGGGAGGCGTGGAAAGGATGGGGCTCCCCGGGTGGAGGCGAGGGATGAGGAAGAGAGGGGGTAGAATTCATAGGCCAGTGGATCTGCAGGGGTGCCCAGCACCTTGAGGGGCCAACTCAAGGCTGCCCTTTCTTCTGGACTCCATGGTCAAGGCCAGGCCCCCAGGTACGAAGCCCCATGTGGGGCACTCATGAAAGCCCATAATTAGCGACCAGGCCCTGCCAGACTCAGGGCACAAAGCATCAACCTGTCCCTGATATGGCCAGAATGTTCATCTTAGAGCTGCAGGCTGGGCTGGGGAAGGCGCTGGTGCTTATTAAACATTGATGCTGCTCCAGGCCCCGTGCATGTTCTCAAAACCCTGCAAAGCTGATGCTGTATCACCATTTTTCAGATTAGGTAATCAAGATTCAGAAAGCTGAACCAGCTTACCAAGGTCACACAGCTAACAGGGACATAGAGACTGACCTCTAGAGCGGAGCCGCTGCCTTTCTGAGTTCCAGGCTGTGTGCCAGGTCACGTGGTCCAACCTCAGGAGCCCTCTCAACAGCACCCCTGCTTACATACCTCCGGCAATGATGAGCTCACTTCTGCCCAAAGAGGCAGGATAGCTCATTAGGGGAGCTTTGTCCTTGTGTGGACCTGGTCAAACTCCCTCCAGAGCCACCTCCAGGGCCCCTGCTTTGCCACTCCCCTACCTCCCTCACATGTCAGAACACAGACCTCCAGGGTGAGGAGGAGCCTCAGAGGTCATCCTGCCCAACTGTCTCATTCTCCTGGGGAAACTGAGGCTGAGAGGGATACGAAACGCCAGAGGGACACAGCGTGCTGCTGTCACTGATAGGTGGGCCTTCCCATCCATCCCTGTGGCTGGAGTGCAGGCATCAGCCTCACTGTGCGTCACGTCTCCCCCAGGCTGAAGTTGCTGCTCTCCATTCGCTCATCCATTACTTCCCTCCGTTCATTCTGCAAGATTTACTGAGACCCGACTGTGCACTAGGGCTGGAGAGGACAGAAGGAGAAAAGCAGAAGGACCCATTGCAGTCCTCACAGCTCAGTCAGGGGCAGGCAGGCAGGATGGCCAGGCCTGCCAAGAAGGAGGCCAAGGGGAAGGAGGCCAAGGGTTAGGAGACACGTGAGAGGGAGAGACAGCCCCTCCAGGAAGCGGCACTGAAGCCAACTCTGGAGGAGATGCAAGGGTGTTCTTAGCAGAGGGAACTGTGGTGGGAGGCAGGATGGAACATTCTAGAAACTGCCAGAAGACCAAGTGGCTGGAAGAGAGCATGACGGGGAGCTGGTGGGAGGTGAGGTCACAGAAGGAAACCCGGATCGTCATGGAAGAAGTTGTTTGGATTTTATTCTATGCCATGGGAGAGAGTCATTGAGAATTTGCAGCAAGGGAGGGCGGTCGGTTTTGCATCTGTGGAAGAAGACCCTCTGGCTTTGGGAGCAGAACTGACCATGGGGTGTGGGTGCCCACGCGGAGGGCAGGCAGGAGGTTCCTGTGGTTGCTGAGAGATGGGGCTGCGCCCCGAGAACTGCACAGATGAGAAAGAAGTTCTGGGTTCAATGGGCAGGGCTTGGAGGGATTAGATCTGGGGATGTGAGTTGGTGATGGATGGGGGTGCCCCTCGTGAGATGGGAAAGGTCAGGAATTTGGTTGGGGGCACGTCAGGAGAGGCTGTGCGATAGACAGGGTGGTGCATGGGTCAGGGCTAAGAGTGGGACATAGCCTTGTGCTTCACTGTGGCCCCAGCTGCTGCTTTGCTCACCCAGGTGAACGTGCCTGGTCTGCGGGCCCCTCCCAGCCTGGTGTCACCTTCCCAGGTCAGCGCAGCAGTGTCCCTCTTAAATGGGGAGACAGAAGACAGTGGAGCAGAAGAGACCGCTCCCGTGTTCCAGGCTGTGCGCTCCTGTCAGCACCACCAGGGTCCACATGTCCTGGCCAGGGGCCTCGTCCCCACTGTCAGTGGAGCTGGAGTCCTCCCCAGGGCCCGAGGGCCCGAGGCCCAGCATCTTGGCTTCCCTCACTCCTCAGACTCCTCCACCCCTGAGCTGGAGCCCAGCTGGAGAACATCCACCGAATCAGGCCCGTGGCACCCGAAGCCAGGTTCTGATCAGGCCTGGCTGGTGGTGGTCACTGCTCCTGTTTACCGAGCCGGGTGCAGTATGTAGTAAGTGATGATGTTTAACTTGTCCAACAACCCTCTGCAATAAGCACTGTTATTATTCCCATTTTACAGATGAAGCAATAGAGGCTCGGAGAAGGAAGAGGCCCAAGGTCACACAGGCCGGATGAGGCAGTCGGCACTCAAACCTCCTTACACTAGGGGGGGTCCTCCAACTGCTTCTTGACGACCGAATGGGCCTTTCCAGCCTCACTGGGGTGGGGGTGAGAAGTGGGAGAGAGCCCCTGCTCAGGGGCCAGTGGGGCCTCACACATCCCATCCAGTGGAGAGGGACAGAAGCGCAGAACAAAGGAATGGTGACCTCAGGAACTGCCTGGCTGGCTCCTGCTCTGGAAACACCAGGGACCAGGGAAGCACAGGTCTGGTGACTGAATAGTGGACGCAGGACATGCTGAGGCCAGGGCTGAGCTGGGGCTCAGAGGATGCACAATGGACCTTTGGCCAGAGGTGGCCTCCTTGGGACACAGGCCTTCCAGCCTCTTCCCCTGGCCAGTGCTGGGCTTCTAGTTCCTTTGGCTGCTAGTGGCACAGGATGGAGGACTGATGGAGTGGAGTGGAGCACCAGGATCCAGGCCTGTCTCTGCCTAAATTAGGAGACATGTGACCTCAGAAATCCCTGCCCTTCCCTGGGACTCAGTTACCCCTCCTATCCAATGAGGTGGTGCATCAAGATGATGCCCAGATTCCTCACAGCTATAGATTATCCGAGACAGAGAGGACAAACAAGTCAATAGCGAACATTTATTGAGCCTCTACTCTGTGCCAGGTGCTGAATGCATGCTTCTCGTGTGTATCTCATTTAATTTTTATGAAGCTGGCCAGGCACTGTGGCTCGTGCCTGTAATCCCAACACTTTGGGAGGCCAAGGCAAGTGGATCACTTGAGGTCAGCAGTTCAAGACCAACCTGGCCAACATGGTGAAACCCCGTCTCTACTAAAAATACAAAAATTAGCTGGGTGTGGTGGTGGGTGCCTGTAATCCCAGCTACTCAGGAGGCTGAGGCAGGAGAATCGCTTGAACCCTGCGGAGGCAGAGGTTGCAGTGAGCCAAGATCACACCACTGCACCCCAGCCTGGGCAACAGAGCAAGACTCTTTTTCAAAAAAAAGAAAAAAAAAGAATAATTTTCATGAAGTAGTAAAATAAGGATCATAATCTTCACTTTGGAGATGAGGAAACTGAGGCTTAGAAAGGATGAGTCACTTAGAAAGACTCTCAGGATCACGTGGCTGGGATGCAGCGAGGCTGGACTCATGCCCACCTCTCCCTGGCTTCAGATGAGGCCATCCACAGCTCACTGCACACGTGTGTGACTGTTTGTATGCCCAATTAGAGCTGCACCCTGCACGGTGTGTGAGGAGTGGGGTTTGAGGAAAAAGGGTGCACTAGAGCATGGGAGGAACAGCGCAGTGAATGTGGGTGGAAGGAAGCGAGACTAAGCAAACATTCAACTCTGGCCAAGTTTCTTTATCACCTCCAGTCTCAGTTTGCTCATCAATAAAATGGGGATAGTCACAGCCCCCACTTCAGGCAGTTTAAATGAGATGACGGAAAGTCATGGGCACAGTGCCTGTTTGCCAAATGGTGTGAAGATTCTATCTCATCTGCTCTTTGCAACAGCCCCGGGGTTGGGGAAGGGGAGGTGCACATCTCTCAGATGGGGAAAATGAGGCTTAGAGAGAAGTGAGCTGCACAAGGCCACACGGGGTTGGGATTTGAACCCAGTGGGGAGCTGTCACCACTACCCCACACTAGCAAAGAGCAGATATCAGACAGATTATCAATATTGGATGGATGGATGGATGGATGGCCAGAAAAATGAAAATGTGCACACAGTCCAGGGAAACCTCTTCCTGCCAAAGCTGCCCTGGGGCCCTCTACCTGGTTTCTCGTGGGGGGAGGGCAGGGCGGGTGGGAGGCCTGCAGCTCCAGGCACCTGGGCCTGTTGCCACCGGCTCACCCACTTCTGCTCCTGGAAGGCTGTTGTACCCTGGGCGGGTGAAGAGGCTCGGAAAGCCCCCGATGCTGCGCTGCATTCGGGATCACAGCTGGAGATGTTCCCGGATTAGAGGGGAATTTATCCCCTCCGTGAGCTGCTGTGGCATGATTTACAGGCCTTGGCGAGTTCCGTGAAAGACCGGAGCAGGTTCCAGCCATTTAAATATAATTACCCGGTGCCTCCATCCAGATTTTGCCAGTAGATCATGAATACAGGGGCCCGGGATGCCCACTGAAGCCTCAGAAGACAGCTCGGCCCCCACCCAGGCCCAGCAATGTGGGTCAAGTGGGTCAAGCCTGTCCCAAGCCCCACCCTTGCCTGAACTTTCACCATTAGAATGTCATTCCTTTGGTTTAATGCCCCAGCCCTGGGTTTAAAGGGCCTTTGCTTCAGTGGGGAGAACATTAGCCTGGGTCTCTGAAGACCCCTGTTGGAACCCTGGGCACTTTGGTCAAGTCACTACCCCTCTCTCCTTCTTGCACCTTAGAGCACTGAGCTGGAAATGCTCCCCAGTGATGAGGAAGCTGTGCCCTCTCATTCTAGAGATGGAGAAGCAGCCACATGCAGAGGATGCCGCCAGAGGTGACCTGGAACGCAGAGGAAGCAGAGACCGGCTAGAGCTCAGTGTGCCTGGTTCCCAGCCCACATGATGGAGGAAACTGAATCCCAGCATCAGAAGTTGGTCAAGCCAGGCATGGTGGCTCACACCTGTTATCTCAGCACTTTGGGAGGCTGAGGTGGGAGAATAGCTTGGGCCCAGGAGGTCGAGGCTGTAGTGAGCTATGATCATGCCACTGCACTCCAGCCTGGGTGAGACAGGGTGAGACCCTGTCTCAAAACAACAACAACAACAACAACAAACAAAAACAAAAACAAAAAAAACGTAGCCAGCCTGACCCTTTCCCCTCCACTCAGCTGAGATCTTGGCCCTAAACAATGCCCTTGGAGCCGAAGGGGCCTCCTTGTGTTTAAAAGCTCCAGCTCTGCAGACTGGAGGCTGGGGCCACCTCTGCACCTCTGAGTCTTGGGTTCCTCATGTATAAAGGGTGGTGTTAGCAGTGCACACTCACAGGGTCACTCTAAAGCTTCAAAGAGAAACATGAGCAAGAGCCCAGCTCAGGAACCAGCCTGCGGCCAGTGCAGGAAGTGTGGTTTATGATTTGGAATCAGGAAGATCCAAACTGGGTCCCGGATCTGCCACTTGCCGGCTGTCAGACCTTGGGCACCTCTCTGGGCCTCAGTCTCCTCATCTGTCAAATGGAGATTCAAATCCCTACCTGTCAGTGCTGTGAGCATTGAATGAAAAAACAGGTTATGCACTTGGCACATGGCCTGATACATTCTAGGCCTTTAGCAAATGATGGCTGCAGCTCGTGGCAATGAGGAAGTAATAACCCCTGCCAGTATGTGGACTGTCTGGCTTCACCCGGCCAACCATAGCTGAGGGCATACTATGTACTGGGCTCTGCCGTGGCAGAGTGACGAGCAAAATCCACTCAGTATCTCCTCATGAGCCTCTCCGTCCAGTGGAGGAGACCAGCACAAACACGTTTCAGAAATCACATTTGTGTATTCATTCAATAATTATTTCTGGAGCTCCCACTTGGCGCCAGGACCTCTGCTAGGAAACAAGGAGACGCAGCCCTGTTGTCATGGAGTTTACATGTAGTGAGGACACGGCCAAGAAATAGACACGTAATGTGGCAGAGAAGGGTAAGTGTTGAGGAAAATATAGAAGGGTAGGGGCTTCAGAGGGATGAGGGCTGCATTTTAGATGAGATGGTCCTAGAGCGTTTGCGAGGCAAGGAGGCAGAGAGGTGACAGATACAGGCCCAGATCACAGTCAGGGCGAGTCTTGTGAGGTGGGGTGAGCGCCCTGGTCTTGGCCTGAGTGAGGAGACCAGCTTTGCAAAGGGAGGCGCCAGGGTGGGAGCCGCCCATCTGCCTCGGGACCTCTGCAGCCCAGCTCCAGCATGCAGCATGGTGGGCACTCCAGACCACTTGGAAGGAGAGAAGGAAAGAAAATCTAGAAAGGCACTCTCTGGTGGGGGAGGGGCCTGGGGATGCCCAGGGCACAGACAAGTAACATGGAGGCCTGGTCCCTGTTCTCTGGCCCCAGAGCGTCCACCAAGGTCCGACATGTGGATGTCCCAGGGAGGAAGGCAATTTCAGCCTAATGATGATAATAAAGGCGTTTGTGGTAAGGAACACAGACATGGCAGAGGACAGAGCATTTCCCATCGCTGTCGCCTCTAATCCAAGCACCTCATGAAATTGGCGCTTCTATCCCCCATTTTACAAAAGAGGAAATCGAGAGTCAGCCGACTTAGGAGATTTGCCCAAAGCCACCGGGTACGTAAACAGCGGAGCTAAGTCTCAAGCCCAGGCCTGGGGCTGCCCTTTCTAAGGGACAGTGCCCTTCAGACTTGGAAGGAGATGCCTCTGGAGGTATGGGGCTCCCTCTGATTGGAGGGGTCCTGGAAGAAGTTAGCCCCACCCTGCAGGGTGCAGCTGGCCAAAGGAGGAGCCACATCCAACCTTGAGGATACAGCAGAGAATGAGAGTGGTGTTTTTGCCCTTATAGAGCTTATGGACTAGTAGGGGAGACAAACACTAAACAGCTAGGTGCACAACTACTTATTTGATTAACATTGTGGTCAGGTGCAGTGGTGCACGTTTGTAATCCCAACACTTTGGGATGCCGAGGTGGGAGGATTGCTTGAGGCTAGGAGTTTGAGACCAGCCTGGGCAACATAGCAAGACCCCATCTCTACAAAAAATAAAATTAGCTGAACATGGTGGTGTGCACCTGTGGTCCTAGGAAGCAGAGGCGGGAGAATCGTTTGAACCTAGGAGTTCAAGGTTACAGGGAGCTATGATTGAGCCACTGCACTCCAAGGCAGCAGAGAGGCAGAGTGAGATCTGGGTGGCAGAGCCAGATCCTTTCTTTTCTTTTCTTTTTTTCTTTTCTCCATCCTTCCTTCCTTCCTTCCCTCCCTCCCTCCCTCCTTCCTTCCTTCCTCTCTCTCTTTCTCTCTTTCTTTCTCTTTCTTCTTTCTCTCTCTTCCTTTCTTTCCTTCTTTTCTTTTCTTTCTTTCTTTTTCTTTCTTCCTTTCTTTCTTTTTTCTTTTTTCTTTCTTTCTTTCTTTCTTTCTTTCTTTCTTTCTTTCTTTCTTCTTTCTTTCTTTCCTTCTTCCTTCCTTTCTTTCTTTCCTTCCTTCCTTCCTTCCTTCCTTCTTCCTTTCCTTCTTTCTTTCTTTCCTTTCTTTCAGAGTCTTTTTGTCCCTCAGGCTGCAGTGCAGTGCAACAGCTCAATTTCAGCTCACTGCAACCTCTTCCTTCCAGGCTCAAGTGATCCTCCCACCTCAGCCTCCCAAGTAGCTGGGAATACAGGCACGTGGCACCATGCTTGGCTAATTTTTTAATTTTTTTTTTTTGTAAAATCGAGGTCTCACTATATCGTATAGGTGGGTCTGAAACTCCTGGGCTAAAGCGATCCTCCTCTCTCAGGCTCCCAAAGTGCTGGGATTACAGGCATGAGCCACTGTGCCTGGCAAGACCCCATCACTTAAAAAAAAAGTGACAAGGATGATGGCTGTTACTGCTGCTGCTGCCGCCACCCTGGCACTGAGGCCCTGCTTCCTCTCTGAAGCTGGAGAAGGCTGGGCAGCCCTCAGAGGGTCCCTTTGCTCTGCAGCAGAAAATCTCAGGAAGACGCTGTCACCCAAGGGGAAAGCAAGGAGGAGTAACCCCTGAGGTTGCAGGCTCCCTTGAACAGGCCCAGCTTTACCAGCCACCTGGGCAGGTCGTCCTCAAGCCTGAGGCCCTGTCTCCTGCCTGCCTCCACCTGAGGGCTCTGATGGCAGAGGCTGGGGGCAGCGGACCTTGGTCCCAGCCACTGTGTGACTTCAGCCCAGCCACTTCACCTCTCTGAATCTTCGTGGTTTCAGCTGTAAGATGGAATGAACAGTCCCATCCTTGTCATGAGGATTTGGTGAGATAAATCCTGGTGTCTGGCACATAGAAAGTGCTCAATAGATGCTCATCCCCTTCTCCTGTGTGGGGTCCATGGAGATACTAGGCCCAGGCCTCCCTTAGAGGAATCTAGCTCTGTGCTGTCCGCTATGATAGTCATGAGCCGCATGGACCATTGAGCACTGAAAATGTGGCTGTCCAAAATCGAGACGTGCTTTAAGTATAAAATGCACACACCAGATTCTGGTGGCTTGGTATGGAAAAAAGAACGTAAAATATCTCATTAATAATGCTTTATATTGATTATATGTTGAAATGATAATATTTTTGATATATTGGGTTACATAAAACAGATTATGAAAGTTAATTTCACCCGATTGTTTTTACTTTTTTAAAATGTGGCTACTAGAAAATTTAAAATTACACGGGTGGCTTGCATTTAACTTCCGTTGGACAGCATCGGCCTAGCTAATTACTCACAACCATGGAATATTTAGCCTGGTATTAACCACGCCATTAAAGTCAGTTCAGGATTTTAAAAACACTCCTACAAGCAGGGCCTTGTAATTGGCAGAGACCCTGCTGTCCCGCAGTGTTTAATAAGCACTTGGTTTGCAGGGTGAAGGGCCCTAGGAGCCCCTCCCTGATGCAATTAATTGCCTTTGATGGGGATTGTCATTAGGCTTCTTGCTGGGACAACACAGATACGAGCCATGTGTACTTAGTGGCCTTGGTAGAGTGCAATTTGTGGGTTTAGGTTCAAATCTGAGGGCCAAAGCCTGGAGGGATATTATGGGCTGAATGTGTCCCCCAAATTCATATGTGGAAGCCCTAACTCCCAATGTGGCTGTACGGTATTTGGGTTAAGGAAGTAAATAAGGTTAAGTGAAGTTGGAAGGGTGGAGCTCTGATCTGATAGGATTAGTATCCTTATAAGAAGAGACAATAGATAGGCTGGGCACAGCGGCTCAAGCCTGTAATCTCAGCACTTTGGGAGGCTGAGGCGGGCAGATCATTTGAGGTCAGGAGTTCAAGACCAGCCTGGCCAACATGGTGAAACCCCCTCTCTACTAAAAATACAAAAATTAGCTGAGTGTGGTGGCAGATGCCTATAATCCCAGCTACACAGGAGGCTGAGGAAGGAGAATCACCTGAACCTGAGAGGCAGAGGCTGCAATGAGCTGAGATCGCACTACTGCACTCCAGCCTGGGCTGAATAGAGTGAGACTCTGTCTCTAAATAAATAAAGAAGAAGAAGAGACACCAGAGAACTCTCTTTCTCCCTTCCTCTTCCCTCTCCCACCCTCTTCCTCTGCACATACAAAGAAGAGGTCTTGTGAGCACACAGCCAGACAGCAGTCACCCCCAAGTCAGGAGAAGAGGCCTCAGAGTGAAACCTGTCTTGCTGGCACCTTCATTTTGGACTTTCCCGCCTCTGGAATGGTGAGAAATAGATTTCTGCTAATTTCTGCTTAACCAGTCTGCAGTGTTTTGTTACAGCAGCCTGAGCAGACCAGGACAAAAAGTTCTTTGGGCCTCGGAGAAATTCCCTCTTTGGGAAGCCACAGAGCTGGATGTTTTTTGAGGAGCTGCTTGGCTGCACAGGTGATGATGGATCCTGTCTGACCTCCTCAGGCAAGTGGCATGTGGAAGAAAGATCCCAGGCCTAGAGTCAGGAGACCCGGGTCTTTGGCCTGGTTCTGCCGTTCCCTCACTGTGAGATCCTAGGCTTCTCTCCATGTCTTTCTAGACCTCAATTCCTCCGTCTGCACAAAAGGGACATGATGATTGATCTTTGATGACCTTCTCTGTTAAAAATTAGAGATGCTGGCGGGGCACGGTGGTTCTCGTCTATAATTCCTTTCGCCACAGTGGGAGGATCGCTTGAGGCCAGGAGTTGAAGACCAGCCTGGGCAATATAGTGAGACTCCTATCTCTACAAAATATTTTTAAAATTGTCTGGATGTGGTGGTGTATGCCTGTGGTCCCAGCTACTCGGCGGCTGAGGCGGGAAGATTGCTCGAGCCCAGGAGTTTGAAGCTGTAGTGAACTGTGATAGTGCCTGCCACTTCACTCCAGCCCGGGCAGTAGAGTGAGACCCTGTCTTAAATAAATAAATTAAAAAGATGCTTTCAATTTAAGTTTTAGGTTTTAGATTATGTCTTCATTCTGTGTGGTCTACTCAGACCGGAATCCAGAAGAAAAACATCAGGGACACTCCCTAGGACTTCTGGCAAAGGCAGGAGCCAGAATGAATGAATTTCCTGCGCCCAGGCCCCCCCCGCTGTCGCTGGCTCCTAGCCCTTGGCCCAAGCATGGCTCTCAGCCTAGACAAGGCCTTCCTAGGAGGCCCAGGAGCCCTGTGGGAGGCAGAGTGCAGATAAAGGCTCGGAGTCCATCCAGGTGGAAAACCTGAGTCTGCGACGATCGTGAACCGCATGGGCAGAGGGGCCAGACCTGGGGCTCCTATGATGGGAACATGATGTGACTGTGGAGGCCAGTCAAGGCTCCTGCCCAGCGGTGAGTGGAATGGATAAAGAAATCAGTCATCAGAGAAGAGAAGTACCCCAGACCGGAGTGGGAGGTCACACATCGGCTCCCTGTGCTGCCCTCCAGAGGGGAGCTGGGGCAGAGGGGCCTCCACATTCCAGGAGGCTGGCTGGGCTCAATTCAAGGAACCCTTGTCCTCCCACCTCTGTTGGAATCCTCACTGCAGCCCACTGGATCCCTGCACGAGACACACCTGGGGTGCTTAGTGAGCAGGCAGATTCCCAGATACCCACCCCGAAAAGCCAGTCTGAAAGAGAACCCCCAGGGGTGGGGCCTGGCCACAGCCAGTCTCCCCAGAGATTCTCAAGTCCAGTAATATCTCATAACTCTGTGTCTAGGCCAATGGTGTTCAATCCTAGCTGTGTACTGCGATCACCTGGGGAATTTTTTTTAAACCCTGATACCCAGATCTCACCTAAGACCAATTATGTCAGAATCTCTGGGGTGTGCCCTGGGCACCCGTATATTTTTAAAGCTCCCCAGTCATCCCAGTGTGGGTCCAAGGACTGCCCCAGCTCCAGATCAATTCTAAGAGCCTCAATATGAACATCTGGGGAAAAGGAGAAGTCGTGAGTCTCAGATAAGAGAAATAACTTGCCCAAGGTCACACAAGGAGGTGATGGCAAAGCCCATCCTGAAACCCAGGCCTCTTTCCTGACCGTGGGCCAATTTCTTCCTGACGCTGCATCTCTTTTTAAAAACCAGCGCCCAGGCAGGCAATGCCCACAGTATTTCACTTTAATAATGTTGGAAACCGGTACAGTCAGGGCCACCACAGTGGTGGGGCGGGAGCCTCGATGGCAATTAGCGGAGCTGTAAGTCTTTCGCTTTATCCAAATCTTGGGCAGTAATTTAGAAAATTTAATTAAAGGAGGAGAAATGGGGACACCTCGCGCTCCCTGCCTCCTGTTATAATGAGTGAAATACACCGGGCTGTAAAAGGAAACGCTGTCTGAGACGCAGCTCCGATGTTTTATTGCCAAGTTTTATTCGCTGATGTAAACGTAATCGCTGGAAACCGGAGTTCTTATTAACACACATATTTTCACACATCCGGGGCCCCTCCTGCTCCCCCCTCTCCCTCTGGGCTTGTTCACCCACCTCCTAGGGTCAGCCCCGCTGCTTTCTGGGCATATCTATGCCAAGCCTGGATTTCCCCACCGGTTTCATACCCTCCCACGGCAGATAAGACTTTAATAGAATTCCATTGCTCCTCGGAGCTCAGTAATGCATTCTGGAAATTAGGCGGCTACGTACTAAAGCCATTGTTCCCCCTTATAAATGGGCTTTCTCAAAGCCAGTGACCATGGGGGCTCTGATAAGCTCTCATGAAGCCTCGCTCCACTTGTTACTGGTGTGCTAAAAGGTGCAACTCCAGGCTTACATTGCTCATTGTTAGGGGCTGATACATTTAAGTAGTTTCTCCATGAATCAGGCAGCCTAGGTATTTCCCCCTTCTTGGCATTGATAGATGAGCGAAAGGAAGCCATTTAGACGGTGCTATATAGGGCCCCAGCCCACGTGGTGAGTGATTTCCAATGCCTGGTTTAATTTATTTTTAAATGAAATTTGTTATTGATTCTGGATTAAAAGGACAAATCTTATGGCTGTTACCACTGACACAGCCACAGTGCTCAAGTGACACCTCTTAAGGAGGGGAGGGAGGGTGGCCTCTCTGAGTCAAAGGAAGGGTATGGAGACTCTCCAGGGAGCTTGGCTCAGCAGTAAGGGGCGGTGCAAGATCCCACGCTTAGAGGGAAGTTTAAAAATATAATCTTTCCCAATTGAAATACTTGACGTGATGCTCACCTCTAAGCCTCATTTATGTAATGGAAATAGCAGTGATATTTGCCTCATGGCATCCACACGACCACTAGAGGCTTGTTAGTTGCCTCCAGGGATGGGTGCCTTTCCATCTCCTGCAGCATTCCCAGAATGAAATGAGTGACAGGCGTCACCCACCCTAGTGAATTCCTAGAGACTGTTTCCTGGGCTAGTCTTTGCTTACCTTCTGCCTCCACTAGGCTCTCGGCTTCCATGGTGCCCAGAGATTACACTTGCATTGGGAAGCGGACAAGAGGCACAATTACACAGGGGAGGAGGATGGGCTGGGATGTGTCCTTTCACATCCAGCCTCTGCCCTACCTCACTGTGCAACTTTGTGCAGGTTACATCATCTTTCTGAGCTTCATTTCTCCATCCGTAAAAGAAGGAAGGGAATAATAGCCTCAGGGGTTGTTGTATGAATTATAGGAGACCATGGGTGCGAATGTGATTTGTAAACTGTAAAGTGAAGTTTAGATGCTGCAGGAAATCCAAGTGGGACAGTACAGTATAGTGGGAGGTCCCTGAGTTGGGAGACAAAGGACTTGGATCCAGTTCTGTCATGAGTGGCTGTGTGACTCTGAGAAAGTGAATTACTTTCTCTGGGTCTTAGTTTCTTAAGGTGCCAAGAGGGTAGGTTGGAATCAAACATATGAAATGTTTGATTGGCTCTGGAATCAAACACATCATGGCCTTGCTATGTCACTTTGGGCAAAATACCTAACCTTTCTGAACCTATGTCCTCATCTGTAGATATCAAGAACACTAGTCAACATGTATCATGTATTTGCTACTTGCCTGGCATTGTTCTAAGTGCTTTCCATGTAGCAACTCATTTAATCCCCACCACCCTGTTGTAAAGGTGGTATTATTACCCTTATTTTACAGATGAGAAAATTGAGGCACAGGGAGGCTAAGCAACTTGTCTAAGGTTACACAGCTACCAAATGGCAGGATTCAAAACAGAGAATATGGCTCTAGAGCCCACACTTCTAACCACACCATCTTACCCTACATGGCCTGGTGGTTCTGAGGATTAAAGGGAACAGTGAAAGTTCTTAGGGCCATGCTGGGCATACAGTGATGAGCCAACAGAGGCTTGGGGACTGGGAGAAGGCAGCAGGCATTTCTTCCCTTGGGGACTCAGGCTGGACTTTGCCCAACTGGGGACTCAGCTAGATAGAGGGGAAGGCATACAAGCACAAGGGAAGCACTGGGAAGGGTGAGGATGTAATGAGGCCAAGGCATGCCCAAGAGAGCACAGGATATGTGCAGGAGGTGAGTCTGGGACCCTGAATGCAAACTAGAGAAGTCAGGATTTCTCATATAAACAGGCCATCAGAGGGTTTTGAGCAGAACCATTACATCATGAGCATTTTCTTCTTTTTTTTTTTTTTTTTTGAGATGAAGTCTCGCTCTGTCACCCAGGCTGGAGTGCAATGGTGTGATCTTGGCTCACTGCAACCTCCGCCTCCCAGGTTCAAGAGATTCTCCTGCCTCAGCCTCCTGAGGAGCTGGGATTACAGGTGCCCACCATCACGCCTGGCTAATTTTTGTATTTTTAGTACAGACGGGGTTTCACCATGTTGGTCAGGCTGGTCTCGAACTCCTGATCTCGTGATTTGCCCACCTCGGCCTCTCAAAGTGCTGGCATTACAGGCGTGAGCCACCACACCTGGCCAATCATGAGCATTTTCAAAGGCATACAATCCCTGGATGTCTGTCCTTGAAGGAACCTTGACCTTGTTCCAGGCTTCAAAGAGAAAAGATTTCTGAAGGTTTCAGCTGGTGGGCTAGGGGCACAGCAGCAATGTGCTGCCATCCTGCCAGACCCACTTCCTCTGCAGCCCTGAGAAATCTCTTGTTTACTCCTCTTTAATCTCCTTTCCCTCCCTGTGTCTGCTCCCTCCAATCTGTGGTTTAAGAGGAGAAAGCCCGGGTTTGAGTCCCAGTTCTGTCACCACAGTCTCCTGGTGAGGCCTCAGGCTGGGGTTGACGGAGTCCTGGGTTTTAGTCTGGCTAACATGGTGGCTGCTATGTGATCTGGAGGATTCTCAGTTTCCATATCTTTATGATGGAAGCAGTAGTCCATTTCACTGGGAGCCAGGTTCAGGGGAGTTAATGAATGAGAAAACACGCGCATAGAGTCCAAGACGCCTGGCCAGCCCAGGATAACCTAAACACACCCTCTGTGTGGGAAGAAAGTGAGAAGTGAGAGAATCAGGCAAACACGGCCCCTTCCTCCAAGGCATGTGGTCCAGAAACTTCGTAGGTCGACGCTTGGGACCTGTCCTCGGTGCTGAAGGGAGCGCAAGGCTGTGGACGGTGCTGGAACACAGTGCTTGTAAGTGCGGGACATCGTGGAGGAGGTGTCCTTAGTTTGGGAGGACCTGGATTGTTGCTGGCTACCACGGGCCCCATCCGGTGTGCTACCCCCCCATAATACTGGAAGGGGGTGCTAAGACAGAGGGAAGACGGCGAGGGGTTATGTTCCTTGGGTTCTAACCTTGTTCTCAAACTTGGGCGCTGTCCACAGGGCTGGACGCGGGATCCACCTGTGTTCTGGAGTGGGAAGTGGGCTGTCGGAGGGGTTGGCCCTGTTCGGCGAGGACGGGGGAGAAAGTCTGAGGGTCTGTCCACGTTGTGAACCCTAGCATCAAAGGGCCAGTTGAGACGCTGTCCGCGGTGGCCAAAGGATGGGACCTGCGGTGGGGGGTGGGGCGCTGTCCTCCTCCGTGGTGCTGAAACCGGGAGGACCAGGGTGTGTGAGCAGCGAGGCCTGGGAAAGGGCAAGGGATGAGAGCAGAAGGGACTCCGCCCGGGAGTCAGGGGCCTCGCCTGACTCGCCGTGGGACCTCAGAGAATCTAATTACCTGATTTCAGGTGCTTCCTTATCTTTTAAACGGGACCACAGGTCCGCCCTCCTGTCTGTCCCATCAGCCCCAGTAACACGGTTTGGGAAGGAATTGGAGGACTTTGTTGGATTCTTGCTCTTGGGAATGGGAATGGTGCCTTATCCCCCTCCCCTGCCACACTCACACACACATACACCCACGCACACGCGCGCGCACACGCACACACACACGCATGCACGCACACACCATCAAGGTTCATTGGTCTAGGGAAGCAGCCTACAGTCCAGAAGGGGGCGATCCCATCCACCACGTAAGGACCAGTATCTTCAAGAGCCAGGAGCCGCAAAAACTGGCCTGCCTCTCTCCCATTACAAAGACTCTAAAACTGAGTCCCAGAGAGGGGAACACCGACAGTAATAACTACTGAGCTCCTACCACGTAGGCGGCATTATGCTAAGCGCTTTGCGTGCACGATTTCGCAAATCCTCACCAGGACCTCCGCAGACAGCTATTACCCCCATTTCTCAGATGAAGACTTCGAGGCTCAGAGAGGGGTAGACACCCGGATGCGATCACACAGCGAGCCGAGGTCGGCGGCAGAGCTGTCACCAGGTCCCCTGTGTCTCAGCCCAGGCTCCCACCCTACCTCGCCCTCACCCCCAGCCCCACTGGCCCCCGACCCCGGCCCCGCCCTGACGGTAAAGTTAGGAGCCTCTGAGCGCGCTGGCCTGGCGGCAGGTGCCCTGGCTTTTCTCCCTCTCTCCGCTGGACGGTATTTCTGTGGCTGAAGCCCGTTGAGTCGTGCTTTGCGGGAACCGCGTCCCTGGGGTGGCTCTCTCCGCCCCATCCCGGCCCAGCCCCCGCACTCGGGCGGGGGAAAGTTGCGGGTACCGCTTTAAAAATCCCAGCCTGGGCAAAACTTTGATGATAAATCAAGCGACAGATCCCTCCGCCGCCTGCTCCGAGCGGGAGGAGGGAGGGGAGGAGGAAGAGAGGAGGGAGGCGGAAGAGAGGAGGGAGGCGGGAGGAGGGAGGAGGGTGCGGCGGCAGCGCGCCGTGGCCTTCCGCGGAAGGGAAGAGTCCCGCAGTCAGAGGCGGCCGGCTGGGGGTGCGCTCGCTCCCCGCAGCCGGGGCTGGGCCGGAGCCGGACAAGGGCTGGGAGCTGGGCCGGGCCTGGGGACAGCGGGCGAGGGGCAGCTGCCGGAGCCGGGCAGCCAGGCCGCTCAGGGGCAGGGGACAGCTGGCGCGGGGTCTGCGGTCTCCGGGGCCCCGATGTGAGGCGGCGGCGCCCCCGGCCCGAGCGCGCACCATGGGGGCCCCGCTCGCCGTAGCGCTGGGCACCCTCCACTACCTGGCACTTTTCCTGCAACTCGGCGGCGCCACGCGGCCCGCCGGCCACGCGCCCTGGGACAACCACGTCTCCGGCCACGGTGAGTTCGGTCGCCGCCCCCGCGGACTTCCCCACCAAACCCCAACCCGGGCCGCGCCACTCCAACTTGGCCGCCCCGGGGTTCGAACCGGCTCCAGTCATGGCAGGAATCCCGGGGCGCCCCCTGCCGGCGCGGTGGACCCGCCCTGGCACTCCGGCCCTGCGGAGGAGGGGGCACCCGGGGCGCACCCCCGAACCTCCTCCTCCCACACTCGCGCGGATATGCACACCTCCATGGCCACACCGATAGGCACAGCCGCGGACACACTCAGAGCCACAGTCGCTGCTTTCTCACACTCACAACTCCTACCCTGCACATCTCCACACACCTCAGGTCCCCCTCCTCACTGCAAGCCTTTACACTTATGCCCACTACACACGCACATCAGGCACTGCGCCGGTGGGCTCACTCTGCCAGCTGGCACACACGCTTCGCCACAACTCTTGCCTGCCCACCTGCAGACACACTGGTGCGCGCGCGCACACACAAACACAGGCACACACCTACACACATGAACACAATTTGCTCACCCACTCCTCTCTGCCCATCTGCCTTTACTCTTCATGGGTTTAACCGCACAGAGGCCCTTGTCCTCTCCCTCTCCACACCCACCCCTATACCACTGGAAACGTCCTTGGGGGCAGAAGACCCTGTTTCTTGAGTACTGGTCGCCTGGGGCTGCAGCCTCTCTGTTGGGCGGGTGGCACCTGGTGGAAGCCCCTCACAGCCACCGGAGTAGTTGGGGTTGCCGCTTGCAGCCAGAGGCATGGGAGTGAGAGTGGAAGTGGAATGCCGGGTGCTTTTGTCTGCCTCTGGGGATGGGCAGGAAGCTGCTGCCATCCTTCCATAGGGTACCCCCATCCTCATCCTCGGCCCTAGAGGACTGAAATGTGGGAAATCTCAACTCCAGCCGCTGTGGGAGCTGGGGAGCAGACAAGCATTCCCAGCACTGGCTGGCTGAGTGTCAGAAGCTCCTGCTAGCCCCGAAGGAGCCCAAGTTGGCAGCAGAGTTGGACTGTATGAGCCTGGCAGCTGTGGGGGCTCCCCCTGGCCCCTGTGAGCCTGGCTCTGGGATGGAGGATCGAGCATAGATGAAACCAAAGGAGACCTTTCTTCCATGCAGCGCTTCACTAGATGGGCTCCCAGCCTTGTCGGGGAGGCTGCAGCCCCAGTGCTTGGCACTGTGGGCCCAGGGCTGTGGGGAGGTTTGCACAAAGGCCAGATAATTGGATGATTTATTCTGATGGGAGTGAGTGGGGGTAAGGGGGGTAGATAATCAGGGAAGGCTTTTGCTGGGGTATGACACATGAGTGGGATTGCTCCAGTGGAGAGGGGGGGCTTTGAAGCCATCCTCAGGGTCTCTGCTTTTTGGGAACCATGACTCCCCACCCCCTTCTGCGTCACCATGTTTGGTAGTAACCGCTGTGTGCATCGTTTATGTACCCTTCATACCTATCACCTCATTTCTACTGACCTGGCTAGAGCGGTGGTAAATAAGGAAAGGGTTCTTTTGATCCTCAACTTACAGATAGGGAAACCAAGTCTCAGAGAGGTGAAGGAAGTTGCCCAAGGTCACACAGTAAGAGAGTGACTGAGCCAGGACAGGCCCCAGGGTCTGTTGGGCAAAGACAGCGCTTTTTTCCAGGACATTCATCTCTCTGTCAGATTCACTCCCATTCTAGGGAAACTGGGAATTCCTCCCTCTCCACCCCTCCTCTCCTCGCTCTGCTCAGTTCCTTGGCACAGTTGGAACTTACACTAGGAGGGGTTTCCATGGAAGGGCTTCCCTGAGTTTGCAGTCCTGAGGGGTACGAGGAATGGGACTCTGAGGCTTATGGTCGTTCTGTCCCTAGAGCACCAGACCCCAGGGACTTGGGTGCCACTCTGTCATTCCTAAGGCCCCAAGGTGGCTCCCCCCATAGAAAAGCAGGGGCTGTCTGCCCTTTGTGTGACAGTCTCTACCTGCCCCGTGGTGCTAGGTAAGCTGAGGGGGCACAGCTCTGCCCAACCAGCTGTAATCTCCCCTCTGCACCCTGGAGGGCCAAGCTCAGGCCCAGGGCAGGGGCTAGATGAGAAGGAGGCACCCCTAGTTACTGGGGAACCTGGCTTCTCTCCTGAACCCCCCCTGTGGCTCTGGGCAAGTGAGCCACCCCTCTGGGTCTCCCTGTGCCCTAAAGAAACAAGGAGGCCAGGCTGCTCTGCAGGGGCCAGGCTATCTTCCCCCGACATTGCTAGGTTCAAAGTCACCAAGTAGTGACTGCCAAAGAGCCCCCACAGCTGCCCCTCTGCTGGGCCAAGCGCCCGCCACCACAGGAAGGGTTTGGAGCCACTCACTTAATCACAAAAAGAAACTGTTATTAATGATAGTGAGACGCGGTGAATAAGTGGGTCATGTCTAATAAGCCATTTGTGTTCAGGAGGAGAATACCAATTTGATAAAAGCTGTGTGTGCTGAAAAAGCTCAGAAATTGCTGTTTAGCAGATTGGGGCCTGATCGTTTCATTATTCCTGGGCTCCGTGTGTCCTCAGCTTATTCAGGAAATGTGGCCCAGTCGGGAAGGTGTCTCTATGTCTGGGAGTGGGGAGTGGGGGCTGGAAGCAGGGGCTCCTGGGGAGGGGCACATTGACCCCAAGCGCTTGGTGACTGCTCACCCCTCCAGCTCCATCTGAGCCCAGCCCGGCCGCCGGGCTCCTGCCTTCCACCTGCCTGCCCTGGAGCTTGTCACAGGGAAAGCCTGCGGTCAGATGGGTCAGAAAGGACATCTGTTTTGCTTCCCACCTCCCTCCCACCTCCACTCAAGGCACTTGGAAGAGGGCTTTTTCGAGGTGTAAGGAAAGAATGGGGAGCATGTATCTCAAGGAGGCATCAGGCACTGGGAGGTGGGGTGGTGATGGTCAGTGTCTGCACCTAGTAGGTGCTCAATAAACAGGAGTGATTTTGATTTTTTCTTACCAGAAAATGTTAACTCACTGCCATGGGCACAGCAGGGATGGGAGGAAAAGATGCAAGCATTGACGAAATGCCTACTGTGTGCCCCGTGCTGCCAAGCCCTTGCCAGTGTTAACTCACTCAGGCTGACCATTCATGCAAGGCTGGTGTTGGAGATAGGAGGAAACTGAGGCTCGGAGAGGGCCAACGACTTACCCAAGGGTGCTGAGTCTGTACAGAGAGCTGGAAAGCTGTGTTTAGGTTGAAGATGCATCTAGCGGCTCTGGGACTGCCTCCTCCAGAACAGCCTTGAGGCAGGCTTGGCCATGGCGTCTTCCTTCGTGTAGCCGTAACCCAAGCTTGCTCCCTTCTAGCTCCTCAGGGAATCAGTAAAGCAGTGGGTTCCACCAAGAGGAACCAGCCACTCAGAAAGGTGGCAAGATCTTGCTGAGGATGCCTGTAGGTTAGAAACGGGCAGCTGGACTGGACCCCAGGATCTTTCCAGATCTTGTCCAGGGGAGGGTTCCAGAAGGCAGGGTCTTTGTGAAGATCTCTGTAGACCCCTACAGCTTGCAAGAAGCCTCATGTGGCAGAGTTCCCCAGGGAATTTTTACAATGCAGATCCCCCAAACCCACTGCCAGAATGGTTATTTGATGGGACGCTGGAATGTACATTTTATTATTATTTTTTAATTTCTCTTGAGACAAGGTCTTGCTCTATTGACCAGGCTGGAGTGCAGTGGCACAATCTCAGCTTACTGCAACCTCTGCCTCCTGGGTTCAAGCGATCCTTTCACCTCAGCCTCCGAGTAGCTGGGAGTACAGGCGTGCGCTACCACCCTCAGCTAATTTTTAAATTTTTTGTAGAGATGAGATCTCATTATATTGCCTAGGCTGGTCTCGAACTCCTGGGCTCAAGCCATCCTCCCTCCTCGGCCTTCCAAAGTGCTGGGATTACAGGCGTGAGCCACCGCATCTGGTGGAATCTGCATTTTAATAAGTTCCCCAGAGGATTCTCATGCAGCCTGGGGTTTGGAAGCCACTGCCTAAGTATTTACCCATACCTGATGGGAGATGTAGGGACAGGAAATGTCTGACGCTATGGGCTGGCTTGGTTTGGTTTCACAGGGGAGGGAGAGGTCCAGACAGGGGCAGGTGGATGGTCCCTGAGAGGAGCCCCAAGAAGCCTCACACTGCAGCAGACAACTCCCCTCCCACCCCCACCCTGCCACACACACACACCCCTACACACACACACACACACACACACACACACACCCAGGCCAGCACCTTCAATTATTCATATACCCCAATGCAGACAAAGATCCTGGCTTGGCTGGGGGCTTTGTCCATTGAGTGATTCACTGTCCTGAGATTCTCTCTGTTGCCAGGAGGGACCAGCAGGGTGCTGGGGGAGGGAGGGGGCACCGGGCCATTTGGCAAGCAGCCTGTGTACTGAAAAATGACTCTGGCTTCCTTGCGTTCCTTACTGAACTGTTGGTATCTCACCATCAATAAGCTGGCTAGTTTGGTGGCTGGAAGATGAAGAAAATTGAGTCCTGTCTTCTGAAGGTTATGGTGTTAAAAATGTGTTCGTCTTTGTCTCGGGCGTTGGTGATTATTCTATCAATTACGCCTGTAAACACTCTGCCTTGGGCTGAGGGCTTCCCGGCCTCCTGTGGGAATTGGCCCTCACAAGCGGTTTTCCCCAAGTCCTTCACACCAATTGGTTTTGACACCTTGCCCATCAGCGGCTCCCGCAGCCTTTTCCCCAAACAAGAGAAGCCGCAGGCGGCCAGCAGGACGCAGGGAATTTGGCTCCTTGCCATGGTGACAGCAAGGATGGTGGGCAAAGTCTCCTGCGGCAAACAAGTGGGCAGGGTGAGGCGAGTCGGGTAAGTGACCCCTTCTGATCCACCGGCTTCGGGGGCAGGGGATGGAGCTTTTGGAATGAATCATGGAGGCCCCTTGGGACCATCGTCCCCAAGCCTTTCTCTTACAGATGAGAAGACAGAGACCCGGGGACAAAGGAGAATTTGCCCAGAATTGCCCTGGAGGGTACTTCTTGGCTTTTGGGATTACCTCATCCAACTCTGTACAAATGGACAGATTGGCTGGGCGCGGCGGCTCATGCCTGTAACCCCGGCACTTTGGGAGGCTGAGGTGGGTGGATGACTTGAGCTCAGGAGTTTGAGACCAGCCTGGACAACATAGTGAGAACTCGTCTCTACAAAAAAATAGCCAGGCATGGGTACGCACCTGTAGTCCCAGCTACTCAGTAGGCTGAGACGGGAGGATTGCGTGAACCCAGGAGACGGAGGTTGCAGTGAGCTGAGATCGCGCCACTGCGCTCCAGCCTGGTTGACAAAGTGAGACCCTGTCTCAAAAATAAATAAATAAATAAAAATAAAAACAGGAGAGATAAACATATGGAAGCAAGTGTGTGTTGAGAGCCATGCCAGGGCCTTGAATGGTATCATCTCATTCAATTCTAACAAGAACTCCAAAAGGAAAGACTGCCTGGCCCACTGTTTAGATGAAGAAAATGAGACTCGGGGAGGTTAAGTGGCTTACCCAAGGTCACACACCTACCAAGTGTCGGAGGCTGGACTTGAACTGAAGAATCTAGCTCCAGGGCTGGGAGTCCAAGGAAAGAGGAGGAAGAGGCCCACGTCACACAGAGGGAAAGAGCAGGGCTGGGCTTTGAGGCTTGGCTCCGGGGTGGAAGGAGTGTAATGGCCTCCGCATTCCATGCCCAGGAGGGCGAGGAGCAGTGAGAACAGAATGCTATCCCAGCGACCCTCCAACTTTCCTCGATTTTTGAAAGCATGGGGAGAGTGTGTAGTGTGAACAGAGGCATAGGTGCCCATGTGAGAGTGTTTGGCCATCACCTTGGACTTTGGGGACCAAACCAGCTGCTGATGGGGTTGTGGGAAGACTCTCTCAGTCCTGAAAGGAGTTTGGGGCCCACTGGGCACACTGGGGTCAGATTCCCTTGTGTCCCGGGACCCAGGACAATGCCCGGCCCAGGGAGGTGGCAGGGAATGAATGAATGGATGACGAGGAGGATGAAGCAGGGGATGAGGTCTGAATTCTTAAAGCTTTGCTCATTCCAAGTCAATATATTTTTAAACATTCAAATGACTTTAATTTCGTAAGGAATCTATGTTTATGGGGGGAAATTCACAAAATTGGAGCCCCCTCCTCATCCCTACTGAGCAGAGCAAGGACATCTTGAAGTGGGCAAGGCTGATGGCACCTTGCAGTGGGTGGGCCCAGGCTCTGACCTTGGGCTGCATATGCGATGCTGCAGCAATGAGGATGGGGGAGTCCAAGCGTCGCGCCCTCTTCCCCCGACCCTGATGAGACACTTGCGTCAGAAAAAGCAGCAGTGGTCCAGCTGGAGAAGAAATCTGCTCCTCTCCTAGCTGCTGGTCCCGGGATCCAGAGCCCACCCAACTGGCTCCTCCTGGTTCCCACTGCTCCGGAGAAGTGAGGTGGGGGTGGGGAGGCAGAGAGGGGCTGCTGCTCCTCCAGGTTCCCTTCTCACAGCCAGGCCTCCCTTCCCTTCTTTGAAGCCATCAGGGAGTCCCTGGGACTCAGCTCCACCTCCCACCCCGGTTTCAACCCTCTTCAAAACCCCCCAGGGCCCGCAACAAGATTGGGTCCTACCTGCGAGATGATTTTCGGCAGAACCTAGAGAAACCTCTTGCATTCTAATAGTTATGCATTTATTTTAATGTGTACTGAAAAAATATAACCAGCACATCAAAACTGTGATTTCACAGATATGATTGCTTAGGATGAGACTAATGGGGGTATTAAAAAATGGTGGGTTAGTTTATAGAAAAACATTAAGGACATAATAGTGCAGGCGGCGAATGGGCATGTCCGTGGGGATCCACAGTGCAGACATGACTTGGAGACCCGGGGGCATCTGACGGGCTGCCCCATCACACTGCAAGCTCCATACTCTTCATACTGGGAGCTATTGGCCTAATGGGGCTGCTGCCATGTTTGGGAAGCTTGGTCATTCATTCATTCTTTTATTCGTTCAACAAATATCAGTTGGGCACCTGTCATGTGCCAGGCTGTTTTAGCCACTGGGGACTTATCAGTGAAGAAGACAGCTAAGGTTCTTGCTCTCTTCGAGTTCTCAGTCTAGTGGAGGAGACAGAAAACTGAACCTATAAAGAGTATATAAGTATAGAGCTGGGCGCGGTGGCTCACGCCTATAATCCCAATGACTCAGGAGGCTGGGGCCGGAGGGTCACTGGAACCCAGGAGATTGAGACCAGCCTGGACAACATAGTGGGACCCTGTCTCTAAAACAAAAAAATACAGAATTAGCCAGGTATAGTGGCTCACGCCTGTGGTCCCAGCTACTTGGGAGGCTGGGGTGGGAAGATCACTTGAGCCCAAGAGTTCAAGGCTGCAGTGAGCTGTGATTGCACCACTGCACTCCAGCCTGGGTGACAGAGTGAGACCCTGTCTCCTAAAAAAAAAAAAAAAAGAAGAATATATACATATTGTGATAAGATTTAAGAAGCTGGGGCTGGGCGCAGTGGCTCACACCTGTAATCTCAGCACTTTGGGAGGCCAAGGCGGGTGGATCACAAGGTCAGGAGTTCAAGACCACCCTGGCCAAGATGGTGAAACACCGTCTCTACTAAAAATACAAAAATTAGCTGGGCATGGTGGCAGGCGCCTGTAATCCCAGCTACTCGGGAGGCTGAGGCAGAGAATTGCTTGAATCTGGGAGGCGGAGATTGCAGTGAGCCTAGTGAGACCCTGTCTCAAAAAAAAAAAAAAAAAAAAGCTGGGATGATATTAAACACAGAATCACAGAGAAGGACACTCACCTGCAGGGCAGTGAGGGTACCCAGTAGTGAGCTCCCTGTCACAGGAGGTGTGCAAGCTGAGCCCTACCCATTATTAGCTGAGGATATTAGTGAGGAGATTCCTGCCTTATTTCCCAAAGGAGCAAAGACTGTTGAAATAGGGAGAGCAGCCAGAACACAGTGGGCGGCTAATAAAGATCTGTCACACAGCAATTTAGTGATGGTGCTGGCACAAGGGCCCAGGTGGGTGGAGCTCCCAACACCGAGGATGCCCTGGCCCTACCCAGGGGTCGTGGCAGGGATGGGGCCTTCTCTGTCCCCTGTGTTGAGGCGTGGGGACAGTGGCTCCTCGGTGACTTCACTTTAGCTCTTAAAGTGCCAGGATGGGGAGAGGGGCTGGGGGAATGCTGTTTTTGGTCTACCATACTCCCCTCTCCCCCACCCTGTGCCTGCCTTGCTGGGTGACTTGGCGTGTCCCTGCCCCTTGCTGGGCCTCAGTTTCCCCACTGAACAATGGTGAGTTTGCTTGAGCTCCAAGCCTGTAGAATTCTTCCATCTGTATACTTAGAAACCACATCTTTCGTCCTGCAGCCACCATGTATGTGCGTGCGTGTGTGTTTGTGTGTGTGTGTGTGTGTGTGTGTGTGCATGTGTGTATGTGTGCGGGCGAGGATGGAGCTGGTGGGAGTGGTAGGATTCCATCAGCACCTTAACTCTCAGTGGCCTGCAGACATCTGCGGACCAAACAGCAGCCAGCATTCATCAAGCACTCTGTGTTTCCATCGCTTCCCCTGCCTCCTCTCATTTACTCCTCACCACGCTAGGAGGCGGGCACTCCCATTTTACAGAGGAGGACACTGAGGGGTGTGGTGCGACTTGCCTGAGGACACACAGATGCTGAACAGCAAAGCCGGGCTTGAGCCCAGCTTGTGGGACGACAGAGCCAGAGTTCGTAGCCCACGCATCTGTCTGCTCCCGGCTGCCAAGCTGCGTGTGTGGGCAGGTGCTTTGTTCCGGAGCAGCGCTCCTGGCTTGGTCAGATTCTCACAGGGGTCAGCGATGCCAAAACGCTGAGAATGCCCTGTTCTGGCTACAAGCACATGGCTCCAAAAGTCTAGGCTCCGCGTCTGAGTCCAGCACTGTTAGTGGGAAGCAGTGGGGCCCTGGGGGCATGTATGGGACGCTGTGTGTTCCTGCCTGGGGGTTCTAGTGGATGGAGCGGTGTTTCTGTCTGACTGTGTGAGTGGGGGCTGTGTCTGGGGGGTGACTGTGAGTGGTTGAAGGGGCAGTGCAGGCTGAGAGGGAGCTGGGGGTGGGTCAGGGCTGGGCTGGTGCCCTCTGCCCTGTGCCTGTTTGCCTCAATACCAGCCTTCCCTGCCACCTGCACACTGGTGCCCTTGGAGGTGAGGCTATGGGAGCATCTGGAAGATTAGAGCAGGAGTCAGAGCCGGGAGAGGGGACCTTTCTCCAGCGAGCTACCAGCGAGTGGGGCAGCAGTGCCCACCTGTGCCTGGGAAGTGCCCTCCACCGGCCCCTCACTCTCTGGATCTCTCTCTCTCCCTGCCCTACTGCTCTCTGGGTCTCTCTCTTTCTCTCTCCCCCTCTCTCTCTGGGTCTCTCTGATCTTTCTCTATCTCTTTTCCTCTCTATCTCTGTCTTTCGATCTCTTTCCTCTTTCTTTGTTCCTTTGTGTCTGTTGGATCCATCTTCCCCTCTCTTCTCGCCGCCCCCACCCGTTCCTTCCTTTCTCTCCGGTATGCACACAGCTGTCTTCGATGACATCTCAGGATTACACATACATATATTCCGTATATCATGGTGACACCCACACAGAGCGGGCACTCAATAAATGTCAGGTGAATGAATGAGTGAGTGACCAAATGGCGAAGCTGGAGGGGACACTGACGCTTGTCTACACTGGTGGTTCCTAATTTTTTTGGAAGTCACACTCCTCTTGAGAAGCTTATGGAAACTATGGATTGTTTCCTCAAAAAAATGCCACAGAGTTTTGCCCACAAGCTTCAAAGGGTTTTTTGAGGCCCCCGAAGCCTGTCTCTGGCCCCAGGCAGAAGCAGCCTTCGTTTCACGGGTGAGGAAACTGAGGCCCAGAGAGCATCAGGGCTGGCCTTGGGACATGGGACAAGTCTGTGGCAGGGACGGGCCTGGATCCTGGAGTCCTTTCTCTCTCCCTGCAGCCCTCTCATGCGAGCTGGGTGGGAACAAACTTCATTCACTTTTCCTAAGTCCTTGGTACGCATACTCAGAGAGTTGGGGTCAGGAAGAGATAATGAGGGACTCTTCAGGAGCCCAGGGAACAGTGCATAGGCAGGTGGGCCGAGAGAGGGAGGTCTCTAGAGGGAGGTCACCGTGTCCTAGTGCAATCAGGGGAGACTTCCTGGGGGAGGCAGGCTCCTTCTGGCCCTGTATCCAGGAACCGCTGGGACTGAGAGGGGACTCCAGAGGCCAGAGTGGAGCTGCGCCTGGCTGCCTGGGTCTGGCAGAGGCTTCATGTGGAGAACCGTGTGCATGCATTTAGAAAAGCAGGCTGTAGCTGGAAACTTCAAGAATCGGCTCTGGAGTTTGGTCTTATCCCCTGGAGAAGGGGGCAGCCCTGGAAGCCTTCTGAGTGGGGAGGGCGCACGGCCAGGTTGGCGTTGGGGTGGGTTGGCCATGGTGAGTGGAGATGGGGAGCCAAAGCAGGACTTGGGGCTGGATGGGGGTGTGCACGGACAGGAGAGGCTGCTCCCAGGAAGGCGCTGAGTTTGGTGTAAGCCTTGCTGAGTTTGTGGTTCACGGGATGCTAGGGCTGGCCAGGTATCCAGGGAGGGTGGGAACGTGGGCTCAGAAAAAGAGGGAATTGTGTGTGTGTGTGCATGCACACGCATGTGTGTGTGTGTGCATGTATGTGTGTGGTGTGTGTGCATATGTGTATGTGTGGTGTGTGTGCATATATGTATGTGGTGTGTGTGCATATATGTATGTGTGGTGTGTGTGCATGTATGTGTATGTGTATATTGTGTGGTGTGCATATATATGTCTATGTGTGTGTATATCTGTGTGTGTGGTGTCTGTATGTCTGTGGGTGTCTGTGTGGGTGTGTGCATCTGTGTGTATGTGTGTGTGGGGTGTGGGTGTATGTGTGCATGTGTGGGGTGTTTATGTATGTGTGGGTGTATGTGTGGGTGTGTGTATGTATGTGTGGGGGAGTGTGTGTATGTATGTGTGTGTATGTGTGTATATGTGTATGTGGGTGTATCTCTGTGTATGTGTGTGTATCTCTGTGTATGTGTGTGTATATGTGTGTAGGGGGTGTGGGTGTGTGTACGTGTGTGGGAGGAGTATTTGGGTGTGTATGTGTGTGTATGTGGTGTGTATATGTGGGGGGAGTGGGTGTGCGTATGAGTGTGTGTGTGTATGTGTGCGTATGTGTATGTATGTGTGTGATGTGTGTGGGTGTGTATGTCTGTATATGTGTGTATATGTATGTGTGTATATGTGTATATGTGTGTATTGTATGTGTGTGTGCATTGTGTGTATGTGTGTATTTTGTGTGTGTGTATTGTGTGTATGCATGTGTATTGTGTGTCTGTGTACACTGGCCTCCTTTCTAGTCCTTGCACACACCAAGTTCCTTCCAGACCTTTTCTCTCCCTGGCTGTTCCCTCTGCCCCTCGTGCTCTCTTCCCGTCTCCCCGGCTCCTGGCTCCCCGGTGCTCCACGGACCCCTTAGAGAAGCCAGAAGCACATGACCTGTCAGAGCCGCATCGCACGGCCCGCAGCAGGCATGGGGCTCCCATTCAACACGCCCACCTTGCAGAAGGGAAAACTGAGGCTTAGAGAGGCGTGGTGAGCCGGGGCCCCACACCTAGTTCAAAGCAAAGGTGCAGAGCCCAACCCTATTTTCCCCCAGCCCGGCATTTTAAGGGTGTCTCTCGGGATGGGGGTGGGGTCTTGACTGACCCCTCCTTCCTCAGAGCCCCCAGGCTGGGACCCGAGGTGGGGAAGGCGGAGAGCTGACGGCGGGGTGTCTGTTTTGCTTTGTGAGGTTTTAAAAAAATCATTTCCGACGTTGAAGGCGGCGGCAATTAGGGCCTGCTCGCTGGGGAGCTGTTTGCCGCCTGTCATCGGTCCAGGAAAGGGTCCCTAATGGAGGCCGGCGGCCAGAGCGCAGGGTAGTGGAAATAGTGTTCAAAACAAAGCTTCACTAATGGTCTCCCGGCAGGCAGCGGAGGAGAGGGAGGGGCGGGCGCACAGCGGCTGAGGGCCCCTGGGACAGGGCCCAGACCCACCAGCTCCTCTCTCCGTGGCCCTCAGACACCCTCCAGCTAGTGCGGGTAGCCCCAGTCCCCCACCCGCGCTGCTGCCTTCTTGCTCTGTGCTCTTGGCCTGTGAAATTCCCTCCCAGACTCTGGGAACACTAAGTGCCAAGGTCCTGGGGTGGGGCCCAACTCCTTCAGCCATGAATTCTCTGGTTCTAGAATAGCCCAAGGGTTTAATAAGTCCAAGGGGCCCGGAGCCTTGAAGAAGGAGGAGCTAGAGTCAGACTACGTGGGCAGGTGACAAGAGAGCAGCCTGATCCTGTCCGGGAGCCCACTGTGTGCCTGTGTGATCTCACTGCAGCACCGCCCACAGTACCCATTTTACAGATGAGGAAACCGGGCTAGAAGCTCAGAGATTCACCTACCTTGAGGAGGTGCAGTTGGGGTTGAAATCCAGGTCAGCCTGACTCCAGAGCCCACATATTTACTGCTGCATCCTTGAATTTCGCAGACACGATTGGGCAGGGGTGGCAGGGGCTGGGGCACGTACTAGGTCCTGGGTGGGGGGTCAGGTTTGACCCAGGCCAGGTTCTGGTCAGGGTGGGGCCACCATTACCCTACCCACTGGGCACCCTCAGAACCTCTGTTCTGGAACATCCCAAGTGCCTGCCTCCATCTGTCCCTGTCCGTTGGTCTCTGCCTCGCCTTTTGCCCCATCCTTCATGTCCCTGGCCCTCCTGCCTCCACCCTCAGCGCCCCCTACAGCCCTCACTCTTCTTTCTCCTCAGTGGCTCCGAGGCTGCTCCTTTCTGGTGTTCTGGAGCAACTCCCTCCCTGTGGTTGATGCAGCCTCCTTTGCTTCCCCCACTTCCTCCCTTTCAACCCCTCCTGGCAGCAGGGGATGGCTATGCGCCTCGGCTTTGGGGTCTGACACTGAGGCTCAAATCCTGCCCCGCTCCAGCCTCTCTGAGCCTCGTTATGCATCAGTGCAGTGGGCTCACCCCACTAGCTTTGCAGCACGTACTGGGGAGGATGAAAATAAATGGTATCGGTAGAGACGTCGGGACGCCTGTGTGCCTGCTCCCGGCTCCTGGCTCCCTGCCCCACCCCTGCCCTATCTCTGGCTCCCTGAACACTCCCACGCTTGCCTCTCTCCCTCCCACCTGCTCTCACTCCTTGTGGCCCAGACATGTGGGAAGAGGAGGCGGGAATTCCACTGGGGAAACCTGCTCAACTCCCACAATCCTGCTAGTGCCAGAATATTTTAGTTCTCCTTAAATCTCCCTAGATTTGTAATTCCACTGCTGTCTCCCTCAATATGTGCTGGTGGCCTTGGGAGGCGCCCTGCTTCCAGCTTGCCGGCTCCAGCAGTTCCTGCCCAGCTATGTCGGGGTGTCTGGGCAAGTCCCCACCCACTCCGTGCCTCAGTTTCCCCATCTGTAAGAAGAGGACAATGATAGTGGCCACTTCCCAGGTTGTTTTGGGGATTAGGTAAGATATTTTATTGTATTAAAGAAACACCTCTATGAAAAGTAATGAATTACTGATATGTGCGACAATGGTAGATGAACCTCAAAAACTCTATGCTAAATGAATGAAGCCAGTCACAAAAGACCACATATTATATGATGCAGTTGATATGAAATATCCGGAATAGGCAAATGTGAGAATGCAGATTGGAGGTTGCCAGGGGTTAGGGGAGAGTGGGGAGTGAGGAGTTTCCTTCTGGGGGGAAGACAGCATTTTGGGACTAGTTGCACCACATTGTGAATGCACTAAATGCTACTCGATTGTCCACTTTAAAGTGGCTAATTTTGGCCAGGCGCGGTGGCTCATACCTGTAATCCCAGCACTTCGGGAGGCTGAGACGGGCGGATCATGAGATCAGGAGTTCAAAACCAGCCTGGCTAACACGGTGAAACCTTGTCTCTACTAAAAATACAAAAAAATTAGTCAGGCGTGGTGGCGGCCACCTGTAATCCCAGCTTCCTGGGAGGCTGAGGCAAGGAGAATTGCTTGAACCTGGGAGGCAGAGGTTGCAGTGAGCCAAGATCATGCCACTGCACTGCAACCCGGGTGACGGTGTGAGACTCTGTCTCAAAAAGAAAGAAAAAAAGAAAAAAAAAATGTTAGCCATTTAAATTTTTAGTAGGCAGGGCGGCCCCTCCTCCATCAGCCAGAGACAGGCAAGGACCCACCTGGGTGAATGTGCTTGTGTCTAAGGCTGAGCAAGGAGTGGGTTCCACCAGGGAACAGCGGTTGTTGTGGACCTTCTGGGTGCTACACACTGAAACAGGCTCTTCACTTGCATTTGTGCATTTAATCCTCAAAATAAGCCTGTAATCAATGACACAGTGGGAAACCAGAGCTCAGAGTAGTGAAGCAGCTTGCACAATGCCACCCAGCACGTCAGGGAGAGCTGTGGCTTGCATCCTCACCGTAAATCCTGGGCTCCCCCTCACCCTAGCACCCGACTGTCCCCCTGGCCCCTTCCCCTGTTAGCCACCACACCAGCACTTCCTGTGGGCAGAGCACAGTCTGAGCTCTGTGGAGCCTGGGGTTGCAGAGAAGAAGGAGGCTTTGGACTGGATGGGACAAGAGGCCCTTGACGGTGTGCAGCCCACGCAGGAGAGTAAACAGCTCCCACCAGGGGCAACATTTCTTTGATGTCTCCTATTTCATTCAAAATTTATGACTTCTATATTCTATCCCATAATATATTCATGTTTGTTTTAATACAAAAATAACGTTCTTGTCCCGTGTTTCTGGAGTGAAGTCAATGCCTCAGGAAGTTGCTTTCCTGGTTTGAGCGGCACAGACCATAAAGGGGTCATCGATTCATTTCTTTGTTCATTCATTCTCTAAGTATGCATTCAGGTATCTTCATTCCTTAAGTGGCTGTTAGTTCTCACCACGGTCAAGGATGCTGTCCTGAGAGCCACACTGGAAGAATCAGCAGGATTGGGATAGGGAAGTGGCAGGGAAGCTTTCCAGGTATGTGGCCCAGCAGGAACAAGGCTTGGAGGTGGGAACTAGTGATGGGTTGTGAGATTGGGCCATGGCCATCGGAAGCCAGGGCTGGTGCTGGGTGCTCGCTGGTGTCCACACTTGAGCAGGATCTATGTCCCAAGCCCCTTGTGATTAAGAAGAAAGTCTCTGCTGGTGCTTCTCCGACTTTAACACCTAACCCTCGCCAGTCTCCCTTGTTAATGAGAAAAAAACGGAGATTGAGGCTCATAGCCTTCAGCAGGCAAGCTTCTTTGGCTAGAATTTACGAATGCTGTTTGGTTTTCATAGCGTTTATTTTTACAGTTACCCTCTATTTATGGCAAGTGATGCTGATTTTTCATTTATGGCAGTAATAAAAGTCTTCTTTTAACCTGAATTTATTTAAGTAAAAAGGGAAAGATGCTTTGAAAATAAATATTAAGTAAATAATGGTGCATGTGGTACAGGGACCCTGTAGAAATGGTGATGGCGGCTAAAAGGCCAGGCCTGGGAGACCCCTCTCTGGTATGCCCTTTCCTGTTCTGAGTCCCCCTGTGACTGTGCAAACCTTAGTCAGCCTTCAGGTCCAAGCATATCCCCTTCTGCTGGTAACCTCCCCTGACTCTCCAGGCAGACATGAGCCTATCTTTCCCTCAGTATCTTCTAGAACCTGCACCTCCTTCCATAGCTCCAGCATAAGTTTGCCCTGCATAACCCTGGGCAGCACTATGATTCATGGCCATATGAGCAGTGCACATTCTGAACAACTGTACATGGCAGTCCAGGTTCAATCCCAGCCATTGTTCCTGTAGCAGTCTCTGGCATGTGTGTCTCTCCTGGGGACTGCAGGCTCCCTGAGGGCAGGGGCCTGATCTGTGGCATCCTGGGAAGCCTGGCACAGGGCCTGGCTTAGGGTAGGGGGTCCATCAGAGCTGATCTCTTCCATTCCTTTTGACGGAGGACTTAAGCTCCTACTGCACGCCGAGGCAGACACCTCCCACCAAGGCATGCTGCAGTTCCCTAAGCTTTCTTACAAAATGCCTTCTTCTTGGCTTCTTAGGAAGAAAGCCCATCTGCATTTGTTTGCCTGTTCCAAGGTGAAGCAACCTTCATCAACTCACACCTCCATTCCTCCTGCCGCAGGCACCTGTCAGGTGCCAAGGGCTGCCCAGAAAGAAACAAGGAGAACGCTCAGGTGCCTCCCTGGGGAGGAGAGGGCCCTGGACACAGCCAGGCTTCTCTGTTTCTGGAGGGCTTTTCCATCCTGTTTATCTGGGTTTTCCTCTTATGGGGGTTTTGTGTCTCCCGATTTTAGAAGCCAGCTGAGATTTACAGGCGGTTGGGCTGGGACCTCATTAAATCCTCCCTCTCCAGCCCTTTCCCCGGGAGAGCTCTTATTCTGCTTCCCAGCTAGGAGACAAGGTGGCCACAGGCCTTCCTGAACCTGGAGCACACACACCCTTGTGGCCTTGCCACCCAGCTGAGCTGGGCATAGAGCAGGCTTCCTGGAAATGGCCCCAGAGAATCACACTTTTTCTAGCTGAAAAGGATGGAGCTTAGATAAGATTTAGGCTTCAGTGGGGGAAATTTTGCAGCCAGGTTGAAGTCAGGCTGAACCCTAACTTGTCCCTTGAAGCTGTGTGATCTCAGACACCAACTCTCCTTCTCTGAGCCTTGGCACTCTCTCTGTGAAATGGGGCTGATAATAGTACCATCTCATTAAGTCTGAGAGGATGAAAGGGGTCCTGTGTGCGGTGTCTGGCATAGAGGAGGGGCTTGCTTCCTTCAACCCTGGGGCAGGGGACTGGCTCCAATGGCCCCCAGGTTCTCTGAGCTTTGGTTTTCTCACGCTGCTGGAAAAGGGCCAGGTATGGAAGTGGGCAGTGGCTGCAGAGGCTGTGGATGCCCCTTACTCTGTCTGCTTCATCACTGCAACAGTGGAGCCAGCAGAAACAGGGAAGTGTTTGAAGTCTAGAGTCCCAAGGTCTGGGTTCTAATCCCAGCTCCTGCTCCTGACTTGCAGTGTGACCTTGTGACACATGTCCCTGAGCCTCAGTTTCCCTGCCTGTAATAAAGGGACAATGATCCCTGCCCAGCAGGATCACTGTGAGCATCATATGGGATCAGGCACTTCACATTCCTGTTGCATCGTGGGCTCCAATCAGAAAGATGATGCCACGGGCTTGCTGGGCTGGCCTGTAGCCAACAAGGGTTGGGGAGCCACTGGCAAAGCAGCCACCCCCTCCTGGCACTGTCAGCCTTTATTTATTGCCCTGTTGCATTCTTGGTTGCGTTTCACAAGATGACTTTATGGGCCATCTCAGGGGAGCCTCCAGCCTGCCTGTCGGTCTGGCTAGGTGGCCCCTCAGCTGGGCCAGGTGGGCCAGGCTGGCCTTGGGCAGCCAGTGGCCACAAGGGTCAGGAGGAGAGGGACAGTGGGGAGGGGGCTGGCCTGCTGAGCCTCACTTAGGACCTCCCTGCTTGTGCATGTCCATAGTGTCCACATGTCTGTCCCTATCCCTGTTCCTGTGGGCACAGTCCCCCCAAGAAACCCCAATCTGGCACATAGTAGGTACCCAATAAATGTTGAGCGAATGAATGAACTGGATGAATGAATGAATGATTTCTATGCCTCTTGGTTTTTTCCTTAGAACTTCAATCCTCTGGGCTTTTGTCTGACCTTCCTTTCTCACTTGATTGATTGATTGATTCATTCATTCATTCATTCATTCACTCATGTTAGCACACGCCTAGCCACCTCCTGTGTGCCTGATCTGGGCTGGGCAATGCAGGGCCCCTGACCTGGGAGATCTCCCAGCTTGCAGGAGACCCAGACACCTCAGCATCTGTCATATAACACACTCCAGGGCAGGGAGAGGCAGCCTCGGAGACCTCTGGGGGCACCAAGCAGGGCTTCCACCCTAGCCTGAGGAGGGAGGGCACCTTCAGGCAGAGGACTACCTGTGAGTCAGGATTCTAGGGACAGTGTGCAGGCTGTGTCCTTAGGGGGATAGATGTAAGTGGCCGGGAGGGTCTGCGGTTGGGGTCCGGGCAGAACCAGAGCCTGCAGACTTTGGATACCTAGCCTGGGAGCCTGATCTTGACCCTGAGGGCTGGTAGTTTGCCAATGAGGCCCAAGTACAGGAGCTTCCTGAAGGCCCCAGGCAGCCCGGAGCAGGGAAAGTGGGATCCTTCCCCTGCCTGCCACCAGAGCTGCTACAGCAGTGTTCCTGAGCATCTACTATGTGCATGGCATTGCTCTAGCTGCCGGGACATAGCAGTGAACACACTAGAATCTCCTGCCTTTAACTAGAATCTCCATCTTCAATTCTAGTTGGAGTACAGATGATACATAGAAATAAAATGAGCAAACATAATACGGGAGTGATGAGTGGTAAGGAGAAATATGAGGTAGAGAAAAGGGAACCGAGAGAGGGTGGGGGAGCAGGGAGGGCCTCACTGAGGAGGTGACATTGGAACCGAGGTTTGAAGGAGTTGAAGATGTGGGGAGGGACATTCTGGGAACAAGTCCAGGGGATTTTTGTCTTCCTTCCTTCCTTCCTTCCTTCCTTCCTTCCTTCCTTCCTTCCTTCCTTCCTTCCCTCCCTCCCTCCCTCCCTCCTTCCTTCCCTCCCTCCTTCCCTTCCTCCTTCCTTCCTTCCTACCTTCCTACCTTCCTTCCTTCCTTCCTTTTTTTTTTTCGAGATGGAGTCTTGCTGTGTCGCCCAGGCTGGAGCGCAGTGCCATGATCATAGCTCACTGCAGCCTTGAACTGCTGGGCCCCAGCGATCCCCCCACTCTAGGAGATTTTTATGGTAAATCCGCTGCTGCAGTGAGCCCAGGGAAGCCAGCAGAGGCTTTAACAAAATTCTGGTAAAATATACAAAACATAAAGTTTCCCATTTTCCCCGTTTGTAAGTATATGGTTCAGCCGCGTCAAGAACATTCAGGCTGCTGTGCAGCCATCGCCACCATCCAGTCCAGAAATTGTTCATCATCCGAAACAGAAACTGTGCCTGTTCAATAGCATCTCCCCTCCCCTGCCGCCAGCCCCCGGCAACCCCCATTCTGCTTTCTGTCTCTGTGAGTTTCAATCACACCATATTTGTCTTTCTGTGACTGGCTTGTTTCACTCAGCATAATGTCCTCAAGGTTCATCTATTTGCAGCGTGTCAGAATTTCCCTCCTTTTTAAGGCTGAATACTACTCCATTGCACAGATGGACTAGATTTTGTTTCTCCATTCATCACTGGAGGTTTCTGAGTAGGGAGCATCACAGTGTGATCTAGTGAGAGATGGGGCTGGGCTGAGGGGTGACCAAGGGGTCAGTGGGGCCACATTGGTTCTCACTGTGCCTCCCTCTAGCCTCAGCTCTGCTTTGGTTTTCTTGAATAGAACTGCCCCTGCCACCAGTCCCCAAGGGGAGTCCTGCTTTCACTCTGATGGGTGTGCTGAGGACCATTCTCTGCAGGCATCCTGGAGGAGGCAGCCTCCCACTAGACATTTGAGGGTTGAAAGGGCAGGGAGGGGCCGGGCGCAGTGGCTCAAGCCTGTAATCCCAGCACTTTGGGAGGCCGAGGTGGGCGGATCACGAGGTCAGGAGATCGAGACCATCCTGGCTAACACGGTGAAACCCCGTCTCTACTAAAAATACAAAAAAAAAAAAATTAGCCGGGCATGTTGGCGGGTGCCTGTAGTCCCAGCTACTCGGAGAGGCTGAGGCAGGAGAATGGCGTGAACCCGGGAGGCGGAGCTTGCAGTGAGCCGAGATCGCGCCACTGCACTCCAGCCTGGGGGACAGAGCAAGAGTCCGTCTCAAAAAAAAAAAAAAAAAAAAAAAAAAAAAAAAAGAAAGAAAGAAAGGGCAGGGAGGGCTGTGCAGAGGGAGACAGGAGATTCAGGGCTGGACCAGAGGGTCTGGGATGGGGAATCTGGGCTCAGAGATGGAGGGAGCTGGGGGCTGCCTGTGCTGGATGAGCCCCTGTGGCTTGCATGAGTCCCACTGGCTCCCAGGGGCCATGGGAGCACCAGAGGAAATGAGCACTGAGAGAGCTAGAGGACCGGTAGGTGAGGGGCTGCAGGGCCCACGCGTGAGTAAAATACAGATGCACCCAATGCATAATCTGATGAGATGACAAGGAAGCATCTTTAGCCATCTTTCTAGAGATTATAGGGTGTTTGAGCTAGGAGGTGAGAGAAAGGAGTGCTATTTATTGAGCACCTACTATGTGCCAGGCATGAGGCACATGTTGTCTTGTGTAATCCTCTCTTCAGCCCTCTCATTCTCTCCTGTTTCCAGATAAAGGAGCTGAGGCTCTGAGAAGCAAAGTGGTTTGCCCAGGTCACACAGCTAGGGAGTAGGGGAAATAGAGTTTGAACCCAGACCTGAAGGCAAAGCTCTAAGCGGTTCATGCTGAACCAGGGCCTGGGAGGTTAAGGAGGTCAGGGCCCTGGTCTCAAAGGGCAGGCCAGGTCCTCCAGGTCATCTCCTGCCTTTCCCAGAAGTCAAACCCAGTGACTCCGGCCAGAGCCACAGAGCCATTTCCTGCAGCTGATGCACTGATAATCAGGCCTGGGGTTAATTAATACATCGCACCCCCAATTAAAAGCAGAAAGAAAGAAGACGTTGCATTCAATCAAGTCCCGTTCTCCTTCTCCTGCAGAATCCTAATTTGTGGACACCGGTTTTAATTGTCTTCCCAGCGAGCCCAGCCCAGCTCAGGCCCTGAGGCTGGAGAAGACAATTGCATCCTTCTCAAAAATCTGTAACTATACCAGCCTCCCTGGGGACTGGCTGCGAGGAGTTACCTGAGCAGGGAGGGGGGCTCAGGGGCAGGGTAAGTCAAAGAGGAGAGATGGATTCTATGTCCCAGACTCAGCAGTGATGCTCACATGGGGATTAGGGTCTGGGTAGCTGGAGGGAAAGAGTATGGGTAGGGGGCCGGGTTACAGGCTTCCACTTAGAGCCCCCTAGAACTGGGTTCAGTTTCGCCATTCACTCAGTCTGTGGCCTTGGGCAAGTCACTGACCCTCTCTGAGCTTCAGCCTCCCGATCTGAAAATGGGGATAATAATGATCACACCCACTCCATAGCATCATGCTGGGAACGTGAGAAAATGTATGTAAAGAGCTTGCACCTGGGTATGGTGGCTCACGCCTGTAATTCCAGTGCTTTGGGAGGCTGAGGCAGAAGGATTGCTTGAGCCCAGGAGTTTGAAACAAGCCTGGGCAACATAGCGAGACCCTGTCTCTACAAAAATTTTAAAAATTAGCTTGTTGTAGTGGCATGCACCTGTAGTCCCAGCTACTTGGGAGGCAGAAGCAGGAGGATCACTTGAGCCCAGAAGTCCATGGCTGTGATGAGCTGTGTTCGGCTCACTGCCATGTTCATGCCACTGCACTCCAGCCTGGATAACAGAGTGAGACCCCGTCTCAAAAAATAAATAAACATGGCCAGGCGCGATGGCTCATGCCTGAAATCCCAGCACTTTGGGAGGCCGAGGTAGGCAGATCACCTGAGGTCAGGAGTTTGAGACCAGCCTGGCCAACATGGTGAAACTCCATCTCTACTAAAAATACAATAATTAGCTGGACGTGGTAACATGTGCCTGTAATTCCAGCTACTCGAGAGGCTGAGGCAGAAGAATCACTTGAACCTGGGAAGCAGAGGTTGCAGTGAGCCGAGATCGCACCACTGCACTCCAGTCTGGGCAACAAGAGCGAGACTCCGTCTCAAAAAAAAAAAAAAAAAAAAAAAGAAAAGACAAAATAATAAATAAATAAACAAACAAAGAGCTTGGCACGGTGCCTGGCACAAAACAAGTAGTCTTTATTTCTTAGAGATTATCATTACATCATCATAATCAGCAGCAGCAGCAGCAGCATCAAAATACACATCAGTCACCTTCTAGTTTCTGGTGCTGGCGCAGTATCCTCACAGAGTTAGGAGAGGGAGGAAGACCTTGTTGCTGATTGAGCTGCCTGCTTTCAGTGGGGGTAAGAGGAACTGAGCTCCCCATCTCTGAAGGTGTGCAAGTGGGATGAGAAAGTGTGGAGCCCAGCGGCTGAATTTTACCTGATAACTCAGACCAAATCCTGGTAGGGGCTGGCAGACCCATGGATCTTGGTCACAACTGCCAGTCAGATCAATGTTTAAAATCCATCTCTGTGTGAATCTTGGGCAAGTCATTTTACTTTTCTGAGCCTCGATTTCCTCATCTGTCAAGTGGGAGTGGGCGAGAGTGTTAGAGACAATGTCTGCATGGTGTTGGGCACACAATAGATGCTCAAGAAAGGAAATAGATTTTTTTTTTTAAACAAGCTTTCTTTCCTGCCTCCCTACCTTTGCTCACAGGATTCCTACTTCCTGACACTTTCAGGCCTGCCTCTGCTTGTCAATATCCACCCATCCTTCAAGGCCCCTCCTCCCCCATGTGGAAGTGACCCTTCCCCTTCCCAATGCCCAAGGCTCTGCCCTTAGGACATCTATGACTTTCCTGTTCTGATGATCTGAGCTGGTGGGGCTCTCAGGACCATCAGGACTAACCCGAATTGTACAGAGGCGCAAACAGACGCTCAGGGAGGGGAGAGAGTCTCTGGAGGTCACACAGCAAGTCTGTTGGCAGAAACAGGCTCCGTCCTCCATCCTTGGCTCCCAGTCCAATGCTCCCAGCACTTACCTGTGTCCACAGCGGGCTTCTCCCTCCGGGGCAGCTTGGGGCGGAGGTCGGGACAGGCCTTGGTGCTGACTGTGAACAGGGAGGCCCAGATTTGTCGTCAGATGCCCAGAGCCTTGAGTTTCCCACTTGTCACTGTCTCCTTTACTACCGAGGTCAGAGTCAAAAAGTCCCTGAGGGTGCCTCCCCTAACCCACCGCCCATAGGCAGCTCCTGGCCAGCTCTGGGGATCAGAGAAGCCCTGGGACCACAGCCCCACTATGGAGTGGGAGAGCTGGGGCCGCACCCACAGCTAACTCCTTTGGCTCCCACGAGGCCTTGAACCTGCTTCTCTCCCTGTCCTCCCACCTGAAGCCCCTCACAGCTCCTGGCTCCATTACCTAGCCCACTGGGGCTAAGGCAAGGGCAACACCTCTTCCGGGAAGCCTTCCCCCATTGCCTCCAGCTGGGTGAAATGCCTCTACTGTGCCTGCCCAGGCCTTTGCACTCAGAATGAAACAGGCTCCCCACCCTGCCCCACACGACTCTGCAAGGTTGGCCATTTGAGATTGAGCCTTTTTTTTTTTTTTTGAGATGGAGTTTCGCTCTTGTTGCCCAGGCTAGAGTGCAATGGCGCAATCTCAGCTCACTGCAACCTCCGCTTCCCAGATTGAAGCAATTCTCCTGTCTCAGCCTAACAAGTAGCTGAGATTACAGACACCTGCCACCACACCTGGCTAATTTTTGTATTTTTAGTAGAGACGAGGTTTCACCATGTTGTTCAGGCTGGTCTTGAACTCCTGACCTCAAGTGATCCTCCTGCCTCTGCCTCCCAAAGTGCTGGGATTGCAGGCATCTGTCACTGTGCCCTGCCGTGGGACTGAGCCTTTTTAAGAAATATTTAGGGGCAGGCGCGGTAGCTCACACCTGTAATCCCAGCACTTTGGGAGGCCGAGGCGGGTGGATCATGAGGTCAAGAGATCAAGACTATCCTGGCCAACATGGTGAAACCCTGTCTCTACTAAAAATACAAAAATTAGCTGGGTGTGATGGTGGGTGCCTGTAATCCCAGCTACTTGGGAGGCTGAGGTAGGAGAATCGCTTGAACCCAGGAGGCAGAGGTTGCAGTGAGCCAAGATTGTGCCAGCACTCTAGCCTGGTGAAAGAGCGAGACTCCGTCTAAAAAAAGAAAGAAAAAAAAAGAAATATTTAGGTTGGCGCAAAAGTAATTGCGGTTTTGGCCATTACTTTTCATGGCAAAACCGCAATTACTTTTGCAGTAACCTATAGCTCTACCAGAACAAGGCATTTGGGCACTCTGGGAAGAGCATGGACTTGGGCGTCACAGAGGCCTGGTTTCAAATCCAGGCTCTACTATGTGGCCATGGAAGGGTTATTCCCTGGCACTGGGCCTCGGCTGCCTGGTCTGAGCCATGCGGACATGTGATGGGGGGACCTGAAGTTTCAAATCCAGACTCTACTATGTGGCCATGGAAGGGTTATTCCCTGGCACTGGGCCTCGGCTGCCTGGTCTGAGCCATGCGGACATGTGATGGGGGGACCTGAAGTTGGCAGAGCTCACCACCTGCTAAGACGTCAAACACGTGGCCACTGAGCCCTGGGAATGTCAGGACTGAAAGGTGCCATGAACATGTAAAATGCACTCCAGTTTTCCATGACTTAACACAAAAAAGAGTGGAACATGTCTCATTAGTAATTTTCTTTTTTTTTTCCAAGACGGAGTCTTGCTGTTGCCCAGTCTGGAGTGCAGTGATACGATCTCGGCACACTGCAGCCTCCTCCTCCCGGGTTCAAGTGGCTCTCCTGTCTTAGCCTCCCAAGTAGCTGGGACTATAGGCACGTGCCACCACACCCAGTTAATTTTTGTATTTTTAGTAGAGACTGGGTTTTGCCATGTTGGCCGGGCTGGTCTCGAACTCCTGACCTTAGGTGATCTGCCCGCCTCACCCCCCAAAATGCTAGGATTACAGGCATGAACCACTGTGCCCGGCCTCATTAATAATTTTCATTACATGTTCAAATAATTTTTTGATATCTTGGCTTAAATAAAATACATTATTAAAATTAATTAATTTCACTTTTTTTTTTTTTACTTTTTTTTCATGTGGCTCCCAGGAGATGGAATATTCCATGCGCGCCTTGCAGTGTGGCTTACATTCTGTTTCTATTGGACAGCGAGGCCCTAGATGGCCACTACTGGGGTCCCGGTGGAGAGGTGGCCATGTGGTGGGGTCCTCCCCTGTGCTCCTGCCCACCCCAGGCTGCCACGCCATGCCAGGGCCCAGGAGGTGTCTGCTTGGGGATAAAAGGGTCTCTCCCGGCTGAACCCGGGCTGCTGAGTTACCCTTGAGTAGCCCCTGCCCTCTCTGAGCCTTGCCTTCTGCATGAGTAGGAAGAGCTGGTGGGCCAGAGTCAGGGTTTTCTGTCAGTTGGCAGGGGCGGGGGGGCCGTGGGCAGGGGGAGACTGAGTGGGGATGAATTGGAGGCCTGGCCCTTTCCGAGGAGACCCCAGCAGAGCCTCCACCCAAGGGCGGCCCTCTCTGTTCTCCTCCCACTCATGAGACCCACGCACATTGTCTCCCGTGCCCCCGCCCACCTCACATGGTGCCCACCTCATATGGTTCCCACCTCACCTGTGTCTGGGAGAAGGCAGCATGCAGTGGCTGAGTCACACTGGCTGGGTCTGAGGGCTGGCTTCAGCCTTTCTTGCTTTGTGTCCTGCATTAAGCAAGTTCCCTGATAGCTCTGGAGCCATTTCCCCACTGGAAGAGGGGAAGTGGAGGCACTCTCTGATTTCCATGGCTCAGGCAATGGCACCTGGAGAGGCCACAGCCGTTTCCCTCCACTGTTTTTTGACCAGCCAGGGTCACACTGATGGTCATATCAGATCCAACCAGGGTCCTCACCCCTCTCCTCCTGTTTGCAGAGGCCCCTAGTGCCCTAGTGCTGGGCAGGAGGGATGTGAATCAAGGCAGAATCCGCCATCCTGGGCGAGGGACCAGCTACTCACTAGAATCACCTCTTGGGCTGTTCCCGTGCAGGCTCCTCACTATCTCCTTGTGTTCTGCTCGAGTGGCAAGTGGGTGTCTGGGAAGACTCCGAGGGCGAGACCTGGCCCAGGACTCTCAGGGCAGGGTCCCCCTAGCTCTGGACCCTGCTCCACCACTGCCCAGCCAAGGCTGTTTATTCATTCATTCAAAAAGCACTTATTGGCTGGGCGTGGTGGCTTATACCTCACCTGTAATCTCAGCACTTTGGGAGGCCAAGGCGGGGAGATTGCTTGAGCCCAGGAGTTCAAATCCAGCGTGGGCAAAAAGCAAGACCGTTTCTCTACAAAAAATTTTAAAAACTAGTTGGGCATGGTGGCTCGTGCCTGTAGTTCCAGCTACTTAGGGGGCTGAGGTGAGAGGATTGCTTGTGCCCCAGAGGTCAAGGCTGCCGCAAGCCTTGAATGCACCACTGCACTCCAGCCTAGACAACAGAGCGAGACCCTGTCTCAAAAATAAAATGTATTTATTGAGCACCTGCTATGTGCCAGGCACTGCTGTAGGAGCTGGGAGGGAAGGCTGACAATAACATACATAAAATAGGCATATTAGCTGTGCTGTCCAATACAGTAGCCATTACCTGCAAGCGGCTATTAACATTTATGTTTACATGAATTAAAATTAAATAAAATTTAAAATTCAGGTCCTCAGTCACATTTCAAGTGCTCAGCAGACACAGGTGACTGCTAGCTACTGTACTAGCTCAGGTACAGAACACCCTCCTCATGGCAGAAATTCCTGTAGCCAGTGCTGATGGCGTAGGAGGGAAGGGTGGTTTGAAGTGCTGGGTTTAAATGAGGTGGTCAGGGCAGGCCTCCCTAAGGAAGCAGACTTTGAGCAGGGTCCTGTGGCAGGGGAGGGAGGGAGCCATGAGAGGGATGGCTGTTCCAGGGGAGTCTGAGGAAAGGGTGTTCCAGGCAGAGGAATTGGCAGGTGCAAAGGTCTTGAGGTGGAATCTCAACTGGGATGCCCGGGGAAGGAGCTGAAAGGAGGCCGCTGTGGCAGGAGTGGGAGCAGGGAGTCAGCTAGAGGCCAACACCAGAGGGGAATGGCCTCCCATGGAAGGCCCTGTCAGCCATCTGGAGTGCAGCGGTGCGTTCAAGGCTTGCTGCAGCCTTGACCTCCCGGGCACGAGCAATCCTCTTAGCTGGGCATGGTGGCTCGTACCTATAATCCCAGCACTTTGGGAGGCAGAGGCAGTGAGGACTGTGGCTGTTACTGTGGGTAGGAGCACGCCCTGGGAGAGTGGTGAGTGGAGCAGGGACAGGGACTGATTTCTGTTTTGTCAAGGTACGTCTGGCTGCTGTGTGAAAATAGCTTGTTGGGGAGGAAGAGTAGAAGCAGGAGGCCAGTGAGGGTTCCCCACTGTTGTAGGTGAGAGAGGATGGCAGCTTGGCCCCGGCAAGTCAGCAGAGGTGGGGAGAAGGGGCCAGATTCTGGAGGTGTCGGGAGGCAGGACCCACAGGGTTCCTTGAAGACTGAATGTGGGAGGGGAGAGAGGAGGGAGGGAGCCCAGGACGACTAGTTTCTGGGTTGATCCCCTGGAAGGAGGGGGTGGCCCTCACGGTGATGTGGGGAAGGGACCTTCCTTCCAGGCGCCTGCGTTGCCTCTTACTTAGTGGGAATAAGAAGGGTCACAGCTTTGATGTGGGCTACGTGTCATGGCGCCCCACACCATCCCTCACAAATGTTCAGGAACTCAGACATTTATTCCTATTAACCAACCAGGCGTTGTTTACAGAACAGCGGCTGGGACTTCCAAGCCTCAGCAAGCGGGGAGCCTCCAGGAGCTGCTTTCTAAACCCTTGACCTTGAGGATTAGGGACATCTCAAACTTGCTGTCAGCCCAGAAACCCACTGTTCAAGTCGGGCTGCACATGGAAACCCCATGAGCAGAGGAGAAACGGCAGAAGTTTCCAGATGGAGTCATTTGTCAATTCGCGTCACCTTCAGTATCCTGGGGACAGGGGGATGAGAGAGGTGGCCGCAGAGCAGGGGCCTGAATCTAGGATTTCACCTCCTAGCCCAGGACTCCCTCTTCCTCCTTCCCTAAGCTGAGCTGGGGTGGTGAGGACTCCCAGGGCTGGGAATCTGCCCTTCTGGGCCAGGGGACCCTGTTAGGTTGCAGCAGCCAGGAGGGACAGGGTGGGGGCCGGGGGATTGACAGCCACAATGTTCCTGGGTGAACTGCACGTTGCCAGGCATCTTTCCAGGGCAATAATCTCTCCTGAGAAGAGGAAAGAATTCTAATTACATCTCAAGACAATATTTGTTTGGGGAGACAGCAGACAGAACGTATGGTGGGGAGGAGCACTGGGCCACATGAAGTGGGGATGTTTTCTCATTTACCTGGTAGGATGGAGGATGACGGATGGGGCAGGGTTCCTGCTGGGCCAGGGGAACCGTCTGCCCTGGGCTGTGGTGGAGAGCTGGGCTCTGCATGGGGCAGGAGGCAGGAGTGGCTCACACCTCACCCTGGGTGCCCTGAGAGGGTGGAGAATTCTGTACCCATTCCGTCCACGGAGCAGCTACTCTGCGCCAGCAACTGCCAGCTGCGGGAGCTCTGTGTCCCTGTCCTCCCGGAGCTGCCACAGGCAACAGGGCAGGGCAGGAGTTGGGGGACCTTCTCGGGATCCTCAAGGAGGACCTTTCGGGGGGTGACATTTGAGCTGAGCTTTGCCAGATCTGAAGGAGCCAGCCAGGCAAAGAGGGGCGGAGGGAAGGGCATTCCAGAAGGAGAACAGCCAGAGCAAGAGTGAGGCCAGAAAGGGAGGCGTGTCCACAGGACACGGAGGAAGCCAGGGGAACGGGTGCCAATCCCCATGCCTGGGGTCCCAGGGGAGGGTTCTAAGCAGGGGAGAGGCCACATCTGATGTGGTTTTGCAAAGATGTCGCTGGCCACTGTACATGGAAGCTGGAGTAACTCAGGAGGGGAACCGAGCTGGGTTACTGGAAGAACCTGGAAGAGCTGATGGAAGCGGCAGCGCCTCCCTGGCCCTCTTGCTGTCCACATCCAGCCCAGGCCTTCTCTGATCCCTCATCCCCGTCTCATGTTGGCTGCTGCACACGCCATTGGCCTGCCTTGCTGAGCTTCTCGGGTGCCCACCTGAAGCCAGACCACTCCCACCAGTGGGCTTGCAGGTCACCCCACCCCTCCCCCACCCCATCCCCCACCGTGCAGGGCCAGCTGCTCCTACATTCTCCACCTCCCTCACCCACTAGCCCTGTGGTTTCCTGAGGCCCGCCACTCTTCCCCCTGTTTCTTGCACAGCCCTGTTCACAGAGACACCCCATGACATGACAGCACAGACGGGCGAGGACGTGGAGATGGCCTGCTCCTTCCGTGGCAGCGGCTCCCCCTCCTACTCGCTGGAGATCCAGTGGTGGTATGTACGGAGCCACCGGGACTGGACCGACAAGCAGGCATGGGCCTTGAACCAGGTAATGCCCCTGGGGAGATGCCCAAGCTGGGCTGGGGAAGTCCTGGTCCCTGGGGTAGGGGTATTTCTCTGCCCCCTTCTCCTCTGAGGGATATGGGCTCCAGCGCTGTTCTCCACACCACACAGCTGTCTCCCTCCCTTCTTCCTCCTGGGGTGGGGGTTTTAGGTGATCATGGAGGCTTATTTGGGGGAACAGGCAGGAGGCAGAGCTAGGCTGAGCGCTTGAAATGGCCACAGCAAGAAGGGCCTTCCAGAGCACAGAGGGCCTCCCTTCGGGGTACAGGTGAGGAAACTGAGGCCAGAGGGACAAGCTGGCTTCAGGTTATGGAGCAAGGTGGGTCTTGTGACTCACTTCCCACCACTTCTCCAGGCCACATGGGCAGCCTTTTTCTAAAGAGCTCTGCAAATGCTGAGTTCATTCACAGGCACACACGCATGCATGCACCAGGCTCCCAGCACACCCTTGGCTGCACATGTGCTTGCCCCTCTACACGTGCATGCTCGTATGTACACACCTGTAGAGCAGATGCTGTGGGGGCTCTGCCCCATGCCCGGTGTGCAGCATGCCCTGGGACCAGCCAACTGCCAGCTCCTCTGGCTCTGCTTGAGGGTTTTCCCTGGACACAAGAGCCTGCCGGCCAGCAAGGCAAGCAGGAGGAGCAGGGGACTCAATAGGCAGGAGCAGCCCCCACCAATGACCCGCAAAGTTGGAGGATGAATGCCTCAGCTCCCTCGCCCTTAGCTGGGATGACCGAAGCATGTTCTTCACTGTTTCTCCAAGTGCCCAGTGGGATGAAGCTCCAATTGCCTACAGTGGTAACTAACCAACAACATACCCCCCATTATTAACTTTCTTCCTTTTTTGGTTTCACTCACCTTCTCCCCTACTTGTGTTTCCTGGGATCACCTCCCAAATAAACTACTTGATCTTTGTCTCAAGGTCAGCTCTTGCAGGAACTCCATCTAAATCATTTGCATCCTTACACATATGTATACACTAAGGAACACGCAAACGCATAGAGATCTGCCCACCCATTCATATACGAACACATGTATCTGCACACGTTCACAAACACGCACTGGCACGCTCATACACTCCCCATGTTCATGAAAGAGTGTCTCACATGTGCCCAAGGGCATATCAAACTCTGTCTTGCTCCTGGGGGTGTCACCTCCCCAACACTTCCAGCCCTGCCACATGCAGGTTTAGAGGACTCCAGTGGCCAGAGAAAGCCCTTAGGCAAATCGTTGCAGGTATCTGCGGTTGGAAGCCTCCAGGGTCAGTTTGCAAAGGTGGGGAATGTGGGCAGGGTTCCCACAGCATCTGCACACACGTTCACATGGGTGACACACCTGAAGATACAAACACACTCTCAGATAGAGTGACTCAAGGGTACAAACACGCTCCTAGCAATGTACCAAGCTGATGCTTAGATTTCTGCCTGTTCACACTCCCTCCAATATATACCAAAGTACCCTTGTGTATCTAAATACACAGATGTGGTCAGTTTTCTACGTACCTCCATTATCTTCTTTTGCTCTGACCTCCCCTCCGTCCCCTGAGTGGATACAGAAAGGGACCCCAACTCCAGACTCCATGGCCCCCAGGCCTCATCTGCTGTCATGAGAATCTTAGCTGTTGTCCGTATCCCTATAATGTGTCTCCCCGCACTGCCACCCCACCCCCACCCTGTGCTAACACCTTGTCTCTGTTCTCTCCGCCCCTCCCCGCTCCCAACAGCTAAAAGCATCTCAGCAGGAAGACGCAGGGAAGGAGGCAACCAAAATAAGTGTGAGTTTTGATAATGACTTCTCGAAAGGGCTCTAATGGAGGGCACAGCTGTGACTTAAAAAAAACTGGGGTCCAGTTCAGCGGGGAGCTTGGGCAAGAAGATGGAAGAGAAGAAAAAGAGAAGGGAAAAAAATGGCCCTGATCTGTTTTTTAAAAGCCAGAGATTTTTCAAGTTCATTCAATGATGGGCACAAAAAATGACAGGGGAGAGAAGATGCATTTTCTCCTGTCGGGGCCAAGGCTGTGTGCATCCTGGTGCCTTCATGCTTGTCTCAGCAGCATTTTTTATTTGGGGAACCAACGAGGTCTAATGAGCCTGAGCCAGCTTTTTTTGCCCTATCATGACTGAGTGTTACGCCATCTCAGGGTCACTCGGTGATCTGGCCCTGGGGATGGGGTGGGGGCACCCTAGCCAAAGGATTTCAGGACTGGCCAGGCCTTCTTATTTGTTGACTCATTTGTTAATAGCCACGCTCTATAAGAAGGGCCAAGCATTCACCCATTTTGCAGGTGGGGCAGCTGAGACTCAGGAGGTCAAGGACTTGCCAGAGGTCACACCAAGGGTGACTGGTGTTGCCGAGCTACCTGGCTTCAGGGCTCAAGCTCTTTGTCACTGGGCTGTGCTGCAGGCCAGTGCAACTGGGGCCCAGGGGAGTTCAGGGAGTGATGGCTTTTGTGAAGGAGGGGGCACCCAAAGCCAGTCCTGGGAGAGGCAGACAGGAGAAAGGAGGTGAACTGGGGAGAGAACACGGAGTGGAGGGGACCCGCCCGGGGACATATGTGGCCATGCAATGAGGCAAGGTTTGTTCATGGGGCGTGAGGTCAGCTTGGCAGGGGCATGAGGCCAGCCTGGCAGGAGGCTAGACATCTACCAGCAACACACTCAGAAAAGGCAGGTGTCCGTGGGGGTGTGAAGAATGTGCGTGTGTGCGTGCATGCTTGTGTGCGTGTGTGCGTGCATGCACATGGCAGGGAAACATTTCTAAATTCACCTTTTTTGCTTGATTCTTCCACAACTTTTCAAGGACTTGTAGGGGAGCTCAGGACCCCAAGGCCAATTCTACATGGATGAACAGAGAAGCCGCACCCCCGAACCGAGGTCACCATGTGGAGGGTGGGCACAGGGAGTCATTGGGGTGCCATGTCGGGCATCAGAGGTGGCATCATGGAGGCAGAGAGGCCAGGGAGGGGGCTCCTGCAGCCCCTTCAGGCGGGAGGGGGTGGACGAGAGAGCAAGGACCTTCCAAGCATCATTTGTGCTGTCTGGCCCAGGGCACAGTTGGGGTCTGAAACTTCAAGCCATTTCCATCCGGCTCAGGGTGGCTGTGGGTCCACCCCCCACCCTCTGCCAAGGATGCATCCATGTCAAATGCCCCGTTTCTGGCCCAAACACCCATCCATTAAGCCCAGGCAGGTAGATCTGTGTGCATATTAATACCCCGTTCATCACAACCTTTTCTCCTATAATTTTGCCTGGGGTTTAAGGAGCGGCTCTGGCAAAGGAGACAATAATCTAATTGATTTAGAGGATTAGAATTCCAGGCTGCTGGGTCCCACATGAGGGAAATGCAACGATGCTAATTAGTTAAATAAAATAAATGTGCTCAGCATGAATGTGCAATTACCCCCAGCCCCCCACCCCCAGCCCCTGAAATTCCTGCACCAGCTGGGGCTCCGAGGGTCTGGTTAGGAAACGCACAAACAGGCATGGGCCAAGCTCCTCATGCAGACAGCGCCACAAGAACAACCGTTCCTAATACACAGATACTCCCTGGATTCCTGCAGTCTGAGGAGGTGGCCCAGACTTTTCTCCGTGGCCTTCAGAACTCTGCACAATTGCTCTGCTCACCCTCCAGCCTCACCTCCCCTTGCCTGACCTCACTTCCCTTCCCCTCCTGACCCTGGCAGCCTTTCCACCTTCCCGTTCCTTCCACCTCCAGGCCTTTGCACAGGCTGGTCCCCCTGCCTGCAAAGCTGTTCCTCTCTCTCTTCCCACAGAGCTCAGCTCGGGGAAGCATCCCTTGAACTTGTGACCCAGCTGGCGCCCCTCCCATTTCCCTGCTGGCTGTATTTCTGGTTGTCATTATCCACTTGTGTGAGTTTTTGCTTCATGACTGTCTCCCCCAGAGATGAGGGGCACTGGGACTGAGCCTGCCTGACTCACTGTTGCATTTCCAGAGTCTAGCACAGGGCCTGGCATGGTGTAGTAGGTACCCAATAAATACTTGTTGGATAACTATCACACACACAGACGTACGCCCAGGCCAATGTGTGTGAACCCATACACAGATTTTGGTTTTTTTTTATTTTTTGAGATGGAGTTTCACTGTTGTCACCTAGGCTGGAGTGCAGTGGTGCGATCTTGGCTCACTGCAACCTCTGCCTCCTGAGTTCGAGAAATTCTCCTGCTTCAGCTTCCCCAGTAGCTGGGACCACAGGAGCATGCCACTGTGCCTGGCTAATTTTTTTTTTTTTTTTTTTTTTGTATTTTTAGTAGAGACTGGGTTTCACCATGTTGACCAGGCTGGTCTCGAACTCCTGACCTCAGGTGATCCTCCTGCCTCAGCATCCCAAACTGTTGGGATTACAGGCATGAGGCACCATGCCCGGCCAGATGTTTGTATGTAGGCATGCCACCACAGTGTGGATCCCATGTCTGTTCACGTGTGCGTACTGGTGACATGACATGAATGAGTGAAAGAGCTTCTGTGGGGGCCCAGGAAACTCAGACCCTGTCTACAGGGAACAGCTGAGCCAGGCAGGGACCTAGGCCCTATATTCCCATGACTTCTAAAAATCCCAATTTTAGTGGAATATCTCTTTAGTTTTAACTATTGGGACCTAATTAGATCTTTTGAAAAACACTGTCTAAGCCAAATAGTGCAGTCTACAGGCTGATGGAATCCCAGAATCTCATAGGGAGATCATTTACCTGGGAGGACAGGCATCTGTGATCAAATAATAATGATCCAAGGTTGAGGGTAAGAAAGTGCTGTCAGCTTCGAGGGCCTTGGTCGGGGGAGGGCTTCGTGAACCTGCCAGGTTGGCCATGTTGGCCTTATGAAGATCCAGCCTCTGAGAGTCGGCTGTGCTGACTGCCGGGTGGGGACTGTGAGGACACAGTGGGGCCAGCACTTAGCATCCCAGGAACTGAGTCCTGGTTCCAGCTCTGCCACCTCCTTGACTCTCCCTTTTCCTCAGTTAGCTGTTGTTGAAGGCATATATGAAAACGCTTTGGAAACTGTAAAGTACTACGGATTAGACTATGTGAATGACAGTGGTTCCTAGGGTGGAAACTTGTTAACATGAATTTATGACTCGTAAAACTCCTATTCCTAGCAAGCAAGCAGGATGCGAGCAAGGGAATAAAAAAAAAAAAAATTCAGATGCTGGGCACAGTGCACACCTGTAATCCCAGCGCTTTGGGAAGCCAAGGTGGGCAGATCATCTGAGGTCAGGAGTTCGAGACCAGCCTGGCCAACACAGTGAAACCCCATATCAACTAAAAATACAAAAATTAGCCAGGTGTGGTGGTGCACGCCTGCAGTCCCAGATACTTGGGAGGCTGAGATGGGAGAATCACTTGAACCCAGGAGGCAGAGGCTGCAGTGAGCTGAGATCGCACCACTGCTCTCATAAGGAGATCATTTATGTGGGAGGACAGACATCTGTGATAAAATAATAATGATAATAATATAGCAGCTAACATTTATTGAGTGCTTACCATATGTTAGGAGCCAGGACAAGCACTTTACATGAATTATCTCGTTTAACTTGGGCCCAGGGAAGGACCCTGGCCTAAAAATATATCCCTTGATAGCTTGCATCTGCTAAGGATTCCACCATTAGGTGGAATCATTTCCATGGCTCAGGCAAACATTTCTGCTTATTGGCCATTTTCAAGTTCTGGAAGTTTTTCTTTCTATCTAACTGAAGTCCTTTGCGCTAGAATTGAGGTTAATTTTCCCCTTAACCAGTTTTGCAAACAGAGAGAGTCCACAACTTCCTAATTTTAAGACGAGGTGAAATTCTCCACACATACCCTCCTTCCTGGGGGACTTCATCACTGTAAATGGCTCGTGGTTGGAAGCTGAGTTAAACCAAGATGACTCTGGAAAGACCATGGTCTCACACATACACACTCCCTGCCCTCTGGGTGTTCCCAGTCCAACGTGGGATATGGGTGTTAATCCAATAATCATACATGATAAAAAATAGAATTACAACTGTGACCAAAATGAGGAGAGCTGCCATAACGGGGGATCTGATCTAGCCTGGGGGGCCAGGAGGGCTTCCTGGAGGAGGTGCTATTTGAAGTGAGCACTGAGGTGTGGAGGATTTGACAAGGGGTGGGGAACTTGGCTGCGTGTGCGCGCTGGAGGAATTGCTAGTGGCCGATAAGGCTGAGGGGCAGGCTGGGAAGAGACCTCAAAGGACCTTGTCAGCCACCACGGTGACCATCGAAGAGTTTAAGTTGGGGGCATTTTGAAAAAATTGGTCTGGCTGTTGTGGAAGAAGAGGCTGGAAGGTTGTGCAGATCTGGGAGGAGGCTGGGGGGATGGCCCAGATGGGAGAAGCCCTGGATCTTGCTTTCGCCAGGCCGGGGGGTGTGGATTCTGGAGAGAAGGGGAAGGGGTCCGATGGTGTTTAGAGGAGGTCAGTGGGTTCAGGGGTGGAGTGTGCGGAGTGCGGAAAGAAAACAGAAATGGTGATTGTAGAGTTTGGCTACAGCAGTAAGGCCTTCTGGGGCCCAGGTCTGGGGAGACCCTGAGTTGGGTTCTGAACATGCTGAGTGGCTAGCGAAGTGCCGGATGGAGTTGATAGAGGCTGATTGCAGGGCCCAGCCTGGAGCAGGAGCCATCTGACCCCTATTCCTCACCCTAGCACTTTCCCTGGGGCCTCCCCCTCTGCCAGGAGGCCATGTGAAGGCAAGGGTTGGCATCACGAGTACAAATCCATTCTTCTGGCGTGGCTGGAAGACGATCCCAGCCTGCCCAATGTGAGCTGGCCTCGGGGTATCCCTGCAGTGCCCGGAAAAGCCTGAGCCGTGGGGCGAGCAGGGAGGAGGCTGAACTTGGCCCTAGCCAGGGTTCGGCCTTGTCTCTTTCAGCGTAATTAGGTGCTTAATTGCACTGCTGAGGCCTGTCGATGCCTGTGTGGAGGTGATTATGATTTACAGCCGGGTCGCCATGTGGGGCTCTCCTTTCTTCGTGGGCTCTCCAGTCGCCCTGGAGGGCTGGGCTGAAGGGCTTTCTGCATAATGTGTGGTGGATGAAATCCAGCGGGCAGCTCCTGGAGTGGGATATTGGGCCCCCTCCTGTGGGAGAGGTCTCTGATGAGGTTTGGGGCTGGGTTTCCCCAAGATATGGAGGGTTGGGGGCCTTGGAAAGACATGAGAAGACCGACCTGTAGTTTACTGTTCAGAAGGCTCCCAGAGGGGTGGGTAAGGTGTGGCCTCTGTCACCAGCTGGGTGGCCTTGAGAAAATCGCTTCACCCCTCTGAGTCTCAGTTTCTTCACCTGCATCATAGGGTTATTGTGAGGTTTAAATAAGATTGATGAGGCCGGGCGCGGTGGCTCACGCTTGTAATCCCAGCACTTTGGGAGGCCGAGGCGGGTGGATCACGAGGTCAGGAGATCGAGACCACGGTGAAACCCCGTCCCTACTAAAAATACAAAAAATTAGCCGGGCATGGTGGCGGGTGCCTGTAGTCCCAGCTACTCGGAGAGGCTGAGGCAGGAGAATGGCGTGAACCTGGGAGGCGGAGCTTGCAGTGAGCCGAGATCGCACCACTGCACTCCAGCCTGGGCGACAGAGCAAGACTCCGTCTCAAAAAAAAAAAAAAAAAAAAAAGATTGATGAAGCATGGCTGGGCGTGGTGGCTCACACCTAGAATCCCAGCACTTTGGGAGGCTGAGGCAGGAGGATTGCTTGAGCCCAGGAGTTCAAGACCAGCCTTGGCAACATAGTGAGACCCCATCTCCACAAAAGATACAAAAATTGGCCAGGAGTGGTGGTGCACACCTGTGGCTCCAGCTACTCAGAAGGTCGGAGGGGGTGCTGAAGTGGGAGGATTGCTTGAGCCCAGGAGGTTGAGGTTGCAGTGAGCCATGATCACGCCAGCGCACTCCAGCCTAAGGTGACAGAAGGCGACCCTGTCTCAAAAAAAAAAAAGAAAAGAAAGAAAGAACGAAAGAAAGAAAGATTCATGAAACTTATCACATCATCTCACAGTGATCAGGCACTTCATAAACGTTAGCCACTGGCATTACTGTTGCTGTTATTATTTTTGTTAAAAATATCGTATTTGCCTTCTCCAGATTGTGCTTAGAGGCATGGACCACAGGGACTGGGAGGGAGTCATGTCTGACGTGCATCCTCGCCCTTTGTCCTGTTGGAAGTTCACTCGCTGAGTTGCTTGATTATGGGTTAGGGGTCTAGGTTCTCCGTTAGACTGTCAGCTCGTGCCAGCATTACTGGGATCTGGCTGGCTCATTGTGGTAGGCACTCGCTAAAGGCTTGTTGAATGAATGGACAAATTTAGCCCAAGAAAACCGAGGCCAGAGTGCTGGTGACTTGTCAGGGTCAGCGCCTGGCCTCCCATCACTCCCTGCAGTGCTCCCTGCCCTCCTCCTCTCTGAGAGAGGAAGAGCTCGTGCTTCTGAAGGCCACATCTGTCTGTTGGCAGAGGGGGTGACAGGGAGGAGGGAGCTGGCTGCCTGGGGAGCCGTCCAGGCCTTCGTGGCCCCATCTGGGGGATGGGAGTGGGTGGGCTGAGGGCTGGGCCTCGCTTGGTGCTCCCTCCCTAGGAGCGAGTGCTCCCAGCACTTTGCATTATTACTCCATTAGCGCCTTGTAGGGTTGACAAATGAAGGATAATTAATATCCGTGAGGGAAGCAGATGTTGAGGTAATTCGTTCCCGCTGCGCATTTGCAACAGCATCTCCTAACTCGCCAGAGAGAGCGCACAGGACCGCAGGGCGGAGGTGATGGAGTCAGAGGGACAGGGTGGGCTCCAGCAGGGCCTGGCACTAGGGAGGGGGCACCCCCACAGTCAGAGGGGCAGCTGGGAGGGTTTCCCACTGCTTGCCATAGGGAAGTCCTGCCTGGGTGCCACCTCCGTGCCTCTGCTGAAGGCTTTCCCTCCATATAGGGGACGATGGGCAGCCGGGAAGGCTCAGCATGAGGGAGGAAGATCAGACTCCCTGCTGCTGGACACTCTCTTCTTCCCTTCCCTGAGGCCCTGCCAGCGCTGGTGGCCCTCGGTGAGCCTGTCACACCACTGGAAGGGTGAGAGTGCATGGAGCCTGTTCCCAGTTCCACCACTCACTGACTCCATGCCTCTGGGCAAGTCACTTCTTTTGGAGCCTCAGTTTCACTATCTGCAAAGTGGATATCGTTATGTGTATTCACCCTGCTATAAAGAGCTACCAGAGACTGGGTAATTCACAAAGAAAAGAGGTTAAATTGACTCAACATTCTGCATGAGTGAGGAGGCCTCAGAAAACTTACAATCATGGTGTAAGGCTAAAGGGAAGCAAGGCATGTCTTACGTGGTGGCAGGAGAAGAGTGAACGAAGGGGAAACTGCTGCTTTTAAACCATCAGATCTTGTGAGAACTCACTCACTATCACGAGAACAGCATGAGAAAACTATCCCCATGATCCAATCACCTCCCACCAGGCCCCGCCCTCAACACGTGGGGATTACAATTTGAGATGAGATTTGGGTGGGGACACAGAGCCAAACCATATCATCATGTGCATGTGGCTTAAAATTAGAAAGCATGACATCTGAGTACCACTTCAGTTGGAGAAAGAAGGTCATGGGTTGGGTCCATTCATTCAACAAATGTTGATGATTATTTATGGAGTGCTGGGCTCTGTGATAACCACTCACATGGACAAAATAAATATTGTCCCTGCTCTCATGGGGGGTACGGTTTAGCCAGGGAGAGAACCCAAAATCAAGTCAACAGACAAATACACGATTCAAAATGGGAAGACTGCTATGCAGGAAATAGGAGGGAGTGGGGGCAGGGGGTCAATTTCTTGGAGGAGGTGACATTTAGGATGAATGGGAACCAAGCAGGTGAAGATGAACAGGGAACCCCACCCAGGCAAAGGGCCCAGCATGCACAAAGGCCGTGAGGTCAGCAAGAGTTTCCCATTGGGGGGTTGATGGAAGAGGCCTCCCCAGGGCAGATTGGTAAGATGATTAGAAGTCACACGTGTGAGTGCCCAGCACAGGCTCAGAAACATCTGCAGGCTGCATGCAGAGGGTGTGCTTTCTTATCCTGGCCCCCTCACTGCAGGGGTGACCAGCAGGGGCATCCCACCTGGAGCCAGAAGCTGGGCTTCCCTCTCTAGGAGCTGGGGCTTGGCAGGAACAGGCCAGCTCGTTGTCCCTCCAGAAGAGATGGACCAGTAGTCCACAGGTCTGAGGCCCACTCACCTGAGCCTACAAAGCTGTCTGGAAAGGGGATCAGTGGCTGGCAGCTGAGAACTGATCTCCACTGTTCTGTCCAGGCAGGACAGGGGCTGCAGGCAGGTTTTATTTTATTTTATTTTCTAAGAAGAAGGGGCCAGGAAAGGAAAGAAGCCCCCTCCCACTACCACCACCCCTCTCCATAGGCCCAACTCCTTTTTTTTTTTTAAATCTTTTATTTTGAGTTATAGTCTCAGGAAAAGTTTCAAAAATAGGTCATTAAGTCTCCTGTACCCATCAGCCAGCTTCCCTGTGGTGTACCTTATGTAACTGTCCATCTGCTTTTTCTTTTATAATTGAAAAAACACCCACAGCAACGTTATATTCAGGGCAGATTTATTCATAAGAGCTTTAATCTGGAAATCACACAAATGTCCATTGGCGGGTGATCACATAAACAAATTGTGCAGTATGCATGTGATGGAATACTATACAGCAGTGAAAAATAACAAATGGATGGCCGGGCATGGTGGCTCACACCTATAATCCTGGCATTTCGGGAGGCTGAGGTGGGTTGATCACTTGAGGCCAGGAGTTCAGGACCAGCCTGGCCAACATGGTGAAACCCCGTTTCTACTACAAATACAAAAATTAGCTGAGCATGGTGGCAGGTGCCTGTAATCCCAGGTACTGGGGAGGCTGAGGCATGAGAACTGCTTGAACCCAGGAGGTGGAGGTTGCAGTGAGCTAAGGTTGTGCTACTGCACTCCAGCCTGGGTAACAGAGACTCTGTCTCAAACAAACAAATAGATGCAGGCAGCAACATGGAGAAATCTCACCAATAACAGGTTGTGTCAAAAAAGCCAGGCACAGGAAAGAAGCCACACATACAAGAGTTCCAAAACAGAAAAAAACAAATCTGTGGTGACAGAAGTCAGTCAGAAAGCGGGGGACCCCAGTGGGGGGAGTATTGCTGAGTGAAGGGTGTGCTCTAGGGGGTCACGAATGTTCCATGCTTTGCTCTGGACGGTGGTTACACAGGTGTACACACAGGAAACACTTCCTCAGGCTGTGTGCACTTTACATAAGTGATACTCCCATTTTAAAATAGAAATGTAAAAACCCAACCAAATAAAACAAAAAGTCAAAGTACAAAGACGAATATAATATCCTTGTTCCCCCCAAGTGGAGTGAATAGTTATTAGCATCTTGATATATTTGTCATCAGCTTTTATATTGTTTTGTTTTGGTTTTTATTATGTTATGTTATTTTATTTATTTATTTTTTTGAGACGGAGTCTCGCGCTGTCGCCCAGGCTGGAGTGCAGTGGTGCGATCTCAGCTCACTGCAACCTCCACCTCCTGGGTTGTTCAAATGATTTTCGTGCCTCAGCCTCACAAGTAGCTGGGATTACAGGCATGCACCACCACACCCCCGACTAGTTTTTGTATTTTTAGTAGAGATGGGGTTTCCCCATGTTGCCCAGGCAACATGCCCAGGTCTCAAACTCCTGACTTCAAGTGATCCGCCTGCCTCGGCCTCCCAAAGTGCTGGGATTCCAGGCATGAGCCACTGCACTTGGCCTGGTTTGGTTTTTAAAAGACCGGTCTCACTCTGTCACCTAGGCTGGAGTGCAGTGGTGCGATCATGGCTCACTGCAAGCCTCAAACTCCTGGGCTCAAACAGTCTTCGCACCTCAGCCTCCTGAGTTGCTGGGACTGCAGGCACCTCTATTATTGTTTTTTTTTTTTTTAGGAAATGTAAACTTTAAGACTAAATGAAGACTTTGCTTTGTAGTCTACCCAGGTCCACTTCCTCCCCTGTGTTCTGCCCCAGAGTCCACCACTGCTGTGAGGAGGCCCCGGTGTTCCCTCCTGTCTATTTTAAACTTCCACACCCGGAAGACCCCAAAACCAGTATAGAGTAGGTTTCTGTGTTTGTTTACATAAATGCACCCCCTGGGGGTGCGCAGCAGTGAGAGCTTTCCCTCTGTTGTTTGCCACTGAGCTTAACGTACCTAGTTCTAGCTCCGTCTTTCGGACCACTCTGCAGTGCTTCATGCAGGGAACCGGCCGCTGCTTAGTTATGCGGTCTGTTGGTGGACGTGGCAGTTGCTTTTACTTTTTTGCTATTTAACTCACTCTTGTGCAAACCTCGGTGGGCCCTTGTGGGAGTGTTTCTGGGGCTCCCGCCCTAGCATGCGATCCTGGGACCCGCCCCCGCCCCCCCGCACTCTTCTTCTCCCCCGCTGTCATCGGATGGATAGGTCATGGTCTCTCTGTCACCCCCAGGTGGTCAAGGTGGTGGGCAGCAACATCTCCCACAAGCTGCGCCTGTCCCGGGTGAAGCCCACGGACGAAGGCACCTACGAGTGCCGCGTCATCGACTTCAGCGACGGCAAGGCCCGGCACCATAAGGTCAAGGCCTACCTGCGGGTGCAGCCAGGGGAGAACTCGGTCCTGCACCTGCCCGAAGCCCCTCCCGCCGCGCCCGCCCCGCCGCCCCCCAAGCCAGGCAAGGAGCTGAGGAAGCGCTCGGTGGACCAGGAGGCCTGCAGCCTCTAGACTGATGCCCCTGCCCCTGCCCACCCGCCCCCACGCTGTACAGAGTGCATGAGGAGCCGCCGGACCACCGGGGACGGACTGCCTGCGTCCAGCCGCGCCCCATCCCCAAGGCCGCCTGTGGCCACCACGTCGGCCCTCTTTCCACCACCCCTTGCTCAGCATGTAAGCCCCATCCACCCCTGCCCTTTCAGACCCCTGCGGTGACCTGGCTCGGAGAAGGTGGCCCTGGGCACCAAGGGGACAACCGCCCTGAACACTGAATGCTGGGGCCCGGAGCCACCCCCTTCCTGTCACCAGCTTCTGTGGAGTACAGTGTTTTGCTTTGCTTGCTTGTCCCCCATCCTGTCCTGAGCCGGGGCCCCCCAGCCTCACCTCCCTCCTCCTACCATCCCTCACTTGGACCTGGGGGTGTGGACAGTGACCCTTCCCTGAATATGGACTTGAATCTTCTGAGCAGAACTAGGGCCTCTCCCCTGGTGAAGGCCCAGGGAACCCAGGAGGGCCCTTCTGGGGCGGTGGCTCTGCAGGGTCACTCATGGAGGCCTAGGGGAACAGCGAGATGCCCCACCACCTCCTGGCGGGTCCTTCCTGTTCAGCTACCTGTGCGACCCTCCAGGGATGCAGGGGATCCAGGATTCTCTGCCCTGTCACATGGTGAGTCAGAAGGGAGGGGCCTTCCCCTCAGACCCATGGCCCCAGGCAGAGTTTTGCACCAGCAGGATCCCTTTGAGGGTCTTCAAGGCTCTCCCAGGAGTCCCCATCTGCCGGCCCACAATGCCCCAGCTCCCTCTTGGGTCCTGTGCAAGTCCACCCCAGGGCCTGGGGCTGTTGGGAGCCAAGGGCCCCCTGGTACTCAACTCCCTCATGATTCCCGATCAGGGGCACACCTGTCCCCTGGTTATTTGTAAATATTTCTATTGGACCCAATTCCCCTCGGAATTGGCTCGCACCTCTGGCTGCCGCAGCTCAGTGATGACGTGGGGGAGGTGGGAGAGGCCGACCGAGGGCTTTGCCTAGGGGTGGGTTGCCCTGTATACATGATCCAGTCCATGACTACCAGCCAACCTGAATAAAGCGGTTTTAAAAAAACCTCTGGGCAGTGTCTTTCTGGGGCATTTGTGCCTGGGGGCGGTGTGTGGGATGGAGGTGGGAGAGCAGGTGGCTAGCTCACACCCACGCCTCACTCAGCATCTTTCTCCTGCTTTGCACCCCAAGCAGCCCCTGGCTTCGCAGTATAGAGCATAGGACCAGTGCGGGCAGAGGGAGAGGGTGGGAGACAACCAGCTTTTGTTCAGCTCCAATCCTGTTACCAGGCACTCGAATTGTTCTTTGCCTCTGAGATAATCACCCACAGAGAAGACTGCATAAAACATGTTTACACAGTTTTGTAAATAATGTAAAGCAAATACTTATGTAGCCACTACCTACCAAATATAGCACCCCAAAAGAGAACCTCCCCAAGCCTGATGTGTCATCTCCATCTATCCCTTCTCCTCCCTCTTAGAGGCAGCCACTGTCCCCACAGTTAAGGTAATCTCATTCTTTTTTTTTTTTGAGACGAAGTTTTGCTCTGCCGCCCAAGCTGGAGTGCAGTGGTGCGATCTCGGTTCACTGCAACCTCCATCTCCCAGGTTCAAGTGATTCTCCTGCCTCAGCCTCCCGAGTAGCTGGAACTATAGGCATGTGCCACCACACCTGGCTAATTTTTTTGTATTTTTATTAGCGCCAGGGTTTCACCATGTTAGCCAGGATGGTCTCAATCTCCTGACCTCGTGATCTGCCCGCCTCAGCCTCCCAAAGTGCTGGGATTACAGGCGTGAACCACTGTGCCCGGCAGTTTTTTTGTTGTTTTGTTTTGTTTTTGTACTTTTAGTAGAACCGGGGTTTCGCCATGTTGGTCAGGCTGGTCTCAAATTCCTGACCTCAAATAATTCACTTGCCTTGGCCTCCCAAAGTGCTGGGATTACAGGTGTGAGCCACTGTGCCCAGCTGATAATCCCATTCTTAATGTTCTTTTTGTAGTCTTACTACCTATGTGTATGTCATTGTATTTATTTTTTAAGTTCCGGGGTGCATGTGCAGGATGTGCAGGTGTGTTACATGGGTGAATGTATGCCATGGTGGCTTGCTGCACCTATCAACCCATCACCTAGGTATTACGCTTGGCATGCATGAGCTATTTTCCCACTGTTCTCCCCCTCCTCTGCCCTCCCCCGTGTATGTCATTTTAAACAATATATGTGAGTTTCCTCCATTGTCTGACCTGCATACGCACAGAATCATACTGTATTTCTCATGTCTTATATTTGTGAGATTCATCTATGTTGCTGCATGTGTCTGTAATTTGTTCACCTTTATTGCTGTATAATATTTCACTGTATGACTATCTCACCATCTATCAACTTACTTATCCATTGTATTGCTGACAAGAATTGGAGTGTGTTCCCGACTGGGTACTATGACTTAACACTGCTGTGAGCACACTGGTCCGGATCTCCTGGTGCACGTGAGCCTGAGATTCTTCTAGTGGATTTATCAGGTCAGAGGCTTAGGCATTTTACTTTGGGATCTCATTTTCTCTTATAAGATATCAACAACCCCTTATTCCAGTTGAGGAAACAGGCTCAGAGAAGTTAAGTAGCTTGCCCAAAGTCACAGAGTTGTTGAACTCAGACCTCCCTTAGCCTTAAAGTCTGTTTGTCTTGTTTCTGCCAGGTCTGGACCACCTCCCTGGTCCTTGCCATCCCATACTACACCCTGGGCTCTTGACTCCCCTTGGTTTATTCCAGCTGAGGGTCCCACCCACCATGGTCCTGCTGAGAATCTGCCTGAGGATGTGTCCACCTGGGGCTCTCAGGTCAAGCCCTCATAGCCAGAGTAGCCATCTGGTCCTTGCTCTGCAACTGCAGAAACCACAGGCACCCCTTGGAGACTGGGAACTGTCAAAATGATGATTGACCTTGGCCCTGGGCCCCATGTCCCGGCCCTGTGCTGATCACCACAGTGGCCCTGAAGCAGGCCTTGCATCCTCTGTCTTCAGATGAGGACAATGAGGTTCAGAGAAGGGTGGGCTGGAGGATAGATGGATAGATAGATGATGGATGGATGAGGACATGAATAAGAACCAGGCTATGAAGTAGGCAGGACTCTCCACCTGCAGCAGAATCCAGGTATGCCAGGGATAGATGGTCTTATGACCTGTGGTCCTCTCAGGCCACTGGCTAGCCTGAACTCAATGAATATGGTCTCTTCCAGAAATCTCCACATACAAGGCTGGTTCTGGAAGGCCCAGGTCCCTCTAGGAAGGTGTGGGAGGATCTATGTCGTGCTAGAGTGATAACAGTACTCACCAGCCCTGAGCACCTCCTACGCACCAGGCACTAGTGAAGGGCTTTCCACAGGAAGTTCTGACATTCCACAGGGTCTCATCCAACCTTCCCAAGGGTCTGTGTCCCATCCCTGGTCATTTTACTCCCATAGAGGGGTCCCCCCAACCTCCTCAGAGGGATTTTTCTTGTTCCACTGGGAAGACAGACAAAAGAAGAAGAAGGTGCCTGGGTTAGAATCCTGCTTCTGCCCATCTTTGCCCCATGGCCGCAGGCAGGGCTCTTCACCTCTCTGAGCCTCAGTTCCCTGTTCTGTACCATGGGGATGCTCCTGGGGAAGTGCAAATCAAAACCACAATGTGTTACCACTTCACACACACGAGGACGGCTGGAATAAAAAAGACAGACACTAACAAGTACTGGTGAGGATGTGGAGACATTGGAACCCTCATGCACTGCTGGTGGGAATGTAAAAGGATGTAGCTGCTTTGGAAAACTGTCTGACGCTCCTCCCAAGGTTAGTCATAGAGTTACCAAATGACTGAGCAATTCCACTCCTAGGTATAAGCCCAGGAGGACTGAAAACACATGACCACATAAAAACCCGTGCCTGACTGTTTATAGCAGCATTATCCATAATAGCCAAGAAATGGAAACAAACCCCATGTCCATCAAATAATGGATGGCTAAATAAAATGTGATATATCAGCCTGGGTGCGGTAGCTTACGCCTGTAATCCCAGCACTTTGGGAGGCCAAGGCGGGCGGATCACGAGGTCAGGAGATTGAGAGTATCCTGGCCAACATGGTGAAACCCTGTCTCTACTAAAAACACAAAAATTAGCCGGATGTGGTGTAATCCCAGCTACTCAGAAGGAGAAGAATCGCTGAGGCTGAGGCAGGAGAGGGAGGCTGAACCAGGGAGTTGGAGGTTGCGGTGAGTCAAGATCGCCCCACTGCACTCCAGCCTGGAGACAGAGAGAGACTCCGTCTCAAAAAGGGGAAAAAAAAAAAAAAAGCGGTATATCCAGACAATGGAATATTATCTGGCAATAAAAAGGAGTGACATTCTGACACTACATGCTACACTGTGTCTGAGCCTTGAAAACACTGTGCTAAGCGAAAGCAGCCAGACACAAAAGGCTACATATTGTGTGATTCCATTTATATGAAATGCCCAGAATAGGCAAATCCACAGAGACAGAAATCAGATGGGTAATTGCCTGGGACTAAGGGAGAGGAGAGTGGGAAGTGACTGCTAATGGGTATGAGTTTCTTTTGGGGGTGATGGAAATGTTCTAAAATTGATTGTGGTGATGGTTGCACAACTGTGTGAATATACAAAAAGCCATTGAATGCACACTCTAAATGGGTGAACTATGTGGGACGTGAATGATATCCAAATAAAGCTGTTAAATGAAACAAGATGCTCCTGACCACAGTGCCCACCCCACATCAGGCATGGGGAGACGCTTAGGAAATTCTGGCTTCTATTAATATTGCTGTGAGTTTTATGTGAAGCCAGAGCAAAGTTTGCCTGTCCTCAAGGCATAGCTGGTGGGGGGTGGAGATGGGAGCAGGAGAGAAACATGAGGCTGGGGGAGGGAATTTCTTTTTTTGTTTGTTTGTTTTTGAGATGGAGTCTTGCTGCGACACCCAGGCTGGAGTGGAATTGTGCGATCTTGGCTCACAGCAACCTCCACTTCCTGGGTTCAAGTGATTCTCCTGCCTCAGCCTCCTGAATAGCTGGGATTACAGGCATGCACCACTACAACTGGCTAATTTTTGTATTTTTAGTAGAGACAGGGTTTCACTATATTGGCCAGGGTGATCTCGAACTCCTGACCTCAAGTAATCCACCCACCTTGGCTTCCCAAGTGCTGGGATTACAGGTGTGAGCCACCGCACCCGGCTGGGGGAGGGAATTTCTTAAAGGGAGTCCCCAGGCCCTATTCAGAAGGCTCAGAAAAACCTCAGTGCACCTCCAGAGTAGCTGTGGGCCGCTTTCCTCTTTGTGCCCAGCATAAGAATAGCATGGGGCAGGGGGTGCTTGTTTTAAGTTCAGATGTCCAGACCCCTTCTTGGCCTTCAGACTCCCACCTGCCAGCACCTATAGTCAACTAGTGACCCTCAAGATGACAATACATCTTGGTGATGGTTCCAAGTGGATTTTTTAATTGCTATAGAATATTCCATTTTATTAGGCTGTTCTTGCATTGCCATAAAGAAATACTCGAGACTGGATGATTTATAAAAAGAATAGAGGTTTAATTGGCTCACGGTTTTGCAGGGCTTATAAGCATAGCACCAACATCGTCTTGGTTTCTGGTGAGAGGCTCAGGAAGCTTCCAATCATGGCAGAAGGTGAAACAGAAGCAGGCACATCACGTGGCAAAAGCAGGAGCGAGAGAGCGAGTGGGGAGGTGCCACACATTTTTAAACACCCAGATTTCACAGGAACTCACCATTGCAAGGACAGCACCAAGCCATTCATAACGGATCTGCCCCCATGACCCAAACACCTCCCACCCGGCCCCACCTCCCACACTGAGGACGATATTTCAACATGAGATTTGGAGGGGCCAAATGTCCAAACTAATATCACCCATTATAGAGATGAATGATGATCCATTTAGCCAGTCCCCAAATAATGAACATTCAGCTTGTTTCCAATCTTGCCCTATTATAAACAATGTTACAGTGAATTTCCTAGATGATAAATCTGTTCATACATATGCAAATATGTTTATAGGATAAATATCTAGAAGTTATATTGCTGGGTCAAAGAGTCCTGCATGGGCCGGGCGCGGTGGCTCACGCTTGTAATCCCAGCACTTTGGGAGGCCGAGGCGGGCGGATCACGAGGTCAGGAGATCGAGACCACGGTGAAACCCCGTCTCTACTAAAAAAATACAAAAAATTAGCCGGGCGCGGTGGCGGGCGCCTGTAGTCCCAGCTACTCGGAGGCTGAGGCAGGAGAATGGCGTGAACCCGGGAGGCGGAGCTTGCAGTGAGCCGAGATTGCGCCACTGCACTCCAGCCCGGGCGACAGAGCGAGACTCCGTCTCAAAAAAAAAAAAAAAAAAAAAAAAAAAAAAAAAAAAAAAAAGAGTCCTGCATTTCATTTTTAACGTTTAAGTTTTTGGGGGGACAGGGTCTTGCTCCGTCACCCAGGCTAGAGTGCAGTGGTGTAATCACAGCTCACTGCAACCTCAACCTCCTGGGCTCAAGCAGTCCTCCCACCTCAGCCTCCTGAGTAGCTGGGACCATAGGCATGTGTCACCATCCCCAGCTAATTTTTTGATTTTTTGTAGAGAAGGGGTCTTACTATGTTGCCCAGACTGGTCTTTGGCAGTTTGGCAATATCGACCAAGAATAATTGGACAATATTACTCTTGTTATGAGAATAACTTGTTATGAGCTTGAACCACTGCAGCCGGCCAACTTGTGCATTTTAAATCTTGGTCAATATTGCCAAATAACTCTGTATAGATGCAGGGCCAATTTACACTCCTACAAGATATATGTGAGAATATGCACCTAATCCCTGACTCTCCCAGTCTCTTCAACCCCAGAATCAAACATGTTGGTGCAGTTCTCTATTGGTTAAAATGTAATTTTTTTTTTTTTTTTTTTGAGATGGAGTTTCACTCTTGTTGCCCAGGCTGGAGTGCAATGGCGCGATCTCGGCTCACCTCAACCTCCACCTCCCTGGTTCAAGCCATTCTCCTGCTTCAACCTCTGAAGTAGCTAGGACTACAGGCATGCGCCACCACGCCTGGCTAATTTTGTATTTTTAGTAGAAATGAGGTTTCCCCTGTTGGTTAGGCTGGTCTCGAACTCCCGCCCTCAGGTGATCCGCCCACTTCGGCCTCCCAAAGTGCTGGGATTACAGGCGTGAGCCACTGCACCGGGCCTAAAATGGAATCTTACAGTGGTTTCAATTTACATTTCTCCTATGAGTAAGATTGGCCATCTTTTTGCTTGTTTAAGAACCAAACCACATGTGCTCCATTTTCTGTGAACTGACACCTCATAATCTTTTTTACTGGCTTGTTGATTGCCATCTTATTGATTTGTAGGAGTTCCTTCTGAGATGAATTGCAAACTTTTTTTTTTTTGTCTTTTGGCTTTGTTTTTTGTATTTGTCAAGTAAATGTGTTTAATCGTTAAGTAGTTTGTACATATTAATCTTCCATTTTATCATTTCTGTGTTTCCTTTCATTTATATAAATGTAAATTTGATCCTTCAGGAATTGAAATTGCTTTAAGGTATAGGGGGGACCCAATTTTATTGTTTTCTAGATTTTAAACTTTTTCTGTCTCATCTTGGCATGATTTATCTTTTTCCCCACTGATTTGAAATGCTACCATTATTATATTCCAAGTTCCCACATATATATGGACTACTTCTCAACTTTCTTTCCTACTCCTTTGATCTCATTCATAGGTCAGTACCACACTGTTTAAATTATTATAGTTTTGTAACTTATTTTAATACATTTTAAGGCTGTTTTTGACTCCACTTTCTGTTTAATTTTTATTTCCACAGCTTGACTGGATTCATCTTTGCTTTTCCATGTGAACTGGAATAATCTTATCCACTTAAAAAAATTGTCATTTTAGTTGGGATCATGTTAAATTCATAAATTAACACAGGAAAAACTTACCTATTTATGATAATGTCTTTTTTTTTTTTTTTGAGATAGAGTCTCACCCTGTCACCTAGGCTGGAGTGCAGTGGCATGATCTTGGCTCACTGCAACTTCCACCTCCCAGATTGAAGCCATTTTCCTGCCTCAGCCTCCTGAGTAGCTGGGATTACAGGGACCTGCCACCACACCCAGCTTTTCACCTGTTGGCCAGGTTGGTCTCAAATTCCTGAGCTCAAGTGATCTGCCTGCCTCAGCCTCCCAAAGTGCTGGGATTATAAGTGTTAGTCATCATGCCTGGCCTATAACAATGTCTTTCTATGTTGTCTCAACATTCTCGTCTTTGGTACTCCCTCTTATTTTAAGACTTCTTGGCTGGGCGCGGTGGCTCATGCCTGTAATTCCAGCACTTTGGGAGGCCAAGGCAGGTGGATCACCTGAGGTCAGGAGTTCAAGACCAGCTTGGCCAACATAGTGAAAACCGGTCTATATAAAAATACAAAAATTAGCCGGGCATGATGGCAGGTACCTGTAATCCCAGCTACTTGGGAGGCTGAGGTGGAAGAATCGCTTGAATGTGGGAGGTGGAGGTTGCAGTGAGCTGAGATCATGCCATTGCATTCTGGGCGACACAGCGAGACCCCCTCTCAAAAAAAAAAAAAAAAAAAAAGACTTCTTTTTTGTGCTTCTCCAAAGAGTATTTTAAAAATAAGATAAATTTTTGCATGACTAGAGGGCAGTAGATATGCATAGATATGTGATAGAGGTATGGATTGATAATAGATAGTATGTGTGGAATATAGAAAATGTTAATTTTAGAATCAAAATGGTGAGTATAAGAATGTTCTCTCTACCAAATTATTTCAACTTTAATGTATGTTTAAAATTATTTATAAGATGATGCAGAGGAGAGAGCATTTAGAAGTTTTCTTCCTATCGCCCTTTGTGATGCGCCCCTTCATCAACTAAGATGCACCCAAAGGTTAAGGAAACAGTTACTTATGGGTTGAGGGTTAGAGGCTGGCTGGCCTGGCAAATTTTTAAATTCCTATGGCTAAACTCCCTAACTGATGGAGCTATCAGTTCTGATTTACAACCCAGACCACTGCAACTCTGACTGGACAGAGGATCTGCTTTACAATCACTTTTTTTTTTTTTTTTTTTGAGACAGGATCTCGCTCTGTCACCCAGGCTGGAGTGCAGTGGCACAATCTCGGCTCACTGCAACTTCCACCTCCCGGGTTCAAGAGATTCTCCTGCCTCAGCCTCCCGAGTTAGCTGGGATTACAGGCCCGTGCCACCAAGCCTGGCTAATTTTTGTGTTTTTCGTAGAGATGGGGTTTTGCCATGTTGGCCAGACTGGTCTCAAACTCCTGAGCTCAAGTGATCGGCCCGTCTTGGCCTCCCAAAGTGCTGGGATTACAGGGGTAAGCCATAGCACCCAGCCTACAATCATTATCTTCTGATAAGCAACTGCAGACCTTAAGCCAGTTTCAGCAGTTTATAGAGGCTGCAGATACCATGTACCTGGTGGGGGAAGGAGGAATCAGGTGAAAAACCAGTACAGGCAATACAAATTCAATACAGTGGCTGGACACATAAGTTAAAATACAGAAACAGGCAGGGCGTGGTGGCTCACGCCTGTAATCCCAGCACTTTGGGAGGCCGAGGTGGGTGGATCACGAGGTCAGGAGATCGAGACCATCCTGGCCAACATGGTAAAACCCCATCTCTATTAAAAATACAAAAATTAGCCAAGCATGGTGGTGGGCGCCTGTAGTCCCAGCTACTTGGGAGGCTGAGGCAGGAGAATTGCTTGAACCCGGGAGGCGGAGGTAGCAGTGAGCGGAGATAGCGCCGCTGCACTACAGCCTGGTGACAGAGAAAGACTCTGTGTCAAAAACAAACAAACAAACAAACACAGAAACATACTGTCTTTGTGTCCTATACTTCATCTTTTGATAAAGAGAGCCACATTCCACTTCCTTCTCATGCTAAAACCCACCTTAGCCGGGTGCGATGGCTCACACCTGTAATCCCAGCACTTTGAGAGGCTAAGGTGGTCAGATACCTTGAGGTCAGGAGTTCAAGACCAGCCTGGCCAACATGGTGAAACCCTGTCCTAGTAAAAATACAAAAATTAGCCAGCGTGGTAGCGGGCACCTGAAATCCCAGCTACTCAGGAGGCTGAGGCAGGAGAATTGCCTGAACCTGGAAGGCGGAGGTTGCAGTGAGCTAAGATCACACCACTACACTCCAGCCTGGGTGACAGAGTGAGACTCCATCTCAAACAACCCACCCTAAAGTGAACATGGGATGTATGTTATATGTATGCTTACCCATTATGCATGAACTCGGCTCCCCTCATAAATACGTACAGCTTTTCCCCTAAACCTGCTGAATATGTACGATACCAGCACTGTGAGTCGTAAAACCCAACCCGTACTTCTCCTCTTTGAAGAGAGGGCACCTTTGGCCTGTGCTAGAGACTTTCTCTTTCTGGTATGCAAACTGATATCACCAATAAAGCTTTCCTTTCTGTTTAGCCATCCTGGTGGTCTTGTGGGTGACATCTTGCATATTTTTGTTGAATTAATTCCTAAATACTTTTTGTTGTTACTATTATAATTAACTGTTTTCTTCTATTATGTCTTCTAACTCAGCAGTCCCCAACCTTTTTGGCACCAGTGACCGGTATTGTGGAAAATAATTTTTCCGTGGACCGGGTGGTGGGGCACGGGGTGGGATATGGTTTGGGGATAAAACTCTTCCAGCTCAGATCATCAGGCATTCAGTTCTTACAAGGAGCACGAACCCAGATCTCTTGCATGCACAGTTCACAATAGGGTTCACGCTCCTATGAGAATCTAATGCCCCTGCTGATCTGACAGGAGGCGGAGCTCAGGGGATAATACTCACTGCTGCTCACCTCCTGCTGTATGGCCCGGTTCCTAACAGGTCACAACTGGTACCGGTCCGTGGTCTAACTAGTTGTTCTTTGTATAACTGTGAAGGCTATTGGCTTCTGTATTTTAGCTTATGTATCGGCCACTTTATTGACTCAGTATTGCTTGCACTGGTTTTCACTTGATTCCTCCCTCCCCCACCAGGTACCTGATATCTGCAAGCAAGATGATCTCCCTCATTTCTTTCCAAATCTATGCACTTTTTCTTTCTTTCTTTGGACTAATTGAATTGGCCAGTATCTCCAAGACAATGTTAAATGATAGAACTGCTTTAGAACGTCTTTGTCTTGCTTTTAACTTTAATGAGAATGCTTCTTTTGTTTGTAATGCTGACTTTGAATATACTTCTGGAGTCTCTTGTGAATGTTTTAGGAGACTCAAACTCGATTGATAAGGCACACAAACACTTCAGTATGAATGTTAATTTCAAGCTGGCACCATTTAAGCCAGGTTCTAGGAATATGTCTGTACTCGCCACCTCAACCCCACCCCACCACCACCTTCCAGATAAACGGAAAATATTTTTGGAATGACACTCAGTACTTTGCCTTAGTCACCTTCAGGTGTAGCCCTGGAAGCCAACAGGTATAACATTTAGAGCAGGGGCTTTGGTGTCTGATAGACATGGGTTCGAATCTCAGCTCTGCCACCTTTGAGGTATATGGCATTTGATCCACTTCCTCCCACTTGAACCTCGGTTTCCTTGGAGAATTTGAGGGGACATTGAGCTCAGCATCTAGCACAGTGAGGCTGCTCTCATTTACCAGCATGGGGAGTGGGACGAGCAGGGCCTGGGGGATCTGCATTAATGGTAAGTTTCTTTTTTTTAATTAATTAATTTATTTATTTTGAGATGGAGTCCCACTCTTGTTGCCCAGGCTGGAGTGCAATGGTGCAATCTCAGCTCACTGCAACCTCTGCTTCCCGGTTTCAAGCGATTCTCCTGCCTCAGCCTCCCAAGTAGCTGGGATTACAGGTGCACAACACCATGCCTGGCTAATTATTGTATTTGTAGTAGAGATGGGGTTTCACCATGTTGGCCAGGCTGGTCTCAAATTCCTGACCTCATGTGATCCCCCCGCCTCAGCCTCCCAAAGTGCTGGGATTACAGGCGTGAGCCACCATGCCTGGCCATTAATGATAAATTTCCTTCATGCTAAAATTTGTGAGGTATTGGAAATCACTTGTGCATAACAAGTGATTGGAAAAGACAGACTCCACACTGAGCGCTGTGGTCATTTCTGAGAAGTGAGATAGAAGAGATACATACATTGTAGGAGGCTGATTATTTGTAAAGGGCAAGGATTACATCTGTAACTTGAAACATCTATAAATATTTAAAGCGAACCAATCGGGACACAAAAGTAAATAAAATGGGGAAAATGAAAGAATGCCAAGGTTGGCAGGAATCCTAGTATGTGCACCATCTGGTGTCTGAGTCCCTTTGACAATGTCTCTCCCCCCAGGGATAAGATGCATTTTCCTTCTGGAAACAGCCCTTGCTGACCCGACCTAGAGCAGACCCTGGAGCTATGTCCTACTTTGCCTCCAGCCTCTCCCACCCTCTCCCCAATCCTACTTTTTTTTCCTTCTCCTCCTCTCCTCCTCCTTTTTTTTTTTTCTTCTTGATTTAGTCCCATTAGTTTAGGTTTTTTTCACTCTTTTCAGACCACTTGTCTCAGAAAAGACTGGCCTAGTCTCAGCGTGTGTATCTTGATTGGTCTAAGCCAGGGGCTCTTAACATGCAGTCCACAGACTACCTCAACCAAGGATTCTGTGGATGGAATGCATGGGATTCACAAACTTGGATGTGGGAAAAGGAAAAGAAGCTACACCTTTATTTTCACTAACATTTAACTGAAATTTAGCATTTGCTTCTCTTATGAATGTAAGGAACAAATCATAGTTGCATTAGCAGTACTTGTGACTTTGTCACCAAAAGAGGTGAAATATTTTTTCATATCACAAAACATTTGTTGCAGGTATCTCACAATATTGTTTACACTTATTGCTGCTTCAAAATTATAGTTATTAGATCAGCTGCTAGATTTTATTTAACATGCTAATAAAGAAGCATATTTGTTCCTGTAACATACTTTTAAAAATATATTTGGAAAACTGTATTCAATATAATTGGCTTTCTTTGCAATTCTATCATTTTATTTATTTATTTTTCATTTTATTTTATGTAGTTAAAACAGTATTATGAGAAGGCATCTGTCCGTAGGCTTCACCAGACTGCCGAATGGGTCCACTAACAGAAGAGGTTGATAAGCCTTGGTCTAAGCCAATCCCACAATTTCATTTTTCTTGCTTTTTTCATCTTTCTTTCATTTTTCTAAGGACTGGCTTAGAAGTGTTACATGACCTGAGATACAATTGGAGGGCACATGTGCTGGAAGGAAAAGGAAGTCCCTCTTGGAAAAGGTTTCTTGTGAGCTGAGGGGACATCTGCTGAAGGGAAGGGGGAGTCCCTCCTGGAAAAGGTTTCTTAACTTTTAAAAGGAGACACAAGGAAGACATGCTTTCCTCCTCTGCTTCTTGGTGTCTGACCACGTTAGGCTGGGGGTTTCCTCCACCACTAGGCACCCATGAGGAGAGCTGCTGACCTACTGAAGACGGCAGAAATGATTGATGGTAGAAGCCTGGGTCTTTGAGGACACAGTTGAGTTGGTGGCTTAGCCAGACACAGAACTACTCTACCTTTAGACTCCTGTTATCAATGGATACATCCCTTACAATGAAGGACAATTTGGGTCAGTTGTCTGTTACTTGCAGCCTAGAGCACCTTCTCTTATCCACCATGCTATTTTTGTTGCCCAGTGTTTTCCACTCTTGGTCCTAACTATCTTTGGGTTGACACAGAGAACAAAGCTGGCATCTTCTTTTATCTGATCCTTACTTGGATTGGTCAGATCTTTTTTTCTTGAGGTTGGACATCTTCAGGTCCTTCAACTAGACTCAAGAGGCATGGTTTTGAGACCTTTATCCACCCCTACTACGTGTGTCTATCCAGGTCAGTGGTTTTCAAACTTCAGCATGCATCAGAATCATGCTGTTTGTTAAAATTAGCTTGTTAAAATGCAAACTTCTGGGCCCCACTGCAGAGTTTCTAATTCAGTAGAACTGGAATGGTGTCCAATAATTTGCATTTCTAACAAATTCCCATATAATGCTGATGCTGCTGGTCTTGGGGACAACAGTTTGAAAACCACTGGTCGGCCGGGCAAGGTGGCTCAAGCCCGTAATCCCAGCACTTTGGGAGGCCGAGGCGGGCGGATCACAAGGTCAGCAGATCAAGACCATCCTGGCTAACACGGTGAAACCTCGTCTCTACTAAAAAATACAAAAAATTAGCCGGGTGTCATGGCGGGCGCCTGTAGTCCCAGCTACTCAGGAGGCTGAGGCAGGAGAATGGCGTGAACCTGGGAGGCGGAGCTTGCAGTGAGCTGAGATCACGCCACTGCACTCCATCCTGGGCAAGAGAGAGGCTCCGTCTAAAAAAAAAAAAAAAAAAAAGAAAACCACTGGTCTAGGTCCCTAGGCCCCTATGAAAACATAGTTCCTCAAGATAAAACCACTAATCAAGTTCAGCAGAGCAGAGCTATCACCTCCTTCAATAGCGATAGCATGCTCCTATTATTGCAGCCCAAGTTACAAGCTACTTTCTTATACTGCTGAAATCTATGTCAACCAAAACTCTGAAACCTATTTCATACATGTGGCTTCTAAACCCTCTCTCTGTTCTTTAAATACGGGGCTATCACTTGTCAGTGCTTATGGTGTGCTAAGTGTTTTATGCGTTATATCATTTGATTCTCACAATAACCTTTGACACAGGCAATGATCCCTTTCTGGAGAGACTGGTAACTATAAAAATAAAGAAAAAAGACTTACCAAAGTCATCCAGCTGGTAAATATGTGACAGGACCAGGATTTGAGTCTGGGTTATAGAACTCTACAATTGAGAACATTCCTCCTGCTTAACAGCGTCTATTAATCAGCTGCCCTGCGGGGCTCAAGACAAATTTACCTAATTGTGCCTCATCCAGCTCCTTTCTCTTTCTTGTTCACAAGGTCATTGCTTGTGATTTTTGTCAAATGTCCCAGGTTTCTTGAGCCTCCATTATCTCCTTCATCTGCAAGTCATCCCTTTCGCTGCCCCCACCCCTGCTCCCAAACAGAAGAAGGTGAGGCTTGCTGAGTTGCCTTTGGAGCCACATGAATTTGGTATCTGAAAGTGTTAACTGTGGGCACATTTTAATAAAGGCCAATTTCTAGGCTACATCTATATAAATGTTCCAATTTAATATGCAAATGTACCATAAGTGATTTAGGGTGTGCTGGGCCTTTACTGTTCTAGTTGCAGTTACGTTGATTTAGCCCATAGCTCTATGGTTAATAATTTAGTAAGCAACCTTATTTTTAAATCTCCCTTTGTCCTCATACCTCATCCTTTTCCACATTAAGAGACTTAGGCTTGCATTAAAATTCAGTTTAATGAACAATCAATCCTTGAATAAGTGGTAGCTACAAAAGAACTCCATCCAAATGCTAGGGAATGCTGTAAGTTTCTGGTTTTTTTACCTTCTTTGTGGAATTCTTGCTTTTATCATAAATATAATGACCCACTTTATCCCTCCTAGTGCTTTTTGCATTATGTTCTATTTTGCCTGACATTAATATTGTTAGTCTAGTTTTCTTTGGTTAGTATTTTCCTGGGATATCTTTTTCTATTTTCAGTATTTCTCTATGATTATCTTAACTATATCTCTTACAGACCGCTTATAGCTAGATTTTGATTTTTAAAAATCTCATGGATAGTTTCTGTCTTTAAGAGGTAAGTTTAATCCATTTACATTTATTGTGATTACTGATTTGTTTGAACTTATTTCTAACATCTTTCTGTGTGTGTGTGTATGTTTTCTATTACAATGATATTTTGGGGGGTGGAGGGTGGAGGGCATATGTGGCTACTTTAATTTTTTTCTTCCTTCTTTACTTTTGATGGATAGAGCTCCTTATTACCCCATCCCTTTTCCTCCCTACTGATTTGAATGCTATATATCAGGGGCCTCCATCCCCCGGTACTGGTCCATGGCTTGTTAGGAAATGAGCCAGACAGCAGGAAGTGAGTGGCAGGCAAGGGAGCATCACTGCCTGAGCTCTGCCTCCTGTCAGATCAGCAGTGGCATTAGATTCTCATAGGAGCACAAACCCTATTGTAAACTGTGCATGCAAGGGATCTACATTGTGTGTTTCTTATTAGAATCTAATGATAAATGTAATGCACTTGAGTCATCCCAAAACCATCCCCCCCACACACACACACCCACCCCACCAGTCCACAGAAAAATTGTCTTCCATGAATCCAGTCCCTGGTGCCAAAAAAACTGGGGACTGCTATTATATATCACATTTCTTTTAGTGGTTTTGTTTTAATTTTTAACATAGTTACTTGGCTATACATTTTCCCAACAGTATAAAATTATTCAGTATCTCTATTTTCCTCCTGACAAGACAATCCCTTGAACATAACGCCACTACCAATTGAATTCCCCTCACTCTGTCTTCCTCGTTATTTATTTATTTGAGACAGAGTTTTGTTCATGTTGCCCAGGTTGGAGTGCAATGGCACAATCTTGGCTCACTGCAACCTCTGCCTCCCAGGTTCAAGCAATTCTCCTGCCTCAGCCTCCCAAGTAGCTGGGATTATAGGCATGTGCCACCACGCCCAGCTAATTTTTTGTATTTATTAGAGATGGGGTTTCACTATGTTGGTCAGGCTGGTCTTGAACTCTTGACCTCAGGTAATCCACCCACCTTGGCATCCCAAAGTGCTGGGATTACAGGTATGAGCCACCATGCCCAGCCGTCTTCCTTGTTATTGTCTAGAATTCTGGTTCCACTGTTTATCGCAAAATTGAATATGTATGTAATCAGAAATTAGATTTACCAATATTTGAACACTTTCTGTACTTAATGTTTTCCTTCTTTCACTTTTCCTTCTGACAAAGTATATGCTTTAGCAATCCTTTCATGACGGTACGGGTAACTTGATTTAAGAAAGTTTGAAAATGTCTGTAATTTTTCTTCTTCAGTGTTCATTTAGCTTTGTATTGAAGTAGGTCGATAGTATTTTTCCCTCTGCATGTTCATGATATTACTTCTCTGTGTATGCCATCCCTTGTTGCTAATGAAAAATCTGTTCAGTTCAACTGGCATTCCTTTGTAGGCAATTGGTCTTTAATCTCTTGTAACTCTTGAGATTTATCTCTTTATCTTTGATTTCATCATTGCAATGTTAGCACATGGTATGTATTTTCCATCTTAGGACTTTCTTTTTTATTTTGAAATAGTCTCAGCCATTATCTCATACATATTACATCTCCATTTCATTCTTTATTCTATCTTTCTGGTATTTCTGTTATGTATATAATGAAACATTTTAATCTGTTCACTATGTCTTAGCTGCACTTTCATGTTTTTCATTTCTTTTTCTCTGTGTTGCTTTGGGTGAATTTCTCAGAAATATGTTTTAATTCACTAATTGTCCCTTTAACTGTGTCTTATCCCATTTGAATTTACTTCAATGATAATCTTTTTTTTATTTTTAGGATTTCTTTTTCTTTTTTTTTTTTTTCTTTTTTTTTTTTCTGAGACAGAGTCTCACTCTTGCTGCCCAGGCTAGAGTGCAGTGGCACGATCTTGGCTCACTGCAACCTTCGCCTCCCGGGTTCAAGTGATTCTCCTGCCTCAGCCTCCTAATTAGCTGGGACTACAGGCACCTGCCACCACACCTGGCTAATATTTTGTATTTTTATTAGAGACGGGGTTTCACTGTGTTAGCCAGGATGGTCTCGATCTCCTGACCTCATGATCTGCCCTCCTCAGCCTCCCAAAGTGCTGGGATTACAGGCATGAGCCACCGCGCCCAGCCATAGGATTTCTTTTTGTTTTTTGAGACGAAGTCTTGCTCTGTTGCCCAGGCTGGAGTGCAGTGGCATGATCTCGGTGTGATCTCAGCCACTGTACCCAGCCCATTTTTAGGATTTCAAATTGTTTCTTTTTCACTGTTTCAAAAACAGTTAATTTTGCTGGGTGTTGTGGCTCATGTCTGTAATCCCAGCACTTTGGGAGGCCAAGGCAGGTGGATCACCTGAGCTCAGGAGTTCGAGATTAGCCTGGCCAACATGGCAATACCCCATCTGTACTAAAAATACAAAAATTAGCGGGGCATGGTGGCAGATGCCTCTAATCCCAGCACTTTGGGAGGCTGAGGTGGGTGGATCACCTGAGGTCAGGAGTTCGAGACCAGCCTGCTCAACAAGGTGAAACCCTGTCTCTACTAAACATACAAAAAATTAGCTGGGCATGGTGGCAGGCGGCAGGAGAATCGCTTGAACCCGGTAGGCGGAGCTTACAGTAAGCTGAGATCACGCCGCTGCACTCGAGCCTGGGTGACAAGAGTGAAACTCTGTCTCAAAAAAAAAAAAAAAGAGAAAAGAAAAAGAAAAAAATAAATGTCCATGGATTAATGGGGGAAAATAATATTTATTCATACACTGTAATAACAGATAATTTTTATGTTTTAAATAAATAAAACTCACACTCCTAAACAAGACAATCTTCTCTGGAACAGAAAAGGAAGAGAAACATGAAGATAAATAGAGATTGAAACCTCAAGGCCTACAGGCTGTGGATCTGGAAACAGGCAGAAGTGACAGGAATTCAAGTCCTACACAGTAAATAGGGAGCAAAAGAGTTCTTTAGAGCTGGGAGTCTAGCATCAAATTCACAGCTTGAAACCATATCTTAGGTAACAGGAGAGTGCAGACGCAGGTCTGGCAGTTGGGACCTGAGCCAAGCCACCCTGGCTCATTAACTGTATCTGTGATATCTTCAATATCACAAAGACGGGAAATTCCGAGCTGCCAGTAGGAAGCCTGGTTTGGGACTGGGGTCCTGAGGGTCTTGGTTTAGACAAGTGCAGAGAAAGAAAAAGGACAGAAATAGTCCTCTTCAAAATAAGCCTACAAACCAAAATTCTAAAGCATGGGAAGAAAACTGACACTAAGAAAGCCAACAAATTCAACTCTGAACAGATGGATTCATTAGTGATAAGTGATTTCATAAATTCAGTTCCAGATTGCTCCAGATAAATAATCTGGAACTGACTTTAAAATACATTTAAGATCCTAGCAAAGGTAAACGAAGGAATGACTTGTAAAAAGAGAAAAGTTATGAAACAAAAACAGACAAAATTAACTGGTTTTTTTTGGTTTTTTTTTTTTTTTTTGAGAATGAGTCTCGCTCTGGGAAAGATACTATCAACCTACTTCAATACAAAGCTAAATGAACACTGAAGAAGAAAAATTACATTTTCAAACTTTCACAAATCAAGTTACCCATACCATCATGAAAGGATTACTAAAGCATATACTTTGTCAGAAGGAAAAGTGAAAGAAGGAAAACATTAAGTACAGAAAGTGTTCAAATATTGGTAAATCTAATTTCTGATTAGATGCATATTCAATTTTGTGATAAATAGTGGAACCAGAATTCTAGACAAACAAGGAAGTGCCCAGCAGGACACTTATTTTCTTTAACATCAGTTTTGTTAAAGTATAATTTACATGCAACATAATCAACAATTTAAGTGTATTATTCAATGAGTTTTGGTTAATACATACAATCATGTAACCACCACTAAAATCAGAAAAATAATATTTTCATCACCCAAAAACTTCCCTTGTGCCCTTTGCAGCTAATAATCCCCTTCTCCAGCCCCAGGTAACCATCGATCTGCTTTCTATGCATTAGTTTGCCTTTCCTAGAATTTCATATAAATGAAATCATATAGTATGTATTCTTTTGTGTCTGGCTTCTTTTTCTAAATGTAGTGATTTTTATTTTTTATATATTTTTTATTTCAATAGGTTATTGGGGAACAGGTGGTGTTTCGTTACATGAATAAGTTCTTTAGTGGTGATTTCTGAGATTGTGGTGCCCCCATCACCCGAGCAGTGTACACTGTACTGAATGTGTAGTGTTTTATCCCTCGCCACCCCCAACCCTTTCCCTGGAGTCTCCAAAGTCCAGTGTATCATTCTTACACCTTTGTAGCCTCAGAGCTTAACTCTCACATATAAGTGAGAACCTATGACGTTTGGTTTTCCATTCCTGAGTTGCTTCACTTAGAATAATACTCTCCAATTCCATCCAGGTTGCTGTGAATGCCATTATTTCATTCCTTTTTATGGTATTCCATGGTATATCTATATACCACATTTTCTTTATCCACTCATTGATTGATGGGCATTTGGGCTGGTTCCATGTTTTTGCAATTGCAAATTATGTTGCTATAAGCGTGTGTGTGTATCTTTTTTGCATGATAACTTCTTTTCCTCTGGGTAGATACTTAAGTAGTGGGATTGCTGGATCAAATGGTAGATCTATTTTTAGTTCTTTAAGGAATCTCCATACTGTTTTCCATAGTGGTTGTCCTAGTTTACATTCCCACCAACAGTGCAAATGTTCCCTTTTTACCACATCCATGCCAACATCTATTTTATTTTATTTTATTATGGCCATTCTTGCAGGAGTGAGGTGGTATCGCATTGTGGTTTCAGTCTGCATTTCCCTGATCATTAGTGATGTTGAGCATTTTTCCATATGCTTGTTGGCCATTTGTATATCTTCTTTTGAGAATTGTCTATTCATGTCCTTAGCCCACCTTTTCATGGGATTGGTTGTTTTTTTCTTGCAATTTGTTTGAGTTCTTTGTACATTCGGGATATTAGTCCTTCATCAGATGTATAGATTGTGAAGATTTTCTCCCACTCTGTGGGTTGTCTGTGAACTCTGCTGATTATTTCTTTTGAAGATGGTATAGTATAGTTTGAAGAGGGGTAATGTGATGCCTCCAGATTTGTTCTTTTTGCTTAGTCTTGCTTTGACTATGCGGGCTCTTTTTTGGTTCCATATGAATTTTAGGATTGTTTTTTCTAGTTCTGTGAAGAATGATGGTAGTATTTTGATGGGAATTGCATTAATTTGTAGATTGCTTTTGGAAGTATGGTCATTTTCACAATATTGATTCTATCCATCCATGAGCATGCAGTGTGTTTCCATTGTTTGTGTTCTCTGTGATTTCTTTCAGCAGTATTTTGTAGTTTTCTTTGTAGAGGTCTTTCACGCCCTTGGTTAGGTATTAATATATTCCTAAGTATTTTATTTTATTTTATTTTATTTTGCAGCTATTGTGAAAGGGGTTGAGTTCTTGATTTGATTCTCAGCTTGGTCGCTGTTGGTGTATTGCAGAGCTACTGATTTGTGTACATTAATTTTGTATCCTGAAACTGATGAATTCATTTACCAGTTCTAGGAGCTTTTTGGATGAGTCTTTAGGGTTCTCTAGGTGTACAAATCATATCACCAGCAAACAGTGACAGTTTGATTTTCTCTTTACCACTTTGGATGCCTTTGATTTCTTTCTCTTGTCTAATTTCTCTGGCTAGGACTTCCAGTACTGTGTTGAATAAAAGTGGTGAAAATGGGCATCTTTGTCTTGTTCCAGTTCTCAGGGGAAATGCTTTCAACTTCTCCCCATTCAGTATAATGTTGGCTATAGGTTGGTTGTAGATGACTTGTATTATCTTATGTCCCTTCTATGCCAATTTTGCTGAGGGTTTTAATTATAAAGCGATGCTGGATTTTGTCAAATGCTTTTTCTGTGTCTATTGAGATGATCATGTGATTTTTGTTTTTCTGTTTATGTGGTTTATCACATTTATTGACTTATGTATGTTAAACCATCCCTGTATTCCTGGTAAGAAGCCCACTTGATAATGGTGGATTATCTCTTTGATATGCTGTTGGATTCAGTTTGCTAGTATTTCGTTGAGGTTTTTTGCATCTATGTTCATCAGGGTTATTGGTCTGTAGTTTTCTTTTCTTGTTTTGTCCTTCCCTAGTTTTGGTATCAGGGTGATACTGGCTTCATAGAATGATTTACGGAGGATTCCCTCTTTCTCTATCTTTTGGAATAGTGTCAATACAATTGGTACCAATTCTTGAGTGTCTGATAGAATTCACTATGAATACATTTGGTCCTGAACTTCTTTTGTTGGCAATTTTTAAATTACCATTTCAATTTCCCTGCTTGTTATTGATCTGTTTAGAGATTCTATATCTTCCTGATTTAATCAGGGAGGATTGTATATTTCCAAGAATTTGTCCATCTCCTCTAGGTTTTCTTCTTTTCTTTTTTTTTTTTTGGAGACGGAGTTTAGCTCTCGTTGCCCAGGCTGGGGTGCAATGGCACAGTCTCAGCTCACTGCAACCTCTGCCTCCCAGGTTCAAGCGATTCTTCTGCCTCAGTCTCCCAAGTAGCTGGGATTACAGGCCCCCACCACTACGCCCGGCTAATTTTTGTATTTTTAGTAGAGACAGGGTTTCACCATGTGGGCCAGGCTGGTCTTGAATACATCAGGCGATCTGTCCATTTCGGCCTCCCAAATCTTGGCCTTGGCTGGGATTACAGGCATGAGCCACTGCGCCTGGCCTCCTCTAGGTTTTTTTTTTTTTTTTTTTTGAGATGGAGTCTAGCTCTGTCACCCAGGCTGGAGTGCAGTGGTGCAATCTCTGCTCACTGCAAGCTCCGCCTCTTGGGTTCATGCCATTTTCCTGCCTCAGCCTCCTGAGTAGCTGGGACTACAGGTGCCTGCCACTACACCTGGCTAATTTTTTTTTTGTATTTTTAGTAGAGACGGGGTTTCACCATTTTAGCCAGGATGGTCTCGATCTCCTGACCTCATGATCCACCTGCCTCGGCCTCCCAAAATGCTGGGATTACAGGCGTGAGCCACTGCGCCTGGCTCCTCTAGGTTTTCTAGTTTATGTGCGTAAAGATGTTTATAGTAGCTTTGAATAATCTTTTGTATTTCTGTAGTATCAGTTGTAATATCTTCCATTTCATTTCTAATTAAGTTTATTTGGATCTTCTCTCTTCTTTTCTTGGTTAGTCTCACTAATGGGCTATCAATTTTATTTATCATTTCAAAGAACCAGCTTTTTGTTTCATTTATCTTTTGTGTTTGTTTGTTTGAATTTCATTTAGTTCTGCTCTGATCTTCGTTATTTCTTTTCTTCTGCTGAGTTTGGGTTTGGATTGTTCTTGTTTCTCCTTAGATTATCTAGGAGACTTTATAATCTAAGTTGTGACCTTAGATTATCTATGTGTGCTTTTTCAGACTTCTTGATGTCAGCATTTAATGCTATGAACTTTCCTTTTAGCACCGCTTTTGCCGTATCCCAGAGGTTTTGATAGGTTGTGTCACTATTATCCTTTAGGTCAAAGAATTTTTTAAATTTCCATCTTGATTTCATTGTTGACCCAGTGATCATTCAGGAGCAGGTTATTTAGTTTCCATGTATTTGCATGGTTTTGAGGGTTCCTTTTGGAGTTGACTTCCAATTTTATTCCACTGTGGTCTGAGAGAGCACTTGATATAACTTCGATTTTCTTGGATACAAAATTGTTTTGTGGTCTATCATATGATCTATCTTGGAGAATGTTCCATATGCTGAAGAATAGAATGTATATTCTGTAGTTGTTGGGTAGAATATTCTGTAAATATCAATATCTGTTAAGTCCATTTGTTGTAGGGCATAGTTTAAGTTCATTGTTTCTTTGTTGGCTTTCTGTCTTGATGACCTGTCTAGTGCTGTCAGTGGAATATTAAAGCCCCCACTATTATTGTATTGCCATCTATCTCATTTCTTAGGTCCAGTAGTAATCGTTTTATAAATTTGGGAGTTCCAGTGCTAGGTACATATGTATTTAGAACTGTGATATTTTCCTGTTGGACTAGTCCTTTTATCTATGTAATGTCTCTCTTTGTCTTTTTAAACTGCTGTTGCTTTAGAGTTTGTTTTGTCTGATATAAGAATAGCTACTCCTGCTTGTTTTTGGTGTCCATTTGCATGGAATATCTTTTTCCATCCCTTTACCTTAAGTTTATGTGAGACCTTATGTGTCAGATGAGTGTCTTGAAGACAGCAGAAACTTGGTTGGTGAATTCTTACTCATTATGCCATTCTGTATCTTGGAAGTGGAGCATTTAGGCCATTTACATTCAATGTTAGTATTGAGATGTGAGGTACTATTCTATTCATCCTGTTATTTGTTGTCTAAATACCTTTTTCTTCATTGTGTTATTGTTATATAGGTCCTGTGAGATTTATGCTTTAAGGAGGTTCTATTTTGGTGTATTTTGAGGATTTGTTTCAAGATTTAGAGTTCCTTTAACAGTTCTTGTAGGCTGGGTTGGTAGTGGTGAATTCTCTCAGCATTTGTTTGTCTGAAAAAGACTGTATCTTTCCTTCATTTATGAAGTTTAGTCTTGCTGGATACAAAATTCTTGGCTGATAATTGTTTTGTTTAAGCCGGCTAAAAATAGGACCCGAATCCCTTTTAGCTTGTAGGGTTTCTGCTGAGAAATCTGCTGTTAATCTGACAGGTTTTCCTTTATAGGTTACCTGATGCTTTTGTCTCACAGCTCTTAAGATCCTTTTCTTCATCTTGACTTTAGATAACCCAATGACTATGTGCCTAGATGATGATCCTTTTGCGATAAATTTCCCAGGTGTTCTTCGAGCTTCTTGTATTTGGATGTCTAGATCTCTAGCAAGGCTGGGGAAATTTTCCTCAATTATTCCCTAAAATATGTTTTCCAAACCTTAAGATTTCTCTTCTTCCTCGGGAACACTAATTATTCTTAGGTTTGGACGTTTAACATAGTCCCGAACTTCTTGGAGGCTTTATTTTTTAAAATTCTTTTCCTTTGTTTTTGACAGAATGGGTTAATTTGAAAGCCTGGTCTTTGAGCTCTGTAGTTTTTTCTTCTGATTGTTCAATTCTATTGCTAAGACTTTCCAGTGCATTTTGCATTTCTCTAGGTGTGTCTTTGATTTCGAGAAGTTGTGATTGTTTTTTATTTATGCTATTTCACTGAAGAATTTTTCTTTCATTTCCTGTATCATGTTTTTGATTTCTTTAAGTTGGACTTCACATTTCTCTGGTGTCTCCCTGATTAGCTCAATAATTGACCTGAATTTTTTGAGGGGAATTCGGAGATTTCATCTTGGTTTGGATCCATTGCTGGTGAGCTGGTATAATCTTTTGGGTGTGTGAAAGAAACTTGTTTTGTCACATTACCAGAATTGTTTTTCTGGTTCCTTCTCATTTGGGTAGACTATGTCAGAGGGATGATCAGGGATTCAGGGGCTGCTGTTCAGACTCTTTGGCCCCACAGGGTGCTCCCTTGATGTGGTGCACTTCCCCTTCCCCTAGGGAGGGGGCTTCCTGAGAGCCAAACTGTAGTGATTGCTTTTGCTCTTTTGGGTCTAGCCACCCAGTGGAGCTACTGGGCTCTAGGCTGGTATTGGGAAGCATCTGCAGAGTCCTGTAACGTGATCCATCTTCAGGTGTTGCAGCTGTGGATACCAGCACCTGCTCCTGTGGAGCTAGCAGGGGAGTGAAGTGGGATCTGTGAGGGTCCTTGGTTGTGCTTTTGTTTAGAGTGCTGGTTTTGAGTTGGTTGGCCTCCAGCCAGGAGGTGGTGCTTTCAAGAGTGCATCAGCTGTGGTCCTATAGGGAGGAAGCAAACCTGCCTTAGAGACAACTGGTTAAGCATTCAGGATTCTCAGGCAGTGGGCAGGGCCGCAGAGCTCCCAAGAAACTATGACTTTTGTCTTCAGTTACCAGGGCAGGTACAGAAAGACCACCAGGAGGGGGCAGGGATAGGCATGTCTGAGTTCAGCTTCTCCTTGGGCAGGGCTTACTGCAGCTGCTGTGGGGGATAGGGGACTGTTTCCCAGTCCAGTGGAGTTATATTCCCAGGAGGATTATGGCTGCCTCTGCTGAGTCATACAGGTCACCAGGGAAATGGGGGAAAGACGGCAGTCATGGGCTTCACCCACTCCTATGCAGCCTGCAGTCCTAAAGGCTGGTCTCACTCCTACCATGCCCCTCCAACAGCACTGAGTCTATTTCCAGGCAGCTGGTGACCAGGGCTGAGAACCTGTCCCAGACCACGAGCCTCCCTGTTGAGAAAGCAAGTGGACTCACAGGTTTTTGGCATCTCAGGGAGCCTGCAGCAGTGATCCAGTTCCTTTAAAGGGTCTGTGGATTCTCTCGGCTTTCCTGGTATGTTCCTGTGGTAGTTCTTGGAGCAAAAGTTCACGATGTGAGTCTCCACTGGCTGCTCTGTCTGCCATCTTAATCTCGTCAAATGTAGTGATTTTTAGATTAATCCATATTACTATGTATATCCATAGTTCATTCCTTTTTGGGTAGTATTCTGTTTTATGGTTATGTCACAATTTTTTAATCCATTCTTCTATTGATAGACATTTGAATTGTTTCCAGTTTGGGCTGTTATGTATAAATCTGCTATGAACATTCATATACAAGTCTTTGTGTGGACACGTTTTCATTTGTCCTGGGAAAACACCTAAGAGTGAGGTTGCTTTAACTTTATAAGAAACTCCCAAACTGTTTTTCTAAGCAGCCATACCATTTTGCATTCCCATCCGCAATGTATGAGTTCCAGTTGGGGAGCAGAGGTTATTTCTACAGCATGAACCCAATGCCGTCTTGACTGGAGGTGATGGCAGAAACACTTTAGAATAAAATGCTAGGAATGGTAATGAAGGCTCCAGGAGAGCACAGACTCCAAGTGTCCTGTTTCCTGCTGCATCCCCAATGCCTAGCACAGGCCTTGGCTCCTGGCACCCGCTCAATAAATGAATCAGTGAATAAAAGATTTGCCTCTGACAGACATTAACAGCTTATAAGGGTTGAGTCAAAGTTTGGACCTATTGCATCTTATTTAATCAAAGGAAGTTTTAGGAGCCCTGATTTCTCCTTCCCCAAGTTGCACAAGACACTTAATTTTCAACTAGTTGGCATTTCTACCTGGTTACTACAATATCTGCTGACTCTAGCCTGGCTTCCCTTCACAGCCCAAGATGGCCACTCTGCCTCCCATCACTGAGAATGCACTTCAGCCAGCAGAAAGGAGGGCATGGGAAGTGAATACACCCTCTCTTTAGAGACTTGGCTGAAGTTGCAGATCATTTCTGCTTATCTGTCGTGGGCCAGAACTTGGTCACATGGCCACATCCAGCTGCAGGGAGAACTGGAAAACATGGCCTTTATTTGGATCAGCTCTATGCCTAAATACCAGGACCCTGTTGCTAAGAAGAAGGGAGGACAGACAATGGATCACTTCTGTTGAATGCATGATAATAATGGCAGGCCCTAACCTGAGCCTGGCTTTGTCCAGAACTGCTGTAGGGACTTTGAGGTCAACATGCCATATTATTCAGAAAACATGTTTATTTCTCAACTCCAGGGAGAATCCTTTCAATTCATACACAAAAGAAAGCAAGGCTGGTGAGTACGGAAGGTGTCTAACTCAGCACTTCTTGTCCCTGCCCCTGGCCACACAGGCCAGCCACTTGGATTCCTCCTCAAGGTTGTCTGCTCCAGCTACAAGGGGCAGGGAGCATTTGAAGGATGGTGCATTAAAAGAAGGGGTAGCTAATGATGGGATGGGGACATGGACATATACCACTGGCCTCTCTGGGAACCAAATGGCTCCCTCTGAGTGACCTAACTTAAGAAGCTCTGGTGTGCTAGGCAAACCCCAGCTGGGCCACCATGGTCTACAGATAGACTCAGTAAGGAAAGCAAGTGAGAGAGAGGAGGGGATCCAGGCAAGGGTAACTAGGATGTGGAAGGGGCTTGAAATGTATCTGTGTTTTGTTTCCAGGACATCTTATCATGAGTTCCTCCAGAAGCAGGTACTGAGACAAAGATTTGAGGGCAGGTAATTCATTTGGACCTAATCCCAGGAAGCACCAGCAGGGGCATGGGGAAGTGAGACAGGGAAAGAGTGCAGGGTCAAGGAAGTTATACCACTGTGCCCAAGTGGGGCTCAGTCCTACTAGGGAACTGTGGGAGCCAGTGTAGAACACACACCTTGAAGTTACCCCGCCCAAGGGGTTGGGTTTAAGAGTTTAAGAAAGAGGAAAGAAAGATGAAATGCGGCTCAACATTAAATCGGCCAGAAGCCCCTTTCAGGTTTATTTCTCTAAGATAAACCTGTCTTTGACTGTTGAGCCTCATTTCCTGTTTCTTTCCTCTTTCTTTAACTCTTACATTGGGAAGCTGTGATTTTTACACATCAGTTACTGGCTGAGGGTTGCTCCCAAGACCTGCTTAATTCACCAGGACTTCTGGCCTACCAAGCATGGAGACAGAAGGCCTTCCTTACCTGCAGAAAATCCTTAGTCAAAGAAATCAAACGCAGGGCAGCTGGAAGTTGGCTGGAGCACATTGAGGTGGTAAGCCCTGAGGGATGTGGAGTGGGCACTGGGTACTTACTGTCTGTTACAAAGGATGAAGCCAACATCAATTACATATGCTCTCATTCTGTGACACACACACATGCCCCTTGCACACCGCTTACACTGGCTTCATTTTTCCTGACTCACACTGCTCCCTCTCAACACAGGACCTTTGCATATGCCATTCTGGATGTCTGAGCCACTCTTCTACTCTTTCTGTTCCCTCTTCCATGAGTTAAGTTCCACTTATTCTTCAGATCTTGGCTCAAATGCCCCTTCCTCTTGCTCCCTCCCACCCCAGGACAAGATCAGGTCCTCCTGTCGCACATTGTCCCAGCTCCCTGGCCTGTAGGTGTGTCATTATAGGTCTTCAAGTTTAGGTGATTAATGCTGTCTCCTCCATCAGACTGTGAGGAAGGGATCCTCCCTGTCTTGTTTACAGTGACACACAGTAGGGACTCAAAAAATGTATGTTGAATGAATGAATGAATCAATGCCAGTCTGATTGACTAAGGCCCCCTGTAGCTAGAGAGGGAATTTACCAGCTAAAGATCCCAGGAAGAGGAGGTGGCTAATTAGCAATTCATTAGGATCCATTTTCACATCTATAGTCAATGCTAATCACTTGTTTGTTTAAAACAGGAAGTTCTGCACTCATTAAATCCATTACTAAATGAAAATGTTTCTCATAGAAGTCTGGCCTCCCACACTGCAGTGTAAACTTAAGGACTGCACTGCCTCTTTTGTGTAGACTTTCCAGAAATCAGCAAAGCAGGTGCTCACAAGCTGGAAATACCCTGTTTGCTGCCAGTGGGACCTTAGGAACCTGGCCCTTAGCTCTGGCTGGGAGTGGCCTGGCAAGGGTGAGTTCTGCCCATCATTCCTCATCCACCCTATTCCATCCTGCAGAAAAGCCCCAGAGAACAACTTCCCTATGGCAATGCTACCCACCCATTACTCATGCACCTATTGGGTGCCTGCCAGAGGTACAGCCCAGGCCCACCTCTTGGGTATTGAACAGACTGGCCTCCTTTCCTGAAGTTCACCTTTTTCTTTATCTTCATTGCCCACTGCCCCCACCTTACACCAACACGAGCAACACCTTAAATGTGTTGTTTGAGCCTTTGTACCTGCTGTTCCCTCTGTCCAGAGGGGGCCTTCCCTGTGTGTACCTGATGGGCAAATGCTGCAATGCCAGCTTGGTGGTGTCTCCCCCATGAAGCCTCCCAATTGCCTTTTGGTTCAACCTCTGTGCTGCCATTTATACTTTTGAATATCATCATCTTCATGGTGGTGACCAACTCTGATAGAGCACTTCCCAGGGGCCAGCCAGTCCCTGAGTCTATCAGTCTACCACTCTGGTGTCCCATGCTCCCAGGGAGGTACTGTTTTTATTTTCATTTCGTCAAGGCTAAGAGTCCTGAAGAGACTTTCCCAAGGCCACATGGCAGGCCTTCTTGTCTCCAGAGCCCATGAGCTTAACTGCCGCTCCCTACCTCCTCCCAATGCAGACTTTTATTGCTGTCTTCTCACACTAACTTGCCTTGTTTAGCTCTCCTGTAAGCCTAGCTCCTAAGAGGCAGCATACATGTCTTTTTATCTCTGGGGCTGGCACATAGGAAGCCTCGAAAAATACTTGTTGAAGTTTCCAACCAGCAGATTTCAGATCCTGTTCCATAAACCCTGTTGTAACTGATCATGCAACTGATCAGTAGCCTCCGTTAGAATCCTGTCTTTGCTCTTAATGTCTTTGGAGCAGTCACTGGATATGTCAGTCATCATGACCATGAGATGAAGCGGCAAGTCATGACCCTGTCGTGTGTCTATCAGGTGCTGAAGATGCAGAAAGGAATATGACTCCTACATGAGAAAAAGGCTGCAAGCCCCAGGCAGAGCTGTGGCGAGGACTGTGGCAGAGGGCAGCATTGCAATGCCCTGATTTCAGCATGGGTAGTCAGGAAAACCTCCGAGGCCTGACCTCCCTCTCTTGGGGTCCCGAGGGGGCTCAGATGAGCTGAGGCATGGGCGGGAGATCATCTTCCTGCATGCCCACAGGGATACAACCCATCCCCTGAGAGGCATCCTCTCCAAGATTCCTTAGCTTTTTTTTTGCTTATTATTGCTTATTATTATTATTATTTTTTAGATGGAGTCTCACTCTGTCACCCAGGCTGGAGTGCAGTGGTGCAATCTCAAGCAATTCTCTGCCTTACTCCTGAGTAGCTGGGATTACAGGCACCCGCCACCATGCCCAGCTAATTTTTTTTTTTTTGTATGTTTAGTAGAGATGAGGGTTTCACCATCTTGGCCAGGCTGGTCTTGAACTCCTGACCTCGTGATCCACACGCCTCGGCCTCCCAAAGTGCTGGGATTACAGGCGTGAGCCACCGCGCCCCGTTGCTTATTTGGATTAAGCATTGCTTCCCCTTCTCCCAGCCCTGGTTCCCCTCGAGAAGCGCAAAGCACAAGCGAGGGGCCCGAGATGATGTTAGGCCCCTAATACCAAATGTGAGTTTGCCGTAGGATTATAGACACATAAACGCCTTCTATTTTGATAACTTTTCTGTGTGTGAGTGGATAAGCTATACATGAATAGGGTTTAAAAAAATGTCAAGGGTATATGGGGTACTTGTGAGAAGACTTCTCATCACTGATCCTGTTACCCTTCCTAGAAGCTGAATGCTGCCACTTGGGTGTCCTTTAAGAGAGAATCCACACATCAAGTATCCCCCTTCCCCATATGTAGCAGCATTGTTCTGCTTTTTTCTTTTCTTCTTTTGAGACAGAGTCTCTCTCTGTTGCCTACGCTGGAGTGCGACGGCGCTATCTTGGCTGACTGCAACCTCCGCCTCCTGGGTTCTAGCAATTCTCCTGCCTCAGCCTCCCAAGTAGCTGGGATTACAGGCGCCTGCCACCATGCTCAGATAATTTTTGTATTTTTAGTACAGACGGGGTTTCGCCATGTTGGTCAGGCTGATCTCAAACTCCTGACCTCAGGTGATCCATCCACCTCGGCCTCCCAAAGTGCTGGGATTACAGGTATGAGCCACAGAGCCCGGCCGCTGCTTGTCTTTCTCTTTAATAATGTATCTTGAAGCTATACAGGGAACTACCTCATTATTTTGAAAGGCTACGTGGTACACTACCCATGTTTATGAGGCATTTATTTAGCCAGTACTCTCTTGATGGACTTTTAGGTTGTTTACAATCTTTCATTAATGCAAACAATGCATCAACAAACACTTTATTCGTCATCTTTGATCATGGCAAGTAAATTCCTAAAAGCAGGATTGCTGAGTCAAAGGGTATGTGCATTTAAAACTCTGATAGCTATTGCTATTTTATTTTTTATTCTTTTAAAGGCAGACTACCACAGGTAGCACCTCATTTGAATATGTCCGGAGCCTTGGAAGCTTCACTATCCTATGTTCTGCTACAAATGGACCTTGAGAGCTTGTTTGGAGGTTCTAGCAGGGGAGCTCAGCTACTTATATACCCTTGACTGAAGACCAGTCTTCCTCTATGGGGGATGGTCATCCTCTTCGACAGAGTGTGCAGCTTCAGGAGGGACACACACGGAGCGGAGAGGGAGGAAGAGGACACCTGCCTAGCCAGCCAGATCAGCCGAATCAACCCTGGCAATCAATGGGGTGATGGATGTTGCAGCCAGATCGCCCTCACATCCTGTTTTATTCTTTTAAAATGTTGCATAGTATTTTGTTGCATAAATGTACCAGAGATCATTTAACTAGTCCATCCCTCCCTCCCTCCTCTGTTCTTTGTAATTTTCTTTTCTTCCTCTCTCTTTTTTTTTTTTTTTTTTTTGAGATGGAATTTCACTCTTGTTGCCCAGGCGGGAGTGCAATGGTGTGATCTTGGCTCACCACAACGTCCACCTCCCGGGTTCAAGCGATTCTCCTGCCTCAGGCTCCCACGTAGCTGGGATTACAGGCATGTGCCACCATGCCCAGCTAATTTTGTGTTTTTAGTAGAGACAGGGTTTCTCCATGTTAGTCAGGCTAGTCTCGAACTCCCAACCTAACGTGAACCACCTGCCTCGGCCTCCCAAAGTGCTGGGATTACAGGTGTGAGCCACTGCGCCTGGCCTCTTTCTAATTTTCTATTTACTTTGAGGAATAGTTAACAGTAACATTTCATGACTTTGGAGTGCAGTGGCACAATCATAGCTCACCGCAGCCTCAATCTGCTGTGCTCCAGTAATCCTCCTGCCTCAGCCTCCCAACATGTCGCGATTACGGGCGTGACCCACCATGCCTGGCCTCATGACATTTGAGGTATCACTCTTCAGTATAGCTCAGTAGAATTTGTGTTGTGGGGGGCATTTCAGTCTCTTCTGGATGAAGAGCTCAGCACTATGATTAGGTTATTTCCTATCTTTTGCTTCCATTCTTTAGATATTAAGGAAGAGTATCAAGCATAAAGCCTGGCACATACTAGGCATTCAGTATTTTTGACTTTTTAAAAATTTGGAACAATGTCACAGTGAACTGCCTAGGCGTGTACATCTTTGTGCACATGTGTGAGTACGAAATACTTAAGAGGCAGAATTACTGATCAAAAGGTGTGTGCATTCAAATTTGGTTGATACTGCCCAACTGACCTCCAAAGACCTTATGCCAATGTACATGCCTGTCTCCCCATATACTTGCCAACATTATATTATCAAATTATAGATGTTGAGGAGGTGGAACGATGCTTGGGGATTGATTGGTTCAAACTCTTTACCTAGTAGATGGGGAGGCTGAGGCACAGGCAGGGGAAGAGAGTGCCCAAGGTCACCTGTGAGCTGTGGCACAGTTTGATTCCCTCCAGGGAACTGGGGCAGGGTTTGGGGTGAAACACTTGGGTGCAGCCAGTGGGGTCCATGGGACGAGAAGGTGGGCTAACAAGAGGTGGGGTGCGCCGAGGCCTATCCCTCCCCCACACCTATGCCCGGGTAACGCAAAATGTTTTATTTCATGAAGGAACTTCTGACTCTTCTCCACTACTTCTTCTCCCCACCTCCCCCCACCAATCTTTTCCCTTGGAAACAGCCTCAGAGATTCTGAAAGGTGCTTTCCTTACTTCTGAGCCCGCCTGTGTGGGAGGAAGCTGAGAACGTGAGGGTACTGATTGAGAGAGCAGGTTGAGACCCAGGAGCTGTTGTGCAAAAAGAATGGCAAATTATATAAGGAGGGGAAACAGAAGCGGGTGGTGGAGGCAGCCATTCATCAGTGTTTTTTAACCCTTTCCTGCTGCAAAAGCAGGCAGCCCCAGATGCCGGGATACGGCCGCAGTGACAGAGACATTTTCATAAATGGTTGGTGCTGAAAGCTTTGAAGCGAGGAGGGCACTGCTCCCTCCTCGTCCTTTGCAGACTGGCTTTGTACTCTGGGTAAAACTGTCAGAAAAGGTAGAACAGCTCCTAATCTAGGAGATGATTCCTGTGGGAAATCAGGCTGCTTTTCAAGCGTAATTTGAAAAGCCGCTGCCTCCAAACTTCAGTTGTGGAGTGGGGGAGACGGGGGCGGGGGGCGCAGAGAGGAGAATGCCATTTATAAAGCAATCAACACTTCCACAGAGTCCACCATCACTCAGAATTATTTTCTGAAATTTGGCCTCTATTCCTTACTCTGGAGGAAAGGCAATACGGGCACCTGGCTTCCAATCAAGGCCGACGCAGAGGACTGGGTAAGCCACACAAAAGGAGAGGGACCCTGCATTGCTCATCACAGCTGGAGCTGCAGAAAATCATTTCTAGGGCTCTTCAACTCTCCGGAACAAGCTGGAGGAAGCCTCATCAGAGGTTCCATTCATCTGACTTCTTACTTTTAAACTTTAAAGCACATATTTATGTGCCTCAAGTTGCCCATGAACCACGGCATGTCAAACAGTTTGGGGTTGATGGAAGAGGTACATTTTCTCGTCCTGGGACTTTCAGAAATACAATTTCATTGCCAGTCTCTCTCCCTTCCAATTTCTCCTGTATGCTGCCACGAGATGAATATTCCTAACATCCTGCTTTCGATACATTATTCACCTGTTCAAGGACTTTCCAAGGCCACTTCTTGATCCCTTAAGGCTGGGATGCTCAGATTGGCATTCAAGGCCTTCCATAAATGTGGCCTCAGCACCCACAATCTCCTCACATTCACTCTCCCAGACTGCCACACCACACGTGTCACAGGCCACAAATACAGGGTGATGAGTGCCTGTCATATATGCCCTCCCCAATCCCGGCATCTCTCTTCCTGGTAACCAAACACAGTGCTTTCTTTTAGGGAAACCACTCCACCTCAACTCTTTCTCCATATGGTGTGGGTGTCTCCAGACTTGTCCCTGAGATTGCTGCAGTTCAGGGGTTGGCAAACTAAGGTCCGAGGGCAAAGCAAAGACAAAAAACCACCAATGAACAAAAAAACAAAGGCCCCTGGCTTATTTTTTGTGAGGCCCTTGAGCTAATAACTTTTCCGTTTTTTTTTTTTTTTTTTTTTGGCCAGGCGTAGTGGCTCACGCCTGTAATCCCAGCACTTTGGGAGGCTGAGGCGGGTGGATCACAAGATCAGGAGATCAAGACCATCCTGGTTAACACGGTGAAACCCCATCTCTATTAAAAATACAAAAAAATTAGCCGGGCATGGTGGCAGGTGCCTGTAGTCCCAGCTACTCAGGAGGCTGAGGCAGGAGAATGGCATGAACCCGGGAGGCGGAGCTTGCAGTGAGCTGAGATCGCACTACTGCACTCTAGCCTGGGTGACACAGCAAGACTCTGTTTCAAAAAAAAAAAAAAAGATTTTTTCTGTTTTTTAAAAGATTGTGGCCCGGCACGGTGGTTCACACCTGTAATCCCAGCACTCTGGTAGGCTGAGGCGGGCTGATTGATTGAATCCAGGAGTTTGAGACCAGCCTGGTTCACAATACAGCAAAACCCTATCTTTACTAAAAATACAAAAAACTAGCCAGGCATGGGGGTGTGCGCCTGTAATCCCAGATTACTTGGGAGGCTGAGGTGGGAGAATCATCTGAGCCAGAGAGGTTGAGGCTGCAGGGAGGTGAGATCATACCACTGCACTCCAGCCTGGGCTACCAGAGTGAGACCCTGTTTCAAAAACAACAACAAAAGATTGTAAGAAAAAAAAAGTCAAAGAAGATGCCACAGAGACCTTTATGTATGGCCTGTAAACCCTAATAGATTCACTCTGGCCCTTTACAGAGAAAGTTGCTGACACCCGTTGTAGATGGACCAAGTTTGGTTTGGGGCTGGGCAAAGCACCGGCTGAGCCAATGAGAGCAAATGCTAGGATTTAGGCTGGGGTGGGAGGATCTCTTGAGCTCGGGAGTTCCAGGTCAGCCTGGGCAACAGTGCAAGACCCCATCTCTAAAAATCCAACCCAATCCTAGGCCTTTGGCTGGAGCTGTTAGGAGGTGCACATTCACTTGGGTGTGTGACGCTGAAGAACAGGAGCCTGGAGTCAGAGTGAAGCCACCACTGGGGAAAGCAGCATCAGAAGACAGGCTGGGGGAGCTGTGCCTGCAGAGCCTCGTCGTTCTGTGTGCCAAGATATTTTTTTTTGCTCGAGCCAATTTTGAATTGGGTCTCCTGTCATTCCCAACCAAGTTATGATGTGTACAGATACTGGCAGGTATGCCCGCAGCTCTTTGGGCATGTTATTTTTCCTGTCTGGAATGCCCATTATTCTGTCTGCTGAAATCTACTTGTTCACTAGGACGTCACCTCCTCCTAGAAGCCTTCTTTGATTCTCTCCCCCTACTGTGGTTCTATTTTAGTTTCTGGGTGGTACATACTGAGACCTAACCATCTACTTCCTCAGCTGTAACCATCAAGAGGAGTGTGTATTGCAGCCATAACAAAGCCACGGGCAGCGGGGGAAAGATGTTGCTGGAGCCCCAGGCACAGTGCCAGATGCTTTAGAAACACTACCTCATTCATCCCCTCTGACGCAGCTGCCTGAGGCAGAGGCAACAGCTCTATTTCAGAGATGGGAAAATGCAGCTCGGAAGTAAAATGACTTGCCCAAGGTCACACAGTTACAGAGAGGCGGAGTCAGAAATGAAGCCCAGCTCTGAGGAACTCCAAATCATCCATGCTCTGAGGAACTCCAAATCATCCATGCTCCTTCCACAATACAGTGCCTTCTCAAGACCACAGCCACCCCACTCCAGCCATCTCCAAGGATCCCCTGGGTCCAGGTCTACACTTTCCTGCATCCTCCAGGAGCCTTCTACTGCCTGCAGATCATGGCTCAAACATCTCAAGCTGAAATTCAAGGCCTTGCAGTATCTACTTATCCATTCTGTACCAACCCCTAACCCCGGCCCAAACAATACTTGAAGTGCTGGTGCGCCCTGAATGAAATAAGAAACCCCTATTACTCCACAAGTTTTAACAGGGGGAACGCAGTATTTTGCAAAGCTTATGTTAACAAGGACTAGACTGAGTCAGCTGGACAGGTTCAAAATTAAAGTTGCCTGAATATAATCATAACAGGAGACACACTCTAATGAGATCTTTTTTTTTTTTTTTTTTTTAAATCAAGTGCAACAATCTGCCTGCAAGAATCTGAAAGCAACTCGAGATAGCTTAACTCTTTGAGGAAGAAGTGGGTTTTCGGAGAGCCATGGTGTATCCTCTTATGCTGATTATCTCCTGGAGAGCTTTTGCAGAGTCCAGATTTTTATCAGGATGTGTGTGCACATCTTCCTGGCCTCTCAGGACAGCATCGCGGCTTGCCACACCCATATGCTCTGCGAAGGAAGGCTACTTTAATCTCACCAGGAGAGCTAAGTAATGCTTGGCAAGTCACGCCACCTCCCTGACCTGTTTTCTCATTTGTCAGAATCTGGAGACTGAATTAGCCTATCACTTTCGGTCCCCAGTGGAATTAGGAACAATGCTGTGAATGCTTTTACCATCTCCGTAATTAGAGGCATTTCCCTCCCTTTTTCCAAAGGAAATCATCCCAGAATTTTAAAGCTCAAAGAGAGTTAAGTGATTATCTTGCTCTTTGAGGGGGTTCTTAACTTGCGGTCCCTGCAGGGTCACAGGTGAAGCCTCTGGAATTGTACAAGGAATCTTGTGAGGTCAGTGAAGCATCTTCAGCAAATGCGATAGTGCCCACTGCAGTCTTGGAGGATGCAGTGCCCTCCTGGGGGTAACAAGGGAGGAGCGGGAGCAAGCTTCCAATCCCAACAGATGAAGAGCTCCCCCTCTGGCCCAATCCCTCCACTTTACAGGCTGCAGAACTGAAAAAAGCCCCAAGAGAAGGGTTCCCTGAGGGCTCAGGAGCCAGACCAGAGCCAGGCTGCTGCCACCGAGATTGGAGCTGGACATAACTCTGCCCTTGCAGGGCACAGTGGAGAAGGAAGTGAGTGGGGCCTCTCCAGAGCTGGCTGGGGACCCTCACACCAATATGTCCCCATGCCAGGCACCCTCTGGGCTTTTTAAGAGTTTGGGGATTATCTATGTCACCGGAATTGTGATCTAGCCGGTGCCTCACCATGCACCTGTGAGGAAGCATTCATCATCCCTGGGATCCTTCAGCATACGTGGGAACCCTGGGGTGGGATGTGCACCTCAGTTTACATAATCTGTGTGTTTTAAATTTCTCAGCTAGAAAAAAAATCAAGTATTTATCTTGCCTTTTCTTTTTTTTTTTCTTTTTGAGACGAAGTCTTGCTCTGTCGTCCAGGCTGGAGTACAATGGCGCGATCTCTGATCACCGCAACCTCCGCCTTCCCGGGTTCATGCCATTCTCCTGCCTCAGCCTCCCAAGTAGCCGGGATTACAGGCAGGTGCCATCTTGCCTTTTCTATACAAACTGTACCAGTAGGTTACCAGATGGTTGATGAAGGGAAGGTTCCCCTTACACAAGGACTCTGGCTAACAGCAAGCCAGCATGGCAGAATTAGAACAGCATTACTCTGCAATCCCTAATGAGTGTGTGGATTCCAGTGAGATCACCATGGTTGCTAATAACACAGTAAGATCAGACTTACATACCTCCTGATGGAAGTACATAACACCACCTATGGAGGAGAAGTGCCAAAAACAAAGCTAAAAGACTCAACCCTGATCACGACTCTTACTCTGCCTCCAGCCAGGAAACACAGGTGAGAGGAGGGGCCCATGAAATGACCTCCATAGGGATGCAATCAATAAATCCAGATGGTGAGAAATGCTGTAGGAGAAATGACCGTGTTTCTCCACCAAAAAACTTACAAGGAAAATGAGAGAGAGGTGGAGGGGGAATCTACACATTAAAAGAGATTTATTTTTTATTTTAGAGACAGAGTTTCGCTCTTGTTGTCCAGGCTGGAGTGCAATGGCGGGATCCTGGCTCACCAAAACCTCTGCCTCCTGGGTTCAAGTGATTCTCCTGCCTCAGCCTCCTGAGTAGCTGGGATTACAGGCATACACCACCACGCCCGTTTAATTTTGTATTTTTAGTAGAGAAGGGGTTTCTCCACATTGGTCAGGCTGGTCTCGAACTCCTGACCTCAGGTGATCTGCCCACCTCGGCCTCCCAAAGTGCTGGGATTACAGGCGTGAGCCACCGCACCCGGCCTAAAAGAGATTTATTAGGGAATATACTGATACCAGCAATGTACATCACTTATTTGGATCCTGATCCAAACACACTGGGGAAATTTAGACACTGACAATATCTGACAATATTAAAGGGTCATTGTTAATTTGGTTAGGTGTGATAATGGTATTGTGGTTGTACATTCAAAAAAAGTTTCAATGTAACATCTGGGATTTGCTTCAAAAAAATCCGGGGCGTGGAGAGGGAGGTACATGGGCAGGGCACAGAGGAAGCAAGCCTGGCCACGTGCTGACTGCCAGGGAAGCCGGGTTCATGGGGACATGGGAATTTACACTATTACCCATAGTAAAAAGTTAAAAAAAAATTAACCTCCTGCTTAAAAAGTATCCAAAACATTGTTACGAGTGGTTGCCTTTGGAGAGAGAAACCAGACGGCTGGGAAATGGGGAGGGGGAGATTTACTCTTCACTGTTTTCTGTTTTGTACTGCTTGGATTTGGATTTTATACCATGGTTCTACATTAACCATTCAAGAATATAAACTCATTTAAAAAAAAACCATCCAGTTTAAATAAAAAAACTTCAAAGTGAGCTCTTGATCATACTTTTCATCCAAGAACTGTCTTTATTTCTGTTTGTTTCCCAAAGATCAGGTTAGGTAAAACAAATTAATTCCATCTCATTATTTGAAGAGAGGGAGGTGTATGCAGATGGAGGGGAACTGACCTCTTGTGTGTGTGTGTGTGTGTGTGTGTGTGTGTGTGTGTGTGTGACCTGTGAGGGAGCTGGGGCTACAGAGATGGTAGGCTAAGGAGTTAAACCCTTAGAGCCACCAGACAATGTCACTTGAAAACACAAGGTATGAAATATAAATAACAGTCAGCTACTTTCCTTCAATCCATTTCTAAGCAGTTGTGTGATCGATCAATTTATAAATCGATTGGCTGACTAATTCACCTTCTCTGCTGCCGCTGCCACCGCCTATGGCCGGGGTGGGGTCAGCCCAACTTCTGGCTGGCAGTAGGGGAGGGATTGGTGGCCTCTGTGGTGGGGGAGCAGGGTCACTGCAGCTCCTTGAGCAGCTGGAGCACGTTGGTCGTGTAGGGGTTCTGCTGCCCACTGGCCCCGTGCAGCTGCACGGGGTGGAGGCTGGGGTGGGGAGGTGTGAACTGCACAGGGCAGTAAAGCTCGTTCAGGAGGAACCAGGTGGAGTCTGGGTCCACCTTCATCAAGTGGAGGAAGACGCTGTGGAGAGATGGAAAGGAGTGAGTAGAGGGTACAGGGAGGGAAGGTGGGGAATGTTACAGCCCCAACCAGGAGGCTGTTTACCGGGCTATTTGAGAAGAAACTGATAACCATATCAAGTCACTTCAAACAGTAGAAAAAACCCACTTGAGTTCCTAAGACAGGACTGGTAGGATGGTCCCAAAGCCCGACAGAAATACAGGTAACAGTTTCATATCCACTGACATACAGAAACCAGTAATTAGTCTGAGCAGAACAATATCGACAGCGAACAAGCTCTTGGCAAAGAAAGAGGTTGAGTTCCAGAGTAGAAAGCTCAGGAGTTTTCACAAAGAAGAAAAATGACAGAGTGTACCCTTTCTTAAAGGCTTTGCTCAGCTCACAGGCCCAGCCCAGGGTTGGGGGCAGGCCCAGGGCGGGGCTCCCTGTCCTGCTCGGGGGCCCTGAGCAAGCCTTAATATTATGGTTCTCCAGCACGGTGCTGAACTCAGCAGTTGAACCCTTCCTGGCTGAGAGCCATGGATACTTGGTGGTATGAACAGACACTTAAGGCTCCCGTGTGAGGAGCCCGTTTCCCCACAGGGATCAGACCCACAGAATATGCTGCCTTTGGCAGGCTGTCAAAGGGTTCCTTTATTCTCCTGGGGCAGGACTGGCTGAGCCCTGCTCTGTAACCTTTGGCAGAGATAGAGCACTGATATCCTCTGACGCATGACAGGGACAGAGCTCAAGAGCCCTGGGCTACTAGACACCCCACAGCCACCGAGGGTGGTTTTTATCTTCGTCTGAACTTTGGGGTCCCAACTCTTGCCTCTTAGCTGCTCAATTACTATTTCTGAAAGATCAGTCACGTGCCCAGGGCCACTGTGTTGGGCAGTCTAGGCGTAAACTTCATACGTGGTGGCAATTCAGTCTGACTTGGCAATCCCTGGAAGAATGGGGCCCTCCGCAGTGGGCAGGGCCTCCCAGCCAGTCTGCCCATCTCAGCTCACCATCGCCTGCTCGGAGGCTGGGCTCCCCATGCCATTCTGCCCATACCACTGTGCCCAAGTAAGGCTGCCCCTTACTTTTCTCTTTCAGGACACCTTTCCCAGCACATATTGACTACTGATTGTCTCCCTCACAACATAAGCTCCCCGAGGGCAGGGACCAGGGATCACATCTGTTCTGTAGGTTGCTGTATCTCGGGCACCTGGAATGGCATGTGGTCAGCATCCAGTTAATACTGACTGAACAGGTTCTCATTTCTTTTTTCTTTTTTTCCCCTGCAATGTGTCCATGTAACAATGAACGAATTCTCATTTTAATGAGGATGTGGTGAGTTACTACATTGCACATGAATGACTTTAGACGACAACCCTCTCTAGAATACTTAAATTCTACGAAAGGATCTGAAGGAGGGGTTAAACTCTCACCACGAAGGAAGGAACAAGGAAGATTATTAACAGAATTCAAATTATCAGAGGCATCACTAGCTATGTGGCTTCAGGAAATTATTCAACTTGCCCTGTTTCAGTTTCCCCATTTAAAAAATGGGGGATGTACTTCACTCAGGGTTTTGCTGAGGTTTAAAGCACAGATCAAGCCCTATACAGTCTAGCACATGTGATCCCTATTTACCAATTAACAGTACGTAGTATCTATTTGATAAATCACATTTTATTATCGGCAATTATTCTAAGGAGCCTCTTGCATACTGCTGGGCATTAAATACGAACTTCAACGCCTGCTAAGTGGGAGTAAAATTCTGGGTTTTAATTTCACTAATATGAAAGACCTGCACCCTCAGGGGATTTGGGTCTTACCGTGAAGCCAGTCTTGATACCATCCTTAGGTGTAATGGACATACACTTAGGAGGTCAGGGAGGCAGTGGGGGCAGTGGGGAGGGTGGACAAGGGCACTGAATTTTTTTTTTTTGAGACAGAGTCTCACTCTGTTGCCCAGGCTGGAGTGCAATGGCGCGATCTCGGCTCACTACAACCTTCACCTTCTGGGTTCAAGCAATTCTCCTGCCTCAGCCTCCTGAGTAGCTGGGATTACAGGCATCCATCACCATGCCTGGCTAATTTTTGTATTTTTAGTAGAGACAGGGTTTTACCATGTTGGCCAGGCTGGTCTTGAACTCCTGACCTCAGGTGATCAACCCTCCTCAGCCTCCCAAAGTATAGGATTACAGGCGTGAGCACCGGGCCCGGCCTACTGAATTTTTTCCTGGCCTGTTCTGTGCCCAAACAATTTAGTTTTCTTTGCTTAGGATAATCTTGTGTTTATAACCTCCACAGCGGTTGTTGGAGAAGTGATTAGAATATTCTAATTCATCGTTTCCACTTCACCGCAGAAAGGAGATGAGGCCTGCGTGGGAGACAATTTTTGTTTAAAAATAAAAATATCTTTGATAATTAGAGTGGCAAGGGAAATTATGAAAAAATGCACCAAAAGTGGGGAGCAGATTTCTATTTACACGTGACACAGTTGACAGTTTTCCCTGGTGCCAAAGACTGTTAGAATGCAAATGGTTTCATTTGATTTTTTTTTCCCCTTTCAAGAGCTGGAACAATTTCTCAAGCTACAGCATGGTGCTCTCCCAGCTTCAAGAAATATTTTTATCTGGGCAACACCCAGCAAAGCGGTGCCACGGCCCAGTTCAATCATAGCTGCGCTCTGACTTACACAGCATGAAAATGCTGCAATGTTCATTTTCTGAGCTCTTTTTAACATGCTAAATATGAATGTCGTATTCGTTGGCAGGAAAGGAAAAGAAAATAAGCCACTCTTTTTGCCCTGCAAGATATCCACATAAAATATTAACAGAAAAGCAAAGGAAAAACATGTGCAAAGTTCACCTTCTTTTATTAAGCAAGAGCAAAACTCTTGGAAGGGCTGTTTTGGGTCTCATTTCTTTGCTCTTAAAGGGGCAGATGCCCCAGAACAGCAGGAATGCATGTTCCTTCTCCCACTTCTGTGGCTTGGAGCAAGTTATTTTGCCTCATGAACCTGTTTCCTCTTTCTCCAAAGATGATCACACCTGGCCCACTCTCCTCACAGCTTTGTTCTGAGGCTCTGAGGAGAGGAGGTGCAGGACAACACTTTGAAGTATATGATGAAAACAGTATTCCTTCTTTTCTTCCAGAAAGAGAGAGAGAGAGACAGACAGTCTGAGGCATAATTATCACTACCAATCTTAGCAGCACTGCCATGCCATGGATAATTTTCAGATACCCTGAAAAGGGCAAAACATTTGTCTTTTGTTTCACTCATAATTTTCTCCATACTGACTTGGTGGGGGTGTCCCAGTTCTCAGCCAATGGTGTTCTAATTTCGCCCATTATTTTCAGGAAGAAACAAATGCAATATACTTGGTCCTCTGCATGCCTGAGGTGGGGAGCAAATGCCGTGCCATGCAACCAGATGGCTGGCAGGCGTAGCTGTGCTCTCACTCCCTGAGAGGCACACGGCCTGCTGAACTCTAAACGTGACAAATTCCGAACGGCACCCTTGTTGGCTTTAAGCCCCTGGGAGCTGAGCCTGAGGCCCAGGAGGTCTGATCTGAGTGCTTAGCGCCAGGCTTTGTTCCAAACTCTGGTGTCACTTTGTCCTGGGGCCAGTTCCTGCCCAGCCTTAGCTGGGAAGAGGGACCCCCAGAGAATGAACAGCTGAAAGCCAAAGTTGTTGAAAACTCCTTTTGCATAAGCCAAAGCCAGAAGACAAAGACAGGACCTCTGCTTTGAAGTGACTGGGGTAACTGCCTGGAAAATGTTCCCAATACATCTTGCGATGCACAGGGATGGCTGTTGAACACGCCAAATGGCCAGTTCCATCTTTTTTCAAACCCAAAGAGAAACACTTTTTAAAAAATATATGTACGCCATTTAACTCCTGAACAAAAATTTCTTTCTTCTCCCCCCAGGCCCAAATCAGTGGCTCCAGAGAGCACAGTTATCAAGAGATTATCTGGTCCCCAGAGTATCGGGAGGCACTCAGCTGTGCCACATGCCTCCGAGTGTCCTGAGGCGAGTGATTATCTCTCAATAACCTGTAGGGCCGTGTAGCTTAAATGATAACTTGACTTTAAAAAATTTAGAACTCGCTGTTAGACAGTTTCTAAGCAACCTGTTTCCATGGCAAAGAAGCCTGGTGTTTATACTGATTTTTCACTTAAAATGTGGTTTTATTGAATTTCACTCCATGCAGGCAGCCATTTGCCTGTACTTCAGCCCTATCTACAACTGACGGCTATCAGTAAGTACCTAATAAACTCCAGATGCCAAACCAGAAGCGGCTCCTTCCTTCGTGATCAGTATGGGGGTGCTTCTAGTGAGCAAGCTGGGGGTGAGGAGGTGGGAATGAGGAGGGAGGAAACGTGCTCCTGGAATCTGGTCAGCTAGGTTTAAGTCTTATCTCTTTGTGGTTCATCAAATATTTACTAGAGCCTGGTCCAGCCCAGGCACTAACTGAGGTGCTTGAGGCACAAAGAGAGAGGGACAAAAAGGGCTCTGCCCTCAGGGCTCCCTGTCTGCTGGGGTAGACTAAGGGATCACAGAGGCCCATGGCACACCGTGGCAAGGGCCATCCCAGAAGTGATGTGCAGGTGGCACCAGGCATGGCTTCCTGAGGAGAGGCACGGCAAGTTGCTTCTCTGTAAAGAGCGAGTGGACCAGACCAGTTCTAAGATCCCTGGTAGCTCCAACAGACCACGAGAGTTTTCAATCATGGGCACTGGATCATTACCCACCCCCAGCCTCCCAATATGGCAAAACCAAAAAGAACCCCCTCTGCTCTGCTGCAGGAGCGAATATTACAGAGTATGTTCTCACCATCTCTGTCTAGACAACATCTGCTCAAAGGGAGATCTAGAAAACCGCCAGCCAATGAAGGCCCAGTAAAGCTAAATAAACTATAACTGAAATGCGGGGCTTCCAGCTCTCCTGGGTGACAGGCTATTCTTCCTCTGTCAATTACTTGCTTGAGGGATCTGCTGTTCTCTGTCTCTTTCTGGATTTATAAAATGCTCTCATGAGCCATCAGGGTAAATGCCAGTGGTAAAGAACATGCGGCTTTGTGATCTGTTTGTTTGCTTACTTATTTGGGGCTTCTAAAGAAGTTACTCAGAAATGTCTCCTTAGGAACACGATACAAGCTCTCTCTATGTGGGCATGGTTAAATGCAGTGGGAAAGTAAGCTCACTTGTGGGAAAGCAGGCATACCCACTAAGTTATTTTGGCGTTCCCGTTGTTCCCTCTCTGGCAGCACAGCCTCCACACTCTCCTCCACTCTGTCCATCTCTTCTCCCATCACTCTGTGCATGCTGATGTTGCAAAGGAGGCTGTGTGTTTCCTTTTAAACAAATGGATGCTCAGGGTGTCGATGCGTCCTAGCCAGCAAGCAGTGGGGTTATGTTTCTATACTTGGTAATTTACTCTAATGGGTCTCGGTTCATTGGCTAACCAGTATTTCAAGCCTGTCCTTTCTTGCTATTCAATTTAGCTATCTTCCCCTGCACGGAGGTCATTTTTTGTTTCTAAATGTTGGAAATGGAGGATTATGACTTGAAGCAATGATTTACTCTCCAAATAAATACTACCAATTACCTTTGCAGCTATACATGCTCATTAGACTTAACTATGTTTACCTGTTCAAAACCATTCATCTATCGATCTAACGCCAACATGCGTACTCACACAGAGACCCATATCAAAAATATTTAAATGCAACAAGGGCAGGACTTAAAACCATAAACACCAGTAGAAGCAAATGCTGCTGACCATACCCCTGAAGTGCCACAGGATAAAGTATCATAAATGCAGAGGAATAATTCCACTGCTTTGTGCATATTTAAAAGGATATGGCGCTGAGAGGTCCAATCTGTTATAGACAATTCAAAAATAAGCCAGAATCTAGGAGGGTTTAAATCCCACTGGGGCGAGATTTAAAAGCAGCTCTTTCCATCTGGCCAGTTCTCCTGCCTCCAGGAACCCTGCAAGCCTAGATCCCACGACAGTGTGTTGGGCACAGATTTCAAAGTGGCATTCTGTGCGGAGCACTATGAGGGCTGACTCGGACCTTTCCCCCAGCTGGCTGCACTCTCGGGCCACATTGTTTCCTGCCCCTCCCTGGAAGGTATGTACCCTTGAAGATAAAGACATCTTCATAGCAGCCTAGGTAGGCTTGCCCACCTCCTGCCTGAACTGTTTTCCTGTAACCTGTGCTTTGGCACTAAGCCAGCAGCCTCCACTCACGGATGCCTTCAGAAACAGCTCTAGGAAATGTACTTCTGTATTTACTGCAAGGACATTGAGGATATTAGTCACAACAGTACCCAGTGTTCTTTTAAGATGACCCACAGAGAAATTTTCCTCAAGCCTCAGTAATAAGGAAAGCCATGCTTCTTTCTGAAAAGCTTTCTTTCCTTTTCTTTTTAAAAACTCTTATTCAGGTACTTCCTGTACCATTTTCCTCTTTGCTGTCTGTCAGGAAGCACAGAGCCACTCTGAAAGCTCCTCTCTAGCAAGGGTGCAGGGCTCTAACTGTATTGTCTATATTAACCTCAACTTGGTCTCATCTTGTTTTTGCTGTTATTTTTCCGTTTAAAAAATTTCTTCAGTTCCTTTTTTCTTTGTTACAAACAATTTATAAGATGCTCCAAGTCATTTTTGGAATAAGAAGAAATTTAAATAATGATTAACAACTACTATTTAGTGACTTTTACTCTGTGGCGGTATTTTTTGCTACCTGACTTTGTCGTCATTGTAGTAGGTGAAATAAGCAAAGTAACATATATGCTTTTTTCGGTTTTACAGATGAGAAAAAAGAGACTTTGAGAAGTGAATTAATTTGCCCAAGTTATCTTGCTATTGAACAACAATGTGAGGTCTTGATAGTTATCTTTGAAAATCTTCAACTCTCAACACAGCACTTGGCTCATCATAAGAGACCCAATAAAAATCTTTTAAAATACATATATACAATAAGACAAATAGAGATCATCTCCTTGGCTACTTTACTCAGTACTGAGACAACATTTACTTCCACGCCTCTGAGGTGTTCGAGAGGGATGACAGAGCCTGCAGAGTGAGGAAATGACTACCCTGTGGTTGACCACAGCCTCTGACGACCAAAACCCACTTTGTGCAGGCGGTGCTGCGACCAGGCTCGATCTGTCATCGAGAGCGTTCTGCTCCCAACCTGGCACGGCATGCACTGTGCACACACACCCAACGCTTGGCTTTCCTACCGGGTAGTAAGATGGTTGACCCTGGCAGGTTATCAGTGACATGACAACACCAAGGAAGTAGGGACAGAATTGGCAGCATTGAATTTAAGTAGATTTAAGTAGCCCAGAGGTCCTTGCCTTCAGTTCTGAAACCCAGCAACCCACTTGGTTTGTAATCTGCCTGCCAGATGTCTCTTATCTTTGACACCATGAAATCAGGCCTATATATGCACAGTGAATAGCTTCAGATCTGAGTGTATTTTTAGAACAATGGGACTCAAAAAGAAAAGCAGCAATGCCTGTCAAAAGATGGATAATAGGAAAGCTAACTACTTGGGTTTGGATTTGTCAACTATTAATCAAGTGTCAAAAGGAAAAAATATTAGGTGTGTCCTCATTTCCATGCTGGGTGCAATCCAAGGGGGAACAGCTTTGCAGTCCAAGCTCAGCCAAACTGCCCACACCATTTAAGGGGATGAGCTACTAATTTCAAGCTCAGCTGAACTAATGGATCACCTCTGTGGCTCCTCATCCGTTCAAATACAATAGGCTCATGTGTGGGTAAAGAGAGGAGTTGGGGCTCTGACAGGGATGAAATGAATGAGCCTGTGCCAGTCGGTGTTCGTCCAGGGTTTGAAGGCACCAGCTGGTTCTTTGATGGGATGGGATCCTACTGCTAGAAAGAGAGCAGGGAAGTCAGTCAGTAAATGAACCTTCAAACCTGGTCCTGACTTCTGCAAACGGTGGTGGCACAATTAACATGAAAAAGATCCTTTCGAGGTGAAATCCCCAGTTCAGATTTTAGTAAAGATGAAGCAGGCTTACAACTAGAAATTCTGTGGCCAGTGTCTATGTGTATGTGTAACATACACATCATGTATAACATATTTGGGAAATTTACATACAATGTACCCCACATAGGTGTGTACACAGATGTAAATATACCTTCAGAACACAAGCAGAGGGTAGAGGCCCCTATCTTGTTCCCTCTAATTCCAGTCCCTAGAACAGTACCTGGAGACTCCTTGAACATACTAATGTGATTCATCCACAAGGACTCTATGAGAATGGGGTTTTCATCACCCCCAGTTTACAGAGGAAGAAAATGAAATGAAGCTAAATCATTTGCTCAAGGTCACACGGCCAGTAAGATCTGAACCTCGCTTTGTCCAAAGCAAGACTGCTGCTTTTTCTCTCACACACAATGGCAAGGCAGAGGGAGCTGGAATGGCAACCTCCCCAGCGCCCCATCAGGGGTTACAGCAATAACAGCATCCAGGACTTGTGTGGCCAGAAGGTACACCAGCTGGTCACCACCTGCTGGCACCCTGCATCCCTATCTGGGCTCTGGGGTTAGCAGGTGGGGGTAGGACTGGGGGTGGAGGCCAAGCATCCTAAAAGCTTTTTCTATTATGAGACTTGTTGGGCACTGACTTCATCTTTTTCTTTTTCTTTTTTTTTTTTTTTTGAAACAGGGTCTCACTCTGTTGCCCAGGCTGGAGTGCAGTGGTGTGATCGCGGCTCACTATGGCCTTAACCTTCCAAGGCTCAGGTGATCCTCCTGCCTCAGCTTCCCAAGTAGCTGGGACAACAGGTGCACACCACCACGCTTGGCTAATTTTTATATGTTCAGTAGAGACAGGGTTTCGCCATGTTGCCCAGGCTGGCCTGGAGCTCCTGAGCCCAAGTGATTCTCCCACCTCAGCTTCCCAAAGCGCTGGGATTACAAGCGTGAGCCACAGCACACGGCCTGACTTCATCTTTTCAAAAATAGGTATTGTCTAGTTTTGTTTCCTTTTAGCCCAGGGTAAAAGGCTCATTGGATGATATAAAACCTCAATGCAAAAGCCAGGGAGTCTCAGAGTCTGCTAAGAGATTGGCCCAAGGAGTATGGTTTTAATGGAGTTCAACTAGGCTAAGTACATGTATGGACTTGAAGGACAAACAGAAATTTGGGGTGTATGCTCTTTTTTCAAATTCCTTTCATGTACAGGAGGGAAAAGCTACATGGACAGAAAGGCACAGAACTGTGAAGGCCCAGGGCATGCCAGGAGACATCTTGGAGACTGAGAATTTCAATCAGCAAAGTTTGCCATTGCAGTTGGCTGAGATGGGTGTGATCTGACCTGTTGTCTGTAATCCAATGCCTACCCTCAGGGACACTGTCTTATTTTTAGCTCCTGGTATGCTAAGCCCTCCTCCCACACCACAAATATGATTTGCACATTTGTTATCCATTGAAGTTACTTAACTAGAGGGACTTTGGGGGAGCTGGCTTTTTTTTTTTTTTTCATTGCCAGTTAACAGTGACACCTGGTGGTAACACACAGCAAGGTCACACCCTGCCCCCACCTTCCCCTGCCCCTCCCCCATGCCTCCACCAGTTGGAAGATTTATGCCCCCTCCATACAAGGCACATTTGCTAGATAAAAGCATTAAACTGGAATGGCATCTCCGTTCTTAGCATTTACAATCTCGGTTATATCAACCACCCCCTGATCAATTTCCATTTCTAGAGTTTACAGCCTGGATGTAAAAGCCTGCCACAAAGGCTATATTTAATATGACAAATTAAAAAAGCAAACACTGGTTTGGTCATTCTTTGGAGCCAGGAAAAGCAAATGGGAGCAAGAAAAACCCAAGCATGATGCACATAAAGATGAACTCTCATGGGGCTGCTAAGTTCGCCTCCACCCCAACTCGATGAAAGCGCCCCTTGGAGGTCCTAAGCCCACCTGCCAGAGGCCCACAGACATGGCTGCTCTACAGGGTTGGTGCACATCCCTCTCCTTCCAGAAGGCAGGAGGCCTTGGAGCAGCCTCCTGCCCTGAGAGGTTCCCTCACCAGCCCTCTGGCAGACAGGAGAGCCACTTCCAAAGCAAGCTGGTCACCTGCCTAGGGTTGGAAACTAAGTATCT